>NC_092631.1:84556223-86018223 GCF_039555335.1 Amphiura filiformis | reverse complement strand
CACTAGGGGCTTTTTCTTTTTTTATTCAAAAAGAAGGAAAAGGAAGACACCATTGAGATAACAATTTCAAAAGCTTTGGTAAGCAGGATAAGTATTGTGCCTGTAATGTTATTCCAATTGATTTGTTGGGGGACATTAATACCTTGCATACATGTTTTAAGCAACTCACTTGTTCACCTGTGGCAAGTAAAACAAAAATCTGAAATAAATATACTTCACAATGTGGTTTCACAAGGATGCAGGGCATTATAATTTCATGTGTTATATTTCAAGACAAAATAATAGCAGTAGGCACATTTAATTGTGAACATGAATTATGTAAGCCATCACAGCAAAATCTATCCAATATCCCATTGCATTGATTTTTATTCTGACATACCTATATTAATCAAAACAACCAATATTGTGAATGCAATCTTCAGTCTTCAGAGTTTTGAAGTAAATGGCATTGATTTCTTGTAGTAATCAGTACATCAACATATTTTTGTGAATCAAGCATTTTATGTTTACACAACAAAGATTGGGTAAGAAACAAACAGCTATTACATTTACAAGAATCAATTTTTATGCTTGGATTGTGTTACAAACTTCTACTCCTGGACATTCAGCAAGAAATTTTCTTTACTATTCTGTCTCTGCCATGAGACAGTTTTATCCTTGTCAATCTACTGCAATGGAGAAAAAGTTGTTCTGCCTAAACCCAGATGGCCTCTTCAACATTATGTTTGAACCAGTATTTAAAATAACAACATCTATTATAGTATTATGTTAAAAAAGGTGTCAATCTGAGTGTTCAAGTTGTGGATTATGAATTTTGGGATCATTTGTTAAGATAACTTATCTTTTAATATGCTGTACTTCTAAAGTATGCTGTAAATGTTATTGTTTTTACATCATTTATATTTCATTTATTGATACAGTTGCAAGAAATGAAAGGTCATATTGACCAAGCTGAGAAAATAATGCATCAAGCTTTGGATATGGCACTGAAAGACAAGAATCAGCAGGCTGTCACATATATCTATGATCAGGTAAGTTAGGATTTGGTAGCCTAATTGGGTGACCTCGGAAGATTTTTCTGGTGATTCCTGTCCCATGAATGTAGAAACCAATGGTTAATTGGGCGACAGAAAATTGGGCGACTGTCCTACATTGGCCTCTCAATTTTCAATGGTTAAGATGAAAAATGTGCTGTCTGTTTGGTGATTTGACCCACAACTTTGGCTGAAATGCTTTGGCAACCCAAGATAAGTTGTAATATTTATGTCAGCTCCCTGACATAGCCATAGCCAGGGGGAGTAACCCCCCCCCCCCCTGTAGAACATCTTTTTACCTTTACCCCTTTCCCCATCTGTGGGATGCTGACCACCTTGATATTTTAGATTTTTTGACTGCTTTCAACAATTTTCTTCAAATGTTTACCCCCACCTGAAAGTCATGAAAGTCACCTCCCCCCCACACTTTGATCCTCTAAAATATTCCTTGCTATATGCCGCTGCATCAGTTATCGTATACTTCATATAAATAAAAACAGTTGCAATGATATCTTAAAGTTCTACTGGACTGGCATCATTGGTTAGGAAAACAACATGTTTTCCTGAATATGCAAGATTATGCTTTACTTTTTTGATTGATATTGGGATATCTTTAAGAAGATTGTAGCATGTACTGGGTCTTGGTACATAGGCCTATTATTTTGAGACAACCTTATGATTTCCTCTTATTTTGGTAATTATTGTTATTATCTTAAAAGGTACCTTTTCAGATTCTGTGTTGAGCAGCAACATAACTTGTGACACTATCAGAATCGGTGGGTGGTCAGGTATTTAACAGCAGATCATTGTATATGGCGGGCAGGTCGTATCTGGCATCCCTGCTGATTGTAGGCCAGCAACCGTGTTGGTCACTAACTTTACATCACCCCGGGGGCAAGCAGTCCTGGATCCGCTGGTGTCCTGTATGTTCCTGTATCAAAAATGATTTTCCCTGCCGATAACATAGGTGATCAGATGCATCTTCACTGACGGCTGTTCAGGAAATTGCAATGCTGAATAAAGATGCTGTGATGGTGTCGCAAGCTACGTTGCTGCTCAACACATATTCTGAAAAGTCCAATATCAGTCTACACATTGCCATGATTATTGTTATTTCAATCATTATTTGATATCATAATTTCAGATGGCCAATATGTTATTGAGACAGGGAAAGTTTGTGGAAGCTGAAATAGCCTTTAAAGAAACTCTCCGAAGATTAATTACATCAGGGACAGAGAAGACAGACCCAGCAGTCATTGAAATATCACTCAAATTAGCTCAAATCTACTCAGCTACAAGAAGGTAAATGTTTTTATGCCTCCACCGCGAGGCATACTGTTTTTGCAATGTCCGTCCTTCCGTGCTTCCGTCCGGATGCGATATCTCGGGCATGGATGGGCGGATTGACTTCAGATTTTCAGGATAGGTGGGTCATGGTCAAAAACTCTGGCTACTTTTTTTTTGGGTGAGGTTCAAGGTCATATACTGAGGTAAAAGGTCATTTGAGGTCAGAGGGCCCATTTTCTTTATTTACCTCTTTTCTCGGAGACTGGGGTCGCACGTTCCTCAAACTTGGTGGGTGGGTGCATCTTGACCCCAGACAGAACAAGTTTATATTGGTTAGTGGGTCAAGGTCTCCTGAGGTCATGCAGGGGTCATCTGAGGTCAAATTAGCAAAAATAGTCATATGGCCATGAAACTTGGTAGGTACAGTTAACATTTAGAGCCAAATTTTTGGAAGGTCATTTTGGGGTCATCTGGGGTCACCCAGGGGTCATCTGAGGTCAAATTAGTAAACACTGTCGTATGGGCATGAAATTTGGAGGGTACAGTCAACATTCAGAGCCTAATTTTTTGAAGGTCATTTTGGGGTCATCCAGGGGTCATCTGAGGTCAAATTAGTAAAAACTGTCGTATGGGCATGAAATTTGGTGGGTACAGTCAATATTCAGAGCCAAATTTTGGAAGGTCATTTCAGGGGCATCTGAGGTCATCCAGGGGTCATCTGAGGTCAAATTAGTAAAAACTGTTGTATGGGCATGAAACTTGGTGGGTACAATCAACATTTAGAACCAATTTTTTGGAAGGTCATTTTGGGGTCACCAGGGGTCATCTGAGGTCAAATTAGTAAAAACTATCGTATGGGCATGAAACTTGGAGGGTACAGTTAACATTTAGAGCCAAATTTTTGGAAGGTCATTTTGGGGTCACCCAGGAGTCATTGAAAGGTTGTTTTGGGGTCATCCAGGTGTCATCTAAGGTCAAATTCAGTCTCCTCTTTTAGGCTTGAAGCTTTGTATCAACTTGTGAATTCCACATCACTCCCTTTGGTGGAGGCATCACGGTCAACGCTGTGCGTCGAAAACCGCGACATCCGAGAACCGCGGTCCATCTAGTTTATAATCTATTTTTAATAAATAAATTGTTCATTTATTTTTTTATCTCTCATGGGGAGCAATTAATAATTGATATAAATATACTCTGTAATATATTAAGATTGCATATAGGGACATTTTGATACATTTGTTTTATAAAAAGCACACTCAACATTATTTGCTTTATCTCAAAAGCCCAAACCAGTGACAAAAGTAAAAAAAGAACAGTGATAATGAGATTTGGATTGTATATCAATCTATGGATTTATGGCACCAATGTTTGATACTGGTATCTCACTACAATCTTGAATTACTGGATTGTTTGGGAGGTTGCTATGGCAATGGTATACAAATAGTATACTCAGTAGGTATGCACTACCAAAGTATGGTTATGGTTCTAACATTTTCATTAGCCTCTCCCCCTGGCTTTATCTGTAAGTCTGATGGCTGTCCCAAATAGTGAACCAAAATGACATTATTTAACCCTCTGTTGCAAGTGACCTTCACATATAGCTTTATTTTGTAAAAGTGAATATTAAAAAAAAGTTTACTTCCTTTCTGCTGTCCCAGATAGTGAACCAAAATGACATTATTTAATAACTGTGATTGCAAGTGACCTTCATCTAATTAGATTTATTCCGTAAAAATGAAAACTTCCTTAAAAAACCTTCTTTAACGCTGTCCAAAATAGTGAGCCAAAATGATATTATTTAACCCTGGTTGCAAGTGACCTTCATATTTAGCTTTATTTTGTAAAATGAATATTACAAAAAAAAAAAGACTTATTTAGTGCTGTCCAAAATAGTGAACCAAAATGACATATTTAAATTATTTAATTCACAATAATTAAAATACGGTCAGTGGGTGGTTTATGATGCCTTTAATATGGTTTAGTGAATGGATAAAGGTCTAATATTGATATTTAATGTAACATTCATATTATATTTTTTCTAGAATTGCTGAAGCTCAGGCTGGCTTCCAATGGTGCATAGATACAACAGAAAAATTAATACTATCATCTGTGGCTTCTCCTTCATCATCATCATCACCATCAGCTCAGGAAAGGATAGATACCAGTGAGATACTGCCATTACCAACAGTATCAGAGACAGCCAAGACAGAGTCTCCATCATCATCATCATCATCAGCGCCAACAGCAGCTGAGCCTTATGATTTCAAGGACTTAAAAGCACTCCTCGGCATGTGTCTAGAAGCCTATGCAAGATTCTTTGCCAAATACAAGAAATATGATGATGCTATAGTGTTGTTTACAAGGGCACTCTCTATTAGTGATAAAGGTCTAATATTGATATTTAATGTAACATTCATATTATATTTTTTCTAGAATTGCTGAAGCTCAGGCTGGCTTCCAATGGTGCATAGATACAACAGAAAAATTAATACTATCATCTGTGGCTTCTCCTTCATCATCATCATCACCATCAGCTCAGGAAAGGATAGATACCAGTGAGATACTGCCATTACCAACAGTATCAGAGACAGCCAAGACAGAGTCTCCATCATCATCATCATCATCAGCGCCAACAGCAGCTGAGCCTTATGATATCAAGGACTTAAAAGCACTCCTCGGCATGTGTCTAGAAGCCTATGCAAGATTCTTTGCCAAATACAAGAAATATGATGATGCTATAGTGTTGTTTACAAGGGCACTCTCTATTAGTGAGAATGATTTAATGGAAGATGGACATCCCCACCAAGAGGTATGTGTTGCAGTCGCATTTCTCAGAGAATAAAGGTATTGTTTTTAGGCGCTGCCATGCATCTATTATCTCATATTACACAGGCGACATCATGAAGTAGAACAATGAGGCAAAAATAATGGTGTTGCCCATGTTATTTGAGACGATAGATAGGGTAGGAGAACTCAAAAAAATTTTGACCGATGTTTTTAAATTGTAACTACTACAACATTAAAAATAGGTCTATACGCCCCTCTAGCTACGGCCCTGGGTGTAGTACCACCTTAAACAATTGTGGTACTGCAATGGAGTATTTGACAGGGATTATATATAGTGTCCTCTCAATTAACGTCCTGGGGGCATCACATTTTCCAAAAGAGGGGCATTTTTTTACAATGATAATTCTCATTAAAACATCGCTAATACTGTCTGCCAGTTTCAAAACGTTTTAATAACATTTATATGTCAGGCAACATTTAAAAATGTTGTCAATATGTTTATTGTAAAATATTTTGACAAATATTTATGCAAAATATTTTGTCAACTCTTAAATAACATATTAAAATGTTTTGCATACGTTTTCAAAAATATTTTCAGAATTGTAATTGTTATTAAAACGTTATACCCTTTATATAACCCGACAACAAATTTGTTAATGTGAAACATTTTGTGTCTCGGATATGCATATTGTGAAATATGGGTATTTTACTTTTTTATGCATGTTATTTCCAGCATTTGTTTATGGAACGGTTTGGTTGAAAAAAATGGCAGGGGGGTCATTTATTAGAGGGGGCTTTAAAAGAGAGAATACGGTAGCTAGGATAAACACTGGAGACCCATAACTTATGCATTTTTTTAAACATATTTTTCAGAGTGTTACAATACTGAATGATTTAGGCACTGTGTATGATTTGAAAGGAGACTACAATAAGGCAAAAGATTGTATCCGGAGATCAGCTCAACTTGCCCAGAGACTAGGCAATGATCACTCACTACCAACCATCGTGTGCAATCTGGCTTCAGTGGAAGCTCACAGTGGTAAGGGTATTAGCTATGTCATCAGCTGTGTAGGCATTTTATTCTCAGTTACACATGCTTCAATGGATTCTGATGTAGCGTGACCTTTGGTTAATATTATACAAACACACTTGTTATAATAAAAGTCGGAATAAAAGATACTAGTTCACGTTTGACATCACTTATCAATCAAATTCAGAGACAGTTTATGATTCGTTGTGAGGATTGAAATTTCTTAATGCAGCAGAAAAACAGTGTGCACTATGGTTAGTTTTTCACTTTCAAATATCCTGTCTCAACAATTGGAAACTTTTTTCTGAAAATGCCATGTGAACAATGCCTAGAAAAGTTATTTTTTGCCTTGTAAAATTATCGACATGGACCACCATTTTCTGTGATTCCTTTTCTCAGATGAAGGCACCAGACGAAACAACCTCCCTTTCACGCCCTGTTATCCAATAGTTTGATTGACAGGATCGCCAGATGCGAATTACATTTTGTCCACACTGAAGTACAAAGTGACAATGCGCGTGTATAAAGCGCGTTAACTGTGCGTAGTGCTGCGTCTCTGCTATAGGTATGGGTGCCTTCATAGTCGGCACAATGTGTACGTCCGCGTCTGTACTTTGTACTTCAGTGTAGACTGACTGTAGTTTCTTTACAATGTATACTAACTTTTATGATAGCAGAGTTTTAACTCTGATCTTCATATGAATCAATTGTTGCAAAGATTCTTCTGAAAAAATGTACATAAATCAAATCAGGTAAAAACAATAAAAAGAGGCATCATTGTATAATAATGTATAATCAATTTTCCCTGATTTTTTTATTTTTCAGGAAACTATACAGAGGCCCAAAGACTGTACAGGAAAGCTTTGAAACAAGCAGAAAGACAAGAGGACTCAAGGACTGTGACTATTATAAAGAATAAGCTAGCTCAGTTAGAAACTGACCAACTTCTGAAAAAGAAATAAAGTTTTAAAAAGTTCAAATGTTTTGCAAATCAATATCTTCCTTGTATAATACCATTCTTCTAATTGACAGCACATTGCTGTTAAATTTCCCAATATTTCCAATTATTATGTTTTTATTTTGATGAATCCAAGTGTGTGAAAATATTGGATCCAAAACATAATGATGAAATTGGATGCTTGGCGCCCAATATTTATTGGTCTCGAATATTGGTCTCGACTATGTCTCATCCAATATTTTAAAACTCATAGCTTGACTAATAAGTATGGGCTCATTTTTATTTCCAACATTTATTTTAATTTTATATCAATATGTTAGTGCTCAAAATTGACACAATAGATGAATCAAAGCTTCAGTCTGCTATGTCTAGCCCTCTTCTTTTGTTTTGTTCCATTATCCATTATATTACTTTTGTTCAAAGTCTGATCAACTTGATTATATATCAAGTAATGTGGCCAATTAATGTGGACGTTGGCCATATATATTATCCAGATAATTTGGACAGTTCAAGATAATGTTGGTCAGGTCAAGATAATGTCGGACAGTTTGTAAACCAGAGAATGTTTGTATTTAGAAACACTATCCACATTATCTGCCTTGTTGGACATTTCAACAAACTTAAAATACATCAAAGTACAGTATTCACATTTTAATTTGATGCAACGATCAAACAATAGAGGGCTCTAATTTTAGAATTTATATATTTTATACCATCAGTGCTAAACTGAAAATCTGCATTGATCTGGTGTAGAAAAGTTTGCTCAGTGTATATTTTAAGTTTATATATATGATGTTTAAAGAGTTATCTTCATGTCTAAGTAAAACTTTCAAACATATTTACATATTCATTAATTATTTTGATAACAATGGTATAAAGAATGAATAAGACATGTGAAATTATCGACCATAAGTGGATTTACAACCACTTCAATTCTGCATTGATTTGATTAAATCACTTTTATTGGGTACTATATAGACTGAAGCACAGGACACATGAGAATATTACACTGCTCTATGTGTTTTTTATTATTTTGGTCAAAAGATTATACATTAGCTGCTGCATTTATAAAACATTACAACAAATTCATATATTTTGTGATCGCCATGTATGTTAAGATAAGTGGTTCAAAAGAGATCATTACCAGAAATAATTGGCGTCTTCTTGAGGTATGGTGAGCATGTTAGTCTCATCTTCCGAGCAACTAACATACTCACCATACCTCAACAATACACCAATTATTTCTGGTAATGATATGTTTGAGGTATGTTGAGCATGTTAACCTCATCTTCCGAGCAACTAACATGCTCACCATACCTCAACAATACACCAATTATTTCTGGTAATGATCTGTTTGGTGAGGTATGTTGAGCATGTAGGTCTCATCTTCCGAGCAACTAACATGCTCACCATACCTCAACAATACACCAATTATTTCTGGTAATGATCAGTTTGGTGAGGTATGGAGAGCATGTTAGTCTCATCTTCCGAGCAACTAACATGCTCACCATACCTCAACAATACACCAATTATTTCTGGTAATGATCTATTTGGTGAGGTATGTTGAGTATGTTAGTCTCATCTTCCGAGCAACTAACATGCTCACCATACCTCAACAATACACCAATTATTTCTGGTAATGATCTGTTTGGTGAGGTATGGAGAGCATGTTAGTCTCATCTTCCGAGCAACTAACATGCTCACCATACCTCAACAATACACCAATTATTTCTGGTAATGATCTGTTTGGTGAGGTATGTTGAACATGTTAGTCTCATCTTCCAAGCAACTAACATGCTCACCATACCTCAACAATACACCAATTATTTCTGGTAATGATCTGTTTGGTGAGATATGGTGAGCATGTTAGTCTCATCTTCCGAGCAACTAACATGCTCACCATACCTCAACAATACACCAATTATTTCTGGTAATGATATGTTTGGTGAGGTATGTTGAACATGATAGTCTCATCTTCCGAGCAACTAACATGCTCACCATACCTCAACAATACACCAATTATTTCTGGTAATGATCTGTTTGGTGAGGTATGTTGAACATGTTAGTCTCATCTTCCAAGCAACTAACATGCTCACTATACCTCAACAATACACCAATTATTTCTGGTAATGATCTGTTTGGTGAGGTATGTTGAGCATGTTAGTCTCATCTTCCAAGCAACTAACATGCTCACCATACCTCAACAATACACCAATTATTTCTGGTAATGATCTGTTTGGTGAGATATGGTGAGCATGTTAGTCTCATCTTCCGAGCAACTAACATGCTCACCATACCTCAACAATACACCAATTATTTCTGGTAATGATCTGTTTGGTGAGGTATGTTGAACATGTTAGTCTCATCTTCCGAGCAACTAACATGCTCACCATACCTCAACAATACACCAATTATTTCTGGTAATGATCTGTTTGGTGAGGTATGTTGAACATGTTGGTCTCATCTTCCGAGCAACTAACATGCTCACCATACCTCAACAATACACCAATTATTTCTGGTAATGATCTGTTTGGTGAGGTATGTTGAACATGTTAGTCTCATCTTCCAAGCAACTAACATGCTCACCATACCTCAACAATACACCAATTATTTCTGGTAATGATCTGTTTGGTGAGATATGGTGAGCATGTTAGTCTCATCTTCCGAGCAACTAACATGCTCACCATACCTCAACAATACACCAATTATTTCTGGTAATGATCTGTTTGGTGAGGTATGTTGAACATGTTAGTCTCATCTTCCGAGCAACTAACATGCTCACCATACCTCAACAATACACCAATTATTTCTGGTAATGATCTGTTTGGTGAGGTATGTTGAACATGTTAGTCTCATCTTCCGAGCAACTAACATGCTCACCATACCTCAACAATACACCAATTATTTCTGGTAATGATCTGTTTGGTGAGGTATGTTGAACATGTTAGTCTCATCTTCCGAGCAACTAACATGCTCACCATACCTCAACAATACACCAATTATTTCTGGTAATGATATGTTCTCACCCTTCAGACTGTGGATAAATCTTGTGTTTTCTTTAAGCACTTACTTCAAACTACCTCAGGGGGCGATGAACAGAAATTACTCTGTCCCACCTTTATAACTGGCTGCTGACTCAAATGACGCAGCAAATACATAATGTGAACAACATATCTTTGCAACAGATACATTTTTAGGTAGCACTACATTCATTGGGGCCTCTTTTTTGGGACACCCTGTATAATAGCCTTGGGATCATTTTGTTTATTCAATAGTAGTTTGAAGTATATGCTCGAAGAAAAGATAAGATTCAATCCGCACAATACTCTATATATTTACAAAATTATGTTTATACATAAAAAGACATCAATTTCAGAATCAATTTATCAAAGTACATTCTTTTCTTAAGGGCTGGGGTATGAACGTTTGGACAGTATTTATTTTGGGACATTAGAGCACATCAGACATATCGAATTGCATTCTGAATACGAAGAATGTCATTCTGATATCAAATAATTTTTCATTTTTGAAATTCGCAATTTAATACACATTTTATGGCAAATCATTAAAAATTGATATTTTTGATATTTAACAGTACTTGAAGTAAACTTTATAAATCTGATGATTTATACTTAAAGTGTATGTAGGTGGGATGAAAAGCCGACGATCAATTGAAAATTTTGATTTATTTGAAGATATGGATTTTTCCCAAAACACCAAAAAAATTAGGTCTTTTGGGAAAAAAATCCATATCTTCAATATGAAAGGTCAAAATTTTCAATTGACTGTCGGCTTTTCCTCCCAGCTACATACACTTTAAGAATATATCATTAGATTTATATAATTTACTTCGAGAACTGTTATATATCAAAAATTTGAAAAATATCAAATTTTGATAATTTGTCATAAAATTTGTATTATATTGTGATTTTTTTAAATGAAAATTATTTGATATCAGAAAGACATGCTTCGTATTCAGAATGCAATTCGATAGGTCTGAGGTGCTCTCATCCCACAAAAAAAATACTGTCGAACGCAATAAACGCTTCATTTTGGATCCCTTAAGGGATCTAGAATGAGCGTTTATTGCGCTTCGACAGTATTTTTGAGGACATGAGAGCACCTCAGACCTATCGAATTGCATTCTGAATACGAAGCATGTCTTTCTGATATCAAATAATTTTCATTTTTGAAAATCACAATATAATACAAATTTTATGACAAATTATAAAAATTTAATATTTTTCAAATTTTGACATATAACAGTCCTCGAAGTAAATTATATAAATCTAATGATATATTCTTAAAGTGTATGTAGCTGGGAGGAAAAGCCGACGGTCAATTGAAAATTTTGACCTTTCATATTGAAGATATGGATTTTTTCCCCAAAAGACCTTCTTTTTTTTTTTGTGTTTTGGGAAAAAATCCATATCTCCAATACGAAAGGTCAAAATTTTCAATTGATCGTCGGCTTTTCATCCAACCTACATACACTTTAAGTATAAATCATCAGATTTGTAAAGTTTACTTCGAGTACTGTTAAATATCAAAAATATCAATTTTTAATGATTTGCCATAAATGTGTATTAAATTGCGAATTTCAAAAATCAAAATTATTTGATATCAGAAGGACATTCTTCGTATTCAGAATGCAATTCGATATGTCTGATGTGCTCTAATGTCCCAAAATAAATACTGTCCAAACGTTCATACCCCAGCCCTTAAGGGATCTAAAATGAGCGTTTATTGCTTTTCGACAGTATTTTTTGTGGGACATGAGAGCACCTCAGACCTATCGAATTGCATTCTGAATACGAAGCATGTCTTTCTGATATCAAATAATTTTCATTTTTTGAAAATCATAATATAATACAAATTTTATGACAAATTATAAAAATTTGATATTTTTCAAATTTTTTATATATAACAGTCCTAGAAGTAAATTATATAAATCTAATGATATATTCTTAAAGTGTATGTAGCAGGGAGGAAAAGCCGATGGTCAATTGAAAATGTTTACCTTTCATATTGAAGATATGGATTTTTTTTTCAAAAAGACCTATTTTTTTGGGTGTTTTGGGAAAAAAATCCATATCTTCTATACGAAAGGTCAAAATTTTCAATTGATCGTCGGCTTTTCATCCCACCTACATACACTTTAAGTATAAATCATCAGATTTATAAAGTTTACTTCAAGTACTGTTAAATATCAAAAATATCAATTTTAATGATTTGCCATAAAATGTGTATTAAATTGCGAATTTCAAAAATCAAAATTATTTGATATCAGAAGGACATTCTTCGTATTCAGAATGCAATTCGATATGTCTGATGTGCTCTAATGTCCCAAAATAAATACTGTCCAAACGTTCATACCCCAGCCCTTAAGGGATCTAAAATGAGCGTTTATTGCGTTTATCCCTTAAGGGATCTAAAATGAGCGTTTATTGCTTTTCGACAGTATTTTTTGTGGGACATGAGAGCACCTCAGACCTATCGAATTGCATTCTGAATACTGAAGCATGTCTTTCTGATATCAAATAATTTTCATTTTTGAAAATCATAATATAATACAAATTTTATGACAAATTATAAAAATTTGATATTTTCAAATTTTTATATATAACAGTCCTAGAAGTAAATTATATAAATCTAATGATATATTCTTAAAGTGTATGTAGCAGGGAGGAAAAGCCGATGGTCAATTGAAAATTTTTACCTTTCATATTGAAGATATGGATTTTTTCCCCAAAAAGACCTAATTTTTTTTGGTGTTTTGGGAAAAAAATCCATATCTTCTATACTGAAAGGTCAAAATTTTCAATTGATCGTCGGCTTTTCATCCCACCTACATACACTTTAAGTATAAATCATCAGATTTATAAAGTTTACTTCAAGTACTGTTAAATATCAAAAATATTAATTTTTAATGATTTGCCATAAAATGTGTATTAAATTGCAAATTTCAAAAAATCAAAATTATTTGATATCAGAATGATATTCTTCGTATTCAGAATGCAATTCGATATGTCTGATGTGCTCTAATGTCCCAAAATAAATACTGTCCAAACGTTCATACCCCAGCCCTTAATTACAATCTGTAAAACAAGTATTGCTCTACACAATTATCAGTTAATTGTGAGAACCCACAATCCATTATAATCATAAATATAATTATTCTTGGCCAAACTGGAACACTGTGAACGCTAGTGGCTCGTGCGATAAACGTGAATATAGCGCGGTACAGAAGAAAGTATACACACGCCTTACACTGTGTACACGCAAAAGTACACTGCATGGACACAACACGCATGTTCCAGTTTGGCCAAGAAATACTTAATTTGATTATAGTAGATACAAGAATTCAAATATGTACACATCAACAGGGCTTCATATAAGCTTTCACAAAAATATATGTCTCATAATAGGGCATTTTGAAGAAAAATATAAAAAAGTATACATTTGTACATGGCAGGAGAGGCAGTGGCTCAGTGGCTCAGTAGGCCACTGGGTGAATTATTATACTACCTGTCATAAAAATCCGAAGATTGCAATGCTCTACACAGGCAGTGAGACCAAATAAAATAACTCCTAAAACAATTCTAGCCATTTGGTACTATTGATAGCACACATTTTATGCCATAAGCACACATTGTTCAAAAAATATAAAGATAATAAACACGACAGAGTGACTCCAATCATTTATACTAGAGTGAGAAAGGAAACAGCTAGAATGCATGTCTAAATAAGAGTCACTCTTCATATAAGTTAACCTCTAAACTGTACTATCCACATACATATTTTTCAATGAAAAAGTGAATGAAATGCAGAAATTTCCTTGCCATATCATACGAGTATTATTAAATTTGGCATGTCCGACATTGTGACATTGCATAGCACATACAAAACTGTGTACAGAATTTCAAAACACCAAATAAGAAAGATTGTATCTAAATAAGGCAGCATTGCACATTTAAATAAAGTAAGTGACGTCATTGATGTTTGGGGGAAATTCCAAGTGCTGGGCAAATCAATCGATCTCCCGATTGGCAAATATTAAAGCCATTGCATTTGTTGTACAAAATACTTTCACAAAAATACCCTGCCCAATTCTGATAAACATTACCAAAGTTACAGCAATACTTCATCGCTGTTTCAAATCGGTTTTGTTGCTCCTAACTTAGAAATTTAGTGTACAATTGAGAGTCATATTTTATTTTTGGCGTTGAATTCAGCCAACAGCACAATCCATATGTATGAGCCAAATTGTTGCTGTGATACAATAATTCAGTAATAAAACATTGCGTGAGCCATTTTGCACATAGGTGAAGCTCATTAACTATGCCAATTTCAAAGTGCGCATGTCCAGACTGCGGATCAAAATTCTGACATGTACAGTGTCAATGGAGTAGTTTTGTATTAGCATGGACAAAACCTCAACTTTCAAATTTCATCGCCACTTCATTGCCATATTATCATAGACTGTTCATTTAACCCTAGAACTACCGAACCATATTTTGTAACACAGACTACGAAGGAGGGGGGGTGCAATTATAAACATCATATACCGTTATATTTGGTACCAATGTATAGCTATGGGTCTCCTCTATCCAGTGATACCAAAATAAGTACAAACATACCCCACATAATGTTGCTATGGTGTCATAATGTAAGGGCACCCATGCAAATTTGGGAAATTCTGGCTATGAACAAAACTAGGCAAAACTGATTTTCGGTTAAAAATTGTACAAAAACATGATTTTCACCGAATTTTCTCCTCAATATAAAAGGAAATGACTATTTCAACCCAAAATAACAAGTAAAAAGTCAGTAGCTCTGGGAATAATTTTACAAGAGCAAAATGAAAATCATGGATTTTACTGTAGAATCCAATGGTGGGCCTCACCAACCCCCCCGGTCATATTTGACAGCCGGTCCTACTCTGGGCAAGATGCTGGGGTCAAAATGTTATCACTAAAATGAGCGCAAAGAATGGATCTACGATTTCCTAGGTTGTTTGGGTGTAATCTTAGAGGGATAGGTTCAACCTCCCCCTTCATAGTTCTAGGGTTTAAGAAATAATCACATTCTTACTCTGCACAAAATTGCTCTGTTGACATTTAAACAACAAATTATGGCTTATTCCATTTACATTTAGGTATAAGTTGGGGTATATGTGACATGATCAAGGGAATAAGTCACATGCTGGCAATTTTCAATAAGGGCTTATTCCATTTACATTTAGGTATAAGTTGGGGTATATGTGACATGATCAAGGGAATAAGTCACATGCTGGCAATTTTCAATGAGAAGTTATTTACATCAATTTCTGGCAGTTTACGAATGCTACATTTTGATGCAAACCCATCAAAAAATGGACATCTGGTTACTGAGTTAAGAGCAATTTATCAATAGCTGAAAACAATATAAAACAAAAGAATTTAAATACTGTTTTTGACAATATTTTTAAAACGATATTAGCAACATTCGACTCATTCCTCTTAATCATGTCACATATAGTAAAAAATCAGGATTGAAAAAATTAAGCAAATTCATTTAAAAACATTGTACACTATGACTTTAAACCATCTCAGATGAAAATTTGTCTTTGGCAAAGTGTCAGTGGTGCCCTTTTAAGGGATCCAAAATGAGCGTTTATTGCGTTTCGACAGTATTGTTTGTGGGACATGAGAGCACCTCAGACCTATCGAATTGCATTCTGAATACGAAGCATGTCTTTCTGATATCAAATAATTTTCATTTTTTAAAAATCACAATATAATACAAATTTAATGACAAATTATAAAAATTTGATATTTTTCAAATTTTGATATATAACAGTCCTCGAAGTAAATTATATAAATCTAATGATATATTCTTAAAGTGTATGTAGCAGGGAGGAAAAGCCGACGGTCAATTGAAAATTTTGACCTTTCATATTGAAGATATGGATTTTTTCCCAAAAGACCTAATTTTTTTTGGTGTTTTGGGAAAAAAATCCATATCTTCAATACTGAAAGGTCAAAATTTTCAATTGATCGTCGGCTTTTCATCCCACCTACATACACTTTAAGTATAAATCATCAGATTTATAAAGTTTACTTTAGTACTGTTAAATATCAAAAATATCAATTTTAATGATTTGCCATAAAATGTGTATTAAATTAAACTAATGTCCCAAAATAAATACTGTCCAAACGTTCATACCCCAGCCCTTAAGGTGATACTGCAGTATAATGTGATTATTGCAAGTGAATTGTAATACTGTTGCATTTTGTCTTGCCCAAATATCTGTGAGCCCTTGGGAAACAAACCAAAAGTTAGATTACATCCTACAAATGAAAGAGCTTCCATTAGGAGGCTAACCCCTCCCTCCCTCCCTCCCTGAAACATGAGTGTGAGATGTTGAAAATTCAACTTTGATCAATATTTCAATTAAATACTACTTTTTTACAAATTTATTCAGTCTTTTTGACTCCCTCTCCACCTTATATAAGGCTTTTTGTATATTTTTTAGGACCTCATCAAACTGTTGGTTTGTTCCTTTAGGGACCACAGATTAATAGTTGATAATCCTAACATACTTCTTTTGCAGGCATTTTGTAAAAGGACTTGCTTTGTTTATATGGCTGTTATAAGTGTTCCACATCTGCACTCATAAGGTATCTTGTGACTGGAAACAAAATACTTCAAAAATATCACAAAATATCGGAATGGATCAATGCCAGCCTTCTGTCTTTCTTTGGTAAAATACTCAAACAAGATGTTACTCAAGTCACCCAAGCAAATATTTCTTCTTCCAAATATTTTCTAGTTGCTGTTTAGAACTTATATAGATACATTTCTCCAATGCTTTTAGTATTGCATTTCGAGTAGCTTTCAGACCATTCATCTGTTTCCAAACATATAGTACTTCCATTCCTTTCAACTCAACATCAGAAGTATTTGCTTTCTTTTCAGCCTTTTCAGCTTGAGCATGTGGGATACCCATGGCAATGTAGAGGTGCTGCAACTCTTCTGGCCGAAGTAGTTCTACAACATCCTTAAAATCTGTCTCTTCTGCTTCATGTTCAACTATTTGAAAAGAAAATCAAAAAACAAAATAACGGGATAGAGCTAAATTGTAATTTTAAATGTCAAACTGAATTTGACAAAATCGATGAGTAATTGAGCAAATATTTCTAAAGGCTTTTTGTGTTATTTCTTACACATAAATCAACCTCCTAACTGCTTCAGTAGTCATTTTTGTATGCATCCAATGAACAAATCATGTACAACATGACCATGCTCAGTGCTTCGAGCATCCTTTTACAGTTTTAGGTAGACTTATACACTTTATGTGTTTATTACAGTACATGTTATGCTAATGAAATGTCCAGTTTTGACATTGTCAGTTTTAGACAATTAAGAATTCAAAAAGTGGTAACTTGTATTAATAGAATTAAAGGATTAGGGTTAGGAATGAGATTCAGGATTGGGGTAAAGCTTAATGTTATTTAATGTAAAAGGACATTGTACAATTTAATGCAAATGATATCATTATCCTGTACAAATATTTTTTAGACTTCTGATCCAAAAAATTATAAACTTAATGTTCTACAAGGCAGACCAGTTACCTTAATCTGCAAGGCGCTTGAATCTGATGCATGATGGTACAAGTTCAAGCTCACTTAGTTTCAATTTCTGTTTTCTTGGAAACATTGAGTCTGCTTAAAAAAGTCTGGACAAGAAACTAACTGCTAATTGTCTCAGTCTACTTGTACCAAACTGATATTGGCTGTGATGGTTTATGTAAGTCAATTAGGGCTTACTCTGATCTTGAACTGTGCATCCTTTGAATCGTTTATTGAATGATTTGGGCTACTGTGGTCAGCGACTTTCTGTAAGTGTGCAGCCTTGTGGGTCTGACAGCACACTATAAAGATCATCACTCTGATGTTGAGTCAGGGGGCAAGGCAATCAATAAATCCAATGATTTTACTTAAGGTCCTTATTTATGTATATAGGTACATAGATATTGTAATTACTTTGAATGTCTTCTGCTCCTTGGTCAACTTCATCAGTGGTATCTCTTGTTTGGTCAGCATCTGTATCATTAAATGTCAAATAAGGAAGTGATTAGGCTAATAAAGAAACATTTCTCTCAGAAAGATCACCCCCACCCCCCACCCCCACATTTAAATTTTGCATTTCAACATAACTCTTGTTTCTCAGGACCAAGAGGCAGCATATGAATGTAGGTTCAAGCACCATGTCATGTGTCAGCACATGATTCTGCAAAACTGTAAACTTACAAAAATGTTTAATGATGAACCATGTAGATATGTGGTGCAAAAGGGAAACATAGTTGCTCACTAAACTAAGTTTTTAAATATTCCCTGGGTCTCTTTGTGATGTTCTTTCTATTTTCCAGGCAGAGGTTTGAAATCATTTTGGTCTATGTGTGTAAGCTTGGTTTGCCTTCATTCGGTAGTCAATATGATAAGTAAGTGACAACTATCAACATCACAGGGACAAGCAATGCTGAAAGTGTATTCTATTCTTTTAGCCCAAATTTCCTTCAGGTCGCTAAGTGACTCTTCTAAGAAGCCTTTGACCTGCAAGAGGACATAAAGATAGTGAAAAATGATAACAAAGTCTTACTTATAAAGAAATGTTAATTATAGATTAAAAAGTGTGTTTGATTTATTGACAGAGAAATAAGACAATCATAGGTGTAGATCTGCCAGGGGGGATGGTCCATACAATCAGCCCCCCAATGTTGACGCTTATAATATGATAATGGGTTTCTGACCAAATTAACCTCATATTTGCCCATTTTAGCCCCAAAAGAAGACAATGCATTAAGATGTTGAGGCAACTTGCAGCATAATTATCACAAAAATGGAAAACAAATTGGCAACACAAGTGCATTCACCTCCAAGGAAATTAACAAGATGCAATACACACACAGTGGGTGGCAAACTCTATCGGGGTTAAGTTTTCCATGTGCAGCGCTATCATCCGCTATGTGGCAAATCTTTACGGTATTTTACTAGAAGTGCACATGAATCATGGCCGTAGCAAGCGGGGCGGCCGGGGATGCCATGGCCGCCCCACTTTTTGAGAAATTTGTTATGTTTTTCTTTATATCTTTATTTCAATTTCAGCATAATATTTATATTTTGGCTGCCCCACATTTGTGATGGCCGCCCCACATTTTGAAACCTTGCTACGGCTCTGATATGAATGGTATATAATAACTTTAAGATACACTTAACTGCACATACAATCATACCTATTTATAGACTCCTTAAGGGCTGGGGTATGAACGTTTGGACAGTATTTATTTTGGGACATTAGAGCACATCAGACATATCGAATTGCATTCTGAATACTGAAGAATGTCCTTCTGATATCAAATAATTTTGATTTTTTGAAATTGCAATTTAATACACATTTTATGGCAAATCATTAAAATTGATATTTTTGATATTTAACAGTACTAAAGTAAACTTTACAAATCTGATGATTTATACTTAAAGTGTATGTAGGTGGGATGAAAAGCCGACGATCAATTGAAAATTTTGACCTTTCGTATTGGAGATATGGATTTTTTTTCCCAAAACACCAAAAAAAAAAGGTCTTTTTGGGAAAAAAATCCATATCTTCAATATGAAAGGTTAAAATTTTCAATTGACCGTCGGCTTTTCCTCCCTGCTACATACACTTTAAGAATATATCATTAGATTTATATAATTTATTTCGAGGACTGTTATATATCAAAATTTGAAAAATATCAAATTTTTATAATTTGTCATAAAATTGGTATTATATTGTGATTTTCAAAAATGAAAATTATTTGATATCAGAAAGACATGCTTCAGATTTAGAATGCAATTCGATAGGTCTGAGGTGCTCTCATGTCCTCAAAAAATACTGTCGAAACATAATAAACGCTCATTCTAGATCCCTTAATGCAACATAATACATACTAAGCTCAAGTTTTCTCAAAAATACACAAAATGAGATAAGAGCATAAAGGAATAATATTTACCTTGTGAACAGCTTGTTTTAGTTGCTTGTTTCTAGAAGTATTTGTCATACATTGCATTGGCATACCAACAATGTCTGAGGCTTCAATGACTACCTAAGCATTTGATGTATGAAAATAAAAAGAAAACACAGAGAAATAAAATTATCACTCTGTTGAACTATACTCTGATCAGCTCATAATAGGCTAGACTCATAACATTGTGGATTGATATAGAATGGCGTACACACAGCGGGCGCAGCACTTACGTGAATTGCACTTTGCGTATTGCATGACTGACACACGTTTTTGTGAATTTACGTTGGCGTAAGTTGGGACTTTATTGATGCGCACAGTAACAACTAACAAGAAGCAAATAATTGTCGCCTATTACGAGCTGATCATAGTATAAAGCATAAGATAGAATTCTTAACAACCTGACTTATAGTTTGTTTGCTCTGAGTTTATTTTTGTGACAGGATGGTGTGACCACATTGACAGCCTAATCTCCCTATTTTATCCTTCTAAAATGGAGATTTTGTTATCAGAAGAAAGGTCATATTTTTTAAATAAAAACATCCCAGTGAAATTTTAGGCCTTAAATGTGTTCTGTTTAGAAAAAGTGATAGCCTAACCCCCATAGTGGTTACTACTGTTATATGAGCCATTGTGAAACATGTTTTACATCAAAACAGCTAGTGCAATTTAAATCATAACTTGATTATTTTGGTGCAGGCCTCAATTTGTGTTACAAAATATAATATGAAAATATCTGACCACCCACCTTTAAAATTGCCAACATTATGCTACAATAATAAATACAAATGACTTGCTTTTATCCGGGCATCCTTAGGTGGTGCCATTTCAAGAATACACTCGTGAAAATTATCAGCATAAAATGTCAGTCTTCCATACATCAGTATTGGCTCTACATCATCACATTGTTCTTGTGACCACTTAACAGCTCGGAGAACAATCCGATGAAAGAATCCATCTACAAAAATCAATAAGAAAGAAATTAATTATGCATAATATGTGTACTTGACAGAGCAGTGGAAACGTACCAGGTTAACAGCAAGGTGTCTTAATTATCTTGATTATGAGGGAGCTTTTTGGTGCTTCAGTTCCCAGGTTCAATTCCCAGCGGTTGCTGGTAAAATGACCTAATTGTATTAAAATTTGTCTCCAGAAATCCAATGTTCATGGAATTTGGTGGTTGTAAATCTTTTTCAGGTGCAAACTGCAGCACAATATGTTTGTGCAATCTGGGGATAATCTGGAATATTAACATTAAATTTCCATTTTTATGAATAATTGGGCATGTGGTAATATTACTTCTTCTCCAAAAGTTGACCACCAATGAGTATGAAATTTAATGTTGATGAAGCTATGAATGTCCACTTTTTGTGATGTAAGTTGCAAATTAAAGTGTCACTGCAAACTGAAGATAACCATGGATAACAATGGCTACATAACACCTATACTTTCTACACATTCATGCAGGGGGGGTGACAGGGTATATATATATATATATATATATATGTGTGTGTGTGGGGGTGGGGTGTACTGTTATGGCCCTCACTTTCAATTTTGAACTACTTTTGAGTTGACTAAAACTGTTACAAAACCTATGAATATAAGTTAATAGATTATTGATTTTTCCAATCCCAGGAGCAAACTCCCTGCTCCGAATATTAGGGTCTTTTGGTATGTGCAAAGATGGGGTCAGAACAAAATGGTGGGTTTTAAAACTGGCATTTGGAAATAGGAGCATTGTTCAAAATCAGATAATTGTATCTAATAAGTAATGATCTTGTACCTGGTAGAAATCCATGAAAGTTGACATAAAACGTTCTTGACGGTCTGTTTATACTAGTGGTAGTGTCTACATGCTGATGGTGCTGTGATGGTTGAAGGCGGGATGGCACAAAGTAACATTTGGAACTTTGCTGAGAGTAAGGGGTAAACAACAAACACATATGGATGTTTTGCCATGCAGAACATGCAATAATTTCATGCACAACAATCCAATTTAAATGTCAACTATAACATATGAAACTTCTTGTAGTGAATATAATCTTCAGAATATTATAATAAGATAAAAGGTCAGTCTTTCTTTCATTTTCATTTCATAGCTACTTACATGGCAATAGCATAGTTAAGGCACACGATGTGTTGAACCCTGATGGCTGATGCAATATATATATATTATCTTTGATCTAAGAACAGGTGGAAAATTGATTGGCCCTTCAAGGAATCTTATAGCAACGTTTGGACAGTATTTTTGTGGGACCTGAGAGCACATCAGACACACCAAATTGCATTCTGAATTAGAGGAACGTCCTTCTGATATCAAATAATTAGATTTTTTTTAATTGAATGATATGTATGCAAAGTGTATATAGCTGGGAGGAAAAGCCAACCATCATTTGAAAATTTTGACCTTTCGTATTGAAGATACATGTATTTTCCCAAAAGACCTAAAAATTTACAGTTATTATTGATGTTGAAAATACTGGAAATATATGTTCTTCATTTTTTTTCACATTTTCCAATTGAATACCTGAGTGGAAGAAGGGCCCAACTCCATCAAAACTGGTTTTGAGATATTAAGAAAAAACTTAATATTTGGAAAAGTTTTATAGACAGAATGTTTTCATCTTCAGGGGACCTTTAACACATGAACATACAATAGTACATACATTCGAAATTATATATGATGTTTCCATGGCAACGGTACAGGTCTTAATACGAGCTGGAGTTGGGCCCTTAATTCTTCCACTAATATACTGCAAGTGCTAGTTCCGTAAGCAGATGTGTCATAAATAGCTACAGAAATTAGGTAATTATCCATTAATTGCACAAGTAGAAGCATGTAATATGTTAGCAAGAAAGTTTATTGTAGTAAAAAGCAGATTTCATGGATGTACAAAATTCCTCCTAAATCCAATATTTGTGGAAGAAGGGCCCAACTCCATGGAGTTGGGCCTTTCTTCCATGAAAACCATGATTAAGTGTACGTAGAAGACTATTTAGAGAGTGAATTTTGGCTCATCTTTCACACACAAGGAAGAACAGTCTGCTGGCAATAAAATGATGGGTCTAACTCATTTTTGTAAAAAATTGGAGTTGGGCCCTTCTTCCACTCAGGTATTCAATTATAAGTTCTTACCCCCTTAGGTGTCTCTTTCTCACAAAGCAGGTCAAATTTCTTCATCAGCTCCAGTAGAGCATTCTGAAAAGGTCACAATACATTTCAGTTAAGTCCATGAGCACTGATACCTTTGTTACAGTACCTCGGATTGGTTCATTAGGCTACATGTTATAATAGCCAATTAAAATAGAGCTTTTAGATTGCTTAAGGGGATACTACACCCCTACCCAATTTTGTGCCTATTTTTGCATTTTTCTCAAAACTTGTAGCGCATTGGGGACAAGTAAGGTATGTATATTATAGGGGCAAGGACTACAACTAGGGATGACCAATGAACCATCAACTTGATTAGAACACTCCCATAGACATGCAGGGAGCTCAACTGTGCACTGCTTGCACAGACATTTCTAAATTGATCTCATTCTTTTATTGTTCAATATTTTTCTGTACAAATTGGGGAAGTTAATGCCAATTATATTTTGTAACTATCTTGCAAATTACAGCAACATAACTTATTTAATTTTCCTGTAAGAGCGAATCAAAATTGGTCCATCACCACAGTGCGCTTAATTGCCAGTGGCTGAGTTCAGCACTGCTCAAGAATGGCACAAAATATTCATGTCAATAATTTCAGGTGAAAAACATGGCCTACTGAGCTGAAATTTGGCAGAGTTGCCAGTAATACCTCTATCATACTCTCTGTACAAAGGTTAAAATATTGAACAAGTAGATCTCGAGTTAAAAATTAAATCACCAGCTTCCCTTTGGAATTTTCATATTCCTTTCGAATCATGCTAAGAAGACACCTTTCTGAACATAAATGTGAAGTTTCGTGCTCATTTGATGTATTTTTCACCTGATTTCAACCCTAAACATTTTCTTATATTTATACCATCTGCACTGATTTGCTGCTAAACACGCACAGGAGCTGTACTTTTAAAATACGCGCCTAATCAATAATGAGTCTTTCACTCCATTGTTAAAGTATTGTGCTCCCTGTAGCATATAAAGTGACCAGGCCCTGGAGTGTGATGGTTTTGTAGCACATGACAGTATTCATTCAAGCCTATCAAGGTCAGTTATTAGCCACTTGCTGAATGGCTGGGCATTATCAGCTATCAAAGAGATACCTTATGCTGCTGCCAATCACAATAGAGGTTAAACATTTTGTTAAAACCCCAGAAGTGATATCAGGACAAAGCTGTGCATGTTGGTACTTGATTGTTTGGATTCCTATGTTGAAAATCCCTTGTAGTACATTAGTATTTTTCTTATGTGTAGTGTATATTGTTGTGGAAAAAAAGTTCACCTGGACTTTTGATTTTGTGCCACTTTGGCCATTATGGGTGATTTTTGGCAAATGTTTTCTAAAAGCATGATTTGAGTGCCTCGTTTAGAAGAAATACTTAATGCTATTGACTAGTAAAGTGCCATTTCATAAGAAACCCCTTTGATATTTTCACAATATGCTTGTTTCATGTTTGCATATATATTAAAATAAAGAAATATAAAAAGGTAAATATATGCTTATACCAATTTTGCTCACATTGCTATATTTAGACTTAGTCAATTTATTTCGTTCCAATGACCGGTCAGAATGGGAAACTTTGAAAATTCATAATTCGAAAAGTGTTTGACCGATTTTGACCATTTAACCACCAAAATACTTCTGTTGATGAGTTCTTTCCAGAAAACAATCTTTTGTAGCAACAGGGGCAACATGAAATTATGATGGTCATCCCTACTACAACTACTGCACTGGAAAATTTATTTCAACACAGACAACAGTAGTAAGATAGCCTGTAGGGACCATTTCAAGGTCACACGAGCTCATGAATATTAATGAGGTAGGCGTGGCTAATTAGCATATATGAATATGAATGAGGGGCGTGGCTAATTAGCATATATGAATATTAATGAGGTGGGCGTGGCTAATCGTTCAAAAAAATTCCCCACAAAAAAAAAAAAAATTTCAAAAAATAAATTTGAAAAAAAAAAAAATTCAAAACAATTTTGAAAAAAATTCATCAGGGCGCGGCTAATTGCCACAGATGAATATGAATGAGCTAATGTAAATAAAATACCGCCATTTTGAATCGAGAAGTTGATTTTTTAACAGCGTTCATATTTAGGGACGTTAATATTTAGGGACGGTGAAATGAGTGAATGAGCAGTGAAATGAGGGAATGAGCAGTGAAATGAGCGAATGAGCAGTGAAATGAGCGAATGAGCAGTGAAATGAGCGAATGAGCAGTGAAATGAGCAAATGAGCATTGAAATGAGCGAATGAGCAGGGAAATGAGCAAATGAGCAGGGAAATGAGTCAATGAGCATGTAAAATGAGTCAATGAGCACGTAAAATGAGTGAATGAGCAGTGAAATGAGCAAATGAGCATTGAAATGAGCAAATGAGCAAGGAAATGAGCAAGGAAATGAGCAGGAAATGAGTCAATGAGCATGTAAAATGAAATTCTATCTTCTTTTTAAACTTTTATTAGCAACTTCCAGAAAAGTGCGGTCGATTAACGCGCTTTAGTCATCGCTTTCCATCTCGACATCCTCTTCGTCCTGTTGGAAAAGCCCGGCGAATTGAGATCGATGTTTAGCCAACGTTATTTTTACCGCTTTGCCTCGTCCATGCCTTTATCCGCCTTCTCTCGAGGTCGATCACGATATCCTGATGAGTTTCGTCATATTTCAAATGGACGTTATGTGCCAAAAATGTCCCGTAGCTGTCAAAAAAATCGCGTTTAACGGCCCACGCGGTCTTCATATTGGCCTTTTCTTCGGCCAGGTCTTCAGCCATACCTTCGTTGACGTACTTTTCGTATTTCTGGACCCTCATCTCACGAGTAGCTACTCTGGCCCGTTTAAGCCATTCCCGATACGTGACATTATCCTCCAACTCCACGCCGCTATCTTCTCCGGATGCAGCGCTTCCCGCTTCGAATCATCCGGCCCCGAATTTTCGGGTTCGAATCGTCCGTCTCGGAGCGTTGTTCTTCCTCTTCGCCGTGCATCGTTGTCACGTGTCTCCTCAAGTTAAATGATCGATCGAAACGTTTGTCGCACGCGTGACAAAGGTGGGTTTTGAACGCTGAAATAGAAGCCATGCGTCAACTCCTCGAGAGTTGATCTCCAAAATTATGACAAGAACGGAGTGAAACCGGCCTTTTTATAACCTGCTCATTTCACTGCTCATTCGCTCATTTCACTGCTCATTCACTCAATTTACGTGCTCATTGACTCATTTTACATGCTCATTGACTCATTTCCCTGCTCATTTGCTCATTTCCCTGCTCATTCGCTCATTTCGCTGCTCATTTGCTCATTTCGCTGCTCATTTCACTGCTCACTTGCTCATCAAAGGTCACGAGGTCCTGTCAGGGTCAAAGGTCAACCGGAAATACCGCCATTTTGAAAAGTTCAACCGGAAATGCCTCCTCATTAATATTCAGATATGCTAATTAGCCACGCCCCTCATTAATATTCATATATGCATGAGCTCATGTATATTCGCGAATTTTTGGCACATAACGTCCATTTGAAATATGACGAAACTCATCAGGATATCGTGATCGACCTCGAAGAGAAGACGGATAAAGGCATGGACGTAGGCAAAGCGGTAAAAATAACGTTGGCTAAACATCGATCTCAATTCGCCGGGCTTTTCCAACAGGACGAAGAGGATGTCGAGATGGAAAGCGATGACTAAAGTGCGTTAATCGACCGCACTTTTCTGGAAGTTGCTAATAAAAGTTTAAAAAGAAGATAGAATTTCATTTTACATGCTCATTGACTCATTTCCCTGCTCATTTCCTTGCTCATTTGCTCATTTCCTTGCTCATTTGCTCATTTCAATGCTCATTTGCTCATTTCACTGCTCATTCACTCATTTTACGTGCTCATTGACTCATTTTACATGCTCATTGACTCATTTCCCTGCTCATTTGCTCATTTCCCTGCTCATTCGCTCATTTCAATGCTCATTTGCTCATTTCACTGCTCATTCGCTCATTTCACTGCTCATTCGCTCATTTCACTGCTCATTCGCTCATTTCACTGCTCATTCACTCATTTCACTGCTCATTCACTCATTTCACCGTCCCTAAATATTAACGTCCCTAAATATGAACGCTGTTAAAAAATCAACTTCTCGATTCAAAATGGCGGTATTTTATTTACATTAGCTCATTCATATTCATCTGTGGCAATTAGCGCATACTGATGAATTTTTTTTTCAAAATTGTTTTGAATTTTTTTTTTTGAAAATTTTTTTTGAAATTTTTTTTTTGAAATTTTTTGTGGGGAATTTTTTTGAACGATTAGCCACGCCCACCTCATTAATATTCATATATGCTAATTAGCCACGCCCCTCATTCATATTCATATATGCTAATTAGCCACGCCTACCTCATTAATATTCATGAGCTCGTGTGACCTTGAAATGGTCCCTACAGGCTATCTTACTACTGACAACAGTTGTGGAGTAACAGTCGAAAATGAGGGAAAACCAACATTTGATCAATAAATCAATAACTACTTGCTTTGAGTTGCTGCATTTTCAGTACAGTAGTTGTAGTCCTTGCCCCTATAATATACATATCTTACTTGTCACCACTGTGCTATAATTTTTGAGAAAAATACAAAAATAGGCACAAAATTGGCCAGGGGTGTAGTACCTCCTTAAGTTTATTACAATCATCGGATCATGCATGTGTAGCACAGGGCTGAAATGAAACAAATTCCAAATCAATAATTTGAGGCAACATACAAAACCACTGACATGATCCATTTAAAACTGCTTTACCATTTATAAAGACAAAATTAAAGATGATGTTTCAGGAACATTTTTCTGAAAAGCTTTGTTATGCACTTTTACAGCTATATACATGTATTACACAATAATATGCCACTTACTTTTTTTTTGGCGAAACTTACTATCCTTTTTTTTAAATATCAGACCAAATAGGCTAAATAGAAGAGTGAGGTTGCGCTACATCCACTTTATCATGGTACGTACATCCACTTTTACATAGCTACAGGTATATCGTCATGTGAGTGCAAGAACGTGGTATGTGCAGATATTTCTGCCATTTTATTTATTACAGTGAACCAAAAATTATTTATTACAGTGAACCAAAAAAGCCCAAGTGAATGTTACAGGAGCAAATTGGGATGGGTTATGGGTCACCAGGAATGCAATAGAGAAAACCAACATCTCATAATATCATGTTGGTTGTACTGCAGAATGCATTTGACATAAAGCAGATATGCAATTCTATTTTACAAGATGTTCTTTCACTTACATACTGTATGTGCACAGGTTACATTTCCGAAACAAAACTTCATTTCTTGGACTAATTTGGGTCAACAAGATAAATAGTTTACTATAAAGCTTAGTTACCTTTCTGGAGTGAGCCTCATCCTGTGAACTGTTTCCTAGGAATCGCTTTAACAAGTAGTTCATCAGTTGGTCATCAAGTATCCCTTGCTTGAGGAGTTTGCTCCATGAGTCTATATCTATTGCACGCTATGATATAAGGATAAAACATCCCATGATTAATGATTGAGTGAAATCCTTTAAAAATAAATAATAAACATTGATGAGTATTGAATTAGGAATACAACTTAAAAAATGGGCTGGTACAGCTACTTCATGCTATTCAGTGGCAGCGGAAGCATTAAAATTGGGGGGGGGGGGTCGGCTGGTCGAGCATATCTTGTTCCTGTTTTACTGGGACTTTTATTTGTGTGCACGAAAATTTCAATTTCGGACTGTTTTAGCTCCAAATGAAGGTGTGTTCAAAAATCACTAGTAATCAAATGCTAGTAGCATTTGCACAATCGCTACAAGCGTCCAGTCGTGGCTAGCGATATAGTGACAAAGTCGCCTTCAAGTCAACTGGTTGCAAATTGCTGCTAGGACATGCTAGCGACTTATTGATCAGATATCGGCAATAGCTTTTCTGGTAAGTGACAGAAGTTTCATCACCAAAAAATGCTACGCTCCTAGCGACTGCTTTGTATGATATCACCTTAAAAGCAGCCAGGCATTTATACTGTTCATGTCTGGCATTTGACCCATCACATACACTGTTAGTAGGGATGACCAATGAACCATCAACTTGATTAGAACACTCCCATAGACATGCAGGGAGCTCAACTGTGCACTGCTTGCACAGACATTTCTAAATTGAGCTCATTCTTTTATTTTTCATAATTTTTCTGTAAAAAATGGAGATGTTAATGCCAATTATGATTTGTAACTATCTTGCAAGTTACAGCATCATAACTTTTTTTTTTTTTCTGTAAGTGTGAGTCAAAATTGGTCCATCGCCACAGTGCGCTTAATTGCCAGTGGCCCAGTGCAGCACTGCTCAGAATGGCACAAAATATTCAGATGAATAAGATCAGGTGAACACCTTGACCTACTGAGCTGTAATTTGGCAGAGTGTTATTACCTCTATCATACCCTCTGTAAAAAGGAAAAAAAAAAAGCGGACAAGTAGATCTCGAGTTAAAAATTAAATCACCAGCTTCCCTTTGGAATTTCCAAACACCTTTCGAATCATGTTAAATAGACACCTTTCTGAACATAAATGTGAAGTTTCATGCTCATTTGTTGTATTATTCACCTGATCTCAACCCTAAACATTTTCTTATATTTATACCATCTGCACTGACTTGCTGCTATACACGCACAGGAGCTGTACTTTTAAAATACGCCCTAATCAATAATGAGTCTTTCACTCCATTGTTAAAGTACTGTGCTCCCTGTAGCATATGGAGTGACCAGCCCCTGGAGTGTGATGGTTTTGTAGCACATGACAGTATTCATTCAAGCCTATCAAGGTCAGTTATTAGCCACTTGCTGAATGGCTGGGCATTATCAGCTATCAAAGAGATACCTTATGCTGCTGCCAATCACAGTAGAGGTTAAACATTTTGTTAAAACCCCAGAAGTGATATCAGGACAAAGCTGTGCATGTTGGTACTTGATTGTTTGGATTCCTATGTTGAAAATCCTTTGTAGTACATTAGTATTTTTCTTATGTGTAGTGTATATTGTTGTGGAAAAAAAGTTCACCTGGACTTTTGATTTTGTGCCACTTTGGCCATTATGGATGATTTTTGGCAAATGTTTTCTAAAAGCATGATTTCAGTGCCTCGGTTTGAAGAAATACTTAATGCTATTGACTAGTAAAGTGCCATTTCATAAGAAACCCTTTGATACTTTCACAATATGCTTGTTTCATGTTTGCATATATATTAAAATAAAGAAATATAAAAAGGTAAATATATGCTTATACCCATTTTGCTCACATTGCTATATTTAGACTTTGTCGATTTATTTCGTTCCAATGACCAATCAGAATGGGAAACTTTGAAAATTCATAATTCGAAAAGTTTTTGACCGATTTTGACCATTTAACCACCAAAATACTTCTGTTGATGAGTTCTTTCCAGAAAACAATCTTTTGTAGCAAAAGGGGCAACATGAAATTATGATGGTCATCCCTACTGTTAGATAATGCATGTGTAATAATTTATAAATTTTGCTGGGTCAGTTTCTACACCTTTACCTTGCTATCATCATCAACCACACACACAACTTCTTTGAATATCTTTATCAGCCAATTGGGGTCCAAGATAACCAAGTTTTTCAAGTCTTCACCACCATTTTTGATGTACACTATCTGGCCAATGTCATGGAAGTACTCTAGCATTGTCAGCATTTCTGAAGATGATGGCACTTGCTGTGGAGCTCCTGGTAGGTCGCAGTAGCATTTTTCTGCCTGTAACAAGTCAAATTACAAAATATAAACAGCACCTTTAGCATATTGTTGAAGACTGTTGAGAAATTACAACAAATTTGATTTTAATATCAAAAGCACAAAAAAGTACACTCCTGCCCAACTTAGTACTTCATTGGTGCTCAAGAGTACTTGTGTGGGTACTCTAGAGTACACATATCATAATCACACACACACACACTGGTACTGGATTGGTACTGCACTGGTACTAGAGTAGCCACAAAGTAACTGGGCAGTGTACCTCTAGGGTCAGCAGCAATAGGAATCTGGTAGTGTACATAGTCGACTGCTGACATCCTGGTGATGGGGTCCAATTTTTAATTTGTGATTCCTGTTGGAAACCCGGTTCCGACACTCTGTGTAAACGCGGGTACTCATGCTGTCGAAAATTTCACAAAATTAGGGGTATTTTCAGATAAAGTGTGTGATTCAAAAAAAAAAAAAAAAAGGGTAATTTTAAATACCACTTGTTCACAAAATGGAAAAAAGAGTGCTCTTAATGTATGTACCACATGTATATAAATCATCATAGTTTCATTATTCTTCATTTACAAATCCTATGCACAACATTACATCATCACATCAATATACGACGCATTATACCCTATACGTGTTTCCGTCAGAAAGGGGTATATTAGAAATGCTGTTTGTGTTTCAGCGAAAAAAGGGATAGGGGTGTTTTTATCTTGAAAACTTCACAAAAGCAGATTCAAAAGGGGGTATTGTCAAGGTTCGCCGACAAGCATGAGTACTCGCGGATACAAGGAGTGCTGGAACCGGGGTTGGAAACTCCCTACCAAAACCAAACTTGAGTAACCCCCAGGCATACCTGCATACATAGATCTTATATATCACCAATTCATAGAGATCATGGCAAGGGTAGCAGGAAAGAAACATGAAGTATATAAGACCATATAATAAAAAACATAATTCAGCAAACATATTAATCAGGAAACAAATGAGTAGGTGTTTCACTGAGCCAAATGTGATTTGGGATTTGATTCCATAATTTCGGCCTAGCAATATGGAGAAAAATTTATCAGAATTTTTTTTATGCTGAACAAGTAGGAGAGAGTGATCAGACTCAATTAATGTAATAATTTTGATGAGATACATTTGCTTCTGTTACAGACCAGTCTTACTTCTTTCAGAGAAATGCACAGCTTTCCTTGGCGAGCTATTTCTTGGACTTTCTTTTGAAACAGCAACCATCGCAGTGGTATTCTTTCCTCCATATATGGTTCCTTCTCAATGACAGCTTTAATGTGGTTCTGTAGTCTGAAGACCTGTTGAGCAATAAAATTATCTTTTTTCTTCAAAATTTTACTGAAATATTATATTAAAGTTAGTAAAATAACTCTTCATCAGACCTTTAAGTAGCCATGGCTATTAGGAATCAGCCCAGACCCAGGGATAACATTATGATCCTTGTCAGTGAGCCTTGAGTTGGTGTACTGCAAAAAAGTTTTTTATCAGCCATATTTAATTTAACCTGTAGTTCCATGCTAAAACACCCTTGGTTCCCCATAGGATTTACCATTTATGCATAGATTAAAGGAAATACAATACCAGAAAGGTGCATTAATTTGGCACTGCACTTCCAGATTATTTTGCTATCCTTATGACAAACCTTTTGTATGTGCACAAATGTATGAACTATAGAAGCATGTAATATATAATGCAATATCCAAAAACACACCCTACATTGCGTTGTAACACCTTTTTGTTTGACTTTGGGCCTTCAAAATAACAAAGTACAATGCCAAAATAACCCCACTATTTAGGCCCCAATCATCACAATCCAAATGTTATTTGTCATAGTTCTATGGAGTCTGAAATTTCTCAGTTTAGTTTCTTGACTTAAGTACCAACATACCATACCTCTCCATCCTCATCCTCTGTCAGATTGTTTTCCACAGCATAATATTTGGACACAACATGTTTTCTGTAACACTGCTTGGAAACAAAGTCCTGTATTGTAGTCATCTTTCCTTTTACCTGAGAAAAAAATAACATTGTATTTATCATCATTTTCATTCTAACTTGTTGTCAGGGCAGTACCTTTATACCAGCTACCCTGCACCTCCCCCCACTAAACTTTGCTGTTGGCAGGTATCAATTTCAGATCAGTGTGAATAATCCATGTGTCAGGGCCACACATTTTGTAGTCAGAATGGTAATTTTGTGTAATTAACGACCTGACAAAGTGAAGTGAAGGTACAGCTCTGCTTGTTACAGCAAATTCACTTTAGCAGTCACCATAGGCTATTAAAAGGCACTAATTTAATGCCCACATGACCCATGGGCACCGCCATACCAAGACCACCAAGTGATCAGTAGATGTGCTACAATGCTAAGAGATAGGAATTTTTCAGACAAATATTATCAAAATTGCTGAAAATGTGTAAGGCAACTTAATTACACATTGGAGGATTCTACTTTTTTAGTACATTTTCAAGAACTAAATTTTGGAAGTTTTTACCGACTGAAAAAACGTTATCGACGCAAACTCTTACAATAACACTACAAAGTTGCAAAAATTGACAAATTTGCTATAAAATTTGGACATGCATCCCGCGTTTTCAATTGAAATACACAATAAGACCACCCGCTGTGCTAAAGTTTACTTTCCAGACATCCTGTCTAGAAGCTGTAATGTCAGCGTCCATCTGGTCACGTGGGCATTAAATTAAATGCCTTTATTTAAATACCCTAAGATGACTGTTTAGTATTGAACTCTGATGTACTAAACGGTTTATTTTATCCTTGTGCAATTATAGGTTTTCAACATATGTAATTTTAAAAAACCAATCAATAATATATAGGAACGCATTACACAAGAAGTCATTAATTTCATTGAAAATGTTTTACCAATTTGTCTCTCATTTGAGAGTCGTTATGCAGATCATTCTTATGTGTGCCAATGATGAAGATGGGTGGTGAGAGTTGTTCCATATCTTCTTTCTCCTTGTTGGGTATTACAAATGTATAAATAGATCGCATCCAGAAATCTAAAAAGTCCAAGCTGGTAAATCCATGGTGATGTCCACAGACCTGTTGACATACAAAAATAAATTGATAGTGTTCTGTAAAAAATATGTGATCACATTGTCTGGAATATATTGAAGACAAAAAAACTGAGATTGGTAACAATTTTTACATTAACCCTAACAGGACTGTGTACTACAAAATACTACTTGATATATATCCCACGTGGTGTGATGACACAATCGACCTAAGTGATATCCAGCGAAGCCCAAGAGCCATAGCAAAGTGTTGCCAACCCAGTGCTTGGCATGCAAGGGGTCTCGGGTTTGAATCCCACCAAGAGCAAACTACTTCTTTCTTTGTTTTCTCTCTTTATTCCTTCCTTCTTTCCCTTCCCATCGCCAAAAAGCCCTCAGGCGGTTAGGGTTAGGTTTAACAATAGAGTGCATGCCTGAAACGTAGTTATAAATCAGTATCCATATCTGAGTATAAAAAACAAACTATCATTGAATAACAAATAAATAAACAACCAAACAAAAATAAAAAACTTACCGAATATTCTCTTCCTAACTTTGATTCCTTCACATCCCCCGAGTCAACACAATACATGCTTACTTCTGCTTGTTGGTCTAAGTCTTTAGACAAATCGAACACAACGAGATACACTGCCTTTCTGGACAAGAAAACCTACAAAATATACGACCAAGTTAAGCTCCATGTCAACAATGACACATGTGTATAAGGGGAAGGACGTGAAGACATATCCCCTCCCTGAATCATGGAATAAGTATATAGAGCACGTAGTGCGATGGAATTGAAACTCCGTTCGTCGACGTGAGGCCAGGCGATCGTCACGCTTGCAACATGTGGACGTAGATGGCAGCAGCATTTTTTCTTTAATTAGCATATTCGTGACGTCATGTTAAAGTAAGTCTCCACAGCACTACGCATATTTTTTTACGTAACTTTTAGTACTATCGTGGTGGCAGCAGCATTTTTCTTTACTTTTCCAAAATGGCCCCGCCCGGGAGACGCCATTGGATGCCATGTTAGTGCAGGGTAATACACAGGAAAGCCGGCGCTGTCGCCACCTTTTTGTATTGCGCTAGCATATGAGTTAAACGGCCTGCCTGAATCCTTTGATTACAGTCGGGAGAATTGTTACCCAGTCAGGGATATTTTAGGTTTCTATGTCATTTTCTACCCAGTTTTGCTTCAACTCTCTCCCCTAAAACAGGATTATAACCTCTAACACCATCTTGATTTGATTTTTCTTGGTTACCAGACCATCTACTCAGACTCTGATGATCATAAACCCTATAATAAGGATCGCTCAAAGAAGATTAACTGCAAAAGTCCACTAACTGCGCTGCCCAAAGAAAAAGCTTTTTGGGGGGCGGCACAGCTAGTGAACTTCTTCAGTTAATCTTGCTTGAGTGATCAGTCTGAGTAGATGGTCTGGTGATTAAGAAAAACGGATCCTACTTGTCAGACTAGTCTGTAATGCAGAGATTGATAGTACATATTATATCACTCATACATAAATTCTAGACAGTTCATTGGTTGATTACCATTTATCATTTTTACCATCACCCACTCCGTGTGATAGTCTTTACCATCATAGTGCTCTGCCGTAGTGCGCCTGCGCCAAGCTGTGCGCCGACTCTTGGACCCGCCGATTTAGTTATGGGGTGGACCCCAAAATGTGAAGTATATCACGGCAAAACATGGTGTTATGTTAATGAAAAAATGTATTTCCTACCTTAAATAGTATTTTAGTAATTAATAGAATTTATGCATGAGTGATATAAAACAAATATTAACTGTCTTATATTCGTGTAATGGTCGAAATATAATCACTCGTTGAAAGATGGATTGTTCCATTCCGGCTCGTGGAATGGAACAATCCATCTTTCACCTTGTGATTATATTTCGACCATTACACTCATAGACAGTTAATATTTGTATAATATCATACTGAGCCAAAGCATTAGCAACTTAATGTGTCATCTAAGAGCAGGCACTTCTTAATCCAGAGAAGGAGTCAAATCCGAGGCAGTCTAATTTTGCATAGTTGCCCCATGACACACAGACTATTTTGTCATGTGCAATCAAGTGTACTAAATAACTGCATGTTCAGTGATATTTTCGAGGGAAATTGGGTCCTGCTGATTTAGTGGAAGCAATTATATACTTGTCAGGTCCTGCAGGGAATAAAATTCAGTTTATACCCCTGTATTACTAATACTATTAGGCCTAATACTATTCGCTCTGAAAATGGCACTCGCCAGAGTTCTGAAAGCTCAGAACTCTGAAAAGGACTTTTCTAGGGAAAGATTAAACCTCACTCATGTTTACCGACCTAGAGTACCAAGTAATTTCAAATTGTATTGATTTAAAATGTACTACACCCTATACAAACTACAAACCTGATGTGTGGTATAATACAGGTCCTGTCCTGCAAAATCCCAAATACGAACTTGTAGACTTTGTTCAGTCGCATGCTCTTTAAAGAGTTCATCTATGATTGATGTTGGTATTTCATTGATGTCATCATCTAAATAGCTCATATCTGATTCATCTTCCACATACACTGATGATTTCTCTGGTATTTCAAGTTTTGGAGCTACAAATCCTCTGGCAGTTGCTCTGGAAAAGAAAGGTGTTGGTGGTGTCTGAGATTCATCTTGTGAAGTATGCGATGCCGCAACAATTTCAGGAGAGACCTGTTATAAAAAATTTATCTGTTATGACAAATTTATCAGTTTAATATTCTTTGCATACTTCTTTTGTACATCTTCTTTAATCCACAAAAGCTGCTTGTGGATTTTACAAAAACGTTTAACCATACACCATATAGCATACATATGAAGATGATGTATGACATACATGTAGCAATCAAGGGTCCATTATTCAGACCCTCACACAGTTTTGAAGAACCCCAGTTGGACAACATGCTCCAGTTCATTAACTCCAATTGAGTAAAACTTCCCAAATGGTAGCTCTTCAGCCAAAATTGGGAAAAATGATTTTTCATAGGTCTTACAACTTTTGCTGGGAAATTAGTTCTGAGCTCAGTTCCCAATATTCATCCATACCAAAATGCCAAATACCGCACATCCAAACCAAAATGAAAGTTTTATATATATCTTTTAATGCCTCTGTGTATAAAGCATTATGGGATGGCAGTACTTTCACATGCATGCAAATATCTGTTATCATGTCTAATGCCCTAATTCCAAGTGTGACCATACATGTATATTAACCAAAATGAAAATGTTTCAACTATTATTCAGTCCATCTTCAAAGCCATCAAATGAATACTGAAATGCTATTAAATACTACTGTAACCACTCGGGTATAAGCCCAGTGGCGTAGCCAGTGGGGGGCAGAGGGGCGATGCCCCTCCCGCTCGTCATAACCGTCCGGTTCATGTAAGGCCGTCGGTAGACGGAAGGCGTTAGTGAAAACAAAATTGGGTTAACAATAGATTATTTTTTACCCAGGGTGACAGAAAAAGAAGAGAATTATAAAAAAAATTTGAAAAATTGTGAATGAAATTGAATTGTACATAAAATTTTGTGTTTTTATGTTGGTACCACCTATTATCCTTTTTTTTTTTTTTTTTTTTTTTTTTTGCTCTTGACTTTTTCAAACCATGCAAAAAAATTTTGGGTCAACAAATCACAACTTCCATCGGCAGTCTGCCCCCCTGGCTATGCTACTGGTTTTTGTACTGTTTTCCTAAGCCTTTTAAAGGATTTTATTTAAAAGCGCGCCCCATGAATGTGTGCCAAAAATCGCTTCCCTCCCTTTTGGCTTGTCAAAATTTCTTACCTCCCCCTCCATTTTACCCTCCCACCAAGGCTAATAATTATTGCACAGCCCCTAACACTGTACCTCCATGTCCAACAGTTTACTCTTAAAATTATGCATGAATTCTGACCTCTTTTGGTTTCTTCTTGGTGACAGGTTCATGGCGGATATCAGTTGGCAAATACTCCTCTTTTGGTTGCCATCCCTTGATGCTTGTCATACTCTCAGCTACACCAGAAATATATGATGACTGAATTTCTTTAAAAGAGACAAAAATGTAAAGTTTATGATTAAAGATTTGAGGGATTTTCAGTGTGCTATCATTCAGATGCACGTTTAAAGATGTTCACATTTAGTGCAGTCGTAATGTTCCAAAGGACTGGTGCAGCACTGCACTGTTGAAAGAATGACACCATATGAATGGAGTTTCCATTCGGGTACAACAACTGTATGTTGATCTGATGAGCAGGTCTGTGGAGCCAATCTTTCGCCCCGCTTGATAGATGTGCATGTAAAAAGGAAGGATATAGGTTTTAAACTACCTTCAATGTACACCCAAATATTCCAAAATAAGGATGATCTGCCATGGGTATTAGAGCTGGTTGTTGCATTATTTGAGTTTTAGTGCAGATATTGATACTAATAAATTTGTGAAACAAAATCCTATAATATGCAGCTTTACTTGGTCATGAATTATTAAATTATATGAACATATGTATATGGCAGGGTGTAAAAGCATAATTTATATATACAAACCTTCTAGTTCACGGCCTTCTTGTGACTGCCATCGCATCAAGTTTGGATGTGTAGGTGTAACATACAAGGAAACATCTATTCCCTCTGTGCTAGCTTCACTATTGCAAAATCTGGAGAATAATTAATAACATATTTATGTACATTATGTTATTCATTTCAGTTTTACTTTTCTTGCTGCATTCCCTCTCAATGTATTCATTTATGTTTTGTGTACCACTATTACTATTGGTTTGAGTAGGGACACATACCTGCCCCCGAGCAGTCAAAGTGGACTCATATTTACACAAATGTTCCAAGATCAGACCTATTTTTGTTATACCTGAGGCCAGTGGCGTAGCCAGCACTTTTTCAGAGGGGGGCAAGACAAATTTTAAGGGGGGCGCCTTTTGGCGATATTGCTAACTGAAAAGTCTGGGGTGAACCCAATGGGTTTTGATGAAGCCCAAGCACTTTTAAAAATGAATGTACATTTTAAATTTTTTAAGTTGATAGGCCAAAAACATTCATTTTTTCATGTTTTCTTACAATTGTAGACACAAAATTGTAAGACTTGGTTCAAGTCTAAGCAACCAAAATCTTGAGTATACGGTTAGAATTAACAAATAATTCGAATATTTTATGCTATTTTTGTTAATTGTTTTTGAAAAAGATGTGTATTTTCCAAAAATAAGTATGCATTGCATAACTTGAAATTAGTCTTTGTACAAGTCTTTGGGCTTGATTATCACAGCATACGAAAAATGCATGTTTTTGGCCCTTATTTCCAAAAACTGACCAAATTTAACTATCGTTGACAGTTAGAATTAATTAAAGGGTTAATGTTTCATTGGGCAAAACTTAACTGGATAATATTTTTTAATCCCCAAAATTAGTGCTGTATTTTTTTGGAATAGGGAGTAGATATTGACAACAAACAGAATGATAAGGGGTGCATAATGTGCAATACATTCTGTCATGCAGCAGATCAAAAGGGGGACTTTGCAGCAAAGTGCTTTTCAAGCTATAGATTAAAATAGACAGAAAAAATAATGCTTTTTCACTTATAAAATATGAATGCCGTGATCAATTTTAGCAAATGAGGTATCATTTTAAAGCTTGCAAAATCCTTTCAAAGCAGAACAACTGAACTCAAAATTGACTTCACTTGTAAAGTCACCACTTTTGATGTGCTGCATCGCATATTATCTGGATTTATAAGCTTATTATATACTTTACATTTTTATAAACTTCTTACGTTTCATTGACCAAGTTTTTCTTCAGGCTAGTCTTGCCGACTCTTTCTTGTCCAACCAACATCAGTCTAGTCTGCTTTAGCTGTATGGTACCAGCTGCAGTTGCTTCTCTATATGCTGCAATAGCATCAGCTCCATGGGCTAATACTTCAAGAGGTGCTGAAAGCCAATCATACATAATATTATATGGAGGACACATGAAACCTAGCAGTCACCCGGGGGGGTGTCACTCACATGTAAAGGTGGTACGGGTATATGTGCGGCGGTTGAGGGTCCCTTTTTCAGGCTATCCAGCAGTTCCTTAAGACCCACATTTGCATCATGCTCCAGTTCATTGAGCCTCAACCTCTGAAAATTGTAGCTCTAAAGCTCAAATTTGGAACAAATTTTTTAACTCCTAAGCCTATAATTTGGCCCAATTTTAGCTCACAGACCCCACAAAAATGTGGAAATTTCAATTCATCAAGTCCCTATTTTGCCCAAAAATCAGTTCTTAGTTCCCAAAGTTTGGCGCTCCACGCCGCATACTCCTACCAAAATATCACTTGAGTTCTCCCCAGGCAGTCAACCCCCCCCCCCATTAGCCAAAATGTGCCCCTATCCTTCTGGACATGCACCTGGATACTCCCTTAAGCCTGAAGAACTGGAATCTAGGAGCTTTCAGTAAAATATAAAGTCTTTGAGTGACATATTGGTAAATTGCATTGAGCGTCTTTGGGTAACACTTGCTCTTATCATAAACTAAAAATAAAAAGGTCTTTGATTAAAACAACGTACTTACTCATTGACCTTATGAACACCACAGGTGCTTAAGTAATTCATATGGGGGGGGCTTAGTTTAATTATGAAAAAGAAAATTAAAAATGGTAATTTACATGCATTAATAAACATTCAAAAATGTATCTGAAGTCAAAATCATCATAATCCTAAACTGGGCCTTACGATACATCAGACTTATAGAAAACTCCATGTTCTACCACAAACACACAAATTACCTGGTACAATTTTGATGCCTTTTGTTCCTGCATGCAAGTCAAGTATTGGCCATATAGGTTTACTGAAATCCACCGATCCTCTCCATCCTCTATTGCTGATTTCCACTGAAGGAACACCATCAAATGACACAAATATATTGTGTCTCGGCGTGTAATAATAAGATATTGTATGGCCAACCTGAGACACTTCATACGGTAGCTTTCTGACACAAACTTTGCCTGTTTTTAACAGATCTGTCATATAATAGGGATTATTTGAGTCCAGAAAGATTTCCAGCGGATTGTAGTTTGTAAATCCATAACGTAACCTTCCATCCATGTTGTCGACCTCTGAGGTAATCTCCACTGATACTGGTTGGAAGGGTTTCAATGGTACAGCACCAAAAACTGTACCAAAGAAGTAGTCCTTTGTTCGAGTTGCTGTTGTCCCATTTTCTTCAATACGGACATTTTTGCCGTAACAGGTACTGTGAAATTGTTCCATCTGTATAATGAAGTGAACAGAAAACATCAAATTAATGGAGCTTGCTTTGGCCATAATTTGATATTATATCACTCATAAATAAATTCTAGACAGTTCATTGGTTGATTACCATTTATCATTTTTACCATCACCCTCTCCGTGTGATAGTCTTTACCATCATAGTGCTCTGCCGTAGTGCGCCTGCGCCAAACCGTGTGCTGACTCTTGGACTCACCGATTTAGTTACGGGGTGGACCCCAAAATGTGTATATCACAGCAAAACATATGGTGTTGTGTTGATGAAAAAATGTATTTCCTACCTTAAATAGTATTTTAGTAATAGAATTTATGCATGATTGATATAAATATTAACTGTCTTAAATTCGCGTAATGGTCGAAATATAATCACTCGGTGAAAGATGTATTTTTCCATTCCACTTGCCGTTCCGGCCCGTCGAATGGAACAATCCATCTTTCACCTCGTGATTATATTTCAACCATCACACTCATAGCCAGTTAATATTTGTATACTAAATTATTTCTTCAAACTTTATAAAAAAAAGGCAAAGAGCTTGATAAGGTAGCCATTATGAGAATCCTCTGTGCAATACAAACTCCAAATGATTTAATATACACAGGGTAAGAGTGATTCCCTCTCCCTAAAAAATACAAATTGCCTATGGCAAAAAGTATACACAAGGCCAGAACTAACTTTTAATCTGTTCAAAATAGACCTCATTGCAAGTTACTGACTGATAATGAATCTGGCCACTCAAACATAATAAAGCACTGGCGCACATACTGAAGTGGGTGATTATTATGAAATACCTGGTACAGTCTTTGATTTGGCAGTATACTTCCTGTCATTTTATTTTTTCTGTTTTGGGAGCTCTATTGTTCAGAAACAAAAACGCAAGGGATGAGATGGTGTGTAATTTGACTTCATTGTTACGTTTGGGGCATCATGCTTCTCATTTCAAGAGGTAATAATAGGTGCTGTCAATCACACTTACGTCTGTCAATAAAGGTTGGATAAGTCAATTATATGCAACACTGGTGCTTCAAGTGGGCAATCTTACTCATGTCTCTCATTCAACTAGTAGGCAGCATAGGCCTATATCAGGTCCGAACGCAAATTTGATGTCATTCTGGTCTATATTACTGTGACATTTAAAAAAAAAGGACGCCTCTTCTCCTCTCGCATTCTTCTCTTTCTAGTCTCTCCCCCTCCCCAACTCTCACCTGTGTCATCTTTTGAATTATGTGGATATCTGAATTATATTGGATATTGTATTTCTTCTCCCCCTCTCACTGTTTTGGCAGTAGGCCTATGATCAACGTGGAAAAATTAAAATAAACGGAATAAACTCCTCCCTGCTCTACTCGCCCTCCTCTCTTCTCTCGATCTCCTCTCCTCTCCACTCCTCTCCTCCACCCGATCATCTCCTCGTCTCATCATCCCCACTCTCTCATTTCTCTACCTATTAGGCTATTAATGAATTAAAAATTTCAAATAAATTTGCCTGAAGCAATTATCAGATTACCAATTCCAATGAAAGAAATCTAATTAGTTTCACTTCAACGCACTTCTTTGGTGTTGCATATTACCAAGTTTTAAGGTGTATTTGGGATGAAAATAATTACCTGTTTTTGGGAAAAAATCCATATCTTCAATATGAAAGGTCAAAATTTTCAATTGATCGTCGGCTTTTCCTCCCAGTTACATACACTTTAAGAATATATCATTAGATTTATACAATTTATTTCGAGGACTGTTATATACCAAAAATATATTTTAATAATTGTCCATATGGAAAAGTTTTCCTATGAAAGTCTCTTTAAATAAATTATACTCGACTCCAGTGTGTGCACGCTGTGTGTACAGAAGCGTTCGAGGTCAATGCACAATGCATACATTACCACACAGCACACTAAGCAGGGCTGTACGGAAGAAGAGGGTATGGTTTTTCCTACTGTACGACTGCATTTTGTAACCAATCAGATTCCTTTTTAGAGAGTAGAATCTGGCAAAGTATTTCTAGGAAATATTGTGTGAGCCAAGTCAATCGGACTGACTATTATCAAGTGAGGGCTGTCTATAGCATGCTACTTTAATAACACGGGGTGCATGTCAGTGTATTTCGCAGATAAATTGAGTGAGATTTTGGGAATACCTTGCGGTGTTTAGTGCTCCTGTACGACGAGGTCTTTCATCAGATTTCCTTGAAAATCGGGAAAAGTAGAGTTTAATATATACATGAGACAATTAAGAGTGAGCCAAAAAATAAAAGACTTTCCCTTTAATAATAATTGAAGTTGAAAGTGAAAAAAGACAATTTTCTACCATTGCTTAACTGTGGGACCCCTTTTATTTGAGCAAAAGGGACTACTTTTCCATATGTAAAATTTGTATTATATCGTGAATTTCAAAAAATGAAAATTATTTGATATCAGAAAGACATATTCTTCGTATTCAGAATGCAATTCAATGTCTGATGTACGTGACACTAGTGCCGTAGGGGAGATTGGGGTTAGTTCTTCTTCTTCCTTATAAGTGCCTCCCTCATATGTATGAGTATTGTCAAGCTTTTCTTGTTACAGACAAGCTGTACTTATTTTTACTCTGGAACCTAGAGTAGATGAGTGTATTTTGAAGCACAGTCAACATGACCGGGATGATCCCCTGCTCTTTTCGAATAGCCTGTGACGTTCTTTAACATGCACACTACATTAATGTGAGAAAATATGCATGTACACGGGACCGACAGCTTAAAGTGCCCTCCGAAGCACTAAGCAAGTAGAGTGAAGTGTCTTGCTCAAGGACACAAAGAGCCGGACCTGGGATTCGAACCCTTGACCCTTGGGTTCACAGTCCTATGCCTTAACTGCTAGGCCACGCTCTCCTCAGCAGTTGAAACATTTTTCACAAAATCATCTTTTTAACGCAAATCGATTACTTTCAAGAAACACTAACCATATCAGTATAAACATATACATACATGCTACAAATACAGCCTTAAACTTTATTGGACCTGCTTATGATTATTCATATAATCCAATTTGAAAATTTGAAAAAAAGTGTTTCAACTAACCCCCCCCCTGGGGTAAGTTGAAACATAGGGTGGGTTAGTTGAAACACGGCTTGTAAAAATTTCAAAATAATTATTATTGTGTTGTTAGGGTTATACTTCCCTTGAAGGCACCCTTTAACATACAATCAGTGTGAAAAAATGAATAAATAAATATGTGGGAGTGCGGGTCAATACTTTGGACACAAGGTGATGAGTGTCACCATGGACCAAAATATGAGAAGCCTAAAATATTATAAAATGTACTTTCTGTGTGCACTTTTTGCTTGTATTATTGCTTTTTAACCATATTAAAGCAATATTGAAGAAATGGTAAACATGTTACAAATTTTTAAAAAGTCAAATTTTTAACCATATTTTTCTATGCAACTTTCACGTGTCAACTAACCCCACCTCAAAAGTTTCAACTAACTTGATGCCTATTTTTACATTTCAAAGTTCATTACACAAAATAAGAAATACAATAAAACTTTTATTTAACATTATTCTGGGACTTACTACTAGTGCTTATGATACTCAAAAATAATCCCTGAATCTTCAAACAACATGGAGATAACGATCTTTTCTGAGGGGTATAAAATTAGTAAGTCAAAAACAGATATTCCTTTCCCAAGCCAACACTGGTGGGGCATCAGTGCTGTTGCTAATTTGGTGGATGACCCTTACTAATACCTATTACTAGGTGCCAGTATTTTACCAAATTAATTTTTTGTGTCAGAAAAAAATACAATGTTTCAACTTACCCCGCGTTCCAACTAACCCCAATCTCCCCTACTATTACGCTGACTTTCGTATTCAGCAAGGAGGACAATTTCGACCTCCTCGTTTGTTTACAAACAGAGAGGTAGACAAAAGGCCTGTCAAAACTATTCCGCTTGTCCAAATACTCAAGTATCAAAAGGATGGTCCACAAAAGAGTGATTCACGCAACATGAATAGGGGATTAAAAAACTGTGAAGTAGGACCATGTGCTTCTTTTGTCCAATTTGCCATCAAGATTTCGAATGGAAACAGTTCAGACCCTGACACGATCATGTCAGAAATTGATTTTGTTCTGGGTCTGATTATTCGGACTAATCTAATGCCCGGGGGGCACTCACATGTTAAGGTGGTACGGGTATGTGTGGCGCTCAAGGGTCCCTTTTTCAGGCTCTCCGCAGTTCCTTAAGCCCCACATTTGGATCTGCTCCAGTTCTTTGAGCCTCAAACTCTGACAATTGTAGCTTTTAAGCTCAAATTTGGAAAAATTTAGAAATTTTTAGCTCAACAGCCTATAATTTGGCCCTAATTTCAGTTCTTCAAGCCCCTATTTTGCCCGAAAATCAGTTCTTAGTTCCCAAAGTTCAGGCGCTCCCGCACACCCCTACCAAAATTTAAGTTGAGTGCCCCCCCCGGGATCTAATGTGCTCTCTCCCACAAAAAATACTGTCGAAACGCTCATTTCAGATCCCTATTCTTAAAAACTTGCTTAACTTTCCAACGTTTCATTGGACTTGCCTTCTCAGTTTTATCATTTCATTTTATACCATTGAAAGCTCTTGACTCTTGCAACTAATTTTAAGCTTTAAAACATTATTCAATGACTTACCCTGGACCTGGTCCTGACTCTAACTTCCGGGTTCAAACGAGCAGCTTGTATGATATTGCAAGCCTGTCGTCCAATTAAGCAATTACCTGTTTCTTGGTCGTGTTATCAAAGTACTATGACGTCATTTATTTCAGATGCTGCATTCGCAATGTCACGAGTGGTTTCGAAAAGTGACGTATTTTACAATTAAGAATTGAAAAAGAAGTAAAGTCTTGCGAAAATCCATCGACAAAATGGCAGCTCCCAGCGTATTTACACCAAGGGCAACTCCCAGTTCTAAATTACGTGTTGTTTACGACACTGAAGGGAGAGAAATTGAGGTATTTATTTATTATTTTCATTATGTAATATGCACTTTCTGTGCTGCAAAGAATCAAATGAGATTTAGTGTTGAAATTCGTATGATTGCTCATCATAAAACTTGTAAGCTTACTTGAAATTGAATATACTACAGTGGAAACTCATTATAACGAAGTTATCAGGGACAGAGAAATGAGTTCTTTATATCCAAATTTCATTATATCAGGGTTGTAAAAACAATAAATAACAAAAGAATTTTGTATCTTGGTTCTGGAAAAATACTTCTTTATAACAGATGATAAAAGTGGTTTTCCAAGTAAAGTGTTTGGATGCGAGCCGTTAGACCATGGAGGTATATAAATAAATGGAGAATGATCGCCAGAATTCTAATCTCCTAAGTGGAGATTATCCCGTTACCTCTATTCAATGAGTCACCAAACTTGAATTGACCAGTCACTTCAGCCAAGCTATTGAAATCCACGATGGTTATGAGCCTCTACCATGGTTCATTGATTGTCACTCCCAAAATTTACTCATACATGTAGGAATTGACCCTACATTGACCCGTACCGGAAGCCTTGTAAAAGAGACTGTATAATGACGTCAGCTAGTCAATCAGCTAGTTCAAAGTCACCAGTTTTGATAGCTTATAGTTTCAATGTATGATCGTGCAAAACCCAAGAAATTCGGATGTTCTGTTCTCCAGTTATGAAACTGTTTTCTACACTAGTTGTGCCGTAACTTGACAAATGTACTTAGTTTTCATGTTCATATATTAAGCTTGTAAGGGGGTCTGAGGGAGTTCAAATATAGTGCAAATGAAAGCAAAACGTTTTTACCTTCCGATTGTGAAAAAATTATGTTGGGCCAATTTGGGCCATTTGAGTTCTGACGAGCAAAATTTACGGAAGTACTTGAATTCAAGCAAAAGTGATGATCAGACAATCTTTTCTAGAGAGAAATTGATATAGGCCTCACGGAATGTATAGGCCCTACATACTTTGTTTAAACAGTTTCTCATAGTTTAGTGTATGATAATCGTGATTTTGGTTGAAGCTTGGTCAAATTGATTGAGTGCCATGCCCATGACGGATATGTCATGTTATTGTTTTAAAACTTTTAATTCTGTATTGTCATGAAATCGTTATAGGCCGCCTAAATCATCATCATTAAACTTCTCATTGTATAATAAATAATTATCAGTATTTAGGCCTAAATGATTATTAATATTATTAGGAGGCTATCATTTTCTTTGGAGGAGGGGTTCCAAATATACGGGGGTCATAACTTTTGGAAAAAAAAAGTCATAATTCAATTTTTCATGACCAAAATGTAGGGAGTCACAAGATGACAACAGATAAGGTGTTTCTTTTTTCAAAAAGACTGATTTCTTAATGCAATTTAAGCACTCAATTTTTGGCGAAAATGAGATTTTGATATCAAAATTTTATGAAACATGAGCACTTTCCAATAAGTATAGGCCTAAACTTCATTTTACCCCATTGAAATCAATGGCCAGTGAAACAGACTTCACAATGTAATCAGCTTAGCATAATCAATATAAACCTGAAATTGCCTATTCAACAATAATTGGTCATAACCAACGTAGTACAAAAGAGGCTTGGCTGGATCATTCTCCATTTATTTATATACCTCCATGGTTAGACCAATAGGCCTATAAAATAAACGCCGTGTCAGACAAAAGTCTTTGAACATGGCAAAAGTTCGAAGTCAGCAAAAACATCTAAATCCAGTGATGCTGAGGTCTTCATCAGTGCTCGGGCCCCAGTAAAAATTAGAAATACTCGGAGACTCGTTTCTGATTAGAAAACATTAGCACAAACGTGTATAACCCGAGCAGACGAGCCACTTCTGCGGTTGATGATGTTGTTTACTGCAGAGCTGCCAGATGGTAGAAGCATTCCAAGTAGTAGGCGTACGGCGCTCAAGTCGCGCATGGTTTAACACACGACAGGCTTAGATGGAAGACGCAACTGGTGACGCAAACACTGACGCACAGTCAATGATGTTGTAGGCTGGGTGCGGAGGATGAACATAACTGGAGTCGGATGATTATGATGACCAAAGTTCAGTACAAACCTGGTAGAGCTTGACTAGAGTCGTAGCGAATAATAGTTTAAAGTTAGAAGACAAGGTTGCTACGTCGGCACGCATAGTAGGTGATAAAAGTGGTTTTCCAAGTAAAGTGTTTGGATGCGAGCCGTTAGACCAATAGGCCTATAAAATAAACGCCGTGTCAGACAAAAGTCTTTGAACATGGCAAAAGTTCTAAGTCAGCAAAAACATCTAAATCCAGTGATGCTGAGGTCTTCATCAGTGCTCGGGCCCCAGTAAAAATTAGAAATACTCGGAGACTCGTTTCTGATTAGAAAACATTAGCACAAACGTGTATATCTAACCCGAGCAACAGGGTTTTTCTTGTATCCGATTTCGTTATAATGAGGTTTTACTGTATCATTTAATTTATATCAGTTGTTTATTTGAGTGCATGCATGTTTCATGAGTGTCATGTGACCGTGACATTACTACAGGCTTTTAGTATTACAGGTTTAAACTATTCTGTGGGTCGGTGCCACGTCACTTCCAGTTGATGATGCGACTCACGGTCAAGTGTAGCTCGTTCACGTAGCGGTTGCGTTGTCCCACTGGCCTACTACATAAACGTAGATTGCCTGGCGATCGGAGTGTTATCGTCAGAGCACCTCGGAATAGGTCAAGTGAAAACAAATCCTCGATTCGATTTGTTGTTAATGATTGCAGTCATTGCTTTTGTGTGAAGTTTGGGCCCGAGACTAGAAATAGCCCAGATGTTGGACTGATAGAATAAGCCATCATGTACGATTTCTGTCCAATTTTTCAATATTTATTTATCGGCATGATAGGGCAAATCAATTAAAATAAATAACATGTCATCCCTGCCCTCACCGATTTTTGGAGATTTTCAAATATTTTTTGAATACTGGTACTTTGTTTCTAAAATTGTTGTATATTAGACCATTTCAAATCAAGATCGGAAAAGTTTGGAAAACTGCTGTATTTATTCAGGAAGCTAGGGGGTCAAATTGGCGGACAAGAAATGTCCTGAATCACGGTACCCTTTTGAGTGAAAATCAAACATGGGTCATCTAGAGAAATATTTTCCAGAGGTATTTAACTAACACCTTCGCTATTTGGTACTTCAGAAAATGTTCGTCATTGTTTGTTAGTTAGATTTTGTTTTACAGAACGAGAAAATATGCATCACATCTTCCATAAGTCAAAATAATTGACTGCGGAAGTTTGTTGGTTAATATGATGCCTGTTACCCGTTGGAACTTGGCACTGTACATGATGCTGAAGAGTTACTTCATGCTTTGGGTTTAATTGAAGTGAATGTTCAAAATCTGTTTGAAAAGAGCCTGCTACACATGTCTCTTTTTACAGAATGAATAATTACCAGACTCATCTCAAGTGGAGGCCACTATAAATTGTGTGTTGTAGAACTGGATTTTGCTATGAGTATGAAGTGCAAGAACATGTCTTTTTAAATAAGGTGGTACTACACCCCCTGATAAATTTTGTGACTAATTTTGCATTTTTCTCAAAAAATAACTACACACTGGTTTAAAACTGGTAAAAGTTATGTACATATTATAGGGGCAAGGAATCTAATTACTTCACTGGAATTTCAGTGATTCAAGACAAGTGGTGCATTATATATGTTTAAGAAATGAGGTGCATTCTAGTGGTACCTCTTTTCTTATCATAAATAATGTATCACTTGTCTTGAGTCACTGAAATTCCAGTGTAGTAGATTCCTTGCCCCTATAATATAGTATAAATATACATAACTTTTGTTACCAGTGTGTTATTATTTTTTGACAAAAATGCAAAATAGTCTATTTATCAAGGGGTATAGTACCACCTTAAATCTGAAATAGACAACATTTGTGATTGGTTTATCATACTTTTTGGAAAACAATACCTGCACTAATGGGAACTGCATGCATGTTTTTAATTGGGCATATTTTTGATTTGAACAAATTTGGAATTTCCTTGCAGGGAAATTTTAAAGCTTAGAGAAAAAAATTAGGTTTCCCAAAATGAAGAAATACATTAGAAATTGTATGAAACATTGCTAGATTTGTGGGAAATTTGCATTATTTTCCCAGGAATAATTGTTCTTTCTTGGCCTGTAGGTGGAAACCAGGGAAGATGAAGAACAAAGTGAAAAGCTTCAAGAAACAATTGAATTGCTCCTTGCTGCAGGCTACTTCAGGGCACGCATCAAAGGGCTGTCACCATTCGATAAGGTAAGCTGATATTAATATCCAGATTGGCATCCTTGTAGATTCTAGATACTGTACCATACTGTCAAATGGTTATAAGTGCGAGACGATATAGTGTAGATTAGCAGGCTTCCCATTGCTTTTCCTATGATCCTTCCCGATACTCAACTTTGTTTGTCCAAGGTCCACAAGCAGACCAAACCCATTTAAGGTTAGCAACTATTTTATACTGTTCCGAATTTATTTGAATTACTTGCAATACAAAAGTAACAAAATAACAGTACATTTGACTTTACATTTCTTAAACATGACAAAAGCAAGTAATTCAGGATGAGTGAATGGGCAAAAACATGACAAAAGCAAGTAATTCAGGATGAGTGAATGGGCTAAAAGTCCAAACACATAAGTGCCCACTCATCCTGGTTGTTCACAGCATCTTGCGAATGGTAGTGAGCTTTGGCAAAAATTGCATTGGTCATTTCATAGCGAGTGTGTAGAAGAATTCAAGTACGGTATCACAGATATACTTTTGTAGGGCCTGTGGTTCTTGAGTTATGTTGTAAAAAGGGCTGAAACAACAACACTTTTGTAAAACGTACTTATAACTCATTCATAACAATAAATCAAGCTAATTTTCCAAAGTATATGATTTATAGAATGAACTTAGAACTGCAAAACATCAAAGTGTTATTTTTCAATAATAATATTGCTTTAGATAATGAAAATCATTTTTTTTGGCTACTTCGACCAACAATACCTCGTCTACCCAACATGCATGATCAGTTTTCTTAATATCAGTAGTTGGTGGGCACGATTTAGTCCTTGGGCAGCCTGTTGAGAACCTCAGCTGTAGTGTTTTGTTAGACAGTGGTGCCCCCCAATGCCCAAGACCTCTGGTTACCAGAGGTCTACATTCAAGCAGATAATGTACCGTATTCATTCCAATAAGCGCCCATGCCCCAATAAGCGCCCACTAAGGGTATTTTCAATTTGCTAAAGGGTACCATTAATGTTGAAGTGACAGATAGATGTTGATACAGTGAAATAGCTTGCAATACTTGCAATACATTTTCTGCATCAGAAAAGCTACTAGAACGTCTTGGGACCCTTTTATAATAATACGAAAATTTGTCTTTAATAAACGCCCCTTAATTATTATAAAAAATTAGGTAAACAAGGTAAAAAATAAGCGCCCATCTAAAATGACTTTGTTAAGCGCCCTGGGCGCTTATTGGAATGAATACGGTAGATATGACTAACTCTTTGTTTCCTGTGTGACAGGTTGTTGGTGGTATGACTTGGTGTATCACAACATGTAACTTTGACATTGATGTTGATCTTCTCTTTCAAGAGAACTCTACCATTGGACAAAAAATGTAAGTAACATCGCATCCTGTGATGTCCTGTGATGGCATGAAATTTATAAGTGCACAAAAATTCATTTTAGAATTTGAATTTGCATATGCAGAGGAATCCAGAAATTCGACACAAATGGTTGTCTCCTCATCATTGGATTTGAGATTGTTCATCAGGTGATTCAAGTTGCTCCTGGAAGCGTCTCAAGTCCCACTACCCTCAGACTTAACACCTTGACAGTGCTGCAAATTTTAAATGATAAGAAACAGCTATTGCACATGTATATGACTTTCGTGCACTCATATTTATTCTTTGATGTCATAATCAGTCACCCTTACTCCTTAGCCATGAGAGCAAAACAAGTAATAGCATGTCACTTTGTTGTTGGTCTAAAATTTTGTAGGATAAACTGGCACATGAAAATTTGTTATAGAAAATAGGACTACCAAAACATTGTATGTAGTCAGTTGACTCTCCAGAAATTAATGATGACATTTTTGTATTCTTGTGACAATTTGTAACACACATGCAATACAGGTTTATCTCTGTTGTTGATGTTTTGATGGGGGAATAGTGATTCAGAGTGATTCAATCCCCCATCTAATTATGTCAGATATATATTACATAGTTAGACAGGGGAGAGACAAGCAACACAAATTCTGGTAAACCCAAATTTACCCCACATGCCATAATTTCAACAATTTTGATGTTTTTTAAAGCATCTAATAGAGCTTTCTGGACTAATTTTGACCTTAAATTAAAAGAGAATTTGCACCAAAATCTGAATGGGAAGGAGCAAAATTTTGTGATACAATTTAGTAGTAAACCTTATCTAATGCATCTTTTAAACACCTTTTTGTTTGTTTGTATAGTGCATTGACAGAGAAGATTGTAGCTGTGCTGCCAAGAATGAAGTGTCCACACAGAATAGAGCCTCATCAGATCCAAGGACTGGATTTCATCCACATCTATCCTGTTGTTCAGGTTAGTATTGTGTGTAAAATATTGCAACCAGTGACATACTGATCTAGGGAGGGGGTATCAGTTTGGCTTATTTTAGCATCAAAATTACAATATTTGCATATAAGAAAGGTTTTTTAACACAAGTCTCCATATACATAAATGGCTGCCATCTCCACATACATAAATGACAGTCAGGGAAAAAATTTCACTGACCATCCAGGATTTGAACCTGGACCCAAATTTGGATCACCAGACTAATGCTCTACCAACTGAGGTAATGATTCAGATGGACAGTGATGTTATTATCTAGAGGCCATCAGTTCAATACCCACCCTCACCAAATGATATTTGCATTCTTCACTTGCAAATGTCATTCTGGAAGTGGATCACTGCTGCAGGCAACTTTGCTGTTATGACCCTCTGGGATATTTCCTATTTTATGCTAGTGATGAAATCAAATGTAGGATTATAGTTAGGTTCTTATGTCCAGATTTATGTATGTCAGATCCTGGGTTTAATTTTACTCAACATTAATTACTTTTCTCAACAAGTTCTTATGGTCTTGTTCCCAAGGTTCTCAGCATTGTAACACAGACTATAACATAATTACATTAATTTTGTTTTTCTTATTTGCTTGACACTAGTGGCTGGTTAAGAGAGCTATTGAGACCAGGGAAGAAATGGGTGATCAGATTAGAGCTTTTTCTGTCTCACAATTTAACAAACATCATCAAACTCCAGAGGTAAGGCTTTCAAAACATTTCATTGGACAAGTGTTGGTCTGTTTAAGGGTAGACGAGGTATTGTTGGTCGAAGCAACCTAAAAATTGATTTTCATTATCTAGATCAATATATTATTGAAAATTAACACCTTGATGTTTTGCAAAAGTTCATTCTACAAATCGTATACTTTGCAAACTTGCTTAATTTATTGTTGTTAATTAGTTATGTACATTTTACAAAAGTGTTGTTGTTTCAGCCCTCTTTACAACATAACTCAAGAACCGCAGCACCTTTAAAAGTATATCTGTGATATTTTAATTCTTCTACACGCTCGGTATGAATTGAGCAATGCAGTTTTTGCCAAAGCTCACTACCATTCGTAAGATGCTGTGAACTACCAAATCACAACAGTTTAAAATAATTAATAACCTTAAAGGACTCAAGAACAGTTTAATCTTTTCATGAAAAAGTTGCAACATGTAAAATATTGTCCACTTTGATATTCTCTCAATTTATGCTCAAGAAAATGTTAATCCACTGTATCAAACCAAAGAGAATAAACTAAAACTGTTATCTCCCAATCCAAGTTAGACTCCAGAACTGGGGAGTAAGAGTAATAAGTGGGACAAAACCTTGTTTGTCCAACCAACAGAATAACCATCACCCTTGACACTCAAAACTGCCAAACTAAAGCATTTCCCACCCTGGTTTGGCTGTGACATCAAAGTGTTGAGGTAGCTGTTTCGGAGCATCTTTAAGCATGTGCGTGTGTATTCCAGCACTTTGAGCGACCACTAGCGATTTGTTGCTGGGCCCAATGAAATGCACACTGACGTCAATGCCACATCAGGGTGCAAAATGCTTTAGTGCAAATTGAATGTTTCATTAAAATAATTGTGTAAAAGCAGCCTTAGATTAAACCAAGTTAAGCAAGGGAAATCTTTAATTAAATAGGAGCATAAAGAAATAAGTTTTGAAATTTAAAGTAAAAATGATGGTAAGGGTATGATGTGTTAACTGTAACTGTGTAACTGTGTCAATAGGTTCACAATCAGACAGGTGCAAAACCGTCAAGCTGAATCATATTTGATTTTAATGTTGTATCTGAATAGGATGTGGAATTTGAGGGGAGGAAAGACAAATCAGTAGGAACCGTGAATGAAGTCAAGGATGCGTATAAACCTCAGCGCCGATATCGCAGAGCCGATGCGCACAGGCTTAGAGAGGAAGAACTGAAGGTCCAGTCAACTCTACTGGAATATGGAAGGTATGTTGTTTTGCAACTAATTTAAAAGTGCTGTGCAAATGAAAACATGTCAGTTTATTTTGATAGATTAGATCACTAGAAACCTATCCCTAGTGGTAATTTACAGAAAATAATATGTAAGTACCGAGTGAAGCTTATCTGCTATTAAACATGTTGGAGAGTTAAATTCCGGATCCAGAACTTAATTATAAAATCCTACTTTGTGACTTTTGGAAAGGGCACTTTTTGTCTTCAATTTAGGCTCATTCAGCCCTGAAGTCATGGAAATCTCTCATTTTCACACAACACTTAGTAAACAGTCATATAATTATTTCAAAGTTAGTTTTGTTGGTACAAAACAAAATCTTACGATGTTATGACGACATGTTCAGAGGGGGACTTATTTCTTTTGAGGTGTTTATTTCAGATGGTATTTAGTACAGGGTGAGTAAAAAAAAGCGCAATAGAGAAAAGAATCCATTTTTATTTAAGAACCGATTTGAACCTTTTAGATTTTAAAACATTTTATAAATGATATATCCATTAGTGACCTTGTGTGAAAAAACCAAGGAATTAGCATTTACCGTTTTGTTTTTATGACACATTTTATAGCTATACCCAATTTTAATGTTTGTCCAAGAAGCATCTAAAATTTAAATGTCAGCCCACTCTGTGTATGGTAGATTTGGAACAACTGATATTTTCTTAACCTCATTGGCATTGATATAAAATGGAGCACCCAAATTGTTATTTTCCTTGGTCTTGTTTAAGGAAAAGAAACATTATTTGTTGTTATTTTCATTTTACCTTTACTTTATAGATGTTTATTCTCTATCAAAAACATACACATTTGTACGCGGATTTTTTTCAAATGTCGAGATGAAATGCACGCAAATTGAAGTGGAGTGAATTATAAATATCCAGTAAGTTGGACATTTTGGGATTTAAAAAAAACTGGAATTGGAGTCGAGTGAGGTATGAAGGACTTAAAATAATGTTAGAATGTTTATTTGAACAGAAAAAAGAAATTAAATTAACGCAACAATCAACCTTATTTAAGTTAAAGTCAGTTTCAGAGCTGGTGATTTTATCGTGCATTGTGTGCTCTCATTCAAAATACATGGTACCTCGTGGACAAATAAGGAAATTGGGTATCGTAGTGAAAGGACTCATAAAAATTAAGCGGTAGATGTGATTGACTTCATTTTTTTTTCGCAACAGGTGACTATTGAGTGTGGCATTTATAGAAACTTTCAATAATTGGAAAGTTCAACGTGGTTCTTACATAAATATCGATTTTTTGCTCTATTGCACTTTTTTTGACTCGCCCTGTATATGAACAACCAATCCATACATGTAAAAAATCAAACTTGCAAAAAAATTGAGGGTGTAAGTTTATAATATCTCACAATGCCTTTTTAAGGGGTACTACACCTATGTGGTAAATTTAGACTATTTTTGCATTTTATCAAAAATAATAACATACTGGTAACAAAAGTTATGTATATTATTGGGGCAAGGAATCCAATTACTTCACTGAAATTTCAGTGATTCAAGACAAGCGGTTCAGTAAATATGATAGGATATGAGGTACATCCTTGCTGTACCTCTTTTCTTGTCATAAATAACAAACCGCTTGTCTTGGGTCACTGAAATTCCAGTGTAGTAATTGGATTCCTTGCCCCTATAATACAGATAACTTTTGTTACCACTGTGTTATTAGTTTTTGAGAAAATGCAAAAATAGACAAAATTTATGGAGGGTGTAGTACCCCTTATAAGTTAAACACATTGGTAACATCAGAACATGTATGATCTTTATGTTGAGCAAATTAAGAATTTTACATTACCCTAAATCCTAACCTGAACACCAACCATAATGCTGATCCTAACACAATGTTTTAATTCTGACTAAAATGTGTCTTTGCTATAAAATTACCAACCCTAGTAAAACTGCCAAAAGGTCTATGTTCCTTCTGCAAATCAATCCTATACTTTATATGTCATCATTCTACTGCTAGCCCTAATCTATGTTCTTAAATGTTTCCTGTGATGTAATTACAGGAATGACATGTTTATGTTGTGTTATTTTAAATGGAAATTGATAGAATAAGCCAAATTGGTATTAAAATTTGCAATGCGTTGTGGGACAGTTTTTGCAGTTTTGGTACACATTGAATTCTGACCTATCGTGAAAATTGTTAGTTGTGCATACAAAATATTGTTTAAAATGTTTTATTAGAATTTTAAAAAATGAAAAATTAATTATTTGAAATATTTAATTGATAACATTATTGTAACAATAATAATAAATGAATAATAATTAAAGCAATTTTCTCGATAGGTCAGAGTTCATTGTGAGCCAAAACTGCCAAAATCATCCCACGATGCATTGCAAATGTTATGCTGATGTCACATATTAACAAATTTATATTCAACCAGTTGGATTTGTAGAGATTTTAAAGAAATTCTATTTGAAAGGTATCATTAGGTCTTTCAAATGTGTGAGAATTGCCAGAAGTATCCACATTTTAGTTCTGGTTTAAATATTTGTTCTTCATTATGTGTGTAAAAGCAACAGTGCTGATACATTCATTTTTCTTCTTTCTCTTGAATATCAGACGCTATGGTCTCAGTCGTTCCTCAAAGTCTGATAAGGACGCAGAGAAGGATGCCAAAAAGAAAGCCCTTGCTGCTGGTTTATCACCTGCTGGCAAAGCCCGCTCTGATACCATGGACAGTGAAGAGGCATTGGCACAGGAGGAAAAACGCATCCAGGCTTTGATGAGTGGAATGTCTGCTATGGAAATACAGGAGGTGGGTATATTTGAAGGCAGAATAATGGTACAATCATCTGAAACCATGGGACCGATATTGTAAGCCTACTCATTAGCATAGAATCAATAGAGGGAGTACACAGCTTATGGAATAAAGCTGACTAATTCCACAATGAAATCTGGACAATAAGCTTATTTTGTGTATGCTTACATGAAGGATAGACCATGGTATCTCATAAATTGGCTAATCAATGAAACGATAGAGTATGTTACCAACGATCGACTTCTTCAGTAATAATCAACTTACAACTTAACTACCGGTACTTTTAATTCATAGAAACTAGACAAACTAGATTTTGTGAAACACTTCAGAGAGGAAGTGGTCAAGACAGATTCACCAGCACAGTTTGATAAACTTAAAATCAGATATCGAGAGTGCACTCATTCAATCTCCATATGATGTCAGTCTGACTCAACTTCTCTTTTCTGCATAAAAAACTTTTTCAAAAAGTCCAATTGTACAGATTTGATTATATTGATGCATATTTGCATAACTGTGTTTACTATGTAACATATGTAAATGATTTATATACTTTTTGTCCACAGGGTAAGCTTACAGCCAGTACCGTTGGAAACATTGTTGGTTTGCAGTCTGAAGAAATTGACAAGATAGCAACAGAGTATGCTGGCAAGGTAACTCACTCAAATGTTCAACTGCTTTACAAATACACCTCAGAGATCAAGACTGTACTTCCATCTATTTTTGAATTAGAGAATAAACAATATGAATTTTTGTTTTTACTTTCCTCAACCATGTGATAGACGATAGGCATGTCCTGAGGCGGCATCCACTACGATAAAACATTGGACCTGTCTATCGTTCATAACATGGTAGAGGATAGTAAAAACAAAAATTTATATCGTTTATTCTCATTTTAGTCAGTTACATATTTTTTTAATAACTAAACACTATTTTATATAGCAAAAATTAAGTTACCCTCATGAAAGCTCCCCTTATTCTGAAATAGACGAAACATGTTTGCCATGTTAGTTGCGTGTGATGCGATCTTGTTCTGGTATTACGATCTTGTTCTGGTATTACGCTCTAGAAGACACTACATGCGCGCCTCAACAAGCTGCTTCTGCAACGACGCGGATGCTGCTGTCTACTGTGTGATACACGACATCCAGGAACCAATGAAATGAGTGCTTACCCACAGCCACTTACTAAGAATGTGTGAATTTACATCACTGCATTGATGTTCAGTACAGATACATGCATTATTGATTTGGTCAAAATTGGCATGTATGCAATATGATTTGAGATAACAATGTATAATTTCATGATCTAATTCACTGGGCCATTTTCAAATTGTCCTTACAAGGCTGTTCTCTACTGCTTATTAATTTGTTTACTTGACAGAAATCTGAGCTTGAGATGGAAGACAAACCAGAGCGTGTTAGTGGTGCTCAGCAACATCAGAGATTAGTGGCATCCCTTAACAAGCAGATTGCTAACCAGGAGAAGAAACTGGAAGAGGTAAGATGGTGATATATATTAATTGGTAAATCCTATATTTAACAACAAGTAAGAAAAAAAATTGAAAATTAGGAAAGAAACTTTGAAAGTGATACAGAGCATTGAAAGAATTAAAAGTATAGAACTGTAATATTTGGCAAAGTCCTTCAGTAGTGTATGTCTGCTTTACCGGATTGTTGCGTAAAAAGAACTAGGCCACACCTGGGTCATGGGATGCTACACAGCTTGTTCAGCAAAGGAGATGCCAATGTGATGATGATGAGATTCAGTTTGCCAATCAGAACCCCACTTCCATTAGACCATGTTTATGCTGTAAACAGCGCCAAATCGGCAGACCGCTGAAGGACTTGCCCAAATACTATATCAGGTTTCAACCACTGTAGACTCACACTTTCTGTGGCAGAATATAGGCACATTAAAATTATGAAATTTAGTTAAAACACTTGAATGTGGTTTTGCCTGTTGGCATTTTAGATTGGTAAATGCATCAGGCCAATGTAATATATTTGGTTAATAAAGTGATGTTAAAATGATGGCTGGCCAGTTGTAAACCAATACCACCAGTCCAATCTGGATTCCAAGCAAGTAGATCAGTTTTTCAGTGTAAACTCTGGAATGCACTATAAGGATGAATTCACAGGATATTTGTGATATAGTGTAATATTTATTTCCCCTACATGAAAGTTGACAAATTGTTACACTGATTTACACAGGTGACAACTCGACATCAGGAGTTGCAGGACTCCCACAATGAGACACACACAAAGCTACAGGAGGTGGAAGAATTCTCAGCTAAGATTGAGGAAGAGATGCAGAAATTAGAAGCCATTGAAACAGAAGAAAATAGAAGGTAGGTAGGGAGATTATGTTATTTTGATAAAAACATATTCATGCAAAAGAAGTTGTTTTATCTTTTCTGGTTAACCACATCAAGATGGGAGAACATGGCACAGTGGTCAGGGTACTTGACTACTTGTGACTCACAGTCAGTTTTGAAAAGAGTAGGGTGGTAACCATGACTCTCTCAATCCATTCCAGAGCTGTTTGGATATTCTCATGTTACATACATACATACATACATACATACATACACAATTCTTTTATAAAGCGCCGTTACATCTAGACCACAGCGCATAAACAAATTCAAAGCATAAATACAATATAACAAAACAAAGTGAGCAATAAAAACAGTCAACTTTTTGGGAAGAGATGTGATTTCAGTAATTTCTTGAAGACTAGTAATGAGTTCGCAGTACGAATGGTGATGGGTAAATTGTTCCACAGTCCAGGAGCAGCCAGAGAAAAAGCTTTATTTATGGCAGAATGAAGAGATTTGGCATTTAACTTATGTATAGTAAGCCGTGTTGTATCTGAAGCAGAGCGAAGTCCAGTACGTGATGTCTACTCAAAAAGCAGCAGCCATGAGCGCTTTCTAGTAGATTTGTTGGTTCTATATAATGCACTTTATTATTATGATTTTTATATTATCGTAAATCCAAAGAGTGATATTAGTCATACACATTGTTTATAATATAATACCAATATCACATTCATTTCAGTGTCCTTCAAAGGTTGAGATCGCTAGTAGCTATGAATGAAAACTTGAAGAAGCAAGAGCAAGAGTTTAGAGCTCATTGTAAGGTAAACAAGTATTTCTAGATATATAATTAAGGTGTTCTTTAACAATGAGATAGTGTATGTAAAAGTTTTAAGGAACCTATGGAGCTTTTTTAGTATAACTATACGTTTAGAGTACGTATGTTAAAGATTTACAGGAAAAAAATGTTGATGAAAGAGTACAAGTTCTGAGAGACATGGAGGCAGGCAGACAGGACAGAGAGAGAGAGAGACAGACAGGCAGAGAGGGGGGGGGGGAAGAGACAGGCAGGCAGATAGACAGACACTTAAATAGACAGACGGATTGACTGGGTAGAGGGGGAGTGGAGGGAATAGGAGAGACAGGGTAAAGAGATGAAATTAGAACTGTCAACAAAAACTTTAAAACTCAGTTCATCTTTTGCATTGTCTTTCTCCTGAATGTAAAAGTATGTATAAATGGCATAGAAGTTTAAATAGTTGTATCATAAGTGTTATTGAATTCCATTCATCTTAATTGGAACAGGAGGAAATGGGCAGATTAAAGCAGAATATTGCTGAGTTGAAGGATGAAGAAGGCGGGGAATCCGAGATGTCAGACAGAGATAAACTGATAGCTAAACAGTATGATGCTGATAAGGAAAAACTACAGAAAATTAAACTGCTCTTGGTAAGCCATTTAATTATAGTAATAGCTACGTATTCATCATATATTGTGTAACACTTTAAGTGTTTTGGAGATCTGCACTAAGTACTTTGACTCTTATTTTTGAAATCTAATACTGGAATATTGCAACTCACTTTGCTACATTACATCCGAAACCATCAAACTTCATCAGGCATCCGATTGATGATGGTGTGACGTCAGATGGCCAGGAATGTCTTGCATTGCCTGGTCCCATGCCTGTGACAATTGGAAGCTTCGTACAACCAGTGCAACAATAACATTTGACAAGTTTTCAATCCAGAAGAAGCAGTTATCCTCGACAAGGAGGAGAGGTGTTTTGAGAAAGGAGTCACGAAATCCAGATAGGAGAGGGTAGAGGAGCCCACCATTAATTAGAAAGGGGGACCCCCCTCTCCCAATTGTCACACGCATCAGGAAAAGGTAGTGCTTCCCACAATTTTTTCAAGATGTCTTTCAAAGCTGTCAGGGATGTCATATTTATGATTTGGATCTTTGACAACAGCTAATATTTAGTGCCATTTCTGACTGATTTACCACATTTTTGGTGTTTTTGATTTACAGGCTAGAAAGACAAGAGAAATAGCTCTATTGCAAAGGAAGATAGATGAGGTGCCAACCAGGGCTGAATTAAGCCAGTATCAACGGAGATTTGTGGAACTTTATAATCAAGGTAAGACTTGTAAAGGGCTATTCCAGTTGAAATCTGTACACCCCTGTAGAATACATGACCTTAATCTCCCACACAGGGGGTGTCAATTACAAATTGAGTTACCCGTTCAGGTAACCCATTTGAATTCCCACTTTCTGTTTGGAAGTTCATGTCTTTCATGACCTTAATGTGTGGAAGATTAAGGTCATGTCTTCCATAGGGGGTGTATGGATTTCAACTGGAATGACCCAATATGAGAACATTGTTTTCTACTTCACTCCTCTGCTTACCAATACACTTATTTATCTATAGGTAAATGTCCCTCATTCTCAGCCAAAATAAAATAAACTTGTCCAACTGTTGTGATACCTTGCTCCTACAATATATATCATTCACCTTTATTCATTTTTATTCCTGAATCAAAAAACGTACAAAATAAATATCAAATACATTGCTACAAGGACAGATTAAACAAAACAATTATGTAGGAAATGGTCAAAAAGCCGAAAATAAGACCAACATTGACCATCCCCTTTTAGGAAATAGAAAATTAAAGCAAAATAAAAAAGATTATCACAAAAGACACAAAAATGGGACCCTTTGATAAAAGATGAGATAAAATACAATTTGCATTTTTTCCAAAACTTTTCAATCGATTTGGATTCTTTGATGTTTTTATTGAGGGAGTTCCATAGGATTGAACCTATGGTTTTGACTGCTTGATCAGTATACACTTTTTGTGTCTTGTTTGATAATAATTTTTGCTATTTCTCTGTGTGATGGATATTAGAGCAACTTACAAAGAAGTTATGAAATAAATATCCATCAATTTTTTCCCTGAGTGAAGTTACAGAGAACTCCAGAGAGCTTGATTACATTGATCTAGTGGCATGCATCCTACCTATTAAAATTATTGTCAATTCTTAAAATACAGTACTGTGAGATGTGTGACAATTTTAATTGGGACCAATTATACATAAGTAATGTTTTTTTCTCTAAACTGATTTTCAATTTCTGAATATCGTTGTAATTTATTTCAGTTGGCAACACTCACACAGAGACCAAACAGTTCTACACTCTGTATAATACACTAGATGATACCAAACTTTATCTAGAAAAAGAAGTGATGTTGCTCAACTCTATACATGACAACTTTGGACAGTAAGTAAATGTGACCAAACACAAGGTATCCCAAGGCATGGTTTGAGTAGGGTGCCCTGTGTATTACCCACCCCTGCCCTGTTCCAGAGGAGGCAGCTAGAGTGTAGTGCTATAGAGCTAGTGAAATTGACAGTGTGTGACCCGACCCTTATAGATTTGCCAAGTTGAAAAAAGAGAGGGAGCAAGCATGTTCAGGGGGACTTGAGCATGATTTACCACAGAGGAGGGTTACTGTTTCACAGTGCTCTCATTGGTAGAATTTACCTGCAGGTTTGTTGTCCAAGCACTATTTAAATCACCCATGAAACTTATTTGTCCAATGTTTATTTCAGAGCAATGGCGTCGCAGTCAGCCAAAGAACAATTCTTAAAGCAATTTGAACAAATTGTAGATGGAGTCAAGCAGAACAAAGCAAAGGTAAAACTTGTTCTTTTAGTAGCAGATTAGTTCTCTTCTGTGTAAATTAATATTTCTGGTAAAGTTTCTGGTAATATTGCATCCAGCCCTCTCTGACATCAACCAATATCTTCAATGTGAAATTATGAAAATGGCACTAAATATAATTAGTCAGTTCAAATCTGTCACATAAAGTATATAACTGATAGCAATTGATGGGCAAAAGTGATGCATGCTGGGAATGAAAAGGGCTCAAATTGGCCGTCGCGGGTGATGAATTTGATAACTTCTGAGCCCTTTTCATTCCCAGCATGCATCATGTTTGCCTAATGTTTGCTATCAGCAATATACCTTATTGCATAATAATAGTTATTGTAACACATTACGTAATGTCAATTGTCAGATTCTAGACTTGCTAGCAAGACAGGACCCAATGAATTGCTCCAGTGTGTGAAATACAGCAGTTGTGAAAAGCAGAATATATTTTGCTTACATATAATATAGTTTGTAAGCCCACTGCATACTTTTTGGTAGATGTAGAATATTTGATGCAAAATGTCTTGTAATTTAATCTATTCCCATTAGATTTCCAGTAATGTTTAACTTTTAATGAATGATTGATGATGTAAAATCGATGATATATTTCCACCAGATATTCAACATAACATATAATTGATTTTCAATCAACACACAATCAGAAGATAAAAATTAATTGAAACAGATTGAGATACGAATACTTTTTGAATGGATATTCTACGTTGAATATTCAGAGTCTTTTTTATCTTTAACCTCAAAGAGGTGAGGCAAATTGCCTTTATTTATACCCGCATGCAGCGCATGCAGGGTATCTTCCCATTCTGTGGTTATACCGCATGCGAAGCATGGACGGGTATATTGCCATCCTGTGGTTTCATCTCCTTCTCCTTATACCCGCATGCGAAGCATGGACGGGTATATTGTTATCCTGTGGTTTCTTCTCCTTCTTCTTCTCCTCCTTCTCCATCAAACACCTCATTCTGTCAAGGCTAGCGCTAAAACTACAAAGGCCCTGGGGCCCATATGTGGTACACTTATGGGCCCTACCCAGTAGAAGTGCCTTTTGCCCATCTTGGCCCCAGAGGTCAAAGGTCACGGGCCCCAGGGGCCCAAATGGGAAAACACCAACCCTGCCGTTTATCACCAAATGAAGCAGCCCCAGGGCCCTCAGTTGGTACACTGATAGCCCTAGGGGCACTCTATATTTACAAATATACAAGAGCCCCATATGTTATATATTATGGGCCCCAGGGGCCCAAATGTTACAATATGGTGCAACAGATTGACAAGCCTAGCTCTAAAAGTACAAGATCACTAGGGCTCATACATGGCATATGTATGGGCCCTAAGTTGTAGATGTGCCTTTTGCCCGTTTTGGCCCCAGATTTACAAGGCTAGGGGCCCCAGGGGCCAAAATGTTAAAACAAAGGGCCGACCGTTTCTCAGCAAATAAAGTAGCTACAGGGTTCAGATTTGGTACACAGGTAGGTCTTTAGTATTATATTGTCAAATGTATGTATAACCCCCATATGTCACATAATATGGGCCCCAAGGCCCCAAACGCTAAAACATAGGGCCGGCCGTTTCTCATCAATTAAAGCAGCTTTAGGGCTCAGAGTTTGTACAGAGATTGCACCTGAGAATTACATTGTTATATGTACATATGAGCCCCATATAGCACATAATATGGGCCCCAGGGCCCCAAATGCTAAAACATAGGGCCAGCCATTACTCAGTAAATAAAGCAGCTACAGGGTTCAGATTTGGTACACAGATAGGTCTTTAGTATTATATTGTCGTATGTATATATAATCCCCATATGTCACATAATATGGGCCCCAGTGCCCCAAACGCTAAAACATAGGGCCGGCCGATACTCAGTAAATAAAGCAGCTACAATGCCCAGCTTGAGTCTACTGATAGCACTTGAGAATCATACTTTAACATATGTACATGAGCCCCATAAGTCATATATATTGGGCCCCAGGGCCCCAAATGTTAAAACAAAGGGCCGGCCGTTTATCATCAAAGAAAGCAGCTTCCGGGCTCAGAATATGTACACAGATAGCACCTGAGAAGTATATTGTTACTAACACCCTCATACCCACCATCCCCACACACGTGGGACTAAACAGACAGATCGTATTATCATAATTGGAAATACCAGCGTGAAGCGTTAAGGCTGTTCAGTTAAATTACATACCCATTGGCTGTTCCATTTAATTTACATACTCCCTCTGAAATGGCCCCCAAAAGGCTGTTCCATATAATTTACATACTCCCTCTGAAATGGCTGTTCCATTTAATTTACATACTCCCTCTGGAATAGTTTCCCTGAATCATATTGCATAGCCTCACTGTGAGTAAGAGAGACTGACAACAGCACCCTATGGAGAATAAGAGAGGCGACTCCCCTGTGAGGGGACTTTTTACAATTTCTTTATTTTAAGTGCTACGACAGTGCAACCTACATTCAATTAGAGCTTGTGACTTGGACTTTCACTTCTTACACATTTTCTGCCCAATTGGGCGACTTTTTACAATTTTTTTATTTTAAGTCCTCAGCAAATAAGGACTGTAAGTTTGGGTACATGCGGGTATAGCCGTATTTGTGTACAAATATATAGCCTTCTAGTTATACCCGCATGCGAAGCATGAACGGGTATATTGTTATCCTTTGGTTTCTTCTCCTCCTTCTTCTCCTTCTCCATCAAACACATCATTCTGTCAAGGCTAGCGCTAAAACTACAGGTCCTGGGGCCCATATGTGGTACACTTATGGGCCCTACCCCGAGAAGTGCCTTTTGCCCATCTTGGCCCCAGGGGTCAAGGTCACGGCCCCAGGGGCCCAAATGTGAAAATACAAAGCACGCCGTTTCTCATCAAATGAAGCAGCCTCAGGGCCCTCAGTTGGTACACTGATAGCCCTAGGGGCACTCTATATTTACAAATATACAAGAGCCCCATATGTTATATATTATGGGCCCCAGGGGCCCAAATGTTACAATATGGTGCAACAGATTGACAAGCCTTGCTCTAAAAGTACAAGATCACTAGGGCTCATACATGGCATATGTATGGGCCCTAAGTTGTAGATGTGCCTTTTGCCCGTTTTGGCCCCAGATTTACAAGGCTAGGGGCCCCAGGGGCCAAAAATGTTAAAACAAAGGGCCGGCCGTTTCTCAGCAAATAAAGTAGCTACAGGGTTCAGATTTGGTACACAGGTAGGTCTTTAGTATTATATTGTCAAATGTATGTATAACCCCCATACGTCACATAATATGGGCCCCAAGGCCCCAAACGCTAAAACATAGGGCCGGCCGTTACTCAGTAAATAAAGCAGCTACAATGCCCAGCTTGAGTTTACTGATAGCACTTGAGAATTATACTTCAACATTATGTACATGAGCCTCATAAGTAAAAAAATATGGGCCCCAGGGCCCCACATGTTAAAACAAAGGGCCGGCCGTTTCTCATCAATTAAAGCAGCTTTAGGGCTCAGAGTTTGTACACAGATTGCACCTGAGAATTACATTGTTATATGTACATATGAGCCCCATATACCACATAATATGGGCCCCAGGGCCCCAAATGCTAAAACATAGGGCCAGCCATTACTCAGTAAATAAAGCAGCTACATGGTTCAGATTTGGTACACAGATAGGTCTTTAGTATTATATTGTCATATGTATATATAATCCCCATATGTCACATAATATGGGCCCCAGGGCCCCAAACGCTAAAACATAGGGCCGGCCGTTACTCAGTAAATAAAGCAGCTACAATGCCCAGCTTGAGTCTACTGATAGCACTTGAGAATCATACTTTAACATATGTACATGAGCCCCATAAGTCATATATATTGGGCCCCAGGGCCCCAAATGTTAAAACAAAGGGCGGCCGTTTCTCATCAAAGAAAGCAGCTTCCGTGCTCAGAATATGTACACAGATAGCACCTGAGAAGTATATTGTTACTAACACCCACACACCCATCCACCCCACACACGTGGGACTAAACAGACAGATCGTATTATCATAATTGGAAATACCAGCGTGAAGCGTTAAGGCTGTTCCAGTTAAATTACATACCCATTGGCTGTTCCATTTAATTTACATACTCCCTCTGAAATGGCCCCCAAAAGGCTGTTCCATTATAATTTACATACTCCCTCTGAAATGGCTGTTCCATTTAATTTACATACTCCCTCTGGAATAGTTTCCCTGAATCATATTGCATAGCCTCACTGTGAGTAAGAGAGACTATTACCAATTGGCTGTTCCATTTAATTTACATACTCCTCTGAAATGTCCCCAAAAAAGGCTGTTCCGTTTAATTTACATACTCCCTCTGAAATGGCTGTTCCATCTAATTTACATACTCCCTCTGGAAAAGGGACTTTTACAATTTCTTTATTTTAAGTGCTACGATAGTGCAACCTACATTCAATTAAAGCTTGTGACTTGGACTTTCACTTTTTACACATTTTCTGCCCAATTGGGCGACTTTTTACAATTTCTTTATTTTAAGTCCTCAGCAAATAAGGACTGTAAGTTTGGGTAGACCGATAACATGCGGGTATAGCCGTATTTGTGTACAAATATATAGCCTTCTAGTTCTCCTTCTCCTTCTTCTATCAAACACATCATTCTGTCAAGGCTAGCGCTAAAACTACAAAGGCCCCAGGGCCCATATGTGGTACACTCATTGGCCCTACCCCATAGAAGTGCCTTTTGCCCATCTTGGCCCCAGAGGTCAAAGGTCACGGGCCCCAGGGGCCCAAATGTGAAAATACAAAGCACGCCATTTCTCATCACATGAAGCAGCCTCAGGGCCCTGAGTTGGTACACTGATAGCCCTAGGGGTGCTCTATATTTACAACTATACAAGAGCCCCATATGTTATATATTATGGGCCCCAGGGGCCCAAATGTTAAAATATGGTGCAACCGATTGACAAGCCTAGCTCTAAAAGTACAAGATCACTAGGGCTCATATGTGGCATATGTATGGGCCCTAAGTTGTAGATGTGCCTTTTGCCAATTTTGGCCCCAGATGTACAAGGCTGGGGACCCCAGGGCCCAAATGTTAAAACAAAGGGCCGGCCGTTTCTCAGCAAATAAAGTAGCTACAGGGTTCAGATTTGGTACACAGATATGTCTTTAGTATTATATTGTCATATGTATATATAACCCCCATATGTCACATAATATGGGCCCCAGGGCCCCAAACGCTAAAACATAGGGCCAGCCGTTACTCAGTAAATAAAGCAGCTACAATGCCCAGCTTGAGTCTACTGATAGCACTTGAGAATCATACTTCAACATATGTACATGAGCCCCATAAGTCATATATATTGGGCCCCAGGGCCCCAAATGTTAAAACAAAGGGCCGGCCGTTTCTCATCATATAAACCAGCTTTATGGCTCAGAGTTTGTACACAGATTGCACCTGAGAATTACATTGCTATATGTACACATATATCTCATAATATTGGCCCCAGGGCCCCAAACGCTAAAACATAGGGCCGGCCGTTACTCGGTAAATAAAGTAGCTACAGTGGCCAGCTTGAGTCTACTGATAGCACTAGAGAATTATACTTCAGCATAATTATGTACATGGGCCTCATAAGTCAAATATTATGGGCCCCAGGGCCCCAAATGTTAAAACCATGGGCGGGCCGTTTCTCATCAAAGAAAGCAGCTTCGGGTTCAGAATTTGTACACAGATAGCACCTGAGAATTATATTGTTACTAACACCCACACACCCATCCACCCCACACGCGTGGACTAAACAGACATATCGTATTATATCACAATTGGAAATACCAGCGTGAAGCGTTAAGGCTGTTCCAGTTAAATTACATACCCATTGGCTGTTCCATTTAATTTACATACTCCCTCTGAAATGGCACCCAAAAAGGCTGTTCCGTTTAATTTACATACTCCCTCTGAAATGGCTGTTCCATTTAATTTACATACTCCCTCTGGAATAGTTCCCCTAATCATATTGCATAGCCTCACTGTGAGTAAGAGAGACTGACAACAGCAACCTATGGAGAGTAAGAGAGCGACTCCCTGGGAGGGGACTTTTTACAATTTCTTTATTTCAAGTGCTACGACAGTGCAACCTACATTCAATTAAAGCTTGTGACTTGGACTTTCACTTTTACACATTTTCTGCCCAATTGGGCGACTTTTTACAATTTCTTTATTTTAAGTCCTCAGCAAATAAGGACTGTAAGTTTGGGTACACCGATAACATGCGGGTATAGCCGTATTTGTGTACAAATATATAGCCTTCTAGTTATACCCGCATGCGAAGCATGGACGGGTATATTGCCATCCTTGGGTTTCATCTTCTCCTCCTCCTTCTCCTCCTCCTCCATCAAACACATCATTCTGTCAAGGCTAGCGTTAAAACTACAATGGCCATGGGGCCCATATATGGTACACTTATGGGCCCTACCCCGTAGAAGTGCCTTTTGTCCATCTTGGCCCCAGAGGTCAAAGGTCACGGGCCCCAGGGGCCCAAATGTTAAAATACAAAGCAGGCCGTTTCTCATTAAATGAAGCAGCCTCAGGGTCCTGAGTTGGAACACTGATAGCCCTAGGGGTACTCTATATTTACAAATATACCAGAGCCCCATATGTTATATATTGTGGGCCCCAAGGGCCCAAATGTTAAAATATGGTGCAACAGATTGACAGGCCTAGCTCAAAAAGTACAAGATCACTAGGGCTCAGAAGTGGCATATGTATGGGCCCTAAGTTGTAGATGTGCCTTTTGCCCATTTTGGCCCCAGATGTACAAGGCTAGGGGCCCCAGAGGCTCAAATGTTAAAACAAAGGGCCGGCCGTTTCTCAGCAAATAAAGTAGCTACAGGGTTCAGATTTAGTACACAGATAGGACTTTAGTATTATATTAACATATGTATATATAAGTCCTATTTGTCACATAATATGGGCCCCAGGGCCCCAAACACTAAAACATAGGGCCGGCCGTTACTCAGTAAATAAAGCAGCTACAATGCCCAGCTTGAGTGTACTGATAACACTTGAGAATTATACTTCAACATATGTAAATGAGCCCCATAAGTCAAATATTATAGGCCCCAGGGCCCCAAATCTTAAAACAAAGGGCCGGCCGTTTCTCATCAAATAAAGCAGCTTCAGGGCTCAGAGTTTGTACACAGAATGCACCTGAGAATTATATTGTTATATGTACATATGGGCCCCATATGTCACATAATATAGGCCCCAGGGCCCCAAACGCTAAAACATAGGGCCGGCCGTTACTCAGTAAATAAAGCAGCTACAGTGCCCAGCTTGAGTCTACTGAGAGCACCCGAGAATTATACGTCAATATATGTTCACGAGCCTCATAAGTCAAATACTATGGGCCCAGGGCCCCAAATGTTAAAAACAACGGGCCGGTCGTTTCTCATCAAATTAAGCAGCTTCAGGCCTCAGAGTTTAGATTGCACCTGAGAATTATATTGTTATTAACACCCACCCCATACACGTAGGACTAAACAGATCCACAGAGAATAGTGTAATTATACTATAGATGACATCAACGTTAAGGCTATTACAGTTAAATTACATACCCATTGGCTGTTCCATTTAATTTACATACTCCCTCTGAAATGGCCCAAAATAGGCTGTTCCGTTTAATTTACATACTCCCTCTGAAATATCTGTTCCATTTAATTTACTTACTCCCTCTGGAATAGTTTTCCCCTAATCATATTGCATAGCCTCACTGTGAATAAGAGAGACTGACAACAGCAACCTATGGAGAGTAAGAGAGACGCCTCCACTGGGAGGGGACTTTTTACAATTTCTTTATTTTAAGTGCTACAAGAGTGCAACCTACATTAAATTAAAGCTTGTGACTTGGACTTTCACTTTTTACATTTTTCCGTCCAATTGGGCGACTTTTTATAATATCTTTATTTTAAGTCCTCAGCAAATAAGGACTCTAAGTTTGGGTACACCGATAACATGCGGGTATAGCCGTATTTGTGTACAAATATATAGCCTTCTAGTTATACCCGCATGCAATAGCATGCAGGGTATCTTCCCATCCTGTGGTTTCTTCTCCTCCTTCTCCATCAAACACATCATTCTGTCAAGGCTAGCGCTAAAACTACAAAGGCCCTGGGGCCCATATGTGGTACACTTATGGGCCTTACCCTGTAGAAGTGCCTTTTGCCCATCTTGGCCCCAGAGGTCAAAGGTCACGGGCCCCAGGGGCCCAAATGTGAAAAATACAAAGCACGCCATTTCTCATCAAATGAAGCAGCCTCAGGGCCATAAGTTGGTACACTGATAGTCCCAAGGGTACTCTATAAATACAAGTATACATGAGCCCCATATGTTATATATTATATGGGCCCCAGGGCCCCAAGTGTTAAAAATATGGGGCAACAGATTGACAAGCCTAGCTCTAAAGCTACAAGGGCACTAGGGCTCATATGTTGCACATGTATAAGCCCTAAATTGTAGATGTGCCTTTTGCCCATTTTGGCCCCAGATGTACAAGGCTAGAGGCCCCAGGGGCCCAAATGTTAAAACAAAGGGCCGGCCGTTTCTCAGCAAATAAAGTAGCTACAGGGCTCAGATTTGGTACACAGATAGGTTTTCAGTATTATATTGTCATATGAATTTATATCACTCATACATAAATTCTAGACAGTTCATTGGTTGATTACCATTTGCCATTTTTACCATCACCCACTCCGTGTGATAGTCTTTACCATCATAGTGCTCTGCCGTAGTGCGCCTGCGCCAAGCCGTGCGCTGACTCTTGGACTCGCCGATTTAGTTATGGGGTGGACCCCAAAATGTGAAGTATATCACCGCCAAACATGGTGTTATGTTGATGAATAAATGTATTTCCTACCTTAAATAGTATTTTAGTAATAGAATTTATGCATGAGTGATATAAAACAAATATTAACTGTCTTAAATTAGTATAATGGTCGAAATATAATCACTTTCGGTGAAAGATGTATTGTTCCATTCCACTCGCCGTTCGGCTCGTGGAATGGAACAATCCATCTTTCACCTCGTGATTATATTTCACTATTACACTCATAGACAGTTAATATTTGTATAATATGTACCCCATATGTCACATAATATGGGCCCCTGGGCCCCAAACGCTAAAACATAGGGCTGGTCGTTACTCTGTACATAAAGCAGCTTTAGGGCTCAGAGTTAGTACACAGATTGCACCTGAAAATCACATTGTTATATGTACATGTGAGCCCCATATATTACATTATATGGGCCCCAGGGCCCCAAACTCTAAAACATAGGGCCGGCCGTTACTCTGTAAATAAAGCAGCTTTAGGGCTCAGAGTTAGTACACAGATTGCACCTGAAAATCACATTGTTATATGTACATGTGAGCCCCATATATTACATTATATGGGCCCCAGGGCCCCAAAACGCTAAAACATAGGGCCGGCCGTTACTCAGTAAATAAAGCAGCTACAGTGCCCAGCTTGAGTCTACTAATAGCACTAGAGAATTAAACTTCAACATATGTCCATGGGCCTCATAAGTCAAATATTATGGGCCCCATGGCCCCAAATGTTAAAACAAAGGGCCGGCCGTTTCTCATCAAATAAAGCAGCTTCCGGGCTCAGAATTTGTACACAGTAGCACTTGAGAATTATATTGTTATTAACACCCACATACCCCCACCCTACACATGTAGGACTAAACAGACATATCCGTATTATAATTATTAATATAATAATTAGAAATACCAGCGTGAAGCGTTAAGGCTGTTCCAGTTAAATTACATACCCATTGGCTGTTCCATTTAATTTACATACTCCCTCTGAAATGGCCCCAAAAAAGGCTGTTCCGTTTAATTTACATACTCCCTCTGAAATGACTGTTCCGTTTAATTTACATACTCCCTCTGGAATAGTTTCCCCTAATCATATTGTATAGCCTTGCTGTGACTAAGAGAGACTGACAACAGCAACCTATGGAGAGTAAGAGAGACGACTCCCCTGGGAGGGGACTTTTTACTATTTCTTTATTTTAAGTGCTACGACAGTGCAACCTACATTCAATTAAAGCTTGTGACTTGGACTTTCACTTTTTACACATTTTCTGCCCAATTGGGCGACTTTTTACAATTTCTTTATTTTAAGTCCTCAGCAAATAAGGACTGTAAGTTTGGGTACACCGATAACATGCGGGTATAGCCGTATTTGTGTACAAATATATAGCCTTCTAGTTATACCCGCATGCGAAGCATGGACGGGTATATTGCCATCCTTGGGTTTCATCTCCTTCTCCTCCTTCTCCTTCATCAAACACATCATTCTGTCAAGGCTAGCGCTAAAACTACAAAGGCCCTGGGGCCCATATGTGGTACACTTATGGGCCCTGCCCCGTAGAAGTGCCTTTTGCCCATCTTGGCCCCAGAGGTCAAAGGTCACGGGCCCCAGGGGCCCAAATGTGAAAATACAAAGCACGCCATTTCTCATCAAATGAAGCAGCCTCAGGGCCCTGAGTTGATACACTGATAGCCCTAGGGGTACTCTATATATACAAATATACAAGAGCCCCATATGTTATATATTATGGGCCCCAGGGGCCCATATGTTAAAATATGGTGCAACAGATTGACAAGCCTAGCTCTATAAGTATAAGATGACTAGGGCTCATATGTGGCATATGTATGGGCCCTAAGTTGTAGATGTGCCTTTTGCCCATAATGGCCCCATATGTACAAGGCTAGGGGCCCAGGGGCCTAAATGTTAAAACAAAGGGCCGGCCGTTTCTCAGCAAATAAAGTAGCTACAGGGTTCAGATTTGGTACACAGATAGGTCTTTAGTATTATATTGTCATATGTATATATAACCCCCATATGTCACATAATATGGGCCCCAGGGCCCCAAAAGCTAAAACATAGGGCGGCCGTTACTCAGTAAATAAAACAGCTACAGTGCCCAGCTTGAGTTTTCTGATAGTACTTGAGAATTATACTTCAACATATGTACATGAGCCCCATAAGTCAAATATTATGGGCCCCAGGGCCCCAAATGTTAAAACAAAGGGCCGGTCGTTTCTCATCAAATAACGCAGCTTCAGGGCTCAGAGTTTGTACACAGATTGCACCTGAGAATTATATAGTTATATGTGCATATGAGCCCCATATGTCGCATAATATGGGCCCCAGGGCCCCAAACGCTAAAACATAGGGCCGGCCGTTACTCAGTAAATAAAGCAGCTACACTGTCCAGCTTGAGTCTACTGATAGCACTTGAGAATTATACTTCAACATAATTATGTACATGGGCCTCATAAGTCAAATATTATGGGCCCCAGGGCCCCAAATGTTAAAACAAAGGGCAGGCCGTTTCTCATCAAAGAAATCAGCTTCCGGGCTCAGAATTTGTACACAGATAGCACCTGAGAATTATATTTTTACTAACACCCACACACCCATCCACCCCACACACGTAGGACTAAACAGACAGATCGTACGTATTATATCATTATTGGAAATACCAGCGTGAAGCGTTAAGGCTGTTCCAGTTAAATTACATACCCATTGGCTGTTCCATTTAATTTACATACTCCCTCTGAAATGTCCCCAAAATGCTGTTCCGTTTAATTTACATAGTCCCTCTGAAATGGCTGTTCCATTTAATTTACATACTCCCTCTGGAATAGTTTCCCCCTAATCATATTGCATAGCCTCACTGTGAGTAAGAGAGACTGACAACAGCAACCTATGGAGAGTAAGAGAGCGACTCCCTGGGAGGGACTTTTATAATTTCTTTATTTTAGTGCTACGACAGTGCAACCTACATTCAATTATAGCTTGTGACTTGGACTTTCACTTTTTACACATTTTCTGCCCAATTGGACGACTTTTTACAATTTCTTTATTTTAAGTCCTCAGAAATAAGGACTATAAGTTTGGCTACACCGATAACATGCGGGTATAGCCGTATTTGTGTACAAATATATAGCCTTCTAGTTATACCCGCATGCGAAGCATGGACGGGTATATTGCCATCCTATGGTTTCTTCTCCTCCATCTCCTCCTTCTCCTCCTTCTCCTATCAAACATATCATTCTGTCAAGGCTAGCGCTAAAACTACAAAGGCCCTGGGCCCATATGTGGTACACTTATGGGCACTACCCCCGTAGAAGTGCCTTTTGCCCATCTTGGCCCCAGAGGTCAAAGGTCATGGGCCCCAGGGGCCCAAATGTGGAAATACAAAGCACGCCGTTTCTCATCAAATGAAGCAGCCTCAGGGCCGTGAGTTGGTACACTGATAGCCCTAGGGGTACTCTATATTCAAAAATATACAAGAGCCCCATATGTTATATATTATGGGCCCCAGGGGCCCAAACGTTAAAATATGGTGCAACAGATTGACAAGCCTAGCTCTAAAAGTACAAGATCACTAGGGCTCATATGTGGCATATGTATGGGTCCTAAGTTGTAGATGTGCCTTTTGCCCATTTTGGCCCCAGATGTACACGGCTAGGGGCCCCAGGGGCCCAAGTTTTAAAACAAAGGGTCGGCCGTTTCTCAGCAAATAAAGTAGCTACAGGGTTCAGATTTGGTACACAGATAGATCTTCAGTATTATATTGTCATATGTATATATGACACCCATATGTCACATAATATGAGCCCCAGGGCCCAAACACTAAAACATAGGGCCGGCCGTTACTCAGTAAATAAAGCAGCTACAATACCCAGCTTGAGTTTACTGATAGCACTTGAGAATTATACTTCAACATATGTATATGAGCCCCATAAGTCAAATATTATGGGCCCCAGGGCCCCAAGTGTTAAAACAAAGGGCCGGCCGTTTCTCATTAAATAAAGCAGTTTCAGGGCTCAGAGTTTGTACACAGATTGCACCTGAGAATTATATTGTTATAAGTACATATGAGCCCCATATGCCACATAATATGGGCCCAGGGCCCCGAACGCTTAAACATAGGGCCGGCCGTTACTCAGTAAATAAAGCAGCTACAGTGGCCAGCTTGAGTCTACTGATAGCACTAGATAATTATACTTCAACATGATTATGTACATGGGCCTCATCAGTCAAATATTATGGGCCCCGGGGCCCCAAATGTTAAAACAAAGGGCGGGCCATTTCTCATCAAAGAAAACAGCTTCCGGGCTCAGAAATTGTACACAGATAGCACCTGAGAATTATATTGTTACTAACACCCACACACCCATCCACCCCACACACGTAGGACTAAACAGACAGATCGTATTATATCATATTGGAAATACCAGCGTGAAGCGTGAAGGCTGTTCCAGTTAAATTACATACCCATTGGCTGTTCCATTTAATTTATATACTCCCTCTGAAATGGCCCCAAAAAGGCTGTTACATTTAATTTACATACTCCCTCTGGTTTAGTTTCCCCCAACCATATTGCATAGCCTCACTGTATTAAGAGAGACTGACAACAGAAACCTATGGAGAGTAAAAGAGACGACTCCCCTGGGAGGGGACTTTTTACAATTTCTTTATTTTAAGTGCTACGACAGTGCAACCTACATTCAATTGAAGCTTGTGACTTGGACTTTCACTTTTTACACATTTTCTGCCCAATTGGGCGACTTTTTACCATTTCTTAATTTTAAGTCCTCAGCAAACAAGGACTGTAAGTTTGGGTACACCGATAACATGCGGGTATAGCCGTATTTGTGTACAAATATATAGCCTTCTAGTTATCTATGCCTGTGCAACAGGGCATAGATATTCTGCTTATGCTCTTTAGTCTTCTCCTTCTTCTCCTTCTCCTTCTTCTTCTCCTTTTCCTGACCATTCATATTGACAGGGCTATCTCCAAAACTACAAGGGCCCTGGGGCTCATATTTGGTACAAAGATTGACCATACCCCGTAGGTGTGCCTTTGGCCCATCTTGGCCCTATAGGTCAAAGGTCACGGGCCCCAGGGGCCCAAATGTAAATATACCAATCATGCCGTTTCTCATCAAATAAAACAGCCTCAGGGCCCTGAGTAGGTACACTGATAGCACTAGGGGTACTATATATTTACAAGTATAAATGAGCCCAATATATCTTAAGTTATGGGCCCCAGGGCCCCAAATGTTAAAATAAGGAGCAACAGATTGACATGGCTAGTTCAAAAACTACAGGGGCACTGGGGCTCATATGTGGTACACCTATGGGCCCTAACTTGTCGATGTGAGTTTTGCCCATTTTAGCTCCAGATGTTTAGGGCTAGGGGCCCAATAGGGCCAAATGTTAAAACAAAGGGCCGACCGTTTCTCAGCAAATAAAGTAGCTACAATGCTCAGATTTGAAACACTAATAGGTCTTTAGCATTATATTGTTATATGAATATAAAAGCCCCATATGTCACATAATATGGGCCCCAGGGCCCCAAACGCTAAAACAAAGGGCCTGCTGTTACTCGGTAAATAAAGCAGCTACAATGCCTTGTGTTGGTATACTGATAGCCCTTTTAGCATTAAACATATTATGGGGTGTCAGGATGGGTTAAGGGCGTCATGGTGTGTTAAGGGGGGGGGGGGGTTAGGGGGAATCACAGGCATAGATATTCGTGTTTGCTCAAACACAACTGTGCCATCTAGTTATACCCGCATGCGAAGCATGGGCGGGTATATTGTTATCCTGTGGTTTCTTCTCCTTCTCTTCCTCCTTCTCCTTCTCCATCAAACACATCATTCTGTCAAGGCTAGCGCTAAAACTACAAAGGCCCTGGGGCCCATATGTGGTACACCTATGGGCCCTACCCCATAGAAGTGCCTTTTGCCTATCTTGGCCCCAAAGGTCACGGGCCCCAGGGGCCCCAATCTGAAAACACAAAGCACGCCGTTTCTCATCAAATGAAGCAGCCTCAGGGCCCTGAGTTGGTACACTGATAGCCCTAGGGGCACTCTATATTTACAAATATACAAGAGCCCCATATGTTATATATTATGGGCCCCAGGGGCCCAAATGTTACAATATGGTGCAACAGATTGACAAGCCTGGCTCTAAAAGTACAAGATCACTAGGGCTCATACATGGCATATGTATGGGCCCTAAGTTGTAGATGTGCCTTTTGCTCGTTTTGGCCCCAGATGTACAAGGCTAGGGGCCCCAGGGGCCAAAATGTTAAAACAAAGGGCCGGACGTTTCTCAGCAAATAAATTAGCTACAGGGTTCAGATGTGGTACACAGAGAGGTCTTTAGTATTATATTGTCAAATGTATGTATAACCCCCATATGCCACATAATATGGGCCTCAGGGCCCCAAACGCTAAAACATAGGGCCGGCCGTTACTCAGTAAATAAAGCAGCTACAATGCCCAGCTTGAGTTTACTGATAGCACTTGAGAATTATACTTCAACATATGTACATGAGCCTCATAAGTGTTAAAACAAAGGGCCGGCCGTTTCTCATCAATTAAAGCAGCTTTAGGGCTCAGAGTTTGTACACAGATTGCACCTGAGAATTACATTGTTATATGTACATATGAGCCCCATATACCACATAATATGGGCACCAGGGCCCCAAATGCTAAAACATAGGGCCGGCCATTACTCAGTAAATAAAGCAGCTGCATTGCCCAGCTTGAGTCTACTGATAACACTAGATTATACTTCAACATATGTACATGGGCCTCAAAAGTCAAATATTATGGGCCCCAGGGCCCCAAATGTTAAAACAAAGGGCCGGCCGTTTCTCATCAAATAAAGCAGCTTCCGGCTCAGAATTTGTACACAGATAGCACCTGAGAATTATATTGTTACTAACAGTAACAACCACATACCCACCCACTCCACACACGTAGGACTAAACAGACAGATCCGTATTATAATATAATAATTGGAAATACCAGCGTGAAGCGTTAAGGCTGTTCCAGTTAAATTACATATCCATTGGCTGTTCCATTTAATTTACATACTCCCTCTGAAATGGCCCCAAAATAGGCTGTTCCGTTTAATTTACATACACCCTCTGGAATGGCTGTTCTATTTAATTTACATACTCCCTCTGGGATAGTTTTCCCCTAATCATATTGCATAGCTTCACTGTGAATAAGAGAGACTGACAACAGCAACCTATGGAGAGCAAGAGAGACGCCTCCCTGGGAGGGACTTTTACAATTTCTTTATTTTAAGTGCTACGACAGTGCAACCTACATTCAATTAAAGCTTGTGACTTGGACTTTCACTGTTTACACATTTTCTGCCCAATTGGGCGACTTTTTACAATTTCTTTATTTTAAGTCCTCAGCAAATAAGGACTGTAAGTTTGGGTACACCGATAACATGCGGGTATAGCCGTATTTGTGTACAAATATATAGCCTTCTAGTTCTCCCCCTTCTCCTGCTGCTCCATCAAGCACATCATTCTGTCAAGGCTAGCGCTAAAACTACAAAGGCCCTGGGGCCCATATGTGTACACTTATGGGCCCTACCCCGTAGAAGTGCCGTTTGCCCATCTTGGCCCCAGGGGTCAAAGGTCACGAGCCCCAGGGGCCCAAATGTGAAAATACAAAGCACGCCGTTTCTCATCAAATGAAGCAGCCTCAGGGCCCTCAGTTGGTACACTGATAGCCCTAGGGGCACTCTATATTTACAAATATACAAGAGCCCCATATGTTATATATTATGGGCCCCAGGGGCCCAAATGTTACAATATGGTGCAACAGATTGACAAGCCTAGCTCTAAAAGTACAAGATCACTAGGGCTCATACATGGCATATGTATGGGCCCTAAGTTGTAGATGTGCCTTTTGCCCGTTTTGGCCCCAGATTTACAAGGCTAGGGGCCCCAGGGGCCAAAATGTTAAAACAAAGGGCCGGCCGTTTCTCAGCAAATAAAGTAGCTACAGGGTTCAGATTTGGTACACAGGTAGGTCTTTAGTATTATATTGTCAAATGTATGTATAACCCCATACGTCACATAATATGGGCCCCAAGGCCCCAAACGCTAAAACATATGGCCGGCCGTTACTCAGTAAATAAAGCAGCTACAATGCCCAGCTTGAGTTTACTGATAGCACTTGAGAATTATACTTCAACATTATGTACATGAGCCTCATAAGTAAAAAATATGGGCCCCAGGGCCCCACATGTTAAAACAAAGGGCCGGCCGTTTCTCATCAATTAAAGCAGCTTTAGGGCTCAGAGTTTGTACACAGATTGCACCTGAGAATTACATTGTTATATGTACATATGAGCCCCATATACCACATAATATGGGCCCCAGGGCCCCAAATGCTAAAACATAGGGCCAGCCATTTCTCAGTAAATAAAGCAGCTACATGGTTCAGATTTGGTACACAGATAGGTCTTTAGTATTATATTGTCATATGTATATATAATCCCCATATGTCACATAATATGGGCCCCAGGGCCCCAAACGCTAAAACATAGGGCCGGCCGTTACTCAGTAAATAAAGCAGCTACAATGCCCAGCTTGAGTCTACTGATAGCACTTGAGAATCATACTTTAACATATGTACATGAGCCCCATAAGTCATATATATTGGGCCCCAGGGCCCCAAATGTTAAAACAAAGGGCCGGCCTTTTCTCATCAAAGAAAGCAGCTTCCGTGCTCAGAATATGTACACAGATATCATCTGAGAAGTATATTGTTACTAACACCCATACACCCATCCACCCCACACACGTAGGACTAAACAGACAGATCGTATTATCATAATTGGAAATAGCAGCGTGAAGCGTTAAGGCTGTTCCAGTTAAATTACATACCCATTGGCTGTTCCATTTAATTTACATACTCCCTCTGAAATGGCCCCCAAAAGGCTGTTCCGTATAATTTACATACTCCTCTGAAATGGCTGTTCCATTTAATTTACATACTCCTCTGGAATAGTTTCCCCTGAATCATATTGCATAGCCTCACTGTGAGTAAGAGAGACTATTACCAATTGGCTGTTCCATTTAATTTACATACTCCCTCTGAAATGTCCCCAAAAAAGGCTGTTCAGTTTAATTTACATACTCCCTCTGAAATGGCTGTTCCATCTAATTTACATACTCCCTCTGGAAAAGGGGACTTTTTACAATTTCTTTATTTTAAGTGCTACGATAGTGCAACCTACATTCAATTAAAGCTTGTGACTTGGACTTTCACTTTTTACACATTTTCTGCCCAATTGGGCGACTTTTTACAATTTCTTTATTTTAAGTCCTCGGCAAATAAGGACTGTAAGTTTGGGTAGACCGATAACATGCGGGTATAGCCGTATTTGTGTACAAATATATAGCCTTCTAGTTATACCCGCATGCGAAGCATGGACGGGTATATTGCCATCCTTATACCCGCATGCGAAGCATGAACGGGTATATTGTTATCCTTATACCCGCATGCGAAGCATGAACGGGTATATTGTTATCCTTTGGTTTCTTATACCCGCATGCAATAGCATGCAGGGTATCTTCCCATCCTGTGGTTTCTTCTCCTTCTTCTTTTCCTCCTTCTCCATCAAACACATCATTCTGTCAAGGCTAGCGCTAAAACTACAAAGGCCCTGGGGCCCATATGTGGTACACTTATGTGCCTTACCCCGTAGAAGTGCCTTTTGCCCATCTTGGCCCCAGAGGTCAAAGGTCACGGGCCCCAGGGGCCCAAATGTGAAAATACAAAGCACGCCATTTCTCATCAAATGAAGCAGCCTCAGGGCCCTGAGTTGGTACACTGATAGCCCTAGGGGTACTCTATATTTACAAATATAAAAGAGCCCCATATGTTATATATTATGGGCCCCAGTGGCCCAAATGTTAAATTATGGTGCAACAGATTGACAAGCCTAGCTCTAAATGTACAAGATCACTAGGGCTCATATGTGGCATATGTATGGGCCCTAAGTTGTAGATGTGCCTTTTGCCCATTTTGGCCCCAGATATACAAGGCTGGGGGCCCCAGGGGCCCAAATGTTAAAACAAAGGGCCGGCCGTTTCTCAGCAAATAAAGTAGCTACAGGGTTCAGATTTGGTACACAGATAGGTCTTTAGTATTATATTGTCATAGGTATATATAATCCCCAAATGTCACATAATATGGGCCCCAGGGCCCCAAACGCTAAAACATAGGGCCGGCCGTTACTCAGTAAATAAAGTAGCTACAGTGGCCAGCTTGAGTCTACTGATAGCACTTGAGAATCATACTTCAACATATGTACATGAGCCCCATAAGTCATATATATTGGGCCCCAGGGCCCCAAATGTTAAAACAAAGGGCCGGTCGTTTCTCAGCAAATAAAGTAGCTACAGGGTTCAGATTTGGTACACAGATAGGTCTTTAGTATTATATTGTCATAGGTATATATAATCCCCGTATGTCACATAATATGGGCCCCAGGGCCCCAAACGCTAAAACATAGGACCGGCCGTTACTCAGTAAATAAAGTAGCTACAGTGGCCAGCTTGAGTCTACTGATAGCACTTGAGAATCATACTTCAGCATATGTACATGAGCCCCATAAGTCATATATATTATTGGGCCCCAGGGCCCCAAATGTTAAAACAAAGGGCCGGTCGTTTCTCAGCAAATAAAGTAGCTACAGGGTTCAGATTTGGTACACAGATAGGTCTTTAGTATTATATTGTCAAAGGTATATATAATCCCCATATGTCACATAATATGGGCCCCAGGGCCCCAAACGCTAATACATAGGGCCGGCCGTTACTCAGTAAATAAAGTAGCTACAGTGGCCAGCTTGAGCCTACTGATAGCACTAGAAAATTATACATCAACAGAATTATGTGCATAGGTCTCATAAGTCAAATATTATGGGCCCCAGGGCCCCAAATGTTAAAACAAAGGGCGGGCCGTTTCTCATCAAAGAAAGCAGCTTCCGGGCTCAGAATTTGTACACAGATAGCGCCTGAGAATAATATTGTTACTAACACCCACACACCCATCCACCCCACACATGTAGGACTAAACAAACAGATCGTATTATATCATAATTGGAAATACCAGCGTGAAGCGTTAAGGCTGTTCCAGTTAAATTACATACCCATTGGCTGTTCCATTTAATTTACATACTCCCTCTGAAATGCCCCCAAAAAGGCTGTTCCATTTAATTTACATACTCCCTCTGAAATGGCTGTTCTATTTAATTTACATACTCCCTCTGGAATAGTTTCCCTGAATCATATTGCATAGCCTCACTGTGAGTAAGAGAGACTGACAACAGCAACCTATGGAGAGTAAGAGAGACGACTCCCCTGGGAGGGGACTTTTACAATTTCTTTATTTTAAGTGCTACGACAGTGCAACCTACTTTCAATTAAAGCTTGTGACTTGGACTTTCACTTTTTACACATGCAATTTCTTTATTTTAAGTCCTCTGCAAATAAGGACTATAAGTTTGGGTACACCGATAACATGCGGGTATAGCCGTATTTGTGTACAAATATATAGCCTTCTAGTTCTCCTTATACCCGCATGCGAAGCATGGACGGGTATATTGTTATCCTTTGGTTTCTTCTCCTTATACCCGCATGCGAAGCATGGACGGGTATCTTCCCATCCTGTGGTTTCTTCTCCTCCTTTTCCATCAAACACAACATTCTGTCAAGGCTAGCGCTAAAACTACAAAGGCCCTGGAGCCCATATGTGGTACACGTATGGGCCCTACCCCGGAGAAGTGCCTTTTGCGCATCTTGGCCCCAGAGGTCAAAGGTCACGGGCCCCAGGGGCCCAAATGTGAAAATACAAAGCACGCCATTTCTCATCAAATGAAGCAGCCTCATGGCCCTGAGTTGGTACACTGATAGTCCTAGGGGTACTCTATATTTACAAATATACAAGAGCCCCATATGTTATATATTATGGCCCCCAGGGGCCCAAATGTTAAAATATGGTGCAACAGATTGACAAGCCTAGCTCTAAAAGTACAAGATCACTAGGGCTCATAAGTGGCATATGTATGGGCCCTAAGTTGTAGATGTGCCTTTTGCCCATTTTGGCCCCAGATGTACAAGGCTAGGGGCCTCAGGGGCCCAAATGTTAAAACAAAGGGCCAGCCGTTTCTCAGCAAATAAAGTAGCTACAGGGTTCAGATTTGGTACACAGATAGGTCTTTAGTATTATATTATCATATGTATATATAACCCCCATATGTCACATAATATGGGCCCCAGGGCCCCAAATGCTAAAACATAGGGCCGGCTGTTACTCAGTAAATAAAGCAGCTACAATGCCCAGCTCGAGTTTAATGATAGCACTTGAGAATTATACTTCAACATATGTACATGAGCCCCATAAGTCAAATATTATGGGCCCCAGTGCCCCAAATTTTAAAGCAGAGGGCCGGCCGTTTCTCATCAAATAAAGCAGCTTCAGGGTTCAGAGTTTGTACACAGATTGCACCTGAGAATTATATTGTTATATATACATATGAGTCCCATATGTCACATAATATGGGCCCCAGGGCCCCAAACGCTAAAACATAGGCCGGCCGTTACTCAGTAAATAAAGCAGCTACAATGCCCAGCTTGAGTCTACTGATAGCACTTGAGAATTATACTTCAACATATGTACATGGGCCTCATAAGTCAAATGTTATGGGCCCCAGAGCCCCAAATGTTAAAACAAAGGGCCGGCCGTTTCTTATCAAATAAAGCAGCTTCCGGGCTCAGAATTGGTACACAGATAGCACCTGAGAATTATATTGTTACTAACACCCACACACCCACCCACCCCACACGTAGGACTAAACAGACGGATCCGTATAATATAATAATTGAAAATACCAGTGCGAAGCGTTAAGGCTGTTCCAGTTAAATTACATACCCAATGGCTGTTCCATTTAATTAACATACTCCCTCTGAAATGGTCCCAAAATAGGCTGTTCCGTTTAATTTACATACTCCCTCTCAAATGGCTGTTCCATTTAATTTACATACTCCCTCTGGAATAGTTTTCCCCTAATCATATTGCATAGCCTCACTGTGAGTAAGAGATACTGACAACAACAACCTATGGAGAGTAAGAGAGACGACTCCCCTGGGAGGGGACTTTTTACAATTTCTTTATTTTAAGTGCTACAACAGTGCAACCTACATTCAATTAAAGCTTGTGACTTTGACTTTCACTTTTTACACATTTTCTGCCCAATTGGGCTACTTTTTACAATTTCTTTATTTTAAGTCCTCAGCAAATAAGGACGGTAAGTTTGGGTAAACCGATAACATGCGGGTATAGCCGTATTTGTGTACAAATATATAGCCTTCTAGTTCTTCTTCTCCTCCTCCTTCTCCATCAAACACATCATTCTGTCAAGGCTAGCGCTAAAACTACAAAGGCCCTGGGGCCCATATGTGGTACACTTATGGGCCCTACCCCGTAGAAGTGCCTTTTGCCCATCTTGGCCCCAGAGGTCAAAGGTCACGGGCCCCAGGGGCCCAAATGTGAAAATACAGAGCACGCCATTTCTCATCAAATGAAGCAGCCTCCGGGCCCTCAGTTGGTACACTGATAGCCCTAGGGGCACTCTATATTTACAAATATACAAGAGCCCCATATGTTATATATTATGGGCCCCAGGGGCCCAAATGTTACAATATGGTGCAACAGATTGACAAGCCTAGCTCTAAAAGTACAATCACTAGGGCTCATACATGGCATATGTATGGGCCCTAAGTTGTAGATGTGCCTTTTGCCCGTTTTGGCCCCAGATTTACAAGGCTAGGGGCCCCAGGGGCCAAAATGTTAAAACAAAGGGCCGGCCGTTTCTCAGCAAATAAAGTAGCTACAGGGTTCAGATTTGGTACACAGGTAGGTATTTAGTATTGTATTGTCAAATGTATGTATAACCCCATATGTCACATAATATGGGCCCCAAGGCCGCAAACGCTAAAACATAGGGCCGGCCGTTACTCAGTAAATAAAGCAGCTACAATGCCCAGCTTGAGTTTACTGATAGCACTTGAGAATTATACTTCAACATATGTACATGAGCCCCATAAGTCATATATATTGGGCCCCAGGGCCCCAAATGTTAAAACAAAGGGCCGGCCGTTTCTCATCAAAGAAAGCAGCTTCCGGGCTCAGAATATGTACACAGATAGCACCTGAGAAGTATATTGTTACTAACACCCACACGCCCATCCACCCCACACACGTAGGACTAAACAGACAGATCGTATTATCATAATTGGAAATACCAGCGTGAAGCGTTGAGGCTGTTCCAGTTAAATTACATACCCATTGGCTGTTCCATTTAATTTACATACTCCCTCTGGAATAGTTTCCCTGAATCATATTGCATAGCCTCACTGTGAGTAAGAGAGACTGACAACAGCACCCTATGGAGAATAAGAGAGACGACTCCCCTGTGAGGGGACTTTTTACAATTTCTTTATTTTAAGTGCTACGACAGTGCAACCTACATTCAATTAAAGCTTGTGACTTGGACTTTCACTTTTTACACATTTTCTGCCCAATTGGGCGACTTTTTACAATTTCTTTATTTTAAGTCCTCAGCAAATAAGGACTGTAAGTTTGGGTACATGCGGGTATAGCCGTATTTGTGTACAAATATATAGCCTTCTAGTTATACCCGCATGCGAAGCATGGACGGGTATATTGCCATCCTGTGGTTTCTTCTTCTCCTCCTCCTCCTCCTCCTCCTTCTCCATCAAACACATCATTCTGTCAAGGCTAGCGCTAAAACTACAAAGGCCTTGGAGCCCATATGTGGTACACTTATGGGCCCTACCCCGTAGAAGTGCCTTTTGCCCATCTTGGCCCCAGAGGTCAAAGGTCACGGGCCCCAGGGGCCCAAATGTGAAAATACAAAGCACGCCGTTTCTCATCAAATGAAGTAGCCTCAGGGCCCTGAGTTGGTACACTGATAGCCCTAGGGGTACTCTATATATACAAATATACAAGAGCCCCATATGTTATATATTATGGGCCCCAGGGGCCCAAATGTTAAAATATGGTGCAACAGATTGACAAGCCTAGCTCTAAAAGTACAAGATCACTAGGGCTCATATGTGGCATATGTATAGGCCCTAAGTTGTAGATGTGCCTTTTGCCCATTTTGGCCCCAGATGTACAAGGCTGGAGGCCCCAGGGGCCCAAATGTTAAAACAAAGGGCCGGCCGTTTCTCAGCAAATAAAGTAGCTACAGGGTTCAGATGTGTTACACAGATAGGTCTTTAGTATTATATTGTCATATGTATATACAATCCCCATATGTCACAAAATATGGGCCCCAGGGCCCCAAACGCTAAAACATAGGGCCGGCCGTTACTCAGTAAATAAAGCAGCTACAATGCTCAGCTTGAGTCTACTGATAGCACTTGTGAATCATACTTCAACATATGTACATGAGCCCCATAAGTCATATATATTGGGCCCCAGGGCCCCAAATGTTAAAACAAAGGGCCGGCCGTTTTCATCATATAAAGCAGTTTTATGGCTCAGAGTTTGTACACAGATTGCACCTGAGAACTACATTGTTATATGTACATATTATGAGCCCCATATATCAAATAATATTGGCCCCAGGGCCCCAAACGCTAAAACATAGGGCCGGCCGTTACTCAGTAAATAAAGTAGCTACAGTGGCCAGCTTGAGTCTACTGATAGCACTAGAAAATTATACTTCAACATAATTATGTACATGGGCCTCATAAGTCAAATATTACGGGCCCCAGGGCCCCAAATGTTAAAACAAAGGGGTGGGCCGTTTCTCATCAAAGAAAGCAGCTTCTGGGCTCAGAATTTGTACACAGATAGCACCTGAGAATTGTATTGTTACTAACACCCACACACCCATCCACCCTACACACGTAGGACTAAACAGACAGATCGTATTACCGGTATATCATAATTGGAAATACCAGCGTGAAGCGTTAAGGCTGTTCCAGTTAAATTACATACCCATTGGCTGTTCTATTTAATTTACATACTCCCTCTGAAATGGCCCCCAAAAGGCTGTTCCGTTTAATTTACATACTCCCTCTGAAATGGCTGTTCCATTTAATTTACATACTCCCTCTGGAATAGTTTCCCCTGAATCATATTGCATAGCCTCACTGTGAGTAAGAGAGACTGACAACAGCAACCTATGGAGAGTAAGAGAGACGACTCCCCTGGGAGGGGACTTTTTACAATTTCTTTATTTTAAGTGCTACGACAGTGCAACCTACATTTAATTAAAGCTTGTGACTTGGACTTTCACTTTTTACACATACAATTTCTTTATTTTAAGTCCTCAGCAAATAAGGACTGTAAGTTTGGGTACACCGATAACATGCGGGTATAGCCGTATTTGTGTACAAATATATAGCCTTCTAGTTCTTCTTCTCCTCCTCCTTCTCCATCAAACACATCATTCTGTCAAGGCTAGCGCTAAAACTACAAAGGCCCTGGGGCCCATATGTGGTACACTTATGGGCCCTACCCCTGTAGAAGTGCCTTTTGCCCATCTTGGCCCCAGAGGTCAAAGGTCACGGGCCCCAGGGGCCCAAATGTGAAAATACAAATCACGCCGTTTCTCATCAAATGAAGCAGCCTCAGGGCCATAAGTTGGTACACTGATAGTCCCAAGGGTACTCTATAAATACAAGTATACATGAGCCCCATATGTTATATATTATGGGCCCCAGGGCCCCAAATGTTAAAAATATGGGGCAACAGATTGACAAGCCTAGCTCTAAAGCTACAAGGGCACTAGGGCTCATATGTTGCACATATATAAGCCCTAAATTGCAGATGTGCCTTTTGCCCATTTTGGCCCCAGATGTACAAGGCTAGAGGCCCCAGGGGCCCAAATGTTAAAACAAAGGGCCGGCCGTTTCTCAGCAAATAAAGTAGCTACAGGGCTCAGATTTGGTACACAGATAGGTTTTCAGTATTATATTGTCATATGTATATATGTACCCCATATGTCACATAATATGGGCCCCTGGGCCCCAAACGCTAAAAAAAAACATAGGGCCGGTCGTTACTCTGTAAATAAAGCAGATTTAGGGCTCAGAGTTAGTACACAGATTGCACCTGAAAATCACATTGTTATATGTACATGTGAGCCCCATATATTACATTTTATGGGCCCCAGGGCCCCAAACGCTAAAACATAGGGCCGGCTGTTACTCTGTAAATAAAGCAGCTTTAGGGCTCAGAGTTAGTACACAGATTGCACCTGAAAATCACATTGTTATATGTACATGTGAGCCCCATATATTACATTATATGGGCCCCAGGGCCCCAAAACGCTAAAACATAGGGCCGGCCGTTACTCAGTAAATAAAGCTGCTACAGTGCCCAGCTTGAGTCTACTGATAGCACTAGAGAATTTAACTTCAACATATGTCCTGGGCCTCATAAGTCAAATATTATGGGCCCCGTGGCCCCAAATGTTAAAACAAAGGGCCGGCCGTTTCTCATCAAATAAAGCAGCTTCCGGCTCAGAATTTGCACACATTAGCACCTGAGAATTATATTGTTATTAACACCCACATACCCCCACCCTACACATGTAGGACTAAACAGACATATCCATATTATAATTATTAATATAGTAATTGGAAATACCAGCGTGAAGCGTTAAGGCTGTTCCAGTTAAATTACATACCCATTGGCTGTTCTATTTAATTTACGTACTCCCTCTGAAATGGTCCCAAAATAGGCTGTTCCGTTTAATTTACATACTCCCTCTAAAATGGCTGTTCCATTTAATTTACATACTCTCTCTGGAATAGTTTTCCCCTAATCACATTGCATAGCCTCACTGTGAATAAGAGAGACTGACAACAGCAATCTATGGAGAGACAACTCCCCTGGCAGGGGACTTTTTACAAGTTCTTTATTTTAAGTGCTACGAGAGTGCAACCTGCATTAAATTAAAGCTTGTGACTTGGACTTTCAATTTTTACACTTTTTTTTACGACTTTTTACAATTTCTATATTTTAAGTCCTCAGCAATTTGTACACAGATAGCACCTGAGAATTATATTGTTACAAACACCCACGCACGCACCCATCCACCCCACACACGTAGGACTAAACAGACAGACCGTATTATATCATAATTGGAAATACCAGCGTGAAGCGTTAAGGCTGTTCCAGTTAAATTACATACCCATTGGCTGTTCCGTTTAATTTACATACTCCCTCTGAAATGGCTGTTCCGTTTAATTTACATACTCCCTCTGGAATAGTTTCCCTAATCGTATTGTATAGCCTCGCTGTGAGTAAGAGAGACTGACAACAGCAACCTATGGAGAGTAAGAGAGACGACTCCTGGGAGGGGACTTTTACTATTTCTTTATTTTAAGTGCCACGACAGTGCAACCTACATTCAATTAAAGCTTGTGACTTGGACTTTCACTTTTTACACATTTTCTGCCCAATTGGGCGACTTTTTACAATTTCTTTATTTTAAGTCCTCAGCAAATAAGGACTGTAAGTTTGGGTACACCGATAACATGCGGGTATAGCCGTATTTGTGTACAAATATATAGCCTTCTAGTTATACCCGCACCGCATGCGAAGCATGGACGGGTATATTGTTATCCTTATACCCGCATGCGAAGCATGGACGGGTATATTGCCATCCTGTGGTTTCATCTCCTTCTCCTTATACCCGCATGCGAAGCATGGACGGGTATATTGCCATCCTTGGGTTTCATCTCCTTCTCCTCCTCCTTCATCAAACACATCATTCTGTCAAGGCTAGCGCTAAAACTACAAAGGCCCTGGGGCCCATATGTGGTACACTTATGGGCCCTACCCCTGTAGAAGTGCCTTTTGCCCATCTTGGCCCCAGAGGTCAAAGGTCACGGGCCCCAGGGGCCCAAATGTGAAAATACAAAGCACGCCATTTCTCATCATATGAAGCAGCCTCAGGGCCCTGAGTTGGTACACTGATAGCCCTAGAGGTACTCTATTATATACAAATATACAAGAGCCCCATATGTTATATATTATGGGCCCCAGGGGCCCATATGTTAAAATATGGTGCAACAGATTGACAAGCCTAGCTCTATAAGTATAAGATGACTAGGGCTCATATGTGGCATATGTATGGGCCCTAAGTTGTAGATGTGCCTTTTGCCCATTTTGGCCCCAAATGTACAAGGCTAGGGCCCCAGGGGCCTAAATGTTAAAGCAAAGGGCCGGCCGTTTCTCAGCAAATAAAGTAGCTACAGGGTTCAGATTTGGTACACAGATAGGTCTTTAGTATTATATTGTCATATGTATATATAACCCCCATATGTCACATAATATGGGCCCCAGGGCCCCAAAAGCTAAAACATAGGGCCGGCCGTTACTCAGTAAATAAAGCAGCTACAAGTGCCCAGCTTGAGTTTTCTGATAGTACTTGAGAATTATACTTCAACATATGTACATGAGCCCCATAAGTCAAATATTATGGGCCCCAGGGCCCCAAATGTTAAAACAAAGGGCCGGCCGTTTCTCATCAAATAAAGCAGCTTCAGGGCTCAGAGTTTGTACACAGATTGCACCTGAGAATTATATAGTTATATGTGCATATGAGCCCCATATGTCACATAATATGGGCCCAGGGCCCCAAACGCTAAAACATAGGGCCGGCCGTTACTCAGTAAATAAAGCAGCTACACTGTCCAGCTTGAGTCTACTGATAGCACTTGAGAATTATACTTCAACATAATTATGTAAGTCATAAGTCAAATATTATGGGCCCCAGGGCCCCAAATGTTAAAACAAAGGGCGGGCCGTTTCTCATCAAAGAAATCAGCTTCCGGGCTCAGAATTTGTACACAGATAGCACCTGAGAATTATATTTTTAATAACACCCACACACCCATCCACCCCACACACGTAGGACTAAACAGACAGATCGTACGTATTATGTCATTATTGGAAATACCAGCGTGAAGCATTAAGGCTGTTCCAGTTAAATTACATACCCATTGGCTGTTCCATTTAATTTACATACTCCCTCTGAAATGTCCCCCAAAAGGCTGTTCCGTTTAATTTACATACTCCCTCTGAAATGGCTGTTCCATTTAATTTACATACTCTCTCTGGAATAGTTTCCCCCTAATCATATTGCATAGCCTCACTGTGAGTAAGAGAGACTGACAACAGCAACTTATGGAGAGTAAGAGAGACGACTCCCCTGGGAGGGGACTTTATACAATTTCTTTATTGTAAGTGCTACGACAGTGCAACCTACATTCAATTAAAGCTTGTGACTTGGACTTTCACTTTTTACACATTTTCTGCCCAATTGGACGACTTTTTACAATTTCTTTATTTTAAGTCCTCAGAAATAAGGACTATAAGTTTGGCTACACCGATAACATGCGGGTATAGCCGTATTTGTGTACAAATATATAGCCTTCTAGTTCTCCTTCTCCTTCTTCTATCAAACACATCATTCTGTCAAGGCTAGCGCTAAAACTACAAGGGCCCCAGGGCCCATATGTAGTACACTTATGGGCCCTACCCAACAGATGTGCCTTTTGCCCATCTCGGCCCCAGAGGTCAAAGGTCACGGGCCCAGGGGCCCAAATGTAAAAACACAAACCATGCCGTTTCTCATCAGATGAAACAGCCTCAGGGCCCTGAGTTGGTACACTGATAGCCCCAGGGGTACTCTATATATACAAGTTTATATGAGCCCCATATGTCATATATTATGGGCCCCAGGGCCCCAAATGTTAAAATAAGGGGCAACAGATTGACAAGGCTAGCTCTAAAACTATAAGGGCACTAGGGCTCATATGTGGTACATGTATGAGCCCTAAGTTTTCAATGTGCCTTTTGCCCATTTTGGGCCCAGATGTTAAAGGCTAGGGGCCCCAGAGGCCCAAATGTTAAAACAAAGGGCCGGGCATTTCTCAGCAAATAAAATAGTTACAGGGTTCAGATTTGGTACACTAATAGGTCTTAAGCATTATACTACTATATGTATATATGAGCCCCATGTGTCACATAATATGGGCCCCAGGGCCCCAAACGCTAAAACATAGGGCCGGCCGTTACTCTGTAAATAAAGCAGCTACAATGCTCAGCTTGAGTCTACTGATAGAACTAGAGAATCATACTTCAACATATGTACATGAGTCTCATACGTCAAATATTATGGGCCCCAGGGCCCCATATGTTAAAACAAAGGGCCGGCCGTTTCTCATCAAATAAAGTAGCTTTAGGGCTTAGAGTTTTTACACAGATTGCACCTGAAAATTATATTGTTATATGTACATGTGAGCCCCATATATTACATTATATGGGCCCCAGGGCCCCAAACGCTAAATCATAGGGCCGGCCGTTACTCAGTAAATAAAGCAGCTACAGGGTTCAGATTTGATACACTAAACGGTCTTCAGCATGATATTGCTATATGTGTATATGAGCCCCATGTGTCACACAATATGGGCCTCAGGGCCCCAAACCCTAAAACATAGGGCCGGCCGTTACTCAGTAAATAAAGAAGCTATAATGCCCAGCTTTAGCCTACTGATAGAACTATAGAATTATACTTCAACATATGTACATGAGCCTCATAAGTCAAATACAATGGGCCCCAGGGCCCCAAATGTTAAAACAAAGGGCCAGCCGTTTCTCATCATATAAAGCAGCTTTAGGGCTCAGAGTTTGTACACAGATTGCACCTGAAAATTACATTGTTATATGTACATATGAGCCCCATATATCACATAATATGGGCCCCAGGGCCCCAAGAGCTAAAAAATAGGGCCGGCCATTACTCGGTAAATAAAGCAGCTACAGTGCCCAGCTTGAGTCGCTTGATAGCACTAGAGAATTATACTTCAACATATGTACATGGACCTCATAACTCAAACATAATGGGCCCCAGGGCCCCAAATGTTCAAACAAAGGGCCGGCCGTTTCTCATAAAATAAAGCAGCTTCCGGGCTCAGAATTTGTACACAGATAGCACCTGAGAATTATATATATTGTTACTAACACCCACACCCCCACCCCACACAAATAGGACTAAACAGACAGATCCGTATTGTAATATAATAATTGGAAATACCAGCGTGAAGCGTTAAGGCTGTTCCAGTTAAATTACATATCCATTGGCTGTTCCATTAAATTTACATACTCCCTCTGAAATGGCCCCAAAATAGGCTGTTCCGTTTAATTTACATACTCCCTCTGGAATGGCTGTTCCATTTAATTTACATACTCCCTCTGGAATAGTTTTCCCCTAATCATATTGCATAGCCTCACTGTGAATAAGATAGACTGACAACAGTAACCTATGGAGAGTAAGAGAGACGCCTCCCCTGGGAGGGGACTTTTTACAATTTCTTTATTTTAAGTGCTACGACAGTGCAACCTACATTCAATACGCTGGCGAAGTTACGTAATAATCGGATTAACTACCATAGCAATAGGTGAAAACAATTTTTGAATAATACCGCGCTGCACTGATACCTTCACGCGGTACCTCTTCATTGAACCATATCATGCTGAATACTTGCACCTGTAAGGTTAGTATCTTTGAAAAGACCAGTATTGTATTCAATCTATGATTGCAGACATACACAGGTGAGGAGTGTAACCTGCTTGTAGTGCAGCGCGATATGTTCAAAATTGTTTTCACCTATTGCTATGGTAATTAATCCGATTAATTACGTAACCTCGCCAGCGTATTAAAGCTTGTGACTTGGACTTTCACTGTTTACATATTTTCTGCCCAATTGGGCGACTTTTTACAATTTCTTTATTTTAAGTCCTCAGCAAATAAGGACTGTAAGTTTGGGTACACCGATAACATGCGGGTATAGCCGTATTTGTGTACAAATATATAGCCTTCTAGTTCTGTGGTTATACCCGCATGCTAAGCATGGACGGGTATATTGCCATTCTGTGGTTTCTTCTCCATCTCCTTCTCCTCCTTCTCCTTCTCCTTCTCCTATCAAACACATCATTCTGTCAAGGCTAGCGCTAAAACTACAAGAGCCCCAGAGCCCATATGTGGTACACTTATGGGCCCTACCCCGTAGATGTGCCTTTTGCCCATTTCGGCCCCAGAGGTGAAAGGTCACGGGCCCCAGGGGCCCAAAGGTAAAAACACTAACCAAGCTGATTCTCATCAGATGAAGCAGCCTCAGGGCCCTGAGTTGGTACACTGATAGCCTTAGGGGTACTCTATAAATACAAGTATACATGCGCCCCATATGTTATATATTATGGGCCCCATGGGCCCAAAAGTTAAAAATAAGGGGCAACAGATTGACAAGCCTAGCTCTAAAGCTACAAGGGCACTAGGGCTCATATGTTGCACATGTATAAACCCTAAATTGTAGATGTGCCTTTTGCCCATTTTGGCCTCAGATGTACAAGGCTAGAGGCCCCAGGGGCCCAAACGTTAAAACAAAGGGCCGGCCGTTTCTCAGCAAATAAAGTAGCTACAGGGCTCAGATTTAGTACACAGATAGGTCTTTAGTATTATATTGTCATATGTATAAGTATTATTTTTCAGGTGACTAACTTTGGAATTAAAATTTGTCATGGTGCTCAAAATGCATATAATATACCCCATTACAGGTGAGCGTAGAAACAAATTCAAAGTATAGACCACCTGTAAAAGGGGGGCGCAACCGTTACTACTAGTTAACCTGAAGCAATACCCTCACTGGTTGAGCACTTACGATCATTGGGTATACCGATCATCAGACGGATAATTTGTCATGGTTTCAACTTAACAGTAATGCATATACAGGTATATACATTCTGTTAAGTGTCAGAACCATGACAAAATCCATCCAGACATCTCTACCCAATGTCGAAAGTGCTCAACCACTATAAATAGTGGGGGCGTAATATAACAAGTATTGTTTTTCAGGTGACTAACTTAGGAATTAAAAGTGCTCACCTGTAATGGGTTTGAGCACTTTTAATTCAAAGTTAGTCACCTCTGAAAATAATACTTATATTACGCCCCACTATTTATAGTGGTTGAGCACTTTCGACTACTTTGGAGTAGAGACTCATGCTGATGGATTTTGTCATGGTTCTGACACCACAGAATGTATATACCTGTATATACATTACTGTTAAGTTGAAACCATGACAAATTATCCGTCTGATGATCGTTATACCCAATGATAGTAAGCGAGGGTATGCTGTGAAACTAGTAGTAACGGTTGCCTTTTCCAGAGAGTCTATACTTTGAATTTGTTTCTACGCTCACCTGTAATGGGTTTGAGCACTTTTAATTCCAAAGTTAGTCACCTGAAAAATAATACTTATATTACGCCCCCACTATTTATAGTGGTTGAGCACTTTCGACTACTTTTGGAGTAGAGACTTGTGCTGGATGTGGCTTTTGTCATGGTTCTGACACCACAGAATGTATATACCTGTATATGCATTACTGTTAAGTTGAAACCATGACAAATTATCCGTCTGATGATCGGTATACCCAATGATCGTAAGTGAGGGTATGCTGTGAAACTAGTAGTAACGGTTGCCTTTTCCAGAGGTCTATACTTTGAATTTGTTTCTACGCTCACCTGTAATGGGTTTGAGCACTTTTAATTCCAAAGTTAGTCACCTGAAAAATAATACTTATATTACGCCCCCACTATTTATAGTGGTTGAGCACTTTCGACTACTTTTGGAGTAGAGACTTGTGCTGGATGTGGCTTTTGTCATGGTTCTGACACCACAGAATGTATATACCTGTATATGCATTACTGTTAAGTTGAAACCATGACAAATTATCCGTCTGATGATCGGTATACCCAATGATCGTAAGTGAGGGTATGCTGTGAAACTAGTAGTAACGGTTGCCTTTTCCAGAGGTCTATACTTTGAATTTGTTTCTACGCTCACCTGTAATGGGTTTGAGCACTTTTAATTCCAAAGTTAGTCACCTGAAAAATAATACTTATATTACGCCCCACTATTTATAGTGGTTGAGCACTTTCGACTACTTTTGGAGTAGAGACTTGTGCTGGATGTGGCTTTTGTCATGGTTCTGACACCACAGAATGTATATACCTGTATATGCATTACTGTTAAGTTGAAACCATGACAAATTATCCGTCTGATGATCGGTATACCCAATGATCGTAAGTGAGGGTATGCTGTGAAACTAGTAGTAACGGTTGCCTTTTCCAGAGGTCTATACTTTGAATTTGTTTCTACGCTCACCTGTAATGGGTTTGAGCACTTTTAATTCCAAAGTTAGTCACCTGAAAAATAATACTTATATTACGCCCCACTATTTATAGTGGTTGAGCACTTTCGACTACTTTTGGAGTAGAGACTTGTGCTGGATGTGGCTTTTGTCATGGTTCTGACACCACAGAATGTATATACCTGTATATGCATTACTGTTAAGTTGAAACCATGACAAATTATCCGTCTGATGATCGGTATACCCAATGATCGTAAGTGAGGGTATGCTGTGAAACTAGTAGTAACGGTTGCCTTTTCCAGAGGTCTATACTTTGAATTTGTTTCTACGCTCACCTGTAATGGGTTTGAGCACTTTTAATTCCAAAGTTAGTCACCTGAAAAATAATACTTATATTACGCCCCCACTATTTATAGTGGTTGAGCACTTTCGACTACTTTTGGAGTAGAGACTTGTGCTGGATGTGGCTTTTGTCATGGTTCTGACACCACAGAATGTATATACCTGTATATGCATTACTGTTAAGTTGAAACCATGACAAATTATCTGTCTGATGATCGGTATACCCAATGATCGTAAGTGAGGGTATGCTGTGAAACTAGTAGTAACGGTTGCCTTTTCCAGAGGTCTATACTTTGAATTTGTATTGTCATATGTATATATGAATCCCATATGTCACATAATATGGGCCCCTGGGCCCCAAACGCTAAAACATAGGGCCGGCCGTTACTCTGTAAATAATGCATCTACAGTACCCAGCTTGCGTCTACTGATATCACTGGAGAATTAAACTTCAACATATGTCCATTGGCCTCATAAGTCAAATATTATGGGCTTCATACCTGAAAATCACATTGTTATATGTACATGTGAGCCCCATATAATTACATTATATGGGCCCCAGGGCCCCAAACGCTAAAACATAGGGCCGGCCGTTACTCAGTAAATAAAGCATCTACAGTACCCAGCTTGCGTCTACTGATATCACTGGAGAATTAAACTTCAACATATGTCCATTGGCCTCATAAGTCAAATATTATGGGCTTCATGGCCCCATATGTTAAAAGGGCCGGCCGTTTCTCATCAAATAAAGCAGCTTCCGGGCTCAGAATTTGTACACAGTAGCACCTGAGAATTATATTTTTACTAACACTCACATACCCCCCACCCCACACACGTAGGACTAAACAGACATATCCGTATTATAATTATTAATATAATAATTGGAAATACCAGCGTGAAGCGTTAAGGCTGTTCCAGTTAAATTACATACTATTGGCTGTTCCATTAAATTTACATACTCCCCCTGAAATGGTCCCAAAATAGGCTGTTCCGTTTAATTTACATACTCCCTCTGAAATGGCTGTTCCATTTAATTTACATACTCCCTCTGGAATAGTTTCCCCAATCATATTGCATAGCCTCACTGTGAGTAAGAGATACTGACAACAGCAACCTATGGAGAGTAAGAGATGACTCCCCTGGGGGGGACTTTTACAATTTCTTTATTTTAAGTTCTACGACAGTGCAACCTACATTCAATTAAAGCTTGTGATTTGGACTTTCACTTTTTACACATTTTCTGCCCAATTGGGCGACTTTGTACAAATAAGGACTGTAAGTTTGGGTACACCGATAACATGCGGGTATAGCCGTATTTGTGTACAAATATATAGCCTTCTAGTTTGGTTTCTTCTCCTTATACCCGCATGCGAAGCATGGACGGGTATCTTCCCATCCTGTGGTTTCTTCTCCTCCTTTTCCTCCTTCTCCATCAAACACAACATTCTGTCAAGGCTAGCACTAAAACTACAAAGGCCCTGGAGCCCATATGTGGTACACGTATGGGCCCTACCCCGTAGAAGTGCCTTTTGCCCATCTTGGCCCCAGAGGTCAAAGGTCACGGGCCCCAGGGGCCCAAATGTGAAAATACAAAGCACGCCATTTCTCATCAAATGAAGCAGCCTCAGGGCCCTGAGTTGGTACACTGATAGTCCTAGGGGTACTCTATATTTACAAATATACAAGAGCCCCATATGTTATATATTATGGCCCCCAGGGGCCCAAATGTTAAAATATGGTGCAACAGATTGACAAGCCTAGCTCTAAAAGTACAAAATCACTAGGGCTCATAAGTGGCATATGTATGGGCCCTAAGTTGTAGATGTGCCTTTTGCCCATTTTGGCCCCAGATGTACAAGGCTAGGGGCCCCAGGGGCCCAAATGTTAAAACAAAGGGCCGGCCGTTTCTCAGCAAATAAAGTAGCTACAGGGTTCAGATTTGGTATACAGATAGGTCTTCAGTATTATATTTTCATATGTATATATGAACCCCATATGTCACATAATATGGGCCCCTGGGCCCCAAACGCTAAAAACATAGGGCCGGCCGTTACTCTGTAAATAAAGCAGCTTTAGGTCTCAGAGTTAGTACACATATTGCATCTTAAAATCACATTGTTATATGTACATGTGAGCCCCATATATCACATTATATGGGCCCCAGGGCCCCAAATCGCTAAAACATAGGGCCGGCCGTTACTCAGTAAATAAAGCAGCTACAGTGCCCAGCTTGAGTCTACTGATAGCACTAGAAAATTAAACTTCAACATATGTCCATGGACCTCATAAGTCAAATATTATGGGCCCCAGGGCCCCCAAATGTTAAAACAAAGGGCCGGCCGTTTCTCATCAAATAAAGCAGCTTCCGGGCTCAGAATTTGTACACAGTAGCACCTGAGAATTATATTGTTACTAACACCCCAATACCCCCCCCCCCCACACACACACGTAGGACTAAACAGACATATCCGTATTATAATTATTAATATAATAATTGGAAATACCAGCGTGAGGCCTTAAGGCTGTTCCAGTTAAATTACACCCATTGGCTGTTCCATTTAATTTACATACTCCCTCTGAAATGGTCTCAAAATAGGCTGTTCCGTTTAATTTACATACTCCCTCTGAAATGGCTGTTCCATTTAATTTACGTACTCCCTCTGGAATAGTTTTCTCCTAATCATATTGTATAGCCTCACTGTGAATAAGAGAGACTGACAACGGCAATCTATGGAGAGACAACTCCCCTGGGAGGGGACTTTTTACAAGTTCTTTATTTGCACGAGAGTGCAGCAAATAAGGACTGTAAGTTTGGGTACACCGATAACATGCGGGTATAGCCGTATTTGTGTACAAATATATAGCCTTCTTATACCCGCATGCGAAGCATGGACGGGTATATTGCCATCCTTGGGTTTCATCTCCATCTCCTTCTCCTCCTTCTCCTTCTTCTATCAAACACATCATTCTGTCAAGGCTAGCGCTAAAACTACAAGGGCCCCAGGGCCCATATGTAGTACACTTATGGGCCCTACCCCGCAGATGTGCCTTTGCCCATCTCGGCCCCAGAGGTCAAAGGTCACGGGCCCCAGGGGCCCAAATGTAAAAACACAAACCATGCCGTTTCTCATCAGATGAAGCAGCCTCAGGGCCCTGAGTTGGTACACTGATAGCCCCAGGGGTACTCTATATATACAAGTTTACATGAACCGCATATGTCATATATTATGGGCCCCAGGGCCCCAAACGTTAAAATACGGGGCAACAGATTGACAAGGCTAGCTCTAAAACTATAAGGGCACTAGGGCTCATATGTGGTACATGTATGAGCCCTAAGTTTTCAATGTGCCTTTTGCCCATTTTGGGCCCAGATGTTAAAGGTTAGGGGCCCCAGAGGCCCAAATGTTAAAACAAAGGGCCGGCCATTTCTCAGCAAATAAAATAGTTACAGGGTTCAGATTTGGTACACTAATAGGTCTTAAGCATTATACTACTATATGTATATATGAGCCCCATGTGTCACATAATATGGGCCCCAGGGCCCCAAACGCTAAAACATAGGGCCGGCCGTTACTCTGTAAATAAAGCAGCTATAATGCCCAGCTTGAGTCTACTGATAGAACTAGAGAATCATACTTCAACATATGTACATGAGTTTCATAAGTCAAATATTATGGGCCCCAGGGCCCCAAATGTTAAAACAAAGGGCCGACCGTTTCTCATCAAATATAGCAGCTTTAGGGCTCAGAGTTAGTACACAGATTGCACCTGAAAATCACATTGTTATATGTACATGTGAGCCCCATATATTACATTATATGGGCCCCAGGGCCCCAAATGCTAAAACATAGGGCCGGTCGTTACTCTGTAAATAAAGCAGCTTTAGGGCTCAGAGTTAGTACACAGATTGCACCTGAAAATCACATTGTTATATGTACATGTGAGCCCCATATATTACATTATATGGGCCCCAGGGCCCCAAACGCTAAAACATAGGGCCGGCCGTTACTCAGTAAATAAAGCAGCTACAGTGCCCAGCTTGAGTCTACTGATAGCACTAGAGAATTAAACTTCAACATAGGTCCATGGGCCTCATAAGTCAAGTATTATGGGCCACATGGCCCCAAATGTTAAAACAAAGGGCCGGCCGTTTCTCATCAAATAAAGCAGCTTCCGGGCTCAGAATTTGTACACAGTAGCACCTGAGAATTATATTGTTATTAACACCCACATACCCCCCCCATCCTACACACGTAGGACTAAACAGACATATCCATATTATAATTATTAGTATAATAATTGGAAATACCAGCGTGAAGCGTTAAGGTTGTTCCAGTTAAATTACATACCCATTGGCTGGTCTATTTAATTTACATACTCCCTCTGAAATGGTCCCAAAATAGGCTGTTCCGTTTAATTTGCATACTCCCTCTAAAATGGCTGTTCCATTTAATTTACATACTCCCTCTGGAACAGTTTTCCCCTAATCACATTGCATAGCCTCACTGTGAATAAGAGAGACTGACAACAGCAATCTATGGAGAGACAACTCCCATGGCAGGGGACTTTTTACAAGTTCTTTATTTTAAGTGCTACGAGAGTGCAACCTGCATTAAAGCTTGTGACTTGGACTTTCAATTTTACACATTTTCCACCCAATTGGGCGACTTTTTACAATGTCTATATTTTAAGCCCTCAGCAATTTGTACACAGATAGCACCTGAGAATTATATTGTTACTAACACCCACGCACGCACCCATCCACCCCACACACGTAGGACTAAACAGACAGATCGTATTATATCATAATTGGAAATACCAGCGTGAAGCGTTAAGGCTGTTTAAGTTAAATTACATACCCATTGGCTGTTCCATTTAATTTACATACTCCCTCTGAAATGGCTGTTCCATTAAATTTACATACTACCTGAGTAAGAGAGACTGACAACAGCAACCTATGGAGAGTAAGAGAGACGACTCCCCTGGGAGGGGACTTTTTACAATTTCTTTATTTTAAGTGCTACGACAGTGCAACCTGCATTCAATTAAAGCTTGTGACTTGGACTTTCACTTTTTACACATACAATTTCTTTATTTTAAGTCCTCAGCAAAAAAGGACTGTAAGTTTGGGTACACCGATAACATGCGGGTATAGCCGTATTTGTGTACAAATATATAGCCTTCTAGTTATACCCGCATGCTGAAGCATGGACGGGTATATTGTTATCCTGTGGTTTCTTCTCCTCCTCCTCCTTCTCCTTCTCCATCAAACACATCATTCTGTCAAGGCTAGCGCTAAAACTACAAAGGCCCTGAAGCCCATATGTGGTACACTTATGGGCCCTACCCCGTGGAAGTGCCTTTTGCCCATCTTGGCCCCAGAGGTCAAAGGTCATGGGCCCCAGGGGCCCAAATGTGAAAATACAAAGCACGCCATTTCTCATCAAATGAAGCAGCCTCAGGGCCCTGAGTTGGTACACTGATAGCCCTAGGGGTACTCTATATTTACAAATATACAAGAGCCCCATATGTTATATATTATGGGCCCCAGGGGCCCAAATGTTAAAATATGGTGCAACAGATTGACAAGCCTAGCTCTAAAAGTACAAGATCACTAGGGCTCATATGTGGCATATGTATGGGCCCTAAGTTGTAGATGTGCCTTTTGCCCATTTTGGCCCCAGATGTACAAGGCTGGGGCCCCAGGGCCCAAATGTTAAAACAAAGGGCCGGCCGTTTCTCAGCAAATAAAGTAGCTACAGGGTTCAGATGTGGTACACAGATAGGTCTTTAGTATTATATTGTCATATGTATATATAATCCCCATATCGTCGGCTGTATTCCATAGTGGCGTATAGTGATTTTTGGTCATTTTTTTGAAAATTGGCACATATGTTTTTAATGATGTTCTCTTTCATTTTTTCTAAGTCTCATCAGTCACAATTAGCTAATTAATTAGTAATTAATTAATTAAATGTGGCGTATAGTTACAAAGTGACATTTTTTGTATTCCATAGTGGCGTATCGACCATACGCCACTTTTTATACACATTTTATAATTATGAAATATCGGCAAAAAATGAAAAAAATCGTATGTCATAGTGGCGTACACCTATCGGAGCTATACGCCACTATGGAATCTGAACGACCGAAAAGTAACGCCATAGGGATTACACGGCGACCGAGGTGGCGTACGGTTAACGTAAGGTTAGGGTATTGCGTTTTGTTCGTTTTCCATAGTGACGTATAGTTTTATTTTCAGTTTCCCAGAAATAGTATGTATTTATTTCTTTTAAAAATATATAAACAATAAAATCTATTTAGTTTACTACAGAAATTTCACATCATTTACAAAATATAATGAATGTCTGATTTACACAACTCGATTTTAAATTGGCATTTCTTCAAACCCGATTTTCTCGAAAAGTTGTTTATTCGCGGCGCCCCACTATACGCCACTATGGAATACGGACGACGATATGTCATATAATATGGGACCCAGGGCCCCAAACGCTAAAACATAGGGCCGGCCGTTACTCAGTAAATAAAGCAGCTGCAATGCCCAGCTTGAGTCTACTGATAGCACTTGAGAATCATACTTCAACATATGTACATGAGCCCCATAAGTCATATATATTGGGCCCCAGGGCCCCAAATGTTAAAACAAAGGGCCGGCCGTTTCTCATCATATAAAGCAGCTTTATGGCTCAGAGTTTGTACACAGATTGCACCTGAGAACTACATTGTTATATGTACATATGAGCCCCATATATCACATAATATTGGCCCCAGGGCCCCAAACGCTAAAACATAGGGCCGGCCGTTACTCAGTAAATAAAGTAGCTACAGTGGCCAGCTTGAGTCTACTGATAGCACTAGAAAATTATACTTCAACATAATTATGTACATGGGCCTCATAAGTCAAATATTATGGGCCCCAAATGTTAAAACAAAGGGCAGGCCGTTTCTCATCAAAGAAAGCAGCTTCCGGGCTCAGAATTTGTACACAGATAGCACCTGAGAATTATATTGTTACTAACACCCACACACCCATCCACCCCACACACGTAGAACTAAACAGACAGATCGTATTATATCATAATTGGAAATACCAGCGTGAAGCGTTAAGGCTGTTCAGTTAAATTACATACCCATTGGCTGTTCCATTTAATTTACATACTCCCTCTGAAATGGCCCCAAAAGGCTGTTCCGTTTAATTTACATACTCCCTCTGAAATGGCTGTTCCATTTAATTTACATCCTCCCTCTGGAATAGTTTCCCCTGAATGATATTGCATAGCCTCACTGTGAGTAAGAGAGACTGACAACAGCAACCTATGGAGAGTAAGAGAGACGACTCCCCTTATTTTAAGTGCTACGACAGTGCAACCTACATTCAATTAAAGCTTGTGACTTGGACATTCACTTTTTACACATACAATTTCTTTATTTTAAGTCCTCAGCAAATAAGGACGGTAAGTTTGGGTACACCGATAAGATGCGGGTATAGCCGTATTTGTGTACAAATATATAGCCTTCTAGTTTCTTCTCCATCTCCTTCTCCTTATACCCGCATGCGAAGCATGGACGGGTATATTGTTATCCTATGGTTTCATCTCCTTCTCCTTCTCCTCCTTCTCCTCCTTCTCCTCCTTCTCCTCCTTCTCCTCCTATCAAACACATCATTCTGTCAAGGCTAGCGCTAAAACTGCAAAGGCCCTGGGGCCCATATGTGGTACACTTATGGGCCCTACCCCGTAGAAGTGCCTTTTGCCCATCTTGGCCCCAGAGGTCAAAGGTCACGGGCCCCAGGGGCCCAAATGTGAAAATACAAAGCATGCCATTTCTCATCAAATGAAGCAGCCTCAGGGCCCTGAGTTGGTACACTGATAGCCCCAGGGGTACTCTATGATAACAAATATACAAGAGCCCCATATGTTATATATTATGGGCCCTAGGGGCCCAAATGTTAAAATATGGTACAACAGATTGACAAACCTAGCTCTAAAAGCACAAGATCACTAGGGCTCATATGTGGCATATGTATGGGCCCTAAGTTGTAGATGTGCCTTTTGCCCATTTTGGCCCCAGATGTACAATGCTAGGGGCCCCAGGGTCCCAAATGTTAAAACAAAGGGCCGGCCATTTCTCAGCAAATAAAGTAGCTACAGTGCTCAGATTTGGTACACAGATAGGTCTTCAGTATTATATTGTCATATGTATATATGACCCCCATATGTCACATCATATGGGCCCCAGGGCCCCAAACGCTAAAACATAGGGCCGGCCGTTACTCTGTAAATAAAGCAGCTACAATGCCCAGCTTGAGTCTACTGATAGAACTAGAGAATTATACTTCAACATATGTACGTGAGCTTCATAAGTCAAATATTATGGGCCCCAGGGCCCCAAATGTTAAAACAAAGGGCCGGCCGTTTCTCATCAAATAAAGCAGCTTTAGGGCTCAGAGTTTGTAGACAGATTGCACCTGAAAATTACACTGTTATATGTACATGTGAGCCCCATATATATTACATTATATGGGCCCCAGGGCCCCAAACGCTAAAACATAGGGCCGGCCGTTACTCAGTAAATAAAGCAGCTACAGTGCCCAGCTTGAGTCTACTGATAGCACTAGAGAATTAAACTTCAACATGTGTCCATGGGCCTCATAAGTCAAATATTATGGGCCCCAGGGCCCCAAATGTTATAACAAAGGGCCGGCCGTTTCTCATCAAATAAAGCAGCTTCCTGGCTCAGAATTTGTACACAGTAGCACCTGAGAATTATCACATACCCACCCACCCCACACACGTAGGACTAAACAGACATATCCGTATTATAATATAATAATTGGAAATACCAGCGTGAAGCGTTAAGGCTGTTCCAGTTAAATTACATACCCATTGGCTGTTCCATTTAATTTACACACTCCCTCTGAAATGGCCCCCAAAATAGGCTGTTCCGTTTAATTTACATACTCCCTCTGAAATGGCTGTTCCATTTAATTTACATACTCCCTCTGGAATAGTTTCCCCTGAATCATATATCCACCCCACACACGTAGGACTAAACAGACAGATCGTATTATCATAATTGGAAATACCAGCGTCCAGTTAAATTACATACCCATTGGCTGTTCCATTTAATTTACATACTCCCTCTGAAATGGCCCCCAAAAGGCTGTTCCGTATAATTTACATACTCCCTCTGAAATGGCTGTTCCATTTAATTTACATACTCCCTCTGGAATAGTTTCCCTGAATCATATTGCATAGCCTCACTGTGAGTAAGAGAGACTATTACCAATTGGCTGTTCCATCTAATTTACATACTCCCTCTGGAAAAGGGGACTTTTTACAATTTCTTTATTTTAAGTGCTACGATAGTGCAACCTACATTCAATTAAAGCTTGTGACTTGGACTTTCACTTTTTACACATTTTCTGCCCAATTGGGCGACTTTTTACAATTTCTTTATTTTAAGTCCTCAGCAAATAAGGACTGTAAGTTTGGGTAGACCGATAACATGCGGGTATAGCCGTATTTGTGTACAAATATATAGCCTTCTAGTTGGGTTTCATCTTCTTCTCCTCCTTCTCCTCCATCAAACACATCATTCTGACAAGGCTAGCGCTAAAACTACAAAGGCCCCAGGGCCCATATGTGGTACACTTATGGGCCCTACCCCTCAGATGTGCCTTTTGCCCATCTCGGCCCCAGTGGGGAAAGGTCACGGGCCCCAGGGGCCCAAATGTAAAAACACAAACCATGCCGTTTCTCATCAGATGAAGCAGCCTCAGGGCCGTGAGTTGGTACACTGATAGCCCCAGGGGTACTCTATAAAAACAAGTATACTTGAGCCCATATGTTATATATTATGGGCCCCAGAGCCCCAAATGTTAAAAATAAAGGGCAACAGATTGACAAGGCTAGCTGTAAAGCTATAATGGCACTAGGGCTCATATGTGGCACATGTATAAGCCCTAAATTGTAGATGTGCCTTTTGCCCATTTTGGCCCTAGATGTTCAAGGCTAGGGGCCCCAGAGGCCCAAATGTTAAAACAAAGGGCCGGCCGTTTCTCAGCAAATAAAGTAGCTACAGGGTTCAGATTTGGTACACTAATAGGTCTTAAGCATTATATTGTTATATGTATATATGAGTCCCATGTGTCACACAACATGGGCCCCAGGGCCCCAAACGCAAAAAATAGGGCCGGCCGTTACTCGGTAAATAAAGCAGCTACAATGCCCAGCTTGAGTCTACTGATAGAACTAGAGAATTATACTTAAACATATATACATGAGCCTCATAAGTCAAAAATTATGGGCCCCAAGGCCCCACATGTTAAAACAAAGGGCCGGCCGTTTCTCATCAATTAAAGCAGATTTAGGGCTCAGAGTTTGTACACAGATTGCACCTGAGAATTACATTGTTATATGTACATATGAGCCCCACATATTACATAATATGGGCCCCAGGGCCCCAAACGCTAAAACATAGGGCCGGCCATTACTCAGTAAATAAAGCAGCTACAGCGCCCAGCTTGAGTCTACTGATAACACTAGAGAATTATACTTTAACATATGTACGTGGGCCTCAGAAGTCAAATATTATGGGCCCCAGGGCCCCAAATGTTAAAACAAAGGGCCAGCCGTTTCTCATCAAATAAAGCAGCTTCCGGGCTCAGAATTTGTACACAGATAGCACCTGAGAATTATATTGTTACTAACATACACCCACCCACCCCAAACACGTAAGACAGATCCGTATTATAATATTATATGATGGTAATGGAAATACCAGCGTGAAGCGTTAAGGCTGTTCCAGTTAAATTACATACCCATTGGCTGTTCCATTTAATTTACATACTCCCTCTGAAATGGCCCCAGAATAAGCTGTTCCTTTTAATTTACATACTCCCTCTGAAATGGCTGTTCCATTTAAATGACATACTCCTTCCGGAACAGTTTCCCCCTAATCATATTGCATAGCTTCACTGTGAATAAGAGAGACTGACAACAGCCACCTATGGAGAGTAAGAGAGACGACTCCCCTGCGAGGGGACTTTTTACAATTTCTTTATTGTACGTGCTACGACAGTGCAACCTACATTCAATTAAAGCTTGTGACTTGGGCTTTCACTTTTTACACATTTTCTGCCCAATTGGGCGAGTTTTTACAATTTCTTTATTTTAAGTCCTCAGCAAATAAGGACTGTAAGTTTGGGTACACCGATAACATGCGGGTATAGCCGTATTTGTGTACAAATATATAGCCTTCTAGTTCTCCATCTCCTTCTCCTCCTATCAAACACATCATTCTGTCAAGGCTAGCGCTAAAACTACAAGGGCCACAGGGCCCATATGTGGTACACTTATGGGCCCTACCCCGTAGATGTGCCTTTTGCCCATCCCGGCCCCAGAGGTCAAAGGTCACGGGCCCCAGGGGCCCAAATGTAAAACCACAAACCATGCCGTTTCTCATCAGATGGAGCAACCTCAGGGCCGTGAGTTGGTACACTGATAGCCCCAGGGGTACTCTATAAATACAAATATACATGAGCCCCATATGTTATATATTATGGGCCCCAGGGGCCCAAATGTTAAAAATAAGGGGCAACAGATTGACAAGCCTAGCTCTAAAGCTACAAGGGCACTAGGGCTCATATGTTGCACATGTATAAGCCCTAAATTGTAGATGTGCCTTTTGCCCATTTTGGCCCCAGATATACAAGGCTAGAGGCCCCAGGGGCCCAAAGGTTAAAACAAAGGGCCGGCCGTTTCTCAGCAAATAAAGTAGCTTCAGGGCTCAGATTTGGTACACAGATAAGTCTTCAGCATTATATTGTCATATGTATATATGAACCCCATATGTCACATAATATGGGCCCTTGGGCCCCAAACGCTAAAACATAGGGCCGGCCGTTACTCTGTAAATAAAGCAGCTTTAGGGCTCAGAGTTAGTACACATATTGCATCTTAAAATCACATTGTTATATGTACATGTGAGCCCCATATATTACATTATATGGGCCCCAGGGCCCCAAACGCTAAAACATAGGGCCGGCCGTTACTCAGTAAATAAAGCAGCTACAGTGCCCAGCTTGAGTCTACTGATAGCACTAGAGAATTAAACTTCAACATATGTCCATGGACCTCATAAGTCAAATATTATGGGCCCCAGGGCCCCAAATGTTAAAACAAAGGGCCGGCCGTTTCTCATCAAATAAAGCAGCTTCCGGGCTTAGAATTTGTACACAGTAGCACCTGAGAATTATATTGTTACTAACACCCCAATACCCCCCTCCCTACACATGTAGGACTAAACAGACATATCCGTATTATAATTATTAATATAATAATTGGAAATACCAGCGTGAAGCCTTAAGGCTGTTCCAGTTAAATTACATACCCATTGGCTGTTCCATTTAATTTACATACTCCCTCTGAAATGGTCCCAAAATAGGCTGTTCCGTTTAATTTACATACTCCCTCTGAAATGGCTGTTCCATTTAATTTACATACTCCCTCTGGAATAGTTTTCCCTAATCATATTGTATAGCCTCACTGTGGATAAGAGAGACTGACAACGGCAATCTATGGAGAGACAACTCCCCTGGGAGGGACTTTTTACAAGTTTTTTATTTGCACGAGAGTGCAGCAAATAAGGACTGTAAGTTTGGGTACACCGATAACATGCGGGTATAGCCGTATTTGTGTACAAATATATAGCCTTCTAGTTCTTTGTTATCTTTCTTTCTTTGTAACTCCTGTTGAATTCTTAATATGACAGGTCATCATTGTGCACTTGGAATTGCTTGATAGTCCTTTTGTGGAAAAGCTTTGTTATTTTAATAAGGCAAATGCCAAAGACTTGAACCAAGACACTGTATTTCTGTATCTACTTCTAAAACTTCTAAATTTGTATTTTCTCTTTTCGATCAAATAAATGATAAACTTTCATTTTTGGTATTATGGTTGTCAACTTGTTTCGTGGATAAAAAATGTTGTAAATGTTAATTTTTAAAAAGTATCCATTTAATCAAACTTATTAAAATGTTGGATTCAATTTATAATTTTTTAAATTTGAAAATGTACAACGTATAAGGAAGTTGGACATTGGATTATGAATCTGTGAGTGTCTTTTCAAAGCTAAATGATATTACCGTCTCATTACACAGGTGGAAAAGAAGAAGCAAGAGGAGAAAATGAGGCGAGATCAACTCAATGATACATATCTAGATCTTGTTGAGAAACAGAGGCTTTACTTCAAGACAGTCAGGGACTTCAAAGAGGTAGGTGTTTTAGTGATAGGATATATTTCTGTATAGGTCCAGGACTAATATAATCACATGCGCAGTTTAACTGGGAAAAAATTCAAGAAAAGAAAAGGAATGAGAATTATATCAATGGGAACTGAGATCTGAATTAATGGCCTTTTCAATGATCCATGGTTTGCTCATTCAAAAAATCGTAAAAAATTATAAAAATTCAGTGCAATGCAGCAAGGGGCATGGAACTAGTACTACTCTCTATGTGGATTTGTCAAATCCAGATTAACGTGTACATGCAGACAGCTACATGTACTCTATATGATGCAGATCAATGAAGCACATCGTCGTTGTGCAGGAAAAACCTCCTATGTGTCATATGTCCCTGAACATGTTTAAAGCAAAATCTCGTACCTGTTGGCAGTTTTGTTTTAAACAAGTTCAGGGGCCACAAGCACATACAATGTTTTTCCTGCCCATTGACGGCATTATGTGCATTTTCCTTGTATCAGAATTTTGCAAGAAAGCAGAGGCTGTACTTTTAAGACAGTCAGAGATTTCAAAATATCTTTTAAGACTAAATTAAAATTCCATCTCACCTGTATAGATCAAATAATAAAAACAAGATTTAAACCAATGGGTCAGTCCATATCAAAACAGATTGAGTGTACACCCACCCTCTTGGATTTTGCTCTCCTTTGGCTCAGGGGTACCTATTATGGATCCCTAGGTGAGGTCACAAGAAAAAATTCAAATTCCATTTAGTTTGCGAATGGCGGGCAATCAAAGTTTGGCGACCTCGACCAAAATTAGGGAATTTAAGGGTCCAAATGACAAAGTGCTCTCTTTGAGGGCACTTTCTTCTTAATTGAATCAGTTGTGATCCTCTTTTTGAATGTGGTCACTCACTGGCTGTGTCTGAAATACCTAATGCCAAAAAGATAGATTTGAATTTCGTTGGGATTTCAGAGGGGTCAAAATCAGCACTTCGTACTGTTCAATCAAATTATCTTGATTTTGAAGGACCCATAATAATGTTACAGTGCACTTATAGGTCCTAATTATGTTCAGAATGGATTAACCATATGCCAATGTCTATGAGCAATTAAAAAAAAGAGAAATTTCTAGACCCCTACAGAATTTTAGGCCACCACTAAAGTGGTTCAGCCACAAATGGTGCTTAAAATCGGCAAATTTTGACCCCTAATAACTTTAGGTGTACACCAGATATGAATTTCTAGTCTTTTGCATCTGAAAGAATGTAGTTTAATGTTACTAGGAACATAAGATTTGTTTTGTATTTTTTGTGTTTTAGTATTAAGTTGGCGCTTTCAAAAATAGTCATTTTTGCCTAACATACCATGCATACAGGATACGGTACAAAATGCCAATTTTAGTATAATATTTTTTATATTTTGATCACTTTATAGCCATTTGTATTATTTATCCTGATATTTCAAGTTGCTTTTAAGTCAAGTAATAAGAAAAAACTACTTTCTAATCCTCTGTATGGATTTTTAAGGGGTCAAAATGCACTTCCTGGCAACGATGCACATGCAAAGTACAGGTTATGGGGGGTCAAATTTTCAGAATGCTCCCAATGATGTCAAGTAATATATCAAATTACTCGTATGGTCATGAATATTCCAAAATGTATAGTTGTTATGTGTCAGACCTTTCAGGAGGGCGCTATGACGACAAATGTTCATAGGTCAACGACCTTTTGAATTCTGACCATAGTTAACAACGTCTGATTTTGGTAATTTTGGTGTCTAATTATATATGTTTTCTTGCATGAGAAATACAACTAAGCAAATTAGTAAACTATACAAGGAACCGATGACCCTCTTTTGCAACATGGCTGCCAAAAGCATCCATATTGTAATAAGGAGGTCATTGGTTCCTTGTATAGTTTATTAATTTGCTTAGTTGTATTTCTCATGCAAGAAAACATAATTAGACACCAAAATCACCAAAATCGGACGTTGTTAACTATGTAATAACAAGACAATTTGCTATAAAGTGATCAAAAATAGAAAAAAGGGTATGTTGAAATTGACATTTTGTACCCATAACCTGTACATTATTAGTCAAAAATTGGGATTTTTGGGACCATCAACTTAGTATCAAAACACAAAAAATACAAAACAAATCTTATGTTCCTAGTAACATTACACTACATTCTTTCAGATGCAAAAGACTAGAAATTCATATCTGGTGTACACCTAAAGTTATTAGGTGTCAAAATTTGCCGATTTTAAGCGCCATTTGTGGCTGAACCACTTTAGGGGGGCCTAAAATTCTGTAGGGGGTCAAGAAATTTCTCTTTTTTGGAATTGCTCATAGACATTGGCACATGGTTAATCCATTCTGAACATAATTAGGACCTATAAGTGCACTGTGACATTATCATGGGTCCTTCAAAATCAAAGATAATTTGATTGAACAGTACTGAAGTGCTGATTTTGACCCCCTCTGAAATCCCAACGAAATTCAAATCAATCTTTTTTGGCATTAGGCATTTCAGACACAGCCAGTGAGTGACCACATTCAAAAAAGAGGGTCACAACTGATTTAATTAAGAAGAAAATGCCTCTCAAAGAGAGCGCTTTGTCATTTGGACACCTTAAATTCCCAATTTTGGTCAAGGTCGCCAAACTTAGATGGCCCGCCATTCGAAACGAAATTGAATTTGAATTTTTTCTTGTGACCTCACCTAGGGGTCCATGAAAGGTACCCCTGAGCCAAAGGAGAGCAAAATCCAAGAGGGTGGGTGTACACTCAATCTGTTTTGATATGGACTGACCCCAATGTCTTGTGACTTAGCTTGTTGATGGAGTGGTGGCATGCAGCGAACATTCACTGACCTTTGATCCAACTGGTGTAATTGCAGAGTTGATGAGGTCAAGTTACACTATGATCTTGTCGTATGATCTGCAGATTGTCTCTTTAACATTTTGCATCAACAAGTTATCTTCATTAACTTTGTTATAGACCAGAACTCAATATCACTTTCATAGTGTGCAAGTGCAAAAAATGATGTTTTTATTGGGAGATTGCAGTCTGTGGATAGGGAGCAAAAGAACAAGAAATCTCAAGAAAATAGGCATTGTAAACCCTCGTTACTTTGCAACAATGCTTAACTCGGTTTACTCACTGTTTACTCATTGTAGGTTAATGTTGAAAATAACTTTCATTTCAAAATGACCTCCTCTGGTCTTGTTGAAATATTGAAAACCCATTCACTTTCATAGTAAACTTGCTATAATATTCTTCTCTTTTTTTCAGGAGTGCCGCAAGAATGAAATCCTGCTTGCCAAGGTGCCATCAGGCAAATGAATCCCACCTATTTGTACCAGATATTAAGCTGCCTAAATAGTAAACAACACTAAGGCTCAGTCTCATAACCTTGCATTTTATATGGTAATTGACCTCATTAAAATATAGGTATTATTATATGTTACATTGTGAAATAAAACCCTACCTTACTAGATGCTAAGCCTGCTGAATTTTATATGTTCAATTTATACTTCGGAAAAAGAGCCATCCTCGAAAATGTGTTTAAACAAAAAACATTTCTCAAGCAGATCGCCGAGTGAATTTGCACATTAAAGGTGGTGTAATTAGATCATCAGGTGACTATTGTTATCTTTCTTAAATTTCATCTTGCGGTTTTTGATATGGGTCAAGTTTGGTACGCCAGTGACCTTGATGTCAAAAACACTACATCTGCTGAATTACAGGCAAGCAAACAAACAAACATACAAAATTCAATTTGTTGGTTTCCCAAGATGAGCATTTGAGTTTCAAAAATTCACTCACTTATGAAGAAATCTATTGAAATCTTCAGCAGAATATCTTATCAGCATCAATTAAAATGTGCCAAATATATATTGTGCATGTAACATTAATGTGAACATAAATCAAACTTGAAAATTGATTTTTGTAGTTTATTTTAAAGGAGCACTTTGTGATCCAAAGCCTCATCCCCCAACTTCAAAAGTTTATTATTTTTATAATATCGGAAACATAGGACTACATGTTAGTGTGCATACTCTTTCTTGCAAATTTGGTTGTTTGACAGACATTGTTAAAATTATGAGCCACAGTAATACATGCAAGTATGCCTAGCTTGCATACCATAAAACCTTGTCTACAAGCATATAGTGTGCTTTTGATGAAAGCTAAATTAATCCAGGCGCCATCCATCGACAAAATTATAACATTTTGTAGTTTTAACAAATAAATTACAGATACAAGCATATACAAACAAGTACTATTGTTAGACCAATCTATTGTATTGGCATATTTACGGCTGTTTCATATTAACTTATCTTTTATCAAAAATACTCTATATGCTTGTAGACGAGGTTTTATGGTATTCAATGGCCAAATCAACCAAAATTTTGGAAATAAGCTTTTTTTGTGTATATCGATTGAACCCTACCCTACCCTACACAAAGAGGATGCTAGAAGCAGTATTTTATGTACAACAAGAATTCATCAAATATAGTACTCAATTTTTATAATCATTGCAATTTATTTTCATTTCCTTTTGTACATTCCATATATATAAAAATTATTTCAATTTAAAGGAAAGTTATATCATAGAAAATGAATACATCTATCAAAAGAAAGTACATAGTTCAATCTGAACGAACTTGTACTTTGATTCTGTATATGCTGTTATTTCTGCGAAGGTTTGAATTTTGTGCATGGACGTGCATGTGTGAAAATAACAACACACAAAAATACAGTTTTTATTTAAAGTTACTTTACACTTACATAAATTCTTTGAAATAAACAACTCCACAATTTCCTAAAATCCTAAAATTGCGAAAAATTCTGTCTGCGCAAAATAACAGCGTATATAGTATTTTCACACTGCAGTTCATCCTGGGAGAATTCCATTCGTCAAATGTTTGTAATTGGATGTGTTTGAACACTTGCAGTTATGTGATGTGGCATACATGCACCTGTTTCAACATTTTGGGATGGGGAGTATAGCAAGGAAAATTAATAATTTGAAAAACTGTATATTGTCTATTCCAGCTCCAGTGACACCTCATTAATTTCCATAGACCTTTGGATGCATTGCAATAGGTATTAGAATTTTACTTTGAAAAATTAATAACATGGCCGCTAGTTTGCATGCCCCTCCAGTGAACATAGGCCTAATCCTACCAGGAAAATATACATTAGGTGTTACTGGAATTGGAACTGATAATAACACAGATGTTAAAATACAATAAAATTCTGAATCGGTGGCATTCCAACCAGGGAGGACATGTTGCCCACATGGCTCAACATTTGCAATTGAATACATGAATACAAAAGCCACCTAAGTCCATGCGAAGTTATTTTGAGAGAAAAACCCGTGTATCATTTTAATTCCTTCAGTTAGATTTACCTGGTCAATATGGTAAGTTTTACGTGCAAATGAGTGGATTAACCTGTATTAGGTATGACGATTAGCATTTCAGGGACTTCGTGGGGTTCATTTTAAATTTTGGACTTAGGTGGTTTTTGAATCATATACAAAGACAACAATGTTAGAATGAGATTACCACTAGTAAGATAATACAAAATAAAGCACACAGGTATGTATAATGTTGATAAGCATTCTGCCATGTAATATAAACCACACACTTTCCTTTATTAAACCCATTTTTTGTTCAAAAGTCATTCTCTAGCAATGAATGTGTTACAAGTGGACTTTTATACATACTGGATTTCAATCAATGTGTTACAAGACTCAAATCATGGAATTGGGTGATTCTTTCATACATGCTATTTTTCACATGCCCAATAGACACAGAGAATGAATTTGAGTTTTTCTTTCATGCATATGATAGGCCTATGTATAGCAACAATTTCCCATGCTTAACTCAATTTGGCCAAAGTATGGACTTAGGTGGCTTTTGTATTCATATATTCAATTAACATCTTCAATTTGGTCCATTTTGGACCTAAATCAATTTAGCCTGTAATATGTGACCCCTCGGCACAACTGAGCCCTGAAGTCGCCAATCATCATTTTTGAGATATTCAACCAAAATATTCTGCTTGAAATTAGCTTTAAAATGATGTATATCATGTCTATAGTACTTGACATTTAAGTAGTGAAAAATCAATAAAACAGTCAATAAATCCTTTGTTTCCTATTGTTTATTGTTAAGTTCGATGGAGCATATCTCAATAGTGGCACTGGCGACATCCGGGCTCAGTTGTGCCGAGGGGTCACATATTACAAATTTGTGCATTTGTCCTGGTAGTCATTCCGGGAGACGGTCAGTGGAAACAAATTTATAATTTTGAGCCCTTGGAAATGTCTAGTATGCCACTGTGTGAAATTACCATCACATTTCAATATAGTACAACTTGAAAGATTAAATTTGAGCAATATTGTTGCTATATTGAGGGAATTAAACCATAAATTAATATATTTTAGTACTGTATGATACATTACCATGAAAGATGATTATTAAAATGAAATTAATGTGAAATAAGAAACTTATTGTATAGTGTCATAATATTTTCTTTGTGTATTTCCCTTTTTTTTTTCTCCTTTTCAATTCTTGGATTAACAATGCTGATATTAAACTTACAAATGTGTACAACATGATCCTATATAAAACTCTTACTGGTACATAATTATCTTTTAGGCATTTCCTGAAATCAGATCATTTTTTCTGCATATCAAAATTAAACTAATATTGCACATGATTAGATCACATGATTTAAACTTATGACCAAAGAAGTTTAGATAGAATACAAATTCTGTGTAAACCCCAATTGCATTAATACTACAAGAAGTCCATATTGAATTGTCATTTATGGGGACCAAAATAGTGTACCTATGGAATACTGCAGCATAACCAGCAGATTTGGAAACCATGATTCAGTTCAAGTAATTCTTTCTGTAATTGTCTGTTGTCCTATTATAAATGATCATGCAGCTCCAAATAGGCGAGACTTATAACATGATGGAATGCTATAGAATGGCATACATCAGTTGGGTGCAGCACTACACAAAGTGTGTTTTGCATGATAGACACCAGCGTGATATGGCACATTCATTTGCAAAATATAGCTACTTCAAGAATTAATAAATAATTGTTTCCGTCAAATTGATCAAATGAGGGGGGGGGTTGAAACAGGATATTTATTTATAGAAGACCCTTAGTGTAAACTGTTGCTTTTAATGATGAAGTCAAATCCAAGATTTGGGGTAGTTTTAGGATTTTGTTGTGATCATAGTGAATTTGATTTTCATTTTCAGCAATAGATGGCACCTCATGACAATGCTCCGTCCTCTAGAGTTTACTGTTTCTTGTCAACCAATCAAAATCCTGCAGATAAAAAAAAACAGTTTTAGTTTAACAGTAATTACCACTTACATATTTGTTTTAATTGGGTCCTCATATTTGTTTTATGGCCAAAAATATCCCCAAAATTGATAAATATTTTTAAAAATTGATGAAAGTTTTGACCTATTTCATTCCATCTCTTTAAGTCCTTTTTCAAAAATGATTAATTTTTTTCCAAACTACAGTTGATTTACTTTCATCACTTCCTTTCCAAATATCTACTATACTTTCATATACTTACCTTCATTACTTTAAAAGATATACTGAAAATAAAGTAAACAAATTTCTTGCCAAATGTGATCCTGTATGCACCCTTAAAAGAAGTATGTAGCCTAGTGTTAGTCTCTCTCACCTGCTGTTTTCTGGCTGCTACAGGATTCACCATTATATTCAACAAGACAGGTTTATCAGCATGTGTAACAAGACTAGCATGCAAGGCATTTTCCAACTCTGTTGGTGTTGTCACAAAGAAACTTTTGCCGCCAAATGCTGACATGATCTGCTCATAGCGAGCATTGGGTTGTAGAGCTGTAGGCAGGATGCTGCAGAGAAAATGAAGAAAGAAAGAGATAAACATTTATAATGATGTCACTGAGTCCCCATCATACAATTCTCACATGTTGTACATGTTCAGCATCACAAAATATGCAATGCTGGGTATGTTCGGGGGTGCTGGTGACCGTAGACTCGACGGTTGCTAGCACTCCTGAAGTGTACCAAATTTGCAATATCCGACATTTTGTTTTTAATCAGGTCCCACGTAGTGTACAAACCTACCAAGGACAGTTAGAGCAAGAGCTGTAGGCATTCTTGTATTGTTTGTAAAATGTTTTGTCAAATAAAATACATCTTTAAAATATTATGTGTTCATTTATCTTATTTTGTCTCTTTCTGTTTGTTACAAGTAATCAGAAAATATCATAAAAAAATATTCAATAAAGATCGAATAATCATATCGCGTCCCTGCTGGTTTGATTAATTATTAATATAGCACCACCACTTTTCCCGATCGAACTTTTCACAATCACTAATATGGTATGTTGGTATGTATATACTTCGACCTGACAAAGATGAAAGACGACCGAACTTCATTACGTATTCATGATATCTACTTAATATTCATATTGACATTTCGAGATAAATATTCATATTCACATTGCGGACCAATCAGAACACTTCACCGTAAATCTAATTAACAATGCGGAAATAAATACTATCTATGAATATTCATCATTCGGGGATGGTAATTATGCATTATCTCGTGACGTTCGATCAGATCATTTCTGACGTCACGAGATAATGCGTGATTAGTACGTGTATACAGGGATATATAAGCATTTCACGATTTGTTCAAACACCACAGCTAAATCGATAAAGTGGCGGCGCTTTATGACTTATTCTGTCTTGGTTGTTTAAATGTCATTGAGTGAATCGGAAAGTGGTGGCGCTTCGGAAATTATGCATTTAGACGATTTGTTCAAACATCACAAATAAATCGGTAAAGTGGCGGCGCTTTATGATTTGTTCTGTCTTTGTTGTTTAAATGTCATTGTGTGAATCGGAAAGAGGTGGCGCTTCGTAAATGATAATATACGGTAAAATTAACAATATTTTGTGATATTTTCCAATTCTTAATTTAATAAAACATAAAGAGTCAAAAAATCAGGCAAACTCACACATAATATTTGTTAAAGACGTATTTTATTTCACATGTACAAATATCACAAACAATACAAGAATGCCTACAGCTCTTGGTTAGAGCCTGAGACTAGTATACCTGTCTCAGGTTAGAGCACTGGTCTAACCCTGAAGCAGACAAACTTATTAAATGAAAGTCAAAGCAATTAACACATACAATGGGCTATTCCATTTAAAATCCACACTACCCCTGTGGAAGATTTTGGAAAAACATTCCACAGGAGGTGTAAGAATTTCAAATAGTAGCAACTCCATTTGAAACTTGCTCTCCCTCAGGTGAAGATTCAGGTTGAATCTTTCTCTGAGGGTGTATGAAATTCAAATGGAGCTGCCTAATGTGCTCATTCCATTTGATATTCATATTCCCTCTGTGGAACATATTTCCAAAATCTTCCACAGGGGTAGTGTGGATTTTAAATGGAATAGCCCAATCCATTGTGGATTGACAGTTTGATTCAGATCACAGAGAAAGTTCACTTTCTAACTTAACCCTTTGAACCCTGGCCTACCACATAGTCCCGTACATCCAACCCTGAGCTTCCTAATGACCTTGAAAATTGCCTCAGCATTGTGCCCGTCACGCCAAAACAAAAGGTCTCCGACCCCTGAACCCCGGTCTCCCAGATAGCCAAAGGATTCCGATGTAAACAAAACATATCGCAATTGATGTTACGTGAGCCGCTTTAGCGACTCTTCGGGTTTTTGACACACCATGGTAGAAGCCTCTATAGTGGCTCGTCGGGACTACGGTACAGGTTACCGTGAGCCACTATGGCGGCTCGTCGGGTTCAAAGGGTTAAGGCACTGATCATATGTGACACAATTTGATCTGCTCACACCAAAGTAGAAAATTGTGCAAATTGAGTTATTACCATTAATAACTTGCTCAGTACCTGTACTGAGCATAGTAAGCTTAATGATGTTGAAATTCCCACATCCCTGGCATACTTATATGTCCATTTTCTTATGTTTTTTTTCCTTATTTTTACCAATATCTCTGTTTCATTATTGCTGACTTTGTTCTGATCAGATGAAATCATATCACACATCTGGGCTTACCTTGATGTTCTCTCCTCAGCAGGCACACTCTCATAAGATTCCGGATCAATACCAGAAAATATGCCATTGTTGTTAACTATGATGAGTAAAATGGGAAGATTGTGTCTGTAATGAAATAACAAACAAATTATCATTAAAAATGCCATTTCAAGAAGTGGAGTATACTAGCTGTTCCCCACCAGTAGACGAGTCACTCAAACTTACCTTTCATTCATTCATTCATTCCCTCATTGACTCACTCACTCACTCACTCCCTCCCTTGCCCCCCCCCCCAGCCCCCAACTCAACACAAAAGTTGGCAACCATGAGAGTTACCAAATCTTTCAAAGACCCCCTTTGTAATGATTTTTCATCAAATTTACCACCTTTTCATACAAAATCGAGGACAAAATTTGGCCAAAAACAACCCCTTTTAGTGGTTTTCAATGACTAGAATTTCAAACACCAATTTCAATGACTAGAATTTCAAACACCTCTTTTTCAATGACACTAAATATTGCCATAAAATTACCAGATTTTCTCAAGTACCCCTTTTATCCAAATTTCGCCGACAGTGCAAATTAAGTACCCCTTATTTTGCTGATTTCACAGTCAAATTTCGCGGACAGTCCAACCCCCTTATTTTGCCAATTTCGCGGTCCTTGCTACTGATAAAACTAGAATTACGCGGTTCGTAATAAAGGTGGCCCCCACAAAACTATACACCACATGAGGCCACCATATACTATCACAATACCAAGTTTGAAGTTGATCGGTGATTGCAACAAACAAACAACCATCTGGATGATAACATAAGCCCCACATATATGTGGGGGCCAAAAATTACCCCTTTTCCGTGCTATTCGGTAACTCTCATGGTTGCCAATTTTGGGTTGAGTTGGGGGCCGGGCCTTGCCCCTCACTCACTCACTCACTCACTCACTCACTCACAAACTCGCATACTTGCTCACTCACTAAACCTCTTCATATACTCAAAGACTCATTACTCACTCACTCACAAACGCATTCACTCATCCATTTGATCAGGTGGGTCAGTCAGCCAGTCTATTTGTTCTTTTACTGAGACACTTCAAATGGGTTAAACACAACTGCTCTAGAAGTCAAGTTAGCTCAATCGCAGTCAAGTCAGCTCAATTTAGTAGTCATGTTAGCTGAATTGATAAGGTGTTCGAAAATGGTGCGAGAGAGGTTGCGGGTTCGAACCCTGGTGGTGGTTTAGTACATTCTCGCAGAAAATTATGTTAGCTTTAAATTCCCTTGGACATGGAACTTAATGCTAATTGTCTCGTCAATACTCGGGGAGCTGATCCTGGTTGCAAAGGTCATTTGTGGAATGTCTAGGGTGTGCGCTCTTGAAGCTGCAATGTCCCTGTGTTGTTGTTAAATGGTTTATGGAATGATGTGGGGCCATAGTGGTCAGCTAGCGACAACCTGTAAAGTGTGCTGCAGTTACTTTTATAGTTTCTGTAGTTTCCCCTTGTTTTATGTAAAATTTGTACTTAAAACACCATACCTGCAAATTGTTTCAACTTCCATGCCAGAGAAACCAAATGCACTGTCACCTTCCACACAGACAACTCTCTTATTAGGCCACCTATCTCTTGCTAACATGGCTGCTGCGATGGCAAAACCCAAACCAACACCCATAGTACCAAATGAACCTGCATCCAACCTGAAATTATGAAGTAACATTACAAATTAAGGGATGCTGAAAGGGTATTAACACAACAAATCAATTGAGTTGAATGTTTGTCCCGTAAAAAAATGAATGTATTTTGATAGTATTTCGTATTTTTGCAAATAAAATCTTAAAGATTTCCTTCCTGACAATTGCATGCTGCTTTTATAGGCTGCCAAAATCATTTGACTAAAATCACAAAACAAGCATTTAGAAGACTTGCCCAACCATCACAAAAGAGCTGCACCCCTTACACTTACACTATCCCCAAGAACCCCCATATTCTCAATCGCTTACAATTTACAGTGTGCCAAAGAATATATTCACAGTATCCCCTGATACACTGCTGTAATGCAGAAGTCGGCATGTTCCCATTCAAATTTATAGAGCAACACTATAGAGAATACTGCCTGTGGTACTGCCTGTCTTACAGTGCCCCTGATTGGTTAATTTCATGATATAATCATAATAATAATAATAATAATAATAAGCCGCACTTATTAAGCGCCTTTAACCCAACAGGGTCTCAAGGCGCTTTACAAACCATGAAAAATACAATCTTAAAGCTACTTAAATCATCTGAGTAACCAATCAATAGAGCTTTTAGATCTTTTAGCACTTTTAAGCTTAATCCCATTCAGCCCTACTGACTATTCTTACCATATCTCTGATTGGCTCAATACATGATATGCCCCTCTTTGTAACCAATCAAAATATTTCTTAGAAGACGATAATTCAGCTGGTAGTGCCCATGGTGTTTAAGGGGTACTACACCCATTGCATTCTTTTTAACGTTTTTTTTTCATTTTTTGAAAAAAAAAAAGAAGAAAAATGGACAAAAATATGGTATGCAAAATGAAGGGGCAAATCTTCTCGATCTATTGGTGGCATCGGTATCAATGTAGCTTACATGCTTTTCAAGGTAGAAGCCAAAAAGAGGTATATGAGTGATGTACCTCTTTTTGGCTTCTACCTTTAAAAGTATGTAAGCTACATTGATACCGATGCCACCAACAGAACGAGAAGATTTGCCCCTTCATTTTGCATACCACTTTGTCCAATTTTGTTTTCTCATTTCTTCACAAAATGCAAAAAACCGCATAAAAAATACAATGGGTGTAGTACCCCCTTAATGAGGTATTTGACTGTATTTACAAGCACCTAGGTACATATCTAACTCATTACTATGTCTACATGGGGTGATTAAAACTATTGAGGAATCTGGTGAAAACTTCTACAAACACAGCACCAAAGATGTTGGCAACTAAAAATGAATTAAACAATCCACCAACTCCCAAACTACAAATGAACAGAACTTCCCATACCTACCTGTGTCTTGGGGAATGATTCAGTAGTAGTGTCCTTCCAATATCCATTGTATTAGCGCCCTCACTGACAATAAGCGAGTCGCGTGGTATCATGTTTTGAACCTGTTTGACATATCAAAGAGAGATTTTACATGGTTTCAAACAGGCTGCAAAATAAGGATTCTGAAGGGCACCCATTTCAAGGCAATTTTGAAAGGGTACATCTATTTTACAAGGCAATTACATGTTAAAGAATAGCAGCAATTAATAGGGCATCAAGGCAACTGGTAGGGGCACCGAAGGCAATTGCCTTTGGTGCCTTTGGTTATTTTGCAGCCTGGTTTCAAACAGAAAACACAATTTGAAATTTGCAGATGTAGCCTTAAAATGAAGGTTAGGTCTGTAGAAAAGTAAATGGAAAAACTGACAAAAAGAAGAAATTAGCAGTGTTGGAAGAGTATGAAAATTGTTGTTGCTATTATATGTTGCTCGTTTTGCACAGATATTGCCTCATTAAAACAATGATAAATATAGACTTAGGCTCAGTTAAAGGTGTGTGACCCAATTGACAAACTCATCCCTTTACTTTACCCCCATCAAAATGCAGATTTTGGTATCTGGTAAAATTTCATATTTTTCACATATCTGCAATGAAATTTTTGGTCCGAGATATGTATTTTTTAGGCCATATGAACAAACACATGGTAGTTTGGTGGTACACCACCCTGGAGCCATGTACTGTTCTATGGGACACTGTGATACACATTATTTGCTTATAGAATCCAAACCACTCAATAAGAATGTTTGGGTGATGGGCCTCAATGCGAGGTAGATAACATCATGAGTCACAATCAGCACACCCACCTTGAATTCATTCCTAATATAACCCCCTGGACACTACTGGTCATCTAACAGCATTTCTGATTGGTTGATAACTTGAAATGCTCATTTCAATTGCCAATTATGACTAACCTAAATTTATGGTCAAACTTGCATTTGCAGATGATCTTATTAATACCTTCCTTGATTGGTTCAAAATTGGACACAATATTCATTTTGGCCAATCGGCAGGTAGTTCTCATGGGGTTAAACTATTCACTTACTTTGTTAAGCACAGTATAGTAGTTCATTGGTACAGATTGGTCTGCAGCCAAGGCATCACTCTTTATCTGATTAGACCTCACTTTGTCCCTTAATGTCTTCCACCATGGTGTGTTATCAGGATATCTCCAATTACGGTGAGTTGTCTTTAGTGAGTTGGTCATCTATATAAAATGGGTTTAAAATAAGTATCTTCTTCTAAGTTGTGTTAGCAAATAAAATGTGGTGAAGTTATGCAATACACTCAATTCCATATGTTTCATTTGCTATTCTTCTTTATAACAATAGAGGCTGTGGGTACTAGTAAACTCTGTTGTAAGTTTCAAGGCATGAACAACAGGTGAATTAGGTATAGAGCAATACTAGCAGTCAGTCAATCTATAGAGGTCAATCATATCAGGCGAGTGAATGAGGAGCTCGTGGGTACGAATCATATATACAAACACTATTGTCATGAGTCACGCTTGGAAAAAATGCTGACAGCCTCTATGATTTAAATAAAGACAATGACTTCAAAATAGGGGTATTATTTTAACCTACACTCACAGTATTGAATGCTTAAATAGGAAGCCCCGCTTGGCCAGTTCTCCACAGAAGAACTGACTTACACCTGTTACTTTGATGACAGACAGAACAGAATTTGCATGGATACATTTTAATCTTGACAAATTCCCTATGGAAATTGTAAGAAAAAACACCAAATATGGGTTTTATCTTTAAGCTTAAAAAATTACCTTTTCAGAGTCTGAATAGAGCAGCGACATAGATTGCGACCCCATCACAGCGTCTTCATTCATATTTTTTGTTTTTACATATTGGTTAGATTTTAGAAAGTAGGATGATGTTTTTCTAGAAGAGTTATTTTGAGACATGTGTATAGTGTTATCTTGAAATAAAATACACCCCTGCCTATTGTTTAACCTGAGTAAAATCATTCAGTGTTAAATGTTAAAACACTGCTCTTCCATGATGTCCATGAGCTACATTATGATGTATGAACAGCCAGGCCTTACCCTGACCGAAACTGGTTGCGAGGTCTTTGTCATCACCTGCCCCACAATTGAAATGCAGTAATAGATAGATGGATAATTGAATAAGAATTTTGCCCCCATCAGGATCGAACTAGAGACCTCTCTCACCAAAGACCTTGACCACACTGCTGTACTCCAGACTTACCTGTTTTGTGACGGCATCAATGTGTCCTGCCAATCCTACTGCCCTATCATTACCGATATTATTACCCAATTCCTCTGGGCAGATGTCAACCTAGCAAAGAGAAAACAAGCAACATTATGTTTTAGATGAGACTACACAGATTCATCTTTTTTCTTCTGGAAAGATTTTGGATTTGTCTAAAACAGACTGAAGGGTGCATAAACTTATACATGTGTCTATTGACAATGTGCAAATTAACTTTGAAATATGTGTTTACTTCAAATCTATTAATATTTTTAAAGCTGGCTTAGAATAGCCAAGGGCGGAACTACATCATGCCGGTGAAAATAATCAAATCATGGTGAAAACAATATGCACAAATCAATTATAAAGGCCACTGCACATTGCGCCTACTGCGAATCGTGTGCGTGGCTCCTACATTGAGTGCGTGCATGGAATGTTTTTATTTTGACTCACTTGTTGCTAGGGAATTTAGCTCAATTTGTTGTTAAGCACCCGGATGTCCGTGCCTGCCTATACTACATAATAGTTTATATAAAACAACTCATTAAGGTCCTTGACCTGACCAACAGCTCATCAAAATTGAGATTTTGTTATCAAAAGAAAACTCATATTTTTTTATTAGCCCAGTGAGATTTTATGCCCCAAGATATTTTTCGTTTAAATGGTGTGAACAAAAACGTAGTGAATTGTGGTAACCACACCAGAAATGTATACCTGTACTATCCTATGGGGCATTGTTATACACATTCATGCTTCTCATATCAAAACTGTTGGAGCAATACAACTCAAAATTTGGAAACATTGTTTAAATGGTAGCCCTTAATCTAAGTTCATACACTCCCAGATAGTATGAACCAATCAACCAATCAGATTATCGGTCTGTTGTTATGATTGTCAGACGATTGAATCAGAACCCCACTTCCATGTTTATGCTGTGCACACTCTCAAAATGTAAACTGCCGTTCTTCTCTGCCAGAAACTGTAGCTTGGTCCTGTAGTGCTATCAGTGCTACCATACATGTAGGTACCAATGGCTCTTCTATCCTAACCCGAACATTTGCATAGTCCAACCATTTGTTTATATAAATAAATAATGATGGCACTTTGCAAATGTTCATTATTATGCTTGATACAATTTATTGCATCTTCAGGGTGCAATAGAAATAACCATCGGTACCCATGCTAAAGGACCACACTGAACATGGTGCCTTGTTTATTTGATATTTGTTTGATGTGGTACAAATAAAGTCCAATAATAGCTTGTACAGTTTTGTATTTTATTTTTAGATGCCCTTATTCACATTTCCTACCTGAATAAAGGCAGTGTCTTCTGCATAGCGAGGTGGCATTCCAAAATGCAGAATCCAATTAAGTCTGGCCCCTAGCAACACAACAACGTCAGCTTCAAGCAGTGCTCTGTAATATTGTAAAACATGAATATTCAGTAATTTCAAATACCCTAATTAATACAAGAACACAAGACACATATAAACAAACCCAACCACCCTTGTGTATTGCTATTAAAACAAGGAACATCTGAAACGATGTCACTTGCCATACCGAGGACCAAAATGGTCTCTTTTTTGTGTGTATAACTGTGTTATGATAGATATTTTTAATGCACAATAACAGATGTATCTGTACAATGCATTTATCAGGTGATTGGGACCCACTGCAGACCTCTACAAACTGAGGACGGTGCTCATTTGCAGGTATGTCCACAGTTTGAATGTGTTTAAAAGTCACGAGTGTGTCCTCAATTGGAGGCGCATGCTGACGTACCATCACCCACTTCAACACACAGGCATAAGACAAAAACACACATGCAAATTTATGGCATGGCCATTCCACTATCTACACACATATTGTTATGGAATTTGTTTCATTTATGAACAAAAAATTGGTCACAATTACCCATTTCAACAAATCTCGACCCCAAACATCAAGCCAAAGTGACTTTAGTGCACTTTTGTTAATTTTCTTCTGTTTTCCACAAAAGAGAGAGCAACATTTTTACCAGATTGCCAGTCTTTATTCTTCCATTTTGTTTCTTACCTTTTCTTTTTCATTTCAAAGTGACATTGTGATATAACATTCTTATTCTACATCTTGCATGAGAAATCTGATTAAAAATAACAGACAGAAACTTTGGGATATCCTGCAAACAAACAAACAAACATTCTCACCTAGATCTTGCTGCTATAACACAGTTAGGATGATCATCAGGTACAACACCTTTACCCATAGGAGATGGTAAGAATGGAAGACCGGCTCCCTCTATCAGCTCTCGCACACTATTCTCTGCATGACCATATGCCGCTCCTTAATGACAGAAACATGTTTCATTTAGTGAAATTGAAGCAACTGTAAAATGATGTATTTTGACTCTATGCTAATGATGCAACTGTCGCCATTTTAATGTAATGTTAATAAAACTTTTCCCAACATTGTACCTTGAATTATTGAAATATGATGAAAGTTTAGATACTCCCTTCAATTTATTTTGATGTCACAGGAAAAACCCTCTCAAAGATGTAAATTGCCAGACATTTGCCTGATTTCAGGCATTTTGTTGCTCCAAATTTCCACACTTTTATTGTTTTTCTGTCTGTTATGAGGCTTTATAGCCCAAATTCAAACACTTTTTCTTGCAAAGTCACTTCAGGCCACTTACATCTCTAAACCCTAAACTTGTGCACAAATTTGGGGAGACGTCCCTTTTCAAGATGGAATGGGGCACTACTCATGGCATGGTTGCAAAGCTTGAAAATAAGCATAGAAATTAAAGACATTAATTGATTCCATGTCAAAGTATCATAGTAGCCCTCTTGTGTGTAGTCACAGCATGAACAATGAAAATTAAAACAAGAGACTAACAAATTGAATTTTGTAAGTCAAGTGAGTCAAATCACTGATAAAAGTAACATCAAAAATCTCACTATCAACTCTGAGCTCATCTCTTTCCAAAATCTAATGATGAAAAATAAGATGGAGACTATGCCTGGATATTTGAGTGACTTTGTTCACTACGCTATATACTATTCTTACCTTTGCCAACAATGACAAGTGGTCTTTTGGCTGACTTAAGAAGTTGTGTAGCTTTCTCTACACCTGATGGATCAGCTAGCATGAGTGGTGGGTCTTGTACCATAGGCATCACCCTGCAGTGAGAAATGTTTTCATTTGTATTTTTTCATTTAAAGGGTGTTTTGTGATTTTGGCATCCTCTTATTAGGATATGCGATTCAATCAATTTCCACAAAAATGCGATTCACACATAATTTTAAGAGAATTTCAAATACTAGGCCAACTTATTAGTCTTGGAGCCAGAAAGGCTATTCATAATAACAGTCCAACCACCCTCTTAAGCAAAAAGGGTGAAGTCATTGACTGATTTTTTCTAATTTGAGAAAATCCCTACATCATTTTACAATAAATTTTAGCACTATGGCAAACTTTCCACTAGAGTCTTCACCTGACACAGGTTTGTCATACTATTTTTGAGTCACACACACACACACCCCTACTTTAAACGGTCAAATAACAAATGCACAAACAACCTAACAAAAAATCTAACAAATTAGCCCACTTTGAACCAAAAGTAAGCCCATTTCAACCAAGTTAACAAACAATCCTTTTTTTTCTCACCTGACAAGATTCTCAGGCGTTGTGCTTTGTACCATATCCCCTGGCATATCCAAGTAACAAGCACCAGGGCGTCCATACATACTGATGCGCACCGCCTATAAACAACAATACAAACTTATCAATCTGTACAATGTAGCGACCATTTTTACATGCAGGCATGGCTACAAGGGAGGGGCAAGAGGTCAAGAACACACAAATTTTAGTCCATTTTAACCAAAAGTTAGCCCATTTCAATCAATTATCTTTTGGAGGCCCAAATAATTTGTCCACACATTTCACATGCATATCTTTGATGTTTTATAGTCTGTCATTTTGTATAATGTACAAAATGTATACATCTGTTCCTGTGTTTCTCACCTTTTCAACAAAAATAGGTATTTGTGCAATAGATTCCATCCTTGCAGCATACTTAGTGTGTAACCTGGCACTCTCAACCTACAAAATACAAAGAAAATAGTCTTAGTTTCTTTGGCATACTCACAAGTCAGCTTCTCTAAAATTGCATTTCTGTAGAACCACAATGGAGGGGGGGGGATTTTTTTTATTTAGCTGGGTTGAGTTAGCAAACCAACTCATTTGAGGAGTTCAACCCCTAACCCTCCCCCACATAAATATGATTAGGGTACTTGAATATAGTGCATGAGGTCCTGGGTTCAATTCCTGGCAGTGGAAATTTGCTGTGATATTGACTTGGGGGGAAAATTTCTGAAATTAATTGGCAACCTCTGTACATTAAATTCAGACTTCTGCTCTCCACGTGGTTCATTTAGAATTGGGTAAATGAATAATGAAAGTACTCCATCCTTTAGAGGGGACATTAAGCCGCTGGTCCATGTACAAATAGCTGTACATGTATCTCGCAGCCAGTTTCGAAATGAGTAGAGTTTTAACCCCTGACTATTCCCAACCCGTCCCTGTGTTCAACTTGGGTTATCCAGGGTTGTCAAAACCCGCACAAAAAATACACCATTTTGTACAGAGAACCCCTCATCCATTACTTTGATTCATTGCAGCTATTTATACAAAGGTCCATTGTTACAATTGCAGCATAAGTCCTTGTTTCTTGTTGATGCAATGAAAAGATATGTGTGCCTTGTTTGGGAGTGATTATCCATACATACACACCCACAAACAAACAAACATATGAATCATACCTGTGGATATTCTTGGAATGCTCCCATACTGTCTTGATCACGATCACTGGATCCTCCAATAACAATCATAGGCCTACAAACAAACAACACCAACTGTCAAAATTTTTTTTCAATGTCAGATTCATCCATTATCAATGAAAACGCTACGCTCCTAGCAATTGCCTACAGTTTGTCCACTCTGAAGTACAAAGTAACAACGTGCACGTATACAGCAGTTAACAGTGCGTAGTGCTGCATCTCTGCTGCAGGTATCCGTGCCTTCAAAGTCGGCACAATGTGTGTGTCCGCGTCGGTACTTTGTACTTCAGAGTAGACTGACTGTAGAATGATATGCCCTTTACAGTGCAGAGTTGATGCACTACATGTATGTATGAACATGTCATGGCAGCTGCTAACAACTAATTATGCCCTCAGCCCTGTTCAGATTACAAACATGGGTCATTTGGATGGAACAATCAGTCAGTAACAGCACCACTTTTTTATCAAATTGAATACAAATGTACAAATTTCAAAACTAGAAACTTACCAAGCATTAACATTTGAGTTTGCTAGTCCACCTATGGTATGAAGAAGTCCAGGTCCAGATACAACTAAACACACACCAGGCCTGGTGGGAAATAATGTATACACAAACTATAATATCCACTCATATATCTGTTGCAACAGAAAAAACATGGTTTAGCGACATAGGGGCAAGATGGCGTTGGGCGATATCATTTGCCTCTCAATATTTGAGATGAAATGTAGTTTGTTTTCTTATTATTTTACAGAATACCTCAATTTGTTTCTCCATGATGGTACATTTATACAGGGTGGTATTAGGAGTCCAGATTTTATTTATGTAGTCTAAATCCATAATGAAAAAATTCTAACCTCAGCTACCGTTACCTACCTTCCTGTAAGGTATCCAACAGCACTTGCAGCGTAGCATGCCTGAAGAGAACAAGAAACAGTTATTTGCTCTTAGCAACCCATTGACTTTGTGCAGGCAGCACTCGAATTAACCCACGGTACCCACAACATAATGCCGTGGGTGCCCATCCCCACTGCCGTAATGCCCTCAAAATATGTCCTTTACCGACGGCAGTCAACTTGCCGTGCCCTCTAATAAAGTTGACGTCGGTGCCCCAGCCCACAACAAAAAAGTTGCCGTGCCCCTTCAGATCCTTAATTCGAGGGCTGGTAGCAGGGCCGTCAATTGGGCCCTTTCTCACGCTAGAGTAGTAATATCTCACACCAACAAGGTAATAAATGATACCCATAGTAGTAAAATCTCACGCATCATCAAAATAAATTGTCCCCCCCCCCCAGGCACACACACACAATTTAAATTCTTAAGGGGGCACTACACCCCTGACCAATTTTGTGCCTATTTTTGCATTTTTTCAAAAATTAAAGCGCATTGGTAACAAGTAAGATATGTATATTATAGGGGCAAGGACTACAACTACTGCACTAAAAACTCTCAAGGCAAGTAGTTATTGATTTATTGATCAAATACTGGTTTTCCCTCATTTTTGACTATAACTCCACAGCTGTTGTCTGTGCTGAAATAAAATTTCCAGTGCAGTAGTTGTAGTCCTTGCCCCTATAATATACATATCTTACTTGTCACCAAAGCGCTATGATTTTTGAGAAAAATGCAAAAATAGGCACAAAATTGGACAGGGGTGTAGTACCCCCTTAAGCGCCTTTGTTCAAACATCACAGGTCAAAAATTGACAACTGCAGTCGGGAAACACTAATTCCGTCCAGGTATGCCACTGTTCAACAGCATCTGCCATCAAGCAATTCCAAAAAAGTTGATAGCCATAAAAAGGCTAAAAAATCAATGAGAATCTTTACACAATTAAGCAAATCAGTTCTAGAAATCTGTGCAAGAATGGATTCTTGGATTCACACCAGCCCTCGAATTAACCCACGGCACCCATGGCATTTTGCCGTGGTGCCCATCCCCACCGCCGTAATGCCCTCAAAATATGTTCTTTACCCAAGGCAGTCACTTGCCATGCCCTCTAATGAAGTTGCCATCAGTGCCCCAGCCCTGCCCCTTCATTATAAAATAATCTATCTATGTTTGTGTGTGAAATATTACAAACTGCTGTGCTGCCTTGCCTTTTCAGTGAAAATCCAAGGCAATTATCAACTTGCCCAAAAAAAGTTGCCGTGCCCCTTCAGATCCTTAATTCGAGGGCTGATTCACACCAAATTTCTAGGCCTACCAATCAGTTTTACTTACTGCATGTTCATTTCTAGGCCTACCAATCCGTTTTACTTACTGCCTGTTCATTTCTCATACCAATGAACTTGATGCCATGGACTTGTAGAGCTATGGCTACCTCTACAATAGGAACACCAACTATGCCAAATACATACTCCACACCCTGTAGTTAAAATGATAAATTAATGTACATAATAGATAAACATCAAATTTAAATGTATATGGCTGCATGATCAAAATAATATTGTTATTTTACCTGTGATCGCTTTTAAGGAGGCGCATCATTTTGTCATTCAAAAAAGAAACAGTTAATGTAATTTCTCTCTTGTGACCAGATCTGATCCATCATCCAATTAGGCTAAAGTCGCACAGCAGCAATCACACCGGCGCTGTATTTTGTGTGTACCACTGGCTGGATCCACTACCGTACTGAACCCTACATTTTGTATTTCCAGCATTCAAATATTAGTCAAATATGATTTTGTAACCAAAGCAAAATGTTACAATGTAAAAACAATATCAAGCATAATTTTTTTTAATTATATTTACATAAAATATTTATCTTAATCAAATAAAATCTTAAATGTTTTTTGTTTTTTCCTGCAGGAACCATTAGTTATTGTTAATCGTGTCAATTATATTTATTTGCCCTTCAAATAATATTCATCCCAGAGATTTTGGTTACATATGTCATGATTTAAAGCAAAGAAAACTTTGTAAGAAGTTAGTTTCTTACAAAAACTCTTACAATAGAGGTTATCCGTGTTCTATAAGCTGCATATCCTATCAACGACTGCTATACCTTGTTTACAACTTTCAAAAGAAGTACCTGCATGTGCAACCATGACTGTTTCAAAATAGCCCGCCAAGAGTCATGCAGGTAACTCCGAGGTCATGAATTGATTTGTTTTGAATAAGGAATACTACGGGAATCGGCGCCTTTTGTTAGAAGTCACACATGAGTGAAGTGGATAACCTCTATACACCTTCCCCTTATCTTTCAGAACACTATCTGTAAGAAGATTTTCCACTACATGATACGAAGGAACCAAGCTCTAAAAGCTTTTTACACCATAGCATAACATTTGTAGCATTAATAGTTAATTGTATTGCTGCCTGAGATGTACTCTGAATATATTGGACTTAATTTCAGACAAATTCAAATAATATAAAGCAAAACATGTTTATTGTACTTGCTTTTCACTAAAGAAATAACCAAACTCTATAGGCTTTATCTGTAGTCTAGCAACAACAGTAATTAAAATTTGGGTTGAAAGATGTGCTCTAAACTGGACTTAATCTCATCAGACATTATAAAAAGACAAGATAAAACACATTTTATACCTGTAGAGTCCTCTTAAAGGGAGTCTCCGGCAATCATAACATTATGCCTTATATGTTAGGCCGTGTAAAATTAATATTTTGGTTCTCGTCCCCTCCCTCCTCAATTTCTGGGATTTGTCAGATTTGTTTGGTTTTTTTAGATTTTTTAATTTTTTTAGACTTTGGAATGATTTGTGAAATCTTCATACATATAAATAAGTTTATTAGAGAACAAGCATCACTTCCAAGTCTTTTTGTGGTACTCTAGGGGGTTTATCCCTCAGAATCTCACATTTGAAAAAAAAAGGGCCTCATCGTTTCCTAAAGGCACTGTTGGAGAAGACCGAAAACTACTGACAATGCTAATTTTACATTGAAAAAAAAAAACACCTCCCTCCCTCATCAATTCATGAAAATCCTCTAGACGAGAACCAAAACATTAATTTTATACGGCCTTAGAAAAATAATTATCAAGCACAAATCACATGGTTTATTTAAAACAAACTCATATTGACCATAAAAACAAATAAAAACAATCGGCTCTCAACACGCGATATTTAAAATTCCCGCGTCAAAATTGTCTAAGTGCAATGACGTAATGGTTGTTTGTCCTCAATTGTCATCAGCCTTCGTTGTATTACTGGGGGACGTCACTGCACTCGACAATTTCGGCGCCCGGTAATTTTGAATATCGCATGTTGAGAGCCGACTATTTTTAGTCCTTTTTATAGTCGCTATGAGTTTAACCATGTGATTCGTGCTTGATTATATTTTTCTTATATAATTAAGCTATAATGTTATTGTGATTGCCGGAGACTCCCTTTAAAGTTTAATAACAACTCGGATCAAATTTGAACAAGAGGTTTTTCTAAATGTATAATTTCATCTTTTTAAAGAACTCATTGAATTCTAAACTAATTTGTTTCATTATTCTCTCTCTCTCTCTCTTCACTTCACATTCCTGTCATTACCACTCTCTATCACTATTGTCACTCCTTTATCCCTCACTCTTTCCATCTCTCTTCCTCTCCCTCTCTCTCTCATCTCTCTCTCTCTCTGTCCATTTGCAATGCAATTTGCGTGTACCAACGACAACGTATTGGCTCATGTCATGTTAGCAATTTGTGCTAATTATTCACATTTGCGCTGAAATTGTTCTCATTTTTTTTACATGGATGCATATATACAGGGGGATGATATTTGACATTGTACGTGAGTTTGAAGGAAATCTGCATCCTAAAGTTAATTTTTTAAAACTTCCGTGGTCGTGCCTGTGCGTATCGCGTACAGGATGAGCGTAGACGCTAAAGCAATAAACAATCACGCTGATTGGCTGATCAATGCACTTGACAACAAGCCGGCTGACCCATTGGTCTTCGGCGCGGCGCGTAGACGTAGTAGTAGTAGGCGACCTTGTCACTTCTACGCGATCGCAATTCACCAGCGCGTACCGGACCATGGAAGTTTTAAAAAAACAACTTTAAACCAATAGATCCCCCCTCCTCCCTTTAAACTTTGACCCGCACTGCACTGTGCAGTGTGTGAGCTTTATTCATGTATTATTTAAAACATGATGTGCAGACTGCCGAATTTTGAAACCATGGTCTTTTGCTGTTTTGGATGATTCGACATGTCCGGTACTATAACTATGAATCCCTGACATGATTTGTTACATTTTATGTTTGAAGCAAACAAAACACACAAAGAATTAAAAGTCACGGATATACCTGTGTTTTCAGGGCCTGTGAAAGTACAGAAGCTCCGTCAATGCGATCCGCCTCCTCGTCCGCCATGATCGATCAGCTGATTGATTGATCTTTGACCGCGATTTGCAAAAGTGCAACGACCTTCCTGAACTTACTGGATGGGAAATCCCCACCGAAAAAATGAAATAAATGAAGATTAGGCCCTTCGCACTTGATTATTAGTTTCCTGTTAAAGATTTTGAAAAAGGGACGAGGTGACTTTTAATTATTAATTATTAATTATCTTTTATTTTCTTTATTTAGTTTGAACTATTACAAGCAACTATAGTCTCGTTTTGACTAGAGCGGGCATTTAATTATTTCACAACAATATTTGATTTTATAAATAAGTGAAGGTGGAGTTGTACTCTTTGTTCATTCATCATTATTGTTGATATTATTAAAGTCAGAAAATGGCAAGTAGAAGTAGCTGAAAGTTATTTTAAAGGAGAAAATTAGAAATGAAAATAAAATAATTAATTATTTTGAGATTTTCAATTTTGGACGCGGGCGGTAAACAGGAAACTAATAATCAAGTGCGAAGGGCCTTATGTAGTTATAAATAAATTATTGCGTTTTTTTATTTTGCTTTTTTTATTAATATTAGCTAGAGTAAATGTCTGGAATGCTTTTCATGCGTTAGGAGTGCAAGTTTTTCACTCTTTACCTTGATTTGAAGGTTTGCACTCTCTTTTTGCAGTAGGAATTTGCACTGTATCTTAAGGGTCTAATCTTTTCCATGGAAAATTCGCCCATTCGGTAGGCCTATAGCTTTATAAAATGTAAAGATTTTTTGTACTAAAATTGTTTTTTGTTTTTTTTGCTATTATTCCAATTTCCAAGGTTTTAGGCGCTAGCGCCCAATGTATAGTACCATTTTTTCACAGTTTTTTATACTTTTTCAAATTTTTCCGCCCTCTTTTCTTTAGGCCTACTAATTCTTTTTGCCGCCCCTTCTTCTTCCGCCGCCCTTCTTTTTGCCGCCCCTTCTTCTGCCGCCCTTTCGTTTTGGCCGCCCCCTACTTTGACCCCGGGGGGCTTGCGCCATCAAAGCCCCCAAATACGCCGCATGAATAGGTATTTCCTCATTAAAATTGCCTATTTGGGCTATTTCACGTTAAGCGTGTACCTGCTTCAACATTTCTGGTTGCCTGAATTTGGAACATGGCCTATATAATTTGGGTGATTTCATTAGATGGGTGTTATGCATATGGAGAAGCTACAGGAGCATTTTCATTAAATTCAGACAACTTTTTATATCAGATTTTTGCATTTAGGCCTACATGCATTTTTAACACATTTCTGGAGTCTCATTTCATATTTTGAATGTCTTGTGAAGGATTTCTTAGGAATATAAATAGGCCTATATGCCTCCTTGGTAGCTATTGCTTTGGTAACAAAGTATGAAGCATAGGCCCCCCTATAGGCCTACACTATACAATGCAAGTTATTTGGCACAAATTGGTATTGTGAAAGAAAAAAATGCCCCTCTGACAAAAAATGACTTGAAAGAGAAAATCTGAAGGGCATAGGAAAAGAAAAGGGACAAGGAGCCACTTTTCCACCAAAATTCACCCCGATCATGGGCCAAAATAGTGTAAAATACAAAATTTATTGTTTGTGTGGATGGAGCGCCTATAACCAAACTGGCTGCGTAGGAGACTATGTACTAAGGGACCGTTCACAAACACTTGTAAGGGGGGGCTTGATGCAAAAAAAAAATTAGGGCCTTTTACAGACCTCAAAAATTTCAGCCCCCCTCCCTTTTTGACTTATTTAAAACGTTTTTAAAACATTTTTGTGTTTGCTGGGTATATACTCAATTTTTCCAGGAAAATTTGTGGTCATTTTTTTCAGGCCCCCCTTTAGGAGGATCAAAAAATTCAGGGCCCCTTTTTGCATCAGCCCCCCCTAACAAGTGTTTGTGAACGGTCCCTAAACAAGCTGCTCAAGAAAAAGAGCAGAATTTATGCTGCTGCAACTTGCAGATCATCAGCTCTAGCTTTAGTCGCCATGATAGCATTATGTTTGCCAGTGGTTTGCAGGTAAGATGATATTCGTCGCTCAAACCCGCACTCACATGTTAAGGTGGCACAGGTATGTGCAGTGGTCAAGTGTCCTTTTTTCAGGTTCTCCGGCAGTCCCTTAAGCCCCACATTTGGATCTGCTCTGACAATTGTAGCTCTTTAAGCTCAAATTTGGAAATAATTTAGAAATTTTTAGCTCAACAGCCTATAATTTGGCCCTAATTTCAGTTCTTCAAGCCCCTATTTTGCCTGAAAATCAGTTCTTCCCGCAGTTCTTAGTTCCCAAAGTTTGGCGCTCCGCCCCGCTCACCCCTACCCAAATTTACGTTGAGTGCCCACAGCATTTCTTCTTCTTCTTCTTCTTCCTTATAAGTGCCTCCCTCATATGTATGAGTATTGTCGCACTGCGTACAGACAAGCTGTACTTATTTTTTACTCTGGAACCTAGAGTAGATGAGTGTATTTTTGAAGTAGGCCTACAGTCAACATGACCGGGATGATCCCCTGCTCTTTTCGAATAGCCTGTGACGTTCTTTAACGTGCACACTACATTAATGTGAGAAAATATGCATGTACACGGACCGACAGCTTAAAGTGCCCTCCGAAGCACTAAGCAAGTAGAGTGAAGTGTCTTGCTCAAGGACACAAAGAGCCGGACCTGGGAATGGAATGGAATATCAACAGCGATTGCACACCATTGCATACTTTAAATTACCTTTCCGAGTGCGATTTATAGCACACCTCAATTCCTAAACTTCTTACCAAGTGCAATTTAATAGCACACCTGATAGTCTGCCTTAACAAAAGTGTGTAGCACCCTTTTATTTTCAAAACTCAACCCCTGCCAATAATTAAACGTCGGTTCACAAGCTTTATTCAAAATCTCAGAGTTTGACAAAACTACAGCACAAAGTCTCGACTTTGCAGGGTATTATGTTAGTTAGAAATCAGAGAAGATGAGATAAAGTACATTACAATTGTGTAAAAAACAGAATATTGAACAAATTTTAAGGGCATCATCTTCAGCAAATGTTACAATATGACTTTAAGCCTTATGATCTCCTTTTATAGAATCCATACCATTCCTCTTGTGTGTCTGCTTTATTTGTCTCAATATTTGAGTGGAAACACTTTAGATCATGCTCCCCTTCAACCTGTGCCTTACACGATATAAACTGTCAATGCTGCAATTAGCCTGTTCCAAATAGACTGCTTTGTAGTCCCTTTTTGATTAACAATTTACCCCTATGTGCCCACGTCGCATGGTAACCCCTCTGCCTTTTTTCGGGTGATCTCGGTTTTGCGGATGGGAGCAGTTCTCGTTCGGAACTTGTAATCATTGTGAGATGAGTTGATATTTAGGTATAAATTTCAAAAATGAGCTATAAAGTAGACTAGTTTCAAAAGTGGTGGGAAAGTGCTTCGGAGGAAAAGTTCTTTAAAGTATATAACAAAATACAATTTAATTATTTTCAGTGTACAGTGGCGTAGCAATGGGGGCGGGAGTAAGGGGGCACACGCCATCCGCATTCTTCACCCCCTCCAAGCGATGAAAGTCAAACATTTTTGCAAAATCATTTGAAAGATCAATTTAAGACTGATTTTGTGATAAAAAATTCAAAATAAAAAGTCTCCTCTTCCTGTGAAACATGTTTTTTATTTAACTTGGCCTTATGTTCACCCTGAAGACTTAAGGTGGTGTTAAAGGCAAGGTTTAAGGAAATCATGAATTCCAACATTTTTGCAAATTATATCTCCAAAACCTTTCATGATACAATCTCAATTGAGTTTGTACTTATGTAGGGATATGTTGGCCATGTTATGAAGGTAATAAAACCGTTGCCATGGTAACCAAGCAGTCGCTATTGGCTTCTGACCAATCACATTGAAAGTTGTTTTTTTCCTGTTTTTTTCACAAATCACTTCATTTGTCCCAATAAAAGTATACTCACATGTTGAGTCATGTTCCTGCGCACCTCAACTGATTTTTCCGTAAAAAATCCCAGTGGAATTCCCCCTGGGGGTCAAAGTGAAATTTTCGTTTTTTGGCCACAGATTCCATATTACTAACAAACTTTTCTAGGGAAAATCAGCAGAGGTCATTTGTGATGTTCTTGAACGATTTGACACTTTCTTTTTATTTATTCGGACATGTGCAATTTCAACCGTAGGAGGGCAGTATCCAGGTCTGAAATTTCTCGGTCCCTTGGAGAGCAATAATCAGAGGAGGTAGGGTGCTGAAAACACTGCCGAAAATTTAAAAAAATTATCTTCTTCTGTGCCAAAGATGAAAATAATCCATAGATCTTTAATTTGCATTTAAAACCACCTTAAATGAGAATACCTTTGTGTTTACATTGACAAGTCAGTACTGTTTAGGTGCACATAATGGTCCCATAAGCCAATAAGTAAGAAATGTAAACTTTTCCTTTGTACTCTATATTAACCCACAGCAAAAAATCAAGTCTTCCCTTGGTGCATTGCATGAAATTGAGCTAGATCTAACATGGATCTGCATCTGGCTATCAGTCTTTTGGGGTACAGGGGATCCTGGGCCTATCCAATGTAAAAAAAAAATGTGGGGTGCCGGTGGGGGAAATTGGATATAGTTTTAGGCGATTCTGACAAAATTGTTGCAAACATTTTCGACTCCTCTTGCTTCCCCCCATCCAGAATGACAAAATTTGCATTTGCTGTAAAATTTGGAGCATGAAGCGTGCCAAAATTTTTTGATGAGTTTTCAAAAATCTGTTTCTGCCCCTGGCTTTAGAGAATTGTTATTATTTGATAGAACAACTGAACGTGATTGATTATCCGGGGGGGGGCACTTCCATAACGGATGATGCATCATGTGCCTCGGGATAGACCCCCTATTTCAAACCGGCTTGTACCCAATGCAATGACCCCCTTTTTTGTGTTATTGTCCTACCTAATTCCCAATGACCCCCTTCAAAAAAAATTCAGGTACTCCCATGACCCCCTTTTTTATTTCCTGCTACCCAATGACCCACCCTTTTTATTCCCAAAGTTAGGTGGTATTTGTGTTCTCCTCGAGAAATAATGCTTTTTCAAATTCAATCATCCAGTTGTTTCCAATTGTTAATTGATTCAAGTTCCCAAGGTGGCCAAGTTTCTTTTTCGCAGTTTTGGCACTTACCGGTATTTATGTGTACTCGTACTCAACACCTTTTTGGCAATCTTGTACCCAATGACCCCAATTTTACAGTTTGTTACCCCAATGGCCCCCTTTATTTAAAGTTTCATACCAAATGACCCCATTTTTATTCAGGTTGTGTACTGAATGACCCCATATTTTTGTAATTGTACATTTGACCTGAAAGCCCCCTACTTTTAACATGGCCGAGGCACATCCCTGCCATAATTTTCAGATAGGGAGTGCCTCCCCCGGGTCACATGTTCAGTTGACATCTTGAAAGTATGATAGGGGAGCGGTCATTGGGTTTAACAGTTCTCTGGATATAGTGAGGGTTAATGATGATATAGCCTGGTTTTGGATCACCATGGTCTAAAGGCCCTAGGGCTACGAACACCCAATGCCCCCCATGCAGTCAGAACTCTTGCACCCCTGTTGTCTCCCAGTAAAACCCAAAATTATAAAAATTTCCACTTTTTGCTAAAATTTTGTGCAAAATTTGTTGATTCCCCCTGCAATTCACTTTGCACCCCCACCCCCACCCATGCAAAAAATTCCTACTGGAAATGATGCATGATGGGAAGCATGTTTGCTATAACCCAATCCATGCTAAAAGCAAAGCATGTAATTCTGATGCATGTCCTTGATAATTGATCAGATTTGTAGGATTATATGCTATTATCCTCATTTAGATTAAAACTTAATCAGCCTTCAAAGTCACTGATCCAAAATGGAGTAAATCAGTCAGCCTTTTAGGACTCAATTCTGAGTAATAAATAAAGATAAAACACAATTTTTATTACAAATCAATAACAAGATCATGACTATTATTTGAAATTTTATACATCTTGATCATGTTGATAAGAAAGAAACTGGATATTATGGTCAATAATCAAACATCAATAAAAGTTGGTGCTCTTTTTAAGAAGCCTTTTTGAACAAATTCTTGAGCACACCCTCACGCAAATAAAGCTCAATCCTGATATAGATAATCTATACTTACCTTAAGTAGATGGGTACACACATGAAGGGCTTTAATATTTTGTTGGCACATTTGTGCATTATTATTATTTTGGTAGTATTGATATTTTCATGTGTTTATGAGTAGTATAATAGCTGCCTCATTGGTTTCACTGACATTTGATGGATTCTCTGGAATTGCGGTATGTGAAATAAAAAATAAATAACATGAAATTCATGCTTGCTGCATCTCCACTGAAGTAGTACAAATGTACATGCCTGGTTGATAAGGCAAAAAAGTTGATAGATCAGACCATCTGACCCTAATCTGGAAAATTTGGAAAAAGAGGTGTATACATGGCCAAATTTACCATTGGGCCCCGGGGCCCCAAAATTGCCCTGTGCATCTATTAAAATCAGAACAAAATATGCTTTTCTCCCTCTAAATTTTAATGCTTCTGCCGCCACGGTCGATCTCATTCGTAAACCAAAACTTGGCCACTCATACTGCAGTTACTGTCCGTTTTCCTATACACAATACACAGTGCTCTCACCATTGACGCGTGACCTCCACAAATGATGTATGTTGGGAGAATGGACACTTGCCTAGTTAACATCACTGTGTGAAAAATAACCAGCCAATATTTTATTTATTCTCCAAAACTTCTAGCAAATATATTTCTCTAACATGACCTAAAATTACAGCTAGGTTAGATGTTCAGAAATGGTCGCACTTTTATAAAATATGAGTGAGGGCAAGGCATAACTAGACAACTCCCGTGTTAATTGAATGGAGATTTGACCGAAAATATTGGTATCGGACCGCTCACTTCTGAAGGATGCCACAAAAAAAACGGTAAAAGCTACATTTAAATTATTCTAAATAGGTTCTAGAAAATAAAGTTTTGTAACATGTCCTAAATTTTTAGCTAATTTAGATGTTTGGAGAGGGTCGCACTTTTGTGTTTTAGGAAGGATATGTAAACGACAGATAACACCAAAAATATGAAGAAATTATTTCCAAACCGTGTTAAGTCAACAATCATTATGTTGCTCATTTTGAAGAATGCTGGTTAACAAAAAGCAGGTCTTTGTCTCATTTAAGTGAACAATGGTACACATACCATTGTTTCCTTTCGCTTCCTTTATAATCGGTTACCCAACTGAAGCTATAATACCAGCATTATTGCGATGTCGCACATTGAAAACAGACACTGCGTGCACAACCAGAGAAGATCTGATTTAATCAGTTGAGCTGCTTCAATGAGTGTTATCTTGGTTTAATAGCTTTTAATGGGGTTTAAGTCCTGCAAAGGTCGAGATGAATTCTACTGTAGACATGACTGCATCATGTTGAGTACACATGCACTCCTAATGGATAGTTTTGGGCCTCCAAATTTTGACCTGACCCAGAGCCTCCAAAAAATGTAAATCCGGACGCACATTTTTGGGGCCCTGGGTCCACGCCCATGGTAAATTAGGCAGGGCGTAGCAAGCGGGGCGGCCGGGGATGCCATGGCCGCCCCACTTTTTGAGAAATTTGTTATGTTTTTCTTTATATCTTTATTTCAATTTGGGCATATATTTGTATTTTGGCCGCCCCACATTTGTAATGGCCGCCCCACATTTTTCAACCTTGCTACGGCCCTGAAATTAGGACCTGCACAGCACACAGCTCTAAACTGTTTAAAAACATACAATAAAGAAATATTCCAATTCATACCTACTTGGGCTATTTATTAAGCTACTCAAGCCTATGATGTTTTAGCTATGACCATTTAAAGATTCACTATGGACAATCAAACAGTTAATTTTTTGTTGACTAAATGCTGTTCATCAGGTTGGCAAATCATCATGACTCAGAAGAAGAATACCTCAGTGATGAGCACTCTCAAATCTGAAGACTGCGTCCTGGAACTGCATCATCATTTTAGCCAGAATAAAGTTCAGTGGTACGTAAGGTCCAAGTCAGGTCCCAGGTTCAAATCCAGCCAGATAGTCACTAACAGGTAATCTGTGCATTTGTTGTGCATTTTCCTTTCATTGAATTCATAACAATCTAACATGGTTCAAAGATTTTTTTTTATGTTAGCCGTTGCAATTTGGCCATGAAGTTTGTACGGACAAAGTTCTGAGCATTGTCACACAACATACGGCAGCTATGTGACATACAGCTTTTCCTCTATTCACCTGCCCATTGTCAGTATAGGGACTTTGCCTTAAGTCACAAATACCTGGCCTATTGTTAGTTTTTATGTATAGGTGATGGGAAGGTGTGATTCCCCTATGTGACAGAACCTGATTCAGACATGCTCATGCTTGCATAGCGAGCACATGGACAATATGGGCTGTTGTTATGAGGTCATTAATAATAAATAGAAATGAGGACATCAGTTAGTTGGTCAATTGGTTTATCATCATAGGAATTCAAGTTGAGAAGTTAGTTGTTCAGTTGAGGAATTATTTGTGTGCATGTGATTATTGAGGTGTTTGCTGCTTGTGCAAAAGGTAAGTTCCAAGTTTTGTATGGGTATTAAAGTATACTTTCTCTAAAACTTGAAAATGTTAAAAAACCACTAATCTGCAGTAGTATGACAGGTGCTAGCTCACAGTAGAGACGAATTGGACAGTTTACAGCAGTTTGTGCACAAGGTCACTCGCAATACACACTTTACTATTGCCGCTTGTGATATCATTCAATAGCTCATATTGGTGCAACCCTAGACTGTGAGGGGGGTGTACCACCCCTCCATATGGTTTTTCATTTTCATCATAAAAAATTGCATGTGTTTACACCCAAATAATCGTTCAAATAAAAGATCAATCCTTTGTGCCCATTTTATTGATACAATTTCTCGGGCAATTGTTACCCCAGCACCTTACCCTGGGGTAGGGCCAACCATCAAAATGACCATGGAGGGCAGTGAAGCCACCATAGGTTTCTAATTATCATTTTGCTCTCCTCAAATTATTCCAACAGATATTGACTTTTTACAAGTAGTTTGGTTGAAATAGTCATTTCCTTTCGGAGATTAAAAAAGTAGTATCATTATTGAATTTAGACTATCTACTGAAGATAGCTTTTTAAAATTCATACATGTATCTCAACTTCATATCTGTGTTCACTGTTCAGAGCTACTTCTCAGCAGTGGCATAGCCAGCACTTTTTCAGAGGGTAGGTAAAGGGAGGGGGGGGGAGCCAACTTTTAAGGGGGCAAAAGTACAATAAAATTCCTTTAAAAGGGAAAGCCAGCTTCAATGTAGAAGAGGTCTTGTAATTAGCTTGGGTGGAAGGCATTTTTAGGATCACGCTTTTGTACAAAAAGGGCTAAAAAAACATATCAAACATATCAGGGCAGCCAGCATCCCACAGGGAGGGGAAAGAGGGGGGCAAGACTTCTCACAGTGGAAGAAGCTGCCCCTTATGGCTACGCCACTGCTTCTTAGTGTTGAATATCTCACTTAGTGGCTAAATTTCCAATGGTGGAGGGGGAGGGGCCCGGGGGCACATCAAAAAATTTTGGTGGGTATGCTCCCCCGGAATTTTGAGGTGGTGGGTCTTTGGGAGCTGACGGCGTACTGGTAAAAGGGGTCTTTCGGAGCTGCGAACCGGGCTGTGAACAAGTAAAATGGGGTCTTTTGGAGCTGCGAAAAGTCAAAATCAAGGGTCTTTCTTGGCTTGTTGGTTGAAAGTCGCCTGAAAAAACAAGAAATATGAGGAATGAGCAATTTTTGGGTCATTTAGAGCTGAAATTATCAAAATCAAGGGCTTTCGGAGCTTTATTTTGGTCAAATATAGGGGGTCTTTCGGAGCTGCGAAACCTAAAAACTTGTTCAAATAACTGTTCTAACAAAATTACTCTCTCAGAGCAAATGCGCACAAACATTTTCAATTTTATGGGGCAAAATGATGATAATTTTGGTCTAAAGCAAAAACACATCACAAATTTTGGTAAATTTTGTCCAGGTATATTTTTTTTGTATGCCACTGACCTTACTTCTTATACCACCCAGTTAGCTGATATATTAGCCTGAATATTATGTTTTCAACTTTTTCTTTCTCTTTACCTTTCCAACAACTATCAATATTATTTTCAATTGGTGTGAGGAATTCAAGAAAACTGCAATCTATTTTTGAACTAGCAAATTGACTACAACTTGTAAGCTTAAAGAATATAGCATGTAGACATGTTATATCAATATTATTGAAACCTATCACATTGATAGGATTATTTCAATTTCCCTTTGATCATGGTCAATCATCATTATTAAGAAATTGACATTATCGATAACAATCCGCAAGACCTTTGGTATGGAACTTAATAATAAGCCCAAGTATATTGTTAATCTATATATTAATGCATGGTTAATGGCTGGCCTTTTGAAGTTGGCGTCGTATTAGAACCATGTGAAATTCAAATTATTTTGATTCTATGAATGTTCAGTTACTTTTATAAAGTTCTTTTCCTTGTGTGTATTTTATTTTAATACAAAATTATACTTGGTAGAAACATGACCAATGTGAAGAAACCAAGGGGGGAAATTAAAACATAGTTGCAAACTTGCAAATAGTAATAACATTCCATGGCCAAAGAGGTTCGTAACCCTCCTGTGTTTTTCCAAGAAATTACATTATTTTGAACACAATTATTATACTGGTATTAATATTCAGAAACATGTCTTTACATGTTCACAATAAAAAGATCAATTACCAACACTGAATATCTCATCTCTTGTATTAAACCTCAAAAATGCCGACAAAAGTACTCCCTATGTAGACTACACCTTTATTAATTTTTTTTTTAAATCAATACTTGACATGTTCTACATGGGAACAACCCATTAGCCCAAAGGGTCATTAGTCCAAAACTGGTTAAAGTTGGTATTTAGGGCATTAGATTATAAGGATTAGGGTTAAGAGTAGGGTTAGCATTAGGGTTATCTGTTAGGGATATGGTTATAATGAAAGACAAAGATAAAAAGACTTTATCGCGTCTGACGTCATCATACTCGAGCACGCGGCGGTATAAGCGGGCGCCTTATTGTTAATTTTGCACCTTCAAACATGCAAACCATCTCAAAAGTTAGGTCTTTATAGTAGGAAACTTTCTTTCGCAAAGGCACCATGGCAACAATGCCTAGAAAAGTTGCTTTTTGCCTTGTAAAAGTATGTAATTTTTCGCCATTTTCTGCTATTCCTTTTCTCCGATCGGCACCAGATAAATCGGCCTTCCTTTTACGCGCTATTATCCAATCAAGGATCGTAAGGAATTTGATTGACAGTGACGTCTTTTTAAAGTCTTTTTATCTCTGTCTTTCATTATAGGCTAGGATTAGAGTCAGGCAGTAAGCGTAGCCAGCGGGGAAGGGGGGCAGAGTGCCCCCCTGACAAAAAATGAAAGAAAAAAGTGCCCCTCTGACAAAAAATAAAAGAGAAAATCAGGAGGGCAAAGGAAAAGAAAAAGGGCAAGGAGCCCTTTTCTAACAAAATTCAGCCCGAAATACAAAAATTTTGCGCGCACATTGTAAAGATAAAGCCCGTTCCCTCCTAAAAATGGGCGAAAATAGTGTAAAATACCAATCATCCCAATAAAGCCTTTTGTCTCTATTTATTGTATGATGCAACTGTAATATTTTTCGTCTGTTCCCCCGAAATTTTATTTTGCCCCCCGACCAAAAAAGCTGGCTACGCCCCTGGAGTCAGGTTATTTAGGTTTAGGGCATAGGGTAAAGTTGATAAAATATGAAGCTCCTTTAAGTAGCTACAAGTGTCTGTATGGACAGATCTTGATCCTCCAACGTTGACTAAAATGTAAGCTTTAATATCCTACTAAGTGGAGTTGAATGAGAGGCGACAAAAGGAATTATGCGTAAAAGTTTGGGGCAATTTGGGGCAAAAAATGGGTGTGTTTTGGTGGATGTTGACATTGAGGATTCTTGTAATTGTGTATGACTGAATAGTTTGAATTTATGGAAAGAAAGCAAAAAGCAATTATGTGTGGCTATTGGGCATTATTTTCTTTCATAGAAAGTGTTTCCCTTTTGAAGTTCTTTAAAGCAGTCATGGGTGTCACCGCAACTGTTGGTGCCACCTTTACTCGTGTTAATTTTCTTGTTTGAACTTTCAGTCATTCACCTGTAAGCATGGGTTGATTCATAAACTGATAATTATTATAAACTTATATTATCAGCATTATCAGATGTAGATATGAAATTACGGATTACCCATAATGGCATTCTTTGTATTGGTAATAATTGTGATATTGATTAACCAATCTTATTATCTTGATATCTGTATGTGTAGGGTAATTCCTGCTAGAAGTTCTGTAAATTGATAAACATATCGAAAGTTAAAGTGCACTTAAACAAGTTAAAGTTAAAATTTGTTCGGCTTATAATTGGCATAATGCATGTCTGGCACATGCTTATGTGAATTTATGCAGCCATAACGAAAACCAAATAATATTCGCCAATTATAAGCAGAACAAACTTTAATTAGGGGAGAGACATTAACTAGGTTGTATATGGTACATGGGCATGGTGGTGCAGCAGTAAAGGCTTCAACAAATCACAGGGTAGCTGGAGGTCATGGGTTTTTAATACCTGAAACGCCAATATATTTTGCACTTGGGCAACACACTTTACCTCACTTGCCTCACCCCACCATGTGTATAAATGGGAAGCTGCTAGGGGACACATACAATAAAAGTCAGTGGCGTGGCATGAGTCATCCTATGGGAGGGGGCACCACCTGTGATAGGGGCTCAAGCCATTTTTTGGCAATTTTCCTATGGGATTTTCTGAATTTTCAATTTGAATGGGGGAACATGCTGGTGATGTAGCATGAGTCATCCTATTGGAGGGCACTGCCCATGGTGGGGGAGGCACTGGGCTTGATCATTGATGGGGGAAGCACCAGGCTTGATTGGGGGACACAAGCCGTATTGCAGCAAATTTTTCTGTTGCATTTTCTAAATTTTCAAATCGATATGCCCCATGCCCCTATGATGCTACGCCACTGACCCCACTGATCTAAGTGCTGAGAGGTGCTGCAGATGTACCCTTGTTGGAATGAAATGATTCCGATATATCTCAGCGGCAACTGGAATAAAATATTGTTGTAAATGTGCTGTTACCTTATGGTGAAGTGAATCACAAACATTTATTTATATTATTTTTATTCTTAATCTTACGGTTACTAGGCTTAGATTTCACAACATGACTGTTAAATTTAAAATTAAGAAAATCCAAGAAAATCACTTGTTTTTCTTGCTTGAACTTAAAGTCATTCACCTGTTGGCAATAAACAGGTTGATCAATTATGTAGTATATTATCACCATATCAGATGTAGAAATGAAATTACCAATTATGGCATTAATTCTTTGTATTTAGCCATTGTCATATTGATTGACCAATCTTGAAATTTGGAGGGTCATTTCTCCAAATTGGTGCAATTCCAGATACAGGGTGTCCCAGAATGATTTATACCGGGAAAGATGGAATTTTTTTAGGTATGAACGGCCTTTCTGTTAGTCATATTGTTTTGCATTTTAAGTTCTACATATATTTAGCTTTCCCAGATTTTTTAGATTTTACAAATTTAACGTTTCTAGTAAAAAAGTCTAAAAATGGTGAATTCCAAGTTTTGAAAATCTGTAAAATTACTAACCGTTCAGCACAAAGTTATTTGGAAAATGTTATGCTGTGTCCTGTTCTTACTTCTACTAAATATTTGATATCTATCGTTTATTTATGATGTTACGAAGCAATCCTTGTATGGAATAAAGGATTTGATACGCTTGAGTGACCTTAAACTATTCTTTCTTTGGCGGCAGTTTTGAAGACAATTATTGCAATGTGTGAGTTTCATCATTTGAAACGCTGGCAGAGATGGATTTTTCATAAAAGTATAGAGAAGGTTCGTCCTTAGTGTCACAGCATTTATGTCCACAGTATATTGGCCAACCCACAGCTACGTGACGAAGAAGATCAAAATTTACTGCGTAGGATCCTTGAGGAAGTTATATCCTCTGTAATAATGACATTTTTGGGTACAAATTGTGGTAAAAATCACATAAAAAGTATGTTTTTCAACCTATATATCTGATGTTATATTGAAATGTTTCACTTAATCCCATATCAAGAATTATTTAGCATTGTAAGCTCTATATCTGTGCCAAATTTGGTGTATTTCCTATCAAAGAATGTAGGATTTCTCCAATATATTGCACAGAGCGGCTGGACGATGGTGATAAAGGATCCATGTGTTATGATGCCTTTGCACTGTAAATTACACACATGCAGTTTTTGTCTATTTTCAGTAATAGCAATGTCACACAAAAACGAATCGAGCTATTTCCATGAAAGTCACAGAATAAATAGAAGACATGTGTGGCATTGTATTGCACTTATTAAGATTAGATACACTGTTGACTATTATATTTTTGATATTTTGTTAAAACACGGTATAAATCATTCTGGGACACCCTGTAGTTTTCCTGTGGTGGGTCATCCCACCAAAAGTTATAAATTTGTGAAATTAATAAATTGGGGTTATTGACCTCCCATAGATCACTGATCAGGCAATCTTTATTGCTATTATTATTGGCACCATCATCATTGATATAATTCTTTTTATTGTTATTGAACATGTTATTGTTGATGTTATTATCATACTTTCATAGCAAAATGAGCAACAACTGTGTAAGGCCAGTAAAAAGTTTGTCTGTTTGTCTTAGTTAAATAAGCTAAATGTTTGTCTCTTTAAAATAGGCTATGCGAAATGCAGAATTCTTTCTTCTTTTTTTGTTGCGTTTATTTACTTTGTTTTACCCGGCAGTTTTTATGTTTTTGTGTATGTATCTATACTAAAAGTTAACCAAACGTTAACTCATGAGTGATGATTTTTGTTTAAGATTGCTCCCTGTTCTTGTTTGAACTTTCAGTCATTCACCTATGCATTAAAAATAAAAAAGGTTGATCAATAATGTAAACCTATTATTATCAGCATTATCAGATATAGAAATGAAATTATCTATAATTGCATTTATATTTTGGTCATTGTCATATTGATTGCCCAATCTTGTTATTGTGATGCCTGTATGTGGAGGGTCATTCCACCAAATTTTGGTAAAAATGCATGAAAATAACCAATTAGGGTTATTGCCCTGTTATAGATCAGTTGGCTGATGTAGAAAACAAGAATGCAACTGAAAATAATGGCAGTGTTGCTGATTTCAGTCTGATCAGTTTGATCTGTAAAATCACCATAATCATATTAATTTTTCATATCTTGATGCACTGATGAAGATTAATCAAGATAGATTGCTTAGTGTTTACTAAGGACCAGTGGCGGCACCAGGAATTTTTTTTCGGGGGCAGAGTGAATTTCTGGGGGGCAAAATCAACAAATTTTATATAAAATTGCCATAAAAAAGCGGAAATTTACATAATTTTGGGGTTTTGCCTCAAAACTGGGGGGCTGGGCCTAGGGGCTAGGATGGGGGGGGCAATTCTTTGAGAGAATAAAAAAAAAAAATATTAAAAAATGATTAAAAAAAGAGGAACTTGGAATAGGTTGTAATGTACATCTTCCTTTGACCTGGTTTTAGGCCACAATTGTCCAAAATTTGCCGGATTTTAGCATTTAAATGCAAATTTTCACGCACTTTGAGCACTTTGCACACATTTGTCCCAGTAATGTCATTTGAGGATACTAAAGCAACTTTAAAGCAAGAATTCTTGAAAATGTTACTGCACAGTTAAATAGGGTGGGGGATATAACACCTCGATCTGAAGAGCCAGGGGGTGCCAATCATGTTGCTGGCAAAAGGTAAATCCAGCTCTGTTGTGGAAACTGTTAAAAACACAGAAACAGAAGTACATGTAGCAGGCAGTTGTTACTGTACTGAAGATATTTGCTGCACTGAAGCTTGTTTCTTATGTTTGAAATTTGAAATATTTGTATGAAACGGTTATCTTTCATGTTAGATACCTGTTTTATTATGTATTGAATTTTGGAACTATCATCTAAATATTATTCCTTTTAGATGAAAGAGCGGCAGCATAATCTGTGGGACCAATGTGGTAATTAAACATTCTACTATTGATTCTTCTTTTTCTCAAGGTGAATTTATTCACTGCACTGAAAAATTTGTTGAATATAGATTCTGTCTGGCCTCTCATTGTCCTTAAATGATGACGTACTTCAGAGATCTGCCTATTTAGTGTAGGCATCAGTGTTGCCACATCCCTTACATAGGGCCTGATTGGGCTACATTGGAATTACAGGATGATTTTTGCCACAAAGGTGCACTGTCGGGCAAAAGTTCACGTTTCAGTGGTTATTTATTTATTTATTTGTACCGGTATGAATTATTTGTATGAAGTGTATGAATTATTTTGGGTTTTTTTTTTTGGGGGGGGTGCACACCAACATCGCCTAGCTAATAATTATTTGGTGCAGCAGAGACACTAAAATGAATACACGGGATCGATACACGTGAATTGCTATGCACAATTTTGATATCAGACGAAAATCTTCGGATACCGGGTTAGAAAATGATGAATATCTCCAGTAAATGATTTTGTCTCAAGAAACCAGATCTGGTCTCATACACTTGAAAATATGTGTTGAACAGATATGATAGTCGTTAGTTTGCGCTTTGAGAAACGGTCGTGAGTCTTGAACTCAAAATCTGACCAAAATCGCTAATTTTATATTGCGTTGGTCCTGTATATGGACTACAGCGCGCAGGCTCAGTATAATCTGCACTCACTACTCCATGTGTATAGGCAGTATGACCATTGACCGCAATGTCGTATACAAGCTTACTCACACAGCGAGAAATCAATTACCCCGGCTATTGTCAGTAGCTTCAGTCAGGTCACTTGGCTAATTATATGCGTCTCATAAGGTCGGAATAAAATGACCTTTCGTGTCTGTGGATTCAACCTACCATGCGATTTCTACCATGGAGATATCGGGGCGATGACACTGTGGGATGGGGCAAAGTTAATTTCAGGGTGGTCAAAAATCATGACATTTCTGCAAAATTGCTGTCAAAAATGTAAATTCTTGATTTTGTTAGTTTTTAGGGAAAGGGGTAAGATCTTCAACACGTATGATCCAATATTTGAATAAAAGAATTCCACTTACTTGGTACAAAAATTGTGCTTTTCTTTTTGGGAACTTTGTTGCCTCCTTGGGTGTATTTTGCTGCACCTTTGGGAATTTGAAAAACTTGAGAACAAAAGGCAAATAATAGGACTGACATTAATAGGAATGTTATCATAGCACCAATATTGTGATCATTAATCAATAATTAGAGCACATGTTGTTTAGTTGAGTCAACATTATTAATGTGATATTCGATAGCCATTTTGTTGTTCAGGTGAGCTTTGGAGGGAGGAATAGATTGGCACCTGTGCATGCGAATGGGATCCATAAGTTATGAACAGATACTATTGAGTAAGTAGTGATCAGTACTGTTGTTTGCTTGATAATGAATTTTATTATTTATGATGCCTTGACATTGTCATGTAGTTCACATTCATATTTTGTTAGATCCAGAAGTAACAATTAACTTTTACAAATGATAATTTTGACCTCTCTGGATACATTTTTTATTTCAATCAAGAACGGATATTTGATCCCAGAATTTGCATTGTGGGGCTTGCATATATTTTTGTTTTGACAGGTGTATTTTGTTGGTTCATGGAAGAGCCTGGGATGGACTGCTTGAGCCACTGTGATATCATATTATGGTCATTGTCATTAGTGACATATTGCAGAGAAATATTTGGCTCGGATGAAAATAGAAAGTAAACAAAGTTAATGCAGTACGCAATATTTTTAATAGCAAAAAAACGGGTATACATATATGCTACTGTGTCATGGAAAATTGGTCTTCTTTTGAGCAGTCAGGAGAATCAAGATCCTGCCACCCCCCCCTTTGAAAACTTTAAAAAAAAATTTTAGGACTTTTTGGCAACTTTGCAGCCCAATTCTTTCACTTTTTATCATGACATAAAACAAAAACAATCTGAAATAATAAATATGAGAAAATGATAATGCATAAAGTTTCTAATTTTAAAAACTATGCACTTCATCTGCGCTGAGATAAACCTGTTTGAAACCTTGTCAATGTGATTGTTTGATTGGTTCTAAATTTGATGATGAAAGGAATTAAGGAGGCTGTGTACTCTCAGACATGCATGTAGTATTAAAAAGTGCCATAACTTTGTAATTATTCACGCAAGACATATAAAAGTATACATTTTTATAAGGGCAAGACATCAATGAATCTCAATATTAATTTTCTTTTAACTTTTGGCAATATTTGTTCGGTACATCATAACAAAAATACACTCTTTCCAAAAATGTTTGTTTTGTTTTTTTCTTAATCTTGAGGCACCATTCCAAAAACGTTATTTTTAGTTTTTTGATATTGGCCTTATTTCATCAAAGTGAACTTTTTAAAATTCACAAACACCTATTTGCACAAAATGATGTCTAAAACGGAAATAGACCAACATATAAAAAAAATGAGAAAGCCGTTTCTTAAGTCGATCATGCTTTTTATGATGAGCATAATTGCTTACCTATAGATGCTTTATTTATTGAGTTATCGTGTACCTTTTATCATTTTACCGAGAATATGAACATTGAAATAAAGGCCGTTGAAGTTTAAAGTGTTCACATTTTGCACTTTGATCGAAGCTCACAGGAGAATGCGGCAGTTCTCGTTTATCTACCTTACATTGCGTAAACATTGGGTAAATCCACAGCCCCTTAAGAAGTTTGGGCGAAATCTATTCATATCTTGATGTTTAAATCGGGGGAAAAAACTTGAAAAAATTCACATTTTATCAGCTATAAATGGACCGCTAGGTTTTTTGTGAAATCAGTGCTTCCATAAGATGAGCCGCGCATGCAGATAAGCGTTGCGCATGCATAGCGTATCTGTGCATTAACAAATTGCGCGACTACAAAACGCGATGCGTTGTTGCGCGCGTGTACCCTGATGGTACAACAAAGATTTTCTTTCCTTTTAAATTGCGAAAACAAGTGAAAAATAAAATCCATAAAATAGAGCAGTTGGAGTTAACAAATCTGGATTTTCTTTCCTTGTATTTATAAAAAAACATAACAAAGTAAATACATTTCAAAGAAGCTCAATTTCGTGAAAGAAACAATGTCTAGAGTACACAGCCACGTTAATTTTCGGTTGTATTGCATACATCTATTGCCTGCAATATTTTAAAAATAGAAATGGTATTTTAAGAAAAAAATCCTCAAAATTAAAAAGTGCATCATCATTTGGAGGATATGAAATTCATCATGAAAGTATGTGCAGATATTAGCCACCGTTAACAGTGTTAATGTGTTTTGTTTTCACATTGATTAACATGATTAAGTTTTGGTTTTAACTTTTCGGAAAATATTTAAAAGCCATTTATATCGGGGTAATAAATGTCAGATTAAACTCTATGATAAATGACTAATCCAGATTATGAATGATATTACTGGATTATGTTTGATATTATTTTGTTATTAGTCAATCAACTTAGACTAATCAATCAACTTTAGACTAATAATGGGTGGAGCCAAAGGTGATGAACTAAAGTAGCAATATCTCAAAAGGCTGCCTTGTTAGAGTTCTGTAATGCGTGTTAATTTTGCAATTTTTGCAGTATTTTGTGATCCTCTTTTTATGATCCTCTTTTTATGGTATGTTTCGGTATATATCTACAAAAAAAATTTATTCCCAAAATTTTAGTTCATTCCGATTTTACATTTCTAAGTTATGCATGATCATGTGTATTGCATAGGCTCCATAGGCCATTGTAACTTCATTCTGTTATATAACAGAACATAAATATGAATTTGACAATATTTTTGCCAAGCAAAATCTGCAAGACATTTTTTGCAAGTAAACATTATGTAGCCAGAGGTTTCCGATGGTATCAAAATCTCAACCTTTTGTTTTCAAAGGTGGAGTGATGAGACTGTGGATCACAAAATGCCCCTTTAATAATTATTTATTTCTTTTTGCTTAAATATTTGTGTGCACAATAAACCTTGACCATTCACATGTAAGTTGAGGAATCATCTTTTATGATATTTCTTTTAAATTATCAGCCTGAGTATAAATAAAAATAACACAGGGCAGCAACAGTATATATCACTTTTTGCATCTTGACTCTTCAAATCATTATGTGTCAAAGTACTTCAAATATCACAGGTAAGAGGCTTACACATAATACACTGGAGCATTGAAACATTACACCAGGCTTCCTCAAATAGATTTGTTGAAGCGCCACATGAAATTTAAAAAAAACCTGCAAAGCGCCACTCAATGGCTGCGAATTCGCGGGGGGGAGTCAGAGGGGGTTCCCCCTGTGAAGCTATCGATTTTTTTTAATTTGAGGTGCAAATGACGCCATTTGGTGCAACATTTTGTACTATTTTAGCCTGTCTTTACAAGGATAACATGGGAATCGCATTGTTTACTTATTTATTTTTAAATCTAAACGGCGCCATGGCTACACTCGAAGCTCACGGCGCGCCACATGTGGCCAAGGCCGGCCATTTCTTGAGCCCTGCATTACACATAAGCACAAAAGATCAAGTAAAGGATAGTAAATTTAATGTTTCTCAAATGTTCTTTGTGAAGCGTGGTTCAATCAGTAAGCATCCACTAGTCCGAAAGATAGTTTTATACTCACACCTTGCTATCTACTAAAGATAGTTTTATATTCACACCTTGCTATCTACTGAAGATAATTTATACTCGCATCTTGCTTCCTACTGAAGATAGTTTTATACTAACACCTTGCTATCTACTGAAGATAGTTTTATACTCACACCTTGCTATCTACTAAAGATAGTTTTATACTCATGCCTTGCTATCTACTAAAGATAGTTTTATACTCATGCCTTGCGAAGATAGTTTTATACTCATGCCTTGCTATCTACTGAAGATAGTTATATACGCATACCTTGTTATCTACTGAAAATAGTTTTATACTCATGCCTTGCTATCTATCTACTGAAGATAGTTTTATACTATACTCACACCTTGCTATCTACTGAAGATAGTTTTATATTCACACCTTGCTATCTACTGAAGATAGTTTTATATTCACACCTTGCTATCTACTGAAGATAGTTTTATATTCACACCTTGCTATCTACTGAAGATAGTTTTATACTCATGCCTTGCTATCTACTGAAGATACTTTTATACTCACACCTTGCTATCTACTGAAGATACTTTTATACTATACTCACACCTTGCTATCTACTGAAGATAGTTTTATATTCACACCTTGCTATCTACTGAAGATAGTTTTATATTCACACCTTGCTATCTACTGAAGATAGTTTTATACTCACATCTTGCTATCTACTGAAGATAGTTTTATATTCACACCTTGCTATCTACTGAAGATAGTTTTATACTCACACCTTACTATCTACTGAAGATAGTTTTATACTCGCACCTTGCTATCTACTGAAGATAGTTTTATACTCACACCTTACTATCTACTGAAGATAGTTTTATACTCGCACCTTGCTATCTACTGAAGATAGTTTTATACTCACACCTTACTATCTACTGAACATAGTTACATACACACACCTAGCTATCTACTGAAGATAGTTTTATACTCATGCCTTGCTATCTACTGAAGATACCTTTATACTCACACCTTGCTATCTACTGAAGATACTTTTATACTATACTCACACCTTGCTATCTACTGAAGATAGTTTTATATTCACACCTTGCTATCTACTGAAGATAGTTTTATATTCACACCTTGCTATCTACTGAAGATAGTTTTATATTCACACCTTGCTATCTACTGAAGATAGTTTTATACTCGCACCTTGCTATCTACTGAAGATAGTTTTATACTCACACCTTGCTATCTACTGAAGATAGTTTTATATTCACACCTTGCTATCTACTGGAGATAGTTTTATATTCACACCTTGCTATCTACTGAAGTTAGTTTCATACTCACACCTTGCTATCTACTGGAGATAGTTTTATATTCACACCTTGCTATCTACTGAAGTTAGTTTCATACTCACACCTTGCTATCTACTGAAGATAGTTTTATATTCACACCTTGCTATCTACTGGAGATAGTTTTATATTCACACCTTGCTATCTACTAAAGATAGTTTTATATTCACACCTTGCTATCTACTGAAGATAGTTTTATACTTACACCTTGCTATCTACTGAAGATAGTTATATACGCACACCTTGCTATCTACTGAAGATAGTTTTATATTCACACCTTGCTATCTACTGAAGATAGTTTTATATTCACACCTTGCTATCTACTGGAGATAGTTATATACGCACACCTTGCTATCTACTGAAGTTAGTTTTATACTCACACCTTGCTATCTACTGAAGATAGTTTTATATTCACACCTTGCTATCTACTGGAGATAGTTTTATATTCACACCTTGCTATCTACTGAAGATAGTTTTATACTTACACCTTGCTATCTACTGAAGATAGTTATATACGCACACCTTGCTATCTACTGAAGATAGTTTTATATTCACACCTTGCTATCTACTGGAGATAGTTTTATATTCACACCTTGCTATCTACTGAAGTTAGTTTCATACTCACACCTTGCTATCTACAATCAAAATTATTATTATTTATCATGATTATTGGCGGAGCTACACGCAGCTGATGGGATGTGCAAACAAGACATACTACAAATAGCGATATGCATACAGTTTATATGATACATCACTGATTCAATGTTTTAATATACACAAGCAGGTAATGTATTTATTCAGCACTCGATCGGTGAGCTCAGAATAAAACCAGGGATACCAGGTTTTATTATAAATGTTAAATTTTACTGTAATTAAAGCACTTCAGGCTTAGTCTTTCACAGGGCATTTATGTACACCAATGGCTATTACAATGGTGCAAAAAGTAGAAATTCGAAAAAAAAATTGAGAGCGTTGCTGTGGAGCAAATCACACATTATGGCTTTATTAAGGCCCTTCGCACTTGATTATTAGTTTCCTGTTGAAGATTTTGAAAAAGGGACGAGGTGACTTTTAATTATTAATTATTAATTATCTTTTATTTTCTTTATTTAGTTTGAACTATTACAAGCAACTAGTATTGACTCGTTTTGACTAAAGCGGGCATTTAATTATTTCACAACAATATTTGATTTTATAAATAAGTGAAGGTGGAGTTGTACTCTTTGTTTATTCATCATTATAGTTGATATTATTAAAGTCAGAAAATGGCAAGTAGAAGTAGTTGAAAGTTATTTTAAAAGAGAAAATTAGAAATAAAAATAAAATAATTAATTATTTTGAGATTTTCAATTTTGGACGCGGGCGGTAAACAGGAAACTAATAATCAAGTGCGAAGGGCCTAATGGGGAAAATCTGATTTCTTAGCTTGAACTTGTGCTATCTATTGCAGAGAGCAGAATGAAACACTTTGAATAATTAGTCAGCTGATGGCACTCTTCCATTCAGCAATTGATTAGAGAGATGTGGAAGTGAAATACTTCAAGCCTCTTCAAAAAGTGAGCTCTAGAGGGCAGCATGATAGATTAATTAACAGTGCAATTTTGGCAATTTTACTGAGTTTCACATCTGCAAAACAAATTCTGGCACCAGTATACAAATTGTAAAATGGATGAAGGTAAAATGGCAATCAAATTGCATTGCACTTTCCTGGTACAATTAGTCAAAACTAGTGTAGTGCCTAAATAGTTATAGGGAAACTCAATAATGGAAAGATTTATAAGCCTGAACATAATGCTATCTACTGCAGATAGCAACTGAATGAAATGCTTCAAAGCTGCTTCAATGTATAGTCAGCTGATGGCGCCCTCATAAGTTTTGATTATTGCAGAGAGCAACTGAATGCATAGTCATGGTGGCACCCTTCTATTCAAATGCAGTGGCATAGCCAAGGGGAGCAAGGGGAACTATCTCCCTCCCCCCACCCGTCTTTCCCCCTCTTGTCCCACTACTAGGATGCTGATAGTTTTATAATCTTAAAGATTTTAAAGCCATTTTGTACTCTTTATCCCATTTTTGATCATTTCCCCCCCTTGAAAGTGTTCTATATTCTACTCTAACATGCAGTAAAGCCCCACCACCAGATCTGTATAAAGGGGGAGACAGGGAAACATAACTCATGATTAATATACCAAACACATAATGCCCCCCTGAAAAAGTTCTGGATATTCTACATGTAGCTGTTTGGATATAGATTCAGGTGCATCCCATACAGTGTTGTGTTATTTTTAAAGTGATCATCAAAAGTGATCATCTTTTGATAGTCTGTCATTCAGGCAAATATACTCTGAAGGACTAGGAAGGCCAAGATATGATGCATTCAATAATACATTGTACTTTTACTGTCAATAAATTATATAAACCTACCAGGCCATTTATTTAATACTTTACTTTTGATAAGGTCTGTATAATTTTGAGTTCAACTGAATGCATTCATCATGATTACTAACATATTTTTATTTATCCAAAAACGACTATTCCATAGTTTATACATTTGATGAAACCAATTGAATTCATCAAAGATATGAGCCATGAGAAATGACACATGTCATCTATTCAATAATCTGCTCCTCCTATAAATGTATATTCTTAACATGACATCTCCAAATAGTAGGCATAGGAAACCACAAGTTCCTTAATGTTGACAATAATGGTATAAGACAGATGTAAGATGCCAGTTAAATCATAACACATCAATGATTTGATGTAGATATGTATGAAATCAAAGAAGATATCTTACCCTTCCCAAAATCCTTTGCAATATGATACATTTACCTCATTTGTGACATGATCAAGGGAAATGAGTTGGATGTCACTAATATTGATTTTGAGATATTGGCAAAGAAAGTGTTAAAATTCTTTTGTTTTTTACTGTTTTCAGCGATTGATAAATTAATGTAAATTTACAAAGAAAAGTCATATCAACATGGGGTTTTCAGTTTCTGAAAGCTCTAAATGTCGTGTTTAGAAACCTATGTAAAACTCATTTTCGACCAGAGTCGACATGTGACTCATTTCCCTTGATCACATTTTATCAAATGACATTCCCATTACTTTGTACAGGTTCCCTTAGTTTTCATTTTGTGAATAGACTGGCTAAACATGGGTCGATAGTCAAGAAATACACATATTTTATAAGATCTGGATGTGCACTGTCCATTGAAGTACATTTCGTCACTAACAACCTGGATGCACTAGATAGCAAATCAGTACAGAAAATTGAACTGGAAGAAATGCATTATGGGAAGGGTAAAATTTTTTTCTGGTATGAAATATGATTGTCAGAGTTAATTGATAAGTCTAAGGACTATACAGTACTGGATATTTGAAGTACTTTATAGCAAATTTGAGTTTGACAAAAGGTGATTCTACTCTAAAATTTTCTTCAAATTGAGAGGGACATGCCTCAGTTGGGTAGAACCATAGGCCTTCAAAACATGTTTTGAAGGCCTATGGTAGAACTTGCAGGGATGGGGAGACAAGGGAAAAGTAAGGGGAGACCGGTAATAAAAATGTTGCTTAAAAGAGAGTGCCTCTATCTAGTCCTCCCATATATCGATAAAACCTGTAAAATTATTTTTTAATCTGTAAATACTTGATAGATACCATAGTGCTTACTATGGAGCACTTTTAAAACATGAAAACTTGAAGTGCCCATCCACAAAAGTGTAAAGGGTCTTGAGCAAATCATCAATACACATAGTTATATACGAACAAGTAAACCTGCCATTTGTGTCTCAACCCCATTAGCTCAGTTGGAAAAACGCCGGACTTTGGTACAATTTCATGTTTTCAAAAGCGCTTGATAGTAACCACATAATGCTAACTATCGAGTTTTTACGGTATGCATTATGTATTTTATTTCCAACACTTACAATAATTGAACCAAATCTTAAACTTAAAATGTACATTGTATTTCATGTTTGGGTTCAGTTCATTTAATTGTCATCTGCAGTTTTTTGCAGATGGGGAGGTGTGAACATTTTGTGTTTCCTTAAGAAAAACCTTCAGCTTCAAAAAATATGGGTTTACCAATTTTTGAAAGTGAAGTGAGCTGTAGATTGTAATCACGAGTGGCCCCTTCAAAAACCTGGATCCACCCCTGTTTAGAAGGATCAGTGTGATGAAGCATTGTGTATGGAGACAGAGTGACAAGAATTTTGAAAGAAAAAATATAACCCACTTAACAATTATGAGATTGATTATGCTTGATTTGAGAAACTTAATAATTGAATATGAAATATTTTTCATCTGGCTGCTTGGTTGATTGATTGATTAAATACTTGATTGACTTTCTGTCTAGTACAGACTAGTAGTATATTTATATTGGTATAATTTGAAATGACTTTTGTGTTTACAAATCACCCCCTCATCCACATGATACAGCTGCCGGATTCCCCACAAATTTCTAGTTCATTAACCAATAATGCATGAAGTATTATATTTGGAGAAACTTGACTGGTTTTAGGTAATCTGGTTCATTTAATCATAATACCAGATTACTCCGGATATTATATTTATACCAGCTTAACTTAAATGATTGTTTTGATTTCATAATCAAGATAATTGAATATTCCACATCTTTGTTTTGTTGCATTTATGATTTTCATTGTATTTTTGTTCGGCTCTTTTCCTTGTTTTATTGTAAAATTGGTAATTTTTGACAATAAATTTTGAACTTATACTTTTGTTTGTAAATCAATAATTTTGAACTACTTTTGTTTGTAAATCAAATTTTGGATTTTATTACATAAGTTGCATAGACCTATTTACATAAAAAAAAGTTGCATATTTATATTACTACAGTAGCTGTGTTGAGCATGAAAAGTGCAAAAATGAATGCTCTATGAAAATTTCCACTTTTAGGGACCGTTCACAAACACTTGTAAGGGGGGCCTGATGCAAAAAAATTTCATCGCAAAAATTTTTCGGGCCCCCCTTTACAGACCTCAACAGACCATAGAAAAGCATATAAAGTTAATTTTTCCAGGAAAATTTGTAGTCATTTTTTTCAGGCCCCCCCCCCCTTAGGAGGGTCAAATTTTCAGGGCCCCCTTTTTGCATCAGGCCCCCCTAACAAGTGTTTGTGAACGGTCCCTTACAGTGTCTAAAACTTTAAAAAATAGTGTTTTGCATTCTCCTCAATTTTTTAAAAATGGTTTGTGTTCTTATATTTGTTATTTCCTTTTATTTTTTCCCTGTTCTTTCCCTTGCCCTTCTTAAAATTCAGAATTGCTCTTTCTACATGTTTTTTTTCTCTTTTTTTTAAATTATTTTTGTTCCATTACTTAAAATTCTCCTTTCTTTTTTTGCCCTGTGCTACTTTGCTACAAATAATACTTGTTGCACTGCAAAAACAAGTGTTTATATTTAAACACCATATTGTGTTTATCAGAGCAACACTTAATAAACACATAATTCATGTTAATGGTCTAACACTAATGTTAATGGTTCTAACACTAATGTTCATAAATTAACACTTGGTGTTATATTACAAACATTAGTGTTTATAATATAACACCAAGTGTTAATTTATGAACATTAGTGTTAGACCATTAACATGAATTATGTGTTTATTAAGTGTTGCTCTGATAAACACAATATGGTGTTTAAATATAAACACTTGTTTTTGCAGTGTGGTTGCTTGTATGCATGTTTGCTTGCGCGCTTGCTTGCTTACTTGCTTGACTTGTTTGCTTCATTTCATGCAAGAACTTTCCAACTTTAATACAGCCAAACTTGGAAACTAGAAGAGATGACAGCCTTGATGTTCTTCACCTCATTGTTTCATTATTCAACAGGTGGTGTCAATATTGAACCAAAATGATGACCACAGGCTCTTCAACATCATCACCATCAACATCACCATCTTCCTCATCTCCAGCTGATGATGACATGGAGGATGATACCCTCAGTATCTCATCCCTGGTGCATAACTCCACACAGACGTTGGGAGTACTGAAGAAAGCAATGGCAGACATGTCTTGGATGGATTTGATGCAGAAGGGTGAGGATAGGAGGAAGAGACTGAATGTCTTCAAGACGGTACTGAGGGAATTGTCCAAGTGTTGCACTGATGTACAGGTGGGATTGAGGAGTACAAAACAAGATGCAGTTGGTAAGTATCATGATTATCTTTGCGGTTCATCTACATTATATGTTAGGTATAGCAAAGGAAGGCAGCAGGCCTATATGCCAGGATTTTTTGTGGGGGTTGCAGATTTTCCCAAATGCAGGCTTTTTGAGACAAATTTTTATTTTGACCAAAAGCAGACATTTACTCACACTACAATTCATTTTTGGAGCCTATATTTGAAACAGATTTCATAGAAAGGTCAGGATTTGGGGTATATTTACCTAAAATTGATACCTTACTGACAAGTAAGTCAGTAGCTCTTGGAATAATTTGACTAGAGTAAAATGAAAATCATTGATTTTACTGGAGAAACCAATGGTGGGCCTCACCAACACCCCCCTCTATGGCCATCTTTGACGGCCGGTCCTTCCCCGGGTAAGGTGCTGGGATAAAACTTTTTTCATTTACTTACAACCCCCCTCTTCGTAGTTCTAGGGTGAGTGGCACCACCCCCTCACACCCCTGGCTATGAGCCTGAAAGCACTCTGTTGTAAATACTCATTATTCAAAGACCCATGGAAAGACTCTTTAAATTTGAATGATAACCTAAAATAGCATCAAGAATTTATAAGGAATTTTCATTAAAATCACCATGCTTTTTGACACATTTTAACCATCAATCAACAGAATTTTTGCTCGATCAGTATTTTGTGCTGGGATAAAACTTTTTTCAATTACTTAAATGAGTGCAAAGGATGATCTACGATTAGCTCAGGTCATTTGGGCATAAATGTGTGCATTTTTTGTGACGGATAAAAAATCTTGGGGGTGGTACAACCCCCCCTCTTCATAGTTCTAGGGTTAATGGCACCACCCCCTCACACCCCTGGCTATGAGTCTGAAAGCACTCTGTTGTAAATACTCATCAAAGACCCAGTATGAGGAAAGACTCTTTAAATTTGAATGATAACATAAAATAGCAGAAAAAAGAATTTATAGGAATTTTCATTAAAATCACCATGCTTTTTGACACATTTTGACCATCAATCAACAGAATTTTTGCTCGATCAGTATTTTGTGCACTACAACAATTTTTGTGCACAACGACAACTTGATTGCTTGTTTTTTAATTTCCCTAATTTAAATTTTTTTTTCTATATGGACAAGAGAAACTTAAAAAAAGATTACAATGAACACAATCGTAACTGTTTCCTGTGCAATGATATTCTAATATTGATCTAATCGTATTAAAGGGCAATTAATGTGGAATTACACTGGTTTGGACTTTATAATGGCTGTGTGCACCCGTTCATCACAAGGTAACAACTTGCATAATGGCCCTATAATGATCATAATTAAAATACTATCCTTGATTTAAGTCCTATTCAGCGTTCGAAATAGGGCCGGCCAGGCGGCCATTGGCCTGTAACTTTTTGGCCTGGCCGGTAACTTTTCTGACTGGCATCTAGTTGCCGCCCCGGCTGGCCGGTATCTTTTTAAAGTCAAGCCCGGCTGGCCTGTAATTTTTTTAGGCATATTTCGAACACTGGTCCTATTATCATGATTATACCTAGCTGCAGGCCTGGATTTCTTTGTAGTGGAAGTACTTTCCAGACTGTCCCCCCCATCTTCTACCTCCCCTTTGCTTTCATGGAGAAGTGTTGTGTAAAGCTTTGTGCAGTACTAGTGTGTATCCTCAAGGAAGAAAACTTAACATCCGCTTCTCATGTTTACCAGATCTTGGAGAAAATGAGCTAAAACATTGCGTTTACTTGGTAAAGTAACTGTTGGTTTTAAAGATAATGCGATCCTAAACCATACAAACTACAGCAGCACTTTTACTTTGTTATTATATTTGCATGTGGCTTGGTACAAACCAACATGTTCATTATGAAGATGTTCGAAATAATGAGAAATCTTATCTGAAATGCAGAAGGAAGGCGATTTGTGAGAAAAGAATGGGATGGACTGACAGCAGGTGCAAAAGGAAGTAGGAATTGGGTTCAAGCTCCCCAGGTAAAAAATTGGGCAAACAGACAAAAAACACTAAAAACAAAAAATTGACATTTCAATAGCGCAGTGTTGTGTTTGTAACTTTTTGGTCTGTATGGTCCTTGACAGCAAAAAATAGATTAAATCCAACTCCCCCGACACTGAAGTCCACTAGCTTATTGCCACTGATCAGCATGCCTCACATAATTATTCCTGGCTTCCCCACCCCTCCCACACATTAAATATCCTGGTGCCACCCCTGCACTAGATGGAGTATGTTTGGAGTATGATGGAGTAAGTCATCTTTTGAGTGCATGAGAGACCTCAAAGTAAAAGCTATCTTGAAACATGAAATAGAATTTTGTTTGGAATTCATAAAATGCTATAGTGAAATTCAACATAATGGAACAAAGCAGATCTACAGCATACCTACCACACCCTGTGATTATGGTTAGGGTTTACGGTTAAGAGTTATACTGATTTCATACTGGCATATAGCACTTGCCACTTTGCTGCTCTGATGACAAGATTACTGTACTCAATCAGCGTCAGTCACTGCGCATTAATTTACTTTCACAACCCATTATAGCCAGTGTCCGAATTAAGAAAATAAAAGGGGTTGTCCCACGGACAACCAGGTTGTAATTTCTGGTTGTCCACCAAAGTTTTTGGTTGTCCGTAAGCTGCCACAATCTGAAACAACTACATGTGACCAATAAAGTGGAGTGAGTGTAGTCAATTTATGAACAATTACGCTTAAACATTTAACAATTCATCAGTTGTGTCAGGTTTGAGCAAACTAACATGCTTCTTCTTCTTCTTTCGTGTCCTTACATCAAACTGTACTTATCCACTGAGAAACACACTTTTGTGCCCGTTGAGAAAATTGCGCCAGATCGTCTGTCGTCACAGGATCTTCCAAAAGCGGGCATTCCAGCAGATGCTGCATCGCTGTGGCTCTTGTCCACAATCACACATGGTCGGGCCACTGATGTATCCCCATTTGTGAAGGGTATCCTTGCAACGCCCAACACCGGTTCGGAGGCGGTTAAGGCATCTCCAGTTTGCCCAGACTTCATTTGCTCCTGGAGGTAGTGATTCTGTGGGTTGAATCCCCATCTCAGTGGTGGCTGCTTCAGATGAAGGCCTTTCTTTCCACATCTGGGTGCGAGCCTCTGATGATGTTGTTTGCAGAGGGGGGTGCTTGTGATGAAGCTTTTCCTTGACTTCAACCGTCTGGTTGGTGGTGTGTGGTTGAAGAGGGGTGTCTTACGTCCGTGGTCTGTTTACTGGCGTTCCTCTTTGCTTGCCACAGCTCTCCGGATGTCAGGTGGTGCGATACCTGCCAAGAGGTAGACCTTGTCCATGTTGGTAGGCCTTAAACATCCTGTGATGGAGCGGCAGCTTGCGTTGAGTGCAGAGTCTAGCTTCCTAGCATGTGATGATCTCTCCCAAGCAGGGCATGCGTATTCAGGGTGGAGAAACTCAGAGCCAGTGCTGTTGATCTGATGGTATCTGGGCTAGCACCCCATCTGGTGTTGGCAAGTTTGCGCAAGATGTTGTTGCGTGTGCTGACCTTGGCCTTGGTCTTCTCCACGTGGGCCTTGTAGGATAGGCATCGATCTAGTGTGACCCCAGGTACACTGGGTTAGGGCAGAAAGGGAGCTTGGTACCAGACCAGGTGATGTTCAACTGTCGCTTGGCTTCCTTGTTGATAAGGTGGAAGGCACAGACCTGGGTCTTCCCTGGGTTTCTTGGCTAGCAGTTGATTCTCGTCATAGTACTCTCCTAGTCCAGTCAGTGTATCTGTCAGAGTGTCTTCGATCACCTCAAAGCTGGTACTCTGGCTGGTTACGCCTAAGTCATCTGCATATATAAACCGCTTGGTTTGGCTGTCAACTGGCTGGTCGTTAGTATAGATGTTGTATAGCAGAGGAGCTAGGACACTTCCTTGGGGAGTCCGTTTGTTGTCTCTCCCATCGGCTTCGCTTCCCTCCTAGTTCAACAAAGAACCTTCTGTTCTGGAGCAGGGTTTGTAGAAGCCTGGTGAGGTGAACGCCCTTAGTCATCTCAAGCACTTTGGCGAGTAGCAGGCGATGGTTGACGGTGTCATAAGCTGCAGAAAGGTCGACGAAGACTGCACCTGTGATCTGCCCTCGCTCACATCCATCCTCAATGTGTTGGGTGAGGTTTAGCAGCTGGCTGGTTGTTGATTTCCTGGGCGGAAGCCAGCTTGTTCAGGGATCAGTAGACCATCTACATGTGACGCAAGGCGGTTCAGGATGAGCCGCTCAAACAGCTTGTAGCTATGGCATAGCAGAGATATTGGTCTGAAGCTCTTTGCCTCTGATGGGTCCTTTCCTGGTTTCAGGAGTGCTATCACTCGTGTCCGTCGCCAGAGCTTCGGGATTTTGTGGCTGCGCATGCATTCATTGAAGAACTGGAGGAGCCATTCCTTTGTACGCGGTCCAAAGTGTTTCATCTGTTCAACAGAGACATCATCCAGTCCGCAAGCTTTTCCATTCTTCAGGCTGGTGATTCCCTCTTCCAGCTCATCCATTGAGAAGGGGTTGGTGAAACCTTGGTCTTCATTATATTTGTTCCAATCCACTTGAACCTTCGGATGTTTTGTGGTTGTTTTCCCATTCAGGAGGAGTTGGTGGGCTACCTGGTTAGCGGTGGTGTTGTAGTGTTGTTCCGCTTCTCTTGGATCATTGCTCAGTTTCCGAATTAGAGTCCACGCCTTCTTGCTGTTATTGGTCATGTCTATTGATTCAATCAGGTTTTGCCATGACTGACGTTGTTGTTCTCCAATAGCTGACATCAACCTTTCCCCTGTGGCAGTAGTGGCTTCATCAAAAGGGTCCGATTCGAACATGGCTTTATACTCTTCATATAGGTCGGCTGTTTCCGAAGTGAGTCCAGAGATGTAGCTGGTACGGCAGCCTCTAGGGATGTTCTTCCTGGCGCTTTCTTTGATGGTTTTCACAAAGAGATCGTAGTTCTCAGGTGATGCTTCTATGTTGGAGACTGCTGCATCTAAGTCACTAGAGAAACCTTCCCAGTTTGCCTTTTGGTAGTTGAATCTTCTACGGAATGGTACTGCGGCTGGGCTTACAGCTGCTCTGATCTGTAGACCGATTGGTCGGTGCTGAGTGCGGGGGATGGGATCCATCACCATCTTGTGACACAGTTGAGCAACTCTGTTACTAGCAAAGGCCAGGTCGGGGTTGTATCCACGTTTCCATCGGCTACTGTTGAATGACTTAGGCTGTTTAGGGTCGTGGATAAGGCTTAGCTGCTGTTAGTCTATCCATTCCTCTACCCTTTCGCCATCCTCGTCGGTTTTATCATAGCCCCATACCGTGCTATGGCTGTTGAAGTCTCCAATGATTACCCTTGTTTTAGTCTGGGTATTCCCCATTGGGTCCTTGAAGTCAAACGGAGAGCCAGGTGGTTTATAAACGGAGGATATGATGATTCCACTGAGTTCTATGGTCAGCACTAACATGCTGAAAAGGTGGCTTTTGGCTGTAGATCTTTGGTTGTCCGCCGGACAACTAGAGCATTATTTTCGGTTGTCCGGTGCATGTTTGGTTGTCCCAGGCGAACGGACAACCAAAATTTCGAACACTGATTATAACTAATACATAAAATGCAGGATGGAGCTGTGCATGATTTGTTAGCAAAATGTACATGTGATAATAAATGAATTATGCCTTTCAAAACTACCAGATAGGGTTCCTTCTCTGTTTATCTTACCATCAACCAATGTTATTGATGCCATTTAGCAGGTCTTTATTGAGAAACCAACAGCTAATTATCCCCTCTTTTTACCTGTCTCATCTACCGACAATAGCTAGCCATTAGTTATGGATAATAAATAGCGGCATGTTTGAAACAGACCACTTGAAGTTATTGACTGAGTTTGTCTTGGTAAATACTTGGTGGGGGTTAGCAATTAGACCAGCCAAAATATTATTACATTTGTTTGACTGGTACCACGTCCATTTCTATTGTGCTGTTATTGTTCAGTATTGGTTGTTTGAGGTGGATAACTTAGGTAAACTTAACTTCAAGACGGATGTCCGGTTTTACAAGAATATGAAACCTCACTTGGCCTGTAATGTGTAGAGCTGCCCTCAAACAATATACATTGGATCCAGGCCTATTCTTACAATGATTTGTTCATCTGGAGGATCGTAAAAATCATTCAGATTTTGACACCTTTGTTAGTGCCATAGATGTGCCAAAGTAGCCTGCTAGTGGTTAAGCTGAAAGCTGTGTTTTAAAGACAAAATGAGACATTTTACATGAACCTGTAATTTCAAAGCAGAGAAATTAACTACATGTATTTGAATTTGGCTTCAATACTGCTGTTTCCTTGTTTTTTCCTACATTTTTCATAGCAAAAATACATGCTGACAATTTTAATGATTTTAATCCTTCACTCTTAGGCAATTTATGAACAATTTAAATTTGTTACACCTTCGCTGGGATCACTGAATAGGCCTTTAAAACAAGATCATTTTGGCAACATAATGTTTTTAGCAAATTCAGAATAACATGTTCAAATTTGTTCCTCAAGCTATAATCTAAGTTATTATGGTCAGCCCAAGTGAAAACTGTCAAAATTGGAAATTGTATAAATGAGCATTCAACACAATACCATAAATTCCTTCTACAAACATATATATGCCTCAAATTGATGTTTTTTTTATGAAAAAGATGAACAGCAGACATTCTCCATAAAAACATTTGGAGTTTGAGCAACTTTATCACTGATACAGGTGGCTGTACAAACATGTAGTATTGTAAGACCAATATAGGCCTATTGTAATGTTTTTGTGGGCCTTTTCGTCTCATTCATCAAAAAACCCTCATAGAGGCATATTATGCTTTAGACGGAATTCTACAGTAGCTCACATGCCATTGCCAATATTTATCCATGTTTTATGCAATAAAGATGATCTACATGTATTATGATAAAAGTGACCAGTAATAATACAAATTGTTAATTGTATGTTTCTGATTCAGCAAACATTTTATGAAGAAAATCTGTGATTATCCCTTTAATATTTGGCCTATAGGTGATTATTAAAATATTACACAGTTCACCTTTTACCCCTCTGCTAACAGGTGTTACAACAGAACTACTGAAAATGCTTTCAGCCATAGACACCCTTACTCACATTGGTTAAAGGTGGTTTGTCAGATTGTTTCATATTGTGCTTGAAACGCACATTCAGGCCAAAATAATATGATTCCCAAGTTTTGAGTTCAATTGCACAATAGCAGTTTTGATATTACGGTCAAAAGCATGTTTCACAATGGCCTACAGAACAGTATGGGTGGTAACTACATAGGGGATGAGGCTATCACTTTTTCATTCATAACAAAAACAGAACATATTTCAGGCCTAAAATTTCAATGAGATTATCATTATGAAGAAAATGGGGGGTTCTTCTGATGCTGAAATCTCCATGTTGATTTCGATAAGATTAAGTTGGGGATGTGGCCTGGGGAGATGGCTGTCGATCCGGTCATACTCCTTTAAGTGCCATGCGATATATATCAGTTTCATAAAATTATGACATGGAATTTGTAGTGTCAAATTGGTACTCATATGGGAGTGTGTGGCTTCAGGGAGGTTCCCATACCAAAAAAAGGAATTTGAAATTTTTCATACTGTGTGAAGCATTTATCCTTAAAAAAGCTTACATGATGTAATTTTGTTTTAAATGATTTGCAATAGTGAATCATAATTTATTATTATATCTACTATATATACTGGCCCATACACAGGATTTTATGGGGATGCAGAGTTTGAAAAAGTGGACTTTTTTTCCAGGGGAGTGATTTTGTGAAAAGTTGACCTTCTACCCCAAATCTGGAGCTTTTTTCACCAAAAAGGCATAAAAACCTGATTTTTTTTTGTTGGGCCAGCCTATATAAAAATATACAAGTGAAACTACCTAGCAAATCACAGATCATAATAGAGATTGTTAGAAACAACTTAATGCACAAACAAAAGCAAAGATTATAAATGCTCAAACATTCATGTCACCTGCATGTTGTTTCTAAAGATTAAGTTCGAATGTGTAATATATGTTGCTATAGGGAACCATGATTCATTTTAACCCAGTTTTAAATAGAATTTAGCATTATATTTATTTCTTTTGTACTTTCTATTTCTAGTTTCCATAAGTGGGGCATACAAAAGTCCTTACTTTATTAAATGTTCATGATATTGAATGAAAGGCTTTAATAATATTTGTCACCTCAATTCCATGAATTTTATGAATTTGTTTTTGAGTCCTGGCTGTAATGCAAATTTTGAAAATTATAAAACTAAGATCATGTTCCTCGTACTTAGTGAAACATCAGACTTATTTAATATGTTGTTTAATATCCTGTTATGGTGGGGCAATCTATAATTGAAACTTCAAATCATACCAAGATTTTATTAATATTTAAATAAGTCTTAATTTTGTATTTGATGATAATTTTGTTTGACTTATTGTTTTGTCTTTGTTTCATTTTGGTATTCATTAGGAATTGAAATATCTGACCTATAAAGCTCTCAAAGCTTCATGATTTTAATTTTGTTTGTTTGTTAATTTTGATTGAAATTGCATTTTGATTTTTTAAATGATCCTAAGTAATAACCTCTAGTCTTACATACCATCTGTACCAAGTCTGGTTTACATCCTTCCAGCCATATCCATATTTTTATCCTCCAAGTAATTTTCAAATACCCATGACAAGGCTAACCAGCTTCCCACATCCCCCAGCCTGAAACCATACATATGAATTGCATTAGATTCCAGTATATTGTCAAAATATGGAATGTTTATTTTGGGAGAGTTCTTGGCAGTAAGACTTCCAGCAAAATTACTACATCTACTGAACTGCATCTGTTTCAACTCTGAAGGGCCTTAAAGGGCCACATATGTGATCTGATCTATCCAGCAGGATATTGCAGTTGAAATCCATACACCCCCTATGGAAGACATGACCTTAATGTTCCATACAGGGAGTGTGTATTTCAAATGGAGTTACCTGAATGGGTTACTCCATTTGAAATCTACACTGGTCATGTCTTCCACAGGGTGTTTATGGATTTCAACTGCAATAGCCCAAATCTTGACTGATCAAAGGCAGCAATTGTAAAATCGATATAAAGACAAAAATAGGGAGGGAAAAAAGCAATAAAATGCATAAAACTTCATATTGCATAGCAGCTTGTAACTTTGCTGAAGTATGCTAGTAGGATAGTTGTTGAACAAAACAAATACATAAAGTTGTAATCTGCTGCATGATGCATCATCTCATAAATGTTTAAAATATTGTATGGTTTCCATGGTAAATCATTTTTAACTAATCAGGTCTGGTTCTATTTTGCCTGAGGCTCATCTTGGTCAGGTCAAGTTTATTACCTGCCGCTGATATCATTTTAATAGGTTACGTCAAAATACAGATGTCTTCAAATTCATCAATATTTAACCTGCCATCTTGAAGTTATCAATTTCCAAAATGTGTTCAATATGTGTTAAACCAGACAAATAGAAATAGCTATGAATTATTTATTATTTGTGATTACTATCACCATACATTTTCTGTAGGGTCTGAGCTCTTATGAGCCGCAGATATGGCCTCTCAAACATGCCGAGTGCATAGCATGAGAAGCGAGTGCATATCATGAACTGATGCAACCTGTCTGGGTAGTATACGGGGGCTTAATTTTGGCCGTTTGCATCTGCGAAAGGCACCCTTTTACCGGTACGCCATCAACAGGCCAGCATGCTTATATATAGGCTTTTTTAGCCTGGCTTGAGCATTTTATTTGAGCCTGGTCCCATCAGGACCCAAGCGTGTCTTCACACGGAGCAACCATTTAAAAAAACAAACAAACTCTCAGTGTACTAAAAGGGTAGCATGATTGCCCCATGTTTGGTACATGAGTAACATTTTATATGGAATGGTTACTTGCCCAAGGAATCAGCTGAAAATGGATGAATGTTCAGTTATTTATTGTAAATAATTTCTGTTAAGAACTGTTTTTAATCTGCAAAGATTTTTGCATACATTTTGTGGTCCAGTTTTGTGTAAAAGAATCAGGCCTAAACATCACTTTTGCCTGGGTCAACATGGTCAAGGTTAATCCACCAAATTGCTATCTTCAGTAGAAAGCCTGCCAAAGATTATGGAATCACTAATTCTTCATAAAGCTTCTTAGTAATGCCAAATAAGTTTTCAGCAAGAAAGACAGTATAGATTAAGTTTTCAACAAGGAAGACAGTAGACAACAGTTGTGTATAATTATACTGTGGGTTCTTAATCATATTAATTACAATACCCAATTAATTGAACTAAAAGATTTAAAAGTTTAATCTGCTCAATACATGGTATAAGAGTTGGATAATACATCATATTGCACCTGCCACTTTATTTAGATTGGTATTATACGGACATATTCAAGATTATAGGGCCTATTATTTTGGTTACTGTTTAGAACATAATCTTGTGCATGTATACATAACATTAAGTGTAGATTTTCCACAGCAATGTTAGGAAAGGCTAGGGATAGCTCAAAATAATTTTAGTAAAATTGGGCCATACTCAATCAAATGTGATTGATACACAAAGAACTTAATAGTAAATTTGTGTGATCATAATAGTAGGCCTATATTAAAATGTTATTTCCAACAATGTAAATCAAAATGAACAAACAATTATTGTTTGTAAAATATTGCAATTAGAGCTTGTATTATTTCAAAAGTGGAAACCTTGTTTTTATGAATAAATAATTTGATCAATAACAGTAAACTAGGTTATTTGTCAAGAAGGGTAAGGTAGTTTCTTTTGTTTAATAGTGTCCATATATAGTATTATAATAAATATCCTGGTTATATATAAATGAGGTGTGGCTGTGCATATTGCATATGCAGGAACCCATTGTTAAGTGAATTTCAGGAAAATGCATTTTTCAAAAGAATTTGGTATAAATAATAAAATAAAAAATTATAAAAATTTAAATATACTTTGTAAATTGTGCAAAAACAACTTGACATAAAATTTACTTAAAGCAATCTTCCCGAGTTTGAACTTTTGCATCCAAATCAGGCTACACAAAGAGATCCCAGGTTGTCTTAAAGGGAACGTTTTCACTTGACTCGTCTTATTATCCACGCAACAATTAGCCAACACACCTTAATGCGTGTTGACGACTCCACTATGCACACCTGCCGAGTTCAACAACGCCTCAGAAGAAAACCCCTTTATTCTCTGTAACACCTTTTCTATTTATTTTTCACAACTCCAAATCACATGTTCGGAGTGAAATATACAAAACAGACATTTTCAAGTTAAGCTGGGATTTGAAGAAAATGAAAAGCGCTGTTGAACTGCTTGAGTACGTATGGTAGGGATTATTGGCGCATTGGTAAATTTGCCTTTTGGCATAAGACTGACTTTTTGGCACCTTGAAGAAAAACATGTTGGTACTTGATCGTTGTCAGTGGGAGGTTTTAAAAGTTGGGAATATTGGTAAAACTAGAGCGGCATTGGCTATATATTAAAGTATCAATAGAATTTCAGTTTTGTCTATTTAGTTATAAGAAATGTAAAGAAGTGTGTAATATCATGTGAAAACTTCCATTTAGTCAATGCAGGACTGAGAACTTGAGATCCCATGTTTGATTCTTGCTCAAGGAAATCATTGCATTCTAGGGTTTCTTGGCTGTCAAGATGAACTAGTGGTATGAAATAAGCTGAAGTACTACCAAGATGAGATGGTAATAAAAATGAAGTCCATGTACATGTATGGTAGTTTATTTAATTAAACTATTTAATCAAGTTTGAAATTGAATTTGCTTATCAATGACTACACGATAGAGCACTTCAACACTGCTTTTTTAATGGATTTTTGCAATCAGTTGAGTAAATCGCCTTTAAACTCAATTCTTAGGTTTGTTTTGTTAACTTTTTGAACAAATTTTCCTTAACCAACTTCTTGTGCTTAGATATCTTAGGGTCAAGTTTTTAGCATTGTGTTCATATTAAGTCTTGTTGTATGAGACGGCTTAAACTGAACCCTTCCCATCATGCATCATCAGTTTGCCCACTTATTATAATAGGCCTCTCCATTGGGTGGTTATGATACTGCGATACCTTTTGACACCTTTCGTGCAAGGAGAGTCCACACCTGGGGGGACACACAACTCTGGAAGTGACCGGGATGAGCGGACAGCAGTTCGAAACTAGGGGTCTTTCGGTGAGAGCCTAGACACCGAAAAAGGGGGACTTTCAGAGAGAAGGTCCATAAAAAGGGGTCTTTCTGTGAGACTGGGGATAATCTGACCAAAAAAGTGCGTCATTCAGTGAGACTGGGAAAATTTTGGGTCAAGATATAAAATTTGATACAAAAATTTGAAAATTTGATAAATTTGAAAAAAAATAATACAAAAATTGGGTCATTCAGTGAAAGATTATCAGAAATTTTACCAAAATTCAAAGGGGTCTTTTGGTGACAGGAAAACAAAAAAGGGTCATTCAGTGAGAGGGAGTTCATCAGTATAACAAAAAAGGGGGTCATTGGGTGAGAGGAAGTTGGAAAATGGGGGTCAATGTGGCCGCACATCCCTGTTACCCATTTTAGTGAGTGCCCCCGGTTCATATCAACACAATTCTGAGGAACAATAAACCAATTTATTTTGAAGTATCTTAGCATTGCATTGTGGGATAGAATTCATTCTTCCTTCTGTTGTGTAATTTCCTGGTTAGATTCATTGTGGTAGAGATGTAATAATACATGTAATTCCAGCCATTGCCTGGAGAGGTTTGAAAATAAAATAATCTATAATACACAGGTGGATTGGATTGGTGAGAAAATCAGGACAATTATACTAAAATTGAGAAATATTAATCCTGACATAAGAGTTGAACTTTTCTTTAACAAATTAAATGTGTAAATTATGTGTTTTATGCAAAAAATGTGACAACACATGCAACATGCAGTTCATCAGTACTGGTAGCACCGACCAGCGGCGTAGCTGGGAGTTTTTCCAGGGGGGCAAGCTTGTATGGGCCGGGGGCCCAAATCCACCAAATTTCCCTGCACTTGGGGGGGGGGGGCCCAATTAGACAATTTTGCCAGGCTTTTTGATAATAATCGTATGGTATTGCATATCGTATGGATTCCCCATCTCTCTGCCCCTCCTCTCCCTCTCTCTCTTTTTTCTCTCTCTCCTCCTTTTTCCTTGCACTAGGGGCGGGGCCCAAATAGGCAATTTTGCCAGGGGAAATTGCCCCCCTGCCCCGGTAGCTACGCCACTGGCACCTACTGCTACTCCTAGCAATTTGTGCCTACTAAGTTCCACAGGGCGTACGCAGCTACTAAACATTTGTATGCTTCTTTGGTCATAAATTTGGCAATGCAAATCGAGACATTTTCTAGAATGTTCTAAAACTTTCTAATATTCTAAATGATGCCAATTCAATGCCAGGGAAGGGGAAAAGAACATAATTATATTCCCTAACGGCACATCAAATCATTGTGATATAAAAAGTGAAAGTAGATCACATGGAAATGGGCATGGAAAGCATACCTCCTTCATAATTGGAGCAAAACAATGTTTTTATGCAAACTTGTATACTTGACATATTTGTACCAAGCTGTTCAATCAAACTTCAATCAAAAGAAAAAAAAGAAAAAATAAGCCCCCATAATTCTTTTCAATAGAAATATGTTTTATTATTTGAACTTTTGTTGTAAAAGTGCACTGAATATATTATTTTGTTTTACCTTTCTGGAAAGATTCAAGTTGCATTTTTCTCCTAAAATATTTCTGAAATATGTAGCCTAAATATTTGTTCTTTTTTTACCAGTAAGTATTTTTAAGTAACAGCAACAATACCATGGAACAAGAATGGGAAAATATTTATTTCCATTCCACCTAAGAAAATAACATTAATTTTCCCATCATTTCTTATGTATTTCTTACATGAGGAATTAAAATTTTCCTCCAAATTCTGAATTTCCCTGAAATAAGCTTTCTGAATTCTACATTTTTCTAGGCCTGCCAGGGAAATCGAATTATGTTTCTTTAATAGCTACATAATCTATGGTCACTCTTAGATCTGGAATAGATTGAAAGTCTACTTGACTGATTAACCGCGGCCTTTACACCTATCACCTTTCATGTACAGCATTTGACGGATTTCTTATGACACCAATCGCTCTTCATTATTTTTCTTGCAACACAATATTGATAAAATCAAGAAAACACTAGGTTTTGTTCTTTGAGAAAACATCAAAGCACACCACCATAGAGAAATAGTGAATGACCTGTTTTAAATGGCCTGAATCATGTCAAGGATATTACCAGAACCACCCTGCAATAAAACTATAGACCCTTAAGACTGTGACATCACCCTGTACTGTTCTGTTAATGGAGCATAAATGTAGATAAAGAAAATAGTCGGTAAATTTCATTTTATGTGGTTTCTTAAGATCAGATTGGTTAAATAGGCAATTTGGAGGAGATAGATCATTGAAAGTAAGTCAAACAAATGATGTCCAATTATGAAGGTTCTGCTCTGTTTGGAGTCTATGGATGTTTTGTTTTTGATTTAATACACATTGGGATATTTGAATACTTTAAATAAGTTATTGCTGAATGCTGAATAGGTTTATTGTTGAGATCGGTTTTTATGTGCAAGTGATTATCTATGCCCGTGGAACGGTGGCATAGATATTGTCTTTCCCTTACGAAAATGCAGGCCCAAAAAAATGTGTGCAGAAGCGTGCTGCACGCTTAAATAAGTGTGCAAAAGTGTGCAGAAGTGTGCAGATGCGAGCAAGAGCGTGTTCATGTGTGCGAACTAGCCATGTGCATGCAGGCAATGCACGCAAGTATCAATTGCACACATATTTGCACACATAATAAACTGTGCGCTGCACGCAACTTGCACATTTTTCCTTGCACGCATTTTTTAAGTGTGCAGTGCACGATTTGCACACCTAATATTCTCTGCACATAAACTTGAAGGCGTGCAGCGCCTGCATTGCACACTTGCACGCATAATTGCAGGAAGCAGCAGTGCAGTATGGGATGTCAGAGGTCACCAACTGCCAAGGATCAGAGAAGTGCTGGCTCCTCAGAAGCTCCCAATAACTTTGAAAATTTATAAGTTTGAAGTGTCTTTTAGGGTTTTCATCATTGTCTTGTTGATGTTGAGCATATCAAGAATTGTCTCTGCAAGAAAAATCAATTGCGTAAGTTTCAAAAGTCTGTTTTTTGCGATTCTTTTCCCCCAGGAAACCATAGTCTATGAGGTTAGTGTTGAATTCAGCAGACATGCATGAAGTGTATAAATACCTGTATATTATCATCAGCTCCTGCACGCGTGCAGCTCCTGCAAGCGGCAAGCTCCTGCATGCGTGCAGCTCCTGCACGCGTGTAGCTCCTGCATGCTATATAAGCGTGCAGACTGTGCATGCATGCGCAATCCTGCAAGCATGCAGCTTCTGCACGCGTGCATGCAGCTCCTGCAAGCGTGCAGCTCCTGCATGCATGCAGCCCTGCATGCTATATAAGCGTGCAGATCGTGCACGGTGCATGCATGTGCATGCGTGTTTTTTTCCAAAAACACGCATGCGCACACTTCATATGCACATGTGCGATATGTGTGCGCATTCATGCTGCACGCTTGCAAAAAAAGCGTGCCATTTTCGTAAGGGTTGTTCTGTTTAGTCTTCTCCTTCTCCTTCTTCTTATCTATGCCCGTGGAACGGTGGCATAGATATTGTATTTGTTGTGTTTATCTATGCCCGTGGAACGGTGGCATAGATATTGTATTTGTTGTGTTTAGTCTTCGGCTTCTTCTTCTTCTCCTCCTCCTTCTCCTTCTCAAGACCAGTCCTTTGCACTCCTCTAGCTCAAGAACTAAAGTAGCCTCGGGGCCCATACTTGGTATAATGATGGGCCATGACCCCTAGAAACATCCTAAGGTACCCCCGATCCCAGAGGTCAAAGGTCATTGGCTACAGGGGGCAATATGTGTAAAATTTCAAACAGCTCTAGCTCAAGAACTATAGCGCCCTCAGGGTTCATACTTGGTACAATGATGGCCCATGACCCTAGAAGTAACTTATGCTAGCCATGACCCCAGAGGTCAAAGGTCACATGCTACAGGTGGCAATATGTGTAAATTTTTAAACCGCTTTAGCTCAAGAACTATAAGCGCCTCAGGGTTCATGCTTGGTACAATGATAGCCCATGACCCTTAGATATTTCCTGCATTAACATCGACCCCAGAGGTCAAAGGTCATGGGCTACAGGGAGCAATATGTGTAAAATTTCAAACAGCTCTAGCTCAAGAACTACAGCGCCCTCAGGGTTCATACTTGGTACAATGATGGCCCATGACCTTAGATGTATTCTGTGGTAGCCGCAACCCCAGAGGTCAAAGTTCAAAGGCTTTAAAAAGCAAACTAGGTACAACCTATTAACACAGTGTAGCGCAATAGGTAGCGTTTTGTTAGCTACCTGTGTTTGCAATGATAACGGCCCGAATCATACGTCAAGGAAATTGATCACTTGACAAAAATTCCCTTAAAAGGGAATGTGTAGGCATTTTGATATTGGTGCCTTGGACCACCTCAAAAGGCTGTCATTGTGGCATGGCATATGGTTGGTTAATGGGTGTTAGGAGGGTTAAGGGTTGTCACGGTTTGTAAGGGGGTGACCAAGGGGGTGGTCACCAGTTTTTTAGATTTGGCGCCCAATTGGGCGCTTTTTTATTTTAAGTGCTATGAGGATGATACTTATATCAATTAAAGCTTATAAAAAGGGCTTCCACATAATGGTCACCAACTTTTGGATTTGGCGCCCAATTGGGCGCTTTTTTATTTAAGGTGCTATGAGGATAATACTTATATCAATTAAAGTTTATAACAAGGGCTTCCACATGGTGGTCACCAACTTTTGGATTTGGCGCCCAATTGGGCGCTTTTTTATTTCAGGTGCTATGAGGATGATACTTATATCAATTAAAGTTTATAACAAGGGCTTTCACAAGATGGTCACTAACTTTTGCATTTGGCGCCCAATTGGGCGGTTTTTTTAATTTTAGGTGCTATGATAATGATACTTATATCATTTAAAGCTTATACCAAGGGGTATAAGTTTTCGTTTTTGTGAATAGGGGAAGGGGGTTGTTGGGTGTGGTCACGGGCATAGATATTCGTGTTTGGTCAAACACAACTGTGGTTTCTAGTTAGTTATCTATGCCCGTGCTAACGGGGCATAGATATTCTGCTTATGCTCTTTATTCTTCTCCTCCTCTTTATCTATGCCCGTGTAAACGGGGCATAGATATTGTATTTGTTCTGTTTAGTCTTCTCCTTTTCCTTCTCCTTCTTCTCCTCCTTCTCAAGATCAGTCCTTTGCACCCCTCTAGCTCAGGAACTAAAGTAGCCCCTGGGCCCATACTTGGTACAATGATGGCCCATGACCCCTAGATACATCCTAGGGTACCCCCGACCCCAAAGGTCAAAGGTCATGGGCTACAGGGGGCAATATGTGTAAAATTTCAAACAGCTCTAGCTCAACTACTATAGCGCCCTCAGGGTTCATACTTGGAACAATGATGGCCTATGACCCTAGAAGTATGCTATGCTAGCCGCAACCCCAGAGGTCAAAGTTCATATGCTTTAAAAAGCAAACTAGGTACGACCGGTTAACACAGTGTATCGCAATAGGTAGCATTTTGGTAGCTACCTGTATTTGCAATGATGAAGGATTCAAATATACGTCAAGACGTACAATGGGGTTAACAGGTTAACCGGTTAACCGCTTAAAGGGACACAATGTTTTGGGATTAAAGGGGTATTCTCCAGTCTGGTGGTGTTTCAGAGAGAGTGAGGGTCTGATGGAGTATAAGAGAGAGTGATGGCTTGGGGGGGTATTAGAGAGAGTTTGGGCCAGCCTGGTGGTGTTTTAGAGCGAGTGAGTGTCTGGTGGATTATAAGAGAGAGTGAGGGTCTGGTGAGGTATTAGAGAGAGTGTGCGCCAATCTGGGGGTGTTTTAGAGCTAGTGAGTGTCTGGTGGAGTATAAGAGAGAGTGATGGCTGGGTGGGGTATTACAGAGAATTTGGGTCAGCCTGGTGGTGTTTTAGAGCGAGTGTCTGGTGGCGTATAAGAGAGAGTGAGGGTCTGGTGGGGTATTAGAAAGAGTGTGTGCCAGTCTGGTGGTGTTTTAGAGCTAGTGAGTGTCTGGTGGAGTATAAGAGAGAGTGATGGCTTGGTGAGCTATTAGAGAGAGTTTGGGTCAGCCTGGTGGTGTTTTAGAGCGAGTGAGTGTCTGGTGAAGTATAAGAGGGAGGGTCTGGTGGGGTATTAGAGAGAATGTGGTCCAGTCTGGTGGTGTTTTAGAGAGATTGATGGTCTGATGAGGTATAAGAGAGAGTATGGGTCAGCCTGGTGGTGTTTTAGAGAGAGTGAGTGTATAGTGGAGTATAAGAAAGAGTGAAGGCTTAGTGGGGTATTAGAGAGAGTATGGGTCAGCCTGTTGGTGTTTTAGAGCGTGTGAGTGTCTGGTGGAGTATAAGAGAGAGTGGGGGTCTGGTGGGGAATTAGAGAGTATGGGTCAGCCTGATGGTGTTTTAGAGCGAGTGAGTGTCTGGTGGAGTATAAGAGAGAGAGTGAGGGTCTGGTGGGGTATTAGAGAGAGTGTGGTCCAGTCTGGTGGTGTTTTAGAGCGAGTGAGTGTCTGGTGGAGTATAAGAGAGTGATGGTCTGGTGGGGTATTAGAGAGAGTGTGGGCCACGGGCATAGATATTCGTGTTTGGTCAAACACAACTGTGGTTTCTAGTTCTTCTTCTTCTTCTCCTTCTCAAGACGCTTCCTTTGCACTCCTCTAGCTCAAGAACTAAAGTAGCCTCGGGCCCATACTTTGTATAATGATGGCCCATGACCCCTAGATGCATCCTAGGGTACCCCCCCGACCCCAAAGGTCAAAGGTCATGGGCTACAGGGGGCAATATGTGTAAAATTTGAAACATCTCTAGCTCAAGAACTATAGCGCCCTCAGGGTTCATACTTAGTATAATTATGACCCATGACCCCTAAAAGTATTATATGTTAGCAGTGACCCCAGAGGTCAAAGGTCATAGGCTACAGGGAGCAATATGTGTATATTTAGGAATGTCACCATCTCTACGTAAGAGGTATATAGGATGTCAACCTTGAAGGTATATAGGATGTTAGCCTTGTGCTCATCGCGCTAGTGCCAAGGATACTTAAATCAGGATGTGACAATAGCTTATTAGCATGTGTCCAATTGATTCTTATGTAAATAGGTATTGTTATAAAGCTATTCCAGATGGAGTATGTAAATTCAATGGAACAGCCATTAAAGGGACACTCCGTTTTAGGATTAAAGGGGTATTCAGATTTTTTGATTTTTTTTTTTGATTTTTTTTTTTGCATGGAATATGTTTATTGATTTATTTAAGGAGGAGCGCCCTCAAGCGTTTACACAGCAAATGCAATTAAAGGTGCATTCCTTGTTTTTCAAGTTAATATTTTAATATTTTAGTCAGTATACTGATAGCCCTTTTAGAATCAAAAATATTACAGAGTGTCAGGGTGGATTAAAGGTGTCATGGTAAGTTAAGGGCCGAGGGGGTGATGGAACAGCCATTAAAGGGACAATCCGTTTTGGAATTAAAGGGGTATTTAGATTTTTTTTGATTTTTTTTTTGATTTTTTGTTTGGAACATGTTTGTTGCATTATTTAAGGAGGAGCGCCCTCAAGCGTTTACACAGCAAATGCAATTAAAGGGGTATTATTTGATTTTTAATTAATTAATTTTAATTTTTTGTTGTTGGTATACTGATAGCCCTTTTAGAATACGGGGTGTCATGATGGATTAAGAGTGTTAGGGTGGGAAACACGGGCATAGATATTCGTGTTTGGTCAAACACAACTGTGCCATCTAGTCTTTATCTATGCCCGTGATAACGGGGCATAGATATTCTGCTTATGCTCTTTATTCTTCTCCTCCTCTTTCTTCTTCTTCTTCTTCTTCTCCTTCTCAAGACGCTTCCTTTGCACTCCTCTAGCTCAAGAACTAAAGTAGCTTGGGGCCCATACTTGGTATAATGATGGCCCATGACCCCTAGATACATCCTAGGGTACCCCGACCCCAAAGGTCAAAGGTCATGGGCTACAGGGGGCAATATGTGTAAAATTTGAAACATCTCTAGCTCAAGAACTATAGCGCCCTCAGGGTTCATACTTAGTATATTTATGACCCATGACCCTAAAAGTATTATATGTTAGCAGTGACCCCAGAGGTCAAAGGTCATAGGCTACAGGGAGCAATATGTGTATATTTAGGAATGTCACCATCTCTACGTAAGAGGTATATAGGATGTCAACCTTGAAGGTATATAGGATGTTAGCCTTGTGCTCATCGCTATTGCCAAGGATACTTAAATCAGGATGTGACAATAGCTTATTAGCATGTGTCCAATTGATTCTTATGTATATAGGTATTGTTATAAAGCTTTTCCAGATGGAGTATGTAAATTCAATGGAACAGCCATTAAAGGGACACTCCGTTTTAGGATTAAAGGGGTATTCAGATTTTTTGATTTTTTTTTTTTTTGATTTTTTTTGCATGGAACATGTTTAATGATTTATTTAAGGAGGAGCGCACTCAAGCGTTTACACAGCAAATGCAATTAAAGGTGCATTCCTTGATTTTCAAGTTGATATTTTAATATTTTAGTCAGTATACTGATAGCCCTTTTAGAATCAAAAATATTACAGAGTATCAGGGTGGATTAAAGGTGTCATGGTAAGTTAAGGGCCGAGGGGGTGATGGAACCGACATTAAAGGGACAATCCGTTTTGGAATTAAAGGGGTATTTAGATTGTTTTGGATTTTTTTTTTTTTTTGGATTTTTGTATGGAACATGTTTGTTGCATTATTTAAGGAGGAGCGCCCTCAAGCGTTTACACAGCAAATGCAATTAAAGGGGTATTATTTGATTTTTAATTAATTAATTTTAATTTTTTCGTTGGTATACTGATAGCCCTTTTAGAATACGGGGTGTCATGATGGATTAAGAGTGTCATGGTGGGTTAGGGTGGGGAAACACGGGCATAGATATTCGTGTTTGGTCAAACACAACTGTGCCATCTAGTCTGGTTCTCCTCCTCCTCCTCCTTCTCAAGACCAGTCCTTTGCACTCCTCTAGCTCAAGAACCAAAGTAGCCTTGGGGCCCATACTTGGTACAATGATGGCCCATGGCCCCTTAAAACATCCTAGGGTACCCTCGACCCCAGAGGTCAAAGGTCACGGGCTACAGGGGGCAATATGTGTGAAATTTCAAACAGCTCTAGCCCAAGAACTATAGTGCCCTTAGGGTTCATACTTGGTACAATGATAGCCCATGACCCTTAGAAGTAACCTATGGTAGCCTCGACCCCAGAGGTCAAAGGTCATGGGCTACAGGGGGCAATATGTGTAAAATTTCAAACAGCTCTAGCCCAAGAACTATAGCGCTCTCAGGGTTCATACTTAGTACAATGATGGCCCATGACCCCTAGAAGTGACCCATGGTAGCCTCAACCCCAGAAGTCAAAGGTCAAGGGCTACAGGGGGCAATATATGTAAATGTCAAACAGCTCTAGCCCAAGAACTATAGCGCCCTCAGGGTTCATACTTGGTACAATGATGGCCCATAACCCTAGATGTATTCTGTGGTAGCCGCAACCTCAGAGGTCACAGTTCAAAGGCTTTAAACTGCAAATTAGGTACGAACTATTAACACAGTGTAGCGCAATAGGCCGCATTTTGTTAGCTACCTGTATTTGCAATGATAACGGCCTGAATCGTACGTCAAGGAAACTGATCACTTGACAAAACTCCCTTAAAAGGGAATGTGTAGGCATTTTGATTTTGGTTCCTTGGACCACCTCAATAGGTTGTCATGATGGGACAAGGAGTGTGGTTGGTTTAGGGGTGGGGTATAAGAGAGAGTGTGGTCAAGTCTGGTGGTGTTTAAGAGAGAGTGAGGGTCTGATGGGGTATAAGAGAGAGTGAAGGCTTAGTAGTGTATTAGAGAGAGTGTGGGCCAGTCTGGTCATAGGGCCTGCACTTTGTCTCGACATTTGAAAGGGGCGTGAATTCATTTTTGGATACGCCCCTATTATAATTAGGTAATACTCGACTCACACACATTAGTAAATCTGTGATTATCTGTCTGCTTTATCTGTATTGTGCCGTTCTTAAGCAAATAGTTAAACACGATTCCATCAAACATTATAACAATAGCTCTTTTACAGTGTGCAATCATCCCGGGCAATAATTGGGCAATAATAGAGTATGTGCGTGAAATTATTGATTGGCTCCATACAAAGGATTTGAACCGGTGTCCTTCACCGTAATCATGGCGCAATGCAGTGCATTCAATCAAACGTTGTCGTCAACCTATTTGATCGTATAGTGCATTTGTTATGTGTGTGAGACGAGCTGTCGTGGTAGATTGCAATAGCTTATAATCATGCTTTTGTTGAATGAATTTGAGTACTCCGCCATATTTACGGTATGCTACGTCATAATCTAGGTGATTATTTGCATTGGATGTCTTGAATACGCTGGCGAAGTTGTGTAATAATCGGACTAATGCTATAACAGTAGGTGAATACAAGTTTTGAATAAACTGCTCAAATAAAGAAAGTCCGCAGTCATGTAACCCGTCCTACACCAAAATCTGATCGTGTTATGAACATTTAATTGATAAAGTCGTGTGCAGAATCTTGTTAGCTCCAACTTGATACCAAATTTGCCACCAAAAACTCTAAATTCAGAGAGATTGAGACCAGTATATGAAATTTGGTGCATTTTCAAAAGTTGCAAATTAAAATGGACCACGCGAGCTATAGAAATGAATGGCACAGGGCGACCATTGATAAAGCCCGAAACAACCGCTAGGTCATATCGATCGCATCGAGCCCTAGTATTCATCAATTGAATAAAGCGCGCACTTGGGATAGTCGACATGGGTTCATCGTGGGCAAGCAAGCTTGACCACATTGCCACGCTAAGCAAATTCGACCGGGGTATCGTTTTGATTTGCAACTTTTGAAAATGCACCAAATGCCATAAACTGGTATCAGTATTTGTCACTTTTGAGTGTTTGGTATCAAATTTGGTATCAAATTAGAGCTAACAAGATTCTGCACACAACCGTATCAATCAAATTTTCATAACAAGATCAGGTTTTGGTGTAGGACGGGTTACATGACTGCGGACTTTCTTTATTTGAGCAGTTTATATCGCGTTGCAAAGCCCCATTCAGTGATCCCAGCGAAAGTGAAAAAAAAATCAAACTGTTACTTTTATAAATTTTTTAATGAAAAAATTGGCAAAAAACCAAGAAAACGGCAGTATCGACGAAGTTGAAGCCCCATTCAAATAGGCCTACATGTAGCTAATTTATATATAAATTACAGATTCACGTAAATGCATTATTCAATTCATTAGTCAGTTCAATTCACGCCGAGTGTCCTTGACAGGTTTGACTCTGCTTCAGTGGTCATGAAAGAATTCAAAAGATAACCTCTGCCCCAACAATCCCAAGCAATTGTCTGAAACTGCTCTTCGGATGATGTATCATCGTCAAATGATGATAGTCATATAATGACCAAAAGATTATTACTGACTATATCATTGAAGACTGAGTTCCGCAGTCTAGTACAAAATCTGAATTTTGATGATTTTTACGATCGTAAAAATGAAAAAATCACTGATCTGAATGGGCCGTTAGTTCCCACCTCTCCTTACACTGGCAATATGAATCAAAGAAAAATAAAGAAAAAATAAATAAAAAAAGAAAAAGAAAAAAAAGACAAAGAAAAGAAACAATAAAAGAAAAACAAATATGAAAAGTTCGAACAATATTTGGTTTATAAAATTAATGTGACTGTGATGAGGCTCGAACTCACCACCTTGCGATTTAAAGTTCAAGCGCTGTGTACCACATTCTGATGCCTTACCAAGTGAGCTGTGCTCCTGAGATACGAAATAAAAATAAAATAATACACTGTATACCTGCTTGTGTCGGTAATTGATTTGCTCAAATTCAATAATGGTACAGTGCAACAGAGCAAAAATGCCCAAAATTTAAAGCTATATAATTTATGAACAATATATACTACACATAAAAATACTAATACAAGGGAATTTCAACATAAGAATCAAAACAATTCAAGTACCAACATGCACAGCTTTGTCCTTATATCACATTTGGGGTTTTAACAAAATGTTATCAAACCTCTACTGTGATTGGCAGCTGCACAAGGCATCTCTTTGATAGCTGATAATGGCCATCCATTCAGCAAGTGGCTACTAACTGACCTTGACAGGCTTGAATGAGCACTGTCATCTGCTACAAAACCATCACACTCTATATTTATTAATTAATCAATTATGTCAATTAATTAAAAATTTAATGCAAATATGCATATTTTCTCTGACAGAATTGTAGGATTTGACAAGAGCCATCTTTCTTGTAAGTTTGATTCTTATAACATACCGGTATCGTATTAGGTCCCGTTATAGTTGCAGAAAAAAAATACGCGTGCAGGACACACATCGCACACCCCCACACCCAGAGGATCGTGCCGCTTTACAATCGTATAACATTCATTGGCGCTAGTAGTAGTAAATTCCAATTTTCTTCGCTTTACCTCACTTGTTCTGCTCAAAATTAAAAGGGGACATATCTGACAGTAAAAGCTTACATTTTATGGAAATCATGTTTAAATTTGCTTTGCTTAAACAGCACAAAACAGATAAAGCAGCTAAGTTACTATACATAGGCCTATACATGTATGGTATGCCAGGGACTGTTTAAGAATATATCATTAGATTTATGATATTTACTTCGAGGACTGTATATCAAAATGTGAAAAATATCAAATTTTAATAATTTGTCATAAAATTTGTACTATATCGTGAATTTCAAACAATGAAATTTATTTGATATCAGAAAGACATTCTTCGTATTCAGAATGCAATTCGATATGTCTGATGTGCTCTCATGTCACACAAAAAATACTATCGAAACGCTCAAAACGCTCATTCCAGATCCCTTAATTTGGTTAATTTTCTTTGTCTTTTTTTTTTTTTCTTTTCTTGTTTTATTTATTTTTTTTTTTCTTTATTTTCTTTGATTTATATTGCCAGGGTAAGGAGAGGAGGAACTAAAGGCCCATTCAGTGATTTTTTGATTTTTTTTTTTTTCATCCCGACGATCGTAAAAATCATCAAAATTCAGATTTTGGATACTAGACTGCGGAACTCAGTCTTCAATGATAGTCAGTAATTTTTATATTTTGGACATTATTATGACTTGAGGACTGAGTTCTTATGATCCGAGGAGCAGTTTCAGACAATTGCTTGGGATTATTGGGGCAGAGGTTATCTTTTGAATTCTTTCATGACCACTGAAGCATAGTCAAACCTGTCAAGGACACTCGGCGTGAATTGAAAGACCATGTCAATCGCCACAAAAGAATGTCAAAGGTCATAAAAGGCCTATGGCTGATTTTGTACGTTTCGTCATTGTCATAGATGTGCTAACATAGCTTGCTAGTATAGTGGTTCAGCCGAAAGCCGTGTGTCTAAGACAAAAATAATGCCTTTACGTGAGTCTGTAATTTATATACCGGTTCTGACAGTGACAGTATATAAATTAGCTAGGCCTACATATATTTGAATGGGGCTTCAACTTCGTCAATACTGTCGTTTTCCTGTTTTGTTTTTTTGCCATTTGTTTTTCATTAAAAAATTTATAAACGTAACAATTTGATTTGTTTTTCACTTTCGCTGGGATCACTGAATTTACCTACTGCTATATAGTATTAATCCGATTATTACATAACTTTGCCAGCGTATTCAAGACATTGGTTATGTAAGGGATAAACTGTACATGGGTATAGAGGCCCTGCATGCTTTTATCGATTGGCTCCAAACAAAGGATTTGAACCGGTGTCCTTCACCGTAATCACGGCGCAGTAGCTTACAATCCATTCAATCAAATGTTGTCAGTGTGCGAGACGAACGATGTATAAATCTGGAGGTCACATCATCACTTTAATCATGCTTATTGTAAAAAGTTTGTCCAATGCATATACTGTGTGTATTGTTCCCGGGTATTGTCAATGCAGTCAAGCAAACAGGTATTATATTTTGAAAAGGCCGCTATAGTATATTCACAGGGGTGTCTTGAATGGCCAATCATATGGGACATAATCAAATTGCAGTGACTGCTTCCTTTGTTACCACATGTCAGTCATCTTGTGATTATTGGACCATGTAAACCTGCAAAAAACGAGACAAAGTGAAGGCCCTATGTGGTGTTTTAGAGCGTGAGTGGTTGAGTATAAGAGAGAGAGAGAGAGAGAGAGAGAGAGTGAGGGTCTGGTGGGGTATTAGAGTGTGGTCCAGGCTGGTGGTGTTTTAGAGAGATTGATGGTCTAATGGGGTATAAGAGAGAGTGAAGGCTTGGTAGGGTATAAGAGAGAGTGTGGACCAGTCTGGTGGTATTTTAGAGAGAGTGTGTGTATAGTGGAGTATAAGAGAGAGTTAAGGCTTGGTGGGGTATTAGAGAGAGTATGGGTCAGCCTGGTGGTGTTTTAGAGCGAGTGAGTGTCTGGTGGAGTATAAGAGAGAGTGAGGGTCTGGTGGGGTATTAGAGAGCGTGGTCCAGTCTGGTGGTGTTTTAGAGAGTGATGGTCTGGTGGAGTATAGAGAGAGTGCGGTCTGGTGGGGTATTAGAGAGTGTGGCCAGTCTGGTGGTGTTTTTAGAGCGAGTGAGTGTCTGGTGGAGTATAAGAGGCGTGAGGGTCTGGTGGGGTATTAGAGAGAGTGTGGTCCAGTCTGGTGGTGTTTTAGGCGTGAGTGTCTGGTTGAGTATAAGAGAGAGTGAGAGAGAGAGAGAGAGAGAGAGAGAGAGAGAGAGAGAGGGTCTGGTGGGGTATTAGAGTGTGGTCCAGGCTGGTGGTGTTTTAGAGAGATTGATGGTCTAATGGGGTATAAGAGAGAGTGCAGGCTTGGTAGGGTATAGGAGAGAGTGTGGGCCAGTCTGGTGGTGTTTTAGAGAGAGTGAGTGTATAGTGGAGTATAAGAGAGAGTGAAGGCTTGGTGGGGTATTAGAAAGAGTATGGGTCAGCCTGGTGGTGTTTTAGAGCGAGTGAGTTTCTGGTGGAGTATAAGAGAGAGTGAGGGTCTGGTGGGGTATCAGAGAGTGTGGTCCAGTCTGGTAGTGTTTTCAGAGAGTGAGGGTCTGGTGGGGTATAAATGAGAGTGAAGGCTTGGTAGGGTATTAGAGAGAGTGTGGGCCAGTCTAGTGTTATGAGCATTACATGTATATCAAATGAAAGTTTAAAACAAGGGGTTTCACATGGTGCTCACCAAGTTTTTGTTTGTGAATAGGGGAAGGGGGTTAGGTGTGGTCATCACGGGCATAGATATTCGTGTTTGGTCAAACACAACTGTGGTTTCTAGTCCTTCTTATCTATGCCCGTGTAACGGGGCATAGATATTGTATTTGTTGTGTTTAGTCTTCGGCTTCTCCTTCTTCTCCTTCTCCTTCTCCTTCTCAAGATCAGTCCTTTGCACCCCTCTAGCTCAGGAACTAAAGTAGCCCCTGGGCCCATACTTGGTACAATGATGACCCATGACCCCTAGATACATCCTAGGGTACCCCCGACCCCAAAGGTCAAAGGTCATGGGCTACAGGGGGCAATATGTGTAAAATTTCAAACAGCTCTAGCTCAACTACTATAGCGCCCTCAGGGTTCATACTTGGTACAATGATGGCCTATGACCCTAGAAGTATGCTATGCTAGCCGCAACCCCAGAGATCAAAGTTCATATGCTTTAAAAAGCAAAATAGGTACGACCGGTTAACACAGTGTATCGCAATAGGTAGCATTTTGGTAGCTACCTGTATTTGCAATGATGAAGGCTTCAAATATACGTCAAGATGTACAATGGGGGTTAAGAGGTTAACCGCTTAAAGGGACACAATGTTTGGGATTAAAGGGGTATTCTCCAGTCTGGTGGTGTTTCAGAGAGAGTGAGGGTCTGATGGAGTATAAGAGAGTGATGGCTTGGTGGGGTATCAGAGAGAGTTTGGGCCAGCCTGGTGGTGTTTTAGAGCGAGTGAGTGTCTGGTGGATTATAAGAGAGAGTGAGGGTCTGGTGAGGTATTAGAGAGAGTGTGCGCCAATCTGGGGGTGTTTTAGAGCTAGTGAGTGTCTGGTGGAGTATAAGAGAGAGTGATGGCTGGTGGGGCATTAGAGAGAGTTGGGGTCAGCCTGGTGGTGTTTTAGGCGAGTGAGTGTCTGGTGGAGTATAAGAGAGAGTGAAGGCTTGGTGGGGTATTAGAGAGAGTATGGGTCAGCCTGTTGGTGTTTTAGAGCGAGTGGGTGTCTGGTGGAGTATAAGAGAGAGTGAAGGCTTGGTGGGGTATTAGAGAGTATGGGTCAGCCTGTTGGTGTTTTAGAGCGAGTGAGTGTCTGGTGGAGTATAAGAGAGAGTGATGGCTGGGTGGGGTATTAGAGAGAGTTTGGGTCAGCCTGGTGGTGTTTTAGAGCGAGTGAGTGTCTGGTGGCGTATAAGAGAGAGTGAGGGTCTGGTGGGGTATTAGAGACAGTTTGGGTCAGCCTGGTGGTGTTTTAGAGCGAGTGAGTGTCTGGTGGAGTATAAGAGAGAGGGTCTGGTGGGGTATTAGAGAGAATGTAGTCCAGTCTGGTGGTGTTTAAGAGAGATTGATGGTCTGATGAGGTATAAGAGAGAGTGAAGGCTTGGTAGGGTATTAGAGAGAGTATGGGTCAGCCTGGTGGTGTTTTAGAGAGAGTGAGTGTATAGTGGAGTATAAGAGAGAGTGAAGGCTTAGTGGGGTATTAGAGAGAGTATGGGTCAGCCTGTTGGTGTTTAGAGCGTGTGAGTGTCTGGTGGAGTATAAGAGAGAGTGGGGGTCTGGTGGGGCATTAGAGAGAGTATGGGTCAGCCTGATGGTGTTTTAGAGCGAGTGAGTGTCTGGTGGAGTATAAGAGAGTGCGGGTCTGGTGGGGTATTAGAGAGAGTGTGGTCCAGTCTGGTGGTGCTTTAGAGCGAGTGAGTGTCTGGTGGAGTATAAGAGAGTGATGGTCTGGTGGGGTGTTAGAGAGAGTGTGGGCCACGGGCATAGATATTCGTGTTTGGTCAAACACAACTGTGGTTTCTAGTTCTCCTTCTTCTCAAGATCAGTCCTTTGCACCCCTCTAGCTCAGGAACTAAAGTAGCCCCTGGGCCCATACTTGGTACAATGATGGCCCATGACCCCTAGATACATCCTAGGGTACCCCCAACCCCAAAGGTCAAAGGTCATGGGCTATAGGGGGCAATATGTGTAAAATTTCAAACAGCTCTAGCTCAACTACTATAGCGCCCTCAGGGTTCATACTTGGTACAATGATGGCCTATGACCCTAGAAGTATGCTATGCTAGCCGCAACCCCAGAGGTCAAAGTTCATATGCTTTAAAAAGCAAAATAGGTACGACCGGTTAACACAGTGTGTCGCAATAGGTAGCATTTTGGTAGCTACCTGTATTTGCAATGATGAAGGCTTCAAATATACGTCAAGACGTACAATGGGGTTAAGAGGTTAACCACTTAAAGGGACACAATGTTTTGAGATTAAAGGGGTATTCTCCAGTCTGGTGGTGTTTCAGAGAGAGTGAGGGTCTGATGGAGTATAAGAGAGAGTGATGACTTGGTGGGGTATTAGAGAGAGTTTGGACCAGCCTGGTGGTGTTTTAGAGCGAGTGAGTGTCTGGTGGATTATAAGAGAGAGTGGGGTCTGGTGAGGTATTAGAGAGAGTGTGCGCCAATCTGGGGGTGTTTTAGAGCTAGTGAGTGTCTGGTGGAGTATAAGAGAGAGTGATGGCTGGGTGGGGTATTAGAGAGAGTTGGGGTCAGCCTGGTGGTGTTTTATAGCGAGTGAGTGTCTGGTGGAGTATAAGAGAGTGAAGGCTTGGTGGGGTATTAGAGAGTATGGGTCAGCCTGTTGGTGTTTTAGAGCAGTGAGTGTCTGGTGGAGTATAAGAGAGAGTGATGGCTGGGTGGGGTATTAGAGAGAGTTTGGGTCAGCCTGGTGGTGTTTTAGAGCGAGTGAGTGTCTGGTGGCGTATAAGAGAGAGTGAGGGTCTGGTGGGGTATTAGAAAGAGTGTGTGCCAGTCTGGTGGAGTTTTAGAGCTAGTGAGTGTCTGGTGGAGTATAAGAGAGAGTGATGGCTTGGTGGGGTATTAGAGAGAGTTTGGGTCAGCCTGGTGGTGTTTTAGAGCGAGTGCCTGGTGGAGTATATTAGAGAGAGGGTCTGGTGGGGTATTAGAGAGAATGTGGTCCAGTCTGGTGGTGTTTGAGAGAGATTGATGGTCTGATGAGGTATAAGAGAGAGTGAAGGCTTGGTAGGGTATTAGAGAGAGTATGGGTCAGCCTGGTGGTGTTTTAGAGAGAGTGAGTGTATAGTGGAGTATAAGAGAGAGTGAAGGCTTAGTGGGGTATTAGAGAGAGTATGGGTCAGCCGGGTGGTGTTGTAGAGCGTGTGAGTGTCTGGTGGAGTATAAGAGAGAGTGGGGTCTGGTGGGGCATTAGAGAGAGTATGGGTCAGCCTGATGGTGTTTTAGAGCGAGTGAGTGTCTGGTGGAGTATAAGAGAGAGTGAGGGTCTGGTGGGGTATTAGGGAGAGTGTGGTCCAGTCTGGTGGTGTTTTAGAGCGAGTGTCTGGTGGAGTATAAGAGAGTGATGGTCTGGTGGGGTGTTAGAGAGAGTGTGGGCCACGGGCATAGATATTCGTGTTTGGTCAAACACAACTGTGGTTTCTAGTTATCATCTATGCCCGTGGAACGGCGGCATAGATATTGTATTTGTTGTGTTTAGTCTTGACTTCTTCTTATCTATGCCCGTGGAGCAGTGGCATAGATATTGTATTTGTTGTGTTTAGTCTGCGGCTTCTCCTCCTTCTCCTTCTCCTCCTCCTTCTCAAGACCAGTCCTTTGCACTCCTCTAGCTCAAGAACTAAAGTAGCCTCGGGGCCCATACTTGGTATAATGATGGCCCATGACCCCTAGAAACATCCTAAGGTAACCACGACCCCAGAGGTCAAAGGTCATGGGCTACAGGGGGCAATATGTATAAAAATTGAAGCACCTCTAGCTCAAGAACTATAGCGCCCTCAGGGTTCATACTTAGTATAATGATGGCCCATGACCCCTAGAAGTAACTTATGGTAGCCGCGACCCCAGAGGTCAAAGGTCACATGCTACAGGTGGCAATATGTGTAAATTTTTAAAACCGCTTTAGCTCAAGAACTATAGCGCCCTCAGGGTTCTTGCTTGGTACAATGATAGCCCATGACCCTTAGATATTTCCTGCATTAACATCGACCCCAGAAGTCAAAGGTCATGGGCTACAGGGAGCAATATGTGTAAAATTTCAAACAGCTCTAGCTCAAGAACTACAGCGCCCTCAGGGTTCATACTTGGTACAATGATGGCCCATGACCCTAGATGTATTCTGTGGTAGCCGCAACCCCAGAGGTCAAAGTTCAAAGGCTTTAAAAAGCAAACTAGGTACAACCTATTAACACAGTGTGGCGCAATAGGTAGCGTTTTGTTAGCTACCTGTGTTTGCAATGATAACGGCCCGAATCGTATGCGTCAAGGAAATTTATCACTTCACAAAATTCCCTTAAAAGGGAATGTGTAGGCATTTTGATATTGGTGCCTTGGACCACCTCAAAAAAGCTGTCATTGTGGGACATGGCGTGTGGTTGGTTAATGGGTGTTAGGAGGGTTAAGGGTTGTCACGGTTTGTAAGGGGTGGTCACCAGTTTTTTAGATTTGGCGCCCAATTGGTAACTTTTTTATTTTAAGTGCTATGAGGATGATACTTATATCAATTAAAGCTTATAAAAGGGCTTCCACATAATGGTCACCAACTTTTGGATTTGGCGCCCAATTGGGCGCTTTTTTGTTAAGGTGCTATGAGGATAATACTTATATCAATTAAAGTTTATAACAAGGGCTTCCACATGGTGGTCACCAACTTTTGGATTTGGCGCCCAATTGGGCGCTTTTTTATTTTAGGTGCTATGAGGATGATACTTATATCAATTAAAGTTTATAACAAGGGCTTTCACATGATGGTCACTAACTTTTGCATTTGGCGCCCAATTGGGCGGTTTTTTATTTTAGGTGCTATGATAATGATGCTTATATCATTTAAAGCTTATACCAAGGGGTATAAGTTTTCGTTTTGTGAATAGGGGAAGGGGGGTTAGGTGTGGTCACGGGCATAGATATTCGTGTTTGGTCAAACACAACTGTGGTTTCTAGTTCTCCTTCTCCTCCTCCTTCTTCTCAAGACCAGTTCTTTGCACTCCTCTAGCTCAAGAACTAAAGTAGCCTTGGGGCCCATACTTGGTACAATGATGGCCCATGACCCCTAGATACATCCTAGGGTACCCCGACCCCAAAGGTCAAAGGTCATGGGCTACAGGGGGCAATATGTGTAAAATTTCAAACAGCTCTAGCTCAAAAACTATAAGCGCCCTCAGGGTTCATACTTGGTACAATGATGGCCTATGACCCTAGAAGTATGCTATGCTAGCCACAACACCAGAGGTCAAAGTTCATATGCTTTAAAAAGCAAAATAGGTACGACCGGTTAACACAGTGTATCGCAATAGGTAGAATTTTGGTAGCTATCTGTATTTGCAATGATGAAGGCTTCAAATATACGTCACGACGTACAATGGGGTTAAGAGGTTAACCGCTTAAAGGGACAAAATGTTTTGGGATTAAAGGGGTATTCTCCAGTCTGGTGGTGTTTCAGAGAGAATGAGGGTCTGATGGAGTATAAGAGAGTGATGGCTTGGTGGGGTATTAGAGAGAGTATGGGGCCAGCCTGGTGGAGTTTTAGAGCGAGTGAGTGTCTGGTGGAGTATAAGAGAGAGTGGGGTCTGCTGGGGTATTAGAGAGTGTGGACCAGTCTGGTGGTGTTTTAGAGAGAGTGATGGTCTGATGGGGTATAAGAGAGAGTGAAGGTTTGGTAGGGTATTAGAGAGAGTGTGGGCTAGTCTGGTGGTGTTTTAGAGAGAGTGAGTGTCTGGTGGAGTATAAGAGAGAATGAGGGTCTGGTGGGGTATTAGAGAGAGTATGGTCCAGTCTGGTGGTGTTTTAGAGCGATTGATGGTCTGATGGGGTATAAGAGAGAGTGAAGGTTTGGTAGGGTATTAGAGAGAGTGGGCTAGTCTGGTGGTGTTTTAGAGAGAGTGAGTGTATAGTGGGGTATAAGAGTGAGTGAAGGCATGGTGGGGTATTAGAGAGAGTAGGGCCAGCCTGGTGGTGTTTTAGAGCGAGTGAGTGTCTGGTGGAGTATAAGAGAGTGATGGTCTGGTGGGGTGTTAGAGAGAGTGTGGGCCACGGGCATAGATATTCGTGTTTGGTCAAACACAACTGTGGTTTCTAGTTCTTCTTCTTCTTCTTCTCAAGATCACTTTTTGCACCCCTCTAGCTCAAGAACCAAAGCAGCCTCTGGGCCCAAACTTGGTATACTGATGGCCCACGGCCCTTAGCATCATCCTAGAGTACCTCGACCCCAGAGGTCAAAGGTCATGGGCTACAGGGGGTAATATGTGTAAAATTTCAAACAGCTCTAGCTCAAGAACTACAGCGCCCTCAGGGTTCATACTTAGTATAATGATGGCCCATGACCTCTAGAAGTAACTTATGGTAGCCACGACCCCAGAGGTCAAAGGTCACAGGCTACAGGGAGCAATATGTGTAATTTTTTAAAACCGCTTTAGCTAAAGAACTATAGCACCCTCAGGGTTCATGCTTGGTACAATGATGGCCCATGACCCTTAGATATTTCCTGAATTAACATCGACCCCAGAGGTCAAAGGTCATGGGCTACAGGGAGCAATATGTGTAAAATTTCAAACAGCTCTAGCTCAAGAACTACAGTGCCCTCAGGGTTCATACTTGGTACAATGATGGCCCATGACCCTAGATGTATTCTATGGTAGCCACAACCTCAGAGGTCAAAGTTCAAAGGCTTTAAAAAGCAAACTAGGTACAACCTATTAACACAGTGTAACGCAATAGGTAGCGTTTTGTTAGCTACCTGTGTTTGCAATGATAACGGCCCGAATCGTACGTCAAGGAAATTGATCACTTAACAAAAATATCCTTAAAGGGAATGTGTAGGCATTTTGATATTGGTGCCTTGGACCACCTCAAAAGGCTGTCATTGTGGGACATGGAGTATGGTTGGTTAATGGGTGTTAGGAGGGTTAAGGGTTGTCACGGTTTGTAAGGGGTGACCAACGGGGTGGTCACCAGTTTTTTAGATTTGGCGCCCAATTGGGCGCTTTTTTAAATATTTTAAGTGCTATGAGGATGATTCTTATATCAATTAAAGCTTATAAAAAGGGCTTCCATATAATGGTCGCCAACTTTTGGATTTGGCGCCCAATTGGGCGCTTTTATATTTAAGGTGCTATGGGGATAATACTTATATCAATTAAAGTTTATAACAAGGGCTTCCACATGGTGGTCACCAACTTTTGGATTTGGCGCCCAATTGGGCGCTTTTTAATTTTAGGTGCTATGAGGATGATTGATACTTATATCAATTAAAGTTTATAACAAGGGCTTTCACATGTTGGTCAGTAACTTTTGCATGGGGAGTGCTTGGTTAAGCGGTGGGGTCACGGGCATAGATATTCGTGTTTGCTCAAACACAAGTGGTTTCTAGTGTTAAATTGTTTTAATGAATTTGGCATGTTTTATACACCTTATGAAAAGTGTTTGTACCAGGATGACTGACCTCAAAGGCAGGGCAAAAGTCAATTTGTTGGTGTTGCAGATTCTGAGTTTCCCATTTAAAATTTAAAATTGCTGCCCTTTTGAAATCTGTTCAAAACTGAAAACAAAGCCATCTTTTTTGCAACTGATTTTTAAAGATGTACTAAAATGTAGATGAATATACATTAAGGGCTCTGGGATGAGCGTTTGGAAAGTATTTTTTGTGGGACATGAGAGCACATCAGACATCAAATTGCATTCTGAATATGTAGAATGTCCTTCTGATATCAAATAATTTGGATTTTTTTGACAGTCAGTTGAAAATGTTGATCTTTCATATTGACGATATACATTTTTCCCCAAAAAGACCTAATTTCTTTTGGTGTTTGGAAAAAATCCATATCTTCAATACGAAAGGTCAACATTTTCAATTGATCGTTGGTTTTTCATCCCAGCTACATATAGCCTACACTTAAAGTACATATCATTAAATAAAGTTTACTTCAAGGACTTAAATATCAAAAATATCAATTTTTAATCATTTGCCATAAAATTTCAAAAAATCAAAATTATTTGATATCAGAAGGACATTCTTCATATTCAGAATGCAATTCGATATGTCTTATGTGCTCTCATGTCCCACAAAATATACTGTGTAATCGTTGCAACCAGAGCCCTTAAGTCATGCATTGTAAAAAGTTTACAAAACATTCATTGGTGCCATTTTCCCATTTGATAGCACCTTCCTTGTCTATTCAGCCGGTGGTGTTCTTATTAGGTGTTTAGCTATATTTACTGCCACTTTCTAAACTCTGTTCTCAAACTTTTGAGTCTATTATAGAGTTGGCTTACTGTAAATAGTTTTCTTTTATGTAAAAACAATTGTGTAACATTGCATTTTTAACTTCCGTCCAATGGTGAAATAACACACAAAAAGTTGTTAGCATTAACTCTAAAAATCATGCCAATTTGAAAGGTGTCTGAAAACAATATGTGTGCTCTGTAGTTTGCTCTCTCTAATTTGGGACAAAAACAGACAAATACTGAACTTGCCTACGTATTCATTGCAAAATTTATATTTTAAATTGATGTTTACATTGTGGACTTCCAGTGTCAAATAGAACAAGATCAGGCAGCCAGACAACAATGGCTTCTACAAGGAAAATGCATTGTAAAAATAAAGTAAAGTTGAGATGCCAAAAAACTTGTGATTGACCTGCAAATTGACCTAGAGCAAAATCAAACAAACTTAATTGTTAAATTGGGAGAAAGTTTCATAAGATTTTTATGATTGGAAAACACCTTTGAGGATATAAATTTGACATGGATAATAGATTTTATAGATTTGGGACTGAAGTTATACATACAACAAACTTAGTTCTTGGGTTTTTTTTCCAAATTTTGGGAAGAAAGTCCACTTTTCACAAAATGAAATCCTGCGTACGGGCCTGCTTATTAGGCTCCACTGGTAAGATGGTTTATTTTATAAAGTCTTAAGGAGAACTTGGATCCTACACTTATGTGCCTCTGCTCATGCTGAGAACTTGGATGCTACACTTATGTGCCTCTGCTGAGTCTGCTCATGCTGAGAACTTGGATCCTACACTTATGTGCCTCTGCTCATGCTGATAACTTGGATCCTACACTTATGTGCCTCTGCTCATGCTGAGAACTTGGATCCTACACTAATGTGCCTTTGCTCATGCTGAGAACTTGGATCCTACACTTATGCTTGCTATTTCGGCCACATCACAATCTGAGGAACTGAGAATTGAAGTTTTTATACATAGTGTGGTGACTGGGGAGAGACCCACTTCCCCTTCCCTGGGGGTTAGTTACAAGGTGATCAACTTCCGAACTACAGAACAATAGCTCCAATATATCTCAATACCAATCAATTGTTTATATACCCTATATACTAGATGCATATCAGTGCAATAATGGTCTCTGGAATCCTTAAACCCTGATTTAGGGAAAACAGGATCAGTTTAAATTCTGCTGTAGGGTTGGTGAAATTGGTTTATAGATCTGTTTTCATTTCCACTTTGGCCTTTGGCAAGAAAAGATAAGCCTGTTTTCACTTTTTGAGGATGTGGAAATTATATGTGGGTTTTATAAAACAAAGAGAAAAAGTACCATATTCCGTGATTTTAGGGCACTCCATGACCTCTTCTGAAGAGAAAGTTGTGGTTTGATTCGGAAATTTCATCTAAAGGGTGGACTACAATCTACGAAAAAAGTCCTTGGAACGCTTGGTACACTCTGTCGAAATTCTGTGCAGAATTTCATATGATCATGGAAATGACGTATATTTTGCCTGGGAACAAGCATGACATCTACAACAATGTTATACCCTTCCACTCTCCCCATCAATCAATGTTGGAACACATGGGAAACCGCTGAAGACTTTGGTATTTCTCAACATTGCACAGGGGAGAGGGGGTGACAGTTTTCCGTTATTTACACGCAAGCGTTTCAAGACTTTTTTCGTTGATTGTCTCTACCGAATGCAAAATATTTCATCTAAATTTTGTTTTTGTGTCATAACTCAAAAACGGAATGTCGTATGAGCTTCATATTGCACACGATTTGAGAGTGGATTATATGTTTTGGAAAATTGTTGATAAAGAAATTGGTTTATTTAGGGAGTGGTCACTGAAACCATCCCTTATGCTAAACAACACATGTTTCGTAATTATGGCTCTAAACTGCTCTAAAATGTTGTATGAGCTTCATATTGCACACGATTTGGTAGTATATAATATCCCTTTGAATCATAATAAAATTGTTGATAAAGATGTTGGATTATTTAGGGAATGGTCACTGAAAGCACCTCCTATGCTAAATTACACACATTTCGTAATTAACCAAACCATTTCATCAATTGACCAATACCGGTAACCAATGATTGATAAGTGAGTAAAAATGACCCTGGTCGGCTGCTGTCAAAAACATAAATATTGAAGATATTATGAAATGAGTACTGATTGAAATGTTTCAATCTTTTAAAGATTGATAGGAATCATTCTAAATAGATTGAAAATGTTTTTTGATTTGACTCTTACTATTTTTGTAGATTGATTTCACTATCCATTTGTCCCTAATTGCCTAAAAGAGTAGATTTGCATTGCAAAAAAGTTAAATAAAATATATCCATTCTTTATTAAAAATCATTAAGGATTTATTTGGTCAAAGTAAGGCGGTGTGAGGGGGAAAATATTTTTATCAAAATTATTTGAAACATTCAAACTTTTAATATCAGTGATGTAATAAGGAAGTTTAAACCAAAAAAATATTTAACATTAAACATGATGAAAGTGTGGTTGGTTGTCAATCAAGTGTTGGCATATACACCTTGATTAAGGAAGGTAAAAGTGTTTGATTTATACCCTGCCTGCTAGCCATAGGCTTCAACACAAAAATTCTAAAGTTTTGAGATATTTTCTCAAAATATCAAAAGCTATATCAGAAACTACTGAACCAATGCTGGGCTTGTTTGGACTCAATTTAATGCATTTTTTATGCTGATTCCCAACATGGTCATGAAAATGTATAATTCTAAAACATTTTGAATTTTTAAAGAAAATTCAGAACTTGTTGTCTACAGACGACAACGGTGTGGAGTGGGTTTATTCATCTTGTTTAAACAATTACTCAACAAGTTTAAGCAAAACTGACAATTAGTTTAATGTATTATTGTTTACATTGAAATTATGAGTATAGGAACATGCTAGATCCCTAGTTTTGTATCCCTTGACAACAAATTTTGGTGGTGGTTTTGGTGGTTTGTACTTATACATTGTACATATTTATATATTGGTAAGCATGCATTTGTGTAAAATACATGTTTTGATTGCATTTGAAATGAATCACTGCCATTTGTAAATAATTTTGGCATAATGAAAATATGTTATTAATGCACCCTAGGAAAAGTGTTCCTTCCAAGAAGGTCCTGAGTTAAATATGCAGGCAGGATCACTTTTCCAGGTTATGTTATGACAGCAAAACTATTGACATCATATACATGGGCATCACCAGACCAATCAGATTCAGATAGGGGTGCACAACATATTTTGCCGATGTGCATTGAAGAAAACACATAATGTTTCCTCACAGTGGAAATGTGACTGATAATGGTTTTCAGTATTTCCGTACCCAAAAATTAGTGGAGAAAAAGAAAGTGTGCAGTGGAGTGTTTTGTATGGAAACACGCTGTTTCATTCCAAGTTCTTGAGATTATTTCAAATGACCAACTGAAAGGAGGGTATTTTCTGAAACTGATGCAAATGGACCTCTAACTTAGTGGTTTAGTAAGGGACAGTTCTATTATATTTACACCAATTTTCTGATTTCCCCCCATGTTTTTCCCTCAGTTCTCCATTTAAAACTTGTTGACATTCTCCCCTCATGTTTCAAATATAACATTCAGATTCCTCCCTCAAGATTCTCCCCCCCAAAAAAAAGATTCTCTCTTAAAACACCCACTCCCCCTGGCATAAATATTAACCCTAATACCCATAAATACCACAATGAAAACCATTGCGCATGCATGAATCCCAGGGTCTGTGATGATGCAATCACCCTAAGTGCTATGTTCATGTAACCCGCATGGCTACTGGTCGCATGGCTACTGGTAGGTGATCGTGTGCTTGGCATGTGAGGGGTCTAAAGTTCGAATCCCGGGGGTGCCAAGTGATTTCTTTGTTCATCTTCTCTCCTTTCTCCATGTTAGATGGTCCATAAAACACTGTTTGTTTCCTAAACTTCATCTTGATGTTTAAAATCCATGAACCAAGGGGCAGGTGTCCAGTTTAGTATATAATCATAACCATAGACTCTATTGTGGTCTATGATATAACTATGATACCTGCTTCAAAGGAGCTAGTTCAAGTACGTATGAGCATATTTGACTTGGCTTTAGACTTCAGGTTCTTTCTTTAAAAATAAATACTACCAATAGCTATGTTTGGATTTCTTTTATTCCTAGTCCAAACTTGGTATAATTTGTGATGTTGACTTGAAGGCTTGAATCCATATCATGAGAGACAGAACTGGTGGCTGGTGACTTCTAGTCTGGGCCTGAAGTTTCCACTACATCAGACATGCCGGAACAAATTTTAAACTGATTTTATACAGTCATTCAAAACATTTTGAAGAGAAGGGACATGTTCACAATCAGTGGCATAGCCAGCACTTTTTCAGAGGGTGAGCAAATGAAGGGGGCCAAGGCAACTTTTGAGGAGGGCAAACTTTGATGAAAATGGTCAAAAATAAGCTCAAAAGTACACAAAAGGCCTAAAAATCTTACATACCAGGGTGTGTGTACAGGGTTACCAAAACATTTCAGCCCAAATTGTGGGTCAAAAGGTGTCCAATTTTTCTCTTAACCACTGGTTTCTATGGGACAGGTAAGTACCGTAAGTCACTGAAAAAGTCACCCAATTATTTTCATAACCTTTAGTTTCTATGGGACAGGATTAAAGTCACAGGCAAAACTGAAAGTCACCCAATTGGGCTACCAAATCATGGGTTTGGCAACCATGTATGTGTGTTTTTGCTTCTTTAAACTTCAAATAGAATGTAAACATCTCATTATTCTTCCATTTTAACTATTTAGCCTATGCATCATTTGTGTCATTTAATTGGCAAACAAACTTTTTTTCACCTAAAATAGTTTATTTACACGTACTTCCACCTTTTTTTGTCTAATATATCTATATTCAAATGTTAATTAAACTTTCTTCAAATATATTGATTTGTGTAATATGGGGCACTTAGCAAAGCTATGCTATGACTAAACCATGATAACAATAAACTTGTTGAAATAGCACTCATACTTGACACTCGGGCTTGGGCAAGTCAAGATGAAAAATTGATTTTCAAATATTTCTTTGAATGCTAATAAAAATATCATTCAATTGGAATTTTATCACCATTTCCTAGCAATAAAGTTGGAAGATTGAAATAAAATCTTTTAAGTACAAGTTTATTAAAAGTTTAGTGATATCCTCCAGATATCCTCAGCTCTCATGTTTTGTAAAACATCCATCTACATGGGCTGCGTCTGTGAGTAAATTCTCACCCAATATTTTTCATGGTAAGCCAACTGTTATAGCACCCTCACCCCTCCAAGTGCCTTTGAATAGTCCAAAACTATTATCAGCCATTGAGAGGCCTGGATTGGAACTGCTAGACTTGATCAAGATTAGTAGTAGTTCAGCTCAACACACTATGTCAACAGGGACCATGCGGTGATTTCTTCTGCAGGGTTTCCATAAAGAGATAGGCTATATCGTGATGGTCTTTCTGCTACATACAGGAGGCTTGATGATGAAGTAAAATTAAACTATTACTCAAAGCGGAAAGTAAGCTCACCTGAGAGCTTTCGGAACGTAGAACTGTTCCTTGTTCACTCGGTAGATGGACTGGTGAATGATGCTTGTTACTGGTCAGAGTCACGTGACATGCTCTGACGCAGTAAAGAGTTGTAAGCTCCGGAGAGTCTGTGGCGGCCTTGGTCTTTGTTCAAATCACTTTTGCTGGTCCTGATGTGAATGGATTCCTTAACGCCCCAGGATTTAATGTTTACAAATAAAGGTACATTTTTGTGGATATTTATTCATCATTTTAACAATTTGATGATTCTAACTTGAAGTAAATTAAATTAAAGATTACTATGTGAAGTATGTTTACTTGGTTTCACTTAAAAAATCTTTAATAAATTATATAAATTTCAGTTTCCAAATTCCAATACTCCCTTTCCTTCATGACTTTGCAATGCCAGTGAATTGACTATGTTTAGATGATCAAGGCAGGTAGATTAAAATGTGGGTTAATTGTGTGAGCATGCATGCCAGCCAGAAGTGGATTTTCAAAGTGCAGGAAAGGAAAACAATAGGAAACATAAGTGATTCCTGGAATATAGGGGGGGGGTATAACAATAGCAGCAGGAAGTGAAATGACATAGTGAATCTGTAGATAAGTGAATGGGTGAAAAGAAAAGAGATGCAGGGAAACAGAGCGGTCTGGAAAATGTCCCAATCAGGAAGTTTCTCCCAGGGAAACTTAGGCAGTTGTATTCATTCAATGTTTCTTTTAATTTGTAGGCCTATATTTTGTGAAAATTTTAAATATTTATAATGTTAATGTATACTTTGTATGGGGTCCTGCTTGGAAAGCAGTGCTTGCCACTGAAGCTGTTTTTATAATACCCTCAATTACTAATTACTACATGTATCTATCTAAGGAAATTTGGCTTTCCTTGATAAAGAAATGCATTTGAATATCATCAGGTTTTGATATTTTGTGGGAAATTTGGTTTATCATTCTGGAGATAAATAATTTACTGAGCATGTGAAGAACCTGCCTGTCATCAAGATTTTTTCACATTAATAATGACATCAATAGTGAAGCAAAAGTACTTTGATGCTCTGCATGATCAATTTCAAGACTTATATCAAGTCTAAGTGCAATCAACCAGTGCAGTGAGCAGCAATAGTGCCACTTCTCAAACCAGTCAGTCAAGCAGCAAGTGCTGAACCTGTGAGGATAGCTCCCAGTCAATACCAGTTCTATGCAAGGCTAAGCTATTCAACATGGTCAACAGAGAAAAGTTCTGCTTTTAGCTTTGAATACATTACAAATTTGCAATAACAATTGGGCAGTTGCTTGAATTTTCAACTCTGACGACGACGACGCACACACATCTCTCCTCGCAGGCAAATTACGGAATTTTATTTCACAATGAGGAGCTTCAAGCATGCTAGAGCTATTTTAAACCTCGAAGCAAAACTGTTCCAAGATGTTGCATACATGTAGTATTTTGTCTGGTGGCACCACCCCCTATATATTCCTATGTGTACAAAGGATATAATTACACAACTTTATCCGTGGAATCGTGGCTTTTTACATTTTACGAAAACTAGGCCATGCTTTTGCATCTTTCTTGAGTGATATCTAATATTTGAATGCTGATTGTTGTTGGCAACATATTTCCTGGGGTTGCACCATTATGTCTAATGTGCTCTGGATTTATATCATGATGTACCTGAAGAAAATGGATTCATACTCTTGCTACTAGCCAGCTGGATACTAAACTTTGTATGTTTTTGACGACTTTGATGCACAAAATAAGTATATCATAATAATTGTACTAGTCTAAATTTTTCATCAACTTGGAATTTTATTGGATATTTTGACAACTAGTGAAGCTTCACAATGACAAGCATCGCAGGCAAATCATTCCTATTGAATAGATACTTAGGGGAACTGAGGAACATGGGGCACCAGGATCGGGTACCACCATCAGGTAAGCAAGGTAGCCTAAAATTTTGCGGGACATTTTAATTAAAATTACTTTGTTTCCGTTGATCATTCAATACCAAAACTTCTCAATAAGTTATCCAGCTCAGGTGTGTCAATTGGCAGTAACTATGCATGGACCTGAGGTTTTTATCAGTGACATCAGGACCCTGACAGCAAGTTCAGAAGTATGTTACTGCGTGGAAGCGGCCATTGACCCTGTCATCGCGTATCAGGAACTACCAGTCGCTTACGGTGCATTTGAATGTGCCCTATACGCGTTATTGATTGCGTAGGACGCTTCTGCTGTCGACGCGTTCGTTAGCACCCCGGGCCCGGCGATCCCCCGCATTGCCGTTAGCACCCCATGGCAGCTCCCATACCTGTGTCAATTTGTGATTCACAGGATCTTATTTTCAGGCTCTGTAGTGTGCAAATTTGGCTGGTCCGATTTTTACAGTGGGGGACCTTATGACATACTGACTGGGGCCCTGCAATCCCCTCCCCTCCCAGCTAGACAGGCAAAGATTCTGCCAACCTGCCCGACTAATACACCCAACTGTATTAAGCCAAACTAGGAGGAAAATGATGTAAAAAAACCCGGGTTAATATACCCCTGGCTGGCACTGGCACAAAGTGTGTGGGAGAGGGGGAGTATCCCGGGAGTATTAGATAATTAATTTATAAGAATTAGAAATACATTTGTTCCGATATAATAAGGTGTATCTGCTACATGCCATGTAGAGGATTGCAAATATCTGGGTAAGGAGTAAATAAAGGTGTTTTAATTTAGTTACTTTGTAATCTGACACTGCCGACCAGTAAGACTTTTAACAATGATAGGTAAACTATTATAATGTAACTCAGGTTTGAAAACAATGTCCAACTTCCTGGCCATTTAACTCAAGCAAAATTCACCCAAAGCAAGAAAACAAGAAAATCTTGTGTAATTTCCGGGTCATCAAAAGAAAGGGCGGTGAAACGGGTGCACTTAACTTGTATTTAAAAGTTTACAAAATTGAAAGTAAAATAGAAAACGGAAAAGCTCCAAGCTAAAATCTGAAAAACACTTGTAATTCGCACAATTAATCCCACTTTAATTTACAATCAATTGTGGTTACATTCAAAAAGGATTTGCCCCTTATTTTGTTTCGATCACAAAATTTGCCCGACTTTCATTGGCTTAATTAGTAATAGTATTTTAATACAGCTCAAATCGACCAATCATAGATCATGTTTAGTATTAATTGGAAATAAAAGAAAATCAGGGGTTGATTAAAACTTGACCCTTACACAAAGAACATGGTCAGACTACACCCCCAGGGGGGTTGCAACTTCAAAACAAGATCAGAAAATCGTCAAAACAGCCCCCTTGGTCGGATATATTGTTTGCCCATTGTGTCAGGAGTATTGAAGGTTCCGCACATTGTCACACCACTCCCCACATGGTGGGTCGTTTGTCTTACTATAGGTAGTGGATAAATAATTTCTTGGTTTTTGCTTCATTAATTTCTTGCATTAATTAGTGATACAAATACCTTTGCGTTGGTCAGTAAATAGTGGCAATTATAACTTGTAACTAGTGGTAACACAAGCAGGCAAATGTCTATTTTACAAGTCTGTTTGTGTAACTAGCAAACTAAGTTTGTCAAATGCTAATAAAGTTTGAACAGGATGGCCTCCTTAAAAAGTAGAAGTATATTTTTTGTTTTTCCGTATGCAAATGTTTCCATGATTACAATTATGTCTGAAACAATTATTTTTATTATTAGTTCTTCTTGGCATATAGTTTATGGTTAATTAATTGTTGTACAAATCACATTGTTGCTGCTATGACGACATCAGAGATTCAGTTCAGTAAAGTCCAACTAAGAACATATCATTTGTCTTGCTACAAAACAATTCAATGTTTAATTTCATTGTAATTCCTTTAATTTCATCTTAATAATTATATTATTAATATAGTTACCACATCCAGAGTACAAGCACATCCAAGAAAGCCAATTGAACCAATTTCCTCATAACACCTCTCCTCAAAAAAATTACTATACAATAAACAATTATTATTGATTTGTAAAAACAAGTAGAATTTTTAAGGCCATTTGTATATTTACCAATGTGATAAGTGTAAATGTTGTGAATAAAATGTTCCTCAGGGGTGTGTGTAGAGTCAGCATTGGTCTGCTCCTATCCATTGATGGGGAGATGGTGAAGTGAATCTCTCATCCTGGATGGCTTTTGTTTCCTCTTCATCCTCCAGACCTGATGTCTCCATTAAGCATTGGAAGCTTTTAACTTGGTGGTGCAGTGACCTCTATTTTGGAGATTGTTTTGGTACATTTGTACTTTTTTTAAGAATTATTGTTTTACATATTGATATTAAGAAATTGCTGAAATGCGGATTCGTTACTCTATCATCACCAATTAGTTCACAGTTTAGTAATAGCTCTACTCCCGATTCCAGAATTATACAACACTAATTTTTTGGGATTAAAAAAAATATTGCCAAATATTGCCAAATGAATCATAACTAAATCCTAATCCTTTAGTTTGCTCTACAACTGGCAATAAAAGTCATATTTAACCAAATTGTGGAAAGAGGGCCAAAACATGTGTTTTCAGGGTGTTTTTCTGTGACAATCAATGGATTTAGATACAAGTTTAGCAGTACACCATACTGTAATTTTCAGTACAAAATATTCATATGCATTGTAAATAGTCTCCCCACTTCCGTACCCTATGGTCCCATACAAACAAACATATATAAAGTCTGGGATTTACCCAATATTCTGTTCCTTATTTCAATTCTGAACCACACTATTAAAGCTTTATATTGCCAACCCACTTTAGTCAAACGAAACCAGGCTAGATTTTATTTTCACGTAGTGTTGAATATGGAGTGTGGTCAATCTATTTATATTTTGGGTATTATCCTGACTACACAATGCAAATCTCAAAACTTGCAATTAACTTTGACCCAAACAACTTTTGGCATCACAAATGAGCTTGAAATTCCAGTGTTCAAAGTTTATCACAGTTTGTTTTCATTTGAAGTCTTGTGACTTGTGTGTAAGCAGTAGATTTTCATAAACCAATGGTATTGAAACAACATTAAATCTATTTAAAGCCATATTATAACATTTCTTTAAAAATAGATTTGTATTTATTTTCCATAAAATGTTAGCTCTTACTGTCAGATATATCCCCTTTTAATTTTGAGCCGAACAAGTGAGGTAAAGCAAAGAAAATTGGAATTTACTACTAGCGCTATTATATGTTACTCCGGCGGTTGTAATACGGTACGATCCTCTAGCGCATGGCGTGGGTGTGTGTGTGTCCCGCACGGCATGTACGTAGTATGTGTTATGAACATCGCATACGCGTTCGATTAATATTTCTATCGTAAAACGACGGTTCTGGCGGTTTATTCAAAATCTCGGATTTAGACAAAACTACGGCACCTAAAGTCTTGATTTTTGCAGAGAATCTTTGTTTACTAAAATACATTACAATCGTGTAAATTTTTTTCAGGGCGTTCTCCTCAGCAAATGTTATAATATGGCTTTAATTAAAACTGACAAAAAAGAAATGTCTGAAAAATTAAATATTCAGAGAAGAAGATTGCGATCATTACTACAGCATGCTACGTGATGGACAACATAATGCCTGGTAGAGACTATAATCTGATTTTCTTCTTGAAATATATGTTTTGTTGCACAACAATGTATTTTAAAGACATGGTCCTGATTTGTGAGGAAATGTTAGTAAAGAACTTATATTAAGAATCTTAATTCCTATTGACTGTTGAGCTTGAGGTTTTGAAGTACTTGTCTGGGTTTCCTTTGGGCAAAATAAAATGAAAATAGGAGCTTGTGATTTGAAATTTTTAAATCACATTTGACTTATTTCTGTGGATGATTTCCTTTTTTCCCAAAATAAATCACATTCCATTTTACTATTTTCCAAGTAATTAAATTAACATGATATAGCATGAGTGAATTTCCAATACAATTCTATATCATGAACTATTATTGAATTGACTTTATTTTTCCATTGATCAATTGCAGTTACAGGCTATTTTTGTACATTATCGTCTCTTCATGCCCATCTCTTTGATTTGCAACTAATTGCTCACACAGAATGTCCACCATTTCACACAAGAACCGCTATGCATGTATACTTACTTTAACACTGTATGTTTCATAATATGAACCAACCTTGTGGGTTATTTTAAGCAAATGCTTACACACTTCTTACCAAGTCCTTGGTGCTATTTTCTAACCAACCAAATTAGAAATTGCTTCCCTGGTTGCAGCCAGTCAGCCACTCAGGTCAGGGTTGCCAAAACTTTTCAGCCCAAGTCGCGGGTATTAGCCGTGAAATGTCGCCCAAATAGCCAAAAAAATCGCCCAAAATTTTAAAGTCGATTTAGGGGGGGTTCCACACCCCCGTTTTCTTTTGAATTTTTTGGAAATGCTGAAATAAATTCTAAAAAACAACAAAAACTGAAAAAAAAAAAAAAAAAAAAAAAAAGCTGAAGATAAATTTAAAATCGATTTGAGGGGTTCTACACCCCTTTATTTTGGAAGTTTTGGGAAAAGCTGAAATAAATTATAAAAAAACTAACAAAAAATGAAAAAGTTTTAAAAAAAAAGAAAAATTTAAAGATGGCTCAGGGAGGTTCTACACCCCTTTCTTTCTATTTTTTTTAATGCTGAAATAAATTATAAAAAACTAACAAAAACTGATTTTTTTGTTATAGGCTTTATTTTAATAGGCCTACTGTAAGGAAAATTTATTTGTGAATTTTTTGTGGAAATAATTATTGAAATAAATTAAAGTAAAAAAAAATAAAATTGAAGAAAAAAAATGTTTAAACTGCAAATTGAAATAATGAAAAATTAACAAACATTTTCAAAAATTTAAGAACAAAATAAACTGCAAGGAAAATAAAATGTTGACTTTTGACGGGGTTCTGCACTAACTTTTTAATTTTGGGGAAATGCTGAAACAAATTATAAACAAACGAACAAAAATTATTTTAAAAAAATACCAGGAAAACGAACACATTTATTAATAGACATGCCATTCATTGCAATATAAGGGGGGTAGGCCTACAAAAATTTCCCTTCAGCTGAGTGATAACAACGTGTGCATGTACTATTTTTAATCAAATTCAAAACGGCTGGTACTTTTGATCATCATGCCATTTCAAAAGAAAATGTGCGGTATCGGTACTAGGTGTTTACACATTTTTATTTCAAAAGAACCGCCAACGGAAAAAAACCCTTATGTTGAAGTAGAAACTTCAAACTTGGCACCCGCTGCCACTAAGAAGCAACTTAAGTCGCCTTAAACCACTTGTGAGTATTTAGATGGGAATATTCTAAGGATAATCCTCCAGCTCAAGTGGTCTTTAGCAACAACATGTGATGCGATTAACCAGTCCCCTCCCTGTGCGTGCCATTGTTATGGGAAGCACACTGACCACAAAGTGTTTTGTAACTAGTTGCTTATTGAATTACTTGTTTGGTGCTTTTGTTGAATGACCATTGAAATAATTGGCAATCATGATCAAAAAAATAAGTTTTGAAGTCGGCTTTGTCACAAATCGCCCAACATTTAATACATTTCATGGGTGAGATTTTCAAAGTAGCTCAAATGTCGCTAAATCAAGGAGCACTTTCTTTGTCGCGATCGGAAGTTGAAAATCGCCCAATTACGCCAAATCGCTGGTTTGGCAACCCTGACTCAGGTCCTAATTATCATTAGAAAGAATTGCTTCTTTGGCTTGGTGAAGTACTTTGGTTGCCAGGGACAATGCCACAATTACTTCCATGCCACTGAATATATTTAAAAGATGTTTTGGTTTGTTGTAATGAAAAGTTCCTGGTTCCCTGGCTGGCTGGCCAGTTTGTGACCTGAAATCAGGCCAGAAATCAGAGAAATACTAGACAAGCTATAATATAGCTAGACGAACAGCTGAACATGCTGATGGTGAAGACATTTTTCCGATATTATTAGGATTATTATGTATGTGAGAAGGGGAAATGTTTGTCATGTACTGTATCCGCACCCCCTTTATAAAACCTCCCCAACCCCTCACATCCCCACAGATTAGACTGGAGTTTTCAAATGATCTGAAGAAAGATTGCTTCCAGGGAGAATGAAAATTTTCGCTATTGAAATTATGATTTAGGCCTACATGCAGAAAGACATCGAAAGTCATCTGTGAATTTCCTAGAGGCTGAAAATAAACTGTAAAAAAATCCAGACAAGTTTTACAAATTAATGTACTATATTCATTAATATCAATAATGTGTTATGTGTGACATGTAGTCTACTCATGTTACAATGTACATGTACATTGTCAAAACTCAAACCACAAGGCAGTCCAACATTGATTTGAACTTGGACCATACATGTACATAAACAAAAAAGGAACAATAGCTTTTTACTATAGCAAGCAAAAAGTTGTTAAAATTGATATCATTTGTGTAATGATGTGAAGAATTGAAGAAGTCTCATGTCCAGAAGTCCATTCTGTTGTATGGGCCCACCTGTCAGATTGTCATATGGTTCACTTACAATCAACACTTGTACAAAGACATTGAACACAAGGGGCAAACCAATAAAACAATCATTAGCCAGTACTAATTACAGCCTTCATTTTAATATGTAAGGATAGAGCTAAAGTAGCTTATGGGAAAGGGGTGACCTTAGATGGGGTCATACAGTCTCTGCTGTAAAATACTATAGAAAGAGAAAACTCTAGTACCTGTTAATTACAGCTTTGATTAAAGGCAAAGTCTTTAGGGAGAGGGTGACCTCAAATTGGGGTCATGTTGTTAATCAGTTTAGCGGACTGAAGTTTTGGTTGTCTGAGTATAATATTTTAGGTCTGTAAATCATGATATGGATGGAGATGAACTTCATGTGTAGTAGTAAATCAAAATTAGTTGACAAGTATTGAAAGATTTGAGTCCATACCTGGAACAGAAAATGGGTCTGGAAGTGGTCAATCTGTTCATAGACATTTTTTACAGTCTATGATCATCTCTTTCATCATGTAGAATCTTCTTTGAAGTGAAAAGCTTAAGTCATTTACATGATTTATGATTTTTGAACCGTTTGGGATGAGAAAATGATATATCACCTTTGTGAGTGGGATATTGGGAGCCCAAAAAGTGCACTAAGGAGTGTGCAGACCTTCCCTGATTTTAAGTCCAACAATAAATATATTGAGTCAATCTGAATGTGTCAACAGTATACTCTGGATTGTAGGAGGAAGTTTGGGTTAGTTGGTATACACTGCTTCAAGTAGGCCTAGTATAGGAGTCATCTAAGAGTTTGTATTGGATTCAATCCAAATATCTTATTCATAAATATTCATCTATAGTTGTTTGTTTAATTGTAAATAAGCAAACTTGCCAGACATATATCGCACGCCCCGGTATAATGCATGATGCCATACAGAATAATCACAATTTTCTATTGAGAATTATAAATTATCTGAAGCAGTTCCAAATTTAAGGTGGATGGAAGCATGGAGGTAGGGGACCATGACCTACATGTTCATGTAGTGGTGTTCCAAGTTTCACTCAAATAATTGAGACAAATAAAGCTAGGGCAGTTGTATGGGTCCTATAAAAGAGACCCCAGGGCCGGGCTTGATAAAGGGTTTCATTTTTGCATGTGCATTCATGATTTTTCTCTCAGGATATTCATTTTGATGGCTTTAACTAAAAAAAAACATGTTAAAAGAACTGCAAGACATATGAAAATATAAATGCAATTTATATTGGCTTCCTTGACTTTTTTTCCTATAGACCACTGTATAATATTCAGAAGAATACTGCAGTAAAACAGGATAAAACATGGCTCCTGCCATCCCACAAATAAACATAAATATAAATGTGATTGTCATTGTAACCAGAAGGGAGTCATCACCTTGGTAATGAACATAATTAAAAATGAAGCACCACTCCACTTCGTTAACAAGCTACAGTACAATCACTATACTGGATGTATTACTTCCTTTGTTTTTACTTACCATGCCCTTTTGATAAATAAATACCAACTGTTGCCATGGTTTTAGGCATCATTGATTTCTTGTTTTATGAAAGTGTTTAATTTTGTGCTGTGCAATTTTGTGGTATTTTCAATATTATTGATGCAGGGACATTGGAAAATATAGACAAGATTTTTAATTTGTCAATTAACAAAAATTGATCGAAGAACTTATGTGTTCACCTGGGTTGGTTTATCATGTTTATAAATGGGAAATAAACATCAATATTGCTGATTATGCAGACTTAATAATTTTGGCCTATATTGCTGACTAGTTGGATTACGAAAAAACCAACAAAACAAACTGATATCCAAATGAAATATAATGTATTTCTATGTGACTTTTCAAAAAGCTTACCATAGAAATCACAGTGAGTAACAATCCAGGGATGATAATCCCAAAAATGTAGCACCTTTCTGGGCTTGTAGATTTCCGTTTTGAAATCAGCACACCATCCACACCACCATCCAGCTTAGTTGACAATCCAACCAGATCTAATCCTAAATTTAATCCCTTGATTCCATTACTTATTATTTGTTAGTTTATTGGGAGATTTGAATAAAAATAAAATCAGTTGATATTCATGAACAAAGGTGTTTTCATGTGAGTTCACCATTGTATCAAAATATTTTGGGTCATTTTTCATATTACCGGTATATTATTATTTTATTAGACATGCATGACAACAACTCAAGGAGCAAGGAAATGATGACAATCAAAGCTTCCACATTTTCAAGCCTACAGCATCGAGTTGGTTTGTGATTTCATTCAATGCTCCATTGCTCATAAAGTGAGAACCAGTGGCGCGCCACGGGGGGGGGGCATGGGGAACTCTTGCCCCCTGTTGCCCCCCAGAAAAACCCCAAAATTACGGCGAACACTTCCATATTTGGCTGCAAAACTTTGTTGATTTTGCCCCCCCTGAAATTCACTTTGCCCCCTAATGCCCCCCGAAAAAAATTTCCTGGCACCGCCACTGGTGAGAACTACTTGAGGAGCTGATGTTACATTTGTATATGTTGTTTACTTGTTTGTTTGTTTGTTTGTTTGTTTGTTTGTTTGTGTGTTTGCTGTTCTTCAGACCAAGGATTTATGAAGAGCAACTTTTCTACAGGGTTGTTGTGAATCATCTAGCCAATCAAAATGTAAACATACCATAATAGGTTTGAAGTACTGTAGGCTAAATTTGTGTGTCAACAGGTCTATTCAATAGATTTTTGTGGAATGTGAAAAATTAATAAAGACCTAGAAATGGTTAGACCACCTAAACGACTGAAGAGGTAGAATCATCAATAATAGCTTCTCAAAATTGCCCAATATCCAGGTACCATTAGCAACATGTTCTATTGGAAACTATTGGAAGCATGCACACTTTATTTGTTGTAGAATGTGTACAGGAAACCACCTCTATTTACATCAGAATAGCAATTCACTTCCTCTAACTAGCCGACATTGTTCCCTGAAGTGCAATTTCGGGCCTTTTTACAACAAACCTATAATTTGGGATCCCAATTTTCTATTACATGTTCCATATGTGGCCAATTTAGTTCATTCAAGAATTCTTTGGTGCTAACCGTGCTATCAGCATTGAACACACACTGCATAATTTGATGTGAAAAGGATCTCTTCCGCCTACCTCTACCTGGAGCATTTTGGCATGGTAGTTATCATGCCATGCCAGTAAGTTTGTTACCCTTTTAAACCGCCTGTCTGGCCCGACATCACAGCCCTAAGCAAACTCCTTGCGTCATCGGTAGTCTTTTGTTGGGCAGTGGTGCAAAGCCCCCTGGCTGACCGGCTTGTTAAAAAATGCCGACCCCCTTTGCGAGTTCACCGCTAAGACTTCTTAAGGATGCTTAGCTAGCCCAATGTTAAATACTTTAACTTGTAATGAGTTTAACTTGTGGCAAAGTGACAAATATGTTCACAACAACTTCTGAACTACAAGCCAATGCAAAATAACTTTATACCTATAAACATATATAATTATCAGTGTTCGAAATTTTGGTTGTCCGTTCGCCCAGGATAACCAAAACACGCACCGGACAACTGAAAATAATGCTCTAGTTGTCCGGCAGACAACCAAATATTTACAGCCAAAAGTCACTTTTTCAGCATGTATATAGTTTGCTCAAACCTGACACAACTGATGAATTGTTAAATATTTAAGAGTAATTGTTGCAAAAAATTCAAGTACCGGAATATGCAGAGCTCTATGTCATGTGTATGTATCCTAAAAACACAACTAATTTGGTTCACTCATGTTCACAAGTATCAGGGGGAGGATGAGAAATAGCACGGAATAGCCAAGTTCTGACAATCAGACGGACAGAATAAAAGCTTTTTTGACAATGATTGATCACATCTATTTTGTATTGTAAAAGTTTCAGGAGAGTAAACACAATTATCAGTATTTATGAACCTAGAATATAATTAAAATCATATATAATTTTTGAGTTGCTGGACTTCATACATGACTGGATGTGTATGGGCAATTATATTATACAAAAGTGCAAATCATGTGTAGTACTATCTATTTATTAATATTTTTTTTATTTATGATTATTTCTTTATAATATATGGTTGAATTCACTAGTAAATTTAATCTATATTGTATATGGCTTTATCATCATTCAAAGTAAAGAAATTTGGCAGCAGTAAAAAAGTTTGACCCTCTCCCCGAAAAAAACATGCAACAAAATACCCGGGGGGGTTCTCAACTTTGGTTTTGGTAGGGACGTGCCGCTGAGATTTTGGAAGTAGACCCATATATATACCAATTTTTCAAGAAATTTGGACCCATTGATATACCAAAAGTCAAAATTTTCGGCCGAATTTAACCAAAATTGTCTTAGTTTTTACAAATTTTCCCAAACTTTTCTAAGACACAATGGGTTTTTCTTACATTGTAGGCCCAATTTTAGTTTTTTTGAGGGTTTAGTATTTGCAATTTGCATTGTAATATAGCAATTGTAGCATGTCTATAGTTCCCTAAATTTAGGCTTGCTAGAAATACATGGATTTTGGAGGCCAAGATACGCACCTTAATTTGTTTGGTAATTTCCCCCAAAAGTTTGTTAAAATGTATCAGGAATGCTAGCACTTGGCTCTTTTTAAACAATTTGTTTTTAGATTTTCCTCCAAAAGATACATTTGTGCCAAAAAACCCAATTTGCGACAAAATAATGCAATTTGCCTAACAGGCCTACCTATGTATCAAGCAGGTGTCAATATATATGTTACAGTGCTGCCAGTTGCTATTGTTTTGACAGGAGCATAACAACAACTGGTGTCATCAACCTCCAGGATGATGATGCTATGACTTAATTACTCTAATTACTAGTAATTGTCTCATGCAGTCCTTAATTAACTCTAGACTCATTAAGCTCAAGATAGTGTTTTGTGTTTGATAGTTACATGTAAAAGGCCCCTCCTGTTTGCAGTATAGCTAAGAGCTGCTATTATGTATGATGGTGTAATTCTATAGTTGTGCAAATTTATTAATTAGGTTGTTTTGTTTTCATGTAGTCTTATACAACTACAAGGACCTTTGGTAGCCTGGTATTTAAAACCAGACCTCTGGCTAGGATTTAATGTTTTGTGTACATATCTCCAAAATGAGGACTATTTGTTGTTGAAAATAAACAAACAAACATTGGTGCAGTAAATAAAAATTCCTTTAAAAAAGGAATGGGGCGCCCAATGTGAGATGGAAGGGATATGATGATCATGATATGATGAGAAATGCTTCATTGAATGAAGCTTTCGTGTCAATTTGCGATTATGTGGGGTGGGAGGGCCTATTGTAGTGAGGATATTGCTTTGGATATTGAATATTGTTGAATTTCGTTATGCAGGGCCTAGGGTATATGATGGATAGTATAGAAGACACAAATAAGTAAGCTTCCCCCCTAGTCATCTATACACTCATTCTTGTCACACGACGAATTTCGACAGTCATGTAAACGTAATTTCGTTTTTCACCCGACCTCCGTCCAGAAACAATCCTGAAATGTTGCAAACCTGGGGTCGGCACACTCATGCCAGTTTATCCTAAGGTATACTCTGTGTCTTTTGTAGCCAACCCTGTGGCTAAGAGAGGCTAGGAAATACGAATACAAAAAAATCATACCCTCCTTTCATATCAAACAATTCCAAGAAATTGACAGGCCTGTTAAATCAAGGGTAAGATCAATCGTTATTCTTCATGAAACGGGCACAGCCCATTTTTATGTTATTAATTCTGCTAAAATTAATTAATAAACTAATTACGCCATAATTATGACTTTAAATCGCCATAGAACTCTATTTTAAATGGACAAAATAGCCATTGGGGTTTTTGTCACTTTACCTTGCTAGGAACCCTTCCCAGCAGTTAGGCATATTACAATAAATATTATTTATTCAGCATTTTGGGTAAACACTAACAAAATGACGTAGGCCTAAATCGTACATTATTGCTTTAAACTGCCCAACAACGGTGAACCACAAGTCAAAAGTCGCCTAATTGGGCTACCATATCGCGGGGTTGGCAACTCTGGTTGCAAATACACTTCTGACCTTCAACACAGTCATATTTTTCGAATTTATTCCTTTCTCTGCTGAACAGAATTGAAATTCAATAATTAATGTTTTTTATCAGAGAAAGTCACCAAAAAGATACTGAGCTGTGTTCTAATATCTTTTGTCAAGCACATAAACCAATTAGTGATTTCATGATTGGTCAGTGGTTGTTTTGTTTTGTTTAAGGATTAGGTGTGCAAAGGTCACAGCCCTGTTGCTATTGCAATCACTATGGACCACAATGGCCTCATTCCAATGGCTAAAGCATTTTTAACCAAGAAGAAAGAAACCTTGTGTGAATTTTTGTTTCAGACTAGCACCTTTTGGATACAACATGTTTCACACAAAAATTGGGATTTCTTTTAGAATACCCTACCACTGTAGATTTTCAATGGGGGTCTTTTATGAACGACCCATACACATACACTGTGAATGTAAAAAATGGTAGGGTATTCTAAAAGATAGCCAAAAATGGACCTATGGTGTTGGATTTATATGGGTGCCTTCCCACAACATATGCAATGTGTAGGTTTATATGGGAGTTATTGTGAGTTTTTAGAACACTTACCATGTTGCCTATCAACTATCATTCACACTCTGACACTTTTAAAATGATCTAGTCAATTTGACTAGCTTTCTAGTGAAATAAGATATCTCACTGGATTTTCCAAGTCAAATTTGACCCAAAATCATGTGTAGAATTGAATTAATTATTTAGGTCAAATTTGATGCTGAAAATCTAGGGAGATAATAGTTATACCCATTCAAATATAGGTAGGTCATTTTGACTTGCTGTGTCATATTATTATTAAGAAAAAATAATTATATCAGGGAATTTCTCATCACCATGGCGTTGCTATCACTACCAGCTTCACAATTTCAAATTGCACATTTAGAATTAAATGAGCATGCCTGATCACAGTAATCAACTGGTCAATATTGATTATTTCTACAGGTTTTTCACAATTATTTCATTTCTTGTGGTCTAAATTCACCAAATCTACTGAGGCTGAAGAATATAAAATCCATAGCATAATTACCACATCTATTAGTGATTATAAATCGATATATATCATCTATTGAGCTATTTATACACGTACCCATAAGTTGTTGAAATTGGCAGTGTAACAATACCAACAATGGATTTATTAATGAACTTGAGTTAAATAGTCACAATGGCAAGTAACAAGCGTGTGGTAAATTAAGTATGAAACCATACATTTTATTGATATTTTCTGTATTGTATTCATACCATTGTTGGGTACAATATGTCATCTTTCAAACTCTAGTATATTACAATGAAATGAACTAATCAAACAAGTTCAGAGCTGTACGTGTCATCACTTACACTAGGATCCACAACATGCTCATCTATCAGGGGCACAGTTCTTTATCCCCAATACATTTGCACAATCATTGGATAACTTTTGACAATTTGGGACAAAAACTCATACTCTGCAATTGGAGGTCAAATTTTGCATCATGATTGAGGTTATTGAACTATGCCATTGGGATGAGGCCATTGTGGTCCATAGTGTTAATGAAAAATTATTCAGTTGTTGGTGAACTTCAACATTTTGATATGCACACTAATAGTACTGTAAAAGTCAATATTTTCGCGAGAAGATATTTTCGCGATTTTGAAGATTTTGTCAATTGCGCGAGAATTAAATTTTTCGGTTTTGATATTGATACAATAGAAACCTAATGCAAAAGGTTATTTTCGCGATTTTATGTCCACTCTCGGAATTCGCGAAAATAAAAACCTCGTGAAAATTTCTACTTTTACAGTAATACTAATACATTGTAGGTCTACTTTTTTGTGAGATCAGCATTAGGTCATACCCTATTGTTATACATTACCTTTCAAACTCAAGTTTCTACATTGTTATAGAAGTGAATTGAAATGTGCAATTTACATGTACGTGTTATCATGTTCAGAAGTTTCCAGATATGTCATCTATTCATGTTTCATTACATACCACTTTACTTGTGGTTTATTGTGATTTATTAAACCGTAAAACTATAGTAATATTTTTGTTGTATCGGTATTGTTGTAGTGTATTTTTGTTGAAAAGAAATGTTGGTAATATGAGCTAACACCCTTTATTGTTCACACATTTCTTTTTAAGATATGAGGGAACAAAAAGGTTCATGTGCAGTTGCTAACAATAACAGATTTAAAAATAAAATGACTTACAAATAGACAATTTAGTGGGCATAGATTGTTTATTTTATCATTATTATTATAGTGACTTTGTGCACTTTTGTCAGAAGCGCTGGTAATAAATTTGATAGGTTTTCATAGTGTGTATATGATAATTGGATTTTCTTTCATTCATTGTTGATTTTATTGCCAATAATTTCCATCATAAAACCAAAGATCTCACCTATGATGTATTTTATAATGCCGCCCAATTGGGCTACCAAGTCCCGGGTTTGACAACCCTGGTTTTGCATTTGGAAGGAAATAGTGCCAACCTTAAAATGTGGGCAGAGAGACAATGTCAATATGTCTGTTTTTCAAAATACCAATGAAGCATGGTAAATAGCTTGCCATATTAGTTGAGTTAATGGCTACGTAAAGGTGTCATCCTTTTCAGATATGTGTAAACTTGACCCTACAAATAGACCAGGTGCTGCTTCACAATGCAAAGGTGCCACCCCAAGTCCTTGCCATGCTTGTGTTCTTTTTAACCCTTTGTGCCATGTTGCTATCTTCAGTAGATAGTTAATGTCTGATGGACACAAATACATATTGTGCAATTATGTTAAAATCTAAATTCACCAACAGTTGTATTAAGAATGATTAGATATCATATTTCTGGAGATTCTTATACAACTTGCTAAGGCATTAGTGCAAATCCAGCTTGAAATGTGAGGGGGACATTCAGCCTAAATTGTCAAAAAGTGGCTGAAAAAAAGAGATTACATTAATCTTCTACACAGGGAGTGTGAATTGCAAATGGGTTTACCTGAATGGGTGACTCCATTTGAAATCTACACTCGCTGTAAAATATTAAGATGTCCATAGGGGTGTATGAGTTTCAATCGTAATAGCCCAATGCAGTGTTCTTGTTGAAGTACAATAGGTACAAATTGGAATAAAATAGCAATAAAGAGGATATTATTGTCTAGTTTGTTTTTGTTCATGTGAATTGAAATGGAAACGTGAGGATTTTAACAACTGTTGCAAGAAATTGAAAAAGGAAATTACAAATTAGTAAATGGGAATTGTTTTGGATCATTGGAAACCGGGCAGGTGTGTTAACATTGAAGGACAATGATAATTTTATTCTTCTAATATCGCTTGACCAAAATGTTTGTATTTCTGTTGAATTTTAAAATAAATCATAAATTAATGGAATTGCAGTGAATAGTGAAAATAGTTCTGAGAAAATAAATCAATTTTTGATGTCCCACTTAACATAAAATCACCATCTTAATAAGATGTGAGTGTCTCACAGTTAGATAGAATTATCAGCTTATATATTGGTATAGACCATATTGAATAAACTCAAGCGGAATGGTATAACAATAGAAATGGCAGCCATGTTGGTTCTAAGTTTTAAGTGACAGAGGGACAGGTGTCTAGTTCGATTCCAAAACTATTCATACCTATCACATGTTTTATTGTGCGAATTGCCCTGTGGTACCTTATGGTGGACAGAATTTTATTTAAATTAGGACGAGTGACGTAGTATTCGATAGGGTCTATGTACATAATGCATTTTCTGCATATAATTATTTTAAGAAAACCATTTTAGCTTTTTAAAAATTGATTTAGAATAATAACTGAAATTAATTTCTTTGACATTTATTTCATTGTTCTTTATTTGTTAAACTCCTTCAACTGTTATCTAGATAGACATAATATTCCATGTAAAATGAAACAGGTTATACCAAACCATTTTGAAACAGCTCAGAGGATAACTCGTCCAAGTTCAATTGGATTGGTTTCTTGTCATTAGGCTGATCAAAATGCTCACATCAAGGTAAACCGAAGCTATCTAGTCCGGCTTAGGATAATATGATAAGACCAGAGGATTTGATGCACTGTGAGTTCCATTCATGGGGAACGGCTAATGCACTATGAGCCAAAATGATCTCACTTCATATGGCAAAGTTCAATAACCCATATTCAACAAGCATAGCTCAAATTTTGACCTCAACTTGTTGGGTATGAGTTTTTGTACTCAATATATTCAAAGGTCATTCTATGTACAAACATATAGGGGTTAAAGAACTTGTGCCTGACAGTTGAGCATACTGAAATCCTATAGTGATGGATTACGTGTACTAACTTCCATAGTGGTTCAGTGGTCGCACTAAGAAATTTTTGTCGATAAATTAACGAGAATCTGTAAATTTTTGATGAATTTTCAGAAATTAATCATAATTGTTTTAAGAAATCACCTTTGTTTTACACCTATATAATGATCATGATAGAATACATAGTATTACAGTAAGAAATTTACATGGAGCAGGAAACATGGCCTTTTATCACACTTTTCTATCTTATGGTTCGTATAATATTTTGATATTTTAGAATGTTGGCATTTGATGTAGTAATAGGGCCTATAGTAATTAATTTAGTTCAGTAATTAATTTAATTATTTTAGTTATTCATTCTGGTGTATGTGTATGATGTTGTACTGGATGCCATGGATATTGGACCGGGCAAATAATTTACATTTTGTTATAACAGCTTTCTGATGGTTGTCCCTTTTGTTTGTCTTAAACTTAAAGGTTACTAAGGTATACCTTACCAATTAATCCAATTACTTCCAGTTCAATTAACTTTAATTAAATCATTTAACCAATTTACCAAAGGCATGTTTGGGGCAACAGTTTCACAATATAAACAAATTTCACAAAAGAAATTTAATAATCTGGCTTGATTATGTAGCGAATTACAAAATCCATTTCAAATAAGAATTAAGCTTCCTTCTGAACCAGTTTGTGGTTAATTATATACACCAGATGCATAATTAACATACATATTATACGTCCAGGAATTGTCATTTAATAAGATGCATATTAAACATGCATGATGCATGTAATTGCATTAGGTACATATGAATTAGTAAATAGGATAATTATGATTGTTGTTGATGAATGACTTTTAAAATTGATATATTGATGCATGCTCTCTTTTATTATTACTCAAAGTTCTGCTTTATGTAAATGAATGAAAAGTACAATACATCGCTCAGTGCAGTGAATTGGACTTCTTAATATACTTGACAATGAATTCACATGTAGAGAAATGTTGGATATTTTCATCAAAAAAGCTGAGTGTCAAATAAAACTGCTCAATTTATATATCAAGAAATCGGGATATCTTCATCAGAAAATTTGTGACAAATGATCCAATCAAATAAAATTGCTTTGCATGCATCCATGAAAGTATTAAAATTCACCTCTGATCAGGTCTCAATTAAGTAGAAGTTCAAGGCTATTACTAAAAATCCCTGACAGTATTTTAAATGGTTTCAACCCAGAGGTTGATTCAATGTAATCCCAGCATGCAGTATGTTATTATGTGCAATGTAATAAAGGAGCCATTTCAACACCATTTCACATTCAAATTTATGTACAAAATAAGAACCAGTAGTTTTGATGGAATATTCATCGCGACTTTTATGTTTTAAATTGATAATTGGGTACAGGTAATGTTTGTGGATACATTGCTACCAAGAAAGTTAAAAAGTCGTGTGTTTTAAAAACAATTTTAGCTATTTTAAATGCTTGAGAAAAGAAGGTGGAACCAGCAAAGTTTTCTTGCACATGCATGCATGCAAACACATAGCTTATCTTGTTGTATAACAACCTTGACCATGCACAGCAGGAGCCCAGTGTGATGTTTTCTGAAAATAACCATGTGTTTCTCAAACATGCTGTCAGTGGCTGCAATGTATTCTGGGCTTACATTTAAACAACCTCTGGTTTCAACCTGTTATAAAAGCATTTTAATTCATCAGTAACAATTTGTTTATAAGGGCAACAGGTGACCTGTGTAGGGTGTCCCATCATGCTGATTGGTCAATAGTTTTACAAATCTCTTACACAGGCTGTCCACAGTTTTGTTTTATGGTCGATCATCCAGGTTTAGCAGATAGGAGGATGAACCTGAGTTTAATGTACAGAGGTTGATTTGTGAACTTGATAGGTAATTTGAACAGTAATTACTGTACAGTGTGATATTTTTGTGGTAAAATGTTTTTGCAGTATTAATTTTTTCGTGATTTGAAGTTGAAGTGTTTGGAGTAGTTTTGTGGTAACAAACAATTAGGCCTACACATTAAAGCATAGGGTAAAAAAATGCTGAAAAGCACGAAAATAAAACCTTAAAAAAAACACTATAGTTTTCTAGCCAAGTTATTACTGTATTCACCTGACCGTGACATGTGATATTTCAAGACTGTGTGGTCTGGGTTTATGCATGGCAAATTAATATCTAGGCTCAAGAAGGCTAAACATTTTTTAAGAAGAAACAATACGAACAGATCAAATTCACGAGGAGCATCAAAAATTTATGTTCATTTCATGGTAAATTGTAAATAAATTATAGTATACAATTAATTAATGCATAATTTAGTGATTTTCAACACCAGGTTCAGATACCTTCATAATTAATTAAACATGGTAAATAGTGGAGCCATTTTATGCATTCAGGTATAGGCCTATATCATATGTATGTTGTGGTGTTGACGCAGCATAACTATTCAAAAACAGAATGCCTTTGATCTTATTATTTACTTACTTAAAAGTGTATTATATTAATATATTCAAGGTTGAACAAAAGCACCAATTAATAAGTTCTAACCTTCAGGCATTTTATTAGCTAAAATTGGGTAAAAATAGTAAATATCCTTTAAATATTACCCTAAATCCATTTCCTGTTTGCATATATGATAGGCAAACCAAAATTACCTTTCTGATCATGTAAGCTTACTGTAAGCTTTCTACTCGTATCTCTCCATCTTGGCTTATAGGCCAATAATCTCCAGCAAAATATCAATGGTCACATTCACCCTGCAGCAACTTGAATCCTGGTTTCAGATGTGATCAGTGAATTAGACTTGAAGATTATGAAACCCTTAAACTTGTTTTGATATTTTGAATGTAAGTGTTAACTTTTTGTGCAAAATTTAAGTGGTAAATATTTGACTTAATTCTTGCAAATCTTACCTTGGAGCAGAATTCTGCTCTTGTAATTTGGGTTAATATGGAGGTATTAAAGGTATTTATAATTTTTGTGTATAAGGTAATCAGTTGTTTGCATTCTGAAATGTTAAATATTGTTGGCAGACTGAAATTAAGACCAACAAAAGGTTTTAGATCTACTTTGAATAATTTTACTAATAGGTCGAAACATATAAATTCATTAGTTAAATTGGATTAAAGGATTTGATCGCAGAAAGTAATGTACCTTGCATTTATATTTTGGAGATTTGGTATGAAATAAAATATATTGTACACTCATAGTCATACCAGGGAAGGATCATACATACATGTAAGCTTATTTACACTTTCAAACATTTTAAAGTTTGAGATTTTATCAATAGAACTCTCACATCTCTCATCTTTGAAATATATAGCATGTACACCATCGCCTTTCGTATGCCGGCTCAGAAATGTTCATTTTCAATTTCATAGCATACTAACCATGATTATTTATACATGTTTTGTAGCAATGTGCATGCATGATTTTGCCAAATGAATTGGAAATCAGTTAATACGCTCCATGTTATTTTCTCAATATAAGTATGTTTTACCTCTGTTAGTTATATAAAGTGTTTTTATTTTGTCAAATTTGTGCAATTCATGTAAAGTTTATGTCTATACAAGAAATAACCTGTGTACCCTAAGTACCCTTACACCTTACAGTGGTAATTTGCCCAGGTAATTGGTTGTCAGTGACCTCTGAAAGTGATAAATACAACACAAATTTGTCATGGACTAAGAAAATGTGCCATAGAAATCGGTAATGCTCAAAGAACACAAATACACTGGTGACCCAGTGTGAAATCAGATATAAATTTGAAGTAAATTTGGTCTTGATTTTGAGAATAATAGTCCTTTCTGTTCAGGGTTGAGATCATGACAGATTTAAGGAGGTCCTTTTGAGGGTAAATCATCCAAGAGAATAATCAATTTGATGGAAGTAATTCCTTTTGGGAGGAAACAAAATGTTTTGGTGGGAACTTCCTATCTTTCACCTTTATTGCCCCATCATAAACAAAAATCAAACTTGGTAGCATCATTATTAACCTTCTTCATGTGGGTTAACAGTAGACGACAAGTTCCAAGTGTTTTTAAAAATTCAAAAATTTCAGAATTGTACATTTTTATGACCATATATGGAATCGGCACACAAATTTCATTATAAAATGACAAACAAGCCTAGTGTTGGTTCAGTTATTCTTGAGGTAGCTCTTGATATTTTGAAAAAATATGTTGAAGACACAGTTTGGATGCCATAACAGCATGAGTGCCTGATCTGAGTCCAGTACCATTTGACATCATCTGTACCCAGAGAAGATACTGTACCCTTCCCAGAATGCTTTGTAACATGATCATCTCATTTCCTCAAATGACACTCCCGTTATACAGACACATGTTCCCTTGTTTTCAGTTTAAGAATAATCTGGTTAAACATGGGTGGATAGTCAATAAACATATTTGACAAGATCAGATCTGGATGTGCTTTGTTCATTGAGGTACATTTTGTCACTATCGACCTATGTTGAACAGCAAATCAATACAGGAAATGAAAATAGAAGAAATGCATTGTGGGAAGTGTAAGATATATTCTCTGATCTGTATCTGCATCCACCTCTTACCTAATAGGTTACCATACATTCAGAATTCACCTTTCCATACAGGATTAAAATGCACCTTCAGTGTAATGTATACGGACATATGATCCATCAAAAATGAACTAAGACAGCCTAATTGTTATCATTAATAAAGTTTTAATTACGGGGATGGCTCCAACTCTACCTGTATATGCACCTGCTCAGCGGAGGCCCAGAAAAGTAGTAGTCCTTTGTTTCAGTTTCTAAGACAATGCTTCTCACTTCTAATTGCCATAAGGCAAAAATAACATAATGAGACATTCAAAGAACCATGAGACTGATACTGGGAATGTTTGTACTTATTTCTATGCAGCGATTCTAGGGAATTGAGCTTTCAAACCTAGCAGGATTTTTTTTCTTCAAAAATCAAAATTAAGCTTTTTATAAGTGAATTGTTTTAGTGCGACAATTAGATATATGGGTGGGTAACACACTAAACGGAAACTTTTCATTCAAATTTGCAGTATTACAAACAGAAAAATGTTGCAGCAAGAGTAGACAAAATTTAACTTGACTTGTCACAAGATCAGTAAAATTAAAATTTTTCATTCATGACAGTAGCACAAGCACAAGGTTTATTCCATTGTATCAGATGTCCGTTCGCATACATAGGCTGGACATTGTCTAGTTGATTATCTCTCATATTTATTCAATAATGAGTGAGATATTTGTCGCCAGTGTGCTCCATAGATAGCCTTGCTAATTATTTGCCTTTTATAGATAAGTGACATCTGTATTGAATACAGGTGGGTAGTAATGATATGTGACATACGGATAATGAGATAAGAAATGATATCAAATCGGACGACAATGTTTGGGAAATTAATTTTTGGACATCAGTCGGCTATCTGATCTCAAAATATTGTGCATTACAGAGGGTATATTTAAAAGTTGAAAGAACTGATGTTACATTGTATACTAAAGTTATGTATGAGATGTGCTATCTTCAGTAGATAGTAGTTTGAAATATTTGAAGTAATGAGATGTCATGTTCTATGTTATGATCTTTAGTTTAATCAAATGTTGATTATTTTTAATTGTATATTCACTTAATTAGCAGATACTTTAGCATATTGAAATATCATTACCTAATTTTACTTTTAACTGATTTAGCAGGTCTTTACTAGAACAGTCAATTTGAATGGATTTTAAAATGATTATTTCACAGCCACTCCACCAATCAAAAACAAGTTGTGTAATAATGTGCTATCTTCAGTAGATAGTAATTGAAGTATATAATTGTGACTTGTGAAGAATCAGGTACTCTATCCTAGTAATAAACTGTATCTATGTGATAATAAAGAAAACTTGTGACTAAAGTTTACCAGGTTTATTGGTGAAAAACAAAAAAGATAACTTGATCAAAGGCTTGAAACCAACCCACTCCTGGCAATGTCTTTGTAGTTGGTTGAGTCATTACAAGTATGTGAAAAGTTACACTGGGTTTGATTATAAAGTCGATAAGTTAGAATGTTACTTTGTGTAGTCAAAGGTCACACCATTTTGTTTGTCTGAGTTTTTCTTACCCCAATGCTGCCAAACAAGTATGAAGGCATGCGCCTAAGCTGGGCAGCAAATATTAGCTTAATAGCTTTTGATGCTTCCGAAATGTGTTGAATTCAAAATGGTTGCTAAATGAATTATTTGATGTGGGTGAGTAAGATCAAGTTAAGATGTAGCTGTTGTTTTAGTTTGTTATTTCTTTACGTATCCATTTACATTTTGTGATAACATTTTGTATTTTTAACTTATGACTCAGAAAGGAATCATTATTAACAGATAGTAGTAGAATTGATTTTTTGAAGGATAGAAATAGTAGATAAGATGATTGAAGGTATGTAATTGGAAATACGGAGAATGTCAAAGTCATGATGCAGAACTAATGTGACAAAAATGACAAAGGGTTTTATCTCACCACAGTCTTCAGCGAATCTCTTAATAATTCTATTTTTAGATCAATATAATGTAGTAAGTTGCTGCTAAAACAAGTGCATGAACCATGTGAACATGTCTCAATATGATCTACAATAAATAAATAAAATAATAAATTTTGGATCCAAATCATTATATGTGTAGGTTACAGATTTTTGTTACATGATTGAATATAATTACTTTGCAAGTGGACCAAACTAACATGTGATCATATTTCTCACTGATGATACAGTACATGGTCAGTGTGGTTAGACCTTGTTTTCTAGTATGGAAATATATAAATAAAATAATCAAAAATTTGCACAAATTTTGGATTATTTTATTTATATATTTCCATACTAGAAAACAAGGTCTAACCACACTGACCATGTACTGTATCATCAATTCAATTTTAGTACTGTGAGCCCTTTTAAACCCAGCCTGCTGCTGTTCAACCACGTGCACACACATTGAGTTATGGCAAGGCGCAATGAAATACTACTAATTGAAATGTTCACACTCATAAGTGAACTTTGCTGATGTCTTTATTAAAACCCACAAAAGCTTCAAATGCAGGTGTTGGCAGGTAAACGCTAGCCGACCAATCACACCCCTACCTGATATCACAATATTGCCTTAGCCTCCTACTAAGACATGCTTCATACAGACTTGCCAATTGCCTAGTCTCCTTCCAAAACTTGCATTATCTATCCTATTCTGATCATTATAATTAGGTTAGCCTCCTACCAAGACTTGCTTTATATACCTGTCTATTCATCGCCGGAGGTTAAACACATGGTGAGGAATCCTAGTGCTGTTACTGTACCTTTGAGTTAGGTATAATGAATTTATGGAGACATTTATTAATTTCAATTAGTGTGAAAAGAAGGGTTTTTTTGACATATATTTTAAAGTGATGATAATAGGTATCCTGATATTCATAAATAAGCATCGTTTTATGATGACCAAATTAAGTCTTGTTTTTTTGGCATCTTTGGTCTAATTAGAATAATTTTATCTGTTGACAATTCAATAGTGTCTAAAAATGCTTTGAAAGAATTGAAGGAAGAGAAGTTATTTTAGTTACATTTATACATAAATAATTTTAACTCATGCCCATCACAAACATGAAAAGCAAATGGTTTCTTAGAGAACCACAGAATGTTTATTCCCTCTCTCACTCTGGGCTCTCACTCTCTCTTCTATGTGTTTGGATATTAATGTGTTTGTTCTTTTCAACCATTTTGGAAATTTTCCAACCACTGCACCCTGAAGAGAAAGTAAAAGTCTTTTCAAGTTTTCAAATCATATTTCTGAGTTCAATATACAGGTGTAATTGTGGGTATATCTGTAGGTTAACAGAGGTCACACAGGTTAACATTTTGATTGTATTGTTAATTGCCGATTAAAAAACGTTTGCGATTAAAAAATGTCTGCGGTCTGTGGCTTTAAAAATATATTCTTTCAATATAATACACTGAGAGGTGGAACATTTCAAAAGTACTTTGATAGACTAAAACTCTGAGCTGAACTGGGGAGATTCTTATCCATTCCGTCTAATCAAAAACAAGGTTAGCAAAACTAATTTATCATGATTATTACCAAATTTCATTTCTTATCAGAGGAAACAAGTGAGATTTGCAGACATTTAATCACACCCAAAGGGTGAATCTAATCATGTTACCATGGTAATTACAGGTGTTGTTGTAGTTTCAATACCAACTGGATGTTGTTTAGTGGACAAACATTAGATGCATGTTTGGCAACATTCTTTTGAGGAACAGCCAAGGTTGTGTGTTAGGAACATTTTTGTTTGCTATGATAACAAACTTGATTTCTTTTGTTTTGTTTTTCTGTAAAGTGTTACATGGTTGGAAGTTCTTGATTGTTGTTATGTTATATGGGCAATATGTTGAGATGATTCAAGTACAGGATCCTCTGTGTATTACTTATTATATTTTATGTATCAAAGCTAAATATTAATCAAATTCTGTTTCCAACTTCTTGAAATGTGTCATATAGTTTGCATCACTCATGCAGCATGAGCAATGATAGTTGTGATCTTCTGTGGAATAAATTGTGGCTAGTTGTTTACAACTCATTACTGTTCATTGTTAAACCATTGTATGTATAGACTGAGATGGATGCTGGATATTTATATTCATTCGTCCTATTTCTGTTGCCCTGAAATCTAGCCTATCAAATGTGCAATGTTCTTAAACCTTCTAGGTGTTATAAAGAGATCTCATGTAATCTTAACGCACCGCTGTTGCTTTGTTCATCATAAGAATGAGGTTTAAGGACTGCGTGTGCTGACTGGGATTTGCTCAAGCCAGCTTCATCTTACACAGTCTCCAATATCACACTGAAGAGGTGATGGTCGTACTTTGTGGTAATCTATGGGCAGGGGAACAGTGGCTCAATTTTAATATAGATATAGGCTTACACTTACAAGAAAAACAACAGCTGTCATGGAGTTGAACCTTAAAAAGTTCAAAGCAATTGCATGATTGCATTTAAATACTATAGGCCTATGATAGCCAGGATTGGGACACCAAACAACTGACAGGGTCTTGTAAGAGGTCAGTTGAAGTTAACTAGGACAATTGCATTATGTTATTATAGGACCCAAATGATGGCTATTATACAGACATTAATATTATAGTGTGAAAATTCAAACCAATCATTTACTCAAATATGCCATTTTGTCTCCCAAGTTAAGTTGGGCAAATTTGAAAGTATTTTGAAATAAACGGAATGGTCAAATTTAAGTGAATTTGTATATTAACCTTTAATCAGAAGTCATAAAAGCACAGACTGAGCAATTGCTTCCATCAGGGAACCTGCTTCCATGAACAGAAGCCAGCATTTACCCCAAGCACAGAGTGAGCAATTGCTTTGATTTGATTTGATTGATTCAAATTGGCCTGTTTTAAGTGGAATGGTTTTAAGTGGAACAGTGTTATTTGTTAGTCATTTTTTCTATTTAAAAGTGAACTAAAGGATAAAGATGTTTCACACATCAGTTGTGACTGGAATAGACAGCTTGTAAATTTTAAAGTGAATTTCATTTGGTTGGTATAGGATGTGTCAGTGGTGTATGAGTGTGTACAATGTACTATGCCTACCTCTTACATACATTGAATACTGCACTATATGTTTTCCTTTAGAAAGTGAAGATAATATTCATCATATTGAATACAATTTGTAGTGATAATCAGTGTTCCGGCAACGCCATATGGTGCAATTGGACCAGCGTTTCCAAGAATAAGTATAAGGCCTCCAAAGAAAAAAAAATCCCAATCTAAGCAGCCCCTGGACCCAAAGTCCCTCAGCCAAAAATTTCACTCACAGCTAAAATTGGTCCAATAAAAAAAATCCGTAGAGGGAATCTAAGATAATGATCTTAGATTGAAACAATTTACATCCTAAATGAGTTTTCCTAATTATATCTCATCAATTTTATTACCCTATTATCTACTCATAACATTAAATGGTAAAATACCAGTGAAATGTTATATATTGTTACAGTACCTACAGAAATTACAAAATATTCAGTGTTAGTTATTCTTTGGGTCAAACCAGTGAGTGATTCTTGAAAGAGCCATCGGATAATTATAGAGAGTGATATTTCGAAGCCCTTTTGATATAAATTATTAGCTATTATTCAATACCTATTTAGGTGTGAAAGTCATTATCTTTATCATTTAAAATTAATTGAATGGTATTAGGTAAGGTTAACATCATTATAGGTGCAAAATGAAATTGAAAATAAAGTACAATTACCTCCTTGGGGAAATGATAAACATAGAAGCATACCTACTATATGGTGGATCACCAAGAATGGAGTGGAGAAAAACACCTAGAATCATGGCTAATGGCTTCACCTACAAAAGAACAAAATAATACATCATTCTGATCATTACACCATAATAAATATCTCTAATGTGCATGAAGGATGCAAACTGAACATCAGACTTGCAAAGGAGAAAATTTCAAAATTATGTTAGTGAATTTTGGGTTTTTGCAGGGGAGGGAGGGGGAACATCTGGCGGAAGAGTTGGGGTATTTCCCCCCCATGCCCTCTGTGGCACCGCTTGTGGTAAAATAACACTATCAATACAAAAATACACATTTTACAATACAAAATTTACATCTGAACTCTTGAAGCATACACTGTTCTTGTTATTTAATAAAGAACCTTTCTTTTTGATCATTTCAGCTTCATCAGAGGAAGTGGTATTACTAAGAGAGCAGTTGAGAAGTTTGAGCGCAGAGATGATGTTCCTACGACAAGCTCTTGGCATGAAAGCAGCATCACAAACTCACACAAATGGATTGCCACATTTAGTCACCCCAATGCAAGGTAAGCTTACATGGCAAATTTTGTTTACTTGCTGTATGTTTGTTTATTTGTTTGTTTGTCTGATGGGTTGGTTGTTTGTTTGTTTCTTAAATGGGCACTCTGTGCAAGGATCAGCAGCCCTTAAAAATGTTCCAACCCAGGTACAGAACCTATGTCATGGATGTATGTACATTGGACCAATAAAAAAAAAACATTATTGAAGATAAAGATGAAGCAAAAGAAGTTGTCTATAAGTTTGTCTATTTATATTGTTTTGTAAATGGTCGCTCTGTGCACAGATATGGGTGGGTCCTGATGGGACCAGCTCTAAAACAATGCTATATAACCAGGGTAAAATGTATGTATGTAGGTTAGCCCATTCAATAAAAAAACATTATAAAGATAATGATCAAGTAAAAGAAGCCTTAAGTTTGTTGGTCTATTTGTATTGTTTTGTAAACCGTCATTCTGTGCATAGATACGCTTGGGTCCTGATGGGACAAGCTCTAAAACAATGCTAAACCAGGGTAAAAATGCTGTATCTTGGTCTGTAAAAAAAAGAAACATAATTTAAGATACAGATGAAGAAAAAGAAGCCACTCCTATGCATCAAAATTAATTAGAACAATTTAACTGGCAGCATTTGTGTCAATATGATCAAATAGAAAGGAAATTCATAATCCAATCTGAACTGCCACAGATACTTTTTGTGTTTTTGTACTTTGAAGTTTGCCTACCCAGTACCCATGCATTATTTCATTAATTTGAAGTATCATTAACAATGAATTGCTATGATATTGGCAGTAAATTGGAAAATTCATTGTTATACTTTGGGGACAAAAATTTTAGGCACTTCATTTTATTTCATCAAGGGAAAGTAGAATCTAATATACAGCATTATTCCTTGCAAAGTGAATTGAACTAAATTCAATTTTGGTATAGAGCTCTGCATTTTCCTCTCTGTCTCTCTCTACAAAATTGTTTGTTCTTTGCCGCTGTTATCAGGAAAGCAACAGACTCCCTTATTTATCTTATTTGCTCTTTGCACAAAGAAAGAAGCAGCTGAATCAGTAGAAGTAGATTGTATAGATAGAAGAAGAGTATGGTGTGGTTATTTGGAATGTTTGAATGTTTTAGGATGAACATGATAATTAAAGCTTGGGTTGGATGTATTTTTGTACTTTTATATTGTATTTTTTTTACTTTCCTTATATAACTTAAGATTTGAGTGTAATCAAATTTTCAACAAACTTTGCTTCATTTGATAATGCAAGTTAGCTGCGGGTACTGATATAGTTTGATCAGCTCATGATTGGGGGGCCTTGTTACACCATGGATTAATATCAATCTATCTTATTTTGAGAATAGTCTTGTAAGAAGCATCACAAATTATTTATCGTAGTCCTATACTTTTGTCTACTTTCTTTAACACAAAAAGCGTAGACCAGGCAGTTCAACTACATGTATATCACTCTTAATGTGTGTCTACTTTTCGACATATTATGATAGAAGCCTAACAATTCCCAGTTTCCCACCGATTATGAGCTGATCAAACTATAGCCTAGCTAGCAAACCATCCCTTATCAGGTTGGACCAGAGCAAAAGAAAGAAACAAACATATCAAAATAATACATTATTATAATAGACTTTGACACTATAATAAATTCTTGTTGCATATAATATGATGTTTGATACATGGATCCAGTCTGTCTGCAGTTGTTGTTTCACATGATCATGATGTATGATGAAACAGGTGGTTAGCAATATGTTTCAAAATTTTCATTGTCATGGTCAACATGTTTGACAACTTCATTGCAGAGACTGGGACTGAGAATTTGGAGAAAGGTGTTCAAAGAGAACATGCCATAAAAATGTATTAATAAGCATATATTTATAATGTGCCTATATTAATAATTAATGAGTTGCACATTTTTATGGTATTTCTGCAGTATGTGCCAGAGTTTAAACTAGATTCTAATATTATTTATGAAAGTGATCATGTCTTTATCCCGGACAAGTGGGGAGAGATGGCAGGATTTCCAAAATGTGGTTTTTTTTTCAGATTTCACCGCTTTACATCTAAAAACTTTTTACCTCTGAAATGGAAACATCTTGTTGCTCTGAAAACTTTGGTTTTTGCATTGAAATGTTACTTTTTGCAAATCTTTGGCTATTTATAAAGTTATGTTGTACCAATTTAATTTGTAGCACTGACTCAGTGCCCAGATCTCTGCAGCACTGATACCCCTGATATAGCGCAGTAGAGCTGCGGAGCTCGCGCTTAAACTCGTGGGTGAGCAGTCCGCTCGGGAAGCAACTTTAATGTTGTACAACTAATAAAAGACATTGCATCAAAAAAAAGGCAGAACATGATACTGTACAAAATTCTCTCACCCCATGCTAGGGTCGTAACCAAATTTATGTGTATGATTTACGCATAAATTCAATCACACCATGTCACACTCAATGGTGCTGAGAACATAATTCTAATTCTGAAACATTTTGATAAATGATCGCCATTTGTGCCCCATTGATTTCCTTGTAAGCATGCATGGTAAGCAAGATATAAACTAATCTAAGAATAGCATGTCAGTCATGGCTATTGCTCAAGTTCAACAGATGATTTACAATATCATTTAAATTTAAAGACTCTTTACCCCAAGGTATAAAACAATGGAAGACCTCCCTCTATAATCCTCAATCCCAAATGGATCAACATTTGGCTATACTTTCACATTTTAACTCTTTCTGTGGTGGATGCTATACTTTTGAAAATAAATTTAATTAATTTTAATCAGTTTTAAAACAATTATAATAATTATGTGTGTTGGTTCAATAGTACTCATGAGAAATAGGCTAGGGGTTTTTGCTTAAAAATAAAGATGTTTCACATTTTGCATGGTTGCTAAGGATACAATATTGTGTATTCAAAGTGTTAATAAAAGTATGTTTTATCAGCACATTTTTAGAACATTTGTATTTGAAATTGTCAAAATTCATGTTTTCTCAGGGGTGTCTTTACTCCTATCATTTTACCTATTATGAAGTAGAAATCTCATTTCAAATGCCAGAAGCAAAATAATAATCATTTTGTGAATGTTTGATGTTTTATTGTAGGGATGAATTGGATATTAGTAAGTATCTTTTGGGGGAATTTGGAAGTTCTGTCTGTTTGGATAACCTACTTACAAAAGGAGCTGTTTGAAAGAATTTCAATTCCATCTTCCATCTGCTAATGCTTCAGGGAGATTTTATTTGTAATTAGAAGTTCTTGGACAATTTATTTCGAAAATTAATCATTTCTGTGTGCATATTTTTTGTATGTTTTGTTTCGAAACAGAAACATTTTTGTGATTTTTCATAACAGAGGAAAATTTATGGGTCTGTATAGAACAGACCAGTATGCCTATAGGCCTACACTTTCTTTTGAAGATAATGATAATTAAAATCAGAATGATGGGGGAATCTAACTCAATCCAAGAAACGAAAGTACTACATTGGCTACATTGTTAGAACTTAGCAAAACTGTAGACAATGATTGAAATGTTCCAAATATTAAAAACTGTTTAGGGAGCTCAATGTTTTGATTTCTTATTCCATTGACCTCAGCGACCTCCTGACCCAAGATCAGGTCATCCCTCATTAGGGAATTTCCCCCATCATAAACAAAATCTGTCATGTATTACAGGCTATTAATATTATATTACACATGTTCCCCAGTGGCCCTTGCATTTGGGGTGTAGCGTTGCTTTGCTTCATAAAATGTAATTGTACTATAAATTAAGTGAAATAAAACTTGCCTTCTTCAACTGATTTGGTTCGGAAAATGATGAAAATATATGCCTTTGCAGACTTGGGTTGAAGTAGTCCGACAAGTAGACTCTGTTTTTTTCTTAGGCCCGGTCCACATGACGTCATGAGTGTGTTTTTTCCTGTCGATTACGATCATGTCATAATCGTATTATAATATTAGTACCGTGTGTCCGCTCAATGTCGTCGGCATACTACAATCGTGTCATCATTCGCGAATGATGAAAATGTCCATTATTGGGCCGGTTTCTACCAGTGTGTAAGCATTTTGTCGTTGTATTTATGTATACTCAATGGGCTTTGTAGTCACCGTATAGCGTGAATTTATTACGAAATGGTGACGAGTGTGGACGCTCTCATCATTTTTGTATCATAATCGTGTCATAATCAGGTAATTACGACACAATGACGAAAATATACTAGTGTGGACTGGGTCTATGCTACCAACTATTATACTCAGACTTTTTTCTTAGTTACCAACTATATACTCAGAGTAGACTCTGATTGCTCTAATTATTAAACTCTGATCACTCAAGAAAATCCACTTACATGGTCATGACTTTCATGGTTCATCTTTCTTAATTGTGTCATGTGAATGGTCAGAGCTGAGTATAACTAAGAAAAAAAGTCCCACTCATTGGACTAGGTTGAAGTGGGTCACTTTTATTTTTACCAGGTTTTTTTTAACCCACTCAAATTCCTCATTATATTTGGCAAAATCTACATACAGCACTACTTCCAAAGACACAGTTTTGTTGGAAAGTAGGATTTGTAACGGTCAAAATATCTAAATTTCCCTGAATATTAATTCACGCAAATTTGCCATTCAAGACAAGCCTTCTTTTGGAAATAGATTTAGAAATGGTAACAGTGCCAGGATAAATCTTAAAATAAAATTGATAGCAGGATATTAACTGAGCAATGTGATGACAACACCGCAGCGAATTCAATACTAAACTCTTCATTGAAAGTGAGCGATTACAGGTTATTACTGGCAAAAAATTGATTACAAAGATAGAATTTCAGCTGACATAAAAGTTTTGTAATATCCGGTGCAATTTAATTTAATCATGGTGGTGATGGTTGCAATCAGTTTGTAATTGTATTCATCACATCAACAGATATATGTGTGTCACCCATATATCATATTATTGTCTTTAAGAAAGCAAATCTTTTGTGGTTTAGATGAAAATGTTGATTGGCAGAAGAAACTAGAACAGTCAACTTTGCCTTGAATATGTGATATGATCTGATTCAATCATACCAAAGTCGGTAATAACAAAATTGGGATAGGCAAAAATAAGGAGTGAAAAACAATAAAAACTTAAGAAAATGGATATGTTACAGATTTCATCATCAGTAATCTTATAGCCACAGAGCAAGTTAGAAATGATAATCTTACTCAATTGTCAAAATTTCCTACTTTGGTCTGACTGGATCAGATCATGTAGATATGTTGCCAATAAGTTAAGGGCTGGGGTATGAACGTTTGGACAGTATTTTATCTATTTTATGGTGTTTTTGGGACAAAATCTATATCTTCAATATGAAGGGTCAAAATTTTCAGTTGATCTTCAGCTTTTCATTCCAGCTACATACACTTTAAGTACATACTAGTATCCTTAGGTTTAGAAAGTTTACTTTGAAGACTGTTTTAACAGTAATAATACACATTTGATTGCAATTGATTAAAAGTTGATATTTTTGATATTTAAAAATATCAAAAATATCAACTTTTAATCATTTGCAATCAAATGTGTATTATATCGCAAAAAAAAAAAAAAATCAAAATTATTTGATATCAGAATGACATTCTTCGTATTCAGAATGCAATTCGATATGTCTGATGTGCTCTCATGTCCCACAAAAATATTGTTGAAACGTTCATACCAGAGCCCTTAAGATATCAAAATAAATCTGCCTATATTAACACACTCCCCTGTGTAGTTCTCGAAAAATTGGTTCATCAATCTACTACACACTGTATATCAATCTACTCTGCACAGTACATCAATTACTAGGTGGAAATTTCCCCCCTAGCCTTTTTTGACTATTCAAAATGAAAATTCCAAGTTTGTTAATAGCTCAACAAACTCTCCTACAATTAAGCTTTTAATATTGTCAACAATCAAACATATTAAATGATGTGTTATTCTTTTCCCCAAAGACCTGAAAATACCAAACCAACAATTCTAACAGGAGTAGGCTGTTTGCTCTCTATTCTATGGTCGTTGTATGGATGATAGGCAGGCTGGTGTGGGCGAGGCTAGTACGTGACTAGGCATACGCCCATTGTTTAATTACATTGTAATTTGTGGCGCGTTGGTATTACCACATTGCTTTGTAAGGAGAGATTTGGATGTAGGGATAGTAATTTAAGAAAATTGATTTCAAATGCATTGGTTTTTAATATATTTTGTGTTTAATTCAATATTCTTAGTACTTTTATAGAAATATTTAGAAGTGTACAGTGTGTCTTTGCAAAATATGTTAAATAGAAAAAATCAATGCAAATTATACTTTTATGAAGTAAGATAATGCTTCGCTTAAAAACTTTTGTTAATGAGCTTATGTTTTGGTTTCTTTTAAATTTCTGAAAATATAATTATGCATGCAGAAATTTTGCACATTTTGCTCAAGTTCATACTTTGCATACTGTATTAAAATAATACTTGCAACACGAACGGTATCCATATATTTTTTAATTTCTATGACAATATTCTATCTGTGCATAGACAAATGAATTATCATTCAAAAAATACCCAATTTAAAGTTATAGCATAGACACTGGTTATAGAAAGTATTTTATTACACTGCCACTGGAGCCATCTTCGAAATGATACTCTATCACTTTATGAAGTAAAATATTATTGCAAGTAATATCTATGAGATTAAATCAGTGTATTATTTCAAGAAATTATTAGTGTCAACTTTTTTGAGGCTTTTGTTTCATCGATTCTGAAACTTAGTCCAGGTGATGTGGTACTCTCTTGTAATCTTATATGTCAATGGGAAATTTAAGGGCATCATAGCAAAAAAGAAAACTCCGTATTGGCGGGCATTTTGTTAGAAGACAGGATTTAAATCCCTTGAGTGCCCATGGGGGTGCCAGGTGCGAGGTTTTATACATACAACTATCATGACCATAAAGGATTCACTGGACAAAAGTCACAAGGTTTTGAGTTGTTGACAATGTTGCTGGTTCATGCACAGAGGCTAGATAGTTTGAAGAAGTGGCAATTCCAATTTTGACTCCCAAAATGTTGGAAAATATTTGAGAAGCAAGTACATGTACAATTGTACATCTTCCTTACAAGTTTGAAAAATTAAACAGTACTTTGTCAAAATTAGTGAAAATTCCATGTTGCACAAATACATGGTAGTATAATTCTCATGGGTTTTTTTTTCATTGGTTACCACATGGAATTGGACCCAGAAACTACATCTATATAGCAAAAGTTTCCACTTTTGACTTCAGTTACATTTCATGAGAATGCAGCTGGTTTATGCAGAGTGGCAAATTTCTATCAGAATTTGGCTTTCCTACACATCACCTTAACTTTGTCAAAGAAAATCTTTCATTGCCTGAAAACCTACTTGGATAAAAAGTTTATTTGAGTTTTATTGCTGAATTTAATTCAGCTTAGTTGTGTAGCATTAGGGATAATTATGTCAAAAATAATTAGCCATATTTCAAATGGCTCAATAGCAGTTTTTGACAAAGATGGTTAAAGCTAATAATCGTTTCACAATAATTGTCAAAACTACTTCAAGTTCTTGCACATAACTTATATAGCGTATTAAATCGCTATTGTGTGCGCTGTAGTATTGAATCAATTGTTTTTCCAGAGCTCAGAGTGATATAACTTGAGAAGTGGTGAAATCACCAAGGGGATGTTCGCTGAACGCAGATGGACTGCCCCCTAAAGCACGCTTTTTGAGTACTTGGAGTACTCGGTTTTACCAGGGGGAAATGGGGACAAAGTGACAAAATAAGGTCACTTTTAGGTCAAATTTCATTTTTCTTCTCCACCCCTTGAAATTTCTTTTGAGTAAGACATTGTCTGCTGCAGATGTCTATAGGCTATTATAGTATGATCGGTCCTACATATGCAATCCTCTGAATAGATGCAAGTTTGATATAAATGCATAGCAAGATGGTTATAAGTGCATAATAATGATAAAATAGCACTAATATGCTTTCTGTCAACCATTCTAGATTTGGATTTTTACCCAAATAAGTCGCAATCAACATCACTTCTGCCCATTGTAACTGGTTATTTTAAAACTAAAAATTCAGATAGCATTCAATTGTTGATTGCTATTATTTTATACAATTATTATTTTATATGTTTCAGGAGTTTTTTTAAATAGTTTTATTTTTAATTCATTAGTTGTGAACACACTAAATGGGCTAAAAAGATTTAGAAAAAGTTCTGTATTTTATTCATGAAAAGAGGGACACCAGTTCTGCCACCAGTGTTTCCACCGGTTTCTTTATTATCACCTTTGTAAAGATTGCACTGATTTATGCACAGGTTTAGTGTCAAATTAAGGCATTTCTCCATTTGTCCAATGGTATAAATTTAGCCAAGTGGAACTGATTTAAGATTATGAATGGAGACCTCTACCTAATTGGCATAAAAATGGTCAAATTTGATGTATTATATATATTTTATATAATGGAATCAAACAGGCATGAAGCTATTATCTGGAATTAGTAGTTCATAACCTTAGTTGAACTGATAATAATAAGAATAATCCTATTTCAGTTTTTGCTGATGGCCAGTAATTCCCTTCTTGTCATTTTGAAGGTAAAAAGTTCATTTTGAGTAATTCTAATATCAGTGGCATGTGCAAAGAGAGGGGGCACGCCATCCAACCTTTGTCTACTCTGAGTTTATGAAATTTAAGGGTTCTTTTTTTTTGGGGGGGGGGGATAGGCATCTTGCCCTCCAGCGTATGAAATCATATAATATCACAAACTTCTAAATTTAAACAGATCAAGTATATTATGAGGGCCACCATGTAAGATGAATCACAACAGTAATGTTCTCTCCAAGAAATTCCTTTACATCATTAAATAGCCCATTTACCTTTTCACCACATTAAAGTATCTCCATTTACCATGGCTCATTTACGCTATGAAATTGATGGTTGGCTACTGTCAGAGTTTTGATATCAAAATATCTTTTGAACTTTTCAACTCCATGTGAATGGCTGCTTCTTGTTTTGGCGAATTTCAGGCACTTATTCCCACTCCCCCTGTGTTAGGCCAGGGGCCCCATTCTATATTACAATCTACCACAAAAGTCATCGTTATCAATTATAATAATAATCACGAAAGACTGGTGACTGTTACCGGTAAGTACATGTAGTTAACATTGATTGTTCATACTTTGCAAAAAGCAGCAATTGAAAAACAGTCAGAGAGCCCCACCCATGCAACCAAACCCTCCTGCACCTCAGTCCTCCTTTGCCAGACTACTTGTCTTCGTTTTGGTTTTAATATAACTCTGTATAAATAAATATATTTAGGCATTACATAAGCTGCATTAGAAAAAGGGGAAATGTTTGATCCTTCATTCACATACATGTACACCTGATATTCCAAAACATTCCAAAATCAAAATGATAGGTCATACACTGCCCTTCAGAAGTGTTATTTCATCAAAGAGCAGCTTTATCTTATTTACTTCAATTGTTCACATTTCCCCCACATAAAAAGCCATCGCAGCATTTATGTATCCTGATGTGTGAGACCTCCAAGACATTCATGTCTGCACTAGGCACTTAACAATTGCTGGTCAAACGAGGCCTAATGACGCGGGGGTTTACAAACGCTTGAACCTTAACCGATGATATGGTCATGTGGGAATAAATGGAAGGTGGAGAAAGATGGGATAGTTTGTGTTACCGTGGTTACTCGATTAAGCAGCGTGGGGGCTAAGAAACGAGCTGTGATGATGAGGCGTTTTGTGAAATGTTTGAACGTTTCAGTGATTATGTGGTTTGGTGAGTATAAATGAGAGGTGTAGAATGATGAGGGCTTAGACACCTGTATATTATTCTTGATGCAAAAGTGGTTTGTTAAATAAACTTATTCAAGTTGCAAGGAAAAATAAGAAAATAATTAAACTTTACTGAACAGAGTTTGAACTTTATTAGTTTTGATCAGAAATATATTCATGAATATCAAAAAACTCTGAATAAAACCGGGTCTCCCCGGTTTTAATGTAAAAAGTTAAACTTTACTGTTAATATGAAAGCACTTCAGGCTTTTACGTGGTATTTTAGTATACCACTAGGCATTATAATTATGCAAAAATTAGAAATCCGAGTAAAATTGAGGGCGTTGCTGTGAAGCAAATAGGACATTATGGCTTCAAGTCAATTGTGCACACGTTTTTGGATTTGTATTATTCAGATATAAGCATAGTGGAAATGACATGGATCATTTTATAAGAACCGTTTCTACATATTCAAGATTTAAGTAGAATGGTAACCATTGCAAACATTACAGATATTACTAAAATTCAATATTTGAAGCAAAAATTAAAAAAAAAATCATATTTCCAAACAGGTGCTCTTTATATCCTCAAGTAGATACCCTAAAACAAATACATGTCTTCCCCCTACACATAATATGTGCATGAATCACATTTTGTTCAAATTTGATGACATGATTTATTAAATCGAAAATAATAGAAAACAAGTTGATATCAAACAAAAATCACCTGCCCACGTTTGACTGGATGCCCAGGTCTATTCAATAAGCATTAATATTGATATAATATCAAATAAAAATCTGAAAATCTTGATTAAATACATAATAAAAGCCTATGGATATTAAAAAAAAATCCTTATCTTCTTGATCTCGGTGGATTAAAGTGCACCTGAAGTGATGTCAAATGCATTTTATCGTTGACATTTTTAATTTCCAAATTGGAAATTGAAATTCTGAGATTAATGCATAGGGCGGCTACTACACCAGCTGTTTGGTGAGGTTGAAAATGATGCTTATCTTTTAAATAGTTAGGAGGAATTGGCTGTTCTAGTTGAAATCCATACACACCCTGTAGAAGACATGACTTTAATTTTCCACATAGGGAATGTGAATTTAAAATGGAGTCACCCATTCAGATAACCCTATTTGAAATTCTTACTCCCTGTGTGAAAGATTACAGTCATGTCTTCCATAGGGGGTGTATGGAGTTCAACTGGAACAGCCTTATAGAAGAATGTACTCCCTGCTACTATAGGTTTATCATCTTTTGATGTCAAGATGTTATCGGTAATGCGGGTGTACTTTGGTGCACTTTGGTTTTGTAATACCAGTTGTTAGTCTTGGATAAAGTGTTAATTTTAGGTGTTAAGTTAAAGCCAGTGTTTTATCATTTTTTCATATTTATTTTTTCAATAGAAAATTGTAAGAAAGTGAAAAGATGAAAGGAGAAGGGAAATAATAACGAAAGGGGACAGAAATTATATAAAAAAGAAAAGAAGCTACAGAAAGAAAGCTTTTATATTATAGAAAGATTAAAAGAGTAAAAGAAAAGGTAACAAAACAAAGAAAAGAGGTACGGTAATGAAACACAATGAAAGGGTAAAGAAGGAGAATGGAAAGGTGTGGAAAAGGAAGAAAAATGGAAATTAAAGAGAAACAGAAAATATTTCAGAAAAAGAATTACATGGTAAAGTGTTCAAGTACAGTAATGAGCATAACTGAAACAAGAATTTCTCATATTTCAAATGGACTGTCAAAATGCATTAAAATTGTATTCTTTCCATAGTTTTCTTTCTCATAAAATGTTAGACAAAAGGGGTAATCTGTAATCAAAGCTGCCAGGTAGCTTAGCATAATTTTTCACAAATTTTGACCTTTTTGCACCAATTAAAAAGACTGGTGTTACTTTCATCGGATTAAAATCACCATTCCTATAATATTGCTTTTGTTAATTTGAGCGATGTATTAAAGTGTGATACAATTTCTATTAATCCATTAATAATGACAGAAAACTGATCCTTTGAGTGACATTTACTTGAAATGCCGCTCACTGATTAAAAAGGTCACTCACTTTTGGTCAAAAATTGGCTCAGAATTTGGTTTTAAAAATTCTTTTGTTTTCCTAATTTATATTTTATATATTATTTTCATAAAATTTCAAGGTAAAATGTTTTTAGTGGAGGATTTTGGGCTATCGGACATTTTTGGCAAGTGTCTTTTAACATCGGTAGGAAAATTAAATTAGGCCTAGTTCATACTTGAAAGTGTGCAGCCAATATCTGGCAGAATATGTGTTCTGAATGAAGGATCACAAAATTGTTTGTACTTAGTCCAAATTTGTTTTACATTGCTAGATTATAGATTTGAAAGTGAAACATACAGTATTTTAAAATACTTAATAAGAAGTAATAAGGCTCCGAAGGTGACTGCGCTGGTGCTCTACCAATGAATTACTTTGAATAGTAGATGCATGTTTTATGATATTTATTGATATATAGTGAAAGGCTTATTTCAAAACTCACTGGAAAGTGCTGTTCAAAAGTTGGGTGAAATTGTCCACAAAGGCTGATATGCCACTGTTGCAGTTAATGTATAGAGTGGGAATTTTTCAGGAAATATCTGACAAAAAATATGAATTATTTTCCTGTCTGCCTATCAAGGTATTCAATATCCTAGTATACATGCACTGGTATTGTTAATATGTGTTTGCAAACATTTCAATCTTGTTTTGCCCACCTCGATTAGGTTCATTTTTCTATTATATACTATAGTTCTATCGTAACACGCTTGGGACAATTTTTTCTGAAGGTAAACAGAGTGTGACTTTACCAGGGCAGTTGTCGGACAAAGAAGCAGGGTGCTACTGAGGGTTGAGATGGCTAGATAAAGCACATGCCTTTCGGGTATTTTGGGTGTAAAGTTATTATATTTTGGCGAACAAAGATTTTCATGATATTGTTATGTTACTATGTTAGTGCACTGATTTATGAGAGATTTAGGTACTGAAAGTAAATGCAATATGTTCTAATATGGTGTGACAATATTTATAAAAAATATGCATGCAGTTTTGTTGTAGAACTTTGGTTGTGATGCTGTGAAATTAAAATTTTTGCAAAATATAACGGAGAAGCTGACAGAGCGTTTCAGCATTACGTTCTGCTTATTGGTTATCTAAGATTAAGAATACAGACATTGCAAGTAGATTCACAAGATGACAGGTCTGTGAAAAATGAAATTTAATTTTTTGTTGTCAATTTTGGGGGTTGATAAGCATTTCCTTAACAAAATCTCTATCAATTGTCCATGTTTAAACCCTATCCTGTCCCAGCAAACAAAAAATCGTTTTAGACAGTTTCAGCAGCAGGTTAGAAAAGGTTGCAAGAATGTGTTTAAATGTCGGGGTCTAAAGGGTATACAATGTAAACATGGTAAAGGGTATAAAATGTTTTCATTTAAAATTATACATTCAAAAACATATTTTTTGATAAGTTACTGCAAATATTCTAACATAATGTTATTTAATTATTGACAAAATATTTGCAAAAAACATTTTACAATAACAGTTTGACAACATTTTAAAAACACTGTTGAAACAGTGTAGTGTGTTTTCATACAACATGTTCTTAAAACGTTTTCATGACCTTTATAGAACCCAACATTTAATGTTTTTAAAGCGTTTTTACCAAAACCAAACCCAAAATATAACCTGTTTAAAACATTTTGTGTTTGCTGGGTTTTTGCTGCTCTCTGTTTGGAGTCCTAGACCAAATTGCAACAATTGAATTTTGATGAATTTTAATTAAAATCCTGCATGTCTTTTAGTTGTCAAACACTTTGTGATATCACAGATTTGTTTACCTACCCTGTTTGTCCTTGTATGTTGTGTTCGGTTTCCTCAAAGCATGGTATGTCATAATGTAGCCTACAGGTTGTATGGGCAGGTGATACATGTCTGGAGTATAGATCTAACTAAGACAACATAAATTAAAACACAAAAACTTGTCTTTCTTTTTGACATAATTACCGTACTGACGCGAGTATAGTCCCACCCCGTTTTTGGGTGAACATTTGTCAAAATTGGGGGTGGGACTATACTGAATTTCAAAAAAAAAAAAAAAAAAAAAATTATTTTATTTTTTTTTTTTTTCAGTTTTGAGTGTCCTGGACCTAGACCTAAATGTTAGATCATTCATGGTTGACCTAAAAAAAAAAAAAAAAAAAAAAATTCAAGATGTTTTTTATTTTTTAATATGAAAATTGATAATTTGTATTCATGTCATACTTATTAGTGATTTCAAAATGCATTGAATTTGAATGCATTTTGAAATCATTAATAGAGTATGACATGAATACAAATTATCAATTTTCATATTAAAAATAACAAAACATCTTGAATTTTTTTTAAATTTTTTTTTTTAGGTCAACCATGAATGATCCTAGCATTTAGGTCTAGGTCCTGGGACACTCCAAAGCCGACAAAATAATAACTTAAAAAAAAAAAATTTTAATTTTTTTTTTTTTTTTTTTTTTTAATTTCTGAAATTTTCCGAAAGTTTGGGGGTGGGACTTTACTCGAAGGTGGGACTATACTCAAGCGTCAGTACGGTATTAACAACAACAACATGATACTGTACATCATTTCTATGTTATCTATAATACTAGTAGTCTACTTATTGATGAAACTAATTTCTTGAATGATAATGGTGAAATATGTTGATGCTGATGTTGAAGAAATATAAACAATAATTTCATAACAGAAAAAGGCAGATTTTAGCTACAGATGATTTTCAATTTTGAGACAGTATAGTTGCATCACAAAGGCAGCATTATTTTTCATATCTTCAGTAGATAGCAATTTTAGAAATCACATTAGATACTCCCACACAAGGGTTGGTTTATTCATACACAATTACAAAAAGCTAACAATCAAACAAACAAACAAATATAATTGACCTGTAAATATTTATAGTTATTATTCCAACAAGTTGACAATGTTACATTTTTTTGTCACAATGCTTGTGATTATCAGACCTGCAAAACACTCTATATATTACACTGAGAAAGAATGGCAGGTCACAAAAATGGAATAAGCTTAGCATCAGGTTACATGTGTAAAATAAACCTAAATTATTGCAACTACCAAATGCTGCCAAATATTTTGACACTGTACTTGTGGTAGACAAAAGTCTCATAAATATTCAGATGAAATAAAATCCTGGTTAAGTGACGCCCTGATGATATTATGTCCGAGCAACTCTTTGCATACAAAAGTTCATGTGCCAAGTAAAATCTTTATGAAATTTTAATTTTTAAAATATGAGCAAATGTCTCATTAATTTTGTTTTAAAAAATATCCTAAAATAGTTCACTCAAAGGTAATATATTTTGGTAATTACTCTTGTTAGTTTACACAAGAAATAAGGAAAATGTGTTAAATTCTGAGAAAATCAAATCCATAGTAGCTATCAAAGCGTTAACTGCATATTGAACGGACCAATGATAATGAATGATTCACACATAGAATGCAAGAAACTAAGTGCCCTTTGGAAGATAGTGATACTATAATAGTAGCATTATACACCATACCCAAGTACATAGTGTATCAGGACGCAAGTTTGCAAAATGTGATGTGTGTGAGTGGAACTTTGACATGTGAGATGAAACTGTAGGGACGATAATAATGAAACAAATGTGTTACTAATAGAAGTTGACAGTGAAACACTCAGCCTGGGTATTGGGCATATACAATACATCTTCAGAAAGCTGAATAAAATGTTTTGGGGGCAAACTGGATGGAAAAAGAGCAATTATTATGCACTTGAGTTTGTCACTTTGTCGATCGTTGCAAATTATGCAAATATGATACAATGCATTAAAATGATCTTGTATACTATATATAAAGTTTGTTTGCTTTTTAAAATATGTCTAATCATTCAAACATGTCACGGTAACATGTTACACTTGATGCACTTGTTGTTACTCGCATTCATTGGTCCTATACAATCAGATTCATGCTTCACAGACACTTAAGCTGTGACAAAAGTAGACATCGTTTGGCCTTCTTTCATTCAATGAAATGGAATGTTATCAGATTTTTCAACAGATAAAACAAAACCAGGAACACATTTCTCAGACATGATGTGACTACTACATTTGTGTACCAAACCAAACAGTTGTTCAATATGCATAGTCACAACCATTGTGTACTTTGGCAAATAAGTCGCAATCATGATATCTTTAAAGGATTTTGATACATTTTGGTTTCAAATTTAATTGGCTGTATCATGTGATAGATTAGGCTCACCTGCACATAGCTAGCCCACATTAGAATTTATATGTGACCGTCCACCACAAATGGACTCGGCATTTTCACTTTTTGAAATATTGGCCAGGCAAATCCTCCTCAAAATAAGCTTAGTAAAAAATTCAGTGAATTGGTTGGGAAATTCTATGTTATGGATTGTTTTTTGATAGGTTTAATCAGAGTTTAATGGACCAACAACTAGCTTTGCTGACATTACGAACCAGTTGTGGTGGATGGTCACGTATTATCATTTTATAAATTTTACAGCTAGAATTTGATTGTTTTCAGTTTATTTGTGTTTTTGTTTTTTGATTTCTCTAGTATTTTATTCAAAACCAATTATCTTAGTCACTGTAGCCATTGAAATGCTATTATATGATATATCTGTGGAACTTATTTCCATTAAACTCTTCAGTCTGCAAATGGAACAAACATTCATCAAACTGAAATGACCAAAATATTTCATAATCTCAATATTGAACTACTGTCTGCAAAATATGTTGGTAGCATATACCTTTTTTTCAAGGTTTATTTTTGAAGCAAATATTGGCTGCAATATAATGTATTATGTTTTCATGTGCTACATGTAACATGACTCCATACCAGCAGAATTGTAGTGAGAACTATGAATATATATTTACACATTGTATATCATATTGCATAAATGTTGATATGCCTAAATGGAACTTTAAAAAAAAGTACATCGACACAAGTGAGACTATAATAATTGTAGGTCATATATGCCTTCCAGAAAGTGTATTACTATCTGAATTTTAAATGAAATAATTAGAATCTAAGTATTAATCACCAATACCACTTCTAGTGTTAAATCCATCAAAAAATAAATTGATAAAAAGGTGAATAATGAATTCAGAGATGCTGTTTTAATGAATTATTTAGTAGCATGCATATTTGAATTGCTGGCTGGAACAATCCACCTTAAGTAAATTTTCAATCAGTTTTTTCAAAATGACACTAACATCTTCTAAAAGATTTGATAAAAATGAAAGGACAAAAAAAATCAGAAGCTTGTCAGTCCTTTGTATTGAACTTCATTTCAGACTTTGAAGTTCACAAGTGCAACTTTTGGGTCATTAAAAGATTGAAATCAGACCCTATAAATTTATAGAGAAAATATCCCCAAATACAATACATCTAGTATCCCCTCCCGCCTTTGTGGTCCAACTCACATTGTAAAAGTCGCTCTAAATTTTCGCCTGCAAGATTTGACAAGTTCCACACTTATAAATGAGACGTGATGCTTTTATACCAGGTATTAAAGCTGACAACCTTACGTCCCTTCTCCCCAGGATATCGGCACCGGTTCTTATCTGCGCTCTCGACCGCTTGCCGCACATGCCCTCAAAACATCCCGGCAAAACATAGATAACATCAGGGACACGATAGTGCTAATGATAACACATGCAATGTTGCCGTGGAAATTTATTTTGATTTCTCAAATAAATAGAAGAAAATACTGAATTCTGAGTGTTTAATGGAAGAGAATGGTTGTACAAGCAAGATGGATTTCTGTTTACCTATCTTATTTCTTAGTTTTCTTTATTTATCATAGTTCTTAGTTTTGTGGGAAACTGTCATCATGGAATGAGTCAAATATTTTCTATAAAATTCAACTATTTTGAGGAGAACAAGAAGCAATATTGTACCAGATTAATATAAAAAAGTTAGGTAACAGGTTTTGGAAGGAAAACTCCTGGGGAAAACTGCAGTGTCGCTCCTGTAAGCTCCTACCAAAGAGCTCATTCAAACAAGATACTACAAAGATAGTCAGAAAAAACCTGTCTTGTTCCAATACTCATTTAGGGACTTGTTCCATTCTACATATTATTATGTTGGAAGAAAGGCAAGACCTGGGATTTCCATACTGTAGGAAACTCATGGGAAGGAGGCAGCACTGAGCAGGGGAGGAAGGGGATAATATCTAAGACTTCTGCTAGGACACCATGTCAATGGATAAGAATAGTCTCTTATAGAACACCATGATATAAATCTATGGGGTATGAACGAAATCAGGAAGGTCTCTTAATAGACCTGTTGAAATCTTCATCCAATCTGGGATCCTGATTGGTAAAGGACTCTTGCTCTCCCCACCCAACCTACTATTCTACCGAGTCTATTCAGGCCATTGGTGCAAAATGATACTAATTTTTGTTGAGTAAATTGTCGCAGATGGTTCTTGCCATTTCATCTGATGAAAAAAGACAAAGACATTTACATAACCTTTATCCAGGTGAGAGTAGCTGTGAGTGTTGGTTCACTTTGCCTGGTTTCTCACTCTATGGTCCAGCAGAGAGATGTAATTAGATGAGACATATCTGGTGAGAACTATTTACTGTCCACCATCATTACACAAATGAACAACTGACATGTGTCAGGCGTAATATTTTTATTTGACTGTCAGACCAGAAGACTGGAGTCTGACCAAAATCGAAAATATTGGATGTCTATGCATTGGATGAAAACAAGATGTTTGAAAATTATTTGAATAAGTTCATTGGCCATGAGGGCTTTGCACTCTTTAGAATGAATATGACTGCATCTTCAAGATGGTAATTGTAATTTTTGTTTTTAATAATATTTAGATTATTTAGATATTAATGACTATGTTTTATTGGTCAAATTATAATATTTGGCATATTTCTCAAAATCACTAAATATTATGTGATGACGATGATTTATGATGATGATGACAGTATCAACGATGATGAGGCATATGGATGAGGACAACATTGATGATAATATTGATGACCAGTATGATTATGATGACCTGGATGACAATGATGGACACCAACAAAGTGCATGACTAGATCTTGGACTGGATAACAAGTATATGATGGCATCACTGTTCCATTCTATCATGATTTCGTATCATCACCACCATCAATTGCCTCAGATGGAACGGGTCCTAATTCTTTCAAAATCCGCCACTTCCCTCCAAAAAATGACAAATTTCAATCAAAGCCATGACAGATTGAAGCATTAAATTACTAATAAATCCCCACTATTGCGCACAATTGAAATAGATTAATGAATATCTAGGCAAATGTGTAGATGCCCGCTAGCTTTGTTTATAGAGTTGTATTTTTATGGAAGAAAATGCCTAATTTTGTAGTATTTAAACCCTACATCAACAGATTTGTAAAGTGCCATTGGGCATATTTCATATTTGTTGGATGTGAGGTTATTTCAGTTGAGCAATACCTCAGATAGGATGGATGAATATGTAGGATCTTAGTGAGTTATTGTTTTGGTGAGTTCAGATAATTCCACAAAGGAGTTATATTGTGATTTTGTGACATGTGTATGTTTGTGTACAGGGTGGGTGTATGTTGGGGTCCTGGGTTGGGGTTTTGTATGTTTGTTTGTGTGTGTGCAGGGGTGTTTTTGTAGAGAGGGTGCATGGGTTGCCTAATGTTGGTGTCCAAGGTTGGGGTGCTAACATTTGTGTGTGTGTTTGAATGCGGAGGTGTTTTAATACGATAATATAAACCTCAAATATGAAACACGCTAAATGACAAGGTAATTTTGATAATGTGACTAAAATTTGAACTTATTTTTGACATTTTCAACTACAAATCCACTTCAAAATACAATTGATAACAAAGAAACAATTGCCGCATCCTCTAGTGTTTTGTACAAGTATTCAAACTTCTTACGCTTAATTTACAAATTGATGCTGCTCAACTGAGTTTGGCTTTTTGAACCTTTTTGTTGCAAGTGCCTCAAGTGAAAGGAATTACCCAGAGAGTTTAAAATCTGGTATTAAAAAGCTGCCCTATGCTAAAAAGTTCAATGGTTTTCCTAAAAGTAGATGAAGAGTGATGTCACTGTAAGAGATTAGGCATGTTATGAAGAGTTTAGATGCAAAATGTGGTAAACACCAGTTTCAAATTTGCATAGATAGGGTCACCGATAAATGTGCCCCAAACACTGCCTTTAAATTGGCACCTACCTTATAATTCCAAGGTAAATTGGTGAAAATATTATCAAAAGTGGCACATATTTTCTTAGTATTTTTTATATTTGCAAATATCTCATATTGAGAAGATATATATTTTTTTCTGAACTTGTGCTATGTATTTTCAGACCAAAATATGCCTGAAAATAATGCAAGAGGCAGCCTTTGTTTGCAAGTCAGTTGACCATAGCGATTTGGTGTTTCCAGGTCATTTACTATTAATGTTGCCTGTGTTTGTTCAGTCTGTTCTTTTCTTTAGGGCATCAATGGATTTAGAAAGTGTAGCCTGAGGGAAAACAGAAAGGTGTTAAACCTTGATGGTAGTTCACTTATGGGAATTTGTTGTCAGTTTGGGGCAAAAAGTGATCAAATTAACAAAAAGTATCTGTTGTACTGTTTCATTACTGCTTATACTAGTTCTGCTTTGTCTTGCTTTTTTGTTTTATATACATTGATGTAAATTTTTGATTCAAATTACTCACAAAAAGAATGATATATCCAAATTAAATCAGTTATGTGTTTATTGATATTTTAAACCAAGTTCTTTTTTTATTTTCTTATTTCTTTCAGCAGACCAAGGGTACATGGACCCCATGATCAGAGAATCCACCTCCTCCATCCCCTCCCATCACAACTCAAGCAGTAGTGGATGCTCCTGTGGTACAAACTCACAACTTTCACCCTACTTCCTGCCTTCATCATCAGCAGGAACAGGGACGAGGGATCCCTACACTGAGCTAGAAGATCTTGTACATATGTCTGGGCCTTTGACTGAAGAAGCTGTGCTGAAAGTACTGCATCACAGATGGCAAAGGGGAGAGTGTCAAGTAAGTATATGAAAACTTTTTTTTTGATCAATCATTAATTTGTGCCCTAAGAGGCCGTCAGCCTTTTCCGCGGTATCCGCCATCTTGGGCACTGCCGTTCTGCATGTCGTGCATTAGACATTACGCCCCTGATTACGCGGAAGTAGCAGCGTGTGACGCACCTGTTCAGTCAAGTGTCAACGCGGTGATCTTAGCAACAAGGCACTCCATACCCACAAGATGGTGGTGTTGACGTCACAATGAATACCTCTATTATCAATGATAAAACCTCTCTGTAGAGCTCAAAAAAGTTGTAACTTTATGACCTTTGAACTGTAACTCATGCTCCACAACTTGAGGTCACATTGTTATATATGATTATTGAATTGAGGTTAATGAACTGTGCCATTAGTATGAGACCATTTTGGCTGAAAGTCTTGTTGCTCCAGGTTCAAGTCAGTACAGTCATATACTAAACAAAATCTGATTATAAAGAATTACATTACTTATCCATCATTTTGACTATCACAAAAATCACCAATTCTTAAATCGGTAGATTTTATTAAAATGTTAGACAAAACGTGTTGGATATAATTATGGCTCAATGTCATGAAGACAAATTACTATACAAAACACACCTGGGTATAACAATAGTAGAACACTCATTTTGAACTTAGGTCATGATTGTGATGGATGGAATGGTGGTGATCCTCTATGCATTGGTCAGAATGATGTCAGAAGAGATTTGAGGACCAGTCCATAATATCAGAGTATTGAATGTTATATTGACATTCACCTGTTTGCCTGCCCAGACTGTGACCCCTTGAACATTGTTCAACTTATGTTGTGGTTCATATACAAATTAGTATATTACATTAATGCAACTGTGCAGAATGAATGCTATCTACTGTAGATTTCGGTAAATCAAACAATTTTCAACTTGTTCAAGCAAGAATGTTTGTCTTTTTATCAAAATTTTTGATGTTTTATTTAATTTTAACTTGTGTGTGGTATTTGGTTTGAATTCTTTTTATTTTGACTTTTTTTAACATTTCTTGGATTTGGATTTTTAAATTCTTTCTCATGCATGCATGATATAGCGGAAATAATGTACTCAGTGATTGAATGATTGTAAATAATTAATACATTTTTTTAAAGTGTGTTTTGTGGAGACAGTTCAAATTTGGGACACTTATTTTTCACTAATTTGTTATTAAATTGCCATGACAGATTCTCTTTTATACACCCACATGATGCTTATTCAAAGACATGTACCATATTCATGGTGTAACCATGGTAATTGTATTGCCAACAAGTTTTGCATTTTAATAATAATAAAATATTGATAATTTTAGAACCAGTAAAACAGCAGTGGTTTGGGTATACATACAACACTGGTCAAGCTTAAAAAAATGATCAATTGAAGACATTAACAAACACTGAAGACTTATGTAAAATATTTCTTTCTGCTGAAGACATGAACCAACAAGGATTGACCACCAACCATGATAATTGCTCTTCCTTGGTACCAGTAAATAATACAATAGTATTTATTGGTCAAACAAGGCCATTCTTGTATTCAGGTAAACAGGAACTAAAGCAATACAAATAAAAACTCATTTCACTGATTACTGGAGCCAATTATCTGTCTGTCCAATTATTAAACCAAATTAACTCTTGTGAAGGACAATATGTGAATTAGTGGAATATTCTCTTTGCGAAGATAGTAATTTTATTTGATTATTTTGTGCTTGTATTTTCTGTCCTCAGTCTTGAATATCAAATATGGGTTAAAATGACTAAACTGGATATCAGATTTCAACAGGATTAGGACAGGAAATCAATAAGATAATTATGATGCTTTCATGTGTGACTTACATAATCTTGACAGAAGTTATATTTGAGGCAGTTGACATAGAAAGTGAAAAAGTTACAAAAACAGATTTTGGCTTACAAGGTGTTAAAAACAAACCTGAGTACTACAAAACACTACAAACAACTTCACTGCACCTGCATGCATCCCACAGGACGTGATGATCGCAGTACAAGCGATATATGGGGATGAATTTGCTGGCCCGGCCAGCTTAAGACCTGTGGCTAAGTGTCGGCGGCCTAGTGCATGGCATGCACTTCTCTTCTCTCCTTTTTCGCTCCTTTTCTGCCTTCCGATAGCAAAAAAGCATGTTCCTTGTTAGAGCTAATAACCAGTATTTTCATTATATTTGCAGACTCTACAAGTTAACTGTTGCATAATTTTTAATTGATTACAACATCATGCTATATTTGTCAGATCGGTACAAACAACTGTCAAAATGTTTTTGTGACTTATATCACATTGATTCTCTTTCCTTTAATCAGGATTACCATAATTCAACCACAATCCATTTTTTCTGGCAATTAACCCTCAATAGATGTTTATTCAACAGTGTCATCGTCCATGCATCCAGACAATTTTCAGTTCCTGTAGATATTTCTCAATTACCATAGAAAGTAATAAATTGTCATTAGGTCATTGATTAATTCTTTTGAATATTTTAATGGCATTCATCATCACTAAGGGGTGAGGAGTGTGCTTCTGAGAATCTCTAAAGTGGACCCAATATTGGATCCATTTTGGCCAAATTAACACAATTTTTCAAAACTTTAAAAAGAATTTTGAAATTTTGTTTCGGTCAGGTGGGTATTTCCAATTTCCCAGTTTTATACCAAAAGTTGGGGCTGATAAGACCTCTCTGGATAGTACCTACATTAGTGAAATAGCACAAAAATAGTGCTACAAATACCTGTGTGCAGTATGGTTAAATGTTGAAACAGAGATCCAAGTCCTATATGACCATAGAGCCTTTAGGGTCTGCGATGTGACAAACATTGGTTCAGTTTGTTTTGCGAAAAATCCACTTCCCCTTGGGTGCGTAATAGTAGTCCTTGTAGACTGTGATGTATTAGGGCAATGCCCATGAAAATATATAGATGGATTAGGAAAGGCAACAAACCTAATCCGTATTGGATTTAGGTATCAATGCTTGGATTGGGGTAAGATAAATAGGATTGATGTCTTCATTATGTGATGATGTTTTCATGGTGATGATGAGTAAGTTACCTGTCATTGTATAATAGGTAATGGATCCATAAATCAACTAAGGTGTTCTCTGGTTTAGATTTCAGAGAATTTCTGACCTTTTTGGGACCTGGATATTATGATGCTATGGGAAATCAAGATGTTTCTTGGATGTCACTCAACCTGTGGATAGGTGTGATGTTTAAGGTGTTGGCTGGTTACACCACGATAACCCCATGTAAACACACCAATCCCTATAATATTCCACTGTCACCTCAAAATGGCATTGTGAATTAGGAAATCACTTTTGTCTGTGCTCTGTCCTATTATCTGTTAGGATAAATATTAAATGGCAGCCATTTTAAAGCCATTTGAATTATAATCCTGTAGTCAGGATTTATTTCTTTTGGAAGGGTCAGGAGGGACTGAAAAGTGGACTTTTGTGAATTTTCCTTTAAAAAAAGGCAGAGTTCAACATTTTAACCAAAAAAAACACCCAGTTTTGTGAATTTGGCCTTTTTATTCAGATTGGCAATTTGGGAGGTGTATTGTACCCCACTACAGCTTTTTTGGGAGTACATTTATATGAACAAGTATAATTTCCATTGAACATTTTGGCAAACAGATAAAAATGCTTTCATAGTGGGAGACTATGTTTTGTAACTCTATTCAACGGTTGGAAGCCATCTTGTAAAATTACATGCACTCCGAGTGGTATTAATGTCTGAGTTAAATTTCTCTATCACTGGTTTGTGCTCATCCCTGCTTTCATTACACAAGGATGGGGGAAGATGTCAATCTGGTGTTATCACAGTTTAATCAAAGGTAGAGAAAGTAATTTGTTGTAAGTCATCCTCAATGAGCCAGAAGAGACAACTGGTGTTGCCAGAATTGGCACCCAATGGATCATAGCCTTTAGCCCCACCTTTAGCAACATGTATAGCACCAGTTCTGAAGAAAGCCAGTTTATCAGTGGAATAACCAAAAGGGGCAGTGCCCCCCATTCCACCAAATTGGTTTGCCAAGTGATCTCACTGACCCACTCCCAGAATAACTTTTATTCCAAATGCACGTGTAGCGATCAAAAATTCGCAATTTGAATGCTGAAATGGATCAAAATTTAGTTTAAAATGGATCAAAAGGGTCAGATTGCAATATTTGATTAATTTACAGCAAGTATGTGCATATTACATTGTTATAAGGTTAGTACTTGTTAAACATATTCCTAGAAGAAAATGTGTGCATTTTCAGGCTACATGGCAACTATGTCCCAAACCATGTTCACATCCTTATGCATCACCAACATTGAACCCAAGCACGCAAATTTATCACCTATCCATGAAATTAGCCTGAAAAAATAAAACACAAGCAAACTCGAGTACTGACTGTAAACTGTATGTCCATAAAAAGAAATTGTCTATGCTGTAAATTACCCTTGTGATATCTCTCGTCACCGTGCAATCTCGGTCGTTGTGTTTAAGTGATCTGTGTCATTGATCAAGCTATCTCTACAAAATGTATCATCCTCTTATACACGCTTAGGTTAATTATTGGTCACTGTACTTAAAGTCCGGGCTTCTCTCTGGGGATTTTAGAAGAGATAAAGGAAGACAATACTTTAAGAATTTTTGAGTAAAATTACCTATTTGTACAAAATCAGGAATAGATCATTTTCTTTCTTGCCAATTAATTAAAGTTCATTGCACCTTTTGGCCAGGCTAGTTTTAGCTGGGGAATGGAAGATTTTGGATGGCAGAATTGTCAAACATTTTGTAATGGATAAATGTTTTTAGATGCTGCCTAAGAAATAATAAGTATTTTAGGAAATAAATACATTTGGAGTGAACTTTCCTAAAGATTTTTTTGTGTGTGTTTTGTTTTTTGTATTTATAATTTTGTCACTTTTCAACTTCTTGAAATGAATACTTATAATATTAAGTCAATTGAAATAGAATAATTAGATGTTTTGATTATGACTGAGTATCTTTTAGTGACAGTGATCATATAAAGCAAATCTGAATGAATAAAAATTGGACCAGTGACTATAGGAAAATAGTAGAAAGCCAGATTTGAACATGTGTGGTTGTACTGACAGTCATGGCAATTAAAACTCTCCTTACTAAACACTATACAAGTTTGGGAAACAATTGGTTCATCCATTTATTTTTCAATGTTTTTATTTAATTTAATATTTTCAGACAAGAATTGGTCCAGTACTAGTGAACATCAACCCCTACCGAGGCATCCCTACCGAACAAGTGCTACAACACAGCCGTCATGGGCATCATCCACATTTACATAATGTCGCTAACACAGCGTTAAAACAACTCATCGAAACAGGCACCTCACAGAGTATCATATTAAGGTAAGAGATACGTGGTAAGATTATTGATATAAATGTGTCCCATGTGCTCTTTGGATATTAGAAGATGATGCTAGAATGTAGCAGAAACAAGACAGTCAGCTGCTGCGCACATAGCGTGTGACACGATATAACTAGGCCAAAGTAGGCAGTTTATCACGTTATTACCATCATCATTAACTTGCCCATCAGTTACTACAGTGTGTCTCGACTCAAGTTGAGAGTAACACCAAGAGATGTAAAAAATTTAAAAAGTATATTAAGAGGAGTATTTTGTGATCCTAGCATCCTCTTTTTAATTTTATGACATTTTCAGCAGATATCCACAAGAAAAGCTTATTTCCAAAATTTCAGTTGATTCCGATTTGCGAGTTATGCATAATTGTGTGTATTACATACACTGCTCCATAGGCCACTGTGTATAATTTCATTCTGGTACACCATGACATAATTCAAATTTTACGATATTTTTGCTAAATGAATTAATCTGAACATTTTTTGTACATTAACATTATGTAGCCAGAGCTTTCCCATGGTATAAAAATCTCAATTGTTTTTTAGAAAGTGGGGGATGAGGCTGTGGAGTGTGGATCACAAAATGCCCTTTTAACAGGAAGAAACATTTAGATCAACTTATTTCACAAATAATAAAAAAGCTGAACAGTTAATATCAAGTTCAGTAGCTTTCAGTTTTTTTAAATGTTCTAATGAAAAATATCTAAAGCAGAGTTGCATGGTGTATTGCGGGATGGCATAGGACTTAGTTCTCTCCCTGGTTCACTATAGTGTGGATATCATTTGATTAAATTTTGTTGTTGTTGTTATGATTATAATTATTTTTATGTTTAAAATACAAAAATTAACACAAATAATGCACCATGACTGAGTTGAAACCAGACAAGTGGAGCCAGTTTTCTTTTATCACGTCTTAATCTCAGACACCTTATTCTGCAGTTATTTTTCAATATCTGTTTAGCTGTCAACCTGTATTTCCAATCAATCTTTTTGTAATAATAGAAAATAAATATATTTGTATCCACCTGACTGTGCTGTATACACTACACATCTACACTGCACTTAAGTTGGATTAGTGTCTTTAAGTATGCAAACAAAACACTTTGAATTTCAATGTCACTGAAATATTCAACACCTTTCAGCAAACCACCAAAATGGAGTCCAAAAATCACAAACGACCACACACTATTTACAAAAGCTTACAAAAGTGTTTTCAATTATCAAGGATATATTGTTTTTGAGCAAGAAATTCTTTTGTAATTTTTACATTTATTTGTTTTATCCTGTTATATTTGTATCAAATTAAGTGAGTCATAAATACACAATATTCCTTCCCACCAGTTAATAAAACAAATTTATATGAAATATTAATAATAATAGCAATGGTATTCTGAAATAGAATCAAAACATGTATAAAGAATAGTTAATTATTAAAGCGCTTACAAATTACTGTGGAAGTGTGCACCATTAAAGTATTAATTTGATGAATGAAGACTATACCAATAAAATAAAACAGGAATAATTGTGGTTGAAATAACTGAGGATTAGATGATAAAATGATTAAGTGTAATTAATCAAAGTATTCTAAAGCTTATTGGCAGGTTCATTAAAATATATATGATATACATGATATTAAAGGTCTCCTGTCTCCTGCTCAATGAAAAATTTACACAAATATATCGGAGAAGTACATTATTACAAAGAATAGTTCAGAATTAGTTGAAAATGCAATAACTATATGTATGGACAGTCAAAACAAATATTTGTAGGTTTTTTTTCATTGTCATCAAAGTGTCACTTTCTTTGGTAATGGTAAGATCATGCTTGTGAAATTACTGTGTGAGTGCACAGACTCTAGCGGGTACACCCCATCAATCCGAAACCCTGTCAGTCTGAACCACCGCTAGTCCGAATTTTTAGCTTACCTTACACTGACTCTAACCCTAAACCTGACCCTAACCCTAAACCTAACCCTAACTTTAACCCTAAACCTAACCCTAAAAATTCGGACTAGCGGTGGTTCGGACTGGCAGTGTTTCATATGCCAAATTCACATATACTAATATTGTCTTTATTTTTGTGTATTTTGAGGGTTTACCCTGTTTTTTATGATCAAATACATATAGGCCTATAATAATAGTGCATTGGGGTAAAGCAATCCTGTTTAATAATCTCAAGCTTTTGAATTTGCAATGTGCCAATCAATCAAAATAATTTTGATGAAGTTGAAGAGCACAAATTATAAATTCAATTCCCTAAATTTAAATGAGGGAAATTTATTCAGTACATTTAAAAATACTAAATGTAAAACAGAAAATGTAATTTACCAAAATTGCACGTGAATCAACAATTACTGCATTTCAATTATTTGTTGCAAATTTGCATAAAAATGACATCAATATTGACCACAAGTGTAGTCATTTCCTTATATATAAATGTGTAGGACTGCTACTCTCAGTAGTGCATGAAGAAACTTAATTATTTATTTGTTAATTGTCTACTTCTGTTGTGAATACGAGCAATTGTAAATAATAAAATCATTCATTATGTATGCATCAGAAAATACAGAATTATAAACCTTGAGAACTATCTGGATTATAGTGAAGCTGATAGTAATTAGTTTAGAAATACCAATTAGTTTCAACTGTTGATCGATTGTGCTGGTCATTAAACAATAAAAAAAACATGTCACTTTTCTCATTTTTCTTTGGATAATTACTGTACTTTATTATAATAGTTAAGCTTCAAGCATGACATATACATTGTATAGCTCCATAGGTCATTTTACTATTGGTGAGTGCTAAGGAAAGGGTTCCTTTCACCACAGATCCTGGAAAGAAACCATCCAGGATCTGTGCTTTCACTAACCTAATTGCGCCCCCAGTCTACGAATTCTTGGATACGCTAGTAGTAGTAATTAGTAGAGTATAATAATGAGCATTGTCTATATGCATGGGTTTGTAATGGATGGATTGTTATGGATTTATCTATTTCTATTTTCTTACCAAGTTATAAGTATGTCATTGTTATTTTACAATATTGTCAGAAACATTACTTTGGCATTTTAATATTGAACCCAGATAAACAAGCAGAAGTAATCACACAGGTTGTTTGTCCATAATTGGTTTGGAATGTTTTTTGCAGACCTTTTAAATATCACACGCCTTTCGACACTTCTTCATAACACTAAAAGATACAAGTAAATTAGAGGATGGTGTAATAATAGTGCAAATAAATTGGTCAGGATTACATCATGAAGACTACCATTATATTGCAAAAACATAAGGCTTGTAAAAATTGTGCTTTGTTTTATTAAAATTCAAAATTAGGGTTGTGTTCAAAAATTGTGCTCAATATCACTTTAAAAAAATTAGGGTGTAATATAAAATTATGCTATTATGTGTAACCTTATAATTGAACAAAAAACATCAGTCACCAAGTGTCCAGAAAGTTGTTGTTGACTTGTAGTTGTTGATAAGTTTGTTTGTTGTTTTCCAGTAACTGTCATTCATATGACGATGTGATTTTTTTTTCTGTATCATGCTGATCTTGATTGCATTTAGTAGAGAAACTCACGAGTTCTCTAACCTGAATAGTGTGATTCAATGAGAAAATGATACAAGATCAAAATGTGATAAAGATCTGAAACAAATATATGTATTTTAATACTTTTTACTCCGTCTAGTCACACTTACTGAAGATATAAAGATATCATGGTGATCAGAACCAATATTCTGATGTGAAAATGACTGATTATTAGAGCAAGTAAATAGATGCAATTTCAACCAGTATAAATTTGTAGCAATTAACAAAACAGTCATTGATAGATATGGATGATTTACCTGATAAGATCTGTGTTTCATGGCAGAACAGTGACTGGTTCTAACTATGATCATGATATTGAACCCACAAGTTGAAATAGGGTCATGTACATGAAGTCAAATTTACAATTCTTTAAGCCCATATACCTTGAAGTAAAATGATTATTTGCAACATTAACATGTGATGTAACATCATTTTGAGGGTTTTTCCATTTTCTTCTGATTGTGTCTGCTGCTGAAAACTTGAACAAATCTAATTATATTGTGTGCATGAGCCACTGAGCAAGGCTAGCCAGGACTTATTTGGGGGAGAGGCTACACAATACATGTAAAAAGTGGACCTTTGTAAATTTTGTTTTTATCATTCAAAACTGGGATCCATGTTTTTATCATTCAAAACTGGGATCCATGTTTTTACAGAAAAAAGTGGACATTTTTATTGGCATTTGGGGGATTATCGTACACCCATAACACCCCCGCACCACCACCATGGCTACATTTAGCCCATTACAAGCGACATTCACATATATTCCGTCATCATAGGTTAACTTCTAACTTCTAACTGCATTGACTTATCAAATCTTAATTGTTTTGAAAATTCAATGCCAAAAATTTGTTATAATGATTTTAGAGGTACAATACCATGAATGAGAATGGGAAAACAAAAATGTAAGCTGTAATTTTAAGTTTTAATATGTTTTAAGAGACATAATTTGAGTCAAAAAGTGAACCGCCTTTTTATGCTTGTTTAATTGCCACTGGATTCCACAATGCCAGTTTCCTTGACCACAATGCTATACTATAGTTGGATTGAAAGTCAAAGAGAATTTGATTATTTGCAATACAATTTTAGTGACATATGAACGGTTTTTGTCAATGGTTGCAGTCGGTTTCTTTTAGCTTGGTAACTTGTATTTGTTTGGCGCTGACACCAGGGAAAGTTGTTTGACCTCTTTCCTTCTTTACCTCTTTTTTAAAAGAAATGGTTTTGCTAAGATCTGCAAAGCAAAAGAGCTAATTGGAATAAGCGTTGGATGAATTTTGCTCACTAGAGCATTCTCTTTGTGCCTTTTTGCCACAAATGTTCAGGGTTTGTTTCAGGATGTAGATTATGTGCGGAGGATATGGGTCGATGCACTTGCCTCCAACTTCTGCCATCTGGGTTCGATTCCCTGCAGAGAATGATGGGTGTCAATCCATGACTGTTCTTGAAGATCTTTCTTTAGGCACTCTGGGTTCTTCCTGCTTTCTCCAATTGGACCTGCACATATTTTTTTCATAGTTCAATTAGCCAAATTATCTAAACCACGATTAATAAAAATTCCCTTTAAAAGGAAAGCCAGCCTCAATGTAGAAGAGGTCTTGTAATTAGTTTTGGTCAATGTGAAAGGCATTTTTAGGATCACGCTTACATCTACATGACAGTCCACCAAACCATCAACGATGAGAACATGCACACTGAAACAGCAGAAAACATTAATTCCTAATCTCATGTCAACTCTTTTAATTCATTACATGTACTCCAAATTGTTCTGGTCTGTTTGTTTTGTTGTTGTTGTTGTTGTTGTTGTTGTTGTTGTTGTCGTTGGTTTTTTTGTCTTTTCAGCTTTTTACCCACGATATCTCAATTTCCAATTTTGTAATACCAGAACTTACTTAACTCAATATCTTCGCTTAGGAATGTCCGATTTCACTGCTTTCGATATATACACTGCCGGTTTGAGTTAACTTACATGTACATATTATTTTAAAATAACTTAATTAATTCGCAATGTATAGTTTAAGCCTACTATATTATAATAGATAGTGGCCAGCACATTTATAAAGGACTGGTTACTCACTACAATCTTCACTCTTAAACTGTGTTTTTCTGAATGTGCTGATCATGTTGATTGCTAGTCGGAAACTCCTGCGAAGCTATGGACATGGCATCTTACATACTCCATTCTATAACAGTCTGCCTAGTGCCTTGTGTGTTTTCTCTTCAATCATTTTGTTGAATGTAATTTTATGAATCAAATAGTTATGTGTCATTTTATTTATAATAAAGAAGTTATTACATTAATAAAGTAAGACAATTTATTTATCTATGGGGTACATTGTTCAATACTATATGCATAAATTATGCCCATATTATAGCTAGGCCCTAAAAACTTTATTTTGCATCGGATTTTTCCCGTTGAAAAGACAAAACTGATGTTTATGATAGCAACCATTTCATCAATAACATTTTGAGTCATTTTATCCATAAAACGACACAGGATATGATAGATAACTACTTTCACATCAATATGGTCCATATGATCACAGATTGTTGAGAATCTGTGATATGATCCGGGATATGATGAAGATTTTGATTCTATAGATCTGTTATCAACATGATATCACGGTCAAGGACACTGATATGACATCATAGGTGATGTCAGATTTTCTTCTGCTGACCATATGATGCTATATATATTAACTATTATTGTTACATTTAGGCCTTTAAACTTTTAAAGTCATAATTAATTAGTTCAAACATAACTTTGGTAATACTCACTGCTGTTCGTTGAAACGGCAAACATAACTTTTCCTAACAAATCGAATTAAAATATTTTAAAAAAATTTAACCACAAAAAGTAAAAAAAAAAAATCATTCCAATACCACTAAAATATAATCTCTTGAGTAAACTGACCCCAAACCTGAAACAGATCCAGCCCCGAATGGGCTGGCGAAAAGGTTAAGATTTAGATTATGACAGTCCTGTTGTCTAGTTTTATTAATGAGCAATATTTCTATCACTATTATTACCGGGAAAACAATTAATTGATTAACAATTTACCACACATAATTGTTTATTTTAGTGATATAAATTAAATATTATAATACAATAGGTTATGAGTCAAACCAAATTGAGTAGAGGTCAAAAGTGCTTGAGCATCTATTACAAGCCATGTGTTAGTTTGTATTGGATGGTTTGCGGACCTGCGGCAAGTCCCAAAATGGATTCTCTCTTTGTTTAAGGCTCTTGGGTTCTTGGAAATACAGTATTGTATTACAAAGTGTGTTTGGTGTGGGGTTTGGTCACCAATTTGTTTCCTGTGTTTTAAAAGCTGGAAGAAATCTTGAAGTATTTAATAATCAAATATGAGGGTCAAGACAGTTGACTGTGTAAACAGTTGTGAGGTAAATATTTTGCATTTAATTTTTTCAAAATTAATTTTTAATCAGAACTATTTGAAATATTATTTCAGATGTCATTCATTTTCCACTGCATGCACACCCCCCTTCGTACCCCCCACACCTCACACACAACCCACTCCTAAACACCCAAGTATATCTACCCATGACTGACATTTCCACCAAATTCATTGCCGCTGTTGTCATATATTTAAAACATTTTGCTTCAACTTGTTGTGCTTAAAGGGGCACTTCGTGATCCACAGCCTCATCCCCCACTTTTCTCAAAAAAAGTTGAGATTTTTATATCACTGGAAACCTCTGGCTACATAATGTTTATGTACAAAAATTTTTTTTGCAGATTAATTCGTTTTGTAAAGATATCGTGAAATTTTAATTTCGTTCTGGTGCACCAGAACGAAATTACAACGCATTGTCTATGGAGCAGTGTAATACACATAATCATGCATAACTCATGAACGCAAAATCGGAATCAACTGAAATTTTGGGAATAGGTTTTTTCGTGGATATCTAATGAAAAATGACATAAATAGAGGATGCTAGGATCACGAAATACTCCTTTAATATAGGGTTGTGCCAAGAAATAGTCAACTTTGGGGACCAGGAGTCCACCCATTAGCTGAGGGGCAAATAGGTTGATTTGTCATGTTTTTAGCATAAAATCAGGTGGAGGGGGACTTGTGCCCCTTCCCCACCCCACCCACCCCACAGTATGCACCTGTATGGGATTACACTAAATGAAAGTACATCAACCTTAACATGAAAGAATAATACAAATAACTGAAATATCAATTAATATCTATCTGTATGGACGTTCTTATTAAAAACCACTTAAAAGAACAAACACATGAATACATCGCATAGGCAATATTTTATCTCTTGACAATATTTTCCCAGTAAAAACCACTTAAAAACACAAGCAAACATATACGTACTATCATATGGAATTTCAATTATGTCTTTGGCCGTCCATTTAGTTGAGACAACAAATAAGGGGAGTGCAACAAAAGGGGTCTCTCCCTCCTAAGGGCAAATATTATGTTCATGTATGCCAACCATTTTACTTAATGAGATTGTACCTTTTGCGGGACATTAACCTTTCTAAGTGAGGTACCTGCTATGTTATCAACCTGTTTTGCACTGGTCTTTAAACCCAATGTAATTTTATCAGGGAATGTAAAGTGCAATGTTTAAAGAGTATTGAATTATTAAATATTTTTTCAAGATGGAACAATATAAGTTAGTGACCTGTAGGTTACTATACATTTCTCTGCCGTTTGTTATTCACTAGGATTGCTCATTTGACTTAATTTTTCTGTCATTTGACTTAATTTTTTTTTCTGTCCAAATACATTTACAAGGTTGGTTGAATATCATGAAGGCTGTATGTTTTTGCCTAAAGTGGTTGCAATTAGAGAAGCAAAATTATAGCAGATTCAGATTCACTTAAAAAACCACACACATAATCGGTCCACTTTGAACTATTTTGTGGGCACTAACATGACTAACACTAACACTACCATCCTTCAGGTGGCCTCCGCTTGATATGCCACTTTAGGCCTTATGCTATCCTTTAATTTTCTCATTTATCATTTTTGCTATTTGCTAATGCTGAAATTTACTATTCTTCACTTAGGCCACTTTAATTAAATCCAGAGTCTCAAAGCTTGTGAGAAATTGAAAATTTAATGCAGAATGGGTTTTTACATTTTTTTTATTTGGGGGACAAGCATTTTGTGCAGAAAATATCCAATGTCTGTCGCAAATGTAAGAATAGTAGACAAGTAAAGTCACTACTACAAAATAAGTATTCTTCAAAACTTGTTGTTGAAAACTTGAAATCAAATAGGAATTTTGAGTTTTATTTTCACCTTTTTGTTAAAAAAAGACATATGAATTTCTTGATTTTCAAAGAGGACTATGTGGATGATTTTACTAACATGTGCGCTGCAGCTTTGAGACACAGGATTTAATTAAGAGGCCTTAAAAGAAAAAAATTCTAGATCATAATAAACATGAAAAATATTTGCATACATTGAAAAATATTTGCATATATGGGCCTATAGGACATTGATATTGTACAAGTTGTACATGTAGGCGAGAGTTAATATTTAACTCCTGTACGCATAATGATGCTTAAAGATAACATATATGTGTAGACACACTGGACATGCCGGGTGGACATGGCTCCAGGCATCAGCAGGTAAAGGGTTACTTGAACCTGCAATACCATACAATATTGTGATACTCTGTATGTAAGCAAACCCTGAAGTTAAGAGTAGGCTCTAGGCTTCAGCAGATAAAACGTAACCGGTATCAGCAGTCCCTCATTATGTTGTGATACTCCATATGTAGACAGACCCTAAAGAAGGGATGGTTAGTGGGTGATACCTCCTGCTTTAGTTGAGGAATTGCTTTTTGTTTTCACACCCAAAGGATGGCCTGGGAAAACCCGGAAGAAACTGTTTCTAATAGAATTTGAGCCTCTGTCCATCTGAATTGGATGATTTTACATCATGGATATTAAGAATAAAGAATACATATATGTAATTTTGTATTATTGTATTAATTGTTATTTCAGTGGTGCAACAGGGAGTGGCAAGACGTATGCTTCCCAACTGTTACTACGGCAACTGCATGAACTGGCTGGAGGAGGAGCAGAAACAGAGTCATTTAAGGTAATAGAAAGAAAGAAACATAATTGGAAAGAAACATTTTGGTCCTTCAAAGAGACTGGCAATTCTTTAAGTGTTCAAACCTTTTGTATAGGCTTTGATTTCATTGCAGCTTGTCTGGTATTTTGAAATGTATGATGACAGGCTTTTCACCAAGTAACTTTGAACATTTCTTTAACAAAAGTTTGAGGACTTAGGATACAGTGCAACTTTCCTTTATAAATATTTTTTGTTAAAAGTATGTTATATGTTGTACAGTTTTGAGAACATTTAAATTTCTCAAATTTAACTTTTCAAATTTCCACTACCTTTGGCGAATCTTTGCCTTTATTATAAACTATAAGGCCTACATATCTTTGAACCCAAACGTTAAATCCGGGAGTTAAATATACTTTAAATTGGCAAAAATAACAAAACATGAGTAAAAATTGACAGTGCAATACATTTTCTCAGCACATACACCCGTAGGCATAATGGATGTTTACAATATCACGGTAAGGTTGCTGGATTGCATACATGACACATTATTGTAGGGATTTTGGAAGTCAGAAACTGTCAAAACTTTGTTGACTCAAAACTTTTGAACAATTCAATCTCTTGCATTGAACCTGGAAAGTTGACAGGTCTTTGTACAATGCAGGGTGGCAGAAAAACAGTAAATGACTGTCAATTTAACCTTTTACACATTATTGTGTGATTAAGGGGGAACAAACTTTGATTATTTCCAAAGTTGTGAAAAACTTCAGAAACATGTAGGCATTCTGCAATATGCTCAGTCTTGGTCCAAGATGTTGGTTGTTGAGGTAGCCTTTGATATGGGTGTGAGCAAGTCTAGTACACATAGCTGCCTTAACGCATTACAGTATATTTATATGCACAATGTTCATTGAAGGCACATTGCATGCATAGCTGCCTCTGGTAAAATCAGTCAAATGATTCAAACTTAAGGAATCATTATCAATCTTTTACAATTGGAGTTAGGGACAAATCCTTGCCAATTAAAATTGAAATTGTGCACTCTAAAAAAGTTTGAAATCTCATTCCAGCTATTATTCAAGACATGGCATTTGGTAGTAAAATAGGAGTAACACTTGATGATATGATGGTGCAATTAGTCTACAGAAAGAGCAAGAGTCAATCCAAAGATCCATTTCAATCTATTTTGCAATATTCCTATCATTAACTGTCAAAAGATTGAAATATTTCAATGTGTCTTTGGAGAAGGTATATTTCTCTTCCTCTGACACCGAGTCCAGCACTGAGTTTGCGACCCCTTCCTTAATTAAATATGAAAGTCCCCTTACACCTCTGGAACTTAAATATATAATAGATTTTTTAAAAGAAGGAAGGTCATTTCCAAATTTAAATATTTTTAATTGACCAAAGTCACTGTACCTGTATCCAACTTCAATAACACCTTTGTTCAGTTACAAAGCTGTTTATGCAAGACGAAAATGAAAATTCCCCATTGCCCCCATCAAAACTTCCTTATACTTTGCAACAATTCAAAAGTAAATAAAAATTTTAAATTCAAAATACATAGGAGCTATAAGTAACAATAGTTGTTTTTGCTGGTCATGAAACATGTTCAAGACGAAAATAAAAATTCCCCATTGCCCCCACAAAAACTTTCCTCACACTTTGCAACAATTCAAAAGTAAATAAAAAATTTTAGATTAAAATACATAGGAGCTATAAGTAACAATGGTTATTTTTACCTGGTCATGAAACATGTACAATTGTACAACAACCCTCACAGGTATACAACCAAGCCCTTTATTCAATTCTACCATTTTGCCCCGGATTTTGTCGCATTCCCAGCCAAAATGTTGATATCTTACTTTCGACAATTGTTGAATTTTTCCTTCTGTATGCAAAGTTAATCTGTCTAGCCCACACCATGTATATGTCAGTTGCGATTTGGAGTAACCATTATGGATTGCCATAGCGCTAATACCTTGTATAGGAACTGTGAACAACTAAAAGGAACTTAAATGCTTTCTTTATTTGAGATATGGTATGTGATAAAAGTTGATTGAACCATTGTCCCAGATAGCAAGTGCACTATTGCACACAAATATTTTCATAGGATATTAGTTTTGCTTTGCAGTCCCAATATTTATTTTGTATGTTGTGAATTTTAACAATTTTGTCAAAATATGTTTGCAAAAATGTTTCAGATTTTTCAGGCTTTTGGTGATTTGTTAGGGCCATTTAGCCTCTTCCATAATAAAAATCCCTACAGACTCATCTTACTTGGAATGTCTGTCTACTCATATAACAGGGACCCCAGACTCCCCCACTCTAAGAAATAAAGGTTCTAAATAGAACCTATTTTGTCCTCTCAGGAGAACCCTCCCTCTTGAACCTCACAAAAAGGTTCTTTAATGAACTGAAAACTGTTCTGTATCACATTTTTGGGGCCATTTTTGACGGTTTTGGAACCATATTTGGTTCTTTTATAGAGAACCTCTAAGGGTTCTGAGAGGACAACTTTGGAACCTTTTTAGAAGAGTGCTGTCACCTAACCGTTGATTATTACTATTAGTTCATAGGAATAAAATTAACCTAATTTAAGAATATACTTTTTTACCAGTTAAGTGGATTAAGATTCCAAATCTAGGTACAGCTTTCATTATGTATACACATTTCTATATTGAATATTTTTAAATCGCTCAATAAGTTGGATATTATTTTGTCTTTATTTCAGCATCTTGTGAATGCTTTTACAGTGCTAAGGTCTCTAGGGTGTGCCAAAACAAAACACAACTCAAATTCTAGCAGAATGGTAAGTATTTTCAAATCTCTGTAGCTATGAAACCTTGTTTCATTTATGTGATATTATTTGAAACTAGATTGTAGACTTTTAGCAGGTCCTGTAATTCAGATTCTACATGTAGTATGCTAAAAGAAAAATGATGTAATGAAAATAAACCAAAAACTTGCAACATTAGTTTCAGATTTCTCTGTTTTAAATAATAATATCTTTATACATTTTTTAAAATTCACTGTTTTCTTTCTTTCCACAGGGTCAGTACATTGAAGTGATGATGTCCAACTGTAGTATTTACCGTACCAAGTTACATTGCTATTGGTTAGACCAGTCTAGAGTTGTCCAACCTCCTCAAGGAGAGAGAGGATATCACATATTCTATCAAATGCTAGCTGGTCTGTCAGCTGAAGAAAGAGGTAAATTATAGCATTCATTGTAGCTTTTAAAAACCTTATTAGAATTCTGAATCCAATGTGCTCTTTGGAACTTAGCTGAAGTTTTTGATGATCATGATGATCCTGGGGGTACTCAATATTGATGTTTCCATTATGTGCGGTCTTTAAGACCCCATATTTTTTATCTGTTGCCCCAAAGACCTGCTATATCCTATCCATCACTAGGATCCCATATTGTTCCTATTTGCCTCTTTTTAAAACAAAATGCTCCCCAAAAGAACAATTTTTTGGCCTGCATTAAGTCCCAATTATTTTCTTGATTCATATTCATTGAAAGTTACGGCAGCACATGCATACTGTATGAACTTCACCCCAGGATTACGATCAACTTGTCCATTGCCCCCAACATTGTAATTTGGTGCATTTGGTCTTGTTACTTATCATTTTAATGAATAATATTTTCTTGCAAAGATATCAGTCAAATCATTAACCTAATCATTTGCATATGATTTTATTTCAGTAAAACTGCACTTGACAGGTTACAGTGCCAAGGATCTCCATTATCTCAACAATGTAACAGAAGCTGATGATTCTGAGAGGGATAGAATAAGATTTGATGCTTGGAGGGTAGGTAGACTGGTATAGGGCTGCACACAGAAAAATATTTTTTCTATTTGCAAGTTTTTAACCATGACACCAGTAAATGCCACAAATTACCATAGGTTGTGGGCCTCCCCTGCATGCAGTGGAGGGGGGGGGGGGAGAAAACACAGAGAGCACCTTCGACCACAAACCCCTTCACATCAGCATAATGAACTATGGATGTATAACTCTAGAGGGCAGTATTGCAGATTTTGAATAATATGAATGCCATTTGATCCACATTCTGCAGTTCAAGTCTACTTCAAGGGAATGTCTTTTACAAAACCTATTGGAAGGAAAAACCATTACTGTATCATAGTATGCAATTCAATTTGAAATTTGGTTAATATGTACTGATGCAGACTTCATTGTTATAGGTGGAGAAAAAATTATTTCTGTCAACAGTGTACTTATTCCTATTGTACATTTCAAGTGGCATCATATACCATTATCAGCTATCGGTCACTTGGAGGAATTTTCAGTGAAATATCACAAGTGAAAGTTCCTGAGTGTATTTTCTTTCCTTGAGCGGGATAACGTCTTTATACATCAAATTTTGCAACTATGATTATTTGACCACAGGTTAGTCCAAACTTCAGGAATACTCATTGTATGTGTAAAATATTTTGATTATTTATATCAATTTCTCCCCGTACAGAAATCATTGACATCTCTTGGTGTTCACTTCTTTGATGTTATGAGAGTCATGGCTGCCATTCTGTTGCTAGGCAACATACAATTCATTGATGATGGTGGGTTTGAGCTGGACATCAAGGGAAACAATGGTAAGAAAACTAAAATTAAAATTTATAAACATTTTAAAATTACTTGTTGAAAAACCTGACATGCTCGGATCTGGCCAATGTTGACAATTTCAACTTTGTAATGTAGCCAAAAATAGAAATATAAGGAAGTGGACATTATGAAATACATATCATAATTTCAAAACATGTATGTCACAGTCATATAGGGTTTAATGAAGGTTACTTTAAGGTGAGATTTGACATGTTTTCTGGAAATCATGACATGCTGTGAGCATGTTTTTAAACAGATTAATTGTGAAAAGTAAAGAACACTGATCAATATGCTTTTCGTTTGAAGCAAAACGGACATACGGTTATAATACATCAATTTTTATATTCTTTGTATCAATAAACAATATTGCTAATGAGCTAATGACTGAAAAAGCTCATTAATATATTTGGTTTTTTGTTTGGGGATTTTCTTGATCCCTGTAGCTGAAACTCATGATATGTGTGAGAAAGTTAATACTGTCCTTCATCACTGTTCATGGTGGCACACACCTTGTTTACTGAGTTTACTCTCTCAACTACCAAACTTGTTCAACTAAACACTTATACTCTTGTTAAAAACAATTAATAAACTCATTTTTCTTTTGTTCCATCCTGTGTACACAGAAATCAAATCAGTAGCTGCATTACTGGGTGTGTCTGGTGTAGCTCTCTATAGAGGATTAACAACAAGAACTAGAAATCTCAAAGGACAGGTGTTCAAATCCCTCTGTGATGCACAGTCTGTAAGTAGAGTTGAATGCAATCATTGCATACACAGTATCCAAATCTTGCCCATAGCCCGGGTTCATGAAGGGTATGAGACTTCCAAAATGTAGAGATCATGTTCTTAGAAAAATAAATTGCTTCCATTTTACAAATAGACTTAGATCCCTCACATTTTTTATTGATATTAGGTCTATTGGGTCTTTTTTGAACATTTTATTCAAAAACATGGACATTTAGTCATTTTTGTATATAATATGGTCCTTTAGGGAAAAGTGTTTCATATGGCTACAAAAAGTGTCTGGTGGTGGTGGGGGGGAGTTGTACCCTTATCTTGAATTTATCCATGTTACTTGTACTCTGATCCCTGATGTCTCTCTGGTACTAGGGAAAATAGTGACATTTAACACAAAAGTGGTACATATGGAAACTGGCCAAGTGACATAGGGACTTGATGAATGCATAAGCCTTGGAGGCTTGGAACCAGTTTTCTACTGGTTGCAAAGTCAATGACCTCTTTTTTATATAATATGGAAAGTCAGTGACCTGTTTTTATAAAATTAGACTTTAAAAAATAAATAAGCAGGTGTTGCAAAACCAATATCAAATAAAATATTAACGATGCATTATTTGTTTTCCACAGGCCAATCAGAATCGTGACTCGCTTGCCAAAGCCTTATACTGCAGGACGGTATCGGCTGTAATCAGGAAAGTCAACAGCATTACAAGACATAATAATACAAGACATTACTCAGCAACATCCAGTGGGAGTGATGACACGTTAAGTAATGGTAAGCTAACTGATATCAATGAAAAATGTATTTTGGAATAAAACATATTGGTCACACATACTGACATAATTGCGTCATCCGACCATTGTTTTCTTTACCATGATCCGACTATAGTTGACTAAACAATGTACCATCATACGGCAGTGTACTATAGTCGGCTAAAGGTTATTAAGAGCTTGATTTCATGCTGAAATACATGATCGGATGACGCATTGTGTGGGTTGCACGGTTGGTTGTTTGTACTAACTATAGTCCGACCATAGTAACTTGGGCGCTAATGGTTCTAATTCTGGGGTCTAAGTCACCCCTCTCTGGCCATCCTAAGCCATATAAAAAGGCTGAAATCCAAAAGCGAACATAATAAAGTGAGCCCATGAACCCCACATCTGCTTATGAATATATATGGATCTAACCCACATCGTTCTTCTAAAAATACTATGACTTATTGTAAAATATGCGTTGTTCTTTTTTTCCTTCAGATTCCCTGGGATGCAAGCCTATGCGTCATCAGCCATCCCCTGTTCCTTCCAAATCGTCTACCAACCAATCCTCTACCAGCTCACATAGCAGCATGGGTGATGGATTCATTAGTATCTTGGATATGTTTGGTTTAGAATCAAATGAGGTATGTATGTATCCAAACTCAACTTTGATGTTACAGATGGTGATCCACAAGAATCAGTCACAGGCCCTTCTTAAAGTAGTATAAATAGCTTCCATTCACTTAACATAATATTTAGCAACCATGTTAAAGAATATTCTTACAAGCCGACGACGGATGTCGGCTTGTTCTGTCTCTTCTCAATTCTTCTTCTTCTTCTTCTTCTTCTTTCTTCTGGCAACCTCGTGACATTTTGCGTGAATTGCCACGTTTAGCCCCTAGCTCTCTTATGCTTCGACAGATTTCAACCATACTTGAGCCAAATGACCACTGGACTAGGCCAAACCTTCCATTTGACTTTGACCTTGCTGTGACCTTTGACCTAGCTATAATGGTCAAAAGTGAAATATCAAAAAAAATGCTACTCCTTCCACAAATTTCATGCAATGATCATGTGACTCATGCATATGAATCAACATGTGGCAGTGCTTAAAACTTCCTAAAAAGAATTGAGGTCAAAGGTCATTAAGGGGTCATTTCCGGTCTGAAAGCTAAAAATATTCAAAAAATCACTGTCTTTACAAAATATATAGCAGAGAGTCGCCATTAGCACACATGCATTGCTACTAGCCAGGGTCTTTAGGATGCCTACAGGTTTGGGGTCAAAGGTCATTAAGGGGTTACTTCCGGTCAAAAACCAAAAATGTTCAAAAAATTTTATCTCAAAATGTAAACAGACCAGAATAATATAACCAACATACATGAATTAGTGTTCCCTGATGTATGCATGGTATTTTTATTTTGGGGGTCAAAGGTCATTAAGGGGTCACTTCCTGTTTTTAGCTGAATAACTTCAAGAATTTTTATCTCAAGAACTGAACATGTTAGAATTTTTTAATTAAAATTGGAACAATGCATTTTGTCGGTGTACATAAGGTTTTTTTACATTGAGGTCAAAGGTCATTAAAGGGGTCAAAAGGTCAATCAAAAATTTTCAAAAAATCAAAATCCATGTATAAGTTCCGATTAAGCTGAAATTCACCAGGAATATTTCTTATGACATCCTAAGCACAGTGCAAGAGCAGTTGACCCCATCCGTAACCCAGGGGTCAAGTTATAGGGGTCAAATTGCGGCTTGTATTCAGCGTCTGTTGATTACAAGCCGACGTCAAACGTCGGCTTGTTCTGTCTTCTTCCAATTCTTCTTCTTCTTCTTTCTTTCTTTCTTTCTTTCTGGCAACTCGTGACATTTTGCGTGACTTGCCACGTTTCGCCCTAGCTCTCTTATGCTTTGACAGATTTCAACCATAGTTGAGCCAAATGACCACTGGACTAGGCCAAACCTTACATTTGACTTTGACCTGACTGTGACCTTTGACCTTGACCTTATGGCCAAAAATGTTGATTTCACAAAAAATGCTACTCCTTCCACAAATTACATGCAATGATCATGTGACTCATGCATATGAATCAACATGTGGCAGTGCTTAAAACTTTCTAAAAAGAATTGAGGTCAAAGGTCATTAAGGGGGTCATTTCCGGTCTGAAAGCTAAAAATATTCAAAAAATCACTGTCCTTACAAATTATATAGCAGAGAGTCGCCATTAGCACACATGCATCGCTACTAGCCAGGGTCTTTAGGATGCCTACAGTTTTGGGGTCAAAGGTCATTAAGGGGTTACTTCCGGTCAAAAACCAAAATTATCAAAAATGTTCAAAAAAATTTGTCTCAAAATGTAGACAGACCAGAGTAATATAACCATCATACATGAATCAGTGTTACCTGATGTATGTATGGTATTTTTATTTTGGGGGTCAAAGGTCATTAAGGGGTCACTTCCTGTTTTTAGCTAAATAACTTTAAGAATTTTTATCTCAACAACTAAACATATTAAAAATTTTTAATTAAAATTGGAACAACGCATTTTGTCGGTGTACATAAGGTTTTTTTTTCATTGAGGTCAAAGGTCATTAAAAGGGTCAAAAGGTCAATCAAAAATTTTCAAAAAATCAAAATCCATGTATAAGTTCCGATTAAGCTGAAATTCACCAGGAATATTTCTTATGACATCCTAATTACAATGCAAGAGCAGTTGACCCCATCCGTAACCCAGGGGTCAAGTTATAGGGGTCAAATTGCGGCTTGTATTCAGCGTCTGTTGACTCTAGTTTTTATTTGTTTATTCCAGTGCAATAAATTTGAACAGCTCTGTGTTAACTTTAGTGCTGAAACCATAGAACAGTTCTATACCACCAGGGTCTTCAAACATACACAAGATGTGTGCAGGTAGGTAGTTTATTCCGTAATCCTAATGGTAAGCCTAACCCTAATCCCCTAATCCTCATTCTTAACCCTAACAAGATTGTGTTTGAAATACAGTCCAACCTCCTTTATCCAGCCATGATGGGACCAGGTATAACCTGGAGGCTTGATAAGTATAATTCTACATTGAATGTCTAAAGTGCTATACTACATACATTTTAAGTTGTAGTAGGCCCTATATGGTAAACAAGATTTTCTTTCTGAATTGGCTGTATTTTTATGCGTAAGAAGATCATTCACATTATTGTGTTCACTCTAGCATAAGTATGGGCCCTATTGGACTATTTGAACGTTCTAAACGACCCCGCGACTGTCAAGATAAAATTAATTTATTATAAGTTTGAGACAGCAAAAGATTACTCAATATGGGGTAATTAATTAACTCTAAAAATATGGTATTTGGGTGCTGTCCCGGGTGCTGTAGGCAAAATAGATATGTCCTAAGTACATTAAAACATGTTTAACTATGAAGATCACACAGCTGAATAACAGTTAGGGGAGATATCCATATAAGTGAGGTTGGACTGTAAATAAGTAAAGCTTGAAAACAGGATAACAGAGTAATAATTATTTCTTTTGTATGTACAGGCAAGAAAATGTTCATTGTGACATCAATGTGGAATACTGTGACAACACTCCTTGCCTCCAGTTCCTACTAGCACAGGTAAGCACTATATTATAGTGGTATTTTATTGTTTTGTCAGGTCTTTTTTAAGTCATAAAAATAGTAACAAAAGTTTTTTATTTTTCAATTTATTGTGGACATGGCTCATGACTAACAATTTTTTTAAATATTGCTAACATTGTATACTTTGTCCAACTCAAAATTGAAGATTGATACCTTGTATCATCCAAGGTGTGTATAATTATAACATTTTTAAGACACTAACATTGCTACCAATGTTGGGTGAAATGAACTACTGTCAGCTACACATAGTTATTCAAGTGAATGATTCCAATATGCAACCCAATTACTGTTGGAAAAAATTCAAAATTAAATTATGTTTCTCTTTTTTCAGGATCATGGTTTATTTAGCGTGATAGACAGTGAAAGTCGTTCATTGGATAACACATGTGATCAACTCATACAAACTCTTAATGTGAAATGTGCACAGAGCAATGGGTGAGTGCAACAAATGATATATTTCTTGCTTGCTTGATTGCTTGCTTGCTTTGTTTTGTTTGTTTGAGTTAGAGAAATTAGGTTACAGCTGGAGCTGAGCTGGTTAGAGTGGTTGCTCATTTCTACTTCATGTATTGATGAAGTTTACTCATTTAACATTTTCCTTCACAATTTCACAAGGCTATTACATAAATAATTATTTTACCCTTCTAAGAAAATAATGGCACCCATTTATAGAATAGATTTAAAGGAATAGAGATAGAAGTGAATAACTTGTCTATAAAAAAAGTTGGTTCAGTATAAGTTTAATTTATTGATTTTTTATGTAATTAGCATACCTATTAAAGGCAGTATCAGCATAAGGATTTTTCTTATCATAAAGTCTTTATGTTTTTATGGATATTAATTATCCAAATATCAAATAAATCACTTTTAACCAATTAACTTTTCTATCTTCAGATACTACAACAGTGCATTAGAAAACTCCCACCAGTTCACTATCAAACATTCCTCACAAAACATCACCTACGATGCGGGCGACTTCTTAGACGCCAATAGTGATGTTATCAGCGATGACGTCATCACCATCTTTCAAAAACGCAGCTGTAATTTTGGCTTCACCACACATCTCTTCTCACAAGAACTCAAAACACTCCAAGGTATGGGTGGTTTATACATTGATAGTGCAATTAACCTCTATCCAAACTATCAATTATAGTGTTTATTGCTGGTCTAGTGGCATCTATTATTATATCACTCATACATAAATTCTAGACAGTTCATTGGTTGATTACCATTTATCATTTTTACCATCACCCACTCCGTGTGATAGTCTTTACCATCATAGTGCTCTGCCGTCAGAGTGCGCCTGCGCCAAGCCGTCGCTGACCCTTGGACTCGCCGATTTAGTTATGGGGTGGACCCCAAAATGTGAAGTATATCACGGCAAAACATGGTGTTATGTTGAAAAAAAAATGTATTTCCTACCTTAACTAGTATTTTAGTAATAGAATTTATGCATGAGTGATATAAAACAAATATTAACTGTCTTAAATTTGTGTAATGGTCGAAATATAATCACGAGGTGAAAGATGTATTGTTCCATTCCACTCGCCGTTCGGCTCGTGGAATGGAACAATCCATCTTTCACCTCGTGATTATATTTCACCATCACACTCATAGACAGTTAATATTTGTATACCATCAATATGTTGAGGTAGCTGTTAACTGATGGCATTTTGCAACATGCCCTTGTAAGGCTTGTATACCACAGGGATTTAAGTGAATGCTCATGATTTGAAATTTGCTCTTACATCATTTATTGTACTTGCCCGAATAGTGTATAACAGACTATAAAGAGTGATGGCTGAATTTATGTCTAGTATGATATGCAACCAAAATTTAACCTTTTGATGCATGTTTTTTTTGTATGACTGATTTCGTAATTGGCTTATTAGTAAAAAAAATGTCATACAACTGCCGTAAATTACATACAGCACATTGCTGAAGAATAAATGGGCATATGCTAATTGTTCTTAATTATTTTATGTACTTATACAGGTGGTAGCCCCAAAGGGTTGCTGTTCAGAATATCACCAAGCCCACCAAGAGAATGTTCAGGGTAAGAATCTATTTCTATATTGTTTTTCTGTAAATGTTTTCATTATTTCTGTATATAAATACACTCTAAGAGTATGTGTTAATACATTAACACCATTTGAGCAACACCTTTTTAACACTTAAGTGTTTAAAATTGTTGCTTAAAAGTACTGCTTACATTTTGTAATTTAATACATATATCAAACATATAAAGTTTTGACAGTTAACGCTTTTAATTTTGACATAAAAATGTTGAAATCTAAAACATTCTTGTTAAACTTTTTTAATAGTGTTAAAACACTATTTCATACTATTTTTAACATTTTCAAATGTTAACAATTCAACACTTTTACTTAAAATTTGAACATGCGTTCATTAACACATTCAAATGTTACATTTCATAAAGTGTTTTTTAAAGTGTTGCTTAAATAGTGTTAAAAAGTTAACACTTGCATGTAAAGTGCAAGAAGAAATTTAAATTGTTTGAGTTTACTTTCACACTTGTTTACTGTTTCATCATCAATTTGCAGGAAAAGTGAGACCTTTACAACTTACAGCCAAGACTTGGTGTATCGTCTAGATAGTCTCATCAAGACACTGGATCAGACACAGACACACTTTGTCAGATGTATCAAGGTAAATTTAATTTTTGTGGCCATAAAGATATGTAAAAACAACCTAAAATATCCAATATCTGCTCAATCTTTATTTTAACCAACCCAATATTCTGTGAAGAAAATTCTGTTATACAACTTGCCTAAAATTCACAATCTAATCTAATCAACAACATTTTTTTATATCAATACAGTCCAACAACAAAGAAGAGCCGACATCATTTGACAGTGACGTTGTCAAGCAGCAGCTGAGGTCCCTCCAAATCTTAGAAACAGTTCATCTCATTACCGGAGGTTATCCACATCAACTCAAGATGAGTGAGTTTGTGAGAAGATACCGGTTTCTAGCCCATCACAAGAGGTTGAGAGGAACATCGGATAGACTCCACGATGACTGCAAGGTAGGCAAAATGTTTTGTATAGTTTTTCATTTTATGATAGATGAAATTTAGAAAATAAAATATTTCTATTCAATTATAAAATTTGTCATGAAATCTTGAGTTGTTTTAAAAAACATGTTTTAAAAGATGCATTTAAAGCATGTTTAATCCGAAATTGTAAGGTAATTGTACATAGATATTGCATACTGATTCAAAGTATTGTTTTTATTGAGTTAAAGCAATTTTGTATGCCAAATTATTTGGCGACCATGTGTGATTTGATAAAGCAAAATTAGGACAATGTTGCAACGGTTATTTAAATTCAGAATTTGTGAATGTAATTTTTTTCACTCTAAAAAAGGTTTGATCACCTGATAAAATAGATTCATTCTTGAAATATGTATCACAAAGGATTCTGTTGCTGTGTTTGTAATCCATATCCTATGAAGGAATCATTTCAATGAATTTGCCAGCCAAATAACAAATAGGAATCATTTAGGGAGAGTGAATTAAATTCATCGCATGATTCTAATTTCATAACAAAATTTTAAGTATACTTAAAGCTTGGAACCAAGTGTAAAACTAACCCATTTTGTTGTTTCCATCTGCAGATATTGCTAGATTGTTTTCTTCACATCATGGACAATAGCAACCTTCCTTATGTCAGCACAAGATGGGCTCTTGGTACTAAACATATCTTTCTCAGTGTGGAAGCATGGCAGTGCTTAGAGAGGTTACGAGACAGTAGACGCGATATAGCAGCCGTCATCATACAGTCTTACGTTAGACGATGGAGTTGTAAAACAAAATGGCCGACACTGAAGAGTGTCTTGAGATCGGGTCCAAAGAGAGTGCAGTTTAAAGAGCCAATATACGAAGGGTAAGTGTTAATTGGTGATATTTTGGTATGAATTATTCATCAGGAGTAAAAAAATTAAAACACATTGTTTTGGTACCACAGATGATGTTAGTCATTTTTAAGTAGGTACCAACTATGACCGAGGCATGCTGCTTATAGTCCTGTGGTCAAGTGATATGTAATTTCAGAAATTTGTTTTACTGTTAATTCAGCATTGTACTTTTGATGTCGAAGTTGAGCATAAAATAACTTACAACTGCTATTGATAGATAGAGTTATATTTTGCAGCAAGGTGTAATATTTTTCTTTTGAAACATTACCATATATTTGTATCAAAAGCTAATGGGAGGGCGAGTTAGCGCAGCGGTAGTTCCCTCGCTTTGCACCACTGAGGTCCAAGGTTCAAGCCCCAGCGCGGCCCAAGGACTCGTGTGCACTTGGTTTATCCCGATTCCATGCTCACTTTTGCAAAAACTAAAGGCGCTATATAAAACACCGAAATTTATTTATTTATTTATATCTGTATTGTTATCTTTTTTTGTTCCTTTTCCAGGATCCAATCTCCCCATCATCAGTCAGCAGAAGTTCATCTGAATCACACAGATATGATGTGGTCCAGGACAGTTGTTCCATGTATGCCATAGATTCTGTAAGTTACTGCAAAAATATAGTCTTGCTATTCTCCCCAATGAAATTTTCAAATTATATTATCTAATGTGCTATTCCATCTACAAAAGTTGATACTCTAAAAGTAGTCAATTCTGTACATGTAATTTTTATCAATTTGTGGTTTTTGAACTACTTTGCTGATTTTCACAACATACCGTAAAACCCCGTCTACAAGCATATATGGTGTTTTTTATGAAAGCTAAATTAATTTGAAGCAAGCGTAAATATACCAATACAATAGATTGTTCTTAAAATAATACTTGTTTGTATATGCTTGGATCCGCAATTTATTTTCTCAAACTCCATAATGGCGCCTGGATTAATGTAACTTTCATCAGAAGCACTCTATATGCTTGTAGACGGGTTTTACGGTAGGCCTACAATACATAAATAAACATGAGTCATGCGTCTTTGTTTTTGTTATAGCTGCGTTGAACTCGAAAAGCGCCCAGTTTTTTTTCACTTTACCGTAGTATTCCTTATTTTGAACACTTTTGCCCTATTTATCTTTTACAGAGTAAGCCAGAGCCACCACCTGTTCCCAAGAATAGACCATTCCCATATACAGTGACAAGTAGTGTGAAATCAGCAGACTTCCCACAGACAAGAATAATGACACACAACTTCCCTGGTAAGTTTAGTTTACAACCTGGTATATATTGGGGTCAGAATTTTGAGGTTTATAGAAAGGGTGAACATTTGTACCAAAAAGCTAGAAAAAATGCAGATTCTTTGTTTTTTTTATCAAAATTTGCAAACATTTGCCAGAAATTGGGAAATTTACGGTCTACAGATTTACCGTAAATTTGACAGAAATAGTTGAAAATAAGTATATTTATTTAGGTTTCTTTTTCATCAGATTTGGTATTTTTGGGGGGTATGCTTTCACAAATACCAACCAATTTAAAATCAAGACCCCCACAGGTTTACAACATCTTTAGATTTGAATATGTTTGTATAGTACCATGGGAGTGAACAGCTACGTTAGGAGTTGGTAAAACCATGTAACATGTAACATGTCATCACCCTGCAGTTGTGTAATAGGTCATGAAAGAATGCATACTGTACATTGGGTGCTGATAATGCGTTATCAGCATACAAAAATTGTTAAAAATCGTATTGTTTTGGCCACTATTCATTTTTAAAGATGATGATGTCATTTTGGTCTATTACTATGTGACACTTTTTTTCCATCAGTTTTCTCTGATTTTGAATAGTCACAGCTTACTTTTATATGGATTTACTTAGGCCAAAACATATTGCATGAAATAACCTTTAATTTTGTTCCTTTTGCAGCTGACTGTAAGGATCCACTGGTGAAGAAAGGCGAGCTTATTCTAGTGATGGGTCCTTGTGATACTGATGGTTTCCTGGTTGTGGAATTCAACAATTATACACTCAAAGTACCTCATCAGCACACACAACTGAAGGTAAGTTACTCCTACACATTAGCAAACCTTCTAAATGCTACATATTGTTTGAATAATTTTTGACACTTCTCACTGAAGGCTCAAGCCCATTTAGTTATATATTTTTGGACACATTTTAGCCACTTGGCCCCACCTCTTCCAAGATTGACGGTTCTTGGCACACCCAGTGGCGGTAGAAAATCAATGGAAATCACACTATTTTAGGCAAAAGTTGGCAAATTTGGAACAATTTTGTGATTTTTGCTGCCCCCCTGATTTTTTTCATATTACCCCCTTAAAACAAATCTGCCACTGGGCACTGATTCATAGCCCCACTGAAGCCAAATTGGATAGGAAATGATGTATGAAATAAAAAAACTCAATTTTGCCCAAATGTTCGATGATAAAGCTTCTTATTCACTGTTGTTTTCTTTTCTTTTGAACTACACAGCCTACTGGGTACACTCTTGGAACCAGAATTTGAATGCAACATTAACAGAATTGGACAGAGATATAACTCAATTATGGACTCAAGTACAACTCACCAAATAGCAACTTTTGGAATGATTCAAGTATGGAGGAAAGAAAGTAGATGACAACAATGAACATACCCACTCATGTGATTTTGTGCAGGCGATTACTGCATTATCTTTGTACTTAACTGCACATGACAGTTAAAATAGTCACATTTGACAATTATTGCAGGAAAATATGCTATGGAACAAGTTGTTCCACTGCGCATGTTGTGTAACACCCTCTATCGCAGTCACACTCACATGTGAGGCTGTGGATTAGGTTAAACTAATTACATTGGATTAGCATATAACGTAACACATCATGATATTTTTGATTTAAGTACTGTATATGGCTAAATCTCCTAATGGTGATAAATATTAAAAACCAAACTTGCCATTTTTAGAATATTTCTAAGTTTATGACTGGGTTTAATACCCTAAAATAAAAGTATTAATGATTTTAACAACGATTGTGACTTTGATTTTATACAACTTTTCTCTCTCTTCAACATTCTTATGGATTTGGACAAATATTGTAGATCTTTGGTGTTTTACTAATATTTTCTTTTTAAATGTCATGTTAAATTGTCATCATTAACTTTTTTAACTCGAAATATCATGTTGCCAAATAATTGATATTTAACATTGTCATCTGTAGTATATGTAACTATATTGTATATGAATAAGACTATTTTATCTGTATCTTTTATCTGTCTATAATTGTATATTTGACAAAAGATTAATTACAATATGTTATGTAATCATCTGAAAAGTTCTTTGTTCACTTTTATGACTGAAGTTTTCTGTTTTCTAATATTGAAACACTATTTTGTAGACTGTAATACACTTTGTGTTTTTCTGTGGTTTGAAATACCTTCAAAATAGGCAAAGTGTTTATTTTATTTAAATATCTGATATTTTTCCAAAAATATTTGCATTAATTTTGTTATTGTTAATTTTAGCATGATGACCTCCAGATGGGAATATTAAGAAAATAATAATTATTAACAAATTTAAAACATTCAAAAAATTCCACCTGTATAACTAGGCTTGAAAACAGATTTTTGATCATGTCAGTAAAAGCAGACCATATGGATAATATTATAGATAAATACAAACTTGTTTATATTTATTGAAGAAATGCTATACCCTCAAAACCTTTGACCCAAAGCAAACAAATGAGACTCGTATCGTTTTAAAAATGATAACAATGTTTTGGTAACAGAGCAATATTCATATGATTACCTTAATGTATTCATACGGTTTTTAAAACACCCTACATCGATAGAAAACTTTCTACATTTTTAGAGCACTCTAACTTTCATGCTCAACACTGTTATTGTGAAAATAAAAACACGTGAATATGTTCTGTTATGTATTAATGTCTATGTAAGAAATCTAAAAGTCACAAATTTGAAATAGCTGGTGGAATTATATTGTTATTCTTCTGTCAGCACATCACATCAAAGCTTCCATTGGGCACCCCATTCCTTTTTTAAAGGAATTTTTATTACTGGCAGTGGACAATCTTGAATAACATTCACTAATTTAGATACAAGTTTACCATATAACACCACATGAGTTACTTAGTACTCAAGATTAATGCTATGGATGTAATATTATTTCCTTCAAGTAGACACTGGAAGAAAAATTCTTCCCTGGTAGCTCATTTGGTAAGAGCTCTGACTAGATACCCAGGGGTCTCAGGTTCAAATCCTGGTCTAGAATGAAAATATTTCTTCCTTGCCCTACTTGAGAGAGAATGCTGGTTTCATACTTTCTGCCGCTTGCCGCTGAGCAGTGTGGCGCTTCATCATGCTGCTTGCACCTGTCTACAAGCAGAGCGGCAGCAGCATGGCTCTGAAAGCCACTCTTGCCGCTCAGCCCCGCTCTAAAATCATATTTTGTTCTCATACGTCAGAGCGGCACCGCCCGAGTTCACTTGAATTCATTGCCGCCACGGCAAAGCGGTGGAGTGATCGATATATATCGGCTTGCGTCTGGTCACCGCTAGCGTTTCTGGTGCGACTGCGCAGTGAAGTAAAATCATCTTCAAAGCAGCAAGCGGCAGGAAAGTAAGAAACCAGCATAAAGTTATGATCATTTCCGTATGTGGTGTAATCAAGCAAAATCAGTCTAATTTCGGGCATATTCAATTTTCACATGATTGTATAAAGTATTTGCAAAGCTACATTTTGCCAAAAAACCTTTTGAAATTGAAAATTTAGTTCCAAAGATATGAACCATTGTAGTGTTTCCAAAACAATATGCAACAAAAGAAATTATTGTCTTTGTTTGGCTATTACCTGAAAATCAATGTATCAGACTTAATATGCTTAATAACATCACATTATGTTTTCAAAATGGTTGCTATATAGAGCACATAAAAAATGAAGGTTATAATCAGGACATTATTTCTTTTCTTGAATATCACATATAATAACAAGTTGATGAAAATGATCTGTGTTAAATTGTACTCTACTTACTATGAGTTCAGGACGTACATTACACTATTGCACAATGGGGGCATGGGGGAAATGCCCTGCCACCCAGTAAAAACCCAAAATTATGAAAATTTATACTTTTTGCAGCAATTTTGTGCAAAATTGTTAATTTTGCCCCCCCCAAAAAAATCATTTTGCACCCACATGCCCCCATGAAAAAATGTCTGCCACTGCCACTGATTGCATCATGTCCATAATATGTTTGTGGTATTGTAAAAGCTCTTTCATAATTTTATGTAGTTAACTATCGGTGTTTGTAACTGTAGTCTGTAACATATGTATAGTGAGCAGCATATTTAGTAGCAATGATTTCATAGAACAACTTCTTGAAAAATCTAATGGGAGAATGAGGTTTATTTAATCAGTCACATTGATTTGAACCATTTTTATCTAAAAACTAACTATATTAACTTTGTGTATGTATTTGCTTTTACCCCCATTGGATGTTGTGTCAAATTTCTTCCATTTAAAAAAAACTATATGATCCTTGTGATGATATTGTGGCCGTATACTGTTGACATTTCTAAATATTCTGCTCACTATAAATATAGTTAATGTTTTGTGGACTATTCATTAAGTTCTAATTCTGTTATGTAATAGACTTCTGAGAAATATTCATTGTTACTCTGTCAGTAAATATTTATTTATGGTAGGCCAACTTTTTATTTTATTTTAGGGACATTTTCAGATTTCCTGTAAGGAGAGGTAGTTTTCAGATACAAAATGTTTAAACAATTGGCCAAAACTTTATTGTAGATTACATTTGACAGTTTCCAACAGGTTGAGGGATGGTTTTGAACAATTGATGCTCTTAGAATATTGAAACAAATGACTGACTGGTTTTTTTTTTCAAAATAAAAAGAACTAAAAGTATTTGTGATTCCAGAGATAGTGAGAAATTAATGTTTGTGTGACCCAACAAATATATAACAATAAAAGATGGTAGTCCACTAGCTGCTGATGAACTAGGCCTACATCCTTACAATATGACTGATAACACCGGTCTTCACAATGCAACCAATACATAGCTACTAGCAATGGACTATTCCATTTGAAATCCACACTACCCCTGTGGAAGATTTTGGAAATTGTTCCACAGGGGGAGTATGAATTTTAAATGGAATTAGTATAATAGGTAGCCGATTTGATTTTCATACACCCTCTGAGAAAGATTCAACCTGAATCTTCCTCAGGGGGTGGGTGAGTTTCAGATGGAGCTGCCTAATGTGTTCATTCCATTTGAAATTCATACCCCCTATGGATTTTAAATGGAATTTAAATGGAATAGCCCAATAATTCTTAATTCTGAATGTTTAATTTTTGTGTTTGTAATGCCCCATTTAATACATTTTCTGGTATGTTATTTATGACTATTTTGCTTGCCACTAATATAAAGACTTTGACTCCTTAAAATATGACTTTACAAGGAGTGGCGTACAGAAAAAATTTGATTTAGTGGATATTTAGGCCAAACAAAATTAATTGTTAGTCTCATGTCCCATGGAACTTGAAAAATCTAATGCTGTATGCGGTATTCTATTTATTTTTAATAATTAAATAATATCAATTTTGGGTATTTTGTGCCAAGTGTCCAAATGTAAGTGTTGTCTTAAAGTTTCCATGTTGCCAATTTGATCAGAAACACATACAGGGATGTAAAGCTACAGGAAATTTTGCTTGGATCTTCCCTGTACAAAGTATAGGGAAATACACATTTTCAGGAAATGTTAAAGCAGTTTCAGGAAATTATGTCAGTGCTTGTTTTCATCCCTGCACATATGAAACTGAATAATTTTACAGCAAAATTAACTGAATAATTTTACAGCCGATTTCAGCCAAATTCTTTGTGAAAATGTAAAAAAAAATAAATAAAAAAATTTTGCGATTTTGTATGGCCAAATGTGCAGCATAAATCCAATGTGTGTGCGGGACACAATACCCCCTCGGCCCTCCCTGAAATCATGCACATGGGGAAAAATAAAACCCATTACAAAATGCCTTGGGATCTCACTTAATGAACCAATACATTTCCTTATGAGTGTGGGCTTCTCATAATTCGAGCACAGACACCGCTATCTCGGGCACCGCGCCAACCTGTCTTAAGTTAATTGAACTCGTACTCATACTAGGTCTTTTAGCCCATTGTTAATATCTTATGACACATTATTTGTACATGTTTGGTGTATTTTTTCCATTTAACATGGACATTAGTTTGACCTTGATGTACAACAGTAAACACTTGTCATTCATTTTTACACACAACAATATGTATTATTGAACAAAATGTACACTAATTTATATTATTATACAGATATTATTTATAAAAATGTGGTACTCTTGTACACATGATATTATGTTAGCAACAATAAATAAAATAAAAAGTTGCGGAAATTACAAATGTCTTTGTTTGTTAATTTTGTTTTGTGGAGTTATCACTTTTCTTCATACATGGGTAAGATTTATGTAATATTGGATGGGTTTGAGTGTGACACAAGAATATATTGCACAAGGTAGAAAAATATTGCACAAGTGAAAGACAGGTGCAACTCCCTATTGTTTGTATTAAATACCCCCTATAAATGGCCCGTCCAATTTTACAATGAAACATGAACAAAAATGTCCATGCTGTGTGAAAGTATATTCTTAAAACTTGGATCAGTCATGTCAGTGATGATCGCTAATTTGCATAGACATAACCTATCCAATTCATTGCCTAATAGAGGTTATCTGTGTTATAAGCTGCATATCCTATCAGCGACTGCTATACCATGTTTCAAAATAACCCGCCAAAGTCATGCAGGTAACTCCCAAGGTTGTGCATTGAATTGGTCTGAATGAGGAATACTATGGGAACCTGCGCCTTTTGTTAGAAGTCACACATGAGTAAATAGATAACCTCTATTATAGTATAATTTCATTGACAGATTTGACCTAAAAGGGATCTTGAATAGATAATAGGCCTATGCTGGACCTTAAACATGTGCAGACAAAATCATTCAGAAAAAAAAAGATTTGGCGATTCGTAGACTAAGCCCAAGTTTGATTTTTCAGCATATGCACGGTCAGTAATAGCCGTAATCTGTGGCCCCAGAGGAGTCATGTCAGTGATGATTGCTTACTTGCATAGACATAACCTATCTTATCGAGGGTCAATGCTCAGTATAGGCATTTTGTACAGTGCAATGGGCATGGGAGTACCAATTGGCTTTTACAATTTTTTTTCTTTTTACAAACTTGATATCTTCTATAGTAATCCTTACATCTAGATTCTTTCCCAGATTTGTTGGAAGATTTCAATTAATTAACACAACAACAAAAAAAGAAACAATACAGTAACGAAATAATGTGATTATTCATTTAATTCTAATTACCATATATAATTTTGTCCAATTATACAAATTCATTTTGAAACAATTTGTTTGTTTGTATAAAATATAGTTACACTTTTTATATGTGATATAAGATATTTCAATATTTTATCTAGGATTGTAAATCTCAAAAATTCTTCCTTTGATAATTGAAGTAGATCAAGTAGTCAATATGATTTCTGAGATTTGGCAAACTTACACTCTGGATCCAAGTTCTTGGGAATGTAGTGCATAGAATTTTTCTGAAAGGCTAATATTTAAATTTTGTGGTTTTTTTTGCATAGAACTTAACACCTTGCATAGACCTATAGTATACACCTTTACAGTATAGAGGCAAGGGAAAGGTACTGGTATATCGATATGCTTGAGCAAACTGCATACAACCACTACGCTGTTTAATAGCCTTAGTGTGATGTGGCAGGAGTTTTAAAAGCACAGGTCCTAAAAAAATTTGATGCACGCATACTGCCAGGCAAGGAACAATGAAAATGGTGATGATGCGTGTGTATACTGCCAGGCAATGACAACACAAGTTAACTTATCTATGAAGAAGTGGGGTCCTAATTGGTTCATTGAATCACATGAAATAGCAGCACCTCATTCTGTCAACATGCTGTGTATAGTTTGATCAGCTCTTGATCGGCGGGCGTTATAACATTGCGGATTAATATGAATATATTTTATTTTGAGATTTGCCTTGTGAAATCTCTCCAGAAGCATCACAAATAATTATTAACTGAAGTCTTATACTTTGTCTACTTTATTTAACACGCACAATATGGACCAGACAGGTGAATTATATTACTCTTAACATGGGTCTACTATTTGGTGTAGTGGTAAAAACCTACGGTAACAATTTCCGATTATGAGCTGATGAAAGTATAGCATAAATTATTTTTCTACAAACAAGGTGCATGTATCTGCAAGTGCTAAAGGACCTTGACAAGAACTTGGATGAAATATTTCATACCTTTTAATTACCTTATTTCATCTGCAATCTGATATACAGTACCAGTGGTTACAGTTAGAGTAAATTAACTTCCAAGATTATGAGTATGATTTTTAAACATGTAAATAAACTTGATATTATTACAATTACAAAGGGGTATCATGTGGGACAATACTTATACACTGTCCAACCCAGATTCATTTGATTGAAAATATTTGGTATACTAATTAACATAACATAATTTGAGTTGTATTAGAAATATCCTATGAATTAAAATACCTCTTACCACGGGCAGGTTCTTGGGTCTTTGTTAGGTTCCCATGCTCAAGCTAGGGGTGTCAAAGGTAATTATAAACAATATTAAAATTGGGTAAAAATGACCCCCCCATGCTGGAACTGAAAAGACAGAACAAGATATACCCACTTGAGTAGAAAAAAGTAAAATACAAACAGTGTGCAGGGGCTTTTTGATCCCCTGCATACTTTTTGTGCCAGTGTTTCACTTGTTTCCCCACATTAAGTTGGTATACCTTGCTCTTTCTTTTCAGTTATTCGCATATTCAAGGTATCCTCTTGTATTTTATTGATGTTTTGTGTCCTCATCGATTGGACTTGCCAATAACTACTTTTTCTCTTTATACAGGGAATAAAGATCGCAATTTTCTACTCTCTGAGACTCAAGATTTAAGAAGCCAATAAGATTCACCAATAAACACATTCACTATAGGCACTGGAATGAAATAGCTTCCTTTCATTATACCTCATTAGTCTGGCTCAAAATGAAAAGGGAACATATCTGATAATGAAAATGTTATTTTTTTAAAGCAATCATATGACAAAATCTCACAAGCATGGGACCATGAACACAATCCAAGAACCTCTCCTGGGACTTCTATATTTTATCATTTTAAAAGAAGATTATTAATCATTTTCTTTCTAGTTTTCAGACATATGTGACCCATCACATCAAACGCATGGCAGTTGTCTTTGACAATGAAAATTTGATTAAACAAGTTAAAAAAAGAAACTGTTTTTTTGCTTTAAAATGACATCTCACATGTTGATGTCAGGTATAGATTGATGCAGAATATTGTATGAGATGAAATACATCACAAATTCATCATTATATTCATGATTTTGTTATGTTTTCTTTATTACCTTTACATGTGGATTTCTGACCACTGCTGCTTTCCAATGCGATGGGTTCCATATGTGCTGAAACTATGTGTAGCACACACTATTACACATGCAAATTGACACTTATTGACCATATATAAATTATAATGCTATAATAAAAACTGATATTAAAAAAAAGTTCATGTCCGATGTCAATCAAACTCCCTGCGGTCTGCGATTGGTTACTATAGTGCATATCTAAGGTAGACACCTCCCTAGTCTGTCTCGGCTCAAGTTGAGAGTAATACCATTTTGGATTTCACAGTGACAGATTCAAATCACTAGCGCTAACCTAATCCTGTGGGTGTATATGCATGCACAGAAGGACGATTTGTCCTTACGCTGGTGACACAACTGAGTAAACACACTGATTCAAATCTGCCGCTCCGACATCCAACATGGTGTTACTCTCAACTTGATATGAGATGCACTATAGGTTTATGCTACTCAACCACAGACACCGAGGAGTTCACAAAGTAGTTTTTCATTATTTCTATCTTTTATTATAGTATCACTTTCAGATATATAATATATAAATTATAATTTTAAAAAATCATATTAATACTATCTTGACATATAATAATACTTATCAAAATTTCTTTGGTATTAGTGTTACAGATTTCAATACTGTTTACATTCCCTGATAATTGTATGTACAAAATAATAATGATAAAAAATTCAAACTAAAATTTGACATGTAGGATACACTTGATCAATGACCTCTGGGAGGTTTGCAGTGGGTTCCAATTTGTTTTTCTGGTTGATGAGCCCGGCTCAATCCTATCACACTTTCAAGCTTACCAGCTGCCATCCAAGGATACACTTTAACACTTATCTGCTAGCTGTTAACATTAAAGGATGTCTCCGGCAATCACAACATCATGCCTTATATGATAGAAAATTATCAAGCACAAATCACACGGTTTTATTTAAAACAAACTCATATTGACCATAAAAACAAATTAATACAGCTGTATCGCAACATGCGATATTCAAACTTCCCGGGCGCCAAATTTTCCAATGCAATGACGTCCCAGTAATACAATGAAGGCTGACAACAATTGAGTACAAGTAACCATGACGTCATTGCACTATACTCTGATCAGCTCTTAATAGGCGGGGACTCATAACATCGTGGATTGATATAGAACGGCGTACACACAGCTGGGCGCAGTAGTTACGCAAACTGCGCTTTGCGATTAGTGTGAAGACGCATGCTTTTGTGAATTTACGCATGCATAAGTTGGAACTTTATTGACTTGCGCAGTAACAAAAACCGAATAATTCCCGCCTAGTAAGAGCTGATCATAGTATAGACAGTTTCGGCGCGGGAGTTTTGAATATCGTGTGTTGAGAGCCAGCTGTTTTTATTCATTTTTATGTTCAATATGAGTTTGTTTCAAATAAAACCATGTGATTTGTGCTTGATAATTGTTTTCTAACATATAAGACATAATATTGTGATTGCTGGAGTCATCCTTAATTACTGAAATGGATGAATCCATTTCAAATTCACATCCCCTGTGTAAGAGATTAAGGCAATGACTTCCATAGGTGGTGTATATATTTCAACTGGAATAGCCCTTTGCTGCAGACAGGTATAGTAATCCACTTGTGTCAGCTGATAATTTTTGTAAATCGTCTGGTAACTTCAGAATTATCAGCCTGATTGGCAGTTCATTTTAAAATGGAGTAAGTGAGGAAGAATTTGCCTTCGTCATTGACAAACTCTTCCAAGCAAATAACAATCTGTGATGTTATCATTTACCATCAAAGGTCTTATATATGGAATCCTGTCCATGACAAATGGCAATAAGATTATAGTAATACATGTTTCTCAAAGCCTATGAGGGAAAACACTATACCATTTCTTGGCAGCTTGTGGATCCCAAGCACCAAACATGTACTGAGCATGCATTAATCAATCCACCATGCTACCTATGTTCCCACTGAACTACTGGCCTGCTCAGAAGCAACTATCTGCATATGGTATATCCCACATAAATTTTTAAGTCCTTCATACTTGAGTTCTGAAATAGCATTGGGCTCCCATACTAATGACCATATTATTTTCCTTCTTGACGAGGCAGTGACGGCAGAGCTGGTGTACTGCCACCTATACACACCCATGCCGCAGTGTTTAAAGATGCCGATTAGATGCGCGCACTACAGCTGCCTAAATGCGTTGATGTCACATACTGCCTCGCCAAGAATAAAAATCGTATACCAACCTTATGTATATATACCTGGTAGCATTAGATTACATATTTTTGATTGCTTCCAAGACTTCCTTCTGCATGGTCATACCAAGATCTGCCTCAATGGCCATACTGTCTAATTCTGCTATACATGCCTCACGCCGCGCCTTGATTTTACTGATAACCTCCTCCCGCTCACGGATGAAAGCTCTCAGACCAGTCTACATATGTGTAAACAAAGCATGAATTTCAAATTTAACATTGATGATATGTATATGAGGCTAGTCATTTAAAAAAACTCTAGTTACATGTTTAGGGGTTAAAACATTGACTTTTAATAATAAAAAAATAGTAAATTTCTCTGATCATGTCATGAAAGATTTGTTGATGAATGTGTACATGATTATATTTGAGAAGGCCGGAAGGACATAGTCAAACTCATAACAAGTGTTTCATTTGAGAGTTGATATGATAAAGTTAGTGTTGAACTCTAAATAATAACTTCCAAAACTCTAGGTGCAAATGTTTGACCATTCCATTGACTCCAGTGAACTTGTAATTTGTACCTTTGGAGACCCCTATGGCAGTTTATTTCTAACAATTTATTTAATAATTGTTCAATTAAATGCACTTGAATATATGTGATATTCAAGCTGATTTTTTATTACTTCTGTGGTCTGTGCTGTGTGCCGTGCCAAGTGTAAACACAGAGGTGATAAACATTCACGCTAATTGGATGATCAACAGTCTTGACAACAAGACGATTTACCCATTGGTTCTTCGGTGCGTAGAAGGGGAAGAGACCTCGCCACATTTATGTGATCACCAAATCACCAGCGCGTATCTGGACCAAAGAAATAATAAAAAAATACTTTAAAATGGTTCTGCATTCCTAAAACTTACCACATCTGGTGGCTCCTCCTCTGGTTTTTCTTCATATCTGTGGTAGAAAAGAATAAGACTTGAAATCAAACATACATGTATAATGTATAGCATCTTTGTTTAGTGAAGTTATTTAGAAGTTACTTAAAAGTATTCTTGTGCTTAGGCTAACAAAAATCTTTGGTCAGGTTTTTTTTATCACTTTTTAGAAGAAACCTTAAATTTGAACAGAATCAAGGACTTTTATGTTTGTTATTCACTCATTTTATTTATTAAATGCATATTTGATTGAAAACAAAAAGTATTTCCTTTTAAATCCAGTCCAAAAACACAATTTTTTTACCATAAAATGATCAAGCATTTGTCAATACTAGCCTTTTAAAAATGGAGGAAAAATAGAGGAAGAATCCATGAAAAAAAAAAAGGAACGACCTACCGACCCTCCAAATTTTTGTCTGGGAAGGGCAACCAAACAATTTATAACAACTCTAACAAAATATAATTTATAAATACTTAAGTGGCTATGTCAGATATCTCAAAGATATAAGATAAGGAAACATCAAATCTCGGGTATCCTTGGTGTAAAACTGCACAGAATGGGGTATTCCAGTTGAAATCCATGCACCCCCTATGGAAGGCATGACCTTATTCTCCCACACGGAGAGTGTAGATTTCAAATGCAGTCACCCATTCAGATAACCCCATTTGATATTCACACTCCCTGTGTAGGAGATTGAGGTCATGTCTTTCATAGGAGTGTATGAATTTCAACTGGCATACAGTGATGCCAACACCGCGCCTTAGGCGAACAATTGGGCTACTTGGTGATCACTTGTCGCTACTCAAAAAAGCATGCCGCTACTTGCCTAAAATTGGGTTACTTTTGCCAGTGTCAGGCTGCAGCAGTAATTTGATGTATTTTCCTTTCAATTTAGCCGATTTATAAAGGTTTTGAGTCTCTAAAACTCCCAATTGGGTGATTTACATTTTAAATGCGGGTAAATCCGCCCAAATATCCGGTATTGGGCTACTTGAGAATCCTTTACCACGGCCTGGCGAGTCAATGCACCACGCCTTGATGCTGAAAAGTTTTGGCAACACTGCTGGTATAGCCCAATTAGCATAGCACAGACATCTTCTGTTGAAGAATTAAACAGCTTTATTCCTCAATCTTTCTTTTAACTATGCACCAGCATGCTTTTATAGGCTATAGCTAGCCTGGCATGTGCATTTTGTATAAGTCTGGACCATGGATTTTCCATGGATTAAAACATGTCTCCCAACCTAGGTAAAAAAACAAACAAACAAACAAAACGGAGTCTTTTCACTAGTCACTTTTCACTCATGAATATCTTACACAAGTCTACTCCCACAATTCCTCTTCAAATATTCACATGCTACTAAGCATTCAGCATTCAGATGGCACACCCTTGATGTCATGAGCATACTACACAAGGATTCAATCTAAAAGGAATTAGTCCCAAACAAAAATGTTTGGTAGACTCATAACCGTGCGATCTTACCTTTCCGATGTTGATTAAGATACTTCTTGCATCGATCCCGAGATGCGAAAAAACCAATAGTCATTTTGTCCCACATAAATGAATAAATAACAAAAAACCCCGATCCCCGGTGGACTCACCCAAAAGGTGACGTCACACCATATGATCGCCCCTTATCCGACTTGGGATCCCCTACCGGACCAAACTTGTAGGGGTGGCGGGGTCCGGGATAATCAACATCGAAAGGTAAGATCGCGACCGGTTATGAGTCTACCAAACATTTTGTTTGGGACTAGACTCAGTACACCGGTCGATCTTACCGCTTCCGATGTTGATTAAGATACTTCTTGCATCAACATCTGAAAGATCGATCTAGCAAGTAACCGACGGATGGAGGTACAAGATTGGTCAGCATCTGATCAGGGATCGGGAGCGGTAACGATGGTTTTCGCGAGGTCAGAAAATATTTTCCCCAACGGTCGGGAAACAAAAAAGACCACGCGATCACAGACATAAACCTCCTTACTTAATAAGTTTGGTGGTTAAGAATAGCGACACTGGTTCTTACCATGCTGAGTATTCTGTATAGTCTGAAAACCTGGTACCCGTACACCACCGTATTATGATCGCCAACAATGTCCCGGTAAACCTCCGCCCGTCTCTGATTACTAACGTAAACGGAAGTATCGTAGAGAAGGGCGAAGGTGGCTTCCGGGACACCGCCTTGCTAGATCTCCTCAAGGGACAACCGAACGGTATACCCAAGATGATGAGATAGCTCGTGTCGAGTGGGTCGTGGACGCGAAACCTTCGCGATCCCCGGACCCCACCAACACCTGGACCAGCCATTGCGACAGCGGCTGGACCGAAAGGCTCTGTAAGGGTGATGAATGCGGTCGTGAGTCCTCGCAAGGCTTGTGTTCGAAGAAATAGTGCTGCAGCGCCTTATCGGACACCCCAGCCTATCTTTGGCTTCAGCCGAACCTTGCCCAACCCTGGGGATTGGAGAGGGACGAATGTCGGTATGCACCGCGCCTGCTCAGTAGTCACGAGAACAGAGCGCCCGAAACAGTGTCGCTCCAGTGTTTGTGAACACGGAAGCTAACCTCGAGACCGTGTGCAACTCAGCACCGCCGGCACGAAGCCAACGCCAAACCGGAAAGCCATATTGAGAGTTACGTATGTACGCGTCGCTTTTGACGGAAGGTCAAAAGGGTGACCCTTAAAGTAATCTAAGACTGTGTTGGGATCCCTAGGAGGATCACTTTCCGCTTTGGTAGACACTCGCTGAACATACCGTCGAGGCGTGAGACTAATAAGGTAACCATCGGCTATGATAGTCGACCCGCCTCGAAACCTCGGTGAATGGAGAGGACAGCTGACTTATAGCTGGCCCCAGTGGCCCGCTGAAGTCTTGCTTGGAACTTTTCTGTCAGAAACTCCGGAACTAGCAGCACAGAGGCTTCTAGCGGGAGAGCTATTTGTCTCATTGCACCAAGCGTAGTATGGAGCCAGACTCTGGCTATATCGTGACGGAGGGTAGACTTCCGTCTAGCCCCGGCGATGAGAAAAACAGCTTCTGATGAAAAGTATCCCTCCGCTGCGTGTTCCTGGTAAGGGCCATGCAGCTAACTGCAGGTGCTCTAGTGATAGACTGGTACCTCCGCCCGGGCATCCGGAGTAGATCTGGTACTGGGAGTGCCAGCGGCCTTGCCGCTAGCAGAATGACAATGCAGTCTTCCCACCCGATCTTGGCCACCACCCTCATGAGTAGTGAGATCGGAGGGACTGCATAAGCTGTCATCCTCCCCAGTCTATGGACAGAGCGCCCACGGTGAATGCTTGGGGTCCGCGACCCTTGAGCAGTACACCGGCAGTGGATGATTGCGATGAGATGCGAACAGATCTTTCGAGGGGTGGTACATCCCTTGAAGATCGCCTGAGCGACCTCATGGAGCAAGGGACCATTCTGCTGGTCCCGACACCCTTCCTCGTGACAGATTGTGCGCGAGGATGCTGGTGACGCCCGCGATGTGTATCGCTCTCATCGTAATCTGCCTGAACTTGCACCACCCTATCAGGTGTCGTGCATGCAGGCTCAATCGTGGTGGCCCGGAGTCCCTTGTCTGTTGGGGTAGGCTACCACGGTTGTGTTATCCGTCAGGACAACGGTATGTGATTCCACGATCACCTCCTCGTAAGCGAGGGAGGTTGATGTGAAACTCTGTCTCTATGGCCCCCATAGGCCCGAGACGGAGTCTCCGTGGATGTGGACCCCCCAGCCCCGCTTTGACGCTATGGTCGCTCACTACGTGACATACCGGGGTGCAGGAACCTGACACCCTGGGTCAAATTGGGCTGATGGGTCCACCACCAGAGTTCCTCTCGCGCGATCTCCGACAACGGAACCGCGAGGGATATTGGTGACGACTGGGCCTGCAAGCAGGCTAGAAGGTGTAGTTGGGTAAGCCTAACGTGGAAACGGCAGTACAGTACGGGGTCTACCATACTGGCCATTAGGCCTACCACCGTCATCCATGCCACAGCGGGTTTTGCCCGAGACTCGCCAAGAGTCAGGCACACCGCACCATGTTCGCACCCGCTCGGGTGAGAGCACTGCGAACCCTCCGTGAGGGTGATCTGGGCCCCTACAAATAGTGGTGTTCATGCGTCGGGACCACGCTGGACTTTTTTGAGCTGATCAAAAATCCAGGGTCCCGCACCCTACGGACTATCAACCCCATGAGACCCGTAGTCTTCAGTGGAGTGCGTCCGTATATGAGCCAAACGTCCAGGTAGCAACTGATGTTGACACCCCTGTGCTTCAGGTACGCTGCCACCGCTTCTGACCAAGAGTGTTAAACACCCTGGGAGAGATGGACAGGCGGATGGCCGGTATCAAAACTGGTAATTTTGATCCTGTACCTAGAAGCGCAGAGATGCCTCCGATCTTGAGAGGCGATTGGCATATGCAGATAGGCGTCCGAGAGATCTAGCGATGTTGTTCCCATGCCCCTGATGGGGCAGGCTAGCACCGAGGCGAGAGTCCCCATTCTGAACCTCTTGGGCCTGAAGAACGTGTTCAACGGCCTGCGGTTCCGGATGGGGCTCCCGTCGCTGGTCTTCCTTGGAGCCAATGGCTCCAAGATCACCCGTAGAACGGGGGTAGACCGGGACAATCGCCCGCCTGCGTGAGAAGCTGTGTGATCCCTGTCAGTAGTGCCCGACGCTGGGGGCCGTCTGACGGCACTACTGTGGACCTCTGAAATGTGCAGACGAATGTGGGGAGACTGGGTTGCCAGTCTGTAACCCTCACTCACCACTGACCATACCCAGGCGCTCAAAGAGATGGTTTCCCACCTCTGGGTGAAAGCCATAAGCGGTCGCCCACTGGGAGATCCCCTGTGGAAAAACCGCTGAGCCCCCAGGAATGCTCTGCCTAGCTTCCCTTGGAAGAGCGCTTGCTCTTCTTCTTCGGGCTTGCCAGCTGTTCCTGTGCTACCCTTGCGCCTCCCAGAAATGGGTGCTGCAGAGGTAGTGGGCTCGGTACTGTTGGTGGTGCACGGCCTGCTGAAGTCGGAGCTCCTACCCATGGTAAGGGCAGTTTCCGACCTCTTCAGAGTGCTCCCGTTGGTAGCTTCTTTGCACGGTCCTCCACCGTGCGCAGAAGCATCCAAAGAGAAAAAGGACCCTGCCTTTCCATCGCGTGAGCGATTGGAGTGGCAGGCCCCTCCCCGGCGCTGAGTGGACACCCTATGGGCTAGGCCCATGGAGCTCTCGTTGAGGCTAGCTGTTAGCACCGCTAATAGGCTCACCTCAAGGAAGAGCTCAGATGTTGTCTGAGCGTGATACGCTTGACGACATCTGGGTCCCTCTCGGATCCCCTCAGGTAGGTCTCGTGGTCCTCCCGCGCTACACGCAGAGGAAGCGTGCAAGCACGCCAAGCGCCATAGCTCTACTGAGCTCGACAGCCCCACGATATCTACCCGTGAGGTTTGCCGGGAATGAGAGTGCAGGCGTCCCCTGTGAGGAAGCAGCAGCTGAGCATCCTACTGAAAGGATCCCCTGGTCCGCCTCCATGGACTCCCCCTTAGGGGGTGTCCGGAGGAAGATCAGTGCTGTTGCTCCCCTCGCGGGCAGCGGGGAAGGAGACTGTAGTGATGTCACTACCGACTCAGCTTCCGACTCCTTTCCTCGCCCACAGTATCCGTATCATGCTCTGATGATGACGGTAACTGAGGACGGGCATCTGAAAGCGGGTAAGAAGGCATAACCACTGTGTGGCTCGCCGACTACCTGCCAGCAGAAGAGGGAGTACTCCCGCAAGACCCTGAGGTATCCGCCATGGCACCACTGGGTCCGCATGCTCTCGCAGCCGTCGTCCTAGCGCTTAGCAGCACGGGCCTACCCTGATCAAGATCTGGGTTAGCCCCATGCCGGCTGGCCTGGTCAACAGCTGATGATGGTACTGCGTGGCCATCGCTAGGCGACACTTGCCACGGTGCTAGGCCGTGGAAGAAACACCCTGCGGCGGGTACCACGGGCATACCCGCCGCAGCTGACCCTGAAAGGATCCGCCACCAGGGTAACCCCATGGTACTGCAGTACCAGCACCGCCTCCCCCTTGTTGCCACAGAGACTGTGGCGACTAAAGGCGGTGCTGCGGTACCGGTGCGGTATCAGCGTGGTACCCGTGAGGGTTCCCAACTGTGGACCGCTGTACCCTCGCCACACTGCGCTCCCTGTTTGGGGGATCAAGCTGTGTGCTGGCGTGGTACCGGCGCTGCACTAGCGTAGGTGCCCGTGAGGGCTCCCGGCTGTGTACCACTGTACCCATGCCTCACTGCGTTCCCCGCAAGGATCAAGCCGCGTGTATGGGTACCCGCTATACCGCTGTCCCTTGGCTAGAGGGAGCTTGCCTAGTACCACGGGTAGCTGAGCGCAGCATACCCCGATCAATCACCTCGCCACCTGAATAGGCAGCGCCAATCAATGGAGCTATGCCCTGTTGATTTGACAGTGATCGATCAAGAGAGGGTAATTGACCCATTGACGGTAATGGATCACCCACGCTCCGCTGGCTCTCGAGGACATAAGTGGGTTGTTGATCAGCTAGGCTGTTCAAGCTACTTACTGTACCCTCTAGAGCTTCGCCCAAGGTCGCTGTGTGTGGCGGACCACTCACGGCAGCTATGGGCGGGTGCATAGCGGCTACCACTGAAGTCAAGCCGTAGCCCGTCTTTGTAGCTGCCACCGAATGCACCTGGGTCGCTGTCCCGTGAGAGACTGCGAGCCCAACCCCTGAATAATCGCCAGCCAGTCCCTGTGGACAGCCAGCAGCTATTCTAGGGCCCAGGGTATCACTCGGCGGTCCCGCCATGGAACGCTGCCGTGTGACAACCCCAGTTGGTTCTGCTAAGACTACACCCACAGCGTTAGCAGCGGTATCGCCTCTGTTGAACCCATGCATGCTAGGGTTCAACCCAGGCAAGCCCGGGGTCCCCTTGCATGCTGCCCGTCGCTGGCTACTACTGTGGCTGTTTGAGCCCGTAGACATGCCTGCAACAGACGGGTGTCCTCCTGCTAAAAACCCGTGAGGATTTTCGCTAGAGGGCTGGTATCCTCCTGCTACAAAACCCGCTAGGGTTTTCGCTGGTGGTTACCGCTCTGCTGCCTGCTACTTTGCTCCGACGTATAGTCAGTGCTTTCGCTGGCTGCTGAGCCTTTGGACGCGCTAGCCGTCCCCGAAGGAACCGCCTGCTTGTCCGGGGACCGGAGCCCCTTAAGCAGACCTGCCATGACCCATAGGGGCTGTCACAGCAGAATCTACCGTGACGACTGGTATCCTCCTGCTGCAAAACCCGCTAGGGTTTCCGCTGGTGGTTACCGCTCTGCTGCCTGCTACTTTGCTCCGACGATAGTCAGTGCTTTCGCTGGCTGCTGAGCCTTTGGACGCGCTTAGCAGTCCCGAAGGAACCGCCTGCTTGTCCGGGGACCGAGCCCCTTAAGCAGACCTGCCATGACACATAGGGGCTGTCACAGCAGAATCCACCGTGTCGACCTTACCAGTGCCCTTGGTAGATTTCTTCTTCGCCTTATGGCGATGACGGAGCCTATCCCAATCGTCAAGCTGGAACTCGGAGAGTCCTAAGCAAAAGAAAGACATCTAGAAGATCGTGAGCACTCCCTGTGGGTGAAACAGAGCGGTGTGGGTCCCGCCCGTCACCAGGGAAGGGCAAGCCCGACAGGGCCGAGGCGAAGCGAGGAGAAAGGGAGGGGGCTACCCCCCCAACACGCCGACTCAAGCCCAGTAAGCAAACCTGAGCACGGAGGCTGGTCGCTAACGTTAGTGGTAAAGTAAGGACTGGCTAACTTTATTACTAAAATGTCAGACGGGCCCCTACCAATCCCCACCGTATGAATATCTGATTAACTCGTCTTTATTGGACGGTAATGAAGACATAACGATAGAGTAATCACCCTAACATAGCAACAATAACCTACCGTACATGAAATACAATGTGTATGTACAAACATCTATTGTAACTTACAGGCTGCAATGGTTGTTTTACGTGGAAACAAAATGAATGGCGCCAACGAGCGGCCATTTTGAATTGCTCGTGTGTCCCGTATATAAACGGAGGCACGATATGTAGCTAAGTTTTGGATCGTTTTTGTCACTTTTTCGCCAGAAAATGCCGTCAAAACTATCCTCAGTCGAACAATACCGGTTTGGTTTTACCTAAGGTGTGAAACTACAACCGTATATCTCGCCTTTGGTCGAGAAATTGATACACAGTGCTATGAACAATCGATAGGCACGCCTGTGTCAGTCGGAGACCAAGGAGGATAAGGGCGATCATATGGTGTGACGTCACCTTTTGGGTGAGTCCACCGGGGATCGGGGTTTTTGTTATTTATTCATTTATGTGGGACAAAATGACTATTGGTTTTTTCCGCATCTCGGGATCGATGCAAGAAGTATCTTAATCAACATCGGAAACGGTAAGATCGACCGGTGTACTGAGTCCTTACTTTTTAGTTTAGTCTACCTACTTTGGACACTGAGCTAGTGTTTGTCTAACATCTCTCTGTAGTTTATTTATTTCCTCTTGATATTGCACAACAATACTGTTCCCATCGGCACGTCCAATACCTGCATAAATATAAAACATATCACAGAGAAAAGTTACCAATAACTTGTAGCAGAGAGCATGGATTGGGCTATCCCAGTTGAAATCTATACACTCGCTATGGAAGATGTGACCTTAATCTCCCACAGGGGTGTAGGTTTCCAAAGAGTCACCCATTCAGGTACTCCATTAGAAATTCACACTCCCTGTGGGGAAAATAAGGTCACATCTTCCAGTAGAGGGTGTATGTATTTCAATTTGACTAGTCAATTAGGGCTCCAATTTGGTGCTTGCCTTGGACAAGTTGTAACATGACTGATGCCTACTTGGAAGTAAAATCTCAACTAAAGGCACTTATTAAATGAGTCAAAACTTAATGGATCATCCAGTTAATATAATTATTTAAATATTTCTAAAATATCCAGAGCAAACTTGCTGGGACACTTATAATATCAATGATCTTCTCAGCTCCCCATAGTCAATGTTGTATACCAAATGCCTTAATTTTGAAATGTGCTACATATTTGCTCCAACATTGGTTAGTGGGGGTGAGAGGGGATTGAATGGAAACATACAAGTAAAATAGTAAACTTCTCATGGATGGTTTCATTCAACCCCATATGTGAAATTTGATGTGTCCCCGGGAGTTTTGCACTTTATTATAGTTGAAATGCTGGTTGGTGGACACGTGAATGGTCATCCAAACATGCTACAATCAAAGAAATAAATTGTTGCCATGATTTGACAATATGTTGGAACTCTTCATTGCTGCTCTGAAAGTTCAGTAAAATTAGTATAACTATGTTTGAGAAGTACAAACCTTCCCCTTTCCCCTTCCCTCCCCCATTCCCCCTCAACCAATGTTGGGGGACTGGAGAGCCCAATGTCAAAATTGCTTTCATCAACATTGAATTGGGGGAGAGGGGCAGCGATTTACAGTTATTATGCCAGGGTGTGCCAACTTTAATTTCTTTGATTGTAGATCTGAGGGGACTTGGGCGAATTCAAAACAATATACTCATGAAATGCTGAAGCTGGTATAAATAGAATCCATTGACCCAATTTGCATTGCATCATCTTATTTTCAACCAAGTGTAACCAATTGTTCTCTTAAAATCTACTTGTGGCAAGTGGGAGCAATAGGGATTGCTACCTTCAAATGAAAAGGCCTGTTTTTGCAAATAGAAATGAACCAATAATTGCATCAGAAGGTTGCTAATGCAACTGAATTTGATATAATGCCCAGCAATGTTGCCAGCACATCAGCCTGGATCTTACATGTCTCCCTAATTAAATTTTCATCATGTGACCAAATACTGAAAGATCAAAGTATTGCACTGGGCCATTCCAGCTGAACTCCATACACCCTCTATGGAAGACATGACCTTAATCTTCCACAAATGTGATTACCTAAATGAGGGACTCCCTGTGTGGGAGATTAAGGTTGTGTCTTCCATAGGGGTGTATGGATTTCAACTACAATAGCCCATTGTTAGTTCAAGTGATCTTAGCTGCATGTATGTAGTTTTCTTACCTGCTAGAAGACCCTCCAAGTCGTCAATTTCTTGCTTGATTATGTCAACTGTCCTCTGTTGGCCATATTTCCTGAAACACAAAACACCACCATTATTTCTTTTTGGAAAAGTAAATGTACCCACCACAGATTAATAAATAACAGATTGTTCCCTCACATCCATACTTTTAACAAGAGCTTCTAATGGGCTATTTCATTTAAAATTCACACTACCCCTGTGAAAGATTTGTCTAAAGTCTTCCACAGAGGGAGTATGAGTTTCGAATAGGATAGATAATTGGGTAACTTCCATTTGAAAACTCACTCCAGTTGTGGCAGATATAGGTAAAGCCATATACAGAGGGAGTATGGGTTTGGGTTTCAAAATGATCAACCCGACCAATTACATTTGAAAAACATACTCCCCTTATACCTATTTCCAAAATCTTCCATAGGGGTAGTGTGGATTTTAAATGGAATAGCCCAATGACAGTATTACTTACCTTCCGGTATGAAGAAGTCTACCATCAACTGAATATATATTCCTACGGTCATAGTATGCTTCAGCTTCTTGTATGTGCCTCTCCTATCACACAAAAGAAATATATAAGGTAATTTTAATTCAAAGTAGTCCTACCACTTCAGGCAAATTAAGTAATTCTTGGTCAAGCTGGAACGGTCACGCTTGGCCAAGAATTACTTAATTTACCTGTAGTAATTTACTAGTAAGTTTACCAGTAGTTGTAGTCTTTGCCCCTATAATATAAATATCTTACCTGTCACCAATTCGCTATAATTTTTGAGAAAAATGCAAAAATAGACACAAAATGGGCCATGGGTGTAATACCCCCTTAAGTAATTTACTTAAAAGTAGTCCAAATTCTACTTTTAAATTCAATATCTCTCAACACAATAGGATATTCCATTTGAAATCCATACACCCCCTATGGAAGACATGACCTTAATCACTCACTGGGGTGTAGATTTCAAATGGAATTACCCATTCAGGTAACCCCCATTTAAAATTCACACTCCCTGAGCAGAAGATTAAGGTCATGTCTTCTATAGGGGGGTGTATGGATTTCAACTGGAATAGCCCAATGTTTGGCCTTCTCCAATGTGACCCCAAACTGTGCAATATAATGGCCAAAGTTGTCTGTCATTTAAGATGGCTGGATCTGTCAGCCACCTTTTGAAATGGCTGTTCAAAGTTGCTAGTGGTCTGCAGTGAAAATTTGGATATGTTTGTTTTTCATTTTGTTTGTGCAGTGACAGCAAAAGCATTAAAATTAAGAGGGGACAAGCATATTTGTGCAAAAAATTTCAGACTATATATCTTAGCCAAAATGAAGGTATTTGATGGACGATTGCGAGCGAAACAAGCACAGTTTGTCAATTTTACCCCATTCTAGCTGAAAACATGGGCTAAACGGAAGATGTACAGAACAACTATTACTTTATTTTTCTTCTCTTAGGATTTGTAGGTGGTAGTCCTCCACGGAAAAATTTAGGGGGATGTGTTCCCCACAACCCCCTACTTCCACTACCTATGTGTTTGTGTGTTTTGTCATGGCTAGTGAACAATCTACAAAAAAGATGACATATATCATTATGCTGATGAATATAAAAGCTTGTAGTACTATATCACAATAATATGTTAAATACATTATGTCTTTTTTTAATCTAGGCACTTACCACATCATAGTGAAACAGCTTCTTGGGATTCTGAAGGACAAAAATGTAAAAAGAAATATATTTATGATTGCAATCAAAAAAAGGTAATGTGGATTTAGACTGAAGTCTCAACCAGGATTGAACTCAAAGCTATTCTGCAATAAAGCTTTGTCTTTTGAAAAATCCACGCATGCTACAAATCAGTTTCCTCAAGATCTGGGATGATTTATGAGTACTGTAAATTGCCAAGTTCTGTTTTACCGATGCAAGGATACGGTCAGCTCATTATACCGAAAGGGTCTTATTCTGAATTGAGGAAAACAGGCGTTATTCTGAAGGGTGTTATTCCAAATTCAGGAAAACAGGCGTTACTCTGAAGGGGTGTTATTCTAAATATTCTGCTTTTGGTATGGGTTAGGGTTAGAGTAATGGTATGGGTTAGTGTTAGTGTTAGGATTATGCTTAGGTTTTTGCAACAATTTGAAATAGACCCTCTTGCTCAGTTTGGGATAAAGCTCCTTTGGACTAACGCCCCTTCGGTCGGGTAGGAACAGCATGGGTAAGTATACAATTTGCTTCAGCAGTCTAACATTTTCTGTTGAAATAATATTGATTAATTATCTATCTTTATTGAGAGTAAAACTGCATTCTGTGACTAGCACTACTGTCCAAGCAGGCCCTCATACAAACTCATACATGTTTACAACTAATAATAAACAAATACAACTCTTTGATAAATTTTAAAGGCGCTTTATAAGTACCTTTCTGTATGTATGTATATGTATGTATGTATATGTATGTATTCTCTATTTAAGGATAGATATTCCATACTTACGAAAGGTTTAGGTGCCCTTGGCATGACTGTATATGGTATTACACATTCATCATAATGTTGGACAGGTGGTAACTCAGGTGGTAAGTCTTCCATGTCTGCTAAACATGGTAAGAATACAAGACATGTCTTTGGATCCACTCCACATCTACAATAAGAAAATATCACTAATATTTACAACAGTTCAACCCTGGGTAACTCATATTTATTGAACAGGAAAATGTATGTACATTGAGATGTGGAAATTAATCATTTTCAACCTAAGGAACAATGTCACTTTTGTAAAAGTAAAGGTTGGATAACATAGTTTGCTTTTCCTGAATTTAAGCCTGATGGTACATTTGTGAAAATTGCTTTTTCAATTGGCTACATGATCAAAGTAGCAGAGTTACAGTACATGCAATGCTGTTTGCATTTTCTTCTAACAAGTTATTCACTTCAGTAAAATTCCCAATAGGAAAATTATTTTCATAAGGGAGTGTTCATTAATACTTTGGTAGGGGGGCTGGTCTTCCTCAAATTTTTCGCTCGAAACTTTTTTGACCCCCCCCCTCGATGGACCGCTAAACTTTTTGACCCCTCTTTTGACAGACAAAACTTTTTGACCCCCCCCATTATCGTATAACTAACACTAATAGTGTAGTTTCCAGTGGTGGTATCTGGGTCACATGTCATTGAGGGAGGCAAATGTTTGAATCATTCCCAGTGGGACAATTGCGCATGAAATACAAGCACACAGAAATTTTCATTATACTAAATTGATTTGTACCCAAATCAGGATGTTTATCTGATTTTTAGGGATAAATGAAATAGAGGATTTATTTGGAGGTTCATAGGCACATGAGCATAATTCGGATCCGTGGCTATTATGATAGTACAAATGCGCGCGAACCGCTCGCAAAATTTGGCCATATTGAAGCTTGAATGGGCAAATATTGCTAAAATTGGAACTAATTTATGCAAAAAGCTAAAATGGTCAAATATGTTTTTTTTAATGGATTAATTTGGTCACGCAAATGTGCACAGGTCGCGGCACAGGTATCAGTTTTGGCCCCCAAAGACCGTGGCACCTGGGCCTGTGCCCACTCTGCCCTATGGCCAATATACCCACGGGCCTATGTGTACAAAATAATTTTGCAATGAGAAATAGTAAACTGATGAAGTGTACAGTTTACGTGCAAAGAAATCCAATTTATTTGCAATATTTTCTTGATTTAGTTGTATTTTGATCAGATTATAGTACATAATCATGTTTGTAGGAATTTGAAGAGATATAAAATTCTATGATAAAAAGTGCCAGTATTTCTTAGATCAACCCAGATGTTGCATGTTGCCGATCATCTTTAAAGTTATATTAATTAATAGATAATGTGTACACTAAAGTGCCATCATTTTTTCAAACAAAAGCACTGAAAACCAAAACTTGCCCATGTTAAAAGTGATATAGAGGGTCTCAATGTGTGCGAAGCGCGCACAAATTTTGGGTTTTAAAGTAGAAAACTTTTTTGCCCCCCTTTCCTACCACATAAAACTTTTTGCCCCCCCCCTCATTTAAGGTCCCCCTCCCTTTTTACCAGCCCCCCACCAAAGTATTTCTGAACACTCCCTAAGAATGAAATGTAGTTTTTCAATTTATGTATTAAAAACCCAGTGAGAAATCATTCATATATGACATTATGTATGAAAGCTAAGAGTCAAATTAAGAACCTAAGAGTGAAATATCAATGCAGCTCACAGGCAGAAATCATTATGTTATTTTTAAAAAGATATTTAACTTACAATTCTATTGGTGCTTCATCTGTAAGCCATGGAGCCAGTTGTAAAATTCCTTTTGGGATTGATCTTCCAATTCCATTATTAACTTTCTTTCCTCTTTCTCCACCTGCATGACTATGATGGAGACTAGGCTTTTCTGATAGCCTACACCCACTGACTGAAGTTCTGCTAGTCTCTGCCAAATCTGATTGTGTAACATTTAATGTCAAAACTTGTTTTGGTACAGGTGTTACTGCTGTTTCAGGGTTACTTGATGATGAAGGTAAAATTGTAGGATCTTTGTTCTGTCCGGATTCTATTGCTGATTTTGGTCTCGATCTGTTCAGCACAATCCTCTCTTTCATTATAGCATTGCTAGTTCTATTATTCTCAGGTTGTGTTGGAGTCCCAATCCTGCCATGGGCACTTTGGATTCTCCGGGATTGTGAGTTGTGCGATGTGCGGAACTTCCGTGTCTGTTGAGGAGAAGGAGGTGTTGGCTCGAATAGGAGTTGTGTGGTTTTTAAGGTGGTTTTGTTCATGTTATTTGAATGTTTGGGGCTTCCTCTAACATGTACGTATTGTAATCTTCCAGATGGAGGCCTCGCAACACAACTAAAAAGTAACAAAATTTGTTCAATATATTATTATACATGCAGATGAAAATAAATCCTCTTGTAATATCCTAATTTCAATGTCACATGCATCTCAATAGCAATTATATGTTGAATTTCACGCAACTGACAACCTGCTAGCTGCTTCCTGTTACCGCTGCACAGCGTCATCATCCCTATATCTTGGTGTCAGAAGTTGCCATGATAGTAGGGCGAATCAACAGCACGGTATAGCGATTTTGTTCCGCCATGATTTTATGGTTTCAAGATAAAGGCAGAGCACTTCAGGCAAAGTATAACACTCCACCTGTACCTTTACGAACGCCACCTGTGTACGATAGATACGTAACGTTCTATCACGATCTGGGCATGCTTATAACCAGGGGTCGCATTTAAGGAGTTTGCGCATCCAGGGACTCCTTATTATTTTATTTTGGCCATTTTGGACTCCTTAAATCACAAGTTGAAAGTGACCAAAGGGTCCGATAAAAACTGTATGGACTCCTTACTTTTATGATGCACGGAGGCCTAAATCAGTATAAGAATCGTTGATCAAAAGTAAAAAAACAAAACGATCAGTAAATCTTCCAAATCACCATAGGCCAAAGACACTAATAATTTCACTGGAATATTTGACAAGTTACAAAGTCATGAAAGTTTAGAATTTCGGACAGGTCGACTCCTTAAATTCTCATTGGACCCCTTAAATGTTGGTTTTGCAGGTACCAAAGTGTCCAGAAAAATTAAATTGGACCCGTTCATTTTTTGTGCTCGCGCTACCCCTGCTTATAACCCTGTTTAACGTTTTTAACTCATGGAAATTCGATTTTATTTTGGTCTGTTTTTGTTTTCAAGACGCAAACAAGCGGTTCAATACGCAGAGTTAAGGTTGTCACACTCTTTCAACACATATATTCATGTGCAAGCCTCCACAAAGGGCGGTATAGTTGTGTACCATGTAGTTATTAAAATAACTACATGGTACATAAACTCTCGTGCATCCACATGAGCGCATCTTGTAATTGATTGCGGTTTAATTGGATTGATAAACAAGTATGATTGACAGTGCGTGTGTTAGGGACTTTGCCTGTTCAAAGTCCTGTTTAAAATTCAAAGTCCATAGTCGATTTTTAACCTGGACTTCCGCGATTAATAAACTGGTAGATTCTAAAATCAGAATTGTTCAGTATTGAAGTACCAATATAATTATGATATGTTGCAAACAATAATTATATTATGTACACTTCAAGTTACTTTTACTGTCACTATAATATAATTATATAAACTTTTTCATAACAATTTTATACTAGTATTTTGATATAATAAATATCAGTATAATTTCGAGTTCAACTGAATGCTTTCATCATGATTAATAACATGCTTTTATTTATCAAAAATCGACTATGGCATAGTCTACAATCGCTATCGCCCTGATATGCAAAAGTGACAAGCAATGCATCGCAAAATTCGGCGAATGCCCATCGCTTCTCAAAAGCGGTCATCGCAATCGCTCGGCGAATGAGTATATTCAGCTTAATTCCAATTGAATGAACGCAGCTTTCACAGCTGTACTTGATCCAACCACGATCGTATAGCGCATATTTCAAACTACAATGCAAACGCACAACCTTGGATACAGTGCTAACCAGGCCTTATTAAGTATGCCTGGACTAGGAGCTAAAATGAGTCCCTGGTCCCAAAGTTGGCTCCTGGTCCTATAGTTTGTAGTGTAAAATATTGGACACACTAGGAGCCAAAACTGGGCAACCATGGGGTAAAAAAAGCCTGGGTGCCTGCTTAAGGTTACATTAAGAGACGTATAAAAAACGTATAAAAGACGTATAAAGTTGTTCTCTAAAACAGAGTTTTCTCAGTAATCAAATATCGCAGCGAGCGAGTGAAATGTTGGTGCATTGGATGTAGCTTAACATTTTTGTGTGTGTTATATACCACAAATTATTAGAATAAATTTGAAATCCTTCGCTTAAAGCATTTTTACCCACCATGTTCACAAGATCAAAAAACACGTTCCATGAGGTTTTTTTCAAATGTGCGCTCCGTATAAATCCACACCGATTTAGCGATTGTTTTCTTCTTTTTCAGTATTGTATTACAAATCGATCAAAGAAATAATGTTGCCATGGGGAAGAACCAAATACAGTACCGATTAAATTTTAAAAGCCCGCTTTTGGGGGAAAATTTTGGAGAATTTGCTTGAGAAAAAGCTGGTTTGTGAAATTATCGATATCTTGATTACGAGACGTTAATTTAGACATCTGAATACCTACTATTTCTCAACATTCTGCCAATTGCTATTCCATTTGATTTTCACTCCAAATTGAAGCTAGTTTTGCAAAAAACGAGGTTTTCCTCCATCAGTTCGTTCAAAATTTCAGCGCCGACATGCGTGTTTATTCTAAGAGCCATAATGCGGACGCGATTGTAATCATGTAATTGCATCCAATTATAGTTATATCATCCGCTTTGAGAACAGTTAATTGCGTAAGCTGATCTATGGCCGAGTGGATAGAGCGTTGGACTGGGAATCTAATATGAACTATTTTTGTGGGTTCGAGTCTCCATTTTTACTTCCTTTCTTTCCTTTCTCCTTTCTTTTTTCATTTCTTTTTTTTTTCATTTCTTTATTTCTTTATTTTTCGTTCATTTTCTTTCTCTCTCTTTCTTTCTCTTTTTCACTATTTCTTTATTCTTTCTTGCTCCTTTCTTTTTAGTTTTATTTGATTGATTCGCTGAGTGCAGTGAATCGTGATTGATTGTTTTTCACTTTATATAATTCAGAAATTTGTAGGCCTGGTAAGTCTGTCTTGTTGATTTTCATCCCAAATTCGATTTACAAATAATTGCTTTTTGATATTGTTGTTGTTGCCTACCCTTACATTGTAATCAGGGGAATAGCAGCATTGATTTCATCAAAGATATCAAGGCTATAAATTCAAAATCAACACATTTTCCAGGGCGTAGCTTGACGGTGCCCCCAATCAATTTTAAAATTTATAAAATCCTTGTGAAAATTGCGAAAACGGCTTGTGCCACCCCCGGCATCCGAGCTCCGGGCACGAGCTAAGCCAAGTTTCATAGCCTTTTCATGTCTTGACCGTGGATCGATATTCTATTGTAAGTAGGCCTACGTCCCGCACGCTTGTTCATTTTCTGCATGGCTGTTTCTGTTATGAACTTACGCCCTCTGAAATCAAGCGCATGAAAACTCTCGGCTAACCTTAATACAATGTATAAGCCTTGGTGCTAACCAATTTTTTTTGGGGGGGGGGGGTTGAAAATCCTGGATATAACCCAAGAAAGCTGTTGAAGCTTTATTCCATTGGAGTCCATTTGATGAACACCGGGACGGGTTGAGAACAGTCGGGGGTTAACACCCTACTCTTTTCAAAACTGGCTGCGAGATACATACATGTGCAGGTGTGGCTCTCTGCACACGGCAGGCACAGATTCAGGCCCCTCCAAAAAAACAAGGAAAGAAGAGAAGAGAAAGAGGAAAAAAAAAGAGAAAAAGGGAAGAGAAAAGGGAGAAAAGGAGAAGGGAAAAAAATTGGTTGGGTTCACTTCTGCATTACTCACACACCTGCACACAATAGTATAGAAAAAATTACTTAATTTGTGTACATCGTGGAACATACTCTTTACATGGCTGTGCGTAGTAAGCTGTTGTACGCAGATATTAAGGCTAAAAAAAAAAAATATTTGCTTGCCCTCAACCGACCGACCCTAATTTTGGAAATCAGAAAAGTTGCCCTCAACCGACAGACCTTAATTTTGGAAATCAGAAAAGTTTTTTTTTTCTATTTACAAAAAAAAAAAAAAGTATTTTAGAGCTTGTGTTCAACATTTTAGTTGTTTTGTAATGTTAGTTGATTCATTTTGACACCAAAAGTGTCTGATTTTTCATATTTTGAGCCTTAATTGATAAAAACAATAGAGTTTGCTAGTAATTAAAAAAAAGAAAGAAATCCCGACCGACCAACCCAATTGTAAAAATTCATTTGAGGGCAAACATTTTTTTTTTCTTGGCCTAACCTCGCAATATGGACGCGTAGAGTAGCGCTGTACGCTTGTGTATTACTAATAGAAAAATATTTAATTTGTGTACATATCGTTGGAACACACTCTTTGCGTGGCTGTGCGTAGTAAGCTGTTGTATGCAGATAACCTCGCATATATGGACGCGCAGAGTAGCGTTGTACGTTTGTGTATTAGGATGATTAGTCGCGGAGTAACAAGCGTAATTGAATGTTCCACGATGTACACAAATTTAATATTTACTAGCATGATTAGTCGCGGAGAAACAAGCGTAGTTGAATGTTTCACGATGACGACGATGTACACGAATTTAATAATTTTTCTATAGCGTACATCGTTAAGTGTACGCAAAAAATCATCCCACTATTGAAAGCTGCCTTCATTCAATTCGAATTCCCACTATTTTAATACAACCTGCAATGAAGAGGGCGAGATGGCCGAGTGGTTAAGGCGTTGCGCTGCCGGCCGGGAGATACGATCGATGAGGGTTCGAGCCTTGGGCTTGCTTAGGTGAAAAATTCTCTTCCCTCCCAAAAGTTCCTATATGGTCAGAAATCCTTCAATTCAGTTCAGAAATTTAATTTCAGAATTTAATTGAAGAATTTCTTCTCGCCCCCATACACTGCTTATCACGTGCAGATATAGGTAGTGTATCACTGTAAGTGCTTCATCCGTGATTCGGAAGTCACATAAAGCTGTTGGACGTCCTGTGGAGGCTGTGTACAGGAAGAGTCAAACCCTGTGCGCGCACGTTAAGTGTAGAGCTATTCGAAAAGAGAAGGGGGATCATCCCGGTTCTGATATCTGCAATCAATCCTAGGTTCCAGGATCGTGCATAGGTAAACTGTGCACGTAAAGCCCGTGCGTTGATACTCAACCATTTGAGGTAAGCACGTATAAGGAAGGAAGTACATGTTGAAAACTAAAAGTTTTAAGCTTACTTAAAAAAAGCTAGTGGCATATAGTGGGGTGGGGTTTTATTTTTTTTTTCTGCATATATAAGGAATTAGGATAGAAGAGAAGACAGCACTTTGTTTTGATATGTGAAATACACTATTTGGTTATTAAAGCACCTTCTTTGGTAACCTCTGTTTCTTCTCTTTCGTTGCATTTTCCCGTTGCTGCAGACGCTGACCCCGTTTCTTCGTCGGCCATTTTTGTTGTGAACTTTAATGATCACGTGATGTTTATTTTGTTAAATTTCCACTTAAAATCCCTAATAAAATCTCTGAGATTAAAAACATCGGTAAATCTATATTCAAACTTTCTTATTATTAAATTTTAATTAATTAGATATTTGTTTTAATTACTTTTACAATGTTTTTATTGTGTCTCGTCTTCAACGAGTTTTTGCGAGACGTTGATTGATTGCAATTTGCAAATGGCTGCCGTCTGATCAAGAATAAACTCGACAAAACAGTGCCCTGAAAGTGCTGTTTTCTTCGAAAGTGTATCATCGAGCTCGGATTGAAAATGTCGGAAGGAATTGTAAGTAATAGGTCTTTGTGTGTGCTAAGTAGATCCGAATTTGAGTGGATAATTTCTCTAAAATGCACCCGTTTGTTTCTTTGTTTATATTTTTGTCATGTCATCAGGCCATCAGCACTCCAGCATTCAGTGCCACACACAGTGGTCATCACTCATACAGTATGTCATATTGGCTATGCCATCATTATGTATACATGTACAGTAAAATTAAGTATTTCTTGGCCAGACTGGAACACGCGCGTTGCGTCCATGTAGCGTTATAAGCTATGTGTACGCAATGTAAGGTGTGTGTGTGCCGCCCGTGACGTGACAGTCGTGTATCATCATGCTTTCTTCTGTATGATACCGCGGCACCGCGCTATAATATTCGTGTGTCCATGTGTTTATCACGGAGCCACTAGCGTTCATAGTGTTCCAGTTTGGCCAAGAAATACTTAAAGAATAAACAATAGCTTGAATTTTTGTTTTTATGTGATAGACGAGTACAGGCAGTCCAATATTTTGAGTAGTGGATTAGTACGAGGAACCCATACCGTACTTAGCTCTGCTGGTACGGTATGGGTTGATCTGTATGCAGAAAGCGAGTGCAACGTAATTTCAATTAGAGCAATTAATAAACAGTACAAGGCTCCAGAAGCTTAAATATCTGCATGTTTGTCATAATATTAATTACACGGGTTGTTGTACTTCTTACCTAAACGTGCATGGCTGAAATTGTAATTAATACTCCATTATGAATCCAGAAAAAAATAAGTTTTCCGGAGCACACAATCCCAATGTAACTTCAACTTTTAGTGCCGTAAATATGAAATATCACATGATCAGGTGTCACGTGTTACATTCAGCTCTGTGGCAAGGCGATGACGTCACTCTGTTTAGCTGCTTTATGACTTTGATTTTTAGTGCCGTAAGCTTGCACGCGAATTTTTTTTTAGATGCGTTTTCATCTTTTTTGGTGATTGTACATACAATGCAGCATATGGTTCTTTTCATAAGGAACACAGGATTAGTTTGATGAACAATTTAGAGTGAGTATATGTGTACTTTACTGACAAATCGATGCACTCAAACTGAGCTGCCTCTTCTGTGCAAACTTAAAATAGGGCAGCGTCAATAACGAAAATGTCATACCGATAAATGACACGTCTGTTTTGCCCGGTTTTTTTAAGTTTGCCTTGCGAACTAGTAGTGGATGCCGGCGCGGCGCACACTACGAAAAAAATATTGGATCTACCTGTGACTGTCGTCTATCATAGGTAGAGGATAGTAAAAACGAAAATTCCTATCGTTTATTCTCATTCTTAATATTATATTATTCTAATAACTGTAAATTATTTTTTAACGCAAAAACTAAGTTACCGTCATAAAATCTCCCCTTATTAAAAATGAACGTATAAACAGTTAAAACTTGTTTACAACTTCACATTGCGCGTACTGCTATTGCGTGCAAGTATTTCGCACTAGTTTACGCATACAACGCGATGCATACGCGTACCTCTACAAGCGTGTTACACGTTATAAACACTCATCGAGTCATGATGACGTGGGGTCGTCTGCGGCCTGATAGAGGGCACCCAAAATCATGCGATTGTCCAATTAGATTATGTGTTTGCGAACTAGACACTAGACTCACATCCCTTCGCGCTTGACTTCATGTATGGAAGCGTTGCGAAGTATTCTTCAAAGTCAAAAGTAGACCACTCCCACTGACTAAGAATTAATTTTATTGTAGTACAATGATGATTGCACCCAGACTCATAGAATTGTTAGACCAAAAATAAGATGGGTTATGATTTTTTACACCAATATTAGAGGGGGGGTTATAGAATTATTAAGGGCTGGTTCCGTGTACTTTTCTAACCGCTTTTCTGGTTCACTGCTTTGATAATGATATAGTAGGCACCGGAGTTTCAGCGATTTAAAACGGCAAAATCGCGGCGGTTTTTATAAAGCGCGAAATGCGCGAAAATTCAAGTCAAAAAGCGCGAAAATGCGTTTTCCACCACTTTTGTATCCATTGATGAAGTCACACGCAATTCAAGTAAATAAAGTATGCGAATTCTGCACCTATTTCACACATGCTAGTCCGATGTTTTTCTCTCCATGAAGTTGATACATTATGTGAACAATGCAAATTTTATGTGAAAAGCTACTACTGTACTGTACAATAAACATTTTAATGCATAACTACTTTTTTTGGCGTCCAAATGTTGTTTTTGTCATGAACTGATTCGTATATCTCGCGTGCGCTCTGTGACTTATATCCTACCCTTCTTCACTCAATCAATTATGCATATGATTAATGACGTCACTCATACATACGATCGATGTAAAGAATTAACTACCACACATGGTAACACGTCATGGAAAAAATCGGACATTTGCATATCACGGAAGGGCTTCCGGGGAGGATATTGTGCTGGTCTGGACTCACGTAAACAGGCGCTGGGCCTGCATCAAATGGAATATTGGTGAATTTACATTGAAAAGTAGTGTGTTTGGCAAAATTCTCAAAATTCACGATGGACCACCAAAATCGCGATGGACCCCCAAAATCGTGATTTTTTGCGCGATCGCGCGAAACTCCGGTGCCTATGATATAGGAGTGTATGAAATTTGATTTAAATGAACCCCTATTCATACTTATGCCTACTGGCACGGATACATGTGTGATCGCAGTAGGAAAAATGAAGGAAAATCACATTTTTTAATAGTATTTCTTGTAATGTTTTGTTATTATTTGTAAGTAAGAGTCATACAAATGTCCTCCTCACATCAAATCTTCTCTTCAGCAAGTTTTGTAGAGCTCTACTTTTTTAACTTGTCAACTCTTTTGTTATTAATATTCTTACAATCATGTTATTATATTGTGCTCTTTTTATATGTAATTATAACTGAATAAGTATTTTCTAAACTTAACGTCTGGAACATTTTTTCTTGCATTTCATTTATACAGATTGTGCGAATACAGACCTTTGAGGGCAATAAGCGTGTGAGTGCACCAGTAGGAACAACTCTGTACAAATTCTTTCAGAAGGTAAGATTATGATCCAAGTCATAGTGAGTGCTATCTGTCTGTATTAGTCCACTGTCTCAGGCCGATCCGGTGTGCATGAAATGTCCCCCCCCCCCAGATACTCTTCACAGTCACATGTACTAGACCATGACACATGACAAAAAGACTTAGGGTTAGACTTTCGATGCCCTTGCAGTAAATGTGCTAGTGGTCATCAAACTTCAAATTTGCTCAAATTGTGTGAAAAATTATACCAATGTATTCCTCTAGTCTTTTATAGGATTCAGCAAATGTATTCATACCTGAGATCTAGTATGTTCTGTACCACTCTTCACTAATACCACCAACAAAGTCAAAGCTCAAATTTTTGACTCTATGGTGTCAAAAATGTTCAAAGATTTATGAAAAAGATATCAAAATTTTTGTTTTGATAGTACAATTCAAATAAAGAATAGTTTGCACTATTTTGGATGTTTCAACCTTGATAACACAGCAAAATGTCAACTTACATTGACCTTGACCTAATTAATTGTTACCAAGGTAAAAACTTCCTAGATACTGGAGACAAGTAAAAATTGTTTTGCATTATAGTTTTAAAGCTGTGGTTGATTCTTACAATAAAGTGTACACCCTTTTAAAATTTACTAGTGAGTGTGCCACAACCACCACTACCAAAGTTGATCCCTAGAAATTTTAAAAAGTGTATACTCTCTTTTAAAAATTGCAAAACTGAACTGAATGGGATTGAAAAAGTTTTGAAAAAATCCAATTACTGATGATGTGTATTCTTTGCAGGTATCTGAGACAGTTGGTATAGATGTTGGTGAGTTCCAGCTCTTTGTTAATCGAGATAGAACCAACCAGTTAAAACCTTCAAGTAAATCTACTCTCAAAAGTGCAAAAATCAGGTAGGTCATTCATCACAGAACGTATCATTAATAGTATCACTTGTCATGTAAATTCTCAAGATTAATTAACAACAAATTAAGTACTGATATGCAATTTAATATGGATTTTGATGTATCAAACATTCATCCTAAACTTGAAATCTAACCCTAATTCGTTCTCTTATCCTAATCTTTTTGGGAGGTGGCAGTTAGGCTAAAAGTTTTGCCTAAAGCCACTTAACTTTGACTCTTGTCACCAGTACTGTACAAGTGGACATTTTTCCACGATTAATTTTTCGTACTTTGCCAATTTTTAACTGTTTCCCCTGTTAATCAATTCACGCTTCTAAGTTTTCCTAAAATTTACTTATTTTCATGGTAGCAGCCTGTGCGCGAAAAGTGTGAAAATAAATTAAGCACGAAAATGTCCAGTTTAATACACCAGGTAGCCAGTTTTCAGCTTGTTCGACCTGATGTAGATATGTGAAATACTTTTTTTTTTAACTGCTAGTATAGTATAGGCATAGGGGGTAAAATATTAATTCTTTAATTGTAACCTGTCTATTTATTTGTGTGTGCTTTTTCTAACATTGTAGACATGGAGACATGCTGTATTTATTCTCGGATGAATCAGTTGCTGACAGCGGTAACAGCTCATCATCATCAGCTGCTGTTATTGGAGGGTCAGGTGAGCCAACACCGTCAACATCAGGAGCACCTGTAGCACCTCAAGTCATAGAAGATGAAGTGGACCAATTCTTGGCTAAACAGGATGGCAAGATATACAGGAAAAGAGATGAACAATTGTAAGTTAGAGAGAGTGGATGGAGAGTTAGCAAATTGGGTACAATATACTTATATAATATTGGATGGCTGTGAGTGTGATATGAAAATATACAGCAAGAGTCATGGAAATATTGGCAGAGCCAAAAGTGAGTTTGGTATTTTCATGACAAATGTGGTATATTCTTGTATCATGTTGGTGCCATTTGGAGACCAGTTGTTTAGTGTAATCATTTTCGTTATGTTTGCCGGGAGTACAAAACAACAAACTTCAATCAATTACGCCTGCTTCGCTCTTTCTGTGGGCACAAAGAGTTAACAGCACATCTGGATTTATTCATAAAGTATTACACAAGCTCTACAGTTTATGGCATAACATAATGCATGATGATAAAAGTGTCCAACTCACCAATGTCCTGACCATCTAGGACAAGATTACCTGCCCAAATCCTAGTATAAACATTTAGTAATTTTTGGTATTTAATTCCTTCACAAACCTGCCAGTTGACCGTGCCAACAATTGTGTACCTTTAAAATACAGGTGTTAATGATTATGCACATCCTTAATGATATGTTAAAGTGTACCCTGTTCTCCATGAGTGATGTGGACAAGGACCTCAGATCCACAAGAAGTATGCTCATCTCAACATCCACAAGTTTAAAATTAGCTACAGTGTAGTGGATTCCTGGAATAGGCTACCATCGTCCACAGTAAATGCACTAGTTTCAAGACAGAAGTGGAGGCATACTTATACAGGAAGCTTAACAAATTCAGTTACTACCTCATCAACAGGATCTTTCTAGTTGTTCATGGGGCAAATAAACCCATGTCATGGAATATTGATAAAACTTAAAAAACAAATTATCAAATACTGATACAAGTTTGGCAAAAAAGTTCATAAATTATGCTGAACAATCTACACTTTCCAGAATTTGGGGAAATTTTGGAATAAATACACCCATCTCTAAACCAGTTTTCTGACATTTGAAACCCAATGATATACCAAAAAGGCTGAAAATGCACCCCCAATCTAGCGCACATCCCCATACCCACCTTTTCACTAAGAACCTCCCCCCACCTGAAAAATAAACCTTTTTATCTAATTGTCTATTCCAAGAGTTTATCAAGGTAATCCTAGGTTTCCAAAGCCCATTGTACATTTTGCATCAGAGAGCATTTATTTGTGATAGGTTGATTGTAAAACTAGCACAAGTTGCATTGTAATATACTCTCTTCAATGATTTAACAAATAAATTGGTTTGTGCTTTATTTTCTAGGTGTCACCATGGTCCCAATGCCAAATGTGTACATTGTGTCCCATTAGAGGTGAGTAATAATATCATATAAGAACATTTAAGACTTAACTTGATTCTGGTCAACCAGACACACCTATTTTTGACGGACAAACTAATGTTGTGACTGAAACCTTTAGTCCTTAGCTGAGTTGTGATGCAATTGCCATTGACTACTGGTCGTTAGCGGTATAGGTGATCATGAGATTATCATGTAAAACAAAATGTTAGCATCTAATTTTTATCTAGATATCAATTTTACAATTGCTGCCATTGTTAGACTACAGAAATTACAGAACAAATGTGCCAAGCTGATATATCATAAGCCCAAGTCTGATCATGTAAGCCCACTCTTATGAGATCTTCATTGGCTACCAGTTCATGAGAGAATCAAGTTCAAGACACTCACGATTGTGTACAAGTCCCTGAATGTCCTCTCTCCTCAGTACATTTCCAACTGTCTCACGATCAAGAGCTCCATACATACTATGAGTACTAGGTCCAGTGAGAGTGTTAATTTTATCATTCCTCGCACCAGGAAATGTGCTGGGGATAGAGCCTTTTCAGTGACTGCCCCAAGGTTTTGGAATGGCTTACCATCTACAATCAAGAATGCCATCAGCCTGGACTCATTTAAGTCATTGATCAAAACTGACTTATTTCCATAATTTTCGCTGCCATTGCTTTTTGTATTTTTGAATTTTTGGTTTTCTTTTCTCTTGCGCCTTGAATCCCTAGGCAAATGCGCATATAAATACTTCTTGTTATGTTATGTTATGTTATGTTATATTATGTTATGTTATGTTATGTTATGTTATGTTAGAATCCCGATTCCTCATTTAGGGATAACAGGAAAAATGCAAAAGCAAGTATGTCCTCTTCTTTCATTATATTTTTGTAAGATATGCTTCTTTTCATTCTTTATACAGCCATATGATGAGAGGGTATTAATGGATAATGATCCTCCAATCAAACATCTGTCATTCCATGCACACCTACGCAAACTCACAGGTGGTGTAGACAAGTAAGTATTAAGTTGTGGTCCAAAATTGTTTTTAAAACTTGCTTCATAATCCTTACCGCTGACAATTTCTACAGGATAAACTAAAGAGATACAGACTATCCGCAAACAGCCAAAGTCCCAGCATCACCCATTAATGACGGCCAGTTGTTCCATGAAGTTCGATGTATGAACTGCTCAAGTTTGTTTGGTTTATATAAGGCGGAAATTATTCGGCTTTTGTTACTGCGCGGAGTGTGTGCGTCAATAAAGTCCCAACTCACGCTCGCATAAATTCACATAAGCGCGCGCTAGTCATGCATTACGCAACGCACACCTAGCGTAAGCGCTGCGCCCAACATCGTGCACGCCATTCTATATCAATACACAGTGTTATGAGTCTTATTTTTTCCGCCTTATATAAGCCGAACAAACTTTACTCCCATACAGTTTATGGTCTTCGTGTAAACACAAAGACACGCAATGCTCTGTTGCGTAACACAAAGGCATGCAATGCTAACATGATTTGTTAGACACGCACAATAGAATGATTGGCCCTCATGAATATGGAGGAATTCACAGCATACAAAGCACAGGGACTTTGGCTGTTTGCGGATAGTCTGTATCTCTTTAGTTATAAAATATGCTACAGTTTGGAATAATGGAACATGGTTAAACTGATGATTCTGCTAAGGCGACTCTTAAATTGTTTAAGTTTTGCATCTTATTCTTACCCATCTCACTTATTTATGACAATTAGCATGATTATTGTCAAAGTTATCCTACTTGTCATATTTTATATGTAATATTTTTCATTCCACAGAGGTAAATTTGCATTCCTAGAGAACATTAGCTGTAAACTAAAAGAAGGCTGTACAGAGCACGCTCCATATCCAGGTGGTATATGCACTAAATGTCAACCTAGTGCATTCTCTCTTGATAGACAGGTAAGTATGTCAACCTTGTGTGCTTCAACCATGTGTGACATACATGACAAAGGGCCGTAATGTCAGCTAGTTCTGATAACAGATGATTTCTCAAACTATTTATTGATATTTTACTACCTTCCTAACATGCAATGGCAGTATATCACCATAAACGTTATTTTAAGGGGACTGTGCCTGTCTTATATCTCAACGAGTGACAATGCTTACTTTTATACCTATTAGTGGTCGCTGGTCACATTATACAGTTTGCAACAGCAGACAAGTTATATCATGAATAGGTGTAACAATATTTTCATCAAATGCTCGTTTTTATTTTCTTACAAATTTGATTTTTTTTTTCAGACTTACAGACATGTAGACAATATAATGTTTGAGAATCCTTTCATGTTCGATCGATTCTTGGACTACTGGAGGAAAACTGGAAACCAGCGAATTGGCTTCTTATATGGGAAATATGAACACCATAAAGATGTTCCACTTGGTATTAAAGCAACAGTATCATCTATTTATGAACCTCCTCAGGTGGGTATATTTTCTTGTATTGTCTCTTAGTGAGTTTTGAGTACATTGTGTACAATATTCCTTCTATGTATACCAAAATTCTTGCTGTTTGTTTTTGAGAAACAGTAACCGCACACATCATGTACCAATTAACATTACCGTACATTTGCAATGACCCCAAGGTGACATGGGGAATGTGTAAATATTGTGGCGCGAGCTATAAACAGCATGTTTAACAGTGTGATCATGGCAGCGAACATGTAGCTTCTGTTTTGATAACTTTTGGGGTGAGAAGTGTTCCGAATGTCCTGTGTCAGGCTGCGTGCATCCAACACATCATGAAGAAGCTGCTACTTCCGTTAATACAGGATATCTCGCACCAATAACCTTCGGTTGAGAAGGATATCAATGTATGGTACATACAAATACTACTAGTGTTTATAGTGAGCAAGTTTCCAGATAATTTCTGACGGGATAGAAATTATACGCCAATACCGCACATCTGCTCCCACTATAAACACGCTGTTTGAGTATTTGTTGTGATATAATATTTGTTTTGGATTTTAAAAAGAATATAATATTAACAAATCTATTTATCAAACAAGATGTTGCTTGGGTGCTACAATTTGCTTGTAGACAAGAAGTATCTGGTGGGGATTTGATTGGCTGATAAAATCATGTCAGGAAAAGCTTTGGAACATAGACACCTTATTGCTTACCAAGCTGTGTAGCATTGCATGGTTCTGGCATGTCTGTGGTCTTTTGACATGATAAACAGGGCACTGTGATGCTCACGCTATGTTTATTGCTCAAACAGAACTGAGTCATGCTAGGGTCTCAAATGCTACACAGTTTGTTCAGTGACTGAGGTGCTGATGTTGCACAACAAGATTCAATTAACCAATCAGAACACTACCTCTGTGTTACACATGCTATTATGTCAAAAAGGGCAGAACTTCTCTGATATCCGTATCTTAATGTTTCATATCACATGCTTAACATGTGGTGGTGTGACTAAAGTAAACTTTTGGAGGTTTTACCTAAATCAAAATTAATCACTAACATTGTCGTTATTTGTTTTTTCAGTCATCAACAGCTAACAGTCTAGAACTACATGAAGATCCTCATGCGGAAGTAGTAGATTACATAGCAAATAAACTTGGTCTAAGAAAGGTAAGTTGACAAGTGTTGTATCCCTTTAGCAATTGGGAATCGCAACACTTTCACATAATGCATACAATGAAAGTTGTCAACCATTTTCATGGCCCAAATTTATAACATGCTCTTGGTTGAATTGATTATCTTCCCTCCACCGAGTGAGTTTCATGCAGAATATTTCAATCCCTTATGATGTGAGATCCAAAAATATAATCTCCTAGGTCCATAAAATACCATGTGTATAAAATTGGATTAGCCCACTTTTGACAAAATTTTGCTTACCAAATCCAACTGTCAATCATAACATTTCACAGGGTCAATGAGAAAAAGTAAAATAATAGGCTTTCCATTCATACCAATATATCCATTTTGATGGTGAAAGTGGAAATGAGGTTTGTTGATCAGACCAACCTCCCTCATCTTTTGCTGACATCTCACAGAACTATATCATGTCATGATAAGGATTATGTCAACATAAATGAAAGCCAATACTACTATAGAGGTAGTCATTGTGACATCAACATCGCCATCTTGTGGGTACGGAGTTGACGCTTGACTTCAACATAATCGAGGGTATAATGTCTAACGCATGACATGCAGAACGGCAGTACCCACAAGATGGCGGATCCCGCAGAAAAGGCTGACGGCCTCTATTGCAATAGATCAACCAGTTGTCCGAAGTTTAATGTTTGTATGTTTTTGTTGTTTTTTGCTTCAGGTTGGTTGGATATTTACAGATTTAGTTGCAGATGATCTAACCAAAGGCACAGTTAAACATGTACGCAATATGGTAAGTTCATGTCAATTATTTCAATTCAATCAAAATTACCATTATGTCAAGAATTTTTTTTTTTGTATTTGAAGAGAAGACAAAAATAATAAAAAGTGTATAAAATGGAACATTTGGTAAAAATTACAATACAATGTAGCCTATGGGGCAAATTCAATGTCCGAATCAAGTTAAATTTGGGAAATAAGCTATTTTCTTGACTACCCATTGAACAATACCATAAAAAAGATGCTAAAATCATGAAATACCCCTTTAAGCTTATCAGTTTTATTTGTGTGTCCCTCAGGATGCTCATTTTCTGAGTGCAGAAGAATGCATCATGGCAGGTGAATTACAAAATCGTCATAGTAACCCATGCAAGCTTGCTGCTGAAGGCACCTTTGGATCCAAATTTACCACATGTATCGTAACTGGTAAGTATATACTTTGCTGTGATTGTAAATGATGATTGTCTACCTACAAATAAAGTAACTGTACAGTAGAGAATAAAAAAGTCAAAGTTATTCCCGATGCAGTAATATCTTGTTCTTGTTAAGACTACAGGAGTTGTGGAAAACTCAAATTTCCTGCACACTCATTGCAGTTGAGCTTCAACTCCCTCTGCACTCCCCATATGGGAATTCTATTCCCTATCTCTGATTCTTGCTGCCATCCACTCTTGCAAGAAAAAGAGATTATTAGTCCTGTAGCTCTCATAAGAGCCACCAAGTTTTCTAATAAACAAGCAGCTGTGCATGTTTGGAATCAAGCAAATTGACAAGTGACATTTGTAATTGAGGGTAATGATTTTACCCTTTATTTTTCGGGTATTTTGAAACATCTAAACATTTGGTTGAACTATGTGATGAATTAAGCAAAATCAGTGTGATGTATCAAATCAAATTCCACTTGATTTGAGATATGATATCAAATCTCAAATTGTATTTATGCTGGCATATATGAAGTGGAAACAATGTATACCAACAGAGGATGAACATGGTTAAGAGCTGTGTCAAAGAGTTTACTAATGTTGATTTGATTTGATGCAGGTGATTCGACCAATCAGATCCACACAGAGGCATACCAGGTGTCCAATCAGTGTATGGCATTAGTACGAGATAACTGCCTCATACCAACAAGAGATGCACCTGAACTGGGTTATGTCAGGGAGTCTACCAGTGAACAGTATGTCCCTGATGTCTTTTACTCAGTAAGTATATGCCTATATATTAGATAACTGGGTTATGTCAGAGAGTCTACCAGTGAACAGTATGTCCCTGATGTCTTCTACTCAGTAAGTATATGCCAATCTATTAGATAACTGGGTTGTGTCAGTGAGTCTACCAGTGAACAGTATGTCCCTGATGTCTTCTACTCAGTAAGTATATGCCTATCTATTAGATAACTGGGTTATGTCAGAGAGTCTACCAGTGAACAGTATGTCCCTGATGCCTTCTACTCAGTAAGTATATGCCTATCTATTAGATAACTGGGTTATGTCAGGGAGTCTACCAGTGAACAGTATGTCCCTGATGTCTTCTACTCAGTAAGTATATGCCAATCTATTAGATAACTGGGTTATCTCAGAGAGTCTACCAGTGAACAGTATGTCCCTGATGTCTTCTACTCAGTAAGTATATGCCTATCTATTAGATAACTGGGTTATGTTAGGGAGTCTACCAGTGAACAGTATGTCCCTGATGTCTTTTACTCAGTAAGTATATGCCTATATATTGGATAACTGGGTTATGTCAGAGAGTCTACCAGTGAACAGTATGTCCCTGATGTCTTCTACTCAGTAAGTATATGCCAATCTATTAGATAACTGGGTTATGTCAGAGAGTCTACCAGTGAACAGTATGTCCCTGATGTCTTCTACTCAGTAAGTATATGCCTATCTATTAGATAACTGGGTTATGTCAGAGAGTCTACCAGTGAACAGTATGTCCCTGATGTCTTCTACTCAGTAAGTATATGCCTATCTATTAGATAACTGGGTTATGTCAGAGAGTCTACCAGTGAACAGTATGTCCCTGATGTCTTCTACTCAGTAAGTATATGCCAATCTATTAGATAACTGGGTTATGTCAGAGAGTCTACCAGTGAACAGTATGTCCCTGATGTCTTCTACTCAGTAAGTATAATGCCAATCTATTAGATAACTGGGTTATGTCAGAGAGTCTACCAGTGAACAGTATGTCCTCGATGTCTTCTACTCACTAAGTATAATGCCAGTCTATTAGATAACTGGGTTATGTCAGAGAGTCTACCAGTGAACAGTATGTCCCTGATGTCTTCTACTCAGTAAGTATAATGACAATCTATTAGATAACTGGGTTATGTCAGAGAGTCTACCAGTGAACAGTATGTCCCTGATGTCTTCTACTCACTAAGTATAATGCCAGTCTATTAGATAACTGGGTTATGTCAGAGAGTCTACCAGTGAACAGTATGTCCTCGATGTCTTCTACTCACTAAGTATAATGCCAGTCTATTAGATAACTGGGTTATGTCAGAGAGTCTACCAGTGAACAGTATGTCCCTGATGTCTTCTACTCAGTAAGTATATGTATCTCATACAAGGGTGCTCTTTGTTTCCCTGACTCATACGTCAGTAGACAGCAGAACATTGCTGTAGAGCATGCACATTTCGTTTGGGGAGCAATTTTACCACATATATTTTCCTAATTCAAAAAATCTAGAAAGATTACATTTTCGTGTATATGAGGCTGAAGAAGAAAAATGTTTTCAAATATGTTTCAAAGATTATTTAACAAGTGAAATGCCTCCTTTGACCTGTTCAAGCAACTGTTATTATTCATAAATAGATGAATGGTGATAAATGAAAGTAATGTGTATTCATATTGTAGTATTTTTAGCGGAAGAAAATGGCTTCAAATAACCAAAAAATGGTTGCATTTCATGAATAAGACTGGCAGGGTTGTTTGTGTGTGTGTTTGCAGTGAGTTTTGTTCTTGTATTATTATTTGAGTTATGCACTGTAGGTAGTAATAAGTCTTTCACTCATCTTACTTTAATTTCCTTTCCTTTTATAGGAGGTGGATGAATATGGTAATAAATCAAAATCTCTTGCCAGACCCCTGCCTGTAGAATTTTTACTAGTTGATGTAAGTATGTCTTAACATTTCAGTTGGAAAAGCAGCATGAGATGATATTTATAAATATGTAGTTATGATGCCTTCCGCTAGGAATGAGACAAACACCATTCTAACCTAATACCTATAGATTTACATCTTCTGCTCTTCTCCAAAGTGCCTCTTTAGCTCAGTTGGTTAGAGCATCGTTCTAGAATTATGAAGGTCGCCGGTTCGAATCCGGCAGGATACACTGGTTTTTTTTTCCAATGTTTATGTGCACTGGCTACTCTGGGGAAAGATTAAAATTTGTTCATCCTATTAACACAAAGAACTAAGTATAATAACTTTCAGCATGAGATATATGTTATGTGGAAGGAATACTGAAAGATATGTGGTCATTTATGCTCAAAATACATTTTCGCTGATAAATGAGGGACAATGAATAGGTTGAATGAATGATTTGCATAAAGATTATAAAGAGAGTTTTTGTAAAGCATGACTGGGCCAAGAGGATGAGAGGGGGGGGGGTTACTGGCTATTTTCAACTGTTTTCAAATAAATCAGGGTGAAGCCAAAATTTGACATGTTGTAACAAATCCAGTTTCAGAACCAGAATTTGTGCATGTCTTTGATAAGATGATTCTATAAATTTTGTAAAATTATACAGACTCTATCAAAATAATTGGTACCCACCAGTTTTGATGTTTATTGCAAAGCCTGAGCACTTCTTTCAAATGCAATATTGGATTGTCTTGGAATGACCAAAATTTGAAGTTTTATGCCCTTTCATAACAAGGGGCTACTTTGGTGTGGCAGTCTGGTCCGTAAACGATGGAAACTAATTGGTGTCAATCATGTTGACACAGCCTGTAATAAAATAATGTGGTCAGATGCACAATTTTGTGAAAATTAGTCTGAAAGTGATTACTATAATTCAACAACTCTTCCTATACCTTTGTACAGGAGCCAACCGTTATTAATCCGTGATGAATCCACAGTTTAGTAGCGTATACGCGAACACATTACGCATGAGCGCGTACAATTCATCATGCCTGGAACATTATGTGTAAACATGAACTTATGTTGGCGGTAGCAGCTAAATATTACCACTTTATTCTTTAGTTTTATTGCTGATATCAACAGACAAATACCACAATCTTTTTGTTTAAAGGTTGAGTGGCAATGACAAACGGAGATTCCGAATGAAAGAATCATGTGAATTAGACATTTAGCTTGTTTCGTTGTTGAAAGGAATTCAATCATGTTTCACCGTTGTTCATGAACAACGGTGAAACATGATTGAATCCCTAATTATAATAGGATTTTGTATTGTTTTGTATGCCATATCACACCATGGCTGAACAAAAATATAAACCATATGTGACCTGCCACCACAAAATGAGCTAAAGTCGCAAGTTGGTAGTTTTGAGACACCCTGGCTGCTGTGTTAGTATTCATTGATTTATGTACACCTGTTCAAGCCAGTAGTATTCCTGTATGTCTTTTGTGAATGGAGGCACAATGGGCCATTTTGGAAGGACAGCAGCCAGGATGTTTCAAAACTACCAACTTGTGACATTACGCTCATTTTGTGATAGCAGGTCATGTCACATATGCGGTCTATCATCAGTTGATTCAGAATGGGGAAATATTGCATCTGTGATGATATTCTGTGTGGTGCATTACGGTAATTAAATCCATGCCAAATTTAAAGTTGATGTTTAATCACATTGTGTATTTGTTTACCTCTTATCTAGGTGCCTTGTGCCTTCTCCAAAGATCCTATCTACTCATTCAATGACAGACCAGACATGAAGCATTTTCCTGTAGAAAACAGGGCCGAGTTAGGTGAACTACAAGACATCAATGCAGTAGCAACCTATATGAAGCAGTTCCAAGAGGACAGATTTCTTGAAGCCATGTCAGACTTCCACCTACTTGTGTTCTTAGCTACCATGGATATGTTACCACTCAGGGTAGGTCATGTGTGTTTGCTTTGGGTCAATAATACAAGTCTGGGTTGCCAGATGGACTCCAGTTTATTTGTTGGTTTGTTTGTGTGGAGACACGCTTGGGTCCTGATGGGACCAGACTCAAACAAAATGCTCAAGCCAGGCTAAAAAGCCTATATAAAGCATGCTAGTCTATATGGAAAGAGAAGTAAGAAACAGATTTGAAGACAAAGAACAAGGAAAAGAAGGCCACTCCCAACAATCAAGTTAACTACAATTTTACTGTCAGCCTTTGGGTCAAGAGAAAGGAAGTGCTTAATCCAATCTGAACTGTCACTGAGGCTGTCATTATACCAAAAAGAAATATCAAGTTGTGTCAATTTTAATTACAATGACCTGTACCCAACTTGACAAAAATCAAATCATATGAACATTGCAGGATATGATATAGTCTGTATACCTTCCTCGAGTCAGTAATTCAGATACTGTTTTTTATTGTATCTCTAAATTCAATAATTAGATGTATATAAAAGTATACGTTTTCAGAAAGGAAATGATGCAAAGAAACCAGCATAACAGATTTCTGCAAAAATACTGTATCATAAGAACAGGTTGTTTCAAGTTGCCAGTAAAATAGATCATTTTGACCCACGCTGTATGTGTTAAGTACAAAAAAATCTCCTTAACTTGAGGTGAACTTTTAAATTATAATTGTTGAATAACAGTTACAGAACTAAGCCATTTTAAATGATGCGATTTAGTGTTTGCATTATTAATGGTTAACATGAAGAATTGCAACCACACCCCTACACATAGTTTGGTGGTTATGAGATTGGTAAGGGATGAAATCAAAACTCGACCGGCGGTTGAACCGTGTTCCATTGTTTAGAACAATAGAAAGCAGCTCCAACCAGACGGAACTGCCTGTCGACAACCGGTTGAGAGGTTTCACCCCTAAGCAAACTGAAATATTTGTTGTGTAGAATTTCAACAGAGTTTCTTTTCCAACATTTTTCAGGATCACATGGACTCCTTACTTGAAGCAATCAGATCTGGTGACGTTGAATTAGCTAGAGCTTGGTCTAAAAGTGAACAGTGGGCAACTATAGAACACTTCTTAGAAGCGCAAGGTATGCATTATGGTGTATGTTAAATAAGAGAATGTTGATAAGTTTATTATGGTCACATGGATATGTTGATAGTGTGGATTCATGTAGGACAGGTTCTCACTTGGCGGCCCATAGGCCAATTCTGGGCTGCAAACCAATTGTTTTTGGCCCTTGAATTACTCTAAAATATGTATGGCAACATAATAAAAGCAGGTGAACTTGGCCCTCATGCAGGCACCTTTTAAATATTTTTGTCCCTCCAGTTGAAATTAAGAGCCCCTGATGTAGGAAGAGTGGTATACCTCACGCTCAAACCAGAACAAAATATACTAAGAAATGGCAGGACAATTTTGCCATCATTAAAGGTGTTGTCGATTGTTGTATTATTGTCGACATACCCTAAATCCGACATGTCAAAATAAACTTTCCCTTTTTGACACTTTACGACACACATCAAAAAGACAAAAAATGAAATTTCCATGCTATTTTCTCCAAATAAGCTTACCGTACAATCATGTTTTCATCGGAAAGTAAAAAAATTGCCTCCCGAAGTTGACCCAAACCTGGAAGTAGAAGCATGTTTACACCAGAAGTCTGTGATCGCAACTCATATCGGCATGATTTTAAGCTTATCTATTGACTGTTTTTGAGCATTTTAGATCTCATTACGAGTGTCGACACGTGTCGATTGTCATATTTTTTCCCAGACGAAGTGTTGAATTAGAAATCATGTGTTGATAACACCTCTAGCCATCATTGCAAAAGCTTGCTCAGACAACTTCTCAAGAATAGTTCAATTCTCTTGTAATATGCACAATTTACCTGATGTGCAGGAACAAATGTAAATGAACATAAAAATTGCTATTTAAATGGTGTTAAAATCATTCCCATGTGACAGTGTGTATAGAAGCAACTTTTTTGAACATATTTGTTTGACTTACTCTTTTATTTCCTTTCTTTTTCATTTCAGCACCCAGTCCTACTCTAGGTGGCGCATCGGGCTTCTCAGCGCCAGGCCCCGTATCAGCTGGGCCTAACTGGACATGCAATCATTGTACATATATCAACTCAGGGGATAGGGCATTGTGTGAAATATGCGAAAACCCCAAATAACTAGGCAACTAAATAGTCTAATTGTCATGTTAAGTTTACTAGAATGGACGATCCTTTCACACTTCCAGATGTGTGTTCCCACCCTATTTATTGCATGATAAAGAATGAGGTCATGCCAGGGTCATGCGATGCTACTGGGCTTGTTTAGTGAATGAGGTACAAATATTTTATTACGTGTTCAACAGTCAGTCCGAACCTCACTACTGTATTCATGCAGTATACACATTAACTCTGTTAAAAGGTGTCAATGGTGTCGTTTTTCATTATCTAAATCAATATATTATTGAAAAATAACACTTTGATGTTTTGCAAAGTTCATTCTACAAATCTTATACTTTGAAAACTTGCTTGATTTATTGTTGTTAATGAGTTATGTACGTTTTACAAAAGTATTGTTTCAGCCCTCTTTACAACCAGAGGGCCTACAAAAGTATATCTGTGATATTTGAATACTTCTACACATTCGCTATGAAATGATCAATACAATTTTTGTCAAAGCTCACTACCATTCGCAAGATGCTGTGAACTACCAAATTGCAACAGTTTAAAATAGTTGCTAACCGTAATCTTCCATACAAAGAGTATGAATTTCAAATGGAATTACCTGATTGGGTGACTCCTTTTGAAATCTACATTCCCTGTGTGGGATATTAAGGTCATGTCTTCCATAGGAGGTGTATGGACTAACCCATTGTCAACTTTGACCGTCATGATGGCTAGAGATATTCTTGGACATGGTGGTTCAGCCTGTTGCGTAAATGTAGCATACTAAAGTAAGGTGCAATCTTCTGGTGCACATTATACGTGCATGTGTTTATCACAGAGCTACGAGCCTACCGAGTGTTCCACCTTGGCCAAGAATTACTCAAAATATCTGAAGTAGTTTTTAAGAAGTGCTTTGAAAAAATAACGTGCAAGATGTGTTCAAAGAACCGGTAAATTGTATAACTCATTATAACTCTGAAATAGCATACTTTCATAGAAATTCCATTTTTGGTAATATAATCACATTTGCATAGAGAGAGAACACTTGGGGCAATTTTAGGAGGCAGTAAATACTCTCTACGCGAATTTGGCTGCAGATGACAAGGTCCAAATTTTCTTTAAAAATTCAAAAAAAATTGAGAATTGTTGTTCTTGAGATGGCCTTTGATATATGGAGAAAATATCTCAAAACTTTTTATCTTGAAGCCTTTGGCTAGCACACAAACCGTTAAAGGTTTTTGGTAGAACATATTCATCAGGATGGATAAAGTAAATAAGGTTTGTTGTATCTGATCCAGATAATGCACTTGTGTACGTTTCAGCAAATACTGTTACCTTTGTAAACACTTGATGATGAGTGATGCTAGATGTATCTCCAGGGCAGGTCATGGTGTTGCAACTTGATATTCCATGAGTTAAAAGTTTAGTAGACATTGAAAGGACAATCAGTGATTTGCTCATTATAAACCAGAACACCCAATAAAATTGGTATTTTTGGAAGAAGCATAAAATGTGTGAATTAACCCTGCAAGCATCAAATGCGAAATGAGGAAACCTGAAATTTAACATGAAGGTAGGGTAATAGCAGAGAAGATATCTCACACTTCCCATGATGCATTTTATTTCCTGTACTGATCTGATATCCAGTGAAACGTGTCGATAATGACGAAATGTACCTCAATGAACAGAGCGCATCCAGATCTTGCAAAATATATTGACCCATGTTTATAATTAACCACTGTATTCTCAAAATTAAAACAAAGGGAACATGTACAAAGTAATTGGAATGTCATTTGATGAAATGAGGTGATATCATATTGCAAAGGATTCTGGGAAGGGTAAGATACCTTCTCTGGGATAACAGTATGCATAAACTTTCAAGCGAGGATGTCAAAATTGGAAACCATCATTTCCATATAGGAGCACTTTTCACTGTGGATAGCCATAAAGAAATCATAGAACAAGTCAGTTGCAACGAGCTATTCTATGCTGAAATACACACCCCTATTGAACACATGACCATAATCTTTGACAGGGGGGGAGTCTGCATTTCAAATGTGGTTACCTGGATGGGAAAGCCCCTGTTGTGGGAGAAGATCAAAGTCAAGTCTTCCATAAGGGGTGTATGGATTTCAACTGGATTAGCCCAGAGTGTTATGAAATGAGCATGTGCTTTGCATTCTCCCTTTTAATGCATCATTCCAGATTTAAGTGAAGAACAAGAATTACTGCATTTCAAAAACAATGCATACATCTCTATGGTGTATGGTCTAATTCCATCTATTTAATTGTCGAGGTATTGTTGGTAAAAAAAAAGCAGCCAAAAAATTCATTATTTAAATCAGTATTTCGTTGAAAAATAACGCTGTATAAATCATATACTTTGAAAATGGGCTTGATTTATTGTTGTTTATGAGTTATGTAAGTTTTACAAAAGTGTTGTTGTTTCAGTTTCTTTACAACATAACTCAAGAACCACATGACCTACAAAAGTATATCTGTGATATTTGAATTCTTCTACATGCTCGCTATGAAATGATCAATGCAATTTTTGCCAAAGCTCACTACCATTTGCAAGATGCTGTGAAGAAGACTAGTTACAAAGGTACAAACAATTCTGTAGGACTGAGTATACTGTAATAAATGCCTAAACTGCAGTTATATACAGAAATGTAACTTTGCAAGAATTTTTCTGAATTTCAGGAAATGGATAATTATACTGTTGAAGAAATCATTTTCCAATTGGAAATATTGAACATGTGAAATTTGTGTCAAATTTATAGGAAATGAGTCAAGAAAGCTAGTAATTGCATTTATATTTCCATAGGTCTTGTGGTTCTTGAGTTACTGCCAATAATAGCTCAAAACAAAAGATTTATATCAAACCTTGGGATCTCTGTTATATAACCCATACCATTCCTCTTGTGTGTCAGCTTTATTTGTCTCAATATTTGAGTCAAAACACTGCTAAGTCATACTCCCCTTTGACAAGCCTTAATGCAAAGAATATTGTATGCATCATTCTGGACTAAAATTAACAGCAAAAGTTACTACTTCTGGCATATCAAAAACAACAGATACATCTTTATTTGATTTGACATTTTAATGACATGCACTGTAACTATATAGCTAATTTGAATTTGCATGATTAATTTGTACAAATATGTTACAACTACTACATTGAAAGTCATTAATTACATCAATGGGTATAGACATAGTAAATTATTGAAATGCTTTATTGCTTATGATTTGCAAATATTTAAGAAAATTGTTACAGAGTACTTTAAGACATGAATAAAACTATGTTACATATGGTTTACATTGCATTTGTGTGACTTGTGTAAGCTGTGTTAAGTGTTGCATTCACATATAAAAGTATTGTTGTTTTAGTTTATTTGTTATGAAAGTCTCAATGTGGATACACGATGGCTAATAATATTGTATTAGAGAAATATCAAAATAAGTAGTACAAACTATACAATGGTCATAGATCGGTGTCGGATCAAAATGATTTGCAGTACCCTGTATTATTTATTGCCTATAGACGAATCCAATTTCACACATTCCTGCACCTCAATAGCAGCTATAACTGGGTCCCCGCTGAGTAAATCCCACCAGAAATGTGTAATGATGCGTCCTTGGCGGGAATTTTAAACTGCATTCCATCACCCTTATTACACGTAGACAAAAGAATGATGAGAAAGTTTACAGCACAATACTATATAACATCGATTTTTAAGCCTGCCAGGTTTTAATCCACCCAATTGGGCAGTCAAAACACTAGTTAGGTGCACCGGGGACCCAGTAATGGCCGACCAAGTCCTGACCATGACTTGGCTGGTTGGATTCGTCTATACATAACCTTTGTCCATCAGATTTGCAAGCCTGGTGTCAATAGAATACAAGCCAGTGAGTAGTCCCCGGAGTCCCTTGCAATTCATCCTTTAAGGGGGTACTACACCCCTGCCCAATTTTGTGCCTATTTTTGCATTTTTCTCAAAACTTATAGCCCATTGGGGACAAGTAAGATATGTATATTATAGGGGCAAGGACTACAACTACTGCACTGGAAATTTTATTTCAGCACAGACAACAGTTGTGGAGGGAAAATGAGGGAAAACCAATATTTGATCAATAAATCAATAAGTACTTGCTTTGAGTTGCTGACTTTTCAGTACAGGAGTTGTAGTCCTTGCCCCTATAATATACATATCTTACTTGTCCCCACTGCGATACTGTACTATCTGCAAGCATTAGATATTGACCAAATTATTTTAACAAAAACAAAGCAATTTAATCATTTTCAGAGATAAATCTGTAATGATTTCAACATAGATGTTGGCAACCTTTTTAATCAAAATTAACCTTTCTTTTCAGACCGTGTCCGATGTAACAAATCTGTATTCACTTAAACCAACACATCTTAACAACCAAAAATCACATTTTAATCAAATAACTTTTATTTTGTAGCCTAGATAATCATGGGTAATTTCAATATCCTAGCACGTATAATCATGGGTAATTTCAATATCCTAGCACGTAAGATAACAGAGATGTGATGATGGAGGTAGAACCTTTTGAATGACCCTCGTAATTTGTATAAAGGGTTGTAACACTACCTGACATGTTACAGAGGAGTTCAAGAGTGAGTAACATGCTGTTTACTAAGGGAGTGTTCATTAATACTTTGGTAGGGGGGGCTGGTCTACCTCAAATTTTTCACTCGTAAACTTTTTCGACCCCCCCTCGACGGACCGCTAAACTTTTTTGACCCCCCTCTTTTGACAGACAAAACTTTTTTGACCCCCCCCCCCTCGTATAACAAACATTATACTTAATAGTGTTGTTTCCAGTGGTGTGGTATCTGGGTCAGATCACATGTCATTGAGGGAGGCAAATGTTTGAAACATTCCTGGTGGGACAATTGCGCAGTTAATACAAGCACAAGGAAATATTCACTTAATTTAGGTTTGTCCCAAATCAGGGTGTTTATCTGATTTTACAGGGATAAAATGAAACAGAGGATTTATTTGGAAGTTCATAGGCACATCAGCATAATTGTTGATCCGTGGCTATTATGATAGTACAAATGCACGCGAAGCGCGCAAAAAAATTTGGCCATATTGAAGTTTGAATGGTCAAATATTGTTAAAATTGGAACTAATTTATGCAAAAAGCTAAAATGGTCAAATATGAGATTAATTTGGTCACGCAAATAAATGTACACATGTATCAGTTTTGGCCCCCAAAGATCGTGGCACCTGGGCCTGTACCCACTCTGCCCTATGGTAAATCTACCCATGGGCACATATGTGTACAAAATAATTTTGCAATGAGAAATAGCACAGTGGAGAAATAGTAAACTGAAGTTTACGTGCAAAGAAATCCAATTTATTTGCAATATTTTCTTGATTTAGTTGTATTTTGATCAGATTGGTACATAATCATGTTTGTAGCCTACTTTGAAGAGATACAAAATTCTATGATCAAAATTGTCACTGTATTTCTTAGACTAAGCCAGTGTTGCATGTTGCTGATCATGTTTAATGTTATATTAATTTTAAAATTATTAGATATGTGTACACTAAGTGCCATCATTTTTTCCAACAAAAGTACTCAAAACCAAAACTTGCCCATGTTTAAAGTGATATAGAGGGTCTCAATGCACGCGAAGCGTGCGAAAATTTTGGTTTTAAAGCTGAAAACTTTTTGGCCCCCTTTCCTACCACCTAAAACTTTTTGGTCCCCCTCTTTTAAGGTCCAAAACTTTTTGGCCCCCCTCCTTTTACCAGCCCCCCCACCAAAGTATTTCTGAACACTCCCTTAAAGCATGACATTGTGAGTTGCAAAGGGTAAACAAGATGTAATAATGCTGCATTTCTTTTTTGTAATATTTGGGTCTCAACGAATCCTAAACATTACATGTTCAAACTTCACTTTCTGTTTTTATATAGCCTACATGCAGAGATGAGCAAATAAGCCCTTCAACCTGATCATGTCATCTTTGGAAGAAACGTGCATGATACGATTAGCAAATTTATTTTAGGTGTCAATGTAAATTGGACCAAGTTTTAAAAAAAACGGTGAACAACCACAAAGATAAGAATTTTTTAAACTTAAGGGCAGAGTAATGGGAGAGAACATGGACCTTTTCGAGCTTCATTATTTCTGAATTGTATGTCCAAAGTATATAAAACTATACATTTTTGGAAAGGAAATGAGGCAAGGAATCCCATGGTGACGTCAGATTTGTTTAAAAATCTAAAGTTTTTGAAAAAATCACAAAAATTCACTTTTTTACCCCAATTTTTTTGTGACAACTTAGAAAAAAATCCGTTCGGAGTAAAAAAAATTCAGTTAGCTTTTCATGAAGAAGAGACATGAACTTAGGGAAGGTTTTTTTATTTTTTTGAAATTCGTCTCTTTTTTCGAAATATTGAAAAAACATGTGAAAAAAAGCCATTTTGTCACTCTATTAAGCTAAAATTGCACATAATGGTGTATATTTTTGTTTAAAACAAATATTTTGAAAAATGAAAAAACCTTCCCTAGACTTTGATGTACTCTAAAGGATAGTGCAAAAAGTTTACCCTTTGCTTGCATATTTTTCGAGTTATCTTGTCACAAAAATCTCGCAATATTGTCAAAAGTGAACTCTGAGAAATCGACGTTTTAGTAAAAAAATGTCAAAATTATGCACAAAACGTCCTTAAATTTTAAAACGGTAAGACTTTCACACTTGTAAAAGCTGTATCTGGTGCATGGTCTAAATGTGCATCTTTTTGCACCAATGAATCTATAGTGTCTGCTTTCAGTGCGCCAAAATTCAAAATAATTAAAAAATCTAAGTGGCATTTTGACTGCAAATTTTTGTTTTGTTTACACCACATTTGCTGGCGTTAACAACATACCGAATGCGCCTTGACTGCGTTGGACATACGCGCAGAGTTGCGCCGCGTCACGCGACGCGAATCGCACGCGTAATCACAATATTTCGCATTCGCGCATTTCTGACTCATTATTTCCCGCCAATTTACTAAGCTGTCTTGAGCCATGTGACTTTTTAGAGTTGAAAAGAGTGAAATAAATCAAGCAAAAATATGAATAAATATTAGCAAGTTGTATTTTATCAGTTTCAAGTGAAAGAATACATCTTAGTGTTGATAAATATCAAAAAATCTCAAATTCGGTCGTGGACGAATGTGTCTTCCATTACTCTGGCCTTAAGACCCTTTTTACGTTTTGAAACGCTTTTTGGTAGATATATATTATGAGGCATGTGGAAGTCATGGTCTAAACTCCCACACAGGGAGTTTGAATATCAAATGGGGTTACCTGAATGGGTGACTCCGTGTGAAACCTACACCCCTGTGTTGGTGATCAAGGTCATGTCTTCCATAGGTATATGGATTTCAACTGTTTACTAAGCATGACATTGTGAGTTGCAAAGGGTAAACAAGATGTAATAATGCTGCATTTCTTTTTTGTAATATTTGGGTCTCAACGAATCCTAAACATTACATGTTCAAACTTCACTTTCTGTTTTTATATAGCCTACATGCAGAGATGAGCAAATAAGCCCTTCAACCTGATCATGTCATCTTTGGAAGAAACGTGCATGATACGATTAGCAAATTTATTTTAGGTGTCAATGTAAATTGGACCAAGTTTTAAAAAAAACGGTGAACAACCACAAAGATAAGAATTTTTAAACTTAAGACCCTTTTTACGTTTTGAAACGCTTTTTGGTAGATATATATTATGAGGCATGTGGAAGTCATGGTCTAAACTCCCACACAGGGAGTTTGAATATCAAATGGGGTTACCTGAATGGGTGACTCCGTGTGAAACCTACACCCCTGTGTTGGTGATCAAGGTCATGTCTTCCATAGGTATATGGATTTCAACTGGAATAGCCCAATTTTGTATGGACAGTATTCAGTCTTGATTTGGCTTTCTTGACATTCATGCACAAAAGTAGTAGTTTCATTGACTTTAGCGGTTCCTGGTGTTATTTGTAGTTCCAAGTGTTTTAAGTGTGAATAAAGTTAGCTAATAGTGTATTCCTTGAAATACTATATCAGTAATATGTGCTCAATGGTTGACAAGGTAAATCCTGGGCCTAATGCAGTGTCCGTACACACTCAACAAACATTGGCAAAAATGTGACATTTTACGCTTATTGGGTTATTCCATTTAAAATCTATTCTACCCCTGTGGAAGATTTAGCTTAAGTCTTCCACAGGGGGAGTTTAAGTTTTGAATAGAATAGACAATTGAGTAACTTCCATTTGAAATACTCACTCCAATTGTGGAAGATTTAGGTAAAGCCATAATACAGAGGGACTATGGGTTTCAAAATGATTAACTCTGCTTAATTACATTTGAAAAACATACTCCCCCTGTAGAAGATATTTCCAAAATCTTCCACAGGGTTAGTGTGGATTTCAACTAGAATAGCCCAAAATACGCTGCGTTCTGTTTTGTCACTTGCAGGGCATGTTAGTTTATAGATCCATTCTCTTTACAAATGTCGAAATCTTATGTTATTTTCGGTATCCTGATTTGAGCCATCAACCGGTTTTCTCCCAGCCTTACTTAAGGTTTTATAACCTTTCACATATTCTCCCAGAACTAACGCGGGATCAGTGATTTAATTTGAGAACTTTCAGTCCGTGGTTTGATATTTTTCATATTAATCCCGTTACCGCTTTTGATAGAATTGTTTTGCAACCGATCTGAGATTACGGTGGACAAAGTATATAGGAAAGGATTGATGCATGAATTGATAGGCATGATAAATGTGACAATCCAGGCATATACCACTGGGTTTAAAGTAATTGCCTTACTTTGTACAAGAATTGAGAGCACAACAACTAATACCCAGCAGCAGAAATCAGTAAAAACTAATACTGACATTTTAAAAGCCATTCTTATTTCAGCATCAACGCTACTAGATCGGTCAGCTTTACGCGACGTCTGTTTAGCAGTGATAAATATCGCTATGTAACATAATGCAACTATAAGGAAACACCAGAGGTTTAAACCGGTGAAAATCGCGATGGAGAAATGCGCAGTAGAGTGACTACCAAGAAATACAGATTCTTTAGCCTCGCCTAAAATAAGGTCTTCCTCAAATAAACTTGTATTGATGTTTATCGGTTTAGTTTCTGTAATATAAATGCTGGTTCTTGAAATTGGCAACCCTACACAGACTTCAGAAACATCGTAAAGTGATGGTTTAAAAATTGGTATTAAAATCGCTGTAATGCTTATCACCAATGAAATGCACCAGAGTATAAGGTAACTACAACTTTGACAGACATTTTGCGCAAGCGAATACTTGAGAATGGAAATTTGACACCCATGAAACGATCTATGCTGATGAGGGTTATAAAGAATACGGAACCCTCACTTGATAGTAGCGACAAAGCTCCAGCTAATCTGCAGAGGATACTTTGACGCCAAGATTCTGAATGAGATGGAAAGTAGTCTTGGAAACGGATGTCTGCTGAAACCAAGATCATCATGTAGATACCCATCAGCAAATCGGACAACGAAAGATTTGTTATCAGTATAAACTGAACGTATCCTCTAGCACTGCTGTGATGTCCACATCGTGTAAATAGGACAAAAAGGTTGCCCACAATTGTGGCAATACCAAGTACCCATACACTCACTCTTAGAAAAGAGTATGGCAAAAGTCGCTCACATGATAAGAAGGGCGAACGAGCAGCCTGATATATACACTTTGCTGATTCAACAAAACAGCAAGTAGCATAGTTATCAACAAAGATCGTGGTCTGTTTTGGAAATGCTTCAAATAAATCACCAGTAATCCACTTGAGTGGATTTCTTGTCAGATCCAAAGTTATCATCAAGTCAAAATACTGGAAAACCTGAGCTGGTAATTCATCTAAATAATTTTTGGAGATATTCAAAAATCTTAGTGCGTGCATATCTTGAAAGAGCGTACTGGGCATATTTTTTAGATGATTTCCAGCTAAAGACAACGCTTCAAGGTGATTTAAATCTTGAAACAATTCGGGGTGAATTTCATATATATTGTTGTGATCGAGATACAAGATCTCAAGATTCGTAACCTTCTGAAATAAGGATGGCTCAAATTTAGAAAATTTATTGTACGATAGGTGTAATTCTACCAAATCACTGAACCCGGTTAACAAATCCAGATTAAGGGTAGAGATATTGTTATGAGAAACCGTTAACCTATTTATACTATGTGCACTTGTAAATAAACCTACCGGTAAACTTCTCAATCGATTATGATCTAGTTCTAGTTCTTCTAGATTACATAGACATTTAAATACACCTTTTTGTACTTCCTCAATCCTGTTTATCCAAGTCTAACTCGACTAAGGCGGTCATATTGCGAAATACGTTCAAATGTACCTTTTCTATTGGGTTATTATCCAAGTCGAGTTCCTCTACCCCGGTTAGTCCATCAAACATACCGGGTTTAAGTTCAGGAAATCGATTCCTATCCAGATCCAAAGCCGTCACCGTCATTAAGCCATGAAATGCACCAGGGTAAATTTCCGTCAACCGATTTTCTTCTAAATCTAAAGCTTCTAATCGCGTTAATCCCCTGAATGTATATGGATGCAATACCTCCAGTGCATCCTGATTCACTCACTTGTCCTGCGAAGATCACTGCTCAACTACTCCACCGAAGACTTTTATATCCTTTGCATAAAATCCTTGCATAGGTGACTATTTCCATAATGGTGCTATTTTCACCTTCCGCACAATTTCTAATGGAAAACAGACCTGCATTCAGCAGTTGTCCCCCTGTTTCCACTTACATTGACAGATGTTTTGTTTCATAAACCAGATTTCAGCAAGTCGACAGAAGAATATATTCCTTTTTTTGAAGAGGTACGCACTTTGACCTATTCTAGATCTTCTCCGATATCACTGTCTAGAGTAGTACCTTAACTACATAAAATATTTCGGGTTCGCAATTTCCATTCTTTGAAGGAAATTGGCTCTAAGCACACTATTACTAGTCTGAAACTGTACTGAATTGTCGGACCATTTTCTTGTATACCAAGCATTGTACAATCCCATTCTATTAACAGTCAATTACTTCCATTCATATATTCACAACATGTGGTGTAATCCAGGATTTCCCCAGAATAATTATATACATTAACCTTTCACATTACATCACTTGGTATTCCCAATAATTATGATGTCATGTTCACTTTCCAATCTTGGGGATTTTCCCAATTTTCCAACACAATGAACATTCTAGAAAGGGAAATTCCAACAATCCAAAATTAGAAACGATTTAATTTGTTTTTGCTTAACTTGATGCATTAGAGGGGATTCCCTAAAATGTCTCATGAAATAGATTTTTAATTGTAAACAAAGATAAATAATCAAATTAAATTACTCAGGGCACATCACAACATGTGTTCTATTTTGTCACTTACAGAGAATAGCCATCAATTATCTTTACAAATATGTCAAAATCATATTTTTGATGTTATTTTCGGTTTCCTGATTTAAAGGCATATTATAACATTTGCTGAGGAGAACGCCCTCAAAAAAAATTTTTATTCTGGTTTTACACGATTGTAATGTACTTTAGTCAATAAAGATACTCTGCAAAAATCAAGACTTTAGGTGCTGTAGTTTTGTCAAAATCCGAGATTTTGAATAAAACGATGGAACCGGTGTTTTATTATTACGATGGAAATATTAGTCGAACACGTATGCACAGTACGTACACGGCGTGCGGGATATACATACACACACCCCCGAGGATCGTACCGTATTACAACCGCGGGAGTAACATGCATGGGCGCTAGTAGTAAATTCCAATTTTCTATGCTTTACCTCACTTGTTCGGCTCAAAATTAAAAGGGACATACCTGACAGTAAAAGCTAACATTTTATGGAAAATAAATACTAATCTATTTTTACAGAGTGTTATAATATGGCTTTAAGCTGGATTTCTCAAAGCCTTACTTATAGATTTATAAATTTTCAAATAGTCTCCCCCGAACTATCAGTCTGTGATTGGATTTTCGAACTTTCAGTCTGTGATTTGATATTTTTCATATTAATCCCGTTACCGCTTTTGATAGAATTGTTTTGCAACCGATCTGAGATTACGGTGGACAAAGTATATAGGAAAGGATTGATGCATGAATTGATAGGCATGATAAATGTGACAATCCAGGCATATACCACTGGGTTTAAAGTAACTGCCTTACTTTGTACAAGAATTGAGAGCACAACAACTAATACCCAGCAGCAGAAATCAGTAAAAACTAATACTGACATTTTAAAAGCCATTCTTAGTTCATCATCAACGCTACTAGATCGGTCAGCTTTGCGCGACGTCTGTTTAGCAGTGATAAATATACCTATGTAACATAAAGCAACTACAAGGAAACATAAGAGGTTCAAACCGGTGAAAATCGCAATGGAGAAATACGCAGTAGAGTGACTACCAAGAAATACAGATTCTTTAGCCTCGCCTAAAATAAGGTCTTCCTCAAATAAACTTGTATTGATGTTTATCGGTTTAGTTTCTGTAATGTAAATGCTGGTTCTTGAAATTGGTAACCCTACACAAACTTCAGAAACATCGTAAAGTGATGGTTTAAAAATTGGTATTAAAATCGCTGTAATGCTTATCATCAATGAAATGCACCAGAGTATGGTAACTACAACTTTGACAGACATTTTGCGCAAGCGAATACTTGAGAATGGAAATTTGACACCCATGAAACGATCTATGCTGATGAGGGTTATAAAGAATACGGAACCCTCACTTGATAGTAGCGACAAAGCTCCAGCTAATCTGCAGAGGATACTTTGACGCCAAGATTCTGAATGAGATGGAAAGTAATCTTGGAAACGGATGTCAACTGAAACCAAGATCATCATGTAGATACCCATCAGCAAATCGGACAACGAAAGATTCGTTATCAGTATAAACTGTACGTATCCTCTAGCACTGCTGTGATGTCCACATCGTGTGTACAGGACAAAAATGTTACCCACAATTGTGGCAATACCAAGTACCCATACACTCACTCTTAGAAAAGAGAATGGCAAAAGTCGCTCACATGATAAGAAGGGCGAACGAGCAGACTGATATATACACTTCGCTGATTCAACAAAACAGCAAGTAGCATAGTTATCAACAAAGATCGTGGTCTGTTTTGGAAATGCTTCAAATAAATCATCAGTAATCCACTTGAGTGGATTTCTTGTCAGATCCAAAGTTATCATCAAGTCAAAATACTGGAAAACCTGAGCTGGTAATTCATCTAAATTATTTTTGGAGATATTCAAAAATCTTAGTGCGTGCATATCTTGAAAGAGTGTACTGGGCAGATTTTTTAGATGATTTCCAGCTAAAGACAACGCTTCAAGGTGATTTAAATCTTGAAACAATTCGGGGTGAATTTCATATATATTGTTGTGATCGAGATACAAGATCTCAAGATTCGTAACTTTCTGAAATAAGGATGGCTCAAATTTAGAAAATTGATTGTACGATAGGTGTAGTTCTACCAAATCACTGAACCCGGTTAACAAATCCAGATTAAGGGTAGAGATATTGTTATGAGAAACCGTTAACCTGTTTATATTATGTGCACCTGTAAATAAACCTACCGGTAAACTTTTCAACCGATTATGATCTAGTTCTAGTTCTTTTAGATTATATAGACCATTAAATACACCTGGTTGCAGTTCTTCAATTCTGTTCATATCCAAGTCTAACTCGACTAAAGCGGTCATATTGCGAAATACGTTCAAATGTACCATTTCTATTGGATTATTATCCAAGTCGAGTTCCTCTACTCCGGTTATTCCGTCAAACATTCCTGGTTTAAGTTCAACAAATCGATTCCTATCCAGATCCAAAGCCGTCACCGTCATTAAGCCATCAAATGCACCAGGGGAAATTTCCGTCAACCGATTTTCTTCTAAATCTAAAGCTTCTAATCGCGTTAATCCCTTAAATGTATATGGATGCAATGCCTCCAGTGCATTACCAATTAGATCTAAGAAAATCAATGAAGCTAACCCATCGAAGACTCCTGGGTGCAGTACTTTCAATTCACTAAGATATAGCAGTAAATATTCTAAGTTCAATAGACCTTCGAAGACTCCCTGATGAAGCTCAGTGAAACTGTTATTGTTCAAGTACAGTTCTTTGACCGTATTCGGCACATCAATGAAGGCATACGGCTCTACTGCATCAAGTGAAATATTAGCCAAGTACAGAATAGCCACATCCTCCGGGTAGAAGATACTGGACGCTGATTGTACACCATTAAGACAACTGGTGGTTATCGTGTTGTGACCAAGAGTACATGAACAATCATCTGGACAATATGGGACATTGCAGATGGAAGCATTCTTTAAAATGAAGTATTCTTCTTTGAATGGTAACCAGAAACCAACATCATCAGTAGAGCATGTGATATTTTCGGTTGTGCTGGTGATTTGTGGTAACCAGGATGTCATTATGAAGATAAGCAGTTCGAGAAGTATGGTATCCCAAATAACGACCGCCATATTGGATTTCTTGATTGTTTCTGCAAATATGATATGAATTAAGAAAGATTTAGACGTATTCCATAGTTTGATTAACCTAAGCTGACAAAATCCAACAACGCGTAGAGCTACTTGGAGTAGATACTGGCCTGCACGAAGCAATTAGCTGCAAAAAGTGGCATAAATATAATTATTTTGGATGATTTCATATAAAATGACATTATATTACCAATAACAACACCAACAAAGCAAGCAGTACGATAGTCTTAATAGGTAATAATAGAGAGCTTGCGAAATGAACTTTAATATTAATTAATTAATTAATTTTAAAATTTAATATTAAAAATCTAAAATTTTCTTCAAATTTAACGGCAACTGCACATATCGATTGGGTTTCTGACCCAGGTTTCTTGCTGCACCAATAGCGTCTTGTCGCTTAAACTCGGGACATACGTATCAATGGGTGATCAAAAGAAGGGCATGTTTAAGCGACTGCTCCCTTTTGCTTGGTCAATTTTGTTATTGGTCACTCTTCTATTGGTCACACTTCTATACAAAGTACAATGGATGATTTCATATAAAATGACGTTATATTACCAACAACAGCACAAACAAAGCAAGCAGTAGGGTAGTCTTAATAGATAATAGGGAGTTAGCAAAATGAATTTTAATATTAATTAATTAATTAATTAATTAATTTTAAAATTTAATATTAAAAATCTAAAATTTACTTTATATGTCGATTGGATTTCATGCTGAGGTTTCTTGCTGCACCAATAGCGTCTTGTCGCTTAAACTAGGGACATACGTATCAATGGGCGATCAAAAGAAAGGCATGTGTAAGTACTGCTCCCTATTTTGCTTGGTCCATTTGGTTATTGGTCACACTTCAATACAAAAGATTCTACTTTAGGCGCTTCGTTTGAATAAACATGAATGTACTCGCAAGTCCTCAACAGGGATTACGCCGGATGCTAGCGCTAATCTGTGTATCATATTATTTTTAAACTCAATAAAAAGTTTTGATTAATATTCTTATGATAGTGTAGTACCCTATGTAAGGATTTTCAAACGGATTCTCCTCCCTCTCCCGTTCCCCCTCCCGTCTCTATTTTCCCCTCCCTCTCCCCTACATCTACTTTGCTCCCTAAAACTTTACCCCCTCCTATAATACCCCACTCCCACTCCTGGGCACTCCCATTTCCCCATCCCCAGTGGCGTTATCAGTGTTTTTCATTTAGGATGGCATGGGGAGGAGCAGTCCTTTCCCCTTGGCTACCACCACTGCACCTCCCTGTCCACTTCCAATGCCCTCCATCTCCTCCTCTCTACCCACTTTCTTACGATATGCAACATTATGACAAATTGCATGCACCTGCTATACTATGATTTTTATTGAAAGTCGTCTCCCGGGGAGGGGATGGGGAGAAAATTCATAGCCAGAATTTTCCAAAATTACATTATGACGTCATAGCGATATTATGTGGGGAATGTTTGTACTTATTTTGGTATCACTTGGTAGAAAAAGACCAATAGCTATACATTGGTGCAAAATATAACGTCATATGACGTTTATAATTGAAAAGTAGGGGGTATTGCTACAACTTCCTCCTTCGTAGTCCGTATTACAAAATATGGCTTAGTAGTTCTAGGGTTAAACATGACAAAATTCAATATAAAACAAAACAAGTATTATGAATTTTATTTCATTATTTCCGGATGAACATTCTTTACGCTCAGAAGCGATTGTAATTGTTGTTCAAACTTATTACATGTATGCTTTTTGGCACTGCTTCTAATAGAGTAATAAATTACTGTGTTTTCTGAGTAACAGTAAAATATGAATGAAGACAAAGAAAATGTATGCTCTTAATCTTTAATATGTCAGGTTTATTTATTACTTCCATTAACATGATTAATTAATGTTTTTTGCCATATCGGTTTCCAACACCAACGGAATTCTTTTGTTATTTTTAAAAGGTCCCTAATATAGCGACGAGCTGATTAATGTTAAAACTGTAATATTAATTGGGTTTCAATTTCACAGAAATATTATTACATGTATTATCATCAACATGCGAGCGATTATCTTTTTGTGAAAAAAATTCGTTCAAAATATCTAGGATCAAATAAGAGATTTCAGTTGCACTCCGGGTTGCACTATTAGACCTGCTATAAGTCCTCAGGCTTTTCCGTGGTAATAATAAAATTTATCAATTTTTCTTATCACTTTGAACATGTTTGTATTCATAAAAATCATCATGGTCAATTTATAAACATAGACCATGTGTGCAGAAAACATACATACCATAATGTGAGTGGACACTACGAATGAGCCGTAAACTCGGCAAATTGTATTCTGAGATACAGTGCAAAATGTGCGTGTAGATCGTATTCATAGGTGTCTCAATTAGGCGCGACATGTTTCTCATTTGATAGCGTTTAAACCAATCAATAATCCTATTGCTGAAGAGGATAATAATCTAATCATTAAATAGTTCTAGTCTTTGTTTGCTTTGGCTAAATCCTGTTCAAGTGGTGGGTTGCAATTGCATTGTATTTTGTCTAGGTATGCATAACCAACAATAACAATGAGAGGACATTTCTGAACCTCGTTGACTTGGGGATGATTTGAAATGACCGCCAATTATGACTTTATTACCAGTAATGTGGAAAAAGAGACACACGTAGAACCGAAAAAAGTTACCATTTTGTTGAAGGAGCAGAGTTCAACAAACCATAACCCCGCTTCTGGATATCGTTGAAGTTAAATGATATACTATTTTAACGCTTATGATATATATTTTCTAAACACGAAATAAATCAAAATTGACCGGGGCACACCGTCATCATCCCTATATCTTCGTGTTAAAAATTGCCGTGATAGTACGATGAATCCTCACGTTTTTCAACAACTACGCATGGTGATTTTATTCGAGATAGGTCGTGCAACTCAGGCTAAGCATACAATTTGAGATTTTGAGCGCCTGCCACACTGTTTCTATTCTATGTTTTACGATTTTCGCATGATCAATATTATGGCTGGCGGTAACCGCCACAACGTGGAGCTGCTACGCGTAGCTTACTTTTCGCTTCGCGGAGCTAAATTGACCAATCATGTTAGATCTTTTCATTACGCGGAGCCAGTGGATGCATCCTCGTTCCAGAGAGAAAACTCTTGCCAAAATTAATGTTTACTATGGGGATTTTAAATGAATCGATTGTAAATAAACCACGACCAGTTGTACAGGATCAATACCATTGTTTGATTAGTGTATAGTCAATGTTACCTTGCATGCATGTGTCATGTGTGTGGCGTGTTTGTTTGTTTGTTTGTCTACTGTGTCAGGCCAGGATCACTGACACCCACGGTACTGATACTCTCATACTATCACGGTGATCATATTGTTGAATGTTGTTGACTTAAAAATAATCATGATGCAGTCATGTCTACAGTAGAACTCACCACGAAAGCTATTAAACCAAGATAACACTCAATGAAAACGGCTCAACTATGTTACATCAGATCTTCTCTGGTTAAATACACACTGCACTTGTGTCTGTTTTACCTGTGCAATGAGCAATGAGCTGGTATTATAGTTTCAGTTGGGTGAACGATTATAAAGCGAACGCAAGGTAACAATACTGTGGGCTTTTGTTTACGAAATGAGACAATAGTCTGCTTATTGTTAACCAGCGTTCTTGAAAATGAGAAGCTTAATGACTTAACACGGTTTAGAAATAATTTCTTCATATTTTTTGGTACAAAAGTACCAATATTTCCAAACACCTATGTTACAAAACTATATTTTCTAGAATTTCAGAGAATACTTTAAATATTGGCCGGTTATTTTTTACACAGTAGTGACGTCAACTAGGCAATGGCCTATACTTCTAACATACACTATTTGTAGAGGTCACGCGTCAATGGTGAGCGCACTGAGTATTGTGTATAGGAAAACGGACAGTAACTACAGTATGTATGGCCTACTACTAGTATATAAAGTAAATCCGAACTGGTTTGCAGTTTGCTGAAGGTCGAATTCCGCAGGGACACCGCGCAAGTTATACAAATTAGCTCCCGGCGATACACTGCAGATCGCAGAACTGTGTGCATAGTTTACCACCACGCCTAGCTATATAGTTATGTACAATACTGTATGAGTTTCTTATGAGTGCATGTCCATCTTAATAATAAGTCAGTTCGTACTTTTCATAAACTACTTTTTGAATCATAACTTTCGTGACCGAGGATATCTTGCAACTACGTGACGCTCGTCTGGCAAATTCTTAATGAATAAATTCGCTTCACGTAATGAGTAAGTCGTACTTAATTAGTCAGTTTTACCTCCGAGTAATGAAAACTCTAACATGAATTTGGCTCCACGGAGCAAAAAGTCAGCTACGCGTAGCAGCTCCACGTTGTGGCGGTTGCGGCCTACCATATCAGTATCCCATATGATATTTCTATTGCAAGAAAATTTTATTTGTTGTCAGGTTTTATCTTAAATACACTAACTGGAAATTAAATACACTAATTAGTGAGGACCGGTATTTTGCTGTGGATATGTTTAACTGCAATTTGCGGGTAAAAATTTGAAATCCTGAGTAAAAATTTTGATCATATTCAACTCTTTGAGAAAAAATTTATATAAAAGAATGCATGTAAAATCCAGCTGCAATACAATGTACATTATTGACACACTAACTCTCTCTTTATCTACGGCAATAATAGAATATCGATTTCAATCGAATTGAATACGATGCTCAGTTTTGAGTTTGTAGTTGACTACTAAGCGACCTAAGCGATCGATTGCTAGCCAATCAGATAGAACTCCTTTTCTTGCGTTCGGTGAAATACCAGTCGCCCGTCGCTCACCAACGGAGTATTAAATTTATATTTATCGAATAGGAAGTCGACACTGTGCGGGGCCGACTTTACGGCTGATTCGTAGTGTCCAGTCACATATATTGGGATATGTTGTTAAAATGTGATTTGAGAGTAGAGCATATATTATAGGACAAATAAACATAATTTTTCACCAGGTTCGCCGTCGCAAATAATAAAGGAGACAAGCAGAAAAAGTGATCCCGCCGGGAATCGAACCCAGGACCTCAGGTTTACGAGACCTGTGCCTCAACCACTGGGCCACGGGAGCTTCATGATTAGGCTGGTTGAAATTCGAACCCATAAGCGGTCACTTAAACTTATCTCCTCCCCGCAAATTGCCCATAGTACCTAGGACCGTAAATGCGAGAAATAAATTGCCATCCGCACTGTGAGGAAATATTACATGGAAAAACAGTGGCATGATCGACGGGAATTATATAAATAAACAGAATTTTTCACCAGGTTCCCCGTCGCAAAAAATAAAGGAGACAAGCAGAAAAAGTGATCCCGCCCGGGAATCGAACCTGTGCCCCAACCACTGGGCCACGGGAGCTTCATGATTAGGCTGGTTGAAATTTGAACCCATAAGCGGTTTCGTAAACCTGAGGTCCTGGGTTCGATTCCCGGGCATGCTTCCCAAATTAAGCTCATCTTTCTTAAATAGATGCATAGTCTGACATGTTTGAAAGTGTTATTGGAATAAAATCAATTTTTGCCCCTATCCGATCCTATGGGGTCATTTGGGGGGGGGGGTCTTTTTGAGGTCACGGTCCGAAAATATTGCTTGGTTGACAACAGATACTCAAATTAACAATAATTACCTGGTTGCCAACTTTTAGCAAACTTTTGTGAAGGTTTCAGTCACCAACGTCGTTTCGTGAAAAATAGGTATGCCTGCTGACCAGATTTAAATTAAATCTTAATATACTTACTTGAGGGTTTCGTCGACCATCCAATACTTCTCGACTACAATGTAGCAAAATTACAGAACACTCCGTCACTTTGTACTTCTGCCTTTCGACAACTGCGAGTCTAATGTGCTGCAGCCCAAGACACCGTACGGAATCTATTTTTATACTACGATTCTGCGAAAACATTATCGTTGTCACATACATGGTGTCCCTGAAAGAACTGTATCGTCGCAAACATAAATTTTGGTTATTTTAATGGCCGAACCAACCATAACTAAATACAGGGTTTTATACCGGAAAATTTGGGTTTTTTTTTCTAGGTATGAAGAGCATTACTATTGGTAGTATTGTTTTAATTTCTAAGATCTACATATATTTAGCTTTCTTAGGAATTTTAGATTTTAGAAACTGGACGTTTCTAATATAAGTTACAGGATATTGTGTAAAAATGATGAATTCCAAGTTTTGACAAAATCATGTTATGCAGGTACATTTGTTGTGTCCTGTTCTTACCTCTACTGAAAAGTCGATATCTATCGATTATTTTTGATGTTACGAGGTAACAATAGAAACAATAGAAAAAGAAAGAAAAGGGGAAAAGGAAAAGAGAACGGGAAAGAATAGGGGAGAAAAGGCTGAAAGAAAAGGACATGCAGAAAAGGAAGAGAGAAAAGGAAAAGAAAGGACCAAAAGTGAAAGAAACCCATGAGAAAGGAAAAAAGTACGAATAACAAGAAAAGAAGAAAGGGAACTGGATAAAAAAAGAAAAAGGGAAGCCTAATCAGTGAGGGAAAGAGAGGAAAAAGAGGAGAAGAAGACAACATGAGTGAAATCAAAACCATTTGGCATAGGGGGAATCAACTATTCAAGTAATGAAAGTCGGGGGGGGGGGGGAAAGAAGGGGAAGTTGAAGAATATGAATAAGACGGAAAAAAGAAAGACCAGGCATGGAAGGAGAAGATGGAGTTAGAAAGGGAAATAAAGAGAGAAAATCGATAGGGCTAAGGAGATGGGCAAGAGAAAGGAAGCAAAGAAGAAAACCCAAAGAAAGAAAAGAACATGAGTTAAATCATAAGAAAGAAAAAACCCTAAAGAGAAAAGGGAAGGGAAAGAGGAGAAGAATGTTGAATACAAATGAAGAAATCAAATCCAAATTTAGGGTGAAATAATTTAATTGAATGAACTTCTTTCTCTCCTTTCTAGGCATGGTAGGCTTTTTTGATTGACAACTTTAATAAACAGGTTTTGTGTTTCAAATTCATCATAACATTACAGTCAGCTTTGTCATATTACGGCTTTGATTTCTTGATAATGAAAATCCAATCTTTTTATGCTTATATTATGAGCCGTTTGTTTCATCTCATCATGCTCATAGTATCCGTGGTCATTATTTATTAAGATATTAGAGCTCCGAAATGACAACAGATGTGCTTTTATGATGAATGGGAAGTAATAATGTCTGTTAAAACCCATGATCTGTGGTTAAAACCAATCTGTTCACAGCTAATAACATGACGATCATGAGCTATTTTAGGAGGGAAAAATCTTTGCACGCCGCGGTTAATATGATTTAATCATACAACCACATCATGTATTACGACCAACTCGGCTTTGAGTCTTTAATAGGCAAGGGCGGACCCCAAATTTGTGACCGGACACAACGAATAAGCCGTAAATGTCCTAAATTGTATTGTGAGTTAAAGTGTAAAATGTGCATGAAGGTCGTATTCATAGGTACTTCAATTTGGTGCGACATGTATCTCATTTTGATAGCGCCATTCAAACACCTTTTAAACCAATCAATAATCCTATTGTTGAAGAGGATAATAAGCTTCTACCTATATCTATAGAATTTTTAAATAGCTCTCAGTTTTCTGGAAGACATAGGTCAAAAACTATGGGTCACAGCAATAAGTCACTGTGAACTTTTTCAATTCAAAGATCCAGCTGAATATTGAACAGATCTTTTTTCTCAAACAGCTAAAATAGCTCACCTTTGGGTAGATTTCTGTCTGCAATTCGATAGACTTTCTTCAGCCCCAATAAACACGTGGGGGCGCTGTAGGATGTGCTATTCATAGATATTTAAGGCGAAGGAGCGTTAAGATTTCAATGGTGCTATTGAGACTCAGCACCGTCAGACGGTGCAGGACGTCTCAATATCCAGCTGAATACATTGATATGAATTTCTTGTCAAATAAATGTTCGCTAAAAAAAAATAGCGTAAAAATGGGCATTTTTGGTTTAAAAAATTATAAAAATCATGAAAAAAGCACGTTTTAACCCAAATTTCGCTCAATATGGTATGATGGAATATTATTTTCACAGATATAAAGTATTCATATGCCTTCTACTACTCAGAGCGAAAATTAAGGTTGCAGTCAATTTTCTTTTTAAAGTTATAGATTAGATTTGACATTTTTGGATAAAATTTGAAAAAAGTCACAAAAACACATTTTTAACTAAAATATCTCAGTTCACGTCACTTTTCAGAAATGTCAGCCGGGTTAATCAGAAAGTTGAGACTCTTATTGTTTATATTAACCCGGCTGGCACCTTTGTCCAAAAATGTTGCATGGGACCCTTTTTTTTTTTAGCCAGAAAGTGGCCTCTCTACCAATATACAGAAGGTGTACGGTTGTATGCGGATACGCTTTTAATTGTTATTCACACATGACGAAGTTTTGCACGTTGTTCACTAAAAGCTTTATTGTAAGGTATCAATTGCAAAATTATATTTAATTTTATACCTACATGAGACGAGCCGTAATATGTGCTCTGAACTGGACTTAATTTCAGGCAAAATTTAGCTAAATTTTTTATATATACTTGCTTTCCATTAAGAATAGAATCAAAGTCTAAAAGCTTTTATCTATAGTGTTATAATTAAACAATTTTGTTATGGTGCCAATATTGTTTGGGCAAAGATATTTACTGGGTGGATATTTTGGGACAATGGGAAGGTGTCCATGCCTTAAGTAAAGATGCCCAAACTATTTCTATATACATTGGTCACAATGAAATGATGTTTTCCAGAATAGAGATGCTGAAGTGTTGATGAAGTGTTGAGTGCGCTCAAATTGCGAGAAAATTTACATTTTACCTGAAAGTGACCGAAAGAACGGCCCTCTCTATATATGAAGCATCTCTACCCGGGATCTCTACTGCATATTTTAAGCACGGATGTTTTTATTTTCACTGCACGGATTTTTAATCTCACTGCACGAACGTGCCAGGAGATACGTTGAAATAGCACCTGATGACGATATTAACAAATTAGAGTGACATTTTAATTGTTGCAGAATTGTTCTGGAGCAAAACCTTTAACCGTTCACCACAAAATGGGCTGTATTGTCGCACCACAAAATGGGCTGTATTGTCGATATTTTCACTTTTTGAGATGTTGAATAGGTAACTAAATTCTCTCCTCAAAAAGGAGCTTTAAAAATTATTACATGTTTCGTTTGTTTGCCAATATGGTAAGTTTTACGTGCAAATGAGTGGGTTAAACTGTATTAAGTATGACGATTAGCATTTCAGGGACATCGTGGGGTTCATTTTAAATTTTGGACTTGGGTGGTTTTTTGAGTCATGTCCAAAGACAACAATGTTTGAGTGAGATTACCACTAGTAAGATAATACAAAATAAAACACACGGGTATGTATAATGTTGGTAAGCATTCTGCCATGTAATATAAACCACACACTTTCCTTTATTAAACCCATTTTTTTTTTCAAAAGTCACTCTCCAGCAATGAATGTGTTTCAAGCGGACTTTTACACATACTCGATTTCAATCAATGTGCTACAAGACTCAAATCATGGACTTGGGTTATTCTTTCATACATGCTATTTTGCACATGCTCAATAGACACAGTGGATGAATTTGAGCTGTTTTTTCATACATATGACAGGCCTATGCATAGCAACAAATTCCCATGCTTAAACTCAATTTGGCCACAGTATGGACTTGGGTGGGTTTTGTATGTCACACCCGAAGGATGAACATGTTGGATTATAATTAAAAACTGCGGTACTGTTCACACAAATAAGAATTAGGAACACAAGACAACAGTAATTTAAATCTTTAAATGATTATTTCATTTAATATGTTCTTAGATTAGTATATCTTCTGTTGTTCTTTTATATTAACACTATTGCATTTACATTATAACATTTTAAACTACATACATACAACTTCTTTCAATAATCTGACTTAATTGATTAGATCCAATCATAAAATCAAACAATTTAAACAAAGTATTATAGTTCAAATGATCAAAAGTTAAAGTGGGTAAGAGGTGATTATTCCTTATACTTAATCTCAACTCACATGCAACAATATAATAGGTAAGGTGTAAGGAATCAATCAGCTCTTTTTACCCTAATTGTATTTTACAACGACTGATAAATGCTTAATTGAAAACAAATTGATGTTTTCAGATAATTCAATAATTGCAACTTATCTGAATGGGTAACATTGACTGATTCACAAAGCAATTTAATTCAATAAAAAAAATGATAGCCGAAAATATCAAATAATACACTGACCTATTTTTGAAGTAATTCACTCAAAAATAAATTTCAGTTGAAGTATTGTGATCAATACATCAAATCTTCAATCAATGTTGTGTAATTCAAAATCACATATTAATATCCACACATATAACAATTTAAAATAAATTAAAGGTACTAGACCATAATTAACAAAATACAAATGCTTCGTTTTGATGAGTAACTTATTCGTGTCTTTCAATATTAAATAGATAACATACACGAATAACGATTTCACATAATAATTAAATATCTTTGACAATGATGTATAAAATTCAACTGCTTCGTTTGATGGGTACCTGAGTTAAGTTGAATATTGGAGTTCTCAGTTCATTTCAGTTCAAGTCCATTATTTAATTTGAAAAAAAAAATCAATACCGACATTTTTAAACATATTTAGTTGGAACCATGGTTCGTATGCAGCCGTCCTGGAATTGGTTGATGGTGTGCTGACCCCGAATCTCTACAGATTGTTTTTTCTTAGTTAGGGTGACCAAACCGTCACTGATTACAGCTGATTAATTCACAGGGATTTGGTAACGGCAAACATTGTCTGGTTCATGGTTGGATGTATCGGTCGAGAACTGAAACATTTAATAAAATTACCCAAGTGGTGATAATACAAGTACCAAAGTAAATCTTGGGATAATTTTTATCAGACTCATTTTTTTAATGACATTAAAATAATATATAATTACACATGATACTCATTCCATTCTATTCATATTACATGTATAAGTGCATGAGTATATCTCCAATTAACAATCATGTAAACATGCAAGTTCTTTGTTCTCCAATTTTGGCGGAAATCTTAAACTTCTTTGTTCTTCAAATACAATCAATTTCCACCAGTTTGTTTTTAAACTTTAAAATAATACATTAAGAATAACAACATACAGTATCAAGCATGCATATAAATTAACACAATAGCAATAACAATTAAGAGTTTTATAAACTTACATCATCCGTCAGTTTTGGTGACTTCCAATTCAGTTGCAGATCGCATTTCAAACTCACACCTCTGTGTGACTCCAACAGCTCTATCTTCACAACTCCATAGTGTGATGATAATAATTATGCCAACTTATACCACCCTCTGCCTAGGTACAATAAAACAATTGCAAAGCCTATCTTTGGCTTGGATAGGTCTTATACTGGTATAAAACAAGAACAATTTTGTTCTCACAAAATATACTGATGATGCGATCAATTTTGCAACACACACACACAAAATATTTTGTGTGTTCACTTGACCAAGTCTTGTCTGGAAGTGAGGACTCCCTCTTCACAATGTATGCTTGCCTACAATTAGTTTAACCTTATGCATATTTGATAGTGTTCTATTGTATTATTACACTTGACATAAAATAACAAAAGATGAACAGAATAAGACTGATCCATTTTAATAAACAGGTCAATCACAGGCCTATCAACTGGCAACTCTCAGCTGGTTGACCAAATCATGCACTAAGCTAAAGTTTTTCCAAATCACAAAAAAATAAATGAAAGTTTAATTTTGGTATCTGTACTGACAAATAACTCCCCCCTTAAAAGAAAATGTGCCTACACATTTTGCTTCAACAGATAAAACAAAAATAAAATTTTCATCTAAAATGGAAAATAGCTTCGCTACAATTTTGGCTCTGGATTTCTGCATGGTTCTTATCCTGCGACTATACACCTACTCATGTAGTCTGCGCCTACGTTGTCCTGACCTTTGATGGACACAATTCTATATCTATAGGGCTGTAGAGCCAATGCCCATCTCATGATACGACCATTTGCCACAATCGATTTGTGGATGCACCGAAGGGGCTGATGGTCTGTTTCTAGAATGAATTCTCGACCGTACAAACATGGTTCAAATTTCCTAACTGCCCATATCACAGCTAAACACTCTCGTTCCATGACGGAGTATGCCTTCTGACATTTTGTAAGCTTCTTGCTTGCAAAAGCAATTGGAAATTTCTCACTGTCAACGTCTTGCAAAAGTACTGCCCCAACTCCTGTATCTGACGCGTCTGTCCGCAAAGTAAATTGCTGGTTCAGGACGGGCAAATGCAAAATTGGTGATTGTATCAGTTTGCTCTTGAGTGTCCGAAATGCTATGTCCTGACTTTCTCCCCATTCAATTTTGTTTGGCAAACCTTTCTTGGTTTTGTCTGTGAGAGGAGATGAAATTTGGGATGTATTTCCTATAGAATCCTATCAGTCCCAAAAATGACCTCAACTGTTTTTTTGTTTTCACTGGACATTTTGCATCCTGAATGGCTTCAATTTTGTCACGTTTTGGCTTCACACATCCATGACCTACCACATGACCTAGGAATTCAATTTCCTCATACCCTACAAAGCACTTTGTGGGCCTAGCTGTGAGTTTAGCTCTTCTTAGCCTACTAAATACCTCTTTTACCTTACTCATGTGTTCTTCCCAAGTCTCGGTATGGATCAGAATGTCGTCTATCGTATAATTGTCTACTTTAGTTACACCCTCCAATAGAATTCTCATGATTCTGCTAAAAGTGGCTGGGGCGTTTACTAAACCAAATGGCATCATCTTGAAGCTATACAGTCCATTGGGCGTCACAAAGGCTGTGTATTTCTTTGAACTCTCAGCCATAGGGATTTGCCAATATCCCTTACTTAGATCAATTTTCGTGAAATAATGATCTGTTGCCAACTTGGCAAAATTTCCTCCTGATCAGCAATAGGTTCAGCATCAAAAATCGTTTTCTGATTTATAAGACGCATGTCAATACAATAACGATCTGAACCATCTGATTTCTTGCAAATAACTAATGGACTAGCATATGGACTGTTGCTTCGTTCTATGATTCCCATTTTCAACATAGTTTGCACTTCTTCCTTTACCTTGTCCCTCAAAGCATGGGGTATAGGATAGGGTTTTCTCTTCACTGGTTCCTCATTTATTAGCTTAATTTCATGCTCACCTAAGTTTGTCTTTCCTGGTAGATCAGTTAAGACTTTGTGATAACTTCCTAGTAGTCTTTTTACTGCATTTGTTTGTGTCTCATCTAAGTTTTCACCTATATGTACATCACTCACCGATTCCTTGGGTTCCAAAGGAGGCAAATGCAATAGCTCCTCATTTGACATGGGTTTAAGTACCAAGGTATCCTTGAGTACCTCATCCTTCTCCAATGGTTCCGCTTCTATCACCGATGTACATACTACCTGAAAATACCTTGCTCCTCCTGTATGCATGAGGAGGCTATCTCACCTTTTCGTCTTTGATAATATTTGAGTAGGTTGGCATGGAAAGTCTGCTGACGAGTGCCTAGATCTATCTTGTAATCTAACTGACTTACCTTTTCCACAACTGGAAAGGGACCTTTCCAGTGCATGATCAGCTTATTGTGATCTGTAGGAAGGAGTAACAAAACTTCATCGCCCACTGCAAATTTTCTTGACCTGGCTTTCCTATTATAGATCTTCCTATACCTTGCCTTTGATTTCAGCAATTCTGCCCTGGCCAATTTACATGTCTCTTCAAGTCTCTCCTTCAGATCAATTACATATTGATAAACTGATTTGGTCTCAGGGGTTTCTACTTCCCCTGTCCACAATTGTCGTAATATGCTCATGGGTCCTCTGACAGTCCTGCCATAAAGTAACTCAAATGGAGCAAATCCGGTACTGTCCTGAGGAGTTTCCCTATATGCAAAGAGAAGAGGGGCAACATACCTGTCCCAGTCCTTGGGTCTCTCTTCACATATCTTCTTTAACAGAGCTTTAAGTGTTCCATTGAACCGCTCAACAAGACCATTGCAAGCTGGATGGTATGGAGTTGTGGTCAGTTGCTTAATTGATAAGAGCCTACTTACTTCTTTCATCACATTTGATGTGAATTGAGCTCCCATGTCAGTTAGTACTTCCCTTGGAAATCCTAATCTTGTAAACATGACCACCAACTCTTCTGCAACTTTCTCTGCTTCTATTGACTTCATGGGACTTGCCTCTGGATACCTTGTAGCATAATCTACAAGGACTATTATGTAACGATGCCCTCTATCTGAACAAGGATGAATTGGACCTACCAAGTCAACTGCAACTCGCTCAAATGGCGTATCAATCACTGGCATCTCTCCTAATGGTACCTTGGTTACACGTCCCTTTGGGATAGTACGCTGACAAATATCACATGAGTGACAATACCTTCTAATATCAGCTTGTGCTCCAGGCCAATAAAAGTTTGACAATACCTTATCTGAAGTCTTCGATGGCCCTTGGTGTCCACCTAATATGGATTCATGTGCAAGTTTCATTACTTGAGTTCGAAATGTCTGCGGAACTACAACTTGCTTGAATGTATCTCCAAACTCAACATTGAGTGCCTGAAATTGTCTATACAGAACTCCCTTCTCGATAATGAACATTTGCTTACTATCATTTCTTCCTACCTTCTCGATTCTCTCTTCAGCTAATGCTCTACATCTGTTTAATGTGAGGTCTTCTTGTTGTGCTCTTTTTAACTTTTCTACAGTTACCTCTTCACCGTCTGGTTCCACTTAAAAGTCCTTTAAAAGGTTTCCCTTTCTTTAGAGTCTGACTTCTAGTTTCTACTGCACAACTTACTTCAGTTTTCTGCACTTCCTTCTTCTCAACTGAGAATTGTCTCTGTGTTGTATCTTCCTCTTCACTACTATATAATTTGAAATCTGGATCTGGATCATTTTCTCCCCTTGCACCTTTTATACTTCCAACTACCAATTCACATACAGGAGTTGCTGTCACCATAGCGTTTACAATACCTGTATACCATGGAGTATGAATACTTATCCTGGCTAAAGGAAACTCTCTGACTGTCATATCTATTAGATAACACTTTTCTGTTTCACCAGTGTATTGTTCTTCTGACACTAAGCTGGACTTAATAACTATACCACCACATCCAGAATCTCTTAATACTTGTACCTTGGTTGATCCTCCTACTAGTCCTTCTCCGATTGCTAAATCACTCAAATTCAAGTTGCATGCTGCTGATAACACTGGCAACTTATGTCCACAATCTAGAGTTACATACATAGGTTGTCCATCCACCATTTTCACATGTGGATCTCTGTCTGTCATGGGTACCATACAACAAGCTACTTGTGTTTTACCTGTGCCCTTACATGTGTCACACTTTTTACACTCTCCATTACCTGTCACCTTATCCTTGGTTCCTGGAGTAGCAGGTGCTTTCTTATAAACTGTACCTCTGCCTACAGGTTGACATCCAGCTACAATGTTTTTCCTTCTTTTGGTACATTCCTTTGCCACATGACCTGGCTTGTCACAAATAAAGCATTTACGTACATTTACTGTAGGAATCCGTTTTTGTATATGTTCAGTTTTGGACATTTGACTCTGGCGTTTGTTACTCTTTGGCTTATTACTTACAAGTTGCCATCCACCATGTGCTTCGATATACTGCTCTGCCATTCTTGCCATCTCTTGTGGGTCTTTTGGCTTTCTTTCTTTTAAGAAGGTGGACAACTCTATATTAACACTTTTTATAAACTGCTCCTTTAGTAACAAATCTACCAAACCTTCATAGTTCTTGTTGGTTCCTGACAATTCTATCCATCTGTTTAGGTAGTTTCTTACCCTTGTGATAAACTGTGCTGGCGTTTCACTTGTGTCTGGTTTTGCTGACCTGAACTTCACTCTAAAACATTCCTCGGTTAATTCATACCCTTTTAATATGGCCTCTTTCAACATATCATAATTATTTGCATCAGTATCGCTTAGAGTTGCATACAATTCCAACCCCTTTCCTGTTAAAAGAGTACTCAAATTAATTGCCCACTCATCTTTTTTCCAACTTTTTGCTGTTGCGTATCTCTCAAAACGATGCAAATATGCATCCATGTCATCTTTCCCTTCCTGAAAAGAAGGCAATTTTGGAGCCTTGGCTTTTTCATGATGTGTAGGAGTTGACCCATTACTATTACCTTCATTCTCTTTCTTTACATGTTCTAACTGCAACAACAATTGAACCTTTTTCATTTCCATTTCTTGTTTTTGCATTTCCATTGCAAGCTCTTTTTCTTTCATAGCATGCTCTTTTTGTTTTGCGATTTCCTCTTTCTCTAAAACTGTCTTTTCAAACTCTCTTTGTTTCAATCTAGCCTCTCGTTCCATATCATTTTGCTGCTTAATTCGCTCGCGCTCTGTAGCCACAAAATGCTGTAGGTCTTTTCCTTCATACCCATATTGAACACCTATTTTTGTAAGTTTTTCAATTTCTAAAGTTGTTCCTGCCATGGCAATGGTTTTGGATGGATCACAACAATAATTTAACAAAACACTATCAAAAATGGCATAAAATTTACAAGTAAAGAAACAAGTGGTAATTACTTTTACCCTCGCTCAATACATAATTGTAATTCCAAGCACTGGTATTTACTTTTAGTTCCAACAACAAGGAAACAAGGTGGTTTTCCTTTGTTCCCACAGGTGAAGAAACTGGGAATAATTTTACTTAACCCAAACCTACCACATCACACTTTGTTGTTGTGAAGCTAGCCTGTCTTGGTCCACAGATGAGTATTGAAGTTTGGAACGCTCTCTGCTGGAACTGTTGAAAAATTCAATTGAATCACAAAATTAGTAACTTTGCACACAATATAAAATAACTTGTGTTCTCCACTCTTATTGTGTCTTACATACCATATGCTGTTTTAAAATCCCGGACGAGCCCCCAGAAAATGTCACACCCGAAGGATGAACATGTTGGATTATAATTAAAAACTGCGGTACTGTTCACACAAATAAGAATTAGGAACACAAGACAACAGTAATTTAAATCTTTAAATGATTATTTCATTTAATATGTTCTTAGATTAGTATATCTTCTGTTGTTCTTTTATATTAACACTATTGCATTTACATTATAACATTTTAAACTACATACATACAACTTCTTTCAATAATCTGACTTAATTGATTAGATCCAATCATAAAATCAAACAATTTAAACAAAGTATTATAGTTCAAATGATCAAAAGTTAAAGTGGGTAAGAGGTGATTATTCCTTATACTTAATCTCAACTCACATGCAACAATATAATAGGTAAGGTGTAAGGAATCAATCAGCTCTTTTTACCCTAATTGTATTTTACAACGACTGATAAATGCTTAATTGAAAACAAATTGATGTTTTCAGATAATTCAATAATTGCAACTTATCTGAATGGGTAACATTGACTGATTCACAAAGCAATTTATTTCAATAAAAAAAATGATAGCCGAAAATATCAAATAATACACTGACCTATTTTTGAAGTAATTCACTCAAAAATAAATTTCAGTTGAAGTATTGTGATCAATACATCAAATCTTCAATCAATGTTGTGTAATTCAAAATCACATATTAATATCCACACATATAACAATTTAAAATAAATTAAAGGTACTAGACCATAATTAACAAAATACAAATGCTTCGTTTTGATGAGTAACTTATTCGTGTCTTTCAATATTAAATAGATAACATACACGAATAACGATTTCACATAATAATTAAATATCTTTGACAATGATATATAAAATTCAACTGCTTCGTTTGATGGGTACCTGAGTTAAGTTGAATATTGGAGTTCTCAGTTCATTTCAGTTCAAGTCCATTATTTAATTTGAAAAAAAAATCAATACCGACATTTTTAAACATATTTAGTTGGAACCATGGTTCGTATGCAGCCGTCCTGGAATTGGTTGATGGTGTGCTGACCCCGAATCTCTACAGATTGGTTTTTCTTAGTTAGGGTGGCCAAACCGTCACTGATTACAGCTGATTAATTCACAGGGATTTGGTAACGGCAAACATTGTCTGGTTCATGGTTGGATGTATCGGTCGAGAACTGAAACATTTAATAAAATTACCCAAGTGGTGATAATACAAGTACCAAAGTAAATCTTGGGATAATTTTTATCAGACTCATTTTTTTAATGACATTAAAATAATATATAATTACACATGATACTCATTCCATTCTATTCATATTACATGTATAAGTGCATGAGTATATCTCCAATTAACAATCATGTAAACATGCAAGTTCTTTGTTCTCCAATTTTGGCGGGAAATCTTAAACTTCTTTGTTCTTCAAATACAATCAATTTCCACCAGTTTGTTTTTAAACTTTAAAATAATACATTAAGAATAACAACATACAGTATCAAGCATGCATATAATTTAACACAATAGCAATAACAATTAAGAGTTTTATAAACTTACATCATCCGTCAGTTTTGGTGACTTCCAATTCAGTTGCAGATCGCATTTCAAACTCACACCTCTGTGTGACTCCAACAGCTCTATCTTCACAACTCCATAGTGTGATGATAATAATTATGCCAACTTATACCACCCTCTGCCTAGGTACAATAAAACAATTGCAAAGCCTATCTTTGGCTTGGATAGGTCTTATACTGGTATAAAACAAGAACAATTTTGTTCTCACAAAATATACTGATGATGCGATCAATTTTGTAACACACACACACAAAATATTTTGTGTGTTCACTTGACCAAGTCTTGTCTGGAAGTGAGGACTCCCTCTTCACAATGTATGCTTGCCTACAATTAGTTTAACCTTATGCATATTTGATAGTGTTCTATTGTATTATTACACTTGACATAAAATAACAAAAGATGAACAGAATAAGACTGATCCATTTTAATAAACAGGTAAATCACAGGCCTATCAACTGGCAACTCTCAGCTGGTTGACCAAATCATGCACTAAGCTAAAGTTTTCCAAATCACAAAAAAATAAATGAAAGTTTAATTTTGGTATCTGTACTGACATTGTATTCATATATTCATATATATATATCAATTCTTAGCGCTACCAACATTACGGCCCATCAGTGGCGTAGATATGTATGGGCAGGGTGGGCGACTTGCCCACGCTGGTAAAGGGAAACTCCAGAAAAGAAGTGAACCCGGTTAAAGCTTATGAGAGACTTCCAAACTGGTTCATACTATGTATGTGCACCTGTAATAATCCTACACTATTTTCTATGAGGTTGACGCTCATTTTTCATTTCCAAAAAGGGGGGCCCTGAAAATAATTTTATGTCCGAAAGGGGGCCCTGAAAAAATATGTGATTTTTTTCTTTTTGCATCAGTCCCCCTGTTAGGTTAATGAAAGGTTTAGTGCCAGTCATAGTATAGATCCAGTATTTGCTCACACCTCGTTCTTATTCATCATGTCACCAGATGTTACCCAGGATTCACAGGCATATGAAAGTAGACAGGTAGCTACAGGTATGGAATTATGGCCCTCGGAATGACAGGTTAACGTGTCTTTCGTTAAACACGCCTATGTCTCACTGAAAAGTACAATACTATCGATGAGAAATTCCCCCTGGAATAAATCGAGCAATCACGTCATTGATAAAAAAAATACACCGACGAACTCTTGAGTATAGTAACTATTCAGCCTTTAATTCTGAACAAAGTTCACTGATATACAAAAAAAATGAAACTCTTTTATTCATTGTTATGTTTCCTATTTGACACAAACTCCTTTCATTACGACGTTCACACTTGATTAGCTTGACGGCTAGATAGCGAAATTGTGCACTAAGGGGCTGTGCAATAATTATGAGCCCGGGGGGCAAGAAATTTTGGCGAGCCGGAGGGGGGGGCAAGCAATTTGTGGCAACCGGGGGGGCAAGCGATTTTGACACACATTCATGCGGTGCCTTTTAAATAAAACGCGGTGCCTTTTAAATAAAACGCTCTAAAAAGTAAAACAAACGCTCTAAAAAGGAAAACAGTACGGAAACGCTTAAATATGCACATTTTCCTGCTCGCAACATGTATCTAAATCATTTAAGGTTTGTAAATTGGGATTGCCGAGAGGGGTAGGGGGGGGCAAGCGATTTTGGCGAGCCGAGGGGGGGGCAAGCGATTTTTGACGAGCCGTTTGGAAATTTTACACCCGGGGTGGGCTCATAATTATTGCACAGCCCCTAATGTCAGTGTCTAGAACATTTTCTAGTTTTGTTATTTCCGGCTTGTCGTTCTAATCTGCATCTGCCATGAATTTTGGTGCACAATTTTGATAGATCTAATTAGAAGTATATTTACAACCCTAAGGTATGTATTGTGGAAGTTGTGTCTGTGTAAGTGATATTACTGCTTCTTACTGACCGAACAGCGTAAATATATAGAAGTGAAATGTGTTTAATACGTTTATATGTCTGCTATATATAATATATTTATTGTCGTATCGTCGTTGGCATGGTTTAGTGAATACACGTTATTCAACTGAACTTGATGAAAAGAATTCGTATATTTTGTCAGTCAAGGTCGTTCTTTGGTTCCAGTTCCAACCACTGTTTTTAGTATACTAGCGGATACCCGCGCTTCGCGCAGGGTCCCCGCTAGATGGGAAACGTTCACCATAACAGGAATAATTACTGAACAGGTAGAATCATTGAAAAGGTACATTTTATTTTTCTAAACCTGTCTCTTCTTACACTTTCTTTTTAGTTTCTTTTGCTTAGCTTGTGATTTTCCGTTTCCATGTTATTTATTTATTTAACCTCGTTCCCATTATTTTCTAAATCTGTTCTTTCTTACATTTCCTTTAGCTTCTTTGTTTATTTGCTGCTTGTGATTTCCCGTTTCCATGTTTTTTATTTAATTCTGTTCTCATTATTTTAGCTTCTTCTTTCTTACATGTAGTTTCTTTCCTTCTTTGTTTCGTTCCCGTTTCATTTAGTTACTTTAACCCGTTGGCCTATTACTCGTACTTTTTTTGTCCTCATTTTAATTTTCTTTTTCTTTGTAGTACCGCTTCATGTTGTTTATACAACAAACATCTTTTTCCCGTATTTATTACGTCCTCTCATAGCGTTTCTGCGGACGTGTTTACCTGTTATCATAATCCCGTGACCCGTACCTTTTTGTCCTTTATTTTTCCTTCATTCCGTATTATCATGTCCACTGGTCTCTGGCTCGCAGTCGCGTGGCTCTGCGCCGTTTACGCGCCCATTGGCGTAGTGCGCATTACGCACGAGGCGCCGACGCGCTGCCGGCCAGCTGCAATGACGCGTAGGCTGACAACCGATTTTCATAACAAAAAACCCGTTTTTACCCATATTTTCACTGTTTTTGCAGCCAATTCTTGACCGTTTTCAACCAAATAAAGTTTAAACACGTCCCCGTATATTCCTCGATCTCCCGTATGAATTGCGACATTTGGATCGAAACTGACGGAGCCTTTATAGGCATACATAGATAGATACATAGATAGATACATAGATACAACATTAGCCTATTTATAGTAAGACTAGCGGGATACCCGCGCTTCGCGCGGGTCCCCGCTAGATGAGTAAATGGGAGCGTTCACTGTAACAGGAAGAATTACTGAACAGGTAGAAACATTGAAAAGGTACATTTTATTTATCTAAATCTGTCTCTTCTTACATTTTCTTTTTTAGTTTCTTTTGCTTAGCTTGTGATATTCCGTTTCCAAGTTATTTATTTATTTAACCCCGTTCCCATTATTTTCTAAATCTGTTATACATTTCCCTTTCAACTTCTTTTTTTTATTTGCTGCTTGTGATTTCCCGTTTCCATGTTTTTTTATTTAATTCTGTTCTCATTATTTTAGCTTCTTTTTTTTCTTACATTTCCTGATTAGTTTCTTTTCTTCTTTGTTTCGTTTCCGTTTCATAAGTTACCGGTACTTTAACCCGGTGGCCTATATTACTCGTACCTTTTTTGTCCTCATTTTAATTTAATTTTTCTTTAGAGTACCGCTTCATGTTGTTTATACAACACACATCATTTTCCCGTATTTATTACGTCCTCTCATAGCGTGTCCATAATCCTGTGACCCGTCCATGTACCTTTTTGTTCTTTACTTTTCCTTCTTTCCGTATTATCATGTCCACTGGTGTCTGGCTCGCAAGTCGCGTGGCTCTGCGCCGTTTACGCGCTCATTGGCGTAGTGCGCATTACGCACGCGGCGCCGACGCGCTGCCGGCCAGCTGCAGCGACGCGTAGGCTGACAACCGATTTTCATAACAAAAACCCGTTTTTACCCATATTTTCACTGTTTTTGCAGCCAATTCTTGACCGTTTTCAACCAAATAAAGAGCATTACCGTCTCGGTATATTCCTTGATCTCCCGTATGAATTTGGCGACATTTGGATCGAAACTGACGGAGCCTTTATACTCATACCCAGATAGATAGATAGATAGATAGATACAACATTAGCCTATTTATAGTAAGACTAGCGGGATACCCGCGCTTCGCGCGGGTCCCCGCTAGATGAGTAAATGGGAGCGTTCACTATAACAGGAAGAATCATTGAAAAGGTACAATTTATTTATCTAAATCTGTCACTTCTTACATTGTCTTTTTTAGTTTCTTCTGCTTAGCTTGTGATTTTCCGTTTCCATGTTATTTATTTATTTAACCCCGTTCCCATTATTTTATAAATCTGTTCTTTCTTACATTTCCCTTTTAGCTTCTTTTTTTATTTGCTGCTTGTGAGCTTGTGATTTCCCGTTTCGACGTTTTTCCCGTTTCCATGTGATTTCCCGTTTCCATCTTTTTCCCGTATTTATTACGTCCTCTCATAGCGTGTCTGCGGACGTGTTCACCCGTTATCATAATCCCGTGACCCGTCCATGTACCTTTTTGTCCTTTATTTTTCCTTCTTTCTGTATATCGTGTCCACTGGTCTCTGGCTCGCAAGTCGCGTGGCCATGTGCCGTTTACGCGCCCATTGGCGTAGTGCGCATTACGCACGCGGCGCCGACGCGCTGCCGGCCAGCTGCAGTGACGCGTAGACTTGCAACAGATTTTCATAACAAAAACCCCGTTTTTACCCATATTTTCACTGTTTTTGCAGCCAATTCTTGACCGTTTTTAACCAAATAAAGTGCATTACCGTCTTAGTATATTCCCCGATCTCCCGTATGAATTTGGCGACATTTGGATCGAAACTGACAGAGCCTTTATATAGATAGATACAACATTAGCCTATTTATAGTAAGATACATGGCTGATATATAGAAGAAAAATAACGCATATTAATTAGTGCTTGTTTCGATTTAATATATCGGTTAAGAAATTGTTGATTGATTGATTGATTTGTTGGACTTTTTTCGTGAAATTGTTTATGCATTGTATGACACGAAATCGTTTTTTAAACCATTTTTACGGCGTTGTCATACCAGGAACATCAATATCAATATAAGCATGTCTGCATTAGTCGTCACTGGTAGTTTATGCATGACAATTTTGCAATTGTCAATAATGAGACATTTAGAAGAGTTCTAACATAATCCACTATTTAACAGTGAACAGGCCAATACAGTTAACCTGAAAAGGAAAAACATTAGGTTATTTTGGTTAACTCTACTTGATTTATAATTTACATTTTAACCTACAACCAACACTTGCTAACAAAGCTGACATATTTTCTTTGATATTTCAGAGTACGAGTTTGCCTGTGGAGTATAGATAATCCATCATGGCCACCGCTTCTTCCAACCCTCACGGAAGAGGTCGTATAACCACCGGCGTGTCCAGGATCTTTTCCTGCGGGGGGCTCAGCCCCTCTTTCAGATTTATGTGGGGGGCTTGATGGCTAAAATCGCCAAAAAACGGCTGATTTTACATGATTTTTAACAAAGTGCGGGGGGCTTCAGCACCCAAAGCTCCCCCCCTGGACACGCCACTGATAACCGTGTCTGAGGTTGTTTCCAAGCACCTTGAATGTCTTATTTGCTATGATACATACGATACCAGTAATCCCGCCAAAGCGTTACCATGCCAACATACATTCTGTTTGAATTGCATTAATCGGTTGGTACAGAAGAAGAACCTTCAATGCCCGCACTGTAAGCAGATTCATAAGGTGCCTAAAAAGGGCCCTCAAGACTTCAACACATGTTATCAAATCATGAGTTTAGTTGAAGATTTTCAGAATATCAAACATGAAAAAGAGAAAATTGGCACAGATGATGCAATGCATGCCGGTGAGACGGCATCGAGCGCGAGCGCCAGTCCGGAAAATGCTCTCTGTAACGTAGCTATTCACCAGACAGACAAGTTGTACAATGAAGCAAAAGATATCAAAAATCGAGTTGACAATGTCTATGAACAGGCTGTGAGGGAGGTGAAGGACTCTTGTAGTGAAGCTAAGAATGACGTCACTGTGCGACTGCGTGAAATAGAAAGATTGATCCATAAAAAAGCAGACGATAAAGCCACTACAGAAATGGCGCGAATTTTATCACAGAAAGAAGTGGCAACTAGAGGCATTAAAGAAGTAGTGGGACAGTGTAAGAAGAGGTTAGGAAATTTACATACTTCACGTCAACTTCCTGAAGATGAATGGGATGACTTCAACGAACAGTTGCGGAGTTTGAAAGATATTACATCTAATATTTCTCAGAATTACCACCAACTTTCATACACAACAATGGCATTGCCAAAGAGAAACGCGTCTGATACTATTGACGATTGCCACAAGCTGGATGATATTCACGAAGAAGAAAGAGTGCTCCTTGTTTATTACAGCGCGGATAGTGATAGGCCTGCCATCCCTTTTAACATTAGCAGACAGCCATTGAGGAAACATTCCAGCGAGAAACGAAATCGAAGAGAAGATCGAGAACCTGTCCACGTCATGGTTAAGACTAATTCAGCCGACTCACCCAATTACCACCCAAGAATAATTCTTTCAGAAGGATTGGACTCAACCACATATGATGAAACTAATCTGCAGGAACCCGATATTCAAACAAACCAAGATGTCCCCCCTTTGCCACCGAAGACCACAAGAAATCAAGATCCTTCCAGCCATGTACCTGCTGAAGTTATTCCTCGACCCGATCTTCCCCCTTTGCCACCGAAAGCGTCACCGAATCAAGGCCATATTCCTTCCAACCCTGTAGCTGATGTATATGATCCTGGACAAACTCTCGCAGGTAATGAAAATGCCGAAGAACTAATCGGAGAATTCAATTATCACGCACAAGGTACATCGAAGCCACCACCTCCTTTACCAGTGAGAAAACAAAATCCACTCGAAAGAGCGAAACACGTTAATGAATATTAGGTCTTGACTTAACTTCTAGTTAGTTATAAGCCCTGGAGTATAAGAGCCAAGTTTAGGTAATTTGATTGTGTTGTATGGTGACTTTGAGGGTAATTTACCAGAAATTACCAAGTTAGGATTATGATTTGTATTGCAATCTTCCAAATTGACAACGCTCACCCCCACATAGCCAGGGTAGTCAACGACTACCTATACAGAATATGGAAGTAGGGCCTAGAGAGAATGGAATGACCTGCCATCAGCCCAGACCTCAACCTGATTGAATACTTGTGGGACCAGCTTGGTCGTGCTGTGCGGGCCAGAGTAGAAAATGCAACCAGATTGAATGACCTGCGACGAATCCTGATTGAAGAATGGAATTCCATCCCACAGCATCGTGTGACCAGGCTGGTGAGCAGCATGAGGAGGAGGAGGAGGTGCCTGGCTGTTGTGGCTGCGCATTGTTTTCCACCCCTCCATTGAGGTTTGTGACTGGTGTTATTTGAGCACAGAATAATGGTTGAAAAAAAACTTTCCAAAGTTTTGTTGAGGAGTTTATTACCTACCACCCAAAGAGCAATAATCAGCAAACATATTCACTATAACTGGCAAAACCATCTAACAACCAAAATGGTGTTCTCAGTCGGAATAACAGTCGATTCCGATATAGGTCTACAACTTCCCTGTCAAAAACAAAGAAAAACAAAATATGTACGTAATATTCAACTGGAAAGACATGCACAATTCAATATGTTCTTATCTTTAAAAGATATCGGTTATAGATTTTAATGGTTTCAGTTCAATTTGGACCATATAACGGTATTTTTAGTAGTGGGTGTTATTTCCGGGTGTTATTTGTGATTAGTTCGACGTCTTCCGGGTAGAATCGATCCTCCAGTCCTCGAATACTCACGCACGGCCACTCCACTGTGCTGTATTAAGACAACGTGAATGATTGTGGGTAAAAGATGGCGCCACCATTAGAGGCCAGAAGGATTCAGGCTATCTTCCGGGCGTATTTCAGTTGAACAGTCGAGAACAGAAAACGCGACGTGGTCTGATTTCGCAACGAAAAAAATGTTTGACTTTCTGACCTAAATATTAAGGAGACTATTAGTAGAAAATAAGGTTGTAATTATAGACCCTATCGAATACTACGTCACTCGTCCTCATTATATGTATGGCAGGTATAAATGGTTCTTGAATCGAACAAGAGACCTGTCCCTATAACACTTTATTATATAGAATGCCTGTCATTTCAATTATTATATAGTTCCGGTTGAGTTTATTCGATAGGGTCTATAACGAAAATGAAATGCATGTATTTTACTCAACTTTCTTAGCCTATATAGACGAATCTAATTTCACGCATTCCTACACCTCAATGGCAGCCAGAGCTGGGTCCCCGTCGACTCAATCTCACCTAAAATGTGAAATGATGCGGCCTTGGATGGTATTTTAAACTGCATTCTATCACCCGTGTTACACGTAGACAAAAGAATGATGACAGTTTACAACACAAAAAAATCTAACATCGATTTTTAAGCGGCTTTAATTCACCCAATTGGGCAGTCACAACACCAGTTTGGTGTTGCGGGACCCAATAATGGCCGACCAAATCCTAAGACATGAATAACGACATTTAATTGGTTACTAAGTTATAGCCAAATAATATAATTCCGTATAGTTCAGTTTGTGAGTACTATAAGCGTGCTGATCACGTTTGCGGCAGAGTCTGCAATTACTCGATGCCTTGCGTCGCGCTCTTACTATGCGTCGCGCGTTGGCAATGGCGTGCCGTATTGGCCTGGCGGTGGTCGCATCACGGTTGTTTGATGTGATCATTTATTATATTTTCTAACAAAACTTTATAATAATGTTCAATTCTAGACCTGGACAAAACCAACAGCTATCACACTAATATACTTATAATTTTAGCTATTTTTAACATACATTTTCGTTTCTTTATCATCTTATTCATCATTTTCTGCTTTTGTGGTAATTTTTATTCTATAAACTGTATATTTGTGCTCAAATTGAGGGCGCTATTTACATATATTTTTTAATGTAATTTAGCCAAATAATATAAGTTATTCCTAACATTTCATGATAAAAAGGTTGTTGAAAATTTCATTGCTATGTGTTACTCTTTTTCTGGTGTTTTAATGCCACTATACCAGTGTCTACACATTGTAAAGATGAAAACACGATTTAAGATAAATAGCGCCATCAGTGTTCACTTTTTCTTTAAAATGACGCAGGTTTACATGCCATCCATTATGCAGTTACTGTCCGTTTTTCCTATTCAGTGCACACACAGCGCTCCAATTGATGATTGACCTCTAGCTCACTCACTGTACTGTAGGTATATGCAATGGACTAGTTAGTGAGCTGGTGGGAAAACCCTTCACCCAATAATAGCCATAGAAGCTCATATGTGAATTATAATGTTCATCCTTAACATACTACAATTTGAAGTAAAAATGTCACGGGAAAGCTGTTGTCGAGCTGTTTTCCAGAAGAGAGTCTTCCAAAATTTCATAACAGTCGGACGTGTAATTTCCATGGCAAATTGTCAACAGCTGACTCGCGATAGCTCCAACTTCGAACGAGCACCATCGTATGATCAGTTTGATCAATTTTCGCCATGGAAGCTATAAATAAACCTCTATGGTCATCTAAAAATGATTAAAATGCGATTTTGGGAAGATTGTTGTCGAGCCCTCCCAAATATGGAGTTCTGACTGCCCGATAGGGAGCTAAAAAATGGAAAAACTTTTTCCAAACCGTGTTAAGTCCAAAATCACATGTTTCTCATTTACTTGTGTGAACAGTGTGATACGATCACAATAACTGTGACAAGTTTGACATGAGTTGTACCATCAACATGGCTGGATAACAATAAGCAGACTATTGTTCTCATTTCGGAAACAAAGGACACGCTCACTATTGTTACTGTGTGTTTGCTTTGTAATGGTGCATCCAACTGAAATTATAATACCTAGCACATTGAAATATCGCACAGGTAAATCAGAAACATATGTTTATGGATTTAACCAGGGCTATGAGACACATCCCTGATTTAACATACTAGTAGTTGAGCTGTTTTCAATGAGGTTTATCTTGGTTTAAGGTTATTAATTATTTTAAACTGTTGTGATTTGGTAGTTCACAGCATCTTACGAATGGTAGTGAACTGCATTGCTCAATTCATAGCGAGCGTGTAGAAGAATAAAAATATCACAGATATACTTTTATAGGTGCTGCGGTTCTTGAGTTACGTTGTAAAGAGGGCTGAAACAACAACACTTTTGTAAAACGTACATAACTCATTAACAACAATAAATTAAGCAAGTTTGCAAAGTATACGATTTGTAGAACTAACTTTTGCAAAACATCAAGGTGTTAATTTTCAATAATATATTGATCTAGATAATAAAAATCGATTTTAGGTTGCTTCGACCAACAATACCTCGTCTACCCTTAATGGGGTTTAAGTCCTGCAAAGGTCGTGGTGAATTCTGCTGTAGACATGACTGCATAATGCAAACAACCGTGCGCAAGACAGAAAACTGTAAAATCATGCGTGGAATGCAGAAAAGTTTAGAGTATAACTTGATTATTTTAGGATTGTGGAATATTAATTTATTTGTTTTATTAAATCCATGTCTACTGAATGATAAATTCGTTACTATCATTTGTTTGAGGTCGTATGATACGACGTCAAACCAGTGATATTTTTCTAATTGCAACAAACAGTGGCTAACCAATAAAACCGAACATAACTTTTAGGCATGTTGGTAATGGTATTCAATATTCACACTCCAGGGGAATGACAATATGGAACACGAGTTTAAGGGTTCCCTATTTTAGTCTTTGTTTGTTCTTCATATTGGTTTCATTTTGATCCATTTTACATTGTGTATCATAATTATTGTATTTTATGTTTGATTTGTTTGATCATGATCTGTGCTTTTGTTTTCTTCATTATGTTACTTATCTTTCAAATTGTTTCAAAATTAGTGGTACAAATATTTTGTTTAAAAAGTATGTTTATATATATGGCATGATTTAGGGCAAACTTCATTTTGTAAGAAGTCATTACTGACAAAGCTGTCGCGCTTGTACGTGAAAGTGTATGAAGTCATGTCTTACCAAATGAAAGTCGTATTTTGTAGCGTAAAATGTAATAATGAGAATCTATCAAATTGTCCTAAACCTTCCTCGTCTAGTTGAGATGAATGTGTCATGAAAACCGTCGACTAGTGTTAATTTGATACTATATTATGGCATCATTGTGTTATCTTGTTACAAGTTTATTGTTTTTGAAACTAGATACAAAGGAGAAGATTCACCACAAGTCACAAAATTTTGATTAATAGCAGTACAGTCGCAGACCACTTTCGATGAGTTGCCAGATATAGTGTATTTTTATGCTGATTATTACTCTTTGGGTGTATAAGGTTCGAGTGGGCCACGGCCATGTTGGCGATGAGCATTTCCTAATGTAATTTGTGATGAGGGGGTACATTATAATTTAAATAGGTCCGTACACAAAAGTTAGTTCGACATCGTCAGGACGTTTTCTAGTTGAGCAGCTGAGAACCGAAAACATTGGAAAACGCGACGTGGTCGGAAAAACACCCAGGAAAACATGTGACTTACTGGCTTAAATATTTAGGAAACAAATAAACAATGTAGAAAACATGGATGTAAATGATAGCGAAAATGACATGCACGTAATTGTTAAACTTTTCTTAGCGAACATACGTAGATTGAAAATTGTATATCCATTGTACCAAATTAAACTTACTGAAGAAGAGTTTGTATTTTAAATCGAACATTACGAAAATAACATGATGGTATTCAATATTCACACTCCAGGAGAGTGATAAATCTGTAACATGAGTTTAAAGGTTCCCTATTTTAGTCTTTGTGTTTTCTTCATATTGGTTTAATTTTGAGCCATTTTTCATTGTGTATCATAATTATTGTATTTTATGTTTGATTTGTTAGATCACGATCTATGCTTTTGTTTTTTCATTATGTTACTTATCTATCAAATTATTCATTAGTGGTACGAACATTTTGTTTGAAATATATGTTTATATGATAGTATGTATTCTGATGTTTGTGTAGGTCAAGGTTTTGCCGGGGGTTTTGCTTGCCTTAAAAATGTTTTCATGTTCTTTTATGTGTTGCTAATGGCGTGGATGCCGGTCATCCACACCCTCTTATCTTTTTATTTATTCCCGCTAAATGAAATGGTTTTTTATCTATTATTTGCTTTGATATGTATTGCTTGCCTATATTTGTTCCAGTAACTGAATTTTATTACTGTAAAGCGCATTGAGGCACTTTGTAATAATGCGCTATATAGGTGTCTGTTTAATTATTATTATGTTTAATAATACCTTATTATAGAACAACGGTTGCACTGGGTTAATCTCATTATCTCCCCTTGTGCTGGGTCAGGAAAGGTCAGACAAGATATGCACATGTGTCCACTACACACACCCTATCCTTTACGATGGGAGATATCTTTATGGTTTGTTTCAATTCAAATGGATAATGGATAATTCAGTTGGACAATTATTCTAAATCTTCATCAAAATCCAAGAGAGACAGTAACACTCTAGATCACGTATATGATTCACTGCCAGTGGCGTAGATTTCTTTTTGACATTGGGGGATCATTGGATGGGGTTGAAAAAAAAGTAAAGTGAATCCAGCACCTTTTGGCAACAGTATGGGACAAAAGCGCGCAACAAATTGCCACATTGAAGCTAAACTGATGAACTATGATGCAAAAGTGGAATACATTCGCGCGAAGCGCGCATAAAAATTAATGTGCACTGTTGGGGCTAAAATGGCTAAATATGGGGCTAATTTGGTCAAAAACCCACATGCAGGCGTTAACATGGGGGTATGATTGTATGGACCACCCCCTGCCGAAATATTGGGGATTTATCCTCCCATCCCCGGGATCTACGCCTATGTTCACTGCTTACACCATCGCACACTGGGAACGAGGCTACAGCCGGTTTCCGCGAGAGGAGCAGTGAAGCAAGTCACTTTTGAAAAGACCATCACCCAAGAACGCGAAAGCTAGAGATGATTATACTGAATTTGATTTACCTAATAATTCGTATAACCACGCCATCTAAGGTCCGTATAGTAGAAAACGATGTAGGTGGCGTTATCAATAATATTGTGTACTATATTTGTTAACATTGGCCGCAATCTGTTGCCCGCCAACCCGGGCCGCCAACTCGCTTCGCATGGACAGAGCTCATCAAGAATATAATTTGTTTCTTTTATATGCGAAAGGTGGTGTTAATTTTATACACTTTTTAAATGATTAAAGTGAAATACTGTGGTGAGTATAGTACTCCAAAAGAATGACATTTTCACTCTTCAAGGAACCATATAAAAGACCACTCCAAAAAGAGTTGTTCCTTCATAGCGCCTTAAAGACGGGACATTTAAAAAAAAAAATCTCTTTTGGAGTGAATTTTATTCTTTTTGGAGTGCATAAATACTCACTATTTTACTGACTAAACTCTCGAGATCGTACGTGACATGAAAGTGTAATAAGTGTAAAAGACCAGTTTACCAACCCGTGTTACAATTAAACAAGACAACAAATAAACATAATTCTTATTCAATGGGTGCGTCTTGTAAAGAATTCACGTAATTTGATTGGTTTACTAGTGTATAATATCTCACAATAGTTGATAGTGATATTAGTCAGGGCGCGCGCCGCCATGCAACGGCGGCACGCTTGTTGCTCCTCAATGATCGCGCGATAATGCGTTCGCGTAATACACGTGCGAGAAATAAGAACGCGATTCGGCGGCTTAGATGTTCGTGATGGTTTCGTTCATTTAAAACAACGGGGATGTCCTCACAAAAGTAACTTTATTTTGTTCTGAAAAAGGGCAGTTTTTCTCGCAAAAATTACAATAAAACTGAATAAGAATGAGAATAAATGATAGGATTTTGTCTTTTGCCTATCAATATCGTGTCATAATGGATGGGCTGGCCAATATTTTTATCGTAGTGGATACCGGCTGCGCCGGCATCCACTACTCAAAATATTGGCCAGCCCATCCATTATGACACGATATTGATAGGCAAAAGACAAAATCCTATCATTTATTCTCTAATTCTTTCATTCAATGGGTACACCACATTTCGCCATAATGCATTCTAGAAACGCTTGCTGTTAGAATAAGAAAAATTTTAATGCTAATTTATTGCATATTCTAGGGAAGCGTGGTTACCTTTTAAAATAACCGAGTGAGAGGGTTTTCAAGAAAATATTTTTCCTGTCAAAACTGAAGCATCCTCTGTATAAAAGAAAATATGAATATTAACTGCACATCATATATAACGATTCGTGATACCCAATTGTGGCACATTTGATGTCGTTTAAGAGGCAGAGAATTTTATTTCAATTTTATATACGCCAAAATATTTTTCTAATTGAGCGAGAATGGCGATAGAAAAAACGTTGAAAATTCCATGTATAAATGACATTAGACCCAACAAATGATTACTGTTTCGTTTTTATGGTAATCTAATCTTTTATTTCCTGAAATAAAATTATGGGTCTAATTAGAGAATAAATGATAGATTTTGTCTTTTGCCTATCAATATCGTGTCATAATGGATGGGCTGGCCAATATTTTGAGTAGTGGATGCCGGCGCAGCCGGTATCCACTACGTAGTGATACCGGCTGCGCCGGCATCCACTACTCAAAATATTGGCCAGCCCATCCATTATGACACGATATAGATAGGCAAAAGACAAAATCCTATCATTTATTCTCTAATTGAGCACTATTAATACACATTAATGTTTTTAAACAAATAAAATTCCAAAATATGGTACGTTTTCTGTCTTTGCTTGTCACTTGGTATGTTGAAGTAATGAAGTTGCGATTATATTTTAAAATTTTCATCATTACACCAGCAAGCCTGATAGCCGAGCGGTCTAAGGCGCTGGTGTTATGTCAATATCGTATAGGAGTACATTATAGCGGCTGAGTGCAGCGTGGGTTCGAACCCCGCCGGCGCCTCTGACAAAATAAATTTCATTTATTTTTTTAAATTTCATATTATGTTAGGGAAATGTGGCTGGGAGAATGTATGTATGGCGAAGAGTGGTGTGTTCAATGGGTGCGTCTTGTAAAGAATTCACGTAATTTGATTGGTTTTCTGGTGTATAATATCTCACAATAGTTGATAGTGATATTAGTCAGGGCGCGCGCCGCCACGCAACGGCGGCACGCTTGTTGCTCCTCAATGATCGCGCGATAATGCTTTCGCGTAATACACGTGCGAGAACTAAGAACGCGATTCGGCGGCTTAGATGTTCGTGATGGTTTCGTTCATTTAAATCAACGGGATGTCCTCACAAAAGTAACTTTATTTTTTTCTGAAAAAAAAAAGGCAGTTTTTCTCGCAAAAGACAAAATCCTATCTTTTATTCTCTAACTAATGGATAGAGGGTCCGTCTAGAGATCGGAAGGTCGTGGGTTCGAATCCCATGCCGGCACATTCCCTTGCTTTTTTTCCAAGTTGGGTTGTGTGCCGGTCGGGATTTGTGTTTATTTGTTGTCTTGTTTAATTGTAACACTTTGGGTTGGTAAACTGTTCTTTCTTTCATGTTAATTATATTCAGTTTTTTGAGATATAAGGCATCAAAATGAACTTTTTAAAATCCACAAACGTTTATCTGCACAAAATGATGCCTAAAATCTGAAATGGACCAAAATATTTAAAAAATGAGAAAACTGTTTCTTGATTCGATCTTGCTTTTTACGGTGAGTATAATTGCTTACGATGAGTATAATTGCTGTATTTATTGAGTTGTCGTGTACCTCATTGTCATTTCACCGAGAAAATGAATTAGGGGTTCATTCATATATTTTCATGACTAAACGAATATCCTACTCGCGAGCGTCCATCAGTCGACCAATCACACATGCTGTTATAGCGCGTATGTATGAACATAAATTATAAATTTTGGATTTATAAAGCGCCTTTCTCCAGATCTTAGAGGACTCAAAGCGCTGTAATTTCGCTGCAATGGTGAATCATCACAATCAGATCGCATCAACTAGGTTGCTGCCGAACGGCGCACACCTATCCGCATTTAGATTGTAATATCCACCAATTATCTGTGCAGCTCCCCAAATTCCATTGGGTGAAGGAAGTTTTTGATAACCAAACAACTAATCACCGATTTTTGCGATACAGGAGGAAACCGGAGATCCCGGAGAAAACCTGCGAGAGCGAGCATGGAATCGAGATAAACCAAGTGCACATGAGTCCTTGGGCCGCGCCGGGGCTTGAACCCGGGACCTCAGAGGTACAAAGCGAGGGAACTACCGCTGCGCTAACTCGCCCTCCCATGGAAATAATCACATTTAAAAGTGGTCACATTTTGTAATTTGATCGAAGCTCACAGGAGAATGGGACAGTTCTTGTTGTTCTCCCTTACATTACGGGAACATCGAGTATATCAAAAGGCCCTTAAGAAGTTTGCTTGAGATTCATTAATAAGTTGATATTTAAATCGGACGAAAGAACTTATCAACTAAAACGGAGCTATTCGACCACGGGGTTCTTGTGAGATCAGTGATTCCATAGCCTTGCGCCACGCAAGCAGAAAGGCGTTCAATTGCGAGTGAAATAAAATCCATAAAAAATGCAGTTGGGTTTTACAAATCTGGATATTCTTTGTTTGTATTTATTAAAAAAAAACATATATCAAAAGAACTCAATTCCTCGAAAGAAACAACGTCTGGAGTACACAGCGGCGTTAATTAATGATATTTCAATTAATTAAGGGGGTACTACACCCCTGCACAATTTTGTGCCTATTTTTGCATTTTTCTCATAAATTATAGTGCATTGGTGACAAGTAAGATATGTATATTATAGGGGCAAGGACTACAACTACTGCACTGGAAATTTTATTTCAACACAGACAACAGTTGTGGAGTTACAGTCAAAAATGAGGGAAACCCAACATTTGATCAATAAATCAATAACTACTTGCCTTGAGTTGCTGAATTTTCAGTGCACTAGTTGTAGTCCTTGCCCCTATAATATACATATCTTACTTGTCACCAATGCGATATAATTTTTGAGAAAAATGCAAAAATAGGCACAAAATTGTCCAGGGGTGTAGTACCCCCTTAATTGAGTCTGCATTTAAAATTTCACATACTGCGTTAGTCCATCTTCTTACCCACAAATCCTCCTTTTTATGGTAAAGTGTGATTCGATCGCTATTTTTTCTTGTGCAATCTTGTGCTTCTCAGATGATACGTTTATGCAAATACCCACATCTTTACAGTCCGGAAGAGGGATGGCAGGAGATTTTCATACATGAACAAGTTAATATTTCTTAACGCAATTCTCATGTGTCAAAAGATAATGATTTTATGGCGTATTCACCTAAAGAGCTAAATTTATAGTTTTGAACGCTCGCGCTTGGCGATACATTACAACATGTTTTTTAGTTGAATGATGTATGATGAAGTCTTTTTACCTTTTGTGAAATGTTTAAATGCTATGAAATGTTGAAAACAAACCTGAGGCTGAAAGTAAACACGTGCAATTTATCAATTTTTTCTTGTAAGATGACTGTAAAACGCATGTTGATTTGAAAATTATTGTTCATTTTCAAGTTTAATTAATTACTAGCAAACTGGATCTTGTTTGGGAACAGGATGCTCTCTTTTCATCGTTATCATGTTTTCTCCTTGTTTGAATAACCCTGATATTCCCATTCCCTATCTCTGTAGTTTCATCTGGTATTGTAATTCCGTAAGGACTCGGATAGCGACGTTTTCACGTATTTTTTGTGGGACCTGAAAGTACATCAGATATATCGAAGAATACGAAGAATGTCCTTCTGATATCAAATAATTGTGATTTATTGAAATTCGCGATATAATACACATTTTATGGCAAATGATTAAAATTGACATTTTCGAAATTTAACAGTCTTCGAAGTAAAATTTACCAATCTAATGTTCTTCTTACCAGAGATATGAACTCTAAAATACAGGTTTTGCGGTAATTGGCAGTCACTCATTGCATGCATTTAAATTGGATATCAATAAAGGGTTTATTAGTTTTTCTAATCCCAATACCAGTGATAATAAAAGGTTGAGATAAAAAATTTAAATTAAACAAAATACCAAATGGCTTTGATCTTTCGCTTAGATGAATTTAATTTCCGGGTATTACGAGCAACATTTTTATCAATATTATATTGACCACGAATCATACAATAAGCAGTCAAGACTACACTCATAGAAATTGTTCGTTGGGATTACTCAGTAAGTTGATGTAAGTCGTTGCGTCAACTTTCCGAGTAATGCCAACGCGTACAATTTTGAGTAACGCTGACTCGATATCATTATGTTGGTCGCACTCATTTGCACTTACTTTATTGAGTTGTTACAACTCAGAAAATAAAACTAGCCTAGGTCAGTTTTCTAGAGGTGTGCTATAGTATACAAAATTTTGCACTGATTACAAAAATAAATATTTGAATACTGCTAATTCTGCAGAAAATGATCCAATTACGTGAATTAAGTAACAAAGTACAAAATTGGAATAACTCAAAACAATAAGTACCAGTAACTTAATATGAACGAGTTACATCAACTTACATGTTGAGTTACAATAACTCAACTAATTGGTTCCCTGAACTTGAATTCAGAAGTTGGCATTACTTAAAAAGTTGACGCAACGACTTACATCAACTTTTTAAGTAATGCCAACAAAGTTGATTAGTTGACGGAACTTTTGAGCTTTTTCAGCATTTTTAAGTTCGGATAACTAAAATGAATTTTGTTTTGGCAACTTTTACACTATTTTTGAGTTGTCCAAACTTACTCCTTTTGAATTGCGCCAACAAGGCGAACAAGTCATTTCTATGAGTGTAGTGTAATTAGAGTAATCCACCTCCTTGACAGAGGATACATCCTACATGAAACATACAAATAGTGGGAGTAGGTTTTAGTGGTCTCCACCCAAGCATAACTCTAACCCTAACCCTAATCAACTTTGCTCAAATCTGGTTGAAAATCACACTTAAGTAAGGTTTTTCCTTAGTCGTTAGAGAAGGTAAAAATATAGTTTAACCAATTTACGTCTTGTACCATTACCGTTTTTCAAAGTTATTTTAAATAACAAGCTATTTTTAATAATAGATTTAAAATCAAGTCTTTTATACATGATAACATGTATTGTTATTTTCAGTAATATTTCTCTTTTGGGCAACCACGGGCTTCACTTTATCCACCACTTATTCCCTTCCGACAAGAAACTTAGTTTTGCCTTATACAGACTTGACATTTAGTATGGAATATTTTTTCGCAAATTCCAAGACTGGTCTGGAAGGGGTCTGCTTAAACTGCACGGGCTAAATATTAATTGTGGTGTGTTGGGAGATGATGTAAAATAATTGTTTGGTAGAAAATGTGCTTTTCCAGACCAGTCGTGGAATTTTGCCAAAAAATATTTCATACTAAATATCAAGTCTGTATTATCGAAAATTAAGTCCAGTTCAAAGAACATTTTACGACGCAGACAGCTACAAAATAAAATATCAATTTTGCTATCATTATTACATTACAGATAAAAGCTTTTTTGTTCCTTGAGTGAAAAGCAAGTACAACCAAAAAGTTTTGCCTTATATTATCACAAATTAAGTTCAGTTCAGAGAATATCTCACGGTTCGTCTTCGGTACAGATAAAGCTTTTAGAGCTTGGTTCCGTCTTTAATGAAAAGCGTGTTAAACATCGTCACGTGCAAGTGACAATTAACAACATATCCACATAAAATATCTGATGAAGTTGTCAACAATCCTACATGTGATTTTGTACGTGTGTAAATTATGTTTAAAAGTAAACATTGTAAAGCTGCATTGCCTGATGGGGTCAGAATTTACACTACCAAGTTCCTATTGCTGTTGCCCCAGAGGTACATTGCTGTCCAGCTACTTCTCTGGTACTGTAGAGTACCTGTGTGGGTACTGTGATGTGCCCTGGGTAATTTAAATTTGATTATTTATCTCTGTTTACAAAATTAGACTTATTTCATCAGTGATGACATGTGTGGGGAACCCATTCTCATTCATCAAGTTGATCAAAAGAAATTGAATCATATCTAATTTTGGATTGTTGGGACATCCCCTGCTCTCTAGAATGTTCAATGTATTGCACTATTACGGGTATCCCCGATAATGTAAAATGAATATGACATATGTTGGTAAAACCCCAGGAAGCGATGTAATAAAAAGATTAATGTTTATAAATTAATCTTGGGAATTCCCAGATTGCTCATCTAAGTGTATTGCCTAATGCTAATTGGAAAGAAGCATTTTAGCTGGAGGAAGTGTCTACCGTGCAAGGATTTGAGCGTTTGGAGAAAGCAGCATCATTTCTGTGCGAGGATTTTACACAAAGGATATATAAATGCAAGTGTACAATGGACTTCGCTGAAGGATATATACATCAGCCAGCCAGAACACTATAATCATCAAAAAGAAGTACTAATTAATATGAAAATTGTGATTGTGTGATTATATTGTATGTGCATTTATTGCTCGTACCAATCATATTTTACTTTTAATTAAAGACCAGATATTGTTAACTTAATCAAACAGTGTGTTATTGTTGTGCATTCGTGTAAACTTGGGAAAAATGTGATTTTGGCCTTGAGCACTGGCCCATCAAATATTTAAAAAACATCACCTTCATAGTATGAATTAGAACAAAATCCATGTGTTTCGCGCGCAAAATAATGTACCGGTAAAACCGGCACAAAATATTCTCGTCCCCCTAAATTGTAATGTAATTTGTGCATGGTGGGTGAGATTAATTTTTCCTCTTCAACTTCTCTTTCTCCCTTTTCCTCCTTGACCTTCTCTTAATTTCATTTTTGCTCCTCTTCTTGGCTTTACAAACTAGTCTGGGGCTGATCCAGGTTTTGAAAGGGGAGTATGCCGGAAGCCCAAACAAAATTACCACCCAAATTTCACGGCAAACGCAACTCTATTGGCCACTCTAAGGAGAAACCCGAGGGGTAGCCCGTCCTCGAATTAGAGGCATTTTGCACAACATTTTGTGAAAATTGCCTAAATATTCTTCAATTTATTTAGCCACACCCCGAGCTCTCCTGGATACTTGCGTATATAAAAGTCTCAAAACCGGGTTGATTGTGGTATACATTGTCTCTTTGTGTTATGGATATAAAAAAAAAAGTGACCGTTTTTGCTTTTGATTTGGACGTACACCCGTAAAAAATGGTGCACAAAATGTAAGTTTTTCCAATTCAAACTCTGCTATAAAACAAGCATGAACATACATTTACACTTTTACGATCCTTATGTAGTCCCCAACCGGTTTAGATCCGCCCCTTCTTAATCGCAAAGCTTTGCTAACGACATCGTTTACAAAGTCCGTCCGGAAACTTTCCATAGCCGTTCTGCCACTCACTTGTAAAGTTATCATCTGCCAAAGATATTATACTATAATATACTGATATTATACTGGCAGTTTTACAGTAAAAATACGACTGACGTCCGTGAAAATAAAAAGGGAACAACGCATTTCTGTTAAAAGGGTTCGGAAAAATGATCACGGTTGATTGTTGATATAATTATAGCCGTAATGTAACGGATAGCCTACACGAGACAGTTTTACAATAAAAATACTGCAGACGCCCTTTAAAATAAAAATAGAAAACAACATATTACACTTGAAAGGGTATTCATATAAATTATGCACGGTTGATTTTTCGTTGGGAAAAAGCACAAATGTGACCATCACGTCATGCGCAGACATATCGATCGGGGGCTCGGGGGGGGGCTCACTGAAAGTGTTTTTGCTTGTTTTTGCTGTCACTCAATAAATCAATTTTTAAATATTATTATCGACCGGTGTTAGATAAGCTTTCACCGAATTTCGAATGTCCAAGAATTGTCCAGGTTTCGCTGGCAGTATAAAAATTATAACAGAGTCAAAACACATCTAAGCATTAGAAACGCGCGAATGTGATTTATAACCCAATTTACTGCATTGCTGTTTTCCTTCTAAAATTTTGCCCTATTTATAATTTTATATTATACGACCAGAGAAGACATGAGGATACGACATAGTTGAAATTGTCTTGAGGGCTAGTCGGCTAGATCATATTTTTATTTAATAACGGGACTGTTGCTATTAAATAACTATTATTTTCTATTCATGTTTTTGTGTTCGCATGAATTACATTTGTAGGGTAAGTATTCAATTAGACAATCAATAATAACTTGGCACCATCTGTTTTGAGATCTTTGTGTGAAATCACAAACATGTGCGAAAGAACGAGTTGCTAATGTCTCTTCAAAGCCATTGTACTTTCCGTAGTTTCCTATAATGCAACAACAACATTGTACAGTTCGATGAGATACAATTGGATTGAGCTGCAGTAATGAAACACGAGTTTTGTTCGCGGTAATGTTTGGGCAGTTCGAATTGAAAAGCGAGACATTTTCCGAATAGAATAAGATATAAAGGTTCTCAAGGATTTGTAGCAGATATAATTTCACCATGTCTACATGTAAATTAATGAAAGACAGCTGGATTTACCAAATTTCAAAATGCTATTTCAACATTGCAGGTTCTTCGCAGGTTTTTGTTTGATTTTGAGACTCTTACCAATTCATTCCAGGACCGTCAATGCTCTTCACCCTGAACATGCTGAATGCAAAACTTTATTCGTGACCAAATGCTTCCTGAGTCATACATGTGTCAATATTGTTTTCCATAGATCAGTGGGTTTCCAATTATGCGATAACTTCGCATTCGGACAAAATGGGTAAAACTAATAATATTGACTTAGAAGAAAGACACATATTTAATGGCAAGATTTCATGCAGATTGAATTCCATTCTTAGACCAAAGATACAAAAACATCCTATCATATTTACTCAACTACAAATATGGCTCGGCGAATTTATTAATCCAAATAAAACTCTCTCGCTTAACAAGTATTTAAACGTTTTTAATGCATATTGATTATTATGTCAGTATTGGGCATGGCGCTATATGTCATAATATTTCTAACCGGTCGGGTCTTTTGCTTCTAAAATCATTTATACTGTATAGACGCATTGATGATATATGTTTCATTCACTTTAACGAGCACACGATGGTTTATTCACACGCTGTTCGATGTCATTTCTACGTGTGCTTTTTAGCTGCAATACTAATGGTGCAAGAAATATGCATCGTGAACACAACTTCTACAGAAATAATTTGTCAAAATCAGAACATCACTTATTGGTTTCCTCATGAGGAAGAGTATGTGGCATTATCATCTGCAACCACTTGTGATATTATCTGCCCATCTCAGTGCATATGCATCCTTGGGAACAGCACCCTGGATATTCACTGCAATGATACTAACGTACAATCAGATTTGGTATTTCCTGAACGAGTAACATCTCTATTCTTAGCGAACCATTCTTTGATTGCTATAAAGCAATTTTCATTCATTGATTTCGCTGAGACATTACAAGAGCTGTATTTGAACAACAACAGTATATCTAGTCTTCAGCCACTAGTGTTTGAAGGTCTTGATAATGTAGAATCCCTATACTTGTACAACAATGCGCTCACCGAACTTTTGCCGTATGTTTTTGCTGGACTTGATCTGTTAACGCAACTCGACCTTGTGGCCAATTTCATATCTGTCATACATTCTGGTGCATTTGAAGGATTGATGAAATTGGAAGAGTTAAATTTGGGATTTAACGCGTTGACCAAATTACATGCAGACGTATTCCAAGGATTACCGCATTTAGACACTTTACTAATAGAAGCTAATTTTCTGTCTGAAATAGACGCAGATGCTTTTGAAGAATTAGAGCAATTGGAAGCGATTGATCTGCAAGGAAACGTGCTGACGGAACTGCCATCAAGTGTGTTCAAAACATTGATACATCTCCAGGAAATAGATTTAGATGAAAACCGTATTGAGATCATACCGATTGATCTTTTCCGCAGACTTTCTGAAATCATTGAGCTAGACATAGATTATAACATGATTGAGACACTGGCGCCGGGAGTTTTTGATGAACTACTTCAACTAGAAGAACTTGAACTTGATCATAATCTGTTGACCGAAATTCCCGCTGGATTATTTGACGGCTTAACGAATATGATCAAATTGTCATTATCGCAGAATTTAATACATAAAATTGATCCCAATGCTTTTCAAGAACTGCCTGTTTTAGAAGAACTTCATATATCATACAACAATCTGACTGAACTACACTTCACTTTATTCAAGGACATTCCGAATTTGACCATACTTTTCTTAGATCATAATAACATAGAAGAACTGCATCCAGAAACCTTTCATAATCTAAATCATCTTATTGCTCTTTCCCTTGCTCAGAATCATTTACAAAATTTACCATCTGATATTTTTCGAGGCTTGTATTCCCTGACTTATTTGAATATCTCAAGGAACAATTTACACAGATTGGCAGCTGGTATATTTGATAATACAAATGTGCTTATCACGCTAGATTTAACACAGAATCCTTTAGATTGGGTACTTAAAGATTCCTTTGAAAGTTTGGGTAAATTAACAACAATATATGTAGACAACTATGCAACTTGTTGTTTTATTAATTCAGCAAGATGCTCCTTCGAGTCACCCCGTTCTCCCTTCATATCATGTAAAAGACTGTTGCCATACCATATTTTAAGAGTGGTTGTATGGGTAGTTGGTATTGCCACAGTCGTAGGTAACCTCTTTGTCTTGTATAGGCGATTTGGACAAAGCACTGTTAGAGGGTATGTTCAGAGTCTCTTCATAGGGAATCTTGCCATGTCTGATTTGCTGATGGGTATGTACATGATTATCTTGATATCTGTAGACATGCGCTTCACGGATTATTTTCCGTCCCATTCTGAATCTTGGCGTCAAGGTATTCTTTGTAGAGTAGCAGGGGCTTTGTCGTTGTTATCCAGTGAAGCATCGGTTTTCTTTATAACATTAATCAGCTTCGACAGATTCGTGGGTGTCAAATTTCCATTTCATCGAATTCGATTGGGGAAGACTTCTGCCAAGGTAGTCGTGTCCATATTGTGGTTGGTTGCGTTGCTCATAAGCATAGCCTCTGTTCTGATACCGATCTTTAAACCAAAACTATATGACGTTTCTGAAATTTGCGTAGGGCTCCCAATTTCAAGAACTCAACATTATGAGGTCGTAACAAAGTTATTCAATCTGAATACAAGTTCATTTGAAAACAATTTAGATGTGGGTAAAGCGGTTGAAGCTGTGTACATAGGAGACGAATCTACGATGTTTTTCTCCATTGCTATATTTACTGTTTTAAACCTTGTCTGTTTTGTAGTAGTAGCCGTCTCCTATGTGTTTATATTTATTACCGCAAGGGATACATCACGTGAAGCTGGTCGTACCGGGACCATAGATGATGAAATCAGAATGGCAATCAAAATGGCGGGCATCGTTTTCTCTGATTTTTGTTGCTGGATGTTAGTTGTCGTGCTATCAATACTTGTACAAAGTGGGGCAGTGACTATCGACCCAGAAGCCTATGCCTGGATTGCAACATTTGTTTTACCTATCAATTCTTGTATCAATCCGTTTTTGTACACTTTAACCACTCTGATATTTGATGGTCGACGTCGACAAAATACGAGCAAATTGAGCAATAGTGGCATCAAAATGACGTCGGTAAGTCAGGCACAATCTACCAATATAGGATCCAAGTAATATGTCAAACTAACTGGATTAATAATCGGGGAGGGGCACATCATAAATTTTTGGTGGGCATGGTCTCCCAGAATTTTAAGGTGGTGGGTCTTTGGGAGCTGACGGCTTACCGCTAAAATTAGAAAAAGGAGTCTTGAGGAGCTGCGAACAAGTAAAAGGGGTCTTTTGGAGCTGCTAACAGTCAAAATCAAGGGTCTTTCATGGCTTTCTGTTTAAAAATTGCCTGGAAAAAATCAAAAATGTGAGGAATGAGCAATTTAGGGGTCTTTTAGACCTGAAATGATTCCAATGGAGTCCAAAAGGGGGATCATTCCGGGGAGCATACCCGTAAGGTTATTTGTGTTAACCTTCCCGCTTTAAAATAATATTATTTATCCGTTTAAAAGTAGATTTCATACACTTTTATGCATTCAGCAGCGTTACACTACTGCAAATCGAATGGCGTGGCGGTGAACTTATAGAACTCTTTTTATTGTACGAGTAACCGAGCAGAATATCCCTGTAAAGAAATTGCTAGTTTGGCCGTTTAACGTGGAGGACATAATGTATTTTGACATTATGTCAAAATTGCTCTGTTGATCTGACAAACACAATGAATTGGCCGATTTCATTTAGTTGGGATGTAAACATTACAATATGCCAAAATATCAGGTTTGAAAAAAAAAATTAACCAATTTCATAATGATCGTATATTTAATTTTAATCTGTCTAGTCGATTTGACATCATTTTTACTGAAATTAGGTCTTACTAGATTATAAATTCTACTAGACTAGAATGAGAGTCAAATTTGACCCAAAATGTTAAATCTAGAATCGGGTCTATTCTCAGAAAATCTAGTGAGATTACTTCACTAGAAATCGTGTCAAATCGACTAAATCGTTTTGAGAGTCTGCCATGAAATTAGTAAAGCCGTGGTTTAGGCATATAATTTCTTTAGTTGTCAATTATTGCAAATGAGTTTTATACATTCGAGTACCATTACGAAGGGATATTGTAATATTTGCGGGTTTAGAATTTCTTAATGTAATGAACAGTACTGTAAGTAAAACTTGCAGTAATAATTGACACAAATTGAAATTATTGTGACATTAACGACCCATTCAGTGATCCCAGCACAAGTGTAAAAAATTATTAATTGTTTATAAATTGCTTAAAAGTGAAGGACAAGTCATTCAAATTGTCATTTGGTATTTTTGAAATGGCAAATTTGGCAAAAAAACGAGGAAAACAGTAGTACTGACTAAGTTGAAGCCCCATTCAATTACATGTAGCTAATTTAGATACTGTCAGTATCTAAATTACAGGTTCGTGAAAAATGTCTTATTTTGTCTTAAATACACGGCTTTCGGCTGAACCACTCGCAGGCTATGTTAGCACATCTATGACAATGACAAAGGTACCAAAATCTGAATTGTTATGATTTTTACGATCGTCCGGATGAGCAAATCACTGAATGGGCCTTTAAATATTCGTCGAGCGAACTATTTTAAATATAACTTTATATAAAGTATAATATTAATAATGTATTACTTGGTGTAGCTGTATATGTAATGTTATTGCGCATTTTTCTGGAAAGCTGACAAATTGTTACCAAATGAAGCTTTTGATGTGGTGAACATATCTGGATATGGGCCAAACTATTTTTCCAAGATGGCTAGAAAGGTGTGATATTAAAAATCACACAAAACTCACAAAAGTATTCCTCTAGCCCTCATGATTCAGAAAAAGGTATAATTTGACCTTTCTATGATGTACGGTTCTTGAGTTATATATCAGCGAAAATGTCGAAGGTCCTATTTTGGCCAACATCAGAAAAAAATGCTTTGATTGTTTTAATGGTAAGCATGGTAAGAGGTTAACTCTATGGACATTGTACTTTGTGATTTTTTTTTATAAAAAAATGTAACAACACATCTTATTCTGAAATTCTGAATGCAAGAATAATAACTTGAGACAACTTGACCTTTTAGTTCTAGAATAGTGTATGCGCCTGACCCCTCAGATGTGGTGTTTGGTGCCAGTTGGTAGGAGGAGGGCGGGGGGCAAAGCTGCACTACTGCCATATAGGTGGTTGATATCACGTGCTACAAACAAATGACTGATTGCAAATGAACTGGAGTGGCTTCTTGCTGGAAAAGGTCACCGAGTTTGAAATTTGACCCTGTCTAATGTTCGATGACCTTTTCCCGCCAAAAAGCTACTCCGGTTCAATTGCTTTCAGGCATTTTTGTGTAGTCCACGACCTTGTCAACAAAAATATGCTAAAAGTGCGGCCAAGTGGTACCTCACAACTCCTGGGGTTCACCCACTAGAAGTGTCAAAATATCATTTTTGATGGGTCAACTAAATATGGTTTTCAGTTGAGTTTAGTTGAATTTTTACTTTGGTCCATGTATAAACTGATGATGATTTTCCCGCCATTTTGGAAATAAAGTAATTTGGCGCCATATCAATGCTATCCAGATGTCTTTAGCACATGAAAAGCTACATTTGTGCCAAATTTCAGACTTTTCACCCAAAATCATGCACAATACTTTCACCATTTTGTAGCACAAAATAGCTTTTGTATACTTGTATAATGCTATTGCAATATTAATTTTGTTGTTAAAATTTTATAATTAAATAAACTTACGACTCCTCTTAAAACATCTGCGCTTTTGCTACTCTGTGCTTCATGATGTACACAAGACTCGCCTCAGATTGATATTACATTGAACATGTTGAACGCGTTTTGCCATCAGGCTTTTTGCCATCAATTTTAGACCACGGTTTTTACCTTAAACACATTTCTTGTTACCTTTGCATCAGAGGGCAGGGCTTGAATAATGAGGAAAATTTTGGGTAAATTAACGGAATAAACTGCATATTCATACTTACCGATATTCATAGACAATGGGCTAGTCCTAACCCTTATTTTAACCTAATGCTAACCCAATGGGCTTTCGAATCTTAAAAGTGGTCAACGGGCTTTAGCATCCATGAATGGACCCAAAGCGCACCCTGAGCTGCCCACTGACAAGTCCATCAAGTCAGACACAACGATAAAAGGTTTGCGCCGCATCCTTGTGAGAAAGTGGAACAGCATTGACTAATAAGAAATTAGACACTTCGTCAGAAGCATGCGACGTCGTATTAAAGATTTACAGTGAAGGATAAACCGAAATAAACTGCGTTTGACATGTCATGAAAGAATTAATCTATGAAAATAAAACTATATAGCATAAGATTAAAATAAACAGGTTCAATAAAAGTTATAACTGAGAAAAGAAACTTTTTCTGTTATGAATTTGTAGTGTGTTTATTGGACCCTTTATCATTTTTGAATATACTGCGCTGCACTGGTACGTTCACGCGGTACCTCTACATTGAACCATATCATGTTGATCACTTGCACCTGTAAAATGTCATTTCGTACTAAATCGGATTAACTACCATAGCAATAGGTGAAAACAATTTTGAATATACCGCGTTGCACTACAAGCAGGTTGCACTCATCACCTGTGTATGTCTGCAATCATAGATTGAATACAATACCGGTCTTTTCAAAGATACTAATCTTAAGGTGCGAGTGATCAGCATGATATGGTTCAATGCAGAGGTACCACGTGGCGTACCAGTGCAGCGTGATATATTAAAAAAATTGGTACGGTAGTGGCTCCAAAGACCCACCACCTTAAAATCCCGGGGGACCATTTGGTTTTAAATCATATCGACTTTTTCAAGTGTAACGATACTTTTTTTGAGCAGCTTAGAATTTATGTTTGTAAATATTTCATAATTACGTGTCGATCAAATGGCGACGTCAAAATGGCGATAATGCATCCGACCGACCTCCATGCCCCTTGGAAAGGGGTGGCATGTTCATGCTCCAGTGCTAAAGAAACATGTAGCAGTGGCGTAGCGTGAGTCATCCGATGGGATGGGGGCACCGACCATGATTGGGGGCACCGGTCTGATTGGGGGCACAAGCCGTTTTTTGGCAATTTTCGGGATTTTCTAAATTTTGCAACCGATTGCCCCCCGTGCCCCATATGACGCTACGCCACTGACGTGTAGCCATTAAGACACAACATAAGAATCCACCTTTTTGCATATGGACGGAGTAATGCTACTGAAAGTAATTATAGCACATAATGATTTTATTTCTCAAAAATCTATCATTAGATCAGACCATCTCACATTTGAAGACATACATATATCATGCTGTATTTGTTCTCACTATGAGTTAATACAAATGGACTTATATTATTACATTCTCGTAAATATGCAATATGTCATAATAATCAATAAAATGATCCATGCATCATTCCACATTTGAACAGGATATATAGAATATCGAGGGTTTAAGGCAGGAAGGCTCTTTCTGCAATAGCTGCCGGATGTCATATTAGGAGATAGTATACAATAAAGAATGCAGAAATTGTCAAATGTCTATAGGGCAGCTATTGCAGATAGGGCTTTCTGGCACTAAACCCGCAATGTTTATTAAGAAAACAATGAGAATGATAGATTAAACAAATGAGGCTTTTGGATAGTATAAAACCAACTTTGTAACACTTACGCCTGCCGGGTCAGCCGCTTAATTAATTTAGGGATTCAATCATCTTTCACCGTTGTTCATCACCGATTAACAACGATGCGTCCGCGTCATCTGAGTGGTTTATTCCAGTAAACCACTCAGACGCGCCGGACACGAGTTGTTAATATACAAATATTAACTGTCTGTGAGTGTAATGGTCGAAATATAATCACGAGGTGAAAGATGGATTGCTCCGAGGTCCAAAGCAAAATGTTTAGATTTTTCACAATACCCGACATATAAACTTATGCAAAGTTATTAACCGAATTCATAACCGTCATTTTTAACTCATCACTCAACCATTATCTCAAGATTTTATTCTCCGATATTTGTCGAAATAAACAATTTTTATCAAAACTTATATTTCGCCCTTCAAAAAGTCGAACAGACTAAAACGGACTTACCAATTACATCACTGCGCAATCAAGCCATGTGCAAATATGGTAGTTGCGTGCGCGTGTAGTATTCCGGCGCAACAGATGCGCACTACGCGGAAGTCATTGTACCGCGTAAGCATACGCGGAGGTCATTGATGGATATCAATAACCTCCGCGCCGGTGTGCGTATATGATCTAACGAGTATTTTGATTGGGACGCACATATGGCGTGATACGCGGAGGTTATGAATACAATTTAAAACATTTACTACCCTAATCTCACTGAGGGAGGGACGTTCAAATGACTAGGGGTGATATAAGGCTATTGTGGTTCTAAACTTGGATTTTCCATGCCATGGTACACCATATAACAACGTACCCAAAATATCCAAATCAACGAAAATTGCATATTTGCGTTTTAAAGACACAAAACTAGTAACCATTGTCTCAAATTTTAGAATTTAAAATAGGGGTCAAAAATATCAAATTTTGACTTTTTGTTCAATTTTGACCAAAGATTTTTAATATTTTAAGATACTTTAAAACAAAAATGTTTATTAATTTATAACACTGATAAAATACGAGTTGACGAATTATCTTGCCATATTGCAGAGACATAGGCTTAGGAACCGGGGGGGGGGGTCTTGCAATAATTCTTGTTTGGGGGCTCAGCTACCCCCTCCCAATAATTCCACATGAAGTTAAAAAATGTGACCAGATATCCCAGAAAAATGGGTGCTTTTGACCTATGTTTAGCAAAAATCCTGACACCGTGGGCACCCACAGGATGGTTCACCAAAATTTTTAGTTACATCGCCCCCCCCATTTTGAAAATCTTCCTAAGCCAATGAGAGATATAAAAATATATGCATAACATTCTGGAGAAAAATATATGAAAACAACCAGAGCAAAGATTGCTCACGACCCCATGTCGTATGTCGGATGTCTGCCAATCAAGAGAGACCTGTTTCTCCCGCTACCAGGGTTTGTAAAAACCTTGGAACATCAGCCCACAGGATTATCCGAGATTGCGTCTCATCATTGATCCCAAATTTCTTTTGTCCAAACCAGTTTTGACTAGATATCAATGGATTGGAAGAGATCGAAAATTACCGTGTTATGAATGGATCGGAGATCGTATCTGAAATTGGAAACTACCTCATAATAAAATTGATGGACATTTCCGTACATTACTTTGTGACTAAGAATTTCCTGAAAAGGACCTCATCCCAATCAACATTATGCACGGTTACACACAGGCATACACGCACAAGCCTTACATGATGCCGTTTTGTCTGCAGTAGTATTCACCACGACCTTTGCAGGACTTAAACCCCATTAAAAGCTATTAAACCAAGATAACACTAATTGAAAACAGCTCAACTATGTTAAATCAAATCTTCTCTGGTTAAATCCACACTACATATGTTTCTGTTTTACCTGTGCGATATTGCAATGAGCTGGTATTATAGTTTCAGTTGGGCGAACGATTATAAAGCAAACGCAAGGTAACAATAGAGACAATAGTCTGAATATTGTTAACCAGCATTCTTGAAAATGAGAAACATAATGGTTGTAGACTTAACACAGTTTGGAAATAATTTCTTCATTTTTTTGGTGTTATCTGTTGTTTACATATCTTTCATAAAACACCAAAGTGCGAATATTTCCAAACACCTAAATTAGCTAAAAATTTAGGACATGTTACAAAACTATATTTTCTAGAATTTCAGAGAGTACTTTAAATATTGGCCGGTTATTTTTCACACAGTGACGTTAACTAGGCAATGCCCTAATACCTATAACGCCGTACTGTATGTCTAAAGTGATTATGACATTCGTACCAAATAATTTCAGGACCGTCTTTCTAGTCCAATGCTCTACAAACGCTTCAACCTATACATGCTGAATGCCATGCTTTATTCGTGTCCGTATACATCCTGGGTCATGTAGGTACTTGTGTAAATATTGTTTTCCATAGATGAGTGAGTTTCCAATAATATGAGATGACTTTCGCATTTCAACAAATATTGACAAGATTTCATGCAGATTTGATTCCATTCTTAATGACAAATAACACAAAAACGTCCTATTATATTTACTCAACTACAAATAGGGCTCGATAATTTTATTAATCCAAATAAAATTGTCTTGCTCAACTGAACCCAAACAGTATTTAAACGTCGTTAATGCAGTATATTGATTATTATGTCAGTATCGGGCATAAAGCTACATGATGTATCATAATGTTTTTTATCCGGCCCTTTGCTTCTAAAACCATTACACTATACTGTATTGAAGACAGATCTTAACGAATACGTCATGATTTATTCACACGCTTCGTGTGCTTTTTAGCTGCAATATTAACGGTGCAAGAAAATAATTTGTCAAAATCTGAACATCACTTATTGGTTTCCTCATAGGAAGAGTATGTGGCATTGTCATCTGCAACCACTTGCGATATTCTTTGCCCATCTCAGTGCATATGCACCATTGGGAACAGCACCCTGGATATCAATTGCAATGATACTAATGTGCAATCGGATTTCGTATTTCCTGAACGAGTAACATCTCTATTCTTAGCGAACCATTCCTTGATTACTATAAAGCAATTTTCATTCATTGATTTCGCTGAGACATTACAAGACATGCGCGGTTTTTTTTGGGGGGGGGGGGAGGGGGCCTTTGGGGGCGTGAGCCCCCCGGGGTAAAAGCAGAGGGCGACCAAAACGAAGGGGCGGCGGAAGAAGAAGGGGCGGCAAAAAGAATTAGTAAAGAAATAAAAAAACCCTTTTAAAGGGTTAAGCAGCGCCAAGGATTTATCATTTAAATAGGGGCCTATTGGACCAATAATCATAATCATATACCAAAATCGCTGAAAAGGTACGGTACCCTAAAACCCTGGCATATCCCCGTATAGGCCCTACCTCCAACCAGGGAGACCCGCTCTGTTGTCGACTCCAATTCGTTTATTCCACTGAATACTGTGTGAACTACATCTAGGCCTATACTCACACGCAAAATATGGGAGTTGTGAAAGATAAGACTAATTACATCAACTGACCATGCTGAGTGACGACCAACATCAAAATGATGACGTAACAGCTGTTGATCAGTCGCTAGTATCCTTGACTCGCAATGAATTATGGGGGTTTCACTCTCATGTGATCTCTTTCTCAGTCAGTTACTGACATATGTAAAACAAACCCATGACAAATGACTGTTAAAAAGACCAATATGTTTAATCTCTTTCTCAGTCATGTACTGCCATACAAAACAAACTCATAGCAAATACAGAACGTGCATGCGCTTAACCTACAATTTCGATCTCATTTGAGCTCGATTATCGTATGTATTTTGAATGGTGTATCAACAAAAGTTGAGGCATATCACCTATCGTATGGAGGTCATTTCGGTGAAATTAAATAGGGAAGCATCGCCTGCGGGCGCTGCTTCAAAAAGGCGAAACAAATTTGAAAAAAGGATAAAAAATAAATACTATACAGCAAAATGTGTTGCTTTTGGGGCACTAGCGCCTATAAACCCTTTTTTTTTTTTTTTTTTTTTTTTGTTTTTTTTTTTTGCTGTTCACTTTTTCAAACCACCGGAAAAAAATTGGGTCAAACTTTTCGGGCTGTTGAGGAAGGGGCGGCAAAATTGAATTTTCTTCAGCCCTGGGGTAGAAGCGGCCACGGTACGCCACTGCAAGAGCTGTATTTGAACAACAACAGTATATCTGGTCTTCAGCCACTAGTGTTTGAAGGTCTTGTTAATGTGGAATCCCTATACTTGTACAACAATGCGCTCACGGAACTTCTGCCGTATGTGTTTGCTGGACTTGATCTGTAAACGCAACTCGACCTTGTGGCCAATTTCATATCTGTAATACATTCTGGTGCATTTGAAGGATTGATGAAATTGGAAGAGTTAACTTTGGGATTTAACGCGTTGACCAAATTACATGCAGGTGTGTTTCAAGTTTTACCGCATTTAAAATCCTTATTCTTAGATGCTAATATTATGTCGGTAATAGACACAGATGCTTTTGAAGAATTAGAGCAATTGGAAGCGATTGATCTAGAGGGGAACATGCTGACGGAACTGCCACCAAATGTGTTCAAAACATTGATTAATCTCCGGGAAATAGATTTAGATGAAAATTTCATCCGGAAATGAATTTTGATGGTTTTTACGATTTACCGAATAAATAAGCTAGAATATGGGCAAGTGGGAGAAGTCTACGTTTCCACAAGTTCCACATAAAATACAACACAAACAATGTTAATGAAACTGACTGTTATTTCATGAAGTCCTCTTTTAATATTCGGATAGCATAATAATTTCAACCAGAATTGTGTACTTTTGATCTGTACAGTACATCCTGTCTCTACGTCTCAACTGTTGAGTAACCAATTATTCTTCTGTGTTCGTCCTTTATTTCTCTACATGAAAAGGAAAAGATGAATAACATTATTATCCAAATATTTCTTACAAATTAATGTGTCTGACGTTCTTTTATTTTATTTCGTTTATTTACTAGTACGATGATGAATGATGAATATCTTAGTACAGGTCTTTTGGCTTGATTGTCACAGCATACAAAAAACAAAAAAAAACAACAAAAAAAACACCTAAAACGCATTGGCATTTATTTCCAAAAATTTGCCCAATATTGAAATTAGACTTTTGTTGCCCGTTAGTACCAAGTAAAGGATTATGATTTAGCTATGTTTTCATTTGGCTAAACAGAAAAATATTTTTATCCAAAAGAATTAGTGCTGAAATCTTCTGGGAGTAGTTCAGTGATTATAAAGTTGTATATTCTCCCCCAATCTATATTATACACAGCTTGTTATCCTTACTCTGAGGTTATGATGTACGTGATAATATTATAGACTACATAAAAAACTTACCGCACGGCTCATTGGCAGGTTCTGAAAAGGATAATTAGCGATATGTTAACTCATTCGATTTGTTCGTTCGGTGAATAAATCAAAGTACTTTGATGCAGTACTTCAACTACTTGAAGGGATTTTGCAACTCACTTTGCTACGTTGCGTCTGAAACCATCGGACTTCTTCCGGCATCTGATTGATGATGGGGTATCGTTGTTGTTCCGGTTGCTCTAATAAGGACACTGAGCACTTCTTCAATCCAGAAGGAGCAGTGATCCTTGACAAAGAGGAGAGGTAGATCTAGAGAGGGGTCAAGGAATCCACGTGGGACTTCGCGTAACGTGTGTCATCACATGGGGGGCACCGACCATGATTGGGGGAGTACCGGATCTGATTGGGGGGCACAAGCTGTTTTTCGGCAATTTTCGTATGGGATTTTTTAAAATTTCAGATCGATTGAGAGGTACGTGCCCCCGTGCCCCTATGACGATACGCCACTGTGGGAGAGTGTGGAGGAGCCCGCAATTCACACGCATGGGACCCGGCATTATGAGATATTCCTCGCTGCCGACGTTACACCATCATCAATCAGATGCCCGATGAAATCCGATGGTTTCGGACGCAACGTAGCAAAGTTGCAGATTTACGTGATATTTAGATTTCAGATTTAGATTAGATTTTAAAATTATATTTTAAACTATACTGGATGAATAATCTACACCAAGATGTTCTGGATTTACAAATGGTTCATATTGGTCTATTGAATGTAATAATACAACTCTGACTTTCCGAAGACAGCTAAAATAAGATACACATCTCCGATTCTCAGCAACCTTCGAATGCTTGCTCATGCAATAGCTTCTCCGACGTTGCTAAAACACAGCACTTAGCTAAAAATAAAGTCCCCGCTTGACTTGATTAAAAGGTGAACATACTAAATAAAAGCAATAAAGCTGATATAAACATGTGGGAGGAGATTTTTGTTAGCTGCATCATAATACCAATATTGTGTAACTGACCTAGCTGATCGCGGTCTTTTCAATCTGCATAGTCGATACCCATTTTAAAAGGGCATTTCGTGATCCACAGCCTCATCCCCCCCACTTTTCTCTAAAAAAGTTGAGATTTTTATATCACTTTAAACCTCTGGCTACATAATGTTTATGTACAAAAAATATCTTGCAGATTAATTCGTTTTACAAACATATCGTGAAATTTGAATTTCGTTCTGGTATACCAGAACGAAATTACAACACATTACTGTGGAGCAGTGTAATGCACATAATCATGCATAACTCGCAAACGCAAAATGCTAGGATCACGAAATACTCTTTTAAACAGTTAATTGCACTTGAACTTTTTGAAACGCATCAAATATGATTTACAATTAATTTCTCGGTCATTCCGATTTCGATATCATGTTGCAGCTAATAAAATTCTCTACACGTTCATTAGGATCGTAATTGTGCACAAGGTTATACCTTTCGATCAAAAAGGACTTCTTTTTTGGATGTGTTTATTACAGACGAATCCAACGAACAAGCCAAGTGATGGTCAGAATTCAGTCGGCCATTACTGGTCCCGTCATTCTTTTGTCTACGTGTAACACGGGTGATGGAATACAATTTAATATCCCCGCCATGGCCACATCATTTCACATTTTAGGTGGAATAGAGTGCCTAAAGGGGGGGGGGGGACCAAGCTATGGCTGCCATTGAGGTGTAGGAATGTGTGAAAATGGATTCGTCTATAGATTCACAACACTATCATTGTTTACATGCCATAGCATCAGGTTAATACAGTCCGTATTGACATTGTTGGAATTACAACTTACTACAGAGACCACAAAGAAGAGGACACTTTTCAGGTATGGTAGGTTGACCACAATAATACGGCCAAACTTTTCCACACTTCGTATCATAGTTTTTGCATTCCTCTGAAAAATCAAACAGATAGACAATGGAGATGAGCTGCATGAGCTATCGATCAGTCAAACTCCTCCATCAGTCCACCCCACCTTCCACATGGGTTACCATTTAAATATCATTGTACCTTCAGATGTATCTGCAGAACAACTTAGCTTTGTAGAACTGTGACCAGGTGGATGAAACCGTAATTTTAATGTTAACCTGGGTGGGAGGGGTTGTTAACATCTTGAATGTGTTATAGGACCATAAAAGGAAGCTAAAAAGGTTGGTTTAGTAGAGTCCTGGGCGTGCACATTAAAATCCTGTATATACTGGACTAAAGACGTGCAAAAATCACATACAAATAAATCCAACTTCTAGATCTTCCAACAGTAAATTAGAAAATTTAATATTCTTAAGACATCTATTAATTCTGACTTCATAATATACAAATAATTGTGTATCGTAAAGATTGTTGTAATTATTTTCTTATCGCACAATATATTTTATACACTCATTGAATAGGCTGTTCACAAATCTTACCCGTACAGTAAGTTCCATACCATCCATCCATACATGAACATCTGCAGGCGGCTGTCACAGTGCCACAATTCTGACACACTTGTCGACATTCTGAAAGTAAAGAATAATGTATTGCTAAAACTTGCATTTGCGAAAAGGAAGACATTACAAATCAGTTGAAGGTTTACACTAGAATTCAAGTATATTTAGAGTGTTTAATTCCCCTGGTTTAATTCCTACTACTACCGCAACCCTACATAGTTTTACTTATGAAGGTATTGCAGTCTAGAACACACAAAAATGCTAACAAAACGGATGCATAGGCCTACCACAAAAAGAATATGCTGTGGCTGGGACACGAAAATACGACCCCTGAGTCCGATCTGCGGTGCGCTTACCAACTGCGCGCCACCATAACCTGTTTTTTCGCGTCTGGTCCCACGGGACCTGACGCTGATATAGTGTTGGAATTAAATCCCCAGTGAGTTCCAGTGACACATTCTAGAAGTTATCTGTTATAACTCAGCTGAAGATATACATACAGTGATAATTGACATACTGAGACAGAGACGGCAGAGCGTACCTGGCCTAGGTCGATGTCAGTGAACTTTCTCCATCCCACACATGCATATGAGCTAAGAGCTCATATTACCATTAATAGACTGGCGATATGAAACTAGACCAAAAAAATATATTGTTGTGTTGTCCTCAAGTACACAACCATTAATAATTACTTTATTTATTATTAATTAATTAATTAATTAATTACTTGTCATCCAAGGTCAGAGGTCATCAATCAGAGGTCATCCTTGGTCAAAGGTCATATGGGGTCAATGGTGTCAAAAAGTATCTATCAAATTAGAGAAAACACCTGTCGCTGCTCCACCAGCATATTACTATTCAAACAGTTTACTAAACTATTCAAACAGTATACAATCAGTTAGACAAATACAATTTGCACATTTCACTTAAGTCTTTTTTTATAATTGTTCAGACATAACTCAAGTGCATCTTATATCTCTAATACCCCTATAATTGTCAAGATGTCAAAACTTTCTTATCATTTTTATATTTAATTACCACCAACTACATTCATTTTTATATGTCGACTAATAAAACGCCATGAGAGTACATAATTATACTAGTATTTGATTCCTGATTCTTCAGGTCTGTTTCCATGCCCACAACGCACCCAATCTTCTCTCTGGACCAGACGCATCCCTTTTTAAAGGGATTTTTATTACAGAATATTTCTGTTTTAAAAAGGAAGAACATCTTTCACAGATTGTGGCTTATTAATGCTTTAAACTGGTTAAAAACTGCAAATGAATAGATAAATAAATCTGTAGTTTAATTGGCTGATACCCATTTTGGAGGTACATTTAAATGAAAGCACAAGAACCACAAAGTGTAAAAAATATCAGATTGGTGTTGGCTTCAGTGGTCGACACCTTGAACACAGCTACCGTGATATTAACGATACAGGCAAACTCACAGTATTCTATTAGATGAACTTGAAACAATACTAAGCAAAGTGCAAAATATATAAACAAGAACATCAAGATATCCTGCAAAATATATAAAACATACCACAGGCTTCATTATGCTCCGAACACGGTCCTGTAAAAAAAGTTATACATGTCATTAGCCTGATCTTGTATACTGAAGAGGCAATAAAACTTCCATAATTATACGGCAACGAAAAAATCCTGTTCTTCGATTAAGCAGAACCAGATTTTGCGTTTTCCGGATTAACAGCCGTGTTTTGGCCGAAGTGGATTGATTTCGACTGAATAAAATACAGACATTTTTCAAAATATGTTTACAATATCAGAAAAAAAAACGACCGACCGAATCTATTTAGCAAGTCTGTCCGCCAGTAGAACAGTTTTTTGTCGAAATGTTGCAATTATGCATGTTTAAAAAAATAGCCCCGCAAAACTCCCGGCATTTTTCACTAGAGACCAAAACCCAAGATGGCCGCCGGCGCCATTTTGAAAAATTAAGTTTTGAACCAGCACCTAGAATCATGTCCAAAAGCACTTTTTCAGGTAATTCGACAACAAGAATGTCTAATTTGACATTATTTTGACATGACGACCTCATTTTACCCAGATATCTAAGATGGCCGCCGCCGGCGCCATCTTGAAGAAAAAAAATTTAGAACCAGAGTACCTAAAATCGTGTCAAAGACACTTTTTTGGGCAAGTCGGCTCCAAGAATTCCGAATTCGACATTAGTTTGACGTTATAACATAATTTTCCCCCATAAATCCAAGATGGCCCCACTCGGTAGAGCGTAAACGTAGCTTTTAGGGTTTAATTCATAATCCTAGGTGTTCCCATTCAAAAGTTACGTTTTCGCTCATGGGGCCATCTTGGATTTCTGGGCAAAATGATGCATTACATTAAGCTAATGTCAGATTCGGACACTATTTTAGGTGCTCTGGTCCAAAACGTACTTTTTCAAGATGGCACCGGTGGCCGCCATCTTGGATTTCCGGCTAAAAATGATGTGGTAGTGTTAAAGCAATGTCAGATTCGAAATCCTTGTGGTCGACTTATCCGAAAAAGTGTCTTTGTGCACGATTTTAGGTGCTCTGGTTCAAAACTAAATTTTTCAAGATGACACCGGCGACTAATGAATGTCAGAATCGGAATCCTTGTGCTTTACTGCATTGAAAAACATTTTTTTAAGTAGTAAATACAATTGTGCATAGCTGGGTAATAATGTGTGATTAATTTAATAATCAAGACGTTGCGATCAAGTAATAAAATTTATAATACTAAAATAATATTCAATCCAATAATAACGTGAGTTTCCTGATAGATTAAATTAATCACAATTGAACCTTCTCACCTGATCTGATTGAGAGTATACACAATGTTAGGTAATGCTTGTTTACTTTGCTTGGAGAAAAGGAGACATCTCTTCCTTAATACCATAAAAGGCATAGGTAATTTTGTTTTTGTAGTGTGGGGACAACTTATTATTTTAATTTGATTCGTAAGTCTTGGTGCTAGTACAGTAATATACCGTAGAATTGGAAAAATCTCGTTCCTATCGGCAAGTTTGCGTAAAAGTTGGCAACCAGCTTATTTTTTTATTAATTTAGGATGCTGAACTCGAATCTATTGTCTGCCAAGCAATATTTTGAGACTGTGGTCTTTCAAAAAGACCCCTAAAGTACACCATAGGATCGTATAGGAGGCAAAACTTAATTTTATTCCAATAACACTTTCATACATGTCAAATTATTCGTCTGGTCCCACGGATCCCAGAAATGTAATGTTTGTGCGGGTACGATTTAAGAAGTTATGGGGCACAAAAGGTCACAGGTCGATTTGCTTGTTGTGTATGGGTCAAAGGTCAAATTGCTCATATTTTTGAAAAAGTTGAGGCAAATTGTTCGCCTAGCTTAGATGTTTCAGAAAAAGAATAGAACAATCTGCGATGTCCAGTTAGCATGTTATATATATATACAGCAAAACGTCAAATGATATGTAGGATTCCATAGGATTCAATGCAATTTGTATTTATTTATCCACATATCTTCTAGTGAACTAGATATCACAGACAGTAAAAAATATTCTTTTCTTGAATCCCTTGAACTTGAGGAACAATTTGCATCCATTTTAAAGAAAATCGGAGCAACGTTAAATTTTCACCCCTGTATAGGCCTAAACATGCAAATTGACCTTGGACCTGTTGAGCATCATAACTATATGTCCTATGCGCAAATATGTTACATTTTAGCGATCCTTAGACCCACTGAACGAATAATTCGTAATGTTTTAGTGAATTTGGAGCATGCTTAATTTTTGCCCCAAGGTATTTGAGGGTCATTTTTTGGGTGACAAGGCTCCAATATAGCTTGGCAAATAATTTTTTATGAATTCAGCGTACCCGAATTAACCACAATAATGTGGTTGCCAGCTTTTACGCGAACTTGCCGCTTGATGTTTTTTTTTCCAAAATAGAACCAGTCTAAAGCATGTCAGATATTCAAAAAGATGTATGGTAATGGTAATAATAAATCTCGGTTCTACTTACTGCACAGGTTTTCATAGCATTCTCCTGAACCTGACAGGCATTGTGTGCAATTCGGTCCGCTCTTGTATGGTTTCCAGTTAGGATAGTTGGAACTGAGAAGATGTTAAAACATTTTAGAGGTTTGTATAATAACTCTAATTTCTTGTCGGAAATAGATTCTCTCAAGTCATGCAAGCTATGATTTCAAAATCATTTTCGGTTTTGTTGATTCTAAAAAAGCATTTGACCGCCTTTATAATGTTGTCCCATTTTTCCCGCGCTGAGCGCTTGATAATTTCAACGATCGGTAGTGTTTAATGGCACCCAAATGAGTCAAATTCAAAAGCTAATCTCTTACTTTAAAAGTTAAACTTACATTACAAAATAAAGAAAAGCAACAACATGAAAAACAAGCAAAGCAGCACAAGCAGAGCAGCACGATATTGGCTGTATCCGCATAAGGCTCGATTGGCCCCTGTACCGTGTTCACGGTTCATGGTGAAAACCAACGCACACCGACCAACTGCAGAATTCACATCATTTTTTACAATCATTATTTAATGTTGCTAAATGTCCGAAATGAAAGTATGGAGAGTTCGGGAATATATTCTCTTTCTTACCCTGGAGCATAATTACAAACTTCAATCCAAGCGTTAGTATATGTACCGTCTGGATTCCCGTCCTTGTCTATGAACTCAGTGCAAAAGGCTCTGCCGCATCCCACCTCCGATGTCTTCCACCAAATAACCTATAACAATGGTATTTAGTTGCGGAAGTTATTCAATTGAGACACTACAACAAACCTCTATCCCAGAGCAATTTCCAAAAATATTTTAAATACAGATAGAATAAAAAATTTGGAAGGCGCAAAACTTGGGAGATACTGTTAACGCCTGATAGTTCAGGGTTTGTGTACCACCACCGGGTGGTGAAGTTAAAATGTGTCGGAGCCATTAGGCCATATTTTTCCAGTTTAGGTTATTTTGCTTAAGTGATCGGATAGCGACGCGTCGCGACGTTTGCACGGTAGTTTTTTGTGGGACCACATCAGACACACCAAATTGCATTCTGAATATGAGGAATGTCCTTCGGATATCAAATAATTTGAATGTTTTGAAATTCGCGATATAATACATGTTTTATGGCAACTTATTTAAAATTGATATTTTGACATTCAGTTAACAGTACTCGAAGTAGACTTTATAAATGTAATGATATGTAATTATATAAAGTGTGTGTAACTGGAAGGAAAAGCCGACCATCATATGGTTATATACCACTAATAGGGCTGGGCGATACATGGAAATACGATGATTAACTATTTATTTGCTTGGTATCTGAAAAGACTGCTTTAAAATCGCTGAAATTGACCAAGTAATATAGCCAAAAAAGTACTTTTTAGGGTTTGATGCTTCAAAATTGTATATTTTCTCTCATTATATGACATTTTTGTTGTAATAGTACCAAAATTCATACGCACGGTTTCGGTTTTTAGTAAATATTCGCCCTACCATATTGTAACTTTAGCTTCGAGGGCGCACTGCCATTTTAAGGTGTTAGCGGTTCAGTGCGTTAAAACAAGAAAAGTCTCAGGTCAACACATGTTGAATTTTGATCATTTGGCATCTAAATCATATAGTTTCACCTGATATTCGTGGCATTTAACTGTGAGAGTTCTGAATATGAGAAAATTCTCTCCGAAATTAGCCATTTTCCCATTTAAACCCACGTAATACATAATTAGTGGTACTGAACCATATCGTCGCTGTATGACGAAAAATGTAGTTTTGAGAAAATCGCATTTAAAGTTTTTCCAATTTTTGAAGACCCACTGGAGAGCACCAAAGTAAAATATGTGTATTATTATCAAATAATATAATCAATAATATGTCTGTCTTTGTTCTCAACATAATACAAACTGTTTATTCATTCACTAATTAGTAGTAATTAATCTGCAAACTCATACGACAGTATGCCAAAATATGCACAATGTGAAAACCTATGTATTAATAATGATACGACATTGTGATACGACAGTATGTCAAAATAATAGGCAACTACAGTTACACGGTGGCCTATGGCGACGTATCATGATACGACTGTATGTCAAAATACAGAATGACGTTTTTTTTGGGGGGGTTACATAAAAAACATGTCGTATCACACTAATTAGTGCCATATCTCATTAACTAATTACATTTAGGTCTCAAAACTTTGTGAATATATAGAGTTTCATTCACAGATTGTGAAAGTTTTTTAACTCATTTTGCCCAAAAATCGTCATACGAGAGTATGTCAAAACAGCGACGATATGTAATGCGATCAAGCAAAATTGGTCGGTACTCGGCAATCCTAGTTGTGAGATATGGGCCAAATAATGTGTGTAGGTGTGGAAAACGTCCTTCTTCCATGAAAATATTGTTTGATGAAATTCCGAAGGGAAAATGTTAAAAAAGGACCTTTTTGACCCTATCATGCCCATCCAACTTCGATAATTGTCAAAAATCGTGAAATTATTCCAAAACAAACTCGGACTTTAATAGCGTTTTGTTATTCAAATATCGTAGCCATATCTTAAACCAAAGGTATCGTTGCTAAATTGACTATGTATTTACATACAATACAATACAATACAATAAACGGAATTTATATAGCGCCTTAGCATATTAGTATGAACAAAGCGCTTTACAATGATCTTAAAAGTACAACTTACACTACATCTTAGGCTACAGTAAAATGTACAACTTAATTAGAAATAAAAAACTTAGTTTGGAAACAAATAGGTTTTCAGATTAGATTTAAAAGTGGCCAGACTATGTGAAGTACGAAGTTTTACAGGTAATTTGTTCCAGAGAGCTGGCACATGTATTTTAGTTATGCTAAAATGACTCAATTAAAGTACACTAACTTTGAACTTGATTTTGTCCGTTTCTTTCTTTTTAATGTACCGTTGTTCAAATTGTTTTAACTTTGTAACCAAAGGTCGTATTGACATGGGGTTTTTCACTAATGTGGAACTTTGAATACATTACAAATGAAAATGTAAGAATCCCGAAATTGACCTGGGCCTACTTCAGACTGATTTTGCTTGATCGTATCTGATATACCATATATCATCTATCGTTAGCTTTAATAAACCGACAAAATATTTTAATTGCCTAACTTTTGAAGATATATTCTTTTTAATTAAGAAATGTACCTTTTTGTTTAAAACTTTCCCTTATATTTAGGGAGTAGGCCGCTACCACTCTGTCAATGAGATGATTAGAAGAATATTGACGCCCATATGTAAACAATAAGAAGAAGGAATAATATTGCACTTACTTGAGCGTAGTGACCACATTTCGTATCTGCTTGGCATGTATTTGTTTCATAGTCGTAATTGTCTTTCTCGTTATTATGCCACGCAATAACAGCGTTTGCTCCATCTGGTTGACTTCCGCCCTTCCAGAGATTCTGACCACGGTTTGGATAGTTTGCGCGTAAAGGGTGGTTTGGAAATCCATGTCCCCAGTAACACACTGAAGCCCATAAACCGGCGAGGTATGCGAGGTCTTCATTCCATTTCTAGATGTTGCGGGTTTAATGCAAAATATGTAGAAAACCAGAGAAATAATCTTCCTGAAGTGTACTTATTATTAAAATAAACTTGGATTTCTTTCTTTGGATTATTAAAGTCCAATGATGATATTGATCAATGAACCTTTCATACGTTAGTCTGTGTACGCCGGACCAGGGGGTAACCGGGAGGGGGCAACTTACTCCCCCAGATATATTCAGGGATAGATAAAATGGAGACGGCAAAGCGTATTTATGTGTCCAGGAAAGCATTAGAATGACTGAAAATGGGATAAAAATGACAAATGGTGACAAACATTTGGCTTTGCCTCTCCACAGGCTGGCTACGCCTCAGTTTTGGATGTGTGTTCCTTTGTTATTCTGTGAAATGGGATGGGAGACCAATTGCTTGATTTTCTGACATATTGGTGGTGCTCCTTATGAATTTCATGGGGGCCTCTAATGTATTGTGTCTTTTTAATTAAATCATTTGCAGCTGGTATGCTACTTATTTGTATTTTGTTCATAATGGTTTCATTTTTAATTGCATTTGGTATACTAGCTAAAGTTTTTATAATAATGTAAGCGCATTGAGGATTTATTATTATTATTATTATTATTATTATTATTATTATTATTATTATTATTATTATTATTATTATTATTATTATGAATCAAGTAAATGTAACAATGCATGTTGACTCATATTCATGTTGTATTGCCCAAACTGGGAATTGAAATGAAATATCTATAAAAATATAATGTCGTATCTCTGCTTATAAATCTAATGCCCCCCGTCAGAACTCTTACCCCCTGTTGCCCCCCGGGAAAACCCCAAAAGCAACTTTTTGCGGCAATTTTGCGCAAAATTGGTTGATTTTGCCCCCCCCCCCCGAAACTCACTTTGCCTCCTCAATGCCCCCTCCCCCGAAAAAATATTCCTATTGTTGGCGCCGCCACTGTTAACACAGAACATTACCAAATCCACACGCAAAAAAAAGTTGTTGGGTTTTACTTAGAGTATTGACGTGACACATACCATTATTTAAAAACTGCGTTTATTTAAATAGTTCTATTTCATTATACCGTAGTACATAATTATTACAAATTATTACATACCAAGTTTCCTATTAATTTTATGATATAATATAGAAACGAAAAATGTTAACATACCATATATTCCATATTGCTGGCTTCTGGACTTACTTGGCCTCTGAATTCATTGTGTTTATCAACAATAGCTTGTTTCTGTTCCTCGGTGTGATTAACTACTTTACTTGCGTCATACAAATCGTCAATAGCGTCGACATTGGCTCTCTTATGCAGCTCATGTTCAACAATGGATTGGAAGCCGATGTTGGGTTTTTCGCTAAGTTTGGATGATAGTGCAATTGAATCATTGCCGATAATTACAAAGATGATCACGATTGCCAAAAGGTTATCCATCATAAAATAATCTAAAATTATGTGTTGTTACTAGAATGGTGCCGATTTTCTAAAACTACAGGGTTAGTTCGATGGTAGACACAATGGTTTAATTTCAGTGTAGCACAATCACCGATCCCTTGATTTCACTAATAACACAACTTGTATTGTATCGTTTGGATTTAATTAAATGAAACGTAATTATTATTAAGAGAGTTTTTTTACTTGACTGTTTAGTTAAATATACCTACGTCTAATTTGCGACCCAATTATTGCCATGACATTGTGCTGGTAGTCTTATGAATATTTCCTAATTGGTTCATTTTGGTAATGAAGCGGTCAATTTTATATAATTTTCTCCCGGGGATTTTCTCCAGCTGGTTCTCACTGTCTTTGTCTATCCATAGGTTCATGGCATTTTAGGTAAGGCTTAGGGTTAGGTTAGGGCATGGAAATAGTATCTATTTATTTTCATAGTTGTGGTTAGCTTAGGATTAGTGTCAGGGTTATGTTTCGGAATAGAGTTAGGGTTTTATTTAGGTTTAGGGTTACGATTAGGCATGTATTATGGGTTACGTTTAGGTAAGCTTATGGTTAGGTAAGTTATTAAGATTTACAACAACTTGCTGAGCTTTCGGACAAATGACCCTTCGGACTATATGCCTGTCATCGTTCTGCTCTTGTTACCTTCGAGGTTTCGCCATCCCTTTTATTGTTAGTCTTTTTTTACAGCCTAGTTTCACATATCTTTACAAATTAGAGAATTGAGTTTCGTTTAAAACATTCAATATAATGTTGAAGTTGTAATAAAAATAATAGTAAAGCTTCACAGATTTTTAATTAATTTTATATTTAGGAACCGATCGATATTTATGGCAGGGAGTAATTGGTGGGGGGGGGGGGGGGTTTTGGGGGAAATACGAAAATAAAATTGGACCAAAACGGGACACGAAAAAGGGGGAACTTGGATCATTCGCCTTTGCACGGTTACGCCATATGCAAGTAGAGCCCCGGACTGGTAATAGACATGAAAGGAAGAATTACGTAACTTTACACAATGTTATATGACTGGTTCAATTCCCATATGCTGCCAGATAGAGGCTCTCCTCGCATATGGCGGAACAGTGCAATGGGCGAATAATAATAGGCTTGAACTGATTTTAAACAAGAAACCGTTATTTGAAATTATTGTATTCCAATTCCTTATTGTGCTAGCGATTTAGCAATCTCTGAAGACGCTTCGCATCATTTATCTGTATAGTACAGTAAGTTCCATACCATCCGTCCATACATGAACACCTGCAGTCGGCTGTCACAGTACCACAATTCTGACACACTTGTCGACAATCTATAAGTGTTACAGGAAGTAAACAATATTTCTGTTGTTAAAAACTTACTTTCAAGACCGTGATTGTGTTTCACGTCCAACGAAGGATATACATGTATATCGATGTTGTGGGCAGGAAAAACATTGTATGTGCTTTTGGCCCCTGAATTTGTTTAAAACAAAACCGCCAACATGTTACATAAGAGGTTTTGCTTTAAACATGTTCAGGGGCCAATGACAGATAGGAGGTTTTTCCTGCCAAACAACGACATATTATCCTTGTATTTATTCATCAAACATTGTATATTTATAGTATTCAAGTAAAATAAAGATATAAAAAGGCTTTGTTGTACTTTATTAGTTCTTTTCGATGTACACTGCTTTTTACTTTAAACATGTTAAACAAAAACGTATTTATGTCTGTAACAGTCTGAATACGAACTTCAGCAAAGAGATTCATTTAGTAGGAATGTTGAGATGCAGTGGACCGATCAAGCCATCAGGCAAGATGACGCAAGAAAATTAAGCAGTTTCTGAATAAGAACATTTAAGTAAAACATACCACAAGCTTCATTGTACTCTGAACAAAACCCTGCAATAACAAAAGAAAAGAAACTAATAGTGCAATAGTGCACTTGTTAACTTGATCCATCACTTATGACAATTCTCGTTACAAAGACTTTCCATAGGTCCTAGGTTTACGATCTCGGTTGTACTAGAACATTTTTATATATTTTTGTGTAGATATCTATGTCTATTGTAAGTGTTGAAAAAAAAACCCGTTTCTTTTGTATCCAAAGATGTATAGAGACCGTGTACGGCAAAAAGCAGCTCTTCATTTTATGAATGCTGTCAGCGCCAAACATTTGAAAGTTTTGACCTTTCGTATTGAAGATAATTTCCCCAAAAATATATGGCAGGCTATACCGCTGTGCTAGGAGTCGTTCTGACAGGAAAGCGTTTATTTAGCATACGTATTGATTACGGAATAAAGGGCGTACTGAGCAGTGACGTATCCAGGATTTTGGAACCGAGGGGGCACAACTTGTAAATGTACCGACGGAAATATTTTTTGCCGACGGAAGTTGTCATTTGTTGACCCCTGCCCCCCCCCACTGGCTACGCCACTGGTACTGAGTATAATTATTACCAACGAATACGTAATATAATCTCCGATCAATAATGAAACTTGCCGTGGACTATTCGGTTAGTTTTGGCCCATTATGGTTGCAGAAAGAAATTAAGAGTCCCGGATCAACCTGGCCTCTCTGATATTCAGTCTATATCGCACTGAATCACATTCGATATTCAGTCTATATTGCACTGAATATACAGCATAAATAGCGCCCTCTGTTGGACTCGAGCGGTTCCCGCACGCGTAATTTCTTTCTGCAACCATAATGGGCCGCAGCAGCTCCAATAGCTGTTAAACGTTAACATTGAACGTTATTATTTCGACAACATAGAATATAGAAACTAGTACTATAGTATTTTCAGAAGTAAAATAGCGGGATGAGGTATGGCATATGGAAAGTCTTTGATTGGTTTTTGGTTTATGTCGAAACCTCAAGTGTTCCCTTCATCCAATCAGAATTTGTTTTATATCAAACGAACGTTAACACTTCCCTCTAAAACACCTTTCGTCACTAGGTCAACAGATAACGCAATTCAATGTTATAATAGCAAGGCGAATGTGGTAAATCTGTTGAAAACTACCTATCCACGCACAATTTTTGACCAAAATGTAGGTTTTAAAAGTCAAAGTCAAGTCAAGTGTTCCTTACAATATTTGTCAAATTTTATGTCATAAAATGAAAACCCGCCCACTTATTTTGTCCATACACTAGCGTCACTACAATGAGCAATGGACAATGCTCTTTAAATTGCAAATCTTGTGCAAAAATGTTCGCCTGTTTTTTCATACGGTTGTAAATTCAATGAACTATGACTTTGCTAAAGAGCGCTTACAAATTGATATGAGCTGTTTGAGGTGGCTTCGGGGCGTTAAAACAAGAACCACAAACCGCGAAATTCGGATATCTAACTATTTTGCCCCACATGGCTACAAAGAACCACTAACCGCGAAATATGGTTATCCAACAAGCTTAAGCTATAAATAAGCCGCCGATAGAGGGCAGGGCCTGAAGAATGAGGGAAATTACAGGCGGCATAGGAAGCGCAACACGTGACGTACGAGGCTGGCGAAGATACAGGGCTGACAGCCCCATTCAAAATACACGGTTAGCAATTACAAATGGAAAATTAACATACTCGTTGCAGTGGGGTACTTTGTCGAACCCCGACGGTTTTAGAGTAAGATAATTTTGCTTTGACACCACATAACAAATTTAGAATTGTTTGTGAAGATTCCATGATTATGTGTTAATCCAATGGCGACCTCAAAATTGGCGATATCGCTTCCATCACCGCCTGGGAAATTATGGGGTAAAAAGTGAAAAGTATGAAATGGCAGTGGCGTAACTCCTATGGGCTCTGGGGGGCCGCGCCCCCGGGCACCCGGGCTAAGGGGCACCCATCAGCAGACCGGATACCCTTTCGACACGATAATACTTTGTTATAGGAAAGAAGTGGAAACCTTTACCCACCATGTATAGAATTCTACTCTTCATTTGAGTGCCCCCTCCAACACAAAATTTTCGTGCGCTTCGCGCGCATTGCACATAAAACTGTCATTTGAAAGACCAAAATTCAACTTGATTAGGCTATACCAAATTTGTATGCACATTTTTGCGCGCCCGCACCACAGGTATTGTGTATTCTTTCCTCTGGGCGCCACAAGCCCTAGCTACGTCACTACAGCTAGTGATGAATTTTCAAAAGTAAAGACATTGGAGAAGATGAAAACATTTTTTGTTATTAACATGAAGTTATTCGGTAGGTCTATGGCTTTCAATACCAAAATTGATTAGCTCTGCAGTCTGCACCATGCACACATAGTCCGACGAGTAGGACCTGGTTTTTCTTAGATAGCAACTTTCGCGATTGGTCTTTCTTGCGCCATGTGAGATAGTGATCATAGTCTGAGCTGAGCATAGGCCTACATGTTAACTTAGAAAATAGGTCCTACACCAGTGGCGTAGCGACGGGGGGGGGGGCACGTGCCCTGGGCGCCACCCGTGGGGGCGCCGAATTAACCAATTCAGCGTCGATTCTGCGCCCACTCCAGCTATGAAAGTCTAATTTTTCGCGCGCTTCGCGCGCATTTCAGCACACAAAATCATTTGAAAGATCAATTTAAGACCGATATTCAACTTCATTATGACCAAAGTTAATGCGTGATTGGTCCTATTTGTGTAAATTATCGCGCGATCCTCCCCAAGAATTGGGGAGGGGTGCCAATATGTATCCTTAGCCCTGGGCGCCACAACCCCTAGCTACGCCACTGTCCCACACGTCGGACTATGCACATCCTTGGTCAGGGGCACCCGATCTACTTTCGCCCCCGGGCACCCTGGCCCAAAGTTACGCCACTGTGAAATGGGTGACGGACTGTCTATAGGTATGCGGCCTTGATCTTTTTTGTTGATATTGGGCCCCAGTATAACAATAAAAAATCAAGGCCGCAGGGCCAGCAGGGCCAGCAGGCCGGCGACTCCCAACGACGACTAAACACTCCATGTGGGACCCAAATATAAGGGCCCCGCAGTGCAAGAAAGCAAGAGTAACCAAGAGTAACCAATGTATCGTAGACCAATATAACAGTTACCTTTATGTAAGATTGACCAACAGAGGGCCCTATTTATGCCGTATATTCAGTGCGATATAGACTGAATATCGAATGTAATTCAGTGCGATATAGACTGAATATTAGAGAAAAAAGGTTGTCCGGATCTATACTTACTGCATACATTGTTGTCGCATTCTCCTGAATCAGACTGGCATTGTGTGCAACTTGGTCCGTTCTTGTAGGGTTTCCAGTTGGGATAGTTGGGATAGTTGGTACTGGTTAATAAGAGCGTAAATATCAGATGTCATATCACTGAAATGATCGCTTGGCAGTGGTCTACTTTTCTCTGTTCTTTATTTTCAATAACTGTGTTTGTTTTATTATACAATATATTCTAAACACAGCCAAATTAAAAAGTCGCCACTAGTTCCATTCATTTAATCAGAGTCTGATGAGTTTATGACAAAATAATTTATATAATAATTTTCTATACACTTTCCTTCAAAGGTTGATACCAAATTTGATATCAAAACTTTAATCATCGTGAACATAGAAACCGTTGTTTGGATATTCGTGACTTGAGTTTTGACTTTATGGTGTTGTTATCACAATATACTCTCTCGAGACACTATCGCATTCTTCAGCTCCGCTTGTTCGGCATTATGCCCCTTCGACGGGACGTTCGACAGCCAATCAACAACAAAGACCGGCAAATTCAATATGAATTTCAATAGGGTTAGGGCAGTGTGGTTAAATAAGGCTATGGTTAGAGTATCGAGGTTTACCGTATCGAACAAGTAGAGCGTCGAACATACGACGGTCTACCTACACCCGGTACCTACATTCTTACCCCGGTGCGTAATTACAGGCTTCAATCCACAAGTTAGTTCTACCATCTGGATTTCCGTCCTTGTCTATAGGCTTCGAACAATAGGCTCTGGCGCATCCCACTTCCGATGTCTGCCACCAAACAACCTATGATCATGATAAAATGTATATACCATTGCGAAAACTCCGGTGTTGAATATGCAATGAAGCTTCTGGTGTTAATTTACGGTGTTAGATTGTTAGATTAACACCACGTGGTGTCAATACAAAATCTTAAATGTGCATTGCATACTCTTTTTTTTTAGATCTAAGTGATCAATTACTTGGGTGGAAACCAACAGAAGCAACAGAAACAATTCACGCTCATTGATTAAAATGTTAACAATGATTAAAGATGATAATTTCAACACCCGCACCAGTGTCACTTCTACACCAAAGAGTGTGGACCTCTCAGAACACCGCCGCAGTGTTAAATATGTTCCATTCACACCCAGTGGTGTTTAAAAATGTACACCACAGTGGTGTTGAATATAGGAAATTCAGGCAAAAGGATCAAATCAACATCCAGCGGTGTTGAATAAAACATTAACACCGGAAAAAGGATCAAATTAACACTTCGTAGTGTCAAAATAACACTTAGCAGTGTTTCATTAACACTGAAAAGTGTGGACCTCTCAGAACACCAGCCCGGTGTTAAAATCAACACCGACGTTTTGGCAGTGTAGTAAACAAAAAAAGACAATTACGATGGGAAAAAAACACTAGTCTAATATAATTGGCACAACTTGAGCCGACATGCTGTGCAATGTTCATTGGATTCCACTAATTGAACACAAACAGTAAGAAAACAAATAATAACCGTTTAGTGGGGAAACTGTTCCACCTCGGCCTATCCTCGGAGTGATAGGCCTGTAGCCAGTGCCATGGGAAATACATTCCTATTTCCTCGATATAAACCATGCACACCGACACCGCCTGGCTAATAATTATTTGGTGTAGCAGAGACACTAAAATGAATACACGAGATCGATACACGTGAATTGCTATGCACGATTTTGATATCAGACGAAAATCTTCGGATACCGGGTTAGAAAATGATGAATATCTCCCGTAAATGAATTTTTCTCAAGAAACCAGATGTGGTCTCATACACTTGAAAATACGTGTTGAACAGATATGATGGTCGCTAGAATGCGCTTTGAAAATTGGCCGTGCGCTTTGAACTCAAAATCGGACCAAAACTCTAATTTTATACTGCGTTGGTCCTGTATGGACTACATCGTGTAGTACAGCTGCACTCACTACTAGGCAGTATAAAAGTCGATGATCATTGACCTCAATGGGGTATACAAGCTTATTCACGCACAACCAAGATCAATTACCCGGCTATTGTGAGTAGCCTTAGTCATGTCCCTCGACTAATTATTCGTCTCAAAGAGCTTCAAAGGTCTGAACCAAATGGCCAATCGTGGCTGTGGATTCAACCTACCATGGCGATTTATGCCATGAAGATATAGGGTCGATGACACTGTGCCATGTAGTGTTTTGTTTCATTATACCGAAATTTGAATTCCAGACTGTGGAGATGAGGTTGTAGTGTAACAGCGAAAAACGTTGTCGTCTGCGATAGACGAATTAAGTTACATAATTATTTTTCTCACGAACATTTATCAGGGGCAATTCGTGTGGAAATGTATAAGGGGGTATTTGGCCTGAACTGTCGAAAAGTGGCTGAAAAGAACAAAAAGTGAGACAAATGTCCCCAGTACACTCAGGATTAACGCCCATATGTGTAATAGGACTCCAGAATAGCAATTGTGTGTTCTAGTGTCTTTTATCAATCAAAGCCATAATGTGTGATTTGCTCCCGGATTCGCTCCACAGTGACGCCCTCAATGTCTCGAATTGGTAATATTTGTATGATTGTAATGCTCAATGGTGTACTACAATACCATGCCATGATGTGAAAGACTAATTTATGCCTGAAGTGCTTTAATTACAGTAAAAGTTGAGTTTGAACTTAAACCCAGAGATATCCGGTTTTATTTAGAGTTCATCGATCGAGTGAGTGCATGTGTGCATGTGTATCATTAAATCATTGACATGTACGTGTATTATTATTATGTTTATGCTCCTGGACAGTACAAAGAGCTGGGTATATTGGTACTACTAACACTTACTTGAGCGTAGTGACCACACATCGTATCTGCTTTACATGTATTTGTTTCATAGTCGTAGTTTCCCTTTTCGTTATTATGCCACGCAATCACCGCATTTACTCCAACTGGTTGACCTCCGCCCAACCAGAGATTCTGACCACGGTTTGGATACTTTGCACGTAAAGGGTGGTTTGGAAATCCATGTCCCCAGTAGCACACTGAAGCCCATAAACCGGCGAGATAGGCGAGGTCTTCATTCCATTTCTAAAGTTAAATGTGCAAAATAAACTGGGCTCAAAATATACTTATAATTTTTCTCATGGACATAATAATATTGTCCATCAAAATGAACCAAAATTACACACAGGATTACTTCAATACTCTACTCTATATGACCTGCCAATATCCAAACGGTTATCTTACTGGCACAACTGGAAAATGTACTGACATGGGACCGCTTGTGAGGAAGTCAAAACAAATCGACATACATTATGCAGTCATGTCTACAGCAGAATTCACCACGACCTTTACAGGACTTAAACCCCATTACACCAAGATAAACCTCATTCAAAACAGCTCAACTATGTTAAATCAGGGATGTGTCTCATATCCCTAATTAAATCCATAAACATATGTGTCTGATTTACCTGTGCGATATCGCAATGTGCTGTGATGAAATAGGTATTATAATTTCAGTTGGATGCACCATTACAAAGCAAACGCACATTTACAATACTGAGCGTGTTTCCGAAATAAGAACAAAAGTCTGCATATTGTTATCCAGCCATGTTGATGGTACAACTCATGTCAAACTTGTCACATTTATTGTGATCGTATCACACAAGTAATTGAGAAACATGTCGTTTTAGACTTAATACGGTTTGGAAAAAGTTTTTCCATTTTTAGCTCCCTATCGGGCAGTCAGAACTCCATATTTGGGAGGGCTCGACAACAATCTTCCCAAAATCGCATTTTAATAATTTTTAGATGACCATAGAGGGAAAGAATTGAAGTTTTTTTACAGCTTCTATGGCGAGAATTGATCAAACCGATCACACGATGGTGCTCTCTTCTCTCTTCGGAAAAACAGCTCGACAACAGCTTTCCCGTGACATTTTTTACTTCAAATTGTAGTATGTTAAGGATAAACATTATAATCACATGTGAGCCTCTATGGCTATTATTGGGTGAAGGTTTTCCCTCCAGCCCACTAACTAGTCTATTGCTTATGCCTACAGTACAGTGAGTGAGCTAAAGGTCAATCATCAATTGGAGCGCTGTGTGTGCACTGAATAGGAAAAACGGACAGTAACTGCATAATGAAAGGTAATATCACTTAATACCTAAACACTCTCATCAATAAAGTGTGTGTCCACAAAGCATTCAGTGCATCTGCTACGAGTGTTATTTTTGTAAGGCAATCATTAGACAGGAAGATCCACATTGCTGTTACAATTGCTTTACAAGCACATCAAATGGGCTGTGACGTGTGCTCCATGCCAGTGTGTTTTGCTGTTGTGTTTATAATTGGGCAACTGCTTGGTTACTGACATGTGTTTAGAGTAGAGTATTGTGTGTAATTTTGGTTCATTTTGATGGACAGGATTTTAATAGTGTGAACAATTATAATTATAATTATAAGTTTCTTTTTGAGCCCAGTTTAGATGAAATAAAAGCAAATCCTAATTTTACAAATCGTCCGTTTTTTGTATTGCGGCTTCTTTATATATATTTCCATTATCACGCAGAGAGTTACCCAGCAAACACACAACAGTTTATAGAAAAATTTATAAATGCCGGGTTATATAAATTATATAAAAACGTTTTAATAGCATTCATACAACATTTTGATGCAAAACATTTCTTATTAACTGTTGACAAAATATTTTGTAAACATGTCTGCCCAAAACATTTTACAATAACGTTTTAAAAACGCAATCATGATCTTTATATAACCCGACATTTAAGTGTTATTACAACGTTTTGAATAAACGGGTTTTTTTAAAAAAGAACATAGCTACGCAGTAACTTCAAACATTTACCCGCACAAGATGGTTGCGATTGCACTGTAAGAAGGCCGGAGGAATGATGACATCTGATTACTTAAAAATCCACACAAGGAAAGCGAATCAAAGGAAGTCCCCGGAACACCTTTGTGGGCCTGCTTCATCATGAGGACACAGGATATACATTACCGTGGGCAAATTCTGGCTGGTTTAAGGGATCCAAAATGAGCGTTTATTGCGTTTCGACAGTATTTTTTGTGGGACATGAGAGCACCTCAGACCTATCGAATTGCATTCTGAATACGAAGCATGTCTTTCTGATATCAAATAATTTTCATTTTTTTAAATCACAATATAATACAAATTTTATGACAAATTATAAAAATTTGATATTTTTCAAATTTTGATATATAACAGTCCTCGAAGTAAATTATATAAATCTAATGATATATTCTTAAAGTGTATGTAGCAGGAGGAAATGCCGACGGTCAATTGAAAATTTTGACCTTTCATATTGAAGATATGGATTTTTCCCCAAAAGACCCAATTTTTTTTTGGTGTTTTGGGAAAAAATCCATATCTTCAATACGAAAGGTCAAAATTTTCAATTGATCGTCGGCTTTTCATCCCACCTACATACACTTTAAGTATAAATCATCAGATTTATAAAGTTTACTTCAAGTACTGTTAAATATCAAAATATCAATTTTTAATGATTTGCCATAAAATGTGTATTACATTGCGAATTTCAAAAATCAAAATTATTTGATATCAGAATGACATTCTTCGTATTCAGAATGCAATTCGATATGTCTGATGTGCTCTAATGTCCCAAAATAAATACTGTCCAAACGTTCATACCCCACCCCTTAACGGTGTAATAATAAAATTTGCCCACGGTCGTAAAATTATTTTATTACAACGTTAAACCAACCAAACTTTCATATACAACCATCCTACAACCATTATACAACGTTCCGACGTTGTATTGACTTTAATTTCCTGATGTGCCCACTCCTCCAACCTTATTGGGGCATTTGCATATTAAAGGTATAATATAGATATTTAAAAACAATAAAAGACATTATTTACTCAGTGACATCTTCGCATCAGACATGTGAATTGACCTCAACCCAACCAACCCACCGCCGCAACCAGTGGGCGGACTAAAGTTGTCAGCAAGTCAGCGGTGGCTGACAAGGCCCCTTGCTATATTGGCAATTCGGGCCTCTTGCTATTTTGGTCTTCCGGAGGATATATTGAGCCAAATGTTCTGTACATATTATTTTAACTTTTAATTTGGGTCCTATGGCCAAAATGTAACATTTGAGCTTCTGAGGCGAAAAAGCAACAAATCATTTACATTTGGGCCTCTGTGTCATTTACTTTCGTGTGCCCCACCCGGGGCCAAGGGCCAACATTTATTTTAAATATTATTTACCTTTGGACAACTGGCCCTAATGCCCCACTGCATTATACTCGTGTAATTATAAATAGCATATGCCCTCAATATCTTGATTCGTCTCGTGGATCGGCATTATTTATTAAGGTAGGGGGCCAGAAGACCAAGATAGCAACAGGCGGCATAGGACACGCAACACGTGACGTTCGAGGCTGGCGAAAATACAAGGCCGGCGGCCCCATTCAAAATACACGGTTAGCAGTTACAAATTGTAAAACAATATACTTACAGTGGGGTACTTTGTCGAACCCCAACGGTTTTAAAGTAAGATAATTTTGCTTTTAAACCACATAACAAATTTAGAATTGTTTGTGAAGATTTCATGATTATGTGTTAATCCAATGGCGACGTCAAAAATAGCGATATCGCATCCACCATCATCTGGATAGCAATGGGGCCGGCACGAGGGCCAATATAGCAAGGGGTTCCCGTCAACGTCTTGCTGACAGCTTTAATAAATCCGCCACTGAAGCAAACCAAGCAGGGGAACAGAAATCAATAACAGGTAAACTAGAGAACGATACAGTGTGAGGAGGATATTTTGATTTTAATTGCAAACCAAAGTTCTAAAAAACACTCAACAATCTATTGCACTTTTTAGTTAGTTACGTTAGTAACATAATATACATTCAATGTGAGGTCAGAAGACCGTTAGCTTGAGAAAGCTTAGTATTTGACACAAGGTAAATTGGAGAAAACTTATTTTTACGATGAGTAATACACATAAATTGACACTTTTAAGGATTTGTTTGGAGAGCAGTTTCAACCGTTATACTGAATTGCATATTTTCCACAAGCAATCTTCCTAATATAGGATAACAGTAACTTTTAGCTAGGCTCCGACCTGTCATTGACACTGTTTAAGAATTTCATTTCATTTCGTTTTAAAACTTTATAATTGGCGAAATTGATTTGATTAAATTCACGAGTCCGGGTTATGTGTAAATTTGAACATAACACAATAAAAGTGGATTTAAAATAGCTGGTAAAATCTTTAGACTCTTGAATATGCGTTAACATGATATGTTAGTGAATATACAAATGTTGTAAGAGAAAGAGACTACCTACCATATATTCCATGTTGCTGGCCTCTGGACTTACTTGGCCTCTGAATTCATCGTGTTTATCAACAATGACTTGTTTCTGTTCCTCGGTGTGATTAACCACTTTACAGTTAGCAGCCTGGACAACCGATTCTTTAGAAATGCTTAGTCGCGCTGAAAGTCGATCGATACATGTTAAAATCAGCACAATTCAGAGATACACCTTTTTGCTATGAAATTAATTTTCTCGGTCAAATATAAAGCAATATTTTTTTTTCTTCAGTAATGTCAATTAAAAACTTGGTGCTTGGATATACATTTTTTTACAAATCCTGGTGTTAAAATTAAGCATCAAATTGTGTCTTTTAGTGTGATATTTTGATTTTTATTGGCCTTCAGTTTGCACGCGAGCTTTTTACGGAATTCATTTTTTAGCGTCTCAAACTAATATAGTTTGCTAAAGAAAGATATTTCCCACCTCTGTAAAGCACATCTTGTGGGTCTATATATTATAGTTTTGTTAGAATTTCCGTTTTTATTTTACCCTTTTTCCCTTCATACTCCGAAAATGTCTAACTCATTACTTTTATCTCGAGAGCAACCAACAGAAATAGTCGATATTTCCTTTGTTGTTTATCCAGGTCAATTTTCCATTGAAAGCAAATTGCCCGACCAGCGATTTGGTAGCCCAAATCCCCAATTGAGTGTTCTGGTTAAACATGATCAGTAGGAGCGCTATAGGCCTGGGAATTTCTTTGCTATATTGAAGTTCTAGCAACACTGTAGCCATGCCGGTATTCCTATTAAACCCAGGGATATCGATCCACAATGCTAGTATTAGCCTTAGATTTCACTCGTTGATTTTGAAAAATGGTCAGCCGGCAGTTAAAATAGTGAAATGAAAACGCAAATTCTGACAAAACTATGATATATCGCTCACGGTGATGTGCGTTAGAAAGTTGGGAAAAATCCTTCATTAGCGAACTATCTTACTTTGAAAAGCTAAAAGGTTGATCCAAAAAAGGCTCGCGGACAGAGTTTAAGCCTATCAAAATCGAAAATCTTACACTAAATGACTAAATTTCACGCCTAAGTTTAACACTAGAATTTGAAAAAAAATACAGTATCAAGCACTACAATTTTTCCTGACATTTACTGAAAAAATGAAAATGATTGCTTTTCATTTGGCCGAGAAAATTAATTTTACATCGAAAAGGTGTAACTAAAAATTTAGCTCATGTCAACACCAAATTCGATCGTTTGTATTGCCTCATTAAATGACTGAGTGAGCCTTGCCAAACAAAAGAATCGGTTGTGCAGGCTGCTAACTGTTTACTTGCATCATACAAGTCGTCAATAGCGTCAACGTTGGCTCTCTTATGCATCTCATGTTCAACAATGGATTGAAAGTCGATGTTGGACTTTTCGCTAAGTTTGGATGATAGCGAAAAATGATCATTATCGAGAATAGCAAAAGTGATCACAAGTAACAAGAAGTAAAGCATTTTGAGTTCTGTGTTGATAATGCCCGCAGCTGCAGATCAGTGTTGGCCTTTGGTTTGATTGAATACCAGTTTTATGATAGCCATATAAATGATGCCCTACTTTTTTTTTTAACCCAGGGCTAGGTCATATTATAAACATATTTGCAGCAATTGGAAATACGAAGTAGGATTATGAATATTGCTGAGATGTACTTTTTCCAGATGGTAAAATTGCCCGTTCAGCTAATTACTAGCATAATACTGGTAATTCTTATAACCACTACTTGATTTCCATATGTTCTCTCTCATATGCCATGCTCTTTCGCCAACTCTATCTCTCCTCCACCCCTTCGACCTCCCATCCCAGGGCCTTCTCAATTTTAATGCATCCAGTGCCACTATCGATCTTCTTCATAAACCAAATCTTGGCCACTTGAGTAGCTTTGAGTGCATGCCACATGCCTTCCTCACAGTGAGTTTGGGGCCTCCAAATTTTGGCCTGGCCCTGGGCCCCCAAAAGATAAATCCGGCCCTATCCATGCATCCTCACCCACATAAAACACTGAACCTGACGTTGAATATACATTTGTACCGTACATCAAGGATTGCGCCAAACACTGATGCGAAACGCAGTCGATTAAAAATATTATTACTTGTATTTTGTATAGACCGCCTGGTCAAGATTTTACAAATTAAAGGAGTTCACGTCCCAGCAAACACAAAATGCTTCACAGAAAACGTTAAATGTCGGGTTTATAAGTGATATACATAAAGGGTATAAAACGTTTTAATAGCATTTTGAAACATAGTTGAAAACTGAGTGCAAAACATTCTACATTGACTTTTTCCAAATCTGCATCATATTATTGATTAAAAGTTGGGTAAGACGGTATTTTATTTCTTTGAACAAGTTCATTAGGAATGTAGATTTCAACTGTAAATTTTGTTCATTTTGAAGTAGTGTGTTCAAAAAGCATGGATTCTCTACTGCCATGAAACCACATCGCACCATTCGCAGTATGCTCGTCCACCCTAAGGACAAACTTCTCCCCCAGCAAAAAGCGGAGGCCATTTATGAGATTCCCTGTGGTGACTGCCCTAGTTCCTATATTGGCGAAACTGGCCGTCCCTTTGGCACCCGACTTAAAGAGCACCAAAAAGAGGTTGAGAAATTTGAAGCCAGACCATTCACACGTGCAAATCGCAAATCTTCTGTCACAGAGATTCACAAATCTGCCATCACTGACCATGTTGCCTCCACAAATCACTCAATCAATTGGGAGGAATCCAAAGTCATTGATCGTGAAGCTGATAAGACTACCATGTGGCTCAAGGAAGCCATTTGGATCCGCAGAAAAGGTCATGACACTCTAAACAAGGACGAGGGTGCCTACGCACTCAACAACATCTTTGACCAACTCATCACGCCCTCTACGGTGTCTCCTGTTACCCATAAAAGGAAACAGTCAGATGTGATGAGTTGCCAGTCTGATGAAGCCACTAGTGTAGTGGTGAAACGTCACTAAAACCTGAGTCAAAAACTTCGTTTTTTCTTAGGAATTGTTCAAAATGAACAAAATTTACGGTATTTTATTTATTTTAATCAATTATTTCTGGTCATGTAACATGTTTACAGTGAGTCTTTTTATATTGAATTCACGCGCTTTTGCTATCTACTGAAGATAGCTCAAATGTAATGCATACCGTAAAACCCCGTCTACAAGGATATACCTAAGAAACGCCCTCAATAAAATTGGTTGCTTTTTGTATTTGGAGTTTGAGCAAATATATACTGGCACTGGGTGGCTATGCATTCCATCTAAGTATGTTGTAACACCAATCAATTGTATTGACACAATAACGACTGTTTCGTATATCAGGATCGTATAGCTCAATTGATAGAGCGTCAGACTTTGGAACTGAAGATGCTGAAGAGAGCATGGTCCGGGCACCGGTTCCGTTTTTTCATTCTCGTTTAATTTTAACTTTTGACATGTTCTTTTTATCTTTCTTCAAATCTACCTTTCTACTTTTAATTTTAGGTGTGTTTTTTTTTGGGTTTTTTTTTTTTTTTTTTTTTTTATTTTTATAGTTTTTTTAGTTTTTTTTAGTAGTTATTTTGTGGTTTTATAGAAACTAGTAAAAGCATTTATTCTAAATAATAGCGAAACCCACGGTTAGACAGATGTGTTGTAACTACTTGTCTGTCCTCGTCTTTGCAATAAAAACCTATGTTGCACCTTTGTGCCATCCCAATTCTTGAGGAATGGTAGGTAGGGTGCGTTTTTGGCTTAAGCACGATTTTGTTTCTACTTGAAATGAAATCAAAATAAATATTGTTCTGTTGCCACAATTGCAGTTTTTCAATAAAAAAATAGATGAGGAATAATAATTATTCCATATTTGAATCTATTGTCCCATCAAGAATAGAGTGTCTTCAAAAACTTCAATCAATTCATCTGACAAAGGAAACTATTCTGGTCATTCAATTTTGTTTCGCTTGCACCTGTTATATCACAGGCGTTGGTAGAGAAGGCACACTTCTCTTGTCTTCACCGAAGTAGTGATGTAAACACTAACATGATTAATTACCATAGCTAGCAATGGACATACACTATTTTTTTTTCCACTTGAACCCATACTCATAGGCTATTCGCTGTCGATGTGACGTAATTAATCGGATTAACTACCATAGCAATTGATGAATACAATTTCGAATATATAGCCCTGCACTTCATCGTTCACGTGGCACCTATGCATTGAACCATAGTTGTCAAAGAAATGCTAATCACTCGCCATGTAAGATTAGTATTTATGAAAAGAGTGGTATTCAATCTATGTTTGGTGACATACGCGGGTGATTAGTGCAATCTGCTTGATGGTAGTTATTGCGATTATTACGTCACTTCGACAGCGAATTGTAGTATAGACGAATCCAACAAGCCAAGTGATGGTCAGAATTTATTCGGCCATTATACGCTGGTGAAGTTACGTAATTAATCGGATTAATTACCATAGCAATAGGTGAAAACAATTTTGAACATATCGCGCTGCGCTACAAGCAGGTTACACTCATCACCTGTACTGTGTATGTCTGCAATCATAGATTGAATGCAATACTGGTCTTTTCAAAGATACTAATCTTACAGGTGCAGCATGATATGGTTCAATGAAGAGGTACCGCCCCGGGGGTACCGCCTGAACGTATCAGTGTATAACGCGGTATATTCAAAAATTGTTTTCACCTATTGCTATGGTAGTTAATCCGATTATTACGTAACTTCGCCAGCGTATTGAAATAAAACAGGAGGATGTGAGTTCATAAGGGCAATGTCGGGGATTATAGGTCACAATCGATGTGGAGAGATGAGAGGTCCGACCAACAGCCATAGCGAATGGTTCATGTTCAACTAATTCCAGCGGACGGTCTGTGGCTAGTAAGGAATCGTCTTTGACCACGTCAGGAAGATATCAGAGAGATATTTAATATCCCGAATTTATAATAGGCCTATGCCTACCAGTTCCATCGTATAACCGATCTGCTAGAGAATATTTGTTACCATGTTTAATAAATTCGTATTTATCGTATAATAAAATGTAGCCAAATGTATATTATGTGTCACACGGTTTTCTGCTGAACCACTAGCAGGCTATGTTACCACATCTATGACAATGACAAAGGTGAATTTTGATGATTTTTACGATCGTCCGGATGAGCAAATCACTGAATGGGTCTTTAGTTCCTCCTCTCCTTATCCTGCCAATATTATATGAATCAAAGAAAAAAAAGAAAAAAGAAAATTAAACAAGAAAAAAAGACAAAGAAAAGAAACAATAAAAGAAAAACAATAGAATAAATTAAACTAAATATGAAAAAAAAAATGATCACGAAAGGAGTCTTTAGAAAATGCAAGAAAATATAAATGAAAAGTTTGAACAATATTTTGTTTATAAAAGTTTGTGTGACCGTGATGAGGCTCGAACTCACCATCTTCCGATCTAAAGAACCAAAGTCTTATGCCTTGCTAAGTGAGCTATGCTCGTGAGATGCGAAATAAAGATAAAATAATACATTGTATACCTGCTTGTGTCGGTAAATGATTTGCTCAAATTCCATAATGATATAATATTGTGGAGGGCGCTAGCGTGAAATATGCTATCATCACAGTCGCTACTATTCCTTGTAGACGGGTTTCTACGGTATTGTTTCATCTCTTGAACGAATTAAATAGATTTATGTTTTTTAGAATTGATGTTGGTAATATCTACCGAAGATCAAATTAACATTTCTAAGCGTTGCGAATTTTTTTCTGAACCCATGTTTTTTTTAAAGATAACTCAAATTAAACGCATTTTGTCATTTTGTTCCTCAACGAGAGATTGGTGCTATCTCTCTCTCTAGGTGTCATATACTAGGACGTTGGCGATCATGTCATGCCACAATTCTCTGTTATATGCCATCTCCAGAAGCTCTTTCGCTTTATGTTCAGCTCCCCTTTCTTTTAGCCAGTCTTTCAGATTTGATAACCACATCACTCTCTTCCTGCCTCTGCTCCTTGTGCCTTCTATCCTACCTGTCAATACTAGGTTCTCGAAACCATCCTTTTGGAGGATATGACCACAGATTCCAATACGGTATCTGTGATATGACCAAGGAATTTAAGCTGCTTAACTTTGATTTCACGTAACAGCTTCTTGTTCACATTTGCTCTACTTAGGACATCGTCATTAGACACTTTATCAGTCCACGGGATCTTCATCATTCTTCTAAGGAACCACATCTCACAGCTCTCCAATCTTCTTTTAATGTCTGTTGTTATTGACCATGCTTCACTTCCATACATTAGTACAGGAAAATATAGCAGTTGAGTACCCGAATTCTGGTCTCTACACTGAGGGCACTGTTTTTTAAGATCTTGTCTAATTTTGAGAACATCACAGACTTAGCCAGTGCAATTCTTCTCTTTACCTCCTTAATACATCTTGCATCTTCTGTGATTAGACTGCCAAGGTAGTTGAAGGAGGAAACTTGCTTAACTCTTTGATCTTTCACCTTCAATATGCATGTTGGGCTTTCAGTCTTTGATACTACCATACATTCTATCTTCTTGCAATTTAACGCCCGGATTTAACGATAGACCTTTCCTCTCACTTTCCTGAACCACCACATCAAGAAGCCTTTGCAGATCCTCCTCAGACTCAGCTAATAGGACAGTGTCATCTGCATATCTTATGTTCGTGATGTTATGTCCACCTATACGGAGACCATTTTCCTTTTCTAGCTCCCTTAGAATCAGCTCACTGTAATAATTAAAGAGACCTGGTGACATCACACATCCCTGTCTGACTCCTCTCTTTTAAGATGCTGGTATAATTTTTCACTACAATGCACGCTGTTTGGTACTGGTTTCAATAAAGCCAAATATAGCGGTCAAAAATAAGCATGTTTAGTAATAGAGATGCCACTTTGTGGCTACTTCCCGCGCAACAGTTTTGGACAAAAGAGACAACCGAATAGAATTAATCGTATTAAAGAGTCCTCTTTATCTGTTTAACCAGGTTGTCAATTCTGAAAAGTGACGAACAGAGATATTTTGGTTGAAAATGTGTTTTTTGTGTCTCTTTTCCCATTTTCCCCAAATATGTCAAATATTAAAGTAGCCATAGCTTCAAAACAAAATTGACTGCAACCTTTATTTTTGCTCTGAATAGTAGAGGGCATTAATATTTTATATCTGTTAACACAAATATTCCATCATACCATATTGAGGCAAAATTTGGGTTAAATTTTCATGACTTTTCATGATTTTTATAATTTTTTACCAAAAATGTACATTTGCGCTATTTTTTGGGTGAAAATTTATTGACAATAAATGTATATCAATGTGTATTGAGCTGGATGTTTGAACTGAAAAGTTAACAGTGACATATTTCTGGGACCCATATTTTTTACCTATGACCTTCAGAAACCATAGGCCATTTCAGCACAAAATACATATTATTTGGATTTTTCACTTTTATACATAAAATACATAGGACCTATAGCAATAACAAGTCCCATGATTTAAGATTTAGAGAGACCTCACAGTGGACAAAGCTTCCAATGGTGTTAAAATGTAGGCATATATCTACACACTACTCTGAGTCTGATCTTAAGGGATCTGGAATGAGCGTTTTGAGCGTTTCGACAGTATTTTTTGTAGGACATGAGAGCACATCAGACATTTTTGATATATAACAGTCCTCGAAGTAAATTTTATAAATCTAATGACATATTCTTAAAGTATACGTAGCTAGGAGGAAAAGCCGACGATCAATTGAACATTTTGACCTTTCATATATTTGAAGATATGGATTTTTCCCCCAAAAGACCTTTTTTTTTTTTAGTGTTTTGGGAAAAAAAATCCATATCTTCAATACGAAAGGTCTAAATTTTCAATTGATCGCCGGCTTTTCATCCCACCTACATACACTTTAAGTATAAATCATCCGATTTATAAAGTTTACTTCGAGTACTGTTAAATATCAAAAATATCAATTTTTAATCATTTGCCATAAAATGTGTACCGTACTACATTGCGAATATCAAAAAATCAAAATTATTTGAGTAATTCTTCGTATTCAGAATGCAATTCGATATGTCTGATGTGCTCTAATCCCGGGGGGGCACTCAAATTTTTTTGGGTAGGGTGTGCCACCGCCAGTTTCGAACTTGAGGTCTAAGGAACTGATCGGACAGCCAAAAGGAGGGTCTAGGGAACTGATCGGCCGGTCAAAAAGGGGGTCTTGGGAACTGATTGACCGACCAAAAGGGGGGTCTTGGGAACTGATCGGCTGCCGAAATCCGAAAAATCTCGGAAACTAAACCCGCAGGCCAAACCAGGGTTCAATTTTGTTGCGTTTTTGCCACAGATTTTTGAAGGAATCGATTTCACTTTGAATTGTGCATTAAATTATTAATCAGGAAAACCATTAATGCAAAATAGGTCTGGTTTAGCCAATACGATGGAAACCTCAACAAACAAAGCAAAACAGCATTCAAATCAAAAATTACTAGACCCTGTAGACCTTCAATCTATGCTATTAGCCTACTGATAATTATAGCAGCAGCCCACCATAAAAACAAATCCACAAGAATTATTTTTTTCAGTGCCGAAAAGAAAACATTTAGACAACATTGAACTGCCATGCTTATCTATGCATGAGATGATTGAGTGAAGTGTGCAGAATTTGACAGCCATTCCACTCCCGATTTCACTAGACCAGTAGATCGTAAATTACCTTTTAATTCATTGTTTATGGAGAGCTGCAAGGATGTGTACATAATTATTTAAGGTACTTTTCCTCATATTTGGCAATTTTATTCCCAAAAGAGATCTCAAAATCATTTATTTCTAGCTAAATGTTCACCAGCTGGAGCCATCGCGGTCGTGCAGTGCTGCAATGTTTATATCAGTCAACCAGTGTTGCCATTCTAAAAGGAGCCCAAAATCCCGCCCAAAGTTCACTTTACAATGTGTTTCAATGGGAAAGAAATTAATGGAAAATTCCCTTTGAAGTTTTTGGGCTCGCAAAAGTAGCTTTTGGGTCTGCTTTTGGGCTTGAAATGGTAGGACAGAAAACACGCCTCTCAAGATGCCGATGAGAGCGGAAATCGATGATCTGAGGGTCTATGGAACGGCTAGAAACATTTTTGGGCTTCAGAGCGGGCAAACAATGAATTCAGAGGGTCTAAGGAACGGCCAGCGGCTCTGAAAAAGGGGGTCGTCGCCGCGGCACATACCCGTATAGCTGGGAAATGTGAGTGCCCCCCCCGGGGCTCTAATGTCCCACAATAAATACTGTCCAAACGTTCATACCCCACCAATTAACATTTTACCCGGCTGGCATTTCTGAAAAGTGACGTGTTCTGAGAAATTTGGGTTGAAAATGCAGTTTTCGTGATTTTTTTTTTGGTCGACAATATTTTACTAAATATGTGAATATTAAATAACTTTGAAATTAATTAATATGAACTTCATTAATTGCTGTGGAGAATACATACATGCAAGTAAAAGTAATTTAAAAATGACCCTTTGGCGTATTTGAAGCCAATAAAGTGATTTCAAAAGTGGTCCTGTTTTGGATTGATAAATGAAGAGCTTTGTTGCAAAACCCCTTACATCTACTCGAGCCAATTGGCATAAATGATTGTTGCTGTGATAACTGTCACACATGCGATTTATACAACTACCGCCTCAAATTGAAGTACCACAACCAGTTCATATAAATAATATAAATTGCAATAAATGCTTTTGTAAAGCAAACATGACGATGAAAACGGCAGTGTTAACGACGTTGAAGCCACATCCATGAATTTCATTTAGCAGGAACGTAACCTCAGACTTGTGTTGGTAACCAGTCATTTTTGTCAAGTCCAAGTCCAAGTCATTTTGTCCAAGTCACAAGTAGGCCTAAGTCAAGTCATTTTGCAAAAGTTGCAAGTCAAGTCACAAGTCGCAAAAATAGTGACTCAAGTTGTGACTCGAGTCCAAGTCACACGACTCGAATCTACACTGAAAAAAACAGTGCTGCAATGCACAGTGTCCGTCCTGTGAATCTCAGACTATTCGTTTTCAGTCTTTTTGGAGATTCGAGAGAGATATTGCAGTGATCCTTTTTGGTGATGTATGACTGCCGGGTAACATTAAATATTTTTCTCAGTAGTCTTGTGCATAGCAACCATCAAGTGCCTTCATAAACTTTGATATAATTGTCCAGGTTTCTGCACCATACATCAAGACTGAGTCAACTGTCGTGGTGAAAAGCTTGATTTTTAGATTTCTAGGCAGGCTGCTCTTCTTGCTCATGCTGTTGCAGACTTTCCACACTCGGGCTTATATATCCTACCAATGCAGGCCCCGAGGACGAGGTACGAGGGTCATTTAAAAGGTTCTACCTCCTTCATTACTCTCTTAAATTGGAAGATTGAAATATGTCAATATTTTGATGTAGGAATCAATCTAAATAGATTGAAAAATAGATTGAAATGGGTTTTTTGTTCACTCTAACTCACTTTGTAGACTGATTTCAACTTAGTGTTACTCCTAATGTACTGCCAAATGACATGTGTTACATATGTTTGGAATGAGATTTCAAACTGTTTTAGAATGAATATTTGCAATCTTTTTTTAACTGGAAAGGACCTGTCCCTAATTTGGGACGGCAAAAGATTGAAAAACAATGAAAATCAATCCTTTCTACTGAAAATTTAATCGAAAAAGATTTGCCCCTAACTTTAATCACTAAAAGATTGTAAAATATTGAGAAATTCAAATCACTTAAATCTTGGCTACAAAATGAAAGTTATTTAATTAAAATGTGTTGGATTAAGATGTGTTGGTTAAAGTAAATACATATTTGGTACATCGGAAACGGTCTGGAAAGAAAGGCTGATTTTTGATTACAACTGTTACCAACATCTATGTGAAAATCATTAATGTACAGATTTGTTTTTGAAACTGATCAAATCGCAAAGTTGCGTAAAGTTGCCCATAGTTGCCTAAACATTTTGCAAAGTTGCGCGAAGTTACCCAAAGCTTTTCATAAAATCGCGCAATTAGCGATAAAAGTAGCGGATTAATTTAATCACTTTTATCCTTTTTGTAATACATTTTATGCACCAAAACACTTTGTAAAGGTACATGTAGGCCTGCTTCAAGCTATTAGCTCAGTTGATAACGCCAGTAGGCCTACCCTATGTTCCAAGAAGCTGGGTTCAATTCCTGATAGTTTTGTTTTGTTTTGTTTTGGGTTTTTTTTTTGTTTGTTTGATTTGTTGTTGTTGTTGTTTTTTGTTTTTGTTTTTTTGTTGTTGTTGTTGCTTTTTTCTGCTTCCTTACTAAATTAAGTTAATTAAAATAATTGTTCAAATATCACTGAATTTCAGGTCAAATAGAAATGTGTACCATTTTTTCATAAATAAAAGGAATAAAAGCAGGCTATCAACTGAGCTAAAACACTGTCAATGTTGATTTTGATTTAAACTTGTCAGTGATCCAAACACAAGGAATTAATCCCTACATCGGAATTTTCAGATGGTACTACATCTTTCATCAGCGAGTGGATGACTGTAAGCTACTGTAGGCCTATCAGGATCATCAGGTACCGGATCAGGTACCATCTGAAAAGTTACTCACTCGCTGATAAAAGATGTAGTAAAATCTGAAAATTCCGAGGTACGAATTAATTCTTTGTGTTTGGATCAAAGGTTTAAATCAAAATCATGATTTATACCAACACAGATGAACTTTCATGACTGTCAATATTATTTAGTATTTGGTACAACAACCATTGTTTTGTATAATTTGACGTAGCCTAGTCTTTTGTCCTCGGTGATGGGTTTCACGTTTCTCAAATTGTTCAAATGTTTCTGTGTTGATGCCTTTTTGTATTAGCCTATATTAAGGAAACTTCAGACTACACAACGAAGTATGGAAAGAATGATGCTGGGGTATACAAGGAGAGACCGGAAAAAGAACAGCTGGATTAGGGAACAAACAAGGATGTGTTAACAACAGTAAAAAGAATTAAATGGAGGTGGGCTGGACATCTGAGTTGGATAACAGATGAAAGATGGAGTCAGCTCACAACAGAGTGGCAACCGTTATAAGCTGTTATATGGAGTAAGGAAAAGAGGAAGACCTCGAGCTAGATGGAGAGATGAGCTGGTCAGCTACCTGGGAACAACAGCCTGGACAGGAATTGCAGGAGACAGGAGAAATTGGCAGAATTTAGGAGAGGCTTTTACCCAGCAGTGGGATGATATGGGCTGATGATGATGATGATGATGATGATGATGATGATATTGCATCTTTGCTTACACTGGTGGAAATTTAAAACGAGAATTCTTTAAAAACTATGAGAATTGGACAAAACTCTGAGAATTGAAAATGTTCTCATTTCTATGAAACTTTCTCATCCAAATGAATGAGAATTACTAATTATTGTGTCAACAACCTGACACATTGTTAATGAGAAAATTTAACACTTTAATACAATGTGATAGGTTACTGACACGTTTAATTTAGTGGGCCTATAGCTCATTCATTTGAATTGGATGAGAAAGTTTCCTAGATAGGCCTAGAGATGAGAAAATTTTCAATCTCATAGTTTTTGTCTAATTCTCATCGATTTGAAAGAATTCTCATTTTAAATTTTAACTAGTGCAAGTGGGAAAGGGTCGACTTGTTTTCAATGTCTAATCATTTTAAAAGCTTTTTTTTTTCTTCTTTTTTTTGCCTCATCTTTAATATTTGCTCAACATACGTGAGCAAATAGTGATGTTAAGCTAATAGGCCTATGCCTACGCGCTAGCTTAGTAGGGCCTAAACGTAGGCTAAAGTATTTTGGACCCTGGCCGGCGTATTTTCTGTTTTTTACTCATTTTTGAACTTCATAATCGCAAAGATTGGAAAAAAATGAGGTGAATATGCAGCGTAACTCGGTGTATGATTTGCTTTGCAAAAATGCAATTTTAAAATGCATCACCACTGCGCCGTTTGAGTGTTTTAAAAGTTTTCTAACTCGGTAATTTCCGGGGGTAATTTATACCCTGGGAATCCGCCTGCTGGGAATAGTCTACAACTTGCCCTACAGCATTGTACTAATTTCAAAGCAATAAAATGAGAATATCGATTAATTAGAGGTCAAAGGTTAATTGTAAATACATAAGTTTCTATTCCTTGTAAAAGTTTTCAAACATTTTCACATATTTTACATTTTATAGTTTATTTTTTTAAGTATATTTAATTTTATATATGTTTCTATTAAAATACTCATTACATTCGATACTTAAATACAGATTTCAGTCCAAAAAACTTAATTTATAAGAAATTACTAAAATAAAATCTAGTATTACGGCTTTGTTGATGTTTCGGCTTTTTCAATGGCGCTACCGGTGCGCCTAACCCATGAAACATGCATACGTGTACTGCATGTTTGCCCGTTCTGTAAGTGATGACTTTCTGCCTTAGTAATGCTAGTTTAGCGCTATGCCATGATCAGTCTAAAAAGTATGCCGTCGTAAAGTGATTTCAACAATAGGTGAACAGATCGAGTATAATATATAAGTGTTTAAGCTTAGGTATGATCCGCACAGTGCGTGAAAAATAGTTTTAAGCTTTCATCAACTTCAAGTTCTGAGTTCACAAGTTCATGAGCTTTCGTCGTTCGAGCTGTATGATCACCTCGACCTGAGCAGGAATTCAATTCAGTTCTTTATCTTGTGGTATGGTAAACACCATTGTACAAGTTGGCAGGAGCTCAAGTAAATAACAACCTCCATAATCGACACACAACTCAACCAAAGAAAAAAGTGCAATCTTCAACAACTCCAGAAATGAACGAATGGAAAACTAATGTCCGTACTCCCATCCACTACACATCCAATGGTGGTACGTCCGTCATGCGGTTCAGACCAAAAGTTGTCGCTTTTGTTGTGCTAATAGTTCTTGTACTCTTGATCATACTTTTGTTACCAAATCCAAAGCAAGCTTCTGGTGGTGAAAGTCGCGTGTTATTTGATCGGGGGAATGCAAACATTATTCGTGGTAGTTTTACCATGTCATCGTCTGCATACAATACAACTTATCCAATGTCTCCTGTCAAAAGAACTTCAACAGGTAGAAAATATAGAATAGGTATGATAACTGATTTAGATACAAATTCTAAACTTGAAGATCCAAGTCACACTTGGGTTGCATACATGAAGAAAGGGTACCTAACTATTTCATCATCCAATAACATTGTTACTGTTGACATTGACGATGAAGAAATTGCATTGCAGTCCCACTTAGCACAAGGGGATCGTGCAATGGAGCTATCAGAACTAGTATGCTTTAATGGTAAACTCTACACTGTTGATGATAGGACAGGTGTTGTGTATCAAGTTTTGGATGACAAGGTGCTACCCTGGGTGATTTTACCTGATGGCGATGGATCTTCAACAAAAGGTAGGAGCTCTCAAATTTTTTACTTACTTTTTACAAGAGCACAAGTAAGGTCTATTAATTTATTTAGAATTAGAAGAGCTTTCTTTAAAAAAATCTGTTGAAAGGATCCATTTTTTGAAGGGAAATTTGATGAGGAATCTAAATTCTAATGGATTCAATTTTTCTGTATGGGTTAGGGGTAAAATGTTTCAGTTCTAAATATGTTGAATTTGTAAAAAATTCTAACATACTTTGGGACACCCAGTATTTTGAGCTTACCAAACGGCTGTGATTTTTCTCTTCCAAAGTCAGTTGGCTGAGCTTCCCCTACCCTCTAACCAAATAAATGTTGTTTACTTTTTAGTTTATTGCAGCAAGTTAATTTAGTAATGCATTACATTTTAAAGTATCCATTTTTTTATCCAGAATTTTTTTATTCCACCCTAAGTAACTTCAAGGTCACCCTGTACAATGAGTCAAAACAATGTATATTGCTAAATGTCTTCAGCTTGTTGTGAGCCATTCCATGTCAATTCAACTAGGCCTCCACATTGACCCTATGCTCATGTGTTCCCAATATGCCAAAAGGAAGAAATCTGGAAATAGAAATATTTTGCCTGCTAGGGAACAAGCAACCATCAACATTGCCATTTTATGGACCTTTTTTCATTTTGTCACATAAACTAATGAAAGGAAGACCCCAATTATATCAATTATGTCCTCTTCACATTTAGGGGATAAAAGGAAAAAGAATATACATGTATCGTTTCTCCGCAGGGGGTAATTTAAGAAGCGTTTTATCACAATTAGTAATTTAAGGTACTTTCAAGGTGCTTTTTAAACCCTATTAAGGAAGTGCTTGATAAAGTTATTTTTTGTGGCAGTCTAAGCCCAGTGGGAGTAATCGAGAGTTATAAAGAAAAAAAAATCCTGAAGCGCTTCATTTAGGTGAACAGCGCCCTCAAAGTTGAGCTTTTCCATTTTTGGCCCCATTTTAAGGGGAAAATTGATGAGCCTGTGACACTCCATCTATTACTCTACTTTTTTATGGTTTTAGTAAAGCAGGCAGTCTATTTTCAAAATCTATAGTGCTCTGTTTGTATATTTTTGATTTAAATTGATTTTTAGGCTTCCAAAATCACTGAATAGCATGCAATTTCCCCATATCACAGAGAATATAGGGGTTTATTATGGGATTTCCATTGCCTGTAACTGTATTCAAACTGTTATCAAAGTTTTATATTGAAGGAAATGGTAATCTACCATGAGAGGTTTTGATTGACCAGTGTGAAAACAAGTGGTCACAAATTCTATAACATTTATGTTTTTCGTAGATTTTGGAGGCCTAAAAATCCATTTTTAAAATATAACAGAGCACTAGAGATTTTGAAAATAGACTGCCTGCTTAAATACTAAAACCATGAAAAAAAATGGAGTGCCACAGGCCCAAATTTCCCCTTAAAATAGGGCCAAAAGTGGGAAATCTCAATTTTGAGGGCGCTGTTCATCTAAATGAAGCGCTTCAGGATTTTTTTCTTTGTAACTCTTGAGTACTCCCACTGGGCTCTAACCTGCCACAAACAATAACTTTAACAAGCACTTCTTTAATAGGGTTAAAGCACTTTGACCAACTTAAATGTTATAAAATTACCCCTGCGGAGAAACAATATACCGTACATTTTTTTCCCTTTTATCCCGTAAATGTGAATTGATATAATTGGGGTCTTTCTTTCATTGATTTATGTGACAAAATGACCCCAAGTATTGAAGGGGGAAAAATATCCCTACATGTAAGAATGGAGATGTTGATGGTCGCTAGGTGGGGCCGTCCCTTAGCAACCAAAGTATTCAAAACAAAATTTCGGCCGGATTTCTTCATTTTGGCATGTTGGGAATACATGAGCATATCAGCCAATTCCAAGAGGGTCAATGTGGAACTTGCTGAAATCCTGTTGATTTGATATAAGTTCTAAACAAGAATTTCCCTGATCAAGTCAAATTAAAGTGGAATGTGAATTTTAAAATCAGACAATTTTATTTATCCTAACAGTTGTAATTAGCAATTGTGAAAATATATTCTTGCAACACTGTCAGCCTGATTTTGTGGTGGACCTCATTGGTGCCATTGGGCTTTTCATGCAAGCTTAAAACTAGGGCAAAGCTTGCAAACATAGCAGATATGACCTAACCTGTACCAGAAATTCAGACCGGGTGCCTTTTATGGACAGTTGGGTTCTGGTACCCAAGTTCCTGGGAATTTGATTTGGTCCACGTTTTTATTGTCAAATTTCCTTTGTATCTTTTTTTTGTCTTATTTTGACTTGTATGGCATCCATATTTTTGACACTTTCTTGTTTAGTAATTTATCTTTCACAATTTCCTCTTACTGACCAGTGTGTTTTTTCACACCTCGTCTGCTCTAGAGTGGAAATGGGTATGAGTGTAAATTGCATATATATTTTGTATCTTCCAAGTTCAAGAAAATGCCTTGATTAATTGGTGATAATTTTTAATAACGTACATTTCTAAATAATATGTCTACTGCTCAGTGCCAGAAGTGGTTAAGTCACTTTTGTAATAGCTGTCCTGTGAACATTTGGCAATTTACACACACGATATAAATTGTACTCATCTGCAACACATGGTACATGTAGTTTAATATTGCACTTGCACACTTCAGGCAGTGAGCAGTCAATATGTACATAGTACAAGTTTTGATTTAAGGCTAGTGGATATGGAAATTAGTTTCCAATCCCCCCCCTCCTGGGAGAGGAACTGGCATTTTTATGCCTCCACCGCGAGGCATACTGTTTTTGCAATGTCCGCGCTTCCGAGTTTCCGAGCTTCCGTCCGTCCGGATGCTGTATCTCGGGCATGGATGGGCGGATTGACTTCAGAATTTCAGGATAGGTGGGTCATGGTCCAAAACTCTGGATACTTTTTTTGGGTGGGGTTCAAGGTCATATACTGAGGTCAAAGGTCAATCTGAGGTCAAATTAGTAAAAATGGTCATATGGGCATATAACTTGGTGGGTACAGTCAACATTTAAAGCCAAATTTTTGGAAGGTCATTTTGGGGTCATCCGGGGTCACCCAGGGGTCATCTGAGGTCAAATTACTAAATTGTGTCGAACTGGAATGAAATTTAATGGGTATAGTCAACATTTAGAGCCAAATTTTTGGAAGGTCATTTTGGGGTCACCCAGGGGTCATCTGAGGTCAAATTAATAAATTGGTCGCATGGGCATGTAACTTGGTGGGTACAGTCAACATTTAGAGTCAACTTTTGGAAGGTCATTTCCAGGTCATCTGAGGTCACCTAGGGGTCATCTGAGTTCAAATCACTGAAATCAGTCATATGGGCATGAAACTTGGTAGGTACAGTCAACATTTAGAGCCAAATCTTTGGAAGGTCATTTTGGGGTCATTTGGGGTCATCTGAGGTCAAATTACTAAAAACTGTTGCATGGGCATGTAACTTAATGGGTATAGTCCACATTTAGAGCCAAATTTTTGGAGGGTTATTTTGGGTTCATTTGGGGTCCGAGGGTCACCTGAGGTCAAATTAATAAATTGGTCGCATGTGCATGTAACTTGGTGGGTTGTATCAACCGTTGTGCTAAATCACTCCCTTAGGTGGAGGCATCACGGTCGACGCTGTGCGTCGAAAACCGCGACATCCGAGAACCGCCGTCCATCTAGTTACAATTGAGTATAATGTTTTTAATCATTCTGATAAAAGATTTGTTGAAGAAACAATTCCACTGATTTCCAGAGTCGGATATATCAATCGATCAATCTATTTTATTTCAATCAATTTTATTTTATACAATAGGGTAGGATAGAAAGCTTTCTTTCCACATGACATGGAGGTCCTAGGGGTCGTGGAGATAAAATAAAGCATACAAAACCTATAAATTACAAACAAAAACAAGTAAATTATCATCTTAAAATGGATATAAACAAAAATTAAAAGCAAAGTAATAGATTTTTGAATACATTGTAGTTTCATCCAAATTGTTCTAAATGATTGAACCTAGCCTATTATGTTAATATGTAAACAGTCTGTCCTGGGATTTTAACATTAAATTTACACAAATGTGGAGAAAGTTGTAATGATTCTCTGGAATTGAAAATATGTGTGACAAGTTATTCAAAATCTTGTATCTTATCCATTCATCATGGGTTAAATGAAAATAGCAACAATAAATATTTTTATATCAGTATAATTATGAGGAAAGCAATAATTTTTTTGTGTGAAAAATGTTAATTTGAAGGTAACATTAGTAATGTTGTCCACTTTGTGAAATTTGGTTTACTGCTTCAAGAATCAGTAATTTTATGTAGTACTTGTGTTCAGTGTTTACTCAGAGGCCGTATGTCTCAATTTTGGCCCAGTGAAAATTATTTTTGTCTCACAAGAATTTGTAATGCTGTATTACAATTAGTGAATTTGGGGAATTACTGGGCCAAAATTGGGCCAATTTGGGAAGAAAATGTTTCATTTGGCGCACCCAATTTCCAGAGAGAGTATACACTGCTTGTGTTTGAGTTATACTCAGTAGCTGTTACTGAAAAAGTGAAATACAATGTGTACACCCATTATTTTATTTCATTTGCTGATCGTCCATTTTGTGCACATGCCACATGCCACGTAACTAACAAATAAACTGTGATTGATGAGAAGACCTTCATAAGTGCAGCACAAATAAAATTAATTTATTAATCATGTAAAATATATACATCAAGTGCACTGATCATGGCTCATCATTGTTGCCCCTAGTTTTTTGCCCGGGGCACTCCCATTGTGGCCTGTACACCATCCGTGATAATGAAAACGCGTAAAAGGGTAGTTTTTCGTGGTAGTAGGCACGATACGCTGCGGAACGCGTTTAGGGTGTCAAAAACATGAAATATTGGAAAAAGGGTAGCAAAACTGCAATTGCTAATACGCAGAAATGAAATTTAGGGTATGAAATTTGATGCAAGGAACAAAATCCCTGTTTAGGGTATCGTTTTAGCCAAGGGTTAAATCCTTGTTTAGGGTACTTTTCAAAAGTTGATTATCGCGGATGGTGTACAGGCCACAATGGGAGTGACCCCCCCTGCGGTTTTTTGGCTTATTCGAAACAATGTTTTAGGGTATTTTTGTTATTCTCAATCTCATGTAAGAATATCATATTTCTTGTTTGTACAGGTTTTAAGGGAGAATGGATGGCTGTGAAAGACCATTTGATGTACGTAGGTGGCCTGGGCAAGGAGTGGACAACAATTACAGGTGAACTGGTGAACTACTTCCCTCAATGGGTAAAGTTTGTTAGCCATAGTGGAGCTCTACAACATCTTGATTGGGTGGATAACTACAATGCCATGAGGAATACAGCAGGATTTCCATATCCAGGTACATTTTGTAGTTATAAATGGTCACGCGCCACGAGTTGGGACACCTAATTTGGAGGGGGAGTAACACTTTTCCACTTTCAGTGATGTTTATGATGTCACATTTTCCATAATACTTGTCATACAGTGATAAATTTGGTGTCATTTCAAAGTGTAATTAATACTCTTTCCATACCAACAAATAAAAAAGGTTAATATTATTTCAGTTTTAATTGTGATTAATTAATAAATAAATTGGTGATTGAGGGGGTGGCTAGGGAGCCGGTGGCTAGGGAGCCATTTTCACACATTTAAAAGTTAAATTTTAAAGAAACGGGAAGGCCCATGTGCCATGAAATCACTATTTATCGATTAACAGACCCCAAATGCATATATATAGACACCAAAATGAAATAAAAAGCTTTAAAATAACAAATTTAAACATCATTTTATTACAAATATATATTTTTTCAGACCCCCCCTTCCTGAAAATGGTATTTCGGGCAGCACCAGCTCATTTCTTGGCCGATTTTCATTAAAAAGGTGTCAAAATGCTCAGGAAAACAAGCTTCATCAAGTAAGGTGTTACTTAGCTGCAAGATGAAAGCCATTGTAATTTTCAAAATTTCCATGTGTTACCGAAAGGTGTCCCAACTCATGGCGCAAGACCAAATCTGATTTAGTCTGGTCTTTGCATTAAAATTTAAGATGGCAGCATGATTATATCCATATTGTTCTAAATGTTAAACTGTACATTTTCTATAATACAATGTAGTTTGTCCTTGGTTGAGGGATGTTAGCATACTTTAGACCAGGAAAATTATTTATGGCCAATTTAAATAAAATGTTTCATGCAGATGTCAGCTGTACTCAATTTTAATTTTTATACTCTTTACTGTCACAGTTTGCATTGCCTCTATACACTACCATATTCGGACAGCAGCTGCATTTGCATATTTCTGAAAGCTATTAATAATTATAAAATTTGATAGATTTTTCTCATAGACATGAATTTATCGGTCTTTCTAGTGTCGAATATCGTGCTTGAATTTGTCTCATACGATATTTGAAACTTCTAGCTTGACCGATAAATTTATGTATCGTACATGAATTCATCCAATTTTACATCAAACTTGACAGGATGATAGAGTACATGTATTATCATCTCTTGTGCTGTATAGTTTTGTGTTGGGTTATTGGCATATTTCCATATTTTACCTGAAAGTTCATTAATCCACTCTACATGCAATCACCACTGAACTTCTATCTTGGTAGGGGGATAGAGTACGTTATGATTTTCACATTTATTAGTATTATTAATTAATTAAAATTAATTTGTGTTTTCTTTGTTAATTACAAACCCTTGTTGTTGGGGCCACCTTCATTACGAACCACATACATGCAGTATTGCCAAGGGCTACATAAACCTATCATTTTTCAACACTGCCTTAAAAACTGCACAGAGTCCATCAATTACTGTACTGACGCGAGTATAGTCCCACCTTCGAGTATAGTCCCACCCCCAAATTTTCTATACAAATACTTTATATGATTTCAAAATGCATACAAATTCAATGCATTTTGAAATCATTAATAGAGTATGACATGAGTACAAATTTATTCAAAACACATAGGCCTACAATTTTTTTTTAATCAACCATGAATGATCCTAGCATTTAGCTCTAGGTCCAGGGACACTCCAAAACCGAAAAAATAAATAACTTTAAAAACAAAATAATTTTTTTTTAAAATTCAAGTATAGTCCCACCCTCCAATTTTGAAAAATGTTCACCCAAAAATGGGGTGGGACTATACTCGAGTCAGTACCAGGGCCTCAGATTCGATGAGAATCACTGAATCGATTCTCGTAATGATTCTTGTAACATATGTTGCAAGAATCAATTTCTTTCATTGAATCATGTCGTAAGTGAAGTGACTCGGATGGTTTTTGATTCTCGCAAACTGGCACGAAATCTAGGCCCTGAGTACGGTAATATAAATTGAGTGTCACTGTTTTTTTACACGTATACATGTAGTGAGATTCAAATGGGAAGTCTTAACCCTAACACCAGTAAAAACCACAAAATACCACGATGAAAAATTCATAACATGCATGCATCCCAGGGTCTCGATGGCGCAATCACCCGGTGTGATATGATCACGGAATTGCTGGCCGGGCAGCAATAACCCCGAGCAGCTACCGGTCCGCGTTCGTTCGCTTGGCATGCGAGGGGTCAAAGGTTCAATCCCGGGGTGCCAAGTCAAAATTCTTCTTCTTCTTGAAAAATTCGGATCTTCTCTGACTTCCGATACCAAAAAGCATGGGTCAGTGTTAGGGTTAGAAAAGATGTATTTTTCCAGATTAGAGTGTCCTTTAACCCTAACACCAGTAAAAACCACAAAATACCACGATGAAAAATTCATAACATGCATGCATCCCAGGGTCTGCGATGACGCAATCACCCGAAGTGTGATATGATCACGGAATTGCTGGCCGGGCAGCAATAACCCGAGCAGCTACCGGTCCGCGTTCGTTCGCTTGGCATGCGAGGGGTCAAAGGTTCGAATCCCGGGGGTGCCAAGTCAAAAATTCTTCTTCTTCTTGAAAAATTCGGATCTTCTCTGACTTCCGATACCAAAAAGCATGGGTCAGTGTTAGGGTTAGAGGGCTGTTTTATTGGACTTCCAAAGATTGACAGATGTATACATACACATTTTTTACACACCGCAACAAATTTAAATCCTAGATGATATCCATGCAGAAGAGTTGGACTTTTACTTTGCACATATTCTGCACATTGTAACACCATAATTATATGTACGGTACCTGAAGGTCACCTGAACAATAATAACATGAATTTGGTGCATGATGTACTAAAAGAATAAAGTGCATCATGTATAGATATTCTGTTTCTTGATGATAAAAATATGCAAAAAGAAAAAAAAACAGGCAGGAACTAATAAAAATGTTATTAATCAGTGTTCGATTTACCTGGTAGCAGAGCAAAATGCTATTTTGGTCATTAGACAAATTTCAGCTTGTATAGCAAGTGTTACAATGTAAACATATATATGCATAACATACCAACATCTTCACATAAATGATGTTTTCGCTGAAAATTGCTACATAAATCGAACCCTGTTATTAATGGTGTTATATTCTTTTCAATTATTTTTTCATTAAGTGTAAAAATGCCAGAATTACAAATTTCTTTCTTTTCCTGGTAATATAATTTAAAGTGTGTGTTATTGTTTGTTTGTTTTTCACAGGATATATGATTCATGAATCAGGAGTCTGGAGTGATGTCCATCAAAGCTGGTTCTTTCTTCCTCGCAGAGCTAGTACTGAAAGATATGACGAAACCGAAGATGAACACCGCGCCACCAACCTTATCCTCAAGTGTGACAGCTCGTTCAAAAACGTAGTTGTGTCTAAAATTGGTGTAGTAAATCCTATACGTGGATTTTCGTCTTTCAAGTTTGTTCCAGAGACTAATGATAATGTGATAGTAGCCTTGAAAACAGAAGAAGACAGGGGAAATATAGCAACATATTTCACAGTGTTTACACTAGATGGTATCATTTTAGTGCCAGATACAAAATTTGCTGATATAAAATATGAAGGAATAGAATTTATTTAATTATTATATATGTGATGCGATCAAGCAAAACCAGTCGGAACTCAGAAATATTGATTTTGAGATATAGCCAAACAGAGGAAATATTTCCTTTTGTTTCCTTTTGTTTTGGAAACTCTAAAATTGCTCATATCTTTGGAACTGGTTGTTCAATTTCAATGGGGTTTTCTGCAAAATCCAGCTTTGTAAATATTTTTTACTATCCTATAAAAAACTTAATATTTCCGAGTTGCTACTGATTTTGTTTGATCGCATCACATATTTTGATCAATTCTGAATCTTGGAATATGCTATGCTCAACCACAATGGGTGTAGGGTATCAGTTCAGTATGGGGATACATGAGTATGGGGATACATGGTACATGATGACATAAATATTTTATTTAAATATTTACACAGCTTAAGCTACTGTGGGCAAAAGAAAATAACATCATACATGTACAAGTGAAGGTAGAATCGGGTGTAATCCTCATCCCAGCAAACACAACATATCTTTTTAAATGCTCTAAAAACAAGTTATCAAACATTAAAGGGGCATTTTGCAATCTACATCCTCATCCCACACTTTCTCAATATTTGACATTTTTATACCACTGTAAACCTCTGGATGCATAATGTTTATGAACAAAAATTTCTTGCAAATAGAAATATATTGTCAAAAAGATATAGTTAAATTTGAATTCTCATATACCAGAACATAATTCAACACAGTGGTCTATGGAGCAGTGTAATACACATGTACATGTAATCATGCATAACTTGCAAATGCAAAATCAGAATTAACTGAAATTTTGGGAATAAGCTTTTTTCGTGGAAAAAAAAAAAAAAAATGTCATAAAAAGAGGATACTAGGATCATGAAATACTCCTTTAAAATACAGTCTAACCTCTATATCCGTACCTATATTATACAAATCTCCCGGGGCACTCAAGTTTGAAGTGACGGTATGTGCCTGTCAATAGGCCCCCTCTTTTGAAGTCGACTATACCCGATGACGCCCTTTTTTAAAAGTCATACCCGATGACCCCCTTTTTTTTAAAGTTATGCTACCCAATGACCCCCTTTTTTGGTTGCGGCTACCCAATGACCCCTTTTTTTTGGTTGCGGCTACCAAATGACCCCCTTGTTGCTAGATTTTCTAGAAGAGCATCATCAAAATGCAACAAAATAATGCCAAAACATTCAAATTTTGCTCAATTTTTTCAAAATTATGCCGAAACTTTCAAAATTTTGCTCCATTTTTTCAAAATTTTCTACCCGATGACCCATTTTTTGATATCTTATACTCAATGACCCCTTTTTTCAAAATCTTATACCCAATGACCCCCTTTTTATTTTGTTTGTACCCAATGACCCCTTTTTTAAAATAACGCTTTGTTACCGATAGGCCCTTACTTGAGCGACACCGGTAGGCACCGTCACTTCTAAAGTTGAGTGCCCCCGAGACAAATCTCTCTGTTATCAGACATCGGATCTTCACAGAAAAACATGTTTTTAATGAGAACTTTTAAAATATACAAGTTTCTCGATATGTTTTTAAAACGCTTTGAGACTTTGATTTTATGTGCTGTTGCATTGAGTAGGCATGCTGTATGTGGCATACAGCACTAAAATACCATATTTAAGTGCTGTCTCAATATAATTAGCACTTCATTCAAAGCAAAATTACATATACATGTAATTCACTTATCCTGATTTGTCACTTATCTGGCCAATACTTAAAAACACAATGTTGAAATGTTGGGGAAAAGTTATGTGTTTGCTGTGATTTGGACGAAAACACTTCACGAATCAAGCTTAATTTAATAATTGATATTATAAAACTGGAAAACAACAATCTTTTTAGAAATGATGAAGCGTTGTTCCAGATTCTTTACCCTCAATGTATCTGTATCATGACCAGGCCCGTACGCAGGATTTTTTTAGGGGGGGTGCTGATTTTGAAAAAGTGGACTTTTTTCCAAAGGGGGGTGCGATTTTGTGAAAAGTGGACTTTTCCCCCCAAATTTGGACCTTTTTGACAAAAAAACCGTCAAAAACCTGATTTTTTTTACTACGCCGCAAATTCTTAAATTTTGGGACTTTTTGTATACTTTTTGCAAATTTGGGGAGGTGCGGTCGCACCCCCCGCACCCCCCCTGCGTACGGGCCTGATCATGACAGTACTTTCTCAAACCCTGTGAGCATTTCATAGATCTTCTCACTGAAACAAATTAAATAAATAGAGGAACTTATAGCAGCCCATTATGCCATGCCTGGATGGGCTTAACAATAGTAAAATGTATCCTACCATTGCACAATACAATATCTAGAAAACTGTATAAGAATTACACATGTACCTCCTTATTTTTTTCAAAAGGTTATATTTGTGTCTGCACTGCTGGAATATTTTCCTGAGGTGACACAGCACTTTCCTGGTTGCTTACTATGAAAATACACCAAATCAAATGTGTGAAAATAGCAGTGTTCAGTGAGCTGTAACAGTATCAGAATATAGCCTTGACACATAATAAAATAAAAATAAAATAAAAAGGTTAGTGTTATTGATATGGGCACCTTTAAAAATATTTTGATATTTCTCCATATTTATACAATAAACATTTTTTGAACTAGAACTAGCTTGCATTTCTGGTCATTTCTGTCAAGTCAGATGGGAGACCTATTCCTCAAAAACCATATTGATGTAGAATAGTATTATACCGTATTTCGTCGAATAGTCGCCCCCCCTCAAATAAACGCCCCCCACCACTTTTTTCAACCAAGATGTTTCAAAAATTCCGATATTTCCATGCTGTCTTGTGTAGTAAGCTTACCAAGTTGCTCACATGGTCGCGAGAACAGCAATAAATGGTGATCCGAACCCGGAAGTGAACCAAAAGTCAGTGTCAAAAGGTCATAGTTCGTCTTTTTAGCGTGACTTTTAAGCTTACCTAATGATTTTAACGGAATTTTACTAAAAAATGACCTCTAATAAACGCCCCCCCCCCCTTGGGAAAATGTAACGCCCCCGGGGGCGTTTATTCGACGAAATACGGTACCTACATGTAGCTAGATGTACAGGGTGTATCAAAATGATTGGTACCCATCACAATCCAGTGAGTTGGCCATGACTACCACATCAGAGAAAATATATGCCTTATTTGTAGACTAATGTTATGAAAGGTCATTAAATGTTCTAATGATCTAATGTTGAATTTGAAAGAAGCAGTCGTTTCATTAGACAACAAAGCTGATGGGTACCAATCATTTTGATATACCCTGTACTAATACTTGTATAACAGCTTTATTTTAAAAATGTACATGTAGGGTTAACATTTGGAATTAACATATTTCATATGGTTGCAACAGTTTTACCATCACAACTTTTTATTATAAAAGAGGAAAGATAAAAGTGATCCCTACATGTAGCTCCCATCATACATTGAATTTATCAATGTAAGCACAATGCATAACATGTAGTGAAAGCACATTATACCGTATTGTTCCTAAAAAGCGCCCATGGACCGTGAGATTTCATGAAGGGTGGGCATTTATTAGGGATCAATTTTTTGTGTACATCCCATTCCAGTTTTAGAAGTATCTGTTTGCAGGAGGAATGGCTTATCATCATGAGAAATGAATTTCTTATAAAATTTAGTGAGACCAAGGAATGATCTATCATTCTTTTCTATATTTGCACTTAATAATGGTAAATTTATTGCTTTTTTAGTTTTCATTTTGGAAAATTTTGGGGTGGGAGTTTAATAGAGAGGGTCGCTTATTAGGAACAAAACGGTAGATACAAAATTAAATGATAGTTAGAAAATTGTTTATCAGTTGAAAGAATAATTTGTTCTTCACAATTCAGCTATTTTTTGTTGTAATATAAGATAGAAGATTTTATATGTATATCTTGTTTGTTTCTTTAATTTTGTTATACTATTTTACTAGGTCTATTTCTGTTTTGTCACATTTATTTTTGTGTTACTGTGGTGTTTTTTTCTGATTTCTAGTATCTTATTTTATAAGCGTGGTTATATCATTATTATATTATTATTTGTTTAGATATATTATTACCTTTACTCAAGAACCACAAGACCGTTGGAAATATTGACTGTTGGCTTCCTTGACTCATTTCCTAATAAGATCAAGGTAATTAATATTAAGAACACTGTAGTTTTTTAGTTAAATGGCTGAAACTTGAAAAATATGGGTTTGCCATACCACTCGCCTTAAACATGATTATGTTTGATTTGAATTGGAATTATCTATAGAATGCCCTCCACACCCAAACACTATAACCCTAACCCTAAACCCCAACCCCAACCTTTATCATAAACCTAACACTATGACTAAATGAACCACCTATGTCAAACCTTAACCCTAAAACCACAGGGTGTGGAGGGTATATTCTGTAGTTATATGTCTAGATTTACCAGTATTTTAGTAAAAAACACTAAGGTCCAATTTTGTGAAGCTTGGCTTGTGGTCAGGCTTCCTAAGTCAGTATGTAGCCAATCAGCGTGTTTATACTGTACGTACGGCTTTTTGACCCGCTATTTTCTGGGCACAAAATGCCGATCATAATCCGGCCACCGTTACCCAGCTTGTTTCTACTGAGACCAGAAAGCCGTGTCTCGCACGATGCACGGCATTTTTTTCCTGTAAATCGGAAGTACGGAAAACAGATTTCGGCGAGCGCAAGGCATGACGGTTCTATCCTAAATTTAAATGTCTACGCATGGCAGCTCATGGCATACGACATTGCATTAATTTACCAGTGGATTTAGTAATTGGCTATTATGATAATTAATTTACAGCCAAAAAATAACCAACTCATTAACTATAACTTAAAGTAGGCCTACTAAGTAAAGTCATATCCATTTTAGTTCATGCGAGTCACACATCATAAGTGTGGCCAGTGTATAATAATATCAGAAAGAAGGAACCTACTACATTATAGGCGTAGGCCCCAACTGTAGGCCTACAAGTAGAATATAAATTGCGTTATTTTTGCATCACACATGACCTCGACCCGGCAACCGATCACACGGCTCGTTTCTACTGTGCGGATTACACGCTTTGACCCGGCATGATCCACCTCACGAGGTGGATCACGAAAGTGAGCACATGACCCGGCATGACACGGCAACCGATTACCCAGATCGTTTCTACTGGGCTTGTTACCCGCCATGACCCGGCACGGCACGGCATGGCACAGAATTTGGCCCTCAGTAGAAACACACAGAATGTGGATTCATTTGATTAATTTATCTTTGCAGGTGATGTCTGGTGTGAAATTAATAAGCATTGGTATATAGGACTAATTGGGCTTAAGCCTGTTTGCTTAGGAAACCTGACCACTGGCCATGCTTCGAGAAACCGGCCCTAACAGGGATAAAATCTTGCAGCATGTAAAACTTGTGATGTATTGGTGGACATTATGCATGAAGTTATGATACCTAATGATTATATTTTAACAGTTACATCGTGCCTTAAATTTGAAGCTGGTAACTGTATGTACCAAATAACATTGTGTAGTATCATCTTCTGTAGAGGAAGTACATTTTACACGTACAATCCTGGTCAAAATTCTTGGAACTTGGAACACTGTGGCACTTCAAATATGCCCCCCCCCCATTCCCCCGATCAATGTTGCCATTTTTTAATTGGTCATGTACCTCTAGAGACATCCAACATTGATTGGTCGGGTATGGGGAAGGAGGTTTGTAGTACTGTATTCATTCCATTAACTGCCCAGGGCGCTTAACAAAGTCATTTAGGTTGGCGCTTGTTTTTTGCATCGTTTAGGCCAACAATACATAAAAAAGGCACTAAATATTCATCCATCAGTTTGTCAGACCATGATTCAGATAGATGCATGGGTAGTTAAAAAACAATATCACAGTTTGCTTCTTGTAAAGACACTGGATGGGCACACATAGGGGTATGGGCAGTTACTGGAATGAATACGGTAGTAGGAAAAGGTTCAGACTTCACACCAAAGAAAACAAAATTTTAGCATGTCAAGTATAACGGAAATAATGTTAACAACAGTCTTACTTTTACACAAATGTTCCAACTACTTTTGACCTGGATTGTAGTTATAAATCCCTTTTACTTACAATGTGTACCAATTGTAAACCTCCTTAATGAAATGAAGTTATGATACCCTAGCTGTAACTACTCATATATTTTGAGAGTTATAACGTGTGATAAATGTTTTGGTGAATTTGTAATACTAATCAAGGTCAAGCTTTGAATTAGTGAAGGTACTATGTTCATGTATGTGACACATTCTTCTGTTCCTTTAGTAAACACTAGCTGGTAACCTTGAGCATTATATAGTATGTACCAAATAACAGTGTGTATCATCTTCTCCAGTTGCGGGTTCAGGGGGCGTTGCCCTACCCTTATTTATTGTCAAAATTGGCCTGCTTTTGACAATTTTTGGGTCCTAACAGACCTCCCCCCTCACTATTTTGACTATCCTGGTTCCGTGGCTGTCCTCAAGAGAAAGTACAGCTATAGTTTGAATGAAGTAGAAGTCCTCTGTTTTCTAACTACCTTTACAGTGAGCTTATACATAAATCACACTTATCCATGTTAATTGTTAACCCTGTTTTGCCTGGTGGTGTTTAAGCTGGAATAGACACCACCCTAAACATATATTATGACCAAATGTAATTTCTATTAGTAAAATTAAGGGCCAATTGTTTGGTATCTTTTTAAAGTGTCAGTGTTTTGGATAATTGAATCGCCCCATTATGTAGTTTTTGGTTTGAGTCAGTTGTGAACTGCAAATTTTGCGTTGCTCCACAGGATTCTAACCTGGACCAAGTGTGAAGGTGTGCTGGAATTTACAGAGGACTTTAATTGTCAGTTTTATTAAAAGGGGAAAAATGTACGAGAGCACAGAGACAGGGTCTTGTATTGTGTGTTCTGTTCTGGATCAAACAATATTTAAATAAACGTATGTGTGGGGGTGTGTGTGTGGGGGGTGTATATGTAAGCAATGCATGTAACAACATGAATATCATCAATATTTGTTGGATCAATGTGTGTAATGCTGGCTCTATACTTTCTGCCACTTGCCGATGAGTACCGCTTGTACTTTTCTGCAATTGGAGCTGCATGCTGCTGAGCGGCAGTGGCATGACTATGAAAGCCAATGTTGCTGCTCAGCACCGCCAAATATCATTTCCTGTTTTCATACGGTTGGAGCCCGCCGCTTCTGAGTTGACTTGAATTCAACTCCTAGTGATCTACTGCTTTGGGTAAAGTGGTGGAGTGGTCGATACATCGGCTTGCCACTGGTAAGAGCTTGCGTTTCTGGTGCGACTGCGCAATGAAGTAAAATCATCTGCAAAGCGGCAAGCGGCAGGAAAGTATGAAACCAGCTGGAATTCAATTAAACAGTGCCTTATATCAGCCTACAAATGATTGATTGTTCTCCACTAGCTTTTGAAATTAAACATTTTTGTCTGCTTATTTGGATATTTATGTAAGTCTGGTAATCATTTATGGAATGAATGAAATGAAAGGGAAAAAATGACCTTTTGGTGGAGAATAGACAATCATATCTAGGTGGCCTAATATTTACAGCAATTGCTATTTGTACATTTCAACAATTGTAAATATGCGGTGTACGCACAAACAAAATATTAATTTAAGAACAAAAAAGAGTGCCAAATAGTGCCTAGACGTTATTGACAAGATATCCACATGACCAAAATAATGAAAACTGTTCATTTGTAAATTGTATGACCTTCATGTATGCCAAACTGACCCTAAACAAACTGGGATATATTAGCTGCAGTGATCGGCTACTCTGCTGTTATAATTGCAAATATCTGCAAACCTACATGTACTACTTCAATCCTGGGCACGATTTGGCACTCTATATTATCCCATGCTGTGCTATCAGATGAAACAAAATGAGAAGAAAGATGTATTATAATTTCAATTTGAAAAAATGCTGAGAAAAAACATTTATTGGTAGCAGTTTGATCTATATACATCGGGCATGCTTATCATACAGCCTAAATGCCAGCCGACTGATTCAGTCCGGACCATGATTGATGTGGGTCTTGGACATGCCTAAATGTGTATAATACTCATATTTATCATGTTTCCAAAAAAGCACCTGCTTTGTTGAAAATGTTGTGCTTTCCTGCCCCAAAAGGGTTTGTCCCTGTGAAGGGCAAGGATTAGTTGCCAAAGGCCAACATTCTCATGTGATGCTGTTAGCTGCATGTCTGATTCAAGATTCAAATTGTAATATCAGTTAGTCTGTTATAAATGACAACTGTTGTTACTTGTTAGGCAAAACAAATTGTTTCCAGTTAATCTGTAAACGCATTTTTTGGAGCAATTGTACTGCATTTGCTTTTACACAACTCATAAATTACCATATGAGGACCTATACAGTATTATGCATGTGGAAGTTAATATTTTGTCACCCTGCTACGATAATCGTAGGTCCGTTCATACTATGCCGTAATTGCGTTGCCGATGTATCAATTACTTTTTACCGCAACTCACCGCAATTCGTCGCATTTTCAAGGTAAAATGTATTTAACTTTATTGTGATATCGCAATGCAGTATTCTGTGGTATGATGCAGTGCGGCAATGCATCGCATCGCAATTGCGGCGTAGTATGAACGGACCTTTAGTTAGTTTTTGTAATTTTGAGAAGAAAATACAAAATATGATTAAGTATGCATCAGTTATGTAATTATTTCTTGATTATTCACCTAATTTGACTCATTATCACTTAGTGCAAAGATTGGTGAATAAATATGTTTAAATGCATACTTGGGCAATTAATGTAGCAGGTCGACAATTCATGTATACCACATATCGAGGGGTCAGTGACACAAAGACGTAACTCCATTTTTTACAAAATGAGATTTTGATATCAAAATTTTCAGAAACATGATTACTTTCCAATAAACACATAGAACCATTGAAATCAATGGCCAGTAAAACATAGACTTAACTACACAAGTCAATGTGGACCATTATCTTTAAACTCATATTTCTCAGAATGGCCAAAATGGAGTTACGTCTTTGTGTCACTGACCCCTCGATAACCTGTTAATTAAAGGTAATTGTTACAAATACAATATTTTGGGAGTGTGGTGCTCCACTCACAAAAAGGACAATTATAGAACTTGTTGTTGAATCATGGCAATAATTTTTGAGACTTTATTGCACAACTTACAGATAGATTGCAAAGGATTGTTTGATTTGATTACAGCAGCTGAAACTAACATATCAGTACAAAGATGTAAATAAAAAAAAGTTGGTTTCTCAAGCTTGTATGTGAAAGCCATCTTAGCCCATAGCCCTATGTGCCGGACCCTTTTTTAGGCATTTTTTTTAGTTCAAGAAAAAGTGGAAAAAAGAATCCTAGCACATTTGCAAAATGTTTGTGGAAGAGACAACCCTCTCTTTTTGGCCTTACTTCTGATCAAGGTTGTGCTAGCACACATCACTATGTGACAAATAATTACTTCCACCAGATGAGTGGAGATGAAGAGACCATTAAAGGTGGATGGTCTGATTGCAACACTTGATGTTTTCTACCTCACATTGAGACCCATAATGGACCCGAGTTTGGAGTTAAATTGGCCAAGCAGTTTGGATTCTAAAAGCAATAAAATTTATCACGGTGGCTCATAGAACAGTACATGACTTCCACTGTGGTAACCAACTATCATGTTTTTGTTCATACCATTTAAATGAAACAAGTCTGAAATATCACATGAGTTATCATTATGAGAAAACTGTAACTTTCACCTGATACCAAAGTCTGCATGTTGGTGGGGGATGAAGCTGTCAATCGGGTCAGACACCTTTAATCAGGGTTAGTATTGTCACAAAGGTTTTTGTAAAATGATTGGTGTGAATTCAAGTTGATTAGATCATAAAGTTTCAAAATCTAGAGTAGATATTTTGCAATAATCATAAGATTCCCTGAGATTAGAAGAATCAAGATTGATACTTGCACTGTACTAATAGATAACCTGCATGTGTTTTCATCTAATATTTATAATGTGATTTCAGAAAGATATCAATTTTTTAATGAAAGATATACATGTATAGCCTATTGTAACTAATATATATAAGTAATATAACTAAAATTCGTAGTGAAAATTCTGTGTGTGTGTGTGTGTGAATATTAGGAAAGGCTATTGTGAAATTAGCATGGCTTCAGACAAGAGCTGCTTCAGACCACTATTCTTTTGTTGAATTTAATCCATTCATGTTTTGCACTCTGCAGTTTGATAGAACCAGCAAATATGGCAAAATGGTATGGGATATATTTTTGAGCTATTTACATACTTTATAGGACTCTAAATGAGTAAGAAAATTTGGTTTGCACAGGCATGTATTAAAGTTGTGTCTTCCGTAACATATGCAGTAACAAAAACAAAATGCTTTTTCACTTCATGCGCTCACTTGCTGAACTAAGTTCAGTAGTGCAATCATTGAATTGATTATCCAGAATGCACAGGCGGTAAAAGCATAAATATGTCTATCCGCCCCCTAAAAATCCTAAGAGAAGAAAAAATCAAACAAGAATTGCCCTGTGCGTTTTATTTGGACCAAAATAGGGTTAAATTACACAATTTTGAACGCACTGCTCAGCAAATGACCCAATTCACCTCATTATGGACTAAAAAGTCTGAAATTGTAAGTTTTGTGCGCTTTTTGTGCAAAATTGTCCATGCAAAACCAGCTCAAAATATGATCGTTATTTCTATAAAATTATAATGCTTCTGCCACCAATTCTAAAAATATAAGGCATATTGTAGACTGCATTATGGGTCAAATCAGGTCATATAACAAAACTGAATTTACTGAATTTTAACATTTAACAAGTTACATTTATACAACAGAGTGGGCATGATCATGATGATCTGTTTAAACAAAACAAATAAAAACTGTTCCCTAAATATCTTTACTCTTGTGCAAAAATTGTTGGGACAAATGTTTGAAAGATCAAATTCTTGAGAATTGAACATGAGGCTGAAAAGACATGATACATTTCATAGCTCACGTTATGTACTTGCTTATCCCCTCCCTCCCCTGGAAACAACATTGAGTGCAACCACTATTTTTCAGCATTCAACATTGAATAAGGGGAGCGGGGATGCATAAAATAAACTGTTCCAACTTTTTTGCTTGGGATTGTGGATAGGATCTAAACATAATAACCTATGATTCCAGCAAACACAAAATGTTTAAATGTTATAAAACATTTTATTCAGACATATTTGTAAACATGCTGCAAAATACAAAACATTCTTACATATTTTGTATAACCCAACATATAAATGTTATTGAAATATTTTGACCAAAACACATTTATGAAATGTTTAAAAAAATGTTTTGTGTGTGTTTGCTGGGATTGTATTCAAATTTGAAGCTGTAAAATATTATATTGAATTGATCAGTCTTGTTTTTGCTGTTTTAATTTATATGGATGTGCTGTGTGGTTTAAGCACTTGTAACATTCTTTATTTTTCAATAGATGCAAAAGCTAAAGGTCAAGCAATGCACTTTTCATGGTAGTGTTTGATATTGAAAGCTATATATAAATATTGTCTTCCCAGAAGAACCAAAAATTTGATGACTTCCTATAATCAATAAAACAAAAGGTCCTTTCGTTAGGGGAAGGGGGTGAAAAAGTCTGATTCAGAGATGCCAGTTTTAGGAATTTTATTCAGATTTCCAAATTTTGTTAAATTCCAAAAAAATATCAAATGTTTTAATTACTTTTTTTTTGTGTGTTTTTTTTTTTTTTTGGGGGGCTTTAGAGAGTCAAGAGCCAAAAATTGGGGAAAAAAATTATTAAAAATTTTTGGTATCTAATTTTGTATCTAAATCTAAAATGGACCCGGCCGAGCTCCGGTCGCTATATGCTCCATTTGGCAAGTCACTGGCATCTCTGCTGATTAATTTGTAAAAAAACTAGTTAAAATATTGGTCAAAGTTAGATCTTTTTGGTTGCAATTGTCAACATTTCAAACTATCTTGTATTACAGTCAGCATCCTAGCTAAAGCACTTTTGTTATATACGTGTGTAGGATATCATCAGAGCTTTGGTTTAATTGTTCCAGATTTCTAAGAACAAGAGATGCAGTGTTTAAGTATTTGTACTAATTTGAGAATGTAATGCGGTGTGTAATACCCGGCGGAGGGGGACTGATGGTGGGGGGGGGGGCCTTCTGGAATGGAAAATGAGCTTGAAAAAGTGGGTCTTGAGGGCGGCACTTGCGCATAGTGCAATGTATACAATGTATGGAGAACACTCCCCTCACCCTGGTAATACCACTGGAAATTAGATATAAATTGTAATAAAAAATGGTAATGGGTCAGTACAAATGTTTGCATGTTGTTTGCTTTGCATATTCTTGCACATCTCTTTTGTGGTTCCATTCAAGATAGGGTCTTGAATCCATTCAAGACAGGGTCTTGAATCCATTCAGGACAGGGTCTTGAATCCATTCAAGACAGGGTCTGGAATCCATTCAATACAGGGTCTTGAATCCATTCAAGACAGGGTCTTGAATCCATTCAAGACAAGGTGTTGAATCCATTCAAGACACTGTCCATTCAAGACAGGGTCTTGAAAAAAAAACAAGACAGGGTTTGAAAAAAAAACGATTTGTGCAGCCATCAAGAATCGGGGCCGCCAAAAAAAAGTTTGTCAAATTTGATGTGAGGTACCATAAAAGACATGTACATAAATTGCACTTTGGTGGCAAATAATGACTACCTGCATTACACCATAATTGGACATGAATTTCATTTATTTGATAACAACTTTTTCCTAGTGTTATTCAGGGCCTTAGATTTGGGTTGTGTAAGTTGTATTAAAGACCTCGCAAAAAGTAACATTCTGCAGCCGTTATAAATACGTCTATATAGTTTGATCAGCTCGTAATCGGCAGGAACTGTTAGGGTTTTATCACTACGCTCATAAGTAGACCCACTTTAGAAGTGATATAGTTGGCCTGTCTGGTCTATATTTTGCGTGTTAAAGAAAGTAGACAAATTATATTTGACTTGCATTAATAATTTGTGATGCTTGTGATGAGGCGTCACAAGAGAGTTCTCCAAATATTATATATTGATATTAAAGTCATAATGTACGATCTTATAATATGAATTTGGTTAATTTGTTTCAAACCTGATTTTTTTTGCATATTTGTAATGTTTACACATGTCACAACTTGCACCTAAAAGGAATCAGCCAAATTTGTTGTTTTTGTAGGTAAACAGAGCAAAGTTTGACATAAAGTCATAATTCAAGAAATTATGACTTTATGTCCTCCATAGAACTGCGTGTTAAACGGCCAAAATAACAAGCAGTGTTTCTTTCACGTTACCTCGTTATTTCAGCTCAAAATGGACAGTGACCATTCCCGATCATTATTACTAGTATTATTTCAGCATTTTGAGTATATAATGACAAATTTAAAATTTGAAGGAAATCGTACATTAAGCCTTTAATCCGCGATGTTATAAGGCCCGCTGATTACGAGCTGATCAAACTATAGTTTCAGAACTATTAATTGTATTCACAATAATATAACAATTAACATACAAAGAGGGGTTGTTTATTTACGCACATTTTGATGCCTCATACAGCCAATGTCATTCAATATTAACAACACAGTAGTGTCTTTAAAGAAAAGAACCCAAATTTAAAAGTTGTAGTTATTTGTATTAATTTGATTCAGCGCGAAGATAATGGCAAATTTTACATGCCATGAATAACCATTGATTGCTGTAAATGGCAACTTATCTCCTTTCTATGTTAAAATATTGCGAATATGATTAATTGTTCTGAAGCTAGAGCCGTATTTATGTTATAACATTCTGCGTTTTTGTGCGGTCTTTATTTGTAATGTACATCACATCCAAAGTTTTTGTATACCGAAGACATTACTAAAACAGTAGATTAAAATTGTGTATAGTCTATTCAAAATCAATAAAACAATGTCATCTTTGTAGCAGTGTTGTCCCTGTTTTTAATTCATGTTTAAATCTACAAATGTAGGCCTGATAGAAGTATTAATATATTGATTTTTAAGAGCAAAATTCTAATACCTATTTCAACACATCCAACCAACGCTCTGCAGTGTCTATTGTTCTATTGTTTCCGATTAGAGCGCTGACATATTGGAAAATGTTGCCAATCAATATTCATGAGAGTGTACATTCAACGTCCAGTTTGCGAAATTGGGTGACTTGTGTTTGGTAGGTGTGAAATACATCTGACTGGGCGTTTTAATTACGTAACGAATAAAGGCATTGACATCATCGAATGGCTGCCCAGTGCTGTTATGTGTTTAGTTATTATATAGGCCTAATAATTATTATTAAATGTATTCATCATTCCTTTCTTTTCCCTTATTCTTATTACTCTTGTACTTATTCTTTCCTAGGCCTACACTTTATCACTCCCTCGCTCTCATTGTCCTCTCTCACCCTCCCTCTCTCATTCCCATCATTTTCCTTATATTTCTATTTATCTACTTGTCTTTATTATATTTTTTATTTCTCCCTTCCTCCAGCCCTCTCTCATGATCCCCTCCTCCCCTCTTCCTCCCTCCTCCCCTCCCAAGACTTCTCACAGAGGTGAATCTGCCCCTCCCCAACCCCCTCCCCTCTTTGGGTACGCCACTATTTCTATACCAATCTCTCCTTAAAATAAAATTAAATGGAAATTTCTTAAAAACAATCTCCTTACATGTATACGTATAGCGATTACCATTATAGTGTAATATATAGACTGGACATGGCAGCCTTCATACATTCTAATGTGTAATCGATCAGCAAGAGCATTCAATTTATTTAAATGAAACACCTAACGTCAGGTGGGTGGTAAAGATGATTGCATCGACAGCTAAAGCCTCCTTATAGACTTCAGACCCACACAAGCACACATTTGGGATACGTGAGTACAATGGTACCACTTTACACATGACTGCCCTTACACATGACTGTAGTGTGGTCACTTATTGATACTCGTCTGTTGTGTAGAGCGTTAATATGATGCCGGATCAGTGACCAATTTAATGGCGGAACCCCTTTATTCAAACAATGGTACCACTTTTATGAATAGCCTGTCGCAACTTCTAATCGGCATCAAACAAACAAAAGATTATATAATCTATTGCGACTCTATTTCTATTTAAAAGCTCTTTCCATCCAACAGTCCAGTGAATTAATGAGGTGTCACTGCCACTGGAATAGATTTAAAAAAAATCATGACAGGGAATGGTTTCTCTTTCAAATATATTCTTATTAAAAAGAGGGTGTTGTTGACCAGATTCTGTTTTGCTGTCTAACATTGTTTAGGAGGAAACAAGTGTTTATAATTGTTTACCATTAATACCATATAAGGACTGGAACATTAATCTCTGGTATGTGGTGTGATCAAGCAAAATCAGTCTTAAGGGGACTAGATCTTTTGTGCGTAATTATAGAGGGCCAGGGGATTCACGCTATCATTAAAAAAATCATTTGAAGAAGTCAAAGAGCCCTAAGAATAAAAACTGTAGTGTAATTCACGCCAGACACAATTTCTTTATATGACAAAATTAATTTTTGTAATCGATCAAAAACAAACGTTTTATATCAATTTTAAATTTAGCCTGAATCCGTAAATATGGTACCTCTCGCCCTTTTTTAGTTCAAGGCTGTTTTTACCATTATGCAGCGAACCATTGTTGAAGCTATTTCACATACATGTATAAAACATTCTAGAGAAAGAATGATGCCATATACTGTTGAAATATCTTTAGTTGATTTCGAATGATAATGTCATGAAGTCGTAAATTTTAAGGTCATATTCTTAAAACCAAAACAAAACATTGCGACGCAGATATTTCCCGACTTACGCAATTTCATAATCACATCAGTGTCTTTATTATTTGTTTGAAACCTTTCCCAAACGTTCGTGCTCTTTATGCATAAAACGACTAATCTATCTTTACAAAACGTGTCTTTTTTTAGTAAACAAAAGGCTAAAGATGGCATTATGAGATTTATCATTTATCATTACACTCCTCCACTCAACTGCCATCGTGGCCGAGTGGTAAAGCGCTAGACGCTTAATCGAAGGAAGTTTCGAATCGCTGGTTCGAATCCCAACGAAGCCTGTGGAAACTTTTTTTTCTTAAAAATTCATGATCGCATTCCGAAATGAGTCACTTGTCAGTAAATCATGTATCGTATCCTTAAGTCTGGCATATCCAATTTTCAGTTTTTTACATGATTGTATAAAGCATTTGCAAAGCTATATTTTGTAGAAAATCCCATTAAAAATGAACATTTCCAAAGATATGAACAGTTGCAGTATTTCCAAAACAATATGCAACAAGGAAATTATTGTCTTTGTTTGGCTATATCTGAAAATCAATATATCTGACTTCTGACTGATTTTGCTTGATCACATTACATATATCTCATAGCTATTCATTGTAGAAGTGATGATGTAACAGGATTAACTACCACAGCAGTAGGTTAAAACAATTTTTCAATATATTGCACTGCACTAGTACATTACCACGGTGCATCTGCATTGAACCATACGAGGGGGTATCAAAAAGTTTTAGAAATCGCCCAGAAGTGAAAGAGCTATATCAATGAAATTTTGTCAGTGCAATCACTGGTCCTTATGTACACTATGATGCAAAAATGGTCTCATAAGAATGTTTACTTTTTTTACAGGCGCTAGATGTCAGTACCTGCCTATGTAACCGCATAACCAGCAAAATGGAGAAAATTGAGGCATGTAGCATGATTAAGTTCCATTTTAAGGGTTACAGTGCCCAAAAAATCTGTGATGAAATAAAAATTCATTTTCCAAAAAGCAACAGTGACAATATCACAATCACCACCGAAGATAACTTTCATTTCATCATCAATTTTCTAGGCACTGCAACCCTTCAAATGCAGGATCTTAATAACGCTGCTTGCCTCAATTGTCTCAATCTTGCACTTTATGCGCAGTAACTGGGACAGCAGGTTATTAGCATCTAGCGTCGCCTGTAAAAAAAGTAAACATACTTATGAGACCATTTTTGCACCATAGTGTACATAAGGACCAGTGATTGCACTGACAAAATTTCATTGATATAGCTCTTTCACTTCTGGCATTTCTAAAACTTTTTGATACCCCTCAGAGATGTCAAAGAACAGGGATAAAGACCTGGATCGTAATTCTATCTAGAACATGCACCTGTAAGATTAGTATCTTTCAAAAAAGCGATATTGTATTCAATCTTTGCAGACATACACAGGTGATGAGTGCAACTTGCTCAAAGTGCAGGGCGATATATTCAAAAATTGTTAACCTATTGCTATGGTAGTTAATCCTCTTACATCAATCATCACTTCTACGGCGAATAGGGCAAGGAGGTAAGATTGAGTGACCTGTTATTAGATTAATGATGAATTTTAGAAGCTTCAAGGCCTGGAATGTCTATTCCTTAGGTACATGAAAAATGCAGGACTGTCAACTCTCACACATTGGGTCTCTTTCTCACGGTCTCATGCCAAGGTACAAGGTAGTATAATCTCACGCCAAGGTAGCATATCTCACGCAAAAAGCGGGAAAATGAGTAAAATCTCACGCATCGTCAAAATAATTTCAAAATGAACAAATGTAGTCGGCAAATCTCGGTACGTCTCTGTCTCACGCTAAGCAATTCCAAAAAGTTGACAGCCCTGAAAAATGCAGCAAACAAATAATAATACAAGTACAAAATTGGTATGATATTTTTATCAACAATTTAACTTTTAATTCTTCAATTCTATCTACATGTAGGTCAAATACTTTCATTGTATGGCATATAATCCCTGGCCTGTAATTATATCATATCTTCAAAACTGAACAACAAATTTGCTCTTCAACAATCAACATACTCAGATGTGAAATGAGAAAATATTGTGTGGCTGAAAATAACAAATCAAGTACAGTGGCAACTCGTTAACTTAAAACACAAACTCTGTTAACATGAAATTTGTGATAACATGAAGTGTTTTTAAAGTCCCAAGCTTATGTTCCATGTTATAATGTAACCTGATAATACAAATTCCTGTTAACGAGAACAAATTGCGAGGCCCAGGCAAGTTTGTGCCAATGAGTTGCCACTGTACTAAGAAAATAAAGAAATTCATATCAACAATTTAAGTGAATTGGTGAAGGTCAACCTGTGACAAGCTTGTTTATTTTATGTTTAAGCATGCATTTTTCTTGTCAAGAATTGAAAATCCCAAATTGAAGTATTTAATTAACAGCAATAACAAAATGTTCAATTGATGTCTTTTCCATGTCTTCGATCTGCTAATAAATTAACCTCTAAGGTAATTTTGAAATACAGGGTTTAATGTTGTTGAGCTCTTTGAAAGAACAAATGAAATGATCATAAACAAAATTAAACATTTACACACATTTTCCTCTGATTACTGTGATTTGTAATTCAAACTTAATGTTGGACAGTTCCTGATATAATTCAGGTATAGGGCAATGCTCAAGATTACCATTTATGAATAGCTAGTATTTGATCTTCAAGGGTTCAAATGTAGCATAAATCTGCAAATTTACCAGTTTTAACTTTTAATGAACAACTGCATTCATTCACACAAGTTCCATATTCAACCTAATTGGCTCCCTGGCGCTTAAAAGCTTAAAAAGGGCGGTTATTAAAATAATATTAATGAAAGAACATAACAATACAAACTACATGCATTAAACATCTAAAATACACTTGAAGTCAAAATCATGATAATCCTAAACTGGAAGTCTAGAAGGTAATTTTATCAGACATTTGATGAAATTAAGTTGTACATCAGGTGCATTCGGTCAGTTGGCATGACATCACTTGTGATAGATCGCTTCTTCCCACTGATTGTTTTTGCCGGGATGTGGCTGTTCCATCTCACGCCCTCTGACAAGAAGGGGATGCTTACTGTTGTACTCAATGGGGAAAATCACAAAACATGCCAGAAAATAAATATTTCTTGATGAAACAATTCCATTTTTTTACCAGGGAAATCAACTTCCAATAATTACCATAAAAGGTAAATTTGTATTTTCTGTGCTGAGAAAATTGACTGGGAACTGAAAGGCCCTGAACAAACCAATAGGAATTTCATGAGGGTGTCCCCACCAAGTGAGAAGTGGGTAAGTGCAATAGATGGAACAACCCCAAGCGAGAGAATTGAAAACAGTGCTCAGACACAACTTTATTAGGGGAGTGGCAAGTTAGGCCAAACTCAAATTACTCCTAAACCATGTGACATATAACTGGTGGTACCATAATTGATTCTTTCATTCTTATTCTACTACTGTGTATGGGCTATTCCATTTACAATCCACACCCCCTGTGGAAGATAACAGCTATCTCAATTACAGTTGAACAATATGATCAAAGTGTGGAAAGGGTTCAAATCCAGTTGCATTTTACACAATTTATGGTGCCTATTTGAGAACACACTTTGTATGGAATTCCAAAATTTCCCCACATCTTTTCTACTAAACTGTTGGATGGGAATTATATTGAGTGTGTTTCAACCAGGGTTGGCGCGATTTAAATCAATTGATTTAAATCACGATTTAAATCAAATGATTTTTTTTAAATCACTGATTTAAATCAACTTTTTCAGTTTTTACTGTTTTTGATAAAATTTAAGTTAATTTCTATCTTGAATAGCCTGTTTTACTTCATTTGTAATGTTTCTACACCTTTTGGATACAATTAAATACCTCTAAGATGTCATTTTATCTATTGCTAAAAAATCATTTTCAAGGTGCAGAATTCAACAGGTTTTTTCCCATGATTTTACCAATTTTTTTCTTTGAAATTTTCACATCTGAAAACATGTTTTGATTTTTTGTAAATACCTGATAGGATTGTGCATATGTCTAGCATTCCACTGGTCTCTTTAGACTTTTTCATGGGGTATAGCAGTTCTTGGGATAAAAAATATCAAAAAAATCGATTTAAATAAAAAAAAATCCGATTTAAATCAAATAAATCGATTTTTTTGATTTTTTTTTTAAATCGCCAACCCTGGTTTCAACTTTATGATGCACTACAAGTCATTGTAAGTCCCAAACCCACTGTCACTTAACACAGAGGTTCTCAATAGGTGGCCCACAGTCCAGATCTGGCCCACCGACCAATTGCGGTTGGTTGGCTCTTAAACAGCTCTGAAATGTACAGTAAACATAGCAAAACAAGGTTTTTGACACTCAAGCACATGTCTTTGAAATAAGTTTGGCCCTATGTGGTCCACAAGCAATTTATATAATTGAGAACCCCTACTCTAACACATAATGGAAGACCTATAATGGGTTAGGCAATCATGATGCATTGTAGATGTTAGTGAAAGGCAATCCTGGAATGACGGAAAAATTTGATGATTCTTATGAGATTATTTTCAAATGGAACAGCCCAAAATGAATGAGAATCATGTTGCTAATTATGACAGGTTTGAATCCTTGATCAGTTTTGAAAGTCTACAATAGTGCAGTTCTTTAGAATTCCAGGTATGTAATTTCATGCTTCTTCAGGTGGTCAGTCAGGTTCCAAAGTCATCACAGCAAAATGGACTTCTGTAGCTAGCATAAGTGTACTTCTTTAGAGAGTCTTGGGTAAAATTATAATTTACACACACACACCTATCAATTGGTGTTAATGTTTTCCTTCATAAAACTTGGAGAGGAAATCTGTCTTGAGTGGTTTCTCACTTTCTTTAAAATATCTCATGAGGTGAGATACTTGCTTCCAGATGTAAATAGTTTCTTCTAATTCTTGTTTTCCCTGCAGGAAAAGAAAAGTATCAACAAAAGATGGATGTTACATTCAGTTTGTATCCATTACATCGAGGGTTGAGAACCAGAAAGCCATAACTCAGAAAGGAATCCTTTGTGAGTTAAGGTTTTCTGGCTCTCAACCCTCAACAAATAAAAAAGCACCTCTTGCACCAATCACCATACTCGAACACCTTATCAATTAAGCTAACTTGATTACATTATAACATTTATAACTCAGGTGTTTTTGTGGACTCCAGCTAACTTGATTACATTATAACATTTGAAACTCACATATTTTTGATGGCTCGCCTTACTTTCGATGTATTTTTCAGGTACAAAATTTTTTGAGATCATGCATTGAAAAGAAGAGTTCAGATGCAAATACCATTGACATCATATCAATCAAGTAAAATCAGTCAGAAGTTGGAAATATTGATTTTGAGATATATCCCTCTTGTTTTGGAAAACTCTTTAATTGCTCACAAATATCTTTTGAACTGACCAATTTCAATGGGGCTTTCTGCAAAATGCAGTTGTTTAAGAAACTGAAAATTGAATATGTGCCTGGCTTAAGACTGATTTGCTTGATCACACCATGTCTTTTTTAAATATTTGCCCAGTTATATTTGGTCATACATGTATTTATTCAAATTGCATCTCACCTCTTAAAAAAGTTGTTTATTTTGTGGAATCCTGATGTGAAACTCACCTTAATTACCAATAAATCTATAGTCCTAAGGTCCTTAATATGAGCATTCTTCTCAAACATCTCCCGTACTTTGTCCCTTCCCTGCTTCACAGAAATGTCCAATTGGAAATTACGAACTGAAACAAAGCATACAAACAAAGGTACAATGTGAATACACACCATTTGTTCTTCTGTAAATATTCATACACCTTAAAACAGCAAAATCAAATTTACAAATATGAAACATAATTACAGGGATGCAAATTGTGTGGGAGCGGGGAGCACCGCTCCTAGGAAATGAGAGTCAAAATTGAGGAAATAATGCCATGGGAAGAAATCAAGAAAAAAGAAAAAGAGAAAAAGGAGGAGAGAGAAAAAAGAAAAGGGAGATGAGAAGAAGGGGGGGAGGAAATAAAAGAAGAGGAGTGAGGCACAGAATAATAGGGTCGGGCTGTGAGGCAGTGAAGCTACTGAATGGAAGAGAGGAAATGTTTACAGACACTGGTTGTGCAAAACTTAGAGGAATTCACATTATTGTTCAAGAAATTAGAGCAAAAAAGAGGAAGGTGTTAGTGTTAGAATATGGAAATGGGATATGAGGAAATTTAATGTAATTTAACAGGAAAAAAGAAGTTGGATGAAGGCAGGTGGAAACAGGGCACATATCTGAGGAAATTTACTGAGGCGGCAATCATATCTGAGGAAATAAATATAGAGGCAGCCATGAGGATTTTATGGGAACAAAAGTCATGAAGGAATCAATACTAATGCCACTGATAAGAAGACAAACTGGAAAATTTTTGGGAAATTTAAAAAGAAGCACCTATATTTTCCCTCATACCTTTTTCGGAAGCTCGAAAACTTAACATAGAGTCGCTCTAAAAATACACGCTATGTTAAAATTCTCATCTTTTGAAGTGCAGAATAAAGCTATTTTATGCATGGTATTATTGAGGAAATTTTGAGCCTAAAACCTTGCTCCTGAGGAAGAAATCACAATTTGCACCCCTGCATAATTAAACTAATTTATTTTGCAATGTTAGTTTTGATCAGCAGTGACACTTTTTTGCAATGCATTTTAAATATTCTTGTCATAAAAATGTGTCAAATTATGTGAGGCAAACAAATAAGAGTGGTTTCTGAAATCTTTGTTAGTCTACTTTGCAGGAAACAATAACTTGGAAGCATAAGTGTGGTTTCTGAAAGCTTTGTTAGTTAACTTTACTTTGCAGGAAATATTAAACTTGGAAGCACTGAATGAACTTTAAAATTCATGCAAATGTACCATAATTTCTGTGGAGTTAGCCAGTTAATTTGTTATTACTTCCGTGGCGTGGTCCAGGAACGTCCTGGTGATCGGCAATTGCGTAGAAGTGGTGAGGTCTCCTCCCCTTTTACGCGCCAACAACAATGGATCAACCATCTTGTTGTTGACCGTTGATCAGCCAATCACTGAATCAGCGTGATTGTTTATCACCTCTGCTCTGTGTACGCTCGGTGCAGACCACGGAAGTAATGAAAAATTAACTTTACATACTAAGTTAATTTTTTATTACTTCCATGGTCTGTGCTGTGCGCTGAGCGTACATGAGCGTAAACACAGAAGTGATTAACAATCACAGACTGATTTTGGCTGACAATGTCAAATGGCTGATCAACGCCCGGCCATGACAACAAGATGGTTGATTGGTTCGTCGGCACAAAGAACATGTAAATGGAAGGTCGAAGGCGACCTCGCCATATCGCTTTGGCAAGTTGAAGAAATCTCAACTTCCCAGCGATATCGCTTGACACGTGAATGCGTCAACCAATTATATGGTCATGTTTTTTATGTTGGGACCCCAAATATGGTGGATTTGTGACATGCAAGACAAAATTTCTCACTTTAGATGCTGATATTTTCTAGTGCTACATCACAGAGACCTGGTTTTGGTCTTATTTTGTAAGCAATTTAGTAGGCTAAAAGAATCAGAAGAGAAAACTAAAACAATTCATTTTGACTAATTAGTAAAGCTCGTTAAGTGGAATTAGGCAGGGGTGGATGCGGTGGCGGAGCAGGTGGTGGCGGAGCAGGACAATGCTGTACATGTACAATGGTGATTTAGTACACATTGTCTCAATAAACATTATTGATGGGTTTCTACTTGTTTCTGTACTTGATATAAGCCAAGTGATACCACTTTTAGCATTCACTGCCTCAGAATTTGTTAATTGGACAATTGAAAATTACTAATTACTTGTTGCTACATGAATAAAGTTCATTGACCTGTGTGTATTTAAATAGGGATTTCATGTAGGGAATATTGAAATGGGTGCTACGGTTGAACGAAACATGATAAAGCCTCAAATTTTGTAAGCAGACCTTGGTTGTGATCCTTGTTACTTTGGTAAACTAATATTTATTAAAACATAGAAAGTTTGCGACAAATCTGAAAGAGCGCCCTAATGCTCAAATTTGATCCGAAAAGTCATTTTTTACGAAACCGCTTTGTCAAATTTTCTTTTACCTTTCAAAATTGGATTGTTGAGCTTATTTTACATCTAGTTACACACCTCAATCATGAAAATTTGCATCTCCAGTGCCAGATAAGGGGTGTTTTGAAGAAATTCATATAAATATTGATAAAATTTTGACCACCCTGTATCTACATAATCGAAGTACTTGACCGGTAAAAGTTCTATATGGCTAGGTGGGCAATTAAGTTAGATATATCAAACATGTGTCAAAACATTACATTATCAATGTATGTTCAGGTGTGACCCCCATAACTGAATTAATATTTTTGACCTAATTTTGTTTGTTACACCCTGTATTATTATGAGTCGCCCTGTATTTAATGACTCTCATTGTATCGTTTCTGAAATCATCTGAGTATATGCTCTCAGAATGTATATACTTTTATTGGGTTCTAGTGTAAACTTATGGAGTTATAGGGCGCTTGCAAGGATCATTGAAAGGTTAAAAGGTTGATAAAAATGACCTGCATTGAGAGTCAGTCAAGTGCGGTGGAGGACAAACAAACTATTACCATCCTCTGTGAATCTTTGGCGCGTTATTCAAACCCATGCTTTGTAAGGAATATTAGCACTCTGTAGGTGATAAGTGATATTTCATTTTCACGTGCTCCAATATCATTGTTGTGCCTCCAGGGCTAGTGACCCGTGGCGTACATGAAACCTCCCTATAGCACCAAACCTGTAAAAGCATATGATTTGCTTGAAAAATTCATATGTCACGCAATTGGTACCCAGTATAAAAAACATGACCATATACAACTTGTTCGAGCATATTCTCTAACGCAAATCTTTGATTTGCGTTAGAGACCGGAGCTATATGATTTCGTGGGGCTTCCGGTACACAAAGTTGCGCCGGCATGTAAACATTGATAAAATGCGGATGGTTCACAACAAACTTTCATAAGCGTGCCATTATAAGCTTAATTGAGTTAAACCCTACCTTTTGACATCTTTGTTACATACGATCCTCAAAAATAAGATGATATCTGGAGCCTAATTCAGCGCTGCTTACAGTGCCGCTTATTGTAGCTGTCACATCGTGGAAAATAATCTCAACCTATCAGATTATCGTACACGTAAATTCTGGTGATTTATGACTGGACAGTCACTTAGTAGGTATGAGATTACCTCATTCAGATAACACCTGTTATGTTTGCCGATCGATGAACCAGTCCAGGGCATTTTCGGTCCAAGGCAACTCAACCGCACGTAAATTCGGTCCCTGTATAAAACCACGTTTTTATGTGTAAGGGGCGCACCATTAGATATCAAGGGGGGGCTTGGTATATTTTTGAAAAAAAAATGTAATGCCATCTGAGCAACAAAAAAATTGCTCCACTGGCAAAAAAAATAAATTTGATGTCAAGGGTGAAAAAAAAATGTCACAGTTAGTGAAGAAAAAATAACCTAATATAGCTTTTAAATAGCAATGTTTTTCGTGAATTTGCTCATTTTTCATCATTATATAAAGCCTAATAAAATTTCTGGTAACCCGACCGACCGTGTAAAACCCTTGCGACTCAAGTAATTTTATCCAATTATGTTCAAAATAAAAATAATTGCTCACGACCAACTGGGTGTCTACAATGCTCCTCATCAGAAACTACATTATTGGCAAAAATATGGACGCATTTCATTAGAATTCTCGGGAGGGGGAGGGTATGAAATTTTGAGCAAAAAAAATCCCTACCAATACTAAAAACAACCCAAAACTTCCCCCACCTAACTGTGTATAAATGCATGAAATTAAAAAAACAACTTGAAAAAAATCCCACTCCCCCAACTTCCTACCCCCGAGAATCTAATGGTGCGTCCCTTACCTCACCGTAGATAAAACAATGCGTCAACATGACCATGATGATTGTAAGGGGCGCACCATTAGATTCTCAGGGTGGGGTAGGAAGTTTTTTGAAAAACTTCACCCACTACATGACCAAAAAAAACCTTTCCCCACCAACACTAAAAAAAAAAACTTTCCCCACCTAACTGTGTATAAATGCATGAAATTAAAAAAAACCTTGCCGCCGCCTTCACAAACTTAGCCGTCTAGTTCAGCGGCAACAAAATTTCTTTCCCGACCCAACTTCCTACCCCCTGAGAATCTAATGGTGCGTCCCTAATTGTACCATGACTGTAGTACCAAACCATCGCTTTATGTTCACCGCTCAACTACAAAAGCTCACCGCAAATATTGAAAATAAGCGGATTTTCCCAGGAAATATACCATGGCAAGGTGCCGAGATGTCTAGCCGTGCACATTCTAAATAGCGTGGGAAACTGGGAATTGATTTTGATCACTTACCAAAAGCAAATGGGAAAAGATAATTGGCTATTACTTTTAGCCCCGACCAAAACAGTGACCCACTGATTAAAAGTTTTTTGTTATAAAAAGTGACATTTATAAAGCCATTATAACGATCAGATCATGTGCTTTGTGCAAACTTGTATAGTGTTAATGTTGGGATCTCTGATGATTGAAGATCTGAAGAAAAGTGGTCAACACACAGACATTTTTTAATGCATGAGGCTTAAATAAAATTTGACTTAACCTGGGTGACTTTCTCCATCCCTCTCTCACTCTATTTCTGTCTCTCTCTCTCCTTCAAACCCGGCCTTCAAAATCCTCCCTCGATCCAGTTCTCAGGCGTTTTTGAACCCGAACTCGAGTCCCAATTTCCGCCATCGTATACACCTGTACCGATGGCTGGCTCTGGACCTGTCACGGTACCCAGGCGCCGCAGCCAGCATCTGAGGGGGGGCACGGTCAGTGCTCGTCCCTATTTTTACGCCCCTTCCTTTTCTCTTTTCTCACCATCTTCTCGTCCCCATTCCCGCCTCTCCGTCCCCATTTTAGGTGTTGTGTGGGGGGTTGGGGTCTGCCCTGACAATCAGATCCGTGCCCCCCCCATCATGGTCGGTGCCCCCCTCCCCCCATGTGATGAGCACGCTGCACTACTGTTTCTGTCCTCCCCCTCCCCTTCTCAAGCCTCCATCATGTCTGGCTCTCCTCTATCTGCATCTCCCGTCAAATTTGGCCGTGTCCCGTAAGTGACTTTACACCACGCCCTATTCATTTCAGGGTGCTGTAGGTGACTTATGACGGTGTATCATAGCAATAAAGACAAACAAATTAATTGGCTGTGCTCCGTAAGTGATTTTAATACACCACGCCCTATGTAGGTGACTTTAGACTGCACCCTGGTAGACGGTACATCATAGCAATAAAGACAAACAAGTTAATTGGCTGTGCTCCGTAAGTGACTTTACACCACGCCCTATGTGAGTGACTTTTTAGATCGCACCCTGCCTGGTAGGCGGTACATCATAGCAATAAAGACAAACAAGTTAATTGGCTGTGCTCCGTAAGTGACTTTACACCACGCCCTATGTGAGTGACTTTTTTGATCGCACCCTGCCTGGTAGACGGTACATCATTCATAGCAATAAAGACAAACAATGTAATTGGCTGTGCTCCGTAAGTGACTGTATACATGTACCACGCCCTATGTGAGTGACTTTCACAGAACTAATTTTGTGGCGAGTTTAGTAACATAAATTGACAATAACAAAAAGGAATTTTGATTGATCTGTTTTAAAAGAGTACAAAGTAGAGGGAATTTTTGGCGGAGGAGGGAGAAGCAATTGTTTGGTTGGCGAGTGGGGACAAGTGACTTTTCAGGCCGAGGGGGGGTCAAGCGATTTTTGGCGGTCGTTCGGAAATTTTCCCGGGGAGGGGGGCTCATAATCATTGCACAGCCACAGCACATTGCGTCTTCTAATTAACATGGCATCTACACATAAAAACCTAAGTGGGTTTATACAGGGGCGAATTACTTTGTGGTCGAGTTGGCATGGGCCTGAGCTGACGAGTCCTGCTATTCACGTGTTGTATCCATTGAACATGCGATCACCGGAAAAGAAGGGAGCGATTTTTATCACAAATGTGCCGAAATATTCATGTGAGTAGGCCTACACTTTAAATGGGACATACTATCTGGGAATTATGCCACCAACACGTATAGTAACAGAATGGTAAGTGAAGTTAGATAGAAGGGTGTTATTTCGGGGTATGTTTATCATGTTGTATTGTCATTATAATTTATGTGGTCTTACGTAATATGTTTACCCCCCGAAATTAGATACGAAAGGACACTAGCCACGAATGCGAGCGCATCCGTGAGCAAATTCGTGGCTAGTGTTTCTCGAGCAATATACAACCAACTGGATCTATTAATATTTTGCTAATTATTTCGATTATTTACTTTTGGTGATGAATTAATTAAGCAATAATTATTGACAGCAACTGATGTTTTAAAAATGTATTTTGTGGCAGAATATTATAATTGTCGTCTGCAACCATTCGCTATCGCCGTGATTAGTATAAACAAGATTTCGCGGTTCTCGGGTTGGGTGGTTCTTGTGACTATCTCTAATTACCCAACACCCGTTACCCATATAGGCCTACTTGCCCCGACCTTTTAAACTACTAATAGGCCTCTGCACGTGTGCCGTTTTGGAATCCGATGAGATGCGCCTGCACGACTGTAATGACTGTAATGCTTTCCGATGCTCGCACTGCGCCCGTCGGTATACTCCGCACACTACGCGATACGCACCGCAAGCACGCATTAGCGAGCCACGTGCACGCGATAGCGCGTGGACAGAGGGACGGACGGACACACCATGATCATGATTAGTACAAAAGCGTTTAATTGCAATCGCTTGGCGATTGAGTATAAATTTATTCAGCTTTACTTTAGTTGCGAGAGACTCGTTTTACCACACAGCAATACTTCGTATTGCATGCATGAGCCACACATAATTTTTAGTCTTCAGTTCAGTTTTCAATTTAGGTAAGCTTAAACAGTTAAAAAGTTATCAATTTTGTGCTTTTTACTCTCAACTCACCAGCATGAGGTACCTCCCTGTACCACGCTTTGTACAGATTTAGAACTCGCGTTCTAGCTTCAGCTGGGTTTTGGGACATGATAGGTTTGATAGCTTTTACAACAGCAGCCACTCGGGCTGCCTGACTGGGATTCGCCATTTTTCTACTTTAGGCCGGCGACCTTTTAATTTACCGGAAGTAATCAAAGTTCAATGACCTCTTGATTTTATTCTTTCCCAATTTGCTGCCCTGCTAAGTTTGATTGATTATTTGGGAGAAATATTTCAGGAATATCTTGTTTCTCAAAATGTGCACATATTACAGATTTTAGTACGTCAAATATCCTGATTTTTGGTGTTTTATTCAAGACCATTTTACCCCCATCATGCAATTTGCCAACAATGGCGGCCTCCACAAAACGGCAGAAAGTTGCAAGCTGATAAGTTTTAACTATAAAATAAGCTATATGTCTATGTATAAACAAATCTGACCAAATATTAATTGCACAACAAAATTCTGTTCGGCTTCTGCTCGGTTCATGACATACTTCTCATCACAGGTTAGTCATTGTAGTCGTAGTAGATTGTTTGTTTGTGTGTGTGTGTAGATTGTGTGTGTGTAGGATTGGTACCGGTAAGCTTACAATTTTGTTTTGTTTATTTTTGTACAGTTACTGCTGGCACAGTTTGTCCACTCTGAAGTACAAAGTCACAAAGCGGGCGTATACAGCGCGTAAACAGTTACAGCTATAGCCAAAGGCAAAATAACAAATTCTCGATCATGAGAGGATGTACCTTCTGCGTCAGCGTACTTTTCATAGAATAACACGATCGCGCGACCTGCATGACCGAACCTTGACCTTGCCTAGCAGCGACTGTGTGATTGGTCAATTCTCAAAAGCTGTGTTTGCGCCGTAAGCGCCGGTCTTTGCGTAGACTACGCTCGACGCAAATAACTGTGCGTACCCAAGTTGGCTCTCATGATCGAGAATTTAATATTTTGGCTTTAAATTAAGTATTTCTTGGCCAAACTGGCTCCGCGATAAACACAATGACAATGAATGATTGACAATTCGACAATGCGCACATAGTCTACATACTAGCGCGTTTTGGGTCAAGCTGGGAGAAAAAATCCCAGGTCAACCCAAAATAGCGTATCGCACATGATAGACCACCTAAGTTATCGTAAATCGGTTTCTCCCTGGTCGACCATACATGCATAATTTTGGGTTGCCACCAGTGTTCGAAATAAGCACTTATCCTCTTGTCCTCTTGTCCAAAAATCACTGGGGACAACTATATTGAGATATGTAGGCCTACTTATCCTCTGGACAACCACTATATTTTACCTCTTGAATATGACACATTTTGGGGACAACCAAAATGTTTTGAGGACAAGCAGAATTTATGCTTTGGTTGTCCTCGGGACAACCTCCATATTTTCCCTATTTCGGACACTGGTTGCCACATTCGGCCCGCAAACGCCCAGGATTTTTAGCCAGGTCGACCCACGACAAGCATGCAAATAGCATGAATAGGCCAGGCTTCCTGTTAGTGTGCGTCATTGCATCCAGACGCGTATTTTACAAATTTGGACGCAAGTTTACATGGCTAATCAAGTATTTTGCGTCCATATCACATGTGGATGCAGACAAAACTTCGAAATTTAATCATTATTGTCAATTGATGATAAAAATAAGACATTTTTATTCTTTTATATTTTTAAGATAATAAAAGCCCCAAAATTTTGACCCACCTGCTTAAGAATTGTAGTAAATTCTGCAATATTTGTAAATGCAACGTCAGGAAATCGTGCACTTTTTGCAAGCTTTCCGTACGATCGCTGTTTGATGGGAAAGTCCCCATTGATGCTTTGTTTACAAAGCTTGCTGGATTGATGACGTGCGGCACTGTGCAGTTGCTGTTTATTTAATTATTTATAGCTGACAATATTCAGTTTTTAATGTTTTAAGTTTATTTTCTCATAAATAATCTGCGTTTCCTTTATTAGTATTATTGTTACGATGAATAAAAGCAATTTTAAAGACAAAATCCAAATGATAACCTTTTTTTATATTATTTGTGGCAGCGCGTGTTTTAGCTTTTATAGCATCAACAACCCGTTTTAAAATTAAAGAAACCCGGAAGTAAAAGTACGAAAATTTGCGCATGTTTTTGCAGCTGTTTCTGACCACGTTTCCGACCAAAACTGACACAGAAATTAGAAAAATTATCATAGCGACTGGAGATGGAATATCACTGTGAAAATGCACTTTTATTTTATTTTAACAATCAACATTTGATGAAGTGTAGACCCGGGGTACGGGTATGTGTGTTAGCAACAAGGGGCTGCCGTTCTGATCATGAAATTCCGCGGCGTTTCCCGGTATGATTGATCGTGAATTTCAGATGGACGCACAAAAATATGTCTGGACGCAAGTTTTTTCAACCTTGTCAGCAAACTTGCGTCACACATGACGCACATTTTAAAATCCTTAACGGGAACCCTGGAATAGGCCTACATGTACGTGACCCGACCATGGCGATATATAGGCCCGGATATAGGCCTACACATTAGACAAGTATAAAACATTGTACAGCGTTCATTTAGTTCACCACGTAAACTTGTAATGGCTCAAAATTCGGACCGTATCAGTTTGTGAATGAGGACAACGTATTTAATAAGTTCCTTGTATAACTAGCGTTCATTTATAAATTTTGCAAGCGTCGGTGAGGCTTTTACGATATAATATCAGTTAGTCTTGGCATCTAAATTAATTCACATAGGCCTACTCTCATATTCGTATTTATTTTTAAGTATTCTTGTTTTAGTTTGCAAAATACAGCGGCAAATCTCAGGAAGCTACATGTATAAGTGACAGGCCGTCCTTGAAGAATGTCATGAAGTGTGATGTGCAGGGTTCACTGTTTATCGCGTTTTCGCGTCCAGGATGCTTTTTGAACTCACTGGACCCGGAAAAAGTAAGATTATGTAACCTGAATGGGTCCAGCAGGCTGTGCTTGGACCCGGAAAAAATCCCATCCAAGAAATAGAAAATATCATCATAGATCGTCATTGTGCGATAACCCAGCTCAATCGGCTCACAGCACATTTTTAAACAAATTTTCATTCATAAATTACATACAATTACAAAAATCGCTGCAACATGACACACACCTCATCGCTATTTCATGCACAGATACTTGATCAGCGATACGAGGGGAACTGTGGAAGAGGTTGACTTGCGATTTTTTTTCAGATCATGCAAATATTATGTTACAATAATAATGTCAACAAAACAGGGCCAATTCCTGGTGACATCGCGAAAACATGTTTTTGCGGTAGTTGTATATATTTCAACAGAGCAAATATAACAGAATAACCAAATAATTAGATGATAAAAGTAGTGTTGTTAGGTACATGTAGTACCATATTTCGTCAAATAGTCGCCCCCCTCAAATAAACGCCCCCCACCACTTTTTTCAACCAAGATGTTTCAAAAATTCTGATATTTCCATGCTATCTTGTGTAGTAAGCTTACCAAGTTGCTCGTATGGTTGATAATAGCAGCAATAAATGGCGAAAATCTGCATCGGCAACCCGTAAGTGAACCAAAAGTCAGTGTCAAAAGTTCATAGTTCGTCATTTTAGCGTGACTTTTAAGCTTACCTAATGATTTTAACCAGAATTGTCGTGCTAAAAATGACCTCTAATAAACGCCCCCCCTTGGGAAAATGTAACGCCCCCGGGGGCGTTTATTTGACGAAATACGGTAATTATAGTTCTTTATGAGAAAGTCGGCCGATCGCGGCAAGTCGTCTTTTACCCAGTAATTTGACTCGACTTTGGTAAGTTTTGGGTGCCGAATTCGGTATATTTATCGTTTGCGCCAGTACTGAAAATACATTTCCGGGTGTTTCTGAAGTTTCATGCATAAGTAGGGCCTACAATTTGGACCCACAAAAATCAATTTGGGACCCGCAAATTTCAACTAAATGGAATCTGAATGGGTCCAGCATAAAAAAGTGGACCCGGTTATTTGAGCGCAAACTGTGAACCCTGGTGATGTGTCCAGACTGGATATAATTGCGTACTACACGCTTAGTACTAGTGATAGGCTGTACAGCCCCCCAAAAAAGGGGCATGTTTCAAAAAGCTTAGGGTACCAGCTGAATTGAAGCAGCTAATCCTCCTGAGCATTTTGACACCTTAAAAAAAAAAAGGTTGAAAAATGAGACGGTGCCGACCCTATTTTTCACTATTTTGACAATTATGGGCGTTTTCTTTGCTGTTTGTTGGATTCGAATGATTATTTACATGATTTTGGGTCCCCTGGTGGGCCTGGATATATTTATGCAATTTTTACACAAATCGCATGTTTTGATGCAAGTTTAAGATGTAATTTAGGATGTGAGGGCGCTGTTCAGCCTAATAGCTGTTACGTATCCCCCCTAATGAAATTTTATCATTTCTTATTATCAAATCAAAGTTACTGATAAATAACAGCATCTTTCCAAATTCGAACTCTCAACCTTATTTCACTTGCGTGTGGTACCCATTTGAAAATGTGTAGAGACGCTTCCATTGATTTACATGTGATGCAAAGTTCGTTGACCCCTGTATATTGCTATGGCTATTAAAAATTAGCGCCACGGCCACACCAAATGTGATAAATGGCTGAAAATTTCAGATATGGATGATTGATGATTATCTCTAGTATGATTAACTTAAACATCAAAAATGGTTGCGAAAGGGGCCGCTAAAAGGTAAAGTGCCCTCACAGCCTAATTTTACCCAAAACCGCTAATTTTAAGGGGGTACTACACCCGTGTCCAATTTTGTGCCTATTTTTGAATTTTTCTCAAAAATTATAGCACATTGGTGACAAGTAAGATATGTATATTATAGGGGCAAGGACTACAACTACTGTACTGAAAATTCAGCAACTCAAAGCAAGTAGTTATCGATTTATTGATCAAATATTGGTTTTCCCTCATTTTTGACTGTAACTCCACAACTGTTGTCTGTGCTGAAAGAAAATTTCCAGTGCAGTAGTCGTAGTCCTTGCCCCTATAATATGCATATCTTACTTGTCCCCAATGCGCTATAATTTTTGAGAAAAATGCAAAAATGGGCACAAAATTGGGCAAGGGTGTAGTACCACCTTAAGGACACTAAAAAGTTTCATTTGACACAAAGTGCATAAATGACCTTCCTAGACTTAAAACTATTAAAGTAGATACCAAAAATGCATTAATTACATTCCCTTAAAACTAGAAAATAAAGGTAAAATCTGCCCTCCCCTCCTTGTGTGTTGTTATTTGGCCGGTACTGTCTCACTTTTTGGCTGATTTCAATAAAATTGGTGTCAAAATACTCAGAACAACAAGCTGGATTTTGGTACCTTTGTCATTGTCATAGATGTTATAATATACAAATATTGACTGCTATGAGGGGCACAGTTAAAATTATAGGCCCTCGGTGATGTCAAAACCATGACTATGCCCGAAGCGAAGCTGAGGGCATAGTCATGGTTTTGACATCACCGAGGGCCTATAATTTTAAACTGTGCCCGAATATCAAGCAGTCAATATTTGTTACATATACCGAATAGTATAGATTCTTCTCCTTTGATTGGTGAAAAGATTTCCTGACTGACAAGGCCTACAAGCTTTTAACTGCATCATAGGCCTTTAGGCTTAAATGCACACAACATGACAGTGCATGCAAGAGCAAGGGTGCAGAATTTGGACCGATATCTACCGATGTCATAATCTAAAACAACCCTACCATTCAAGTTCTGTGCTAACATCACACACTGCCGAGTCTCCAGGTCGTAGTAATTTGTCTAAAAAGTGACATTTGGCAGGTATAAATCCTTGACATGTAACATTTTGTAAACAATCACTGCACTCACTACGGCGGCCGGTGAAAGATCGTCGTCAAGCAAGGAGAGGTCAAATTCATTGCGAACTGTGACCGCGATAGTCTCAACACTCGTAATCAACGCCGGCCGTATAGTGAGTGCGCAATGTATACGAGCGATCTGTGTATTCGGGGTTGCGAATATCCAATTATTTTCCGGGCATAGAATCAACTGTGCCCGGGGCACAGTTGTTGTATGACGTCATCTTGATAGAAAAAGGGGGCACAGCTATTTTAATGACTCCACTTTTAACCAATCAGATGAGAGGAATCTATATATGAGGTATATAATATAGCATGCGAGTGGTTCAACTGAAAGCTGTACATGTATTTAAGACAAAATAAGACATTTTGCACGAATCCATAATTAGCTGCATGTATTTTGAATGAGGCTTCCACTTTATCAGTACTGCTGTTTTCTTCATATTTTGCTAAATTTGTCATTTCAAAAATACTAAATGACAATTTGAATGACTTATCTTTCACTTTTAAGCAATTTATAAACAATTTTAATTTTTTTACACTTGCGCTGGGATCACTGAATGGGTCTTTAACTTAAATATCTACAGCAATCCTACTCAAACACTGATACTTATGTTTTGTTTAATGTTCTCATGCTGTTGCAGTTGCAGTATTTACGGTAGAATAATCTTCACAATTCAAGTCCAGCAAGATGTATAGTCCAGAGGACAACACAACGGTGGTGAGGATGATGGGGGAGTTTGAAAACTACTTCAAGAAGGATATAGGTAAGGAAACAATAGTCCAAAATGCTATTACCTGACTGCCTATGACGTGTATGTATTATTCAGAATCATGCTTTCTGATTTGTTTAAAAAACAAATCATGTGATGCGAGCCCTTTATTCTGCAATAACAGGTCAAGTGCTCTTGTCAACACATTAACCCCAGACGAAGACAATGAAACACAAGGAACCGTGATTTTTGGTCTACTTATTGGCCATCAGGATAGACAATAATTTATTTTCATATAAATTTGTAAAGATTCCAGCCATTACATCATTAAAAGCAAAGGGTTTGTACACAACCCTGAATCAACAAGGATGCCTGGGATTCCAAGATGAGAGCAAAAATGCTCGACCCAATTTTGTTCGACAGCAAACACCCGACTGAGGAATCTGAACCCCAAGGCAAATCCAAAAAGGAAAATCAAAAGGATGCGATTCCAAGATAAAAGTAAAAATACTCAAACCAATTTCTGTTCAACATGAAGAATCCGAATCCCAATCAAGCAAAATCAAAAGGTGAACTCCAGAATAAGAGCAAAATTACTCCACCCAATTTCTATTCTACAGCAAGCTGTGCTGAGGAACGTGGTGCTCACAAAAACCCAACAAAGGGGAATTTATAATGGCTGGAATTTTTCAATCAATTAATTTTCATTCTGTGATTAGTGCATACATTACAAATAGTTGCTCCGAAGGCTACCACCTTGGAGATTCCTCAAGGTAATCCTACCTGGAAGAAATACAAAGACTGAAAGAATGAATGTGAAAGAATATTAATAATGGATATAGGTATACAAGTGCATATAATTGGACGATGTAAGCTAAAATAAAACAAACATCTCCATTTTTCTTAAATATTTGGCTTGTCTTCTATGGATTAATTATAAATAAACAGACTTGTTAAATCCTGGTTGAAATGTCTTTCTTCTGTGTGGATTCCTTTCTATCTGTTAATTTTTTCTAGAAGACAAGGCTTTTGCATTATTAAAGATGCTATATGCTGATGCTAATTCCTTTGCTGCAGCTATAAGCATTATGATAAAATTTAATACTAGTATTATTCCATTTCAAACTGACCGAACATGTCAGGAGCTTATGAATTAATTTCCACTTGTTGTGTGCAAAAGTTCATTTATATGTATTTATAGTGCTTAGTCAGCATGCCAAACTCATGCTATATCATGCAAAACAAAACAAACATTTTTTTCTTGTTTTCCTTATTAATTTATGTAAGGAAGACAGCACCTGTTTTTATAAACAGACTTCAGTTTTTTCTTGAGTAGCTGTACTTGCTTAAATTATTTTATTAAACCCAATAAGCTCCCCTTAAAATGGGAGAGGTGGGTGGGAGTAAAAAAAATTCTGTCTATCCTGACTGGAATCCAATAATGCAATAAATTAAATCGCCGAATATGACGACCTAGCGCAACTGAGAGAGCAGCTCTGATTGGTCAAAGCACGAAAGCGTCAGAGCCATGGAAACCCCGGGAAAAATTCTGACCCGGATATGACGACCTAGCGATATGAAAGAGCAGCTCTGATTGGTCAAAGCCCACTAACGTCATAGGGCCATGGAAACCCCGGGACAAATTGACCCGATGACCCGGAAACATTCCGCATGGGGTCAAAGTTGTTTTTTTACTGTTTCACGTTAGAAAACTTTATTCTGCGCATAGCATTACGCTCATGTGTACTATATTTCTGTAATTCGCTCAACTTGGGCAAAAAATGACATTTCTCTTTAAATCGAACTATTCTGTGGTAAAGAATGGAAATAAAGGATGTATCATTAGGCCATCTTAATTTAATAGTCTGTCTTAAGTCCTTCCCAAGTTGAAAAAGTAATGAGGAATGCAGTTTTTGTAGGGTTTTTTATTTACTTTTTTTTATCTGTGGGATGAGCTTTTTAACAAGAATAGGTCTCACCTTTTCATCTGTCAAAGAGGTTTCACTGTTGTCAAGATTAAGAATTTTATTCAGCCTTACGATTTACACTATTTTGATATGATATTTTGTGCAGTGGATTTGGAAAAAAATTTAAACAGCAGAAAAAAACTGAAATTTACTCAATCCAGCGGAAATAATGTGCAAAAAAGCGGGCAGTTTTACGTAATGCGTGCTGGGGCTTTGAGACAATTAAATTAAGATGGCTTTATCCTTTACACCCAATTATGTGTCCCTGGCAGTAAAACCGTGTATTATGTTATACTGCCTCGGACACATGTGGGTGTAAAGGATTCTGCATCGCCCTTTATTTCTTGAATACAACTTTTGTATGGGAAAAATCTGTGGAATTAAACAGAGGAATGTAGAGAAAGTGATGACATTTATGTACAGTAACTGTTCAATGCTTTGAGTGGAATTTATCATGAAGAAAGAACTACTACTATATGACCCAATCTACATAAGTTTAAACTTGTAAAGCACAGGATGTTTTGAAATAAACGGCAACAGGGTTAGAATTTGGACAAGAATCCACAAAGTGATTCTTACAAAGGTTCCTGTAAAAAAAATACCAAAAACAAAAACACTTGCATAAATCAAACATGATTCTCATAAATTTTCAAAATCTATACAACAGAGTGCTGCAAAATATACTGATTCAAATGCAAGAATCAAGTCTCACAGTGTGCGATGACATTTTAACACTGGGCATGGAAGAAAATAACACTTTGATTTAGTTGAGTGGGATGTATTCCATCCGTTATATATACATGTACATACATGTAGAATACCTGAATGAAGGTCTGGACAGTGGACATTCCTTGTGTCCCAGGAAGTAAAGTGGTCATCAATCATCATCATTTTGTAATTTTAACATAGATGGGAAAAATAAGCAATAGAAAAAAAATATGCTCATTCTTCACCAGCTATTTTAGCGATAACATTGTTTATTAGGTGATGTTCTTATGATATTAGCCTATATGTTTACATTGTAAAAAATAGTATACAACAAAATGTGTGTAGCAGGTTGTCCAAATTGGGGAGCATTTTGCTCTGCTACCCCAGATAAATCAAACACTGTACATTTCTAATTAGAGGTTGGTAAATACATGTATGTTAATAATCAGAACTTGAAAGCTATAATTTCCAAATTGGTATATTTCTTTTCAGAGAGACATAAAAAAGAACAGGAAGCTAGAGAGAAGCAAGGGGAGCTAGTCTCTGCCCAAAGCAGGATTGCAAGACTAGAGACAGAGGTTGAAGTGATTAAATCACATGCTAAGAGATCAAGACTGGAGTTTGAAAGAGACCAAGAGAAAGATAAACTAGAGAGAATGGTAGGTAATTTGTCCATCTTCAGACTATATTTCAAAATATGCACAAAGGTATAGTCCGTATGCCTTCCTTGACACAGCAAAGTAAAATCCAATTTTTTTATTTCCTCAAAAACTGCTCATTTTGCAGGAATCTGTTATGCTATAGTTTGATCAGCTCGTAATCGGCGGGCCTTATAACATCACAGACTAATATCAATGTATTTTATTTCGAGAAATGTCTTGTGACAACTCGCCAGAATTATCACAAATTTTTTATTTAAGTCTTATACTCTGTCTGTACTTTATTTAACACACACAATTTTAGACCAGACAGGTCAACAATGTCACTGTTAACATGGTCTACTTTTCAGTGTATTGGTGAAAGCCTAACAATTATTCCCGCTGATTGCGAGCTGATCAAACTATAATTGGATTTCTTTGAGTCATTTCATCTCTGAAAATGTATACTTTTATAAGAATATATACTTATCATCATTACATTTATAATAAAAAACAATTCTAAATTACTGCCTTAAGGATCTGAATGAAAGTTCATAATTATGTGTTGGTAGTCGGCATAAGTTTAATAACCTATTATATCAACACAAAAATAAGACAAAAATGTGCACAATATAGACCAGACAGGTCTGACTTTGGGGTCAGTTATCACACATTTTCATATCCTAGCTATTGTATCAATAAACCACACATTTGGAAATGATTTTGATTAGAGCAATCTCATATTGATAATTATCTATGTGAATGACTTTTGTCTTTATCAGAGAGAACAGGAAAAGCTGGTAGCCCTGAAGCAGCAGCTGGAGTTTGTTGCCAAGAAAGAGGACAGAGCAAAGAATGACTTGGAGGAGGTGAAACAGACACGAGACATCATGAAAAAACAGTTTGAGGAACAAGTGCATGACTTGAGGCAGCAAAAACTGAAACTTGAAACAACACTTCAAGATGTAAGAATTGTAACCTACTAAAGGGAAAATACAGTGGTGGGAGGAGCAGTTTAACTCTCTTCACGCGGGAGTCGACTGCAGACGACATGTTTCAATTTTTTTTTTTAATTCAAAAATTTTAGAATTTATATGGTCATTTTAGAATGACCATATTTGGAATCAGCATCAAAAATGCATCAAAATGAGTACAAACAAGCCTAGTATTTATTCAGTAGTTTTTGAGGTAGCTCTTGATATTTTGAGAAATATGTCAAAACTTGAACTTTTTCCGTTGAAGCTCATGGCTAGCACGCAGAGCATTAATAGACAATGAAAATCACAAAGCCATGAAATTTCTTGGTCTGTAATGCCCAATTTACAATACACAATAGAATTTCCATTGCATTGTCCCACCGACATCAATCCATTGGGTGCCATAGGCCACACACTCTGCATTTTTCATGGCATGATTCAATTATCTCATACTTCTTGCAACTTATTTTTGAATGCATTAGCATCCAATGAGCTTAGCTTCTTTGTATCTCAATATTGATATTCCATAGCATATCTCATAGTATTTTTATCATTTTTATTTCCTTATAAGTACTTTATGTATTATATTATCATTGTTTGTACCTCTTAGCATTGCTGATACAATGTCATCATTGTATTACATCATGCTTTGTATCTTGCATTACATGTTATATGAGATGAAAATTAATTTGGTCAATGTAAAGCAAGGTATGAACACACTGACTAAATAAACAGCATAGTCAGCTGCATTCTTCATTTACATTGCATAGGATTGCATGCAATAAAGTCCAAATGTAAAACATGTCTCTGTTTGCCAGGTTGCTCAAGGTACACTTTTTACAATGGCCTAATGTAATTATGATAAATGCTGCTCTGTGGTAATCTGCAACAAAGAATTGTTATTGGAAGGGAAATTCCATAGTTGACTATGTACATACAAGAGTATTATTACAATGGTGCCTTTCCAATGCAATTGTAGGTTTTATTAAATAGATGTAATTTTTTATTTCAGCTACAACTCTCAAGTAGGGCTCAAATATCCAGACTTAGCAATGAAGTCAACAAGTAAGTATATTAATATGGAATTGGTTTTTATTTGTTTGTTTGTTTGTTTGTTTATATGACCACATCTTAACCCTAACTCTCCAAGTGCTCTTTGTTGAATGGAAGGAAAGAAAGAATTAATAAAGAAAGAAGTTGAACAAAGAAGTTGTTTGTTTGGGGTGGCATTCAAACCCGAGACCCTTCACCTGCCAAGCACTAGGATGTCCACCAGTAGCTATTGGTGTTTCGCTGGGCTGGAGCAGTGGCTTTCAGCTGTAGTATTTTGTAGTACGCTGTGTTGTTAAGGTCAATAACTGCATCCACTTCAATGCTGTTCACTTTTTCAGGAAAGATGCTGAAAGTAAAATGCTACAGAATGATCTAGATGAGGCCAAGGCTCAATTAAGTCACCAAATAAGGTAAGATATACTGAATGGTTTTGCTCTTTTGCTCTGCTTTCTCGGGACTCTATCTGTTGACATTGAGTCAATTTTGGAATGTGTCCATATGGTCACTTATATACATGCAATGTAATGGGGCTTCATATAATAGCACTGCTGTTTTCTTCTTCATTATCTTACCAATTTTTGATGGGATTTTTTTTTCAACTTATCCTTCTCTTTTTTGCTATTCCTAAAAATGCAAAATGTTTCATATTTTTGCAAGGATCACAGGTATTGCCTCCACTATGAGGTAACTTGACTGCTTTATGTTGATTAGAAATTACTTCTCTTTATCTTTTTATTCCATGTATGCCAGACGTGGTATCGATGCATCTAGTAACAGAAGGGCTGCCGATGAATACCGTATGCAGAATGACTACCTACAGCAACGCATTCAGGTAGGTGTACTATTTTTCTTCTTGGAAAGGCAGTGATGTCAACGCAATCAGGCAGCTGTGTCAGGCACACATCTATAAACGTATGTGTGAATGCTCACAATTTGCAGCTGTACCCAATGAAATGCACACTGACGTCACTGCCTTGCCAAGAAGAAAATTATATCTCTCTGTAGCTCTTATATTGTGGAACACAGTATGGATTTCATAAACGTTTACAGCATATAGTAAGTGCATTGTAAGTCAACTAAATTGAAAGTCAGTGGTTTCATTTCTCAATGATATATATGGGTCTTTCCATGAAGTTGGTCCCCAGTAAAAAAAATACAGCAGCCCGTGTGTTAATCAATATATTCCAATGAATAAATGAACTAGTTTAATTAAAACAATTTACACATGTAGTACATGTTTCAAGGCACCGCGACGCCAAAATTGGGTTCTCAAATACTGCCACTTTTTTTTCTAAAAATCCTTATTGTGCGGTTTCCGGTAGTATTTTAATGGACACTCTGTGACAAAACAAAATGTTCTGACAATTTCTTGCATAACATGGCAAAAATCAATCAAAACTAACTAATTTTCTACGATGTTTATGCTTCAAGGTTAACCCAACAATAATATTTACGCTTTAAACACATATCATAAACAATTTCCTGAACTCACGATGTGTTGATTTGTTGACAAGACGTAACCCTCGGTTTCCATTCATAAAAAAAAATGGTTACGTCTTGCACGGGGGTGTTACAATTACGACAGATGCTTCGTTTTTAAATTGCAATATTATTATATCGATATAGTCGTAATAATAAGCTGTCTTGAATTTCAAAGCATTTCTTTGCCTCTATAATTCGATAATATCAATAATGTTGAAAAAAATCGGGTTTGGTTTCCGGAAAAAAAATGTTACGTCTTGAAACAAACTGGCGAATTATTAAGCCTTCCACCCTGCTGTTGCAATAGATCGTTCTAAATCCGTGCAAAGCAACTTCGGAAACCCGTTAGTAGAGCGACCTTTAAACACGCATCAAATTTATGAATGAAAAAAGCTGATGTCAACATTGGTTTCCAGAGGTCCGGTCGGCGATACGTCTTGATTTGAGTTACGTATTTTCGTCTAAAAACATAAATTGCTGGGAAGGTAAGCTGAACACTGATTTCTTATGCTATTTACTAATTAATACTATTGAATCGTTATATAATGTCCAATTATCGGGCTAGATAAACATTGGTATGCCTGGAAATTATAATAAAACAATTTTTTGCCTTTCACTTTTTCGACGATCTCCATTTTGTATTTTTGTTACGTCTTGAAGGTCAGATTTTACTACAATCATTTTCAATACATGATATTTTTTTTAATGCGATCTTATTCTGTTGGTGAATAATTAAGTGTTGTTAAACGTTTTTAATTAAAAAAAAACCACTTGTGATCGGTATTTAAAAGAGATGTGAGGTTATTTTCACAAGACGTAACGGAAACTATTTCTGAACGGTATCCTACAGTTTTGTTGATACGTCTTGGTTTAAAATGCAATAACCATGTTTTTCACGATTGACGAGATATTAAAATTGACTTGAAAGGTATGAAAGTATATTGGAATGGACATGGAATTAATCATATTGCAAATTAGCTAGCTGAGTTTAAAACAAACTATTCATGTTGTGTTTTTATTGAAAGACGTAACATTCAGTTTTCCTGCTGCGACTTCCGGTATCACACACTGTTACGTATTTATGGCGGTACATTTATCATTCCATAGGAGTACTTTGCCTTTTTTTTTTTTGTATATTGACAATGTTATTGTTATGAAAATGTTGTATACTATATATTTACTCGTTTGCACATGTTTATTTTGTTATTTTGAGCCTTCCCAACACAAGATGTAACGAGTCATTGTCTTCCATGGCATCCATGTTACCATGGTTACGTCTTGACACACAATATTTACAGCATTGTCCAGGTTTTAAATTGGTCAATGACAATGTAAACCGTTTTGCGATTGAAGTTAGTGATACATTACATACATGTACAAAGTTGAAAATAATTTGGCAATCTCCTCTGACATTGGAATGAACCATTTGAAATTTCAAGGGGGGGGGCTAAGAGTAAGAAGTTTGAATTATTTTTTCAACGCATTAAAATTTGAATGTTGAATAAAATGGAATGCATCGGAGGCTCGGGCGGCAAGTTCCTGGGTTCCTGCGCCTGGTATATATGGCTACCGTTTTTGTACGGCTACCGAAACACTCCCTTCTAATATTTCATCATTATTTTGGCCAATAATTTTTGATAAAGCTTTTTAATGCTAATTTTTCATTGTGTTTTTAGGACTCGACCAGTACCACTACTTCACACAATCAATCGTCGAAAGCCACAACTTCAAATAACTCTTCTTCCTACTCAACAATCTTGTCAATGTGAATGAAATTATCTGCTTTCAAATACTTTTTGACAAATTTATAGTGGACGTGGTTGTTCACCAACAATGGCGTTCCAGCTCAGACTTAACCTTCGGTCATCATCTCGCCTGAAAAGGTTCGACACAGCTGCTGCAAGCTCATGTAACGGTGCAACTCAACAAACAACTATAAACACAGGTGCTTCAACTTCTGCTACAACTAAACCAAAGAACTGGTACCAGCGACTTAAGCAGAATGACCCTGAAGAATTTAAGCGCTTTCAGAAATTTGATGCCATGAAATCATCACTCAACAGAACCAACATGACAAATGAGAAGAAGAAGCACTATAACGAGATGACTGCAAAGAGAATGAGAAAAATGAGAAAGCGGAAAGCAGAAGAAAAGGCTAGGGCTATTGCTAGTGGAGATGTACAGCCAAAGCAGAAAACAAAGAAGAAGCGATCTACATGTACAAGACAGCAGAAATTACAGTTAGAGGCGAACAAAGAAAAAGATAGACTCAGAAAGAAAGCCAAGTGGGGTGCAAAAACACAATTAGAGAAGGATGAAATAAACAGAAAAAGACGAGAAAAGCGACACCAAGACAAAATCAATCGTGAATTGGATAGAATGGAGCTTTTGGCCTTAAGACAACAAAGACAGGACATAGAAGCGGAAAGAGAGCGTCAAGAAGAAGAGCGTAAACGTGTAGAAGATGAACGTAAACGGCTAGAGTTAGTAACGATAACGCAGGAAATTGCTCAGAAAACCAAGAAAGCTGCAGATCGGAAGTCATTTTCACGGGCATGGAAAGGGTTTCCAAAGAAGAACTCCATAAGTTTTGGTAGAACATTTAAGAGTGTTTATAAAAGAGCCATGTCATCACCTACGAAACGAGCACAGCTGGAGGAGAATGGGTTGGCCCCTGCACACAGAGAGGTTGATGCTGTTGTAATGAAGTCAATTGAAGATCAGCTTGCTCTAATTAAGAACAGTAAGAAGAAGATAGACGTGGAGAAAAAGCGAGAGATCGTCTCCAAGATGAGTCTTCTCAAGAAGTATCGGCTACAGAGATCGGCATCCAGACAACTTGGCATTGCACCCAAGACTATCAGGAATGCGAATCGTCCGAAGCATATCAGGAAGCGGTCAACACCTGTGGCGACGGTAGATGCTGTTATTGCCCATTACATCAGCTCGGCAATACAGTTGCCAGACCAGAAGTATATCAGTAAGAAGACCCTCCTGAAACCTGGCTTCCTACAAGAGCCAATTTCTCACATATATAGCAGTTTCAGAACAAAACACCGGATTTAAAAATAGGCCTGAAGAAGTTCTACTCACTTCGCCCTAAGCATATCAAGACCATGGGGTCAATCAAGTATCGCGGGTGCCTGTGCGAGTACTGCACTAACATTGATTTGAAGTTGGCTGCAATAAACCAATTGGCCCACCGTCAACAATTGCCATCCAGATTTCAAGGAGTATACAGTATTGCAAAGGTCAGCATGTGCCCAAAGGAGGGTGACTTCAACAGGAGGGCATGCATTGAAAGGAAGTGCAAAGACTGCGGGACAATGAAAATACAAGATCATTTGCAAGACATCGTAGAGAAGCAGGGAGACAAACCCATCACATGGAAAAAGTGGGAGAAAAAGACCTCGCAACTAAACGGTGTAACCGTGTCAAGGCAGGTGATCAACAAAGTGGAAGGCACACTTCAGCAGTGCATAAATGAACTCAAAGTGGAATCAGAAAGCATCACTGCCCATCTGTTCAACGCCACCTGGCAGAATCGCCAATTCTCACAGCTGACCAAGAATCTTCCTGCTGGCTGGATGGTCCTGGTACTTGACTTTGCTGAAAATTACACTTGCAAATACCAGGATGAAATCCAGTCGGCTCACTGGTACCACTCAAATGCCACTGTCCACCCCATCGTCGCGTATCACTCCTGTCCGCATTGTGGAAAGACTATGATGACGTCGCTAGTAATGATTTCCCCGGACAAGACCCATGACTTCAACGCGGTGAACAGCTTCATGGACCTCGCCATTAACCACCTGAAAAGCCATCTGGGAGCCGACCATGTGACTGATGTTGTACGATTTTCGGATGGCTGCGGAGCGCAGTATAAGAGCAAAGGTCCATTCTACGACTTATCATGCGCTCAAGAGAACTACAACACCAATGTTCGCCACGAGTTTTTTGGGTCTCGCCATGGAAAGGGGCCTAGTGATGGTGAAAGCGCTGTAGTGAAACGCCAGGCCTCGCTTGCTGTCCTGGGTGGCAAAGTGACGATTAATGATGCGCGTGATCTCTTCAAGTATTGCCTAGACAAAGTCGCTACAAAGACACCACCACCTGGAGAATGTCAGCATTTTCAGCGGACTTTCTTTTACGTTGACGACATCGAACGGGACCGGGATATGGGATCGGCTCCATTGAAGACTGTGAAGGGCACCAGGCTGCTTCACAGTGTGAGGGGAATTACTGCTGGAAAGATCTGTATCCGAAACTTGTCATGCTTCTGTTTTGCCTGCACTCAAGGGAACGACAACACCTGTGACAATGAGAGCCACGTGGATGCATGGACGGATGTGACAATTGGAACACCAAGGGCCACTGCAACTGCAAGAGATGAGTAAGTGAGAATTGAAAATAGATTACATGTATCTACTCCCACATTATTTAGTTGATTATTGATATTATCCAATGTATATTAAATTATCATAAAACAACTGATGAAATGTAAATGACTGAAATAGACATGTAGATAGTTTTAGTTTTTAGCAACGACTGATGATGCCAGTGTTTTGAATGATGCCAGTGTTTTGAACTTGCATTACAAAATGTATGAGTTTGATAATATAGACTAGGTTTATGAAGTTTTTCATGCATGATCATCACATTTAGAAAATGAATACAATCATGTAGTTCTCTTTCACTTTTTCACTTACAGAAATTCTCAAGCTACTGATGCCCAGACTGTCCAAACACATTCACCTGAATCACCTGCAGACATGTAAGTATTACAAGCTTCTTAGGTTTTAAATGATCTTGTCTTTTCATTATCATTCTGGTTTTATCACATGTTAGGTCTTCTCTGAAGTTCAAATTGTTTAATATTTCATCAATGGTAAATTTGAATGTATGCTATTTTATTATAGGAACCACCAAGCTACCAATCTTGTCACAACAGGTGATGATGCAGAGACTAGCCACATGTCGCAAACTGCTGCTGTCCATCCCTCTTCTGAAGGTGCTGCTGCCCACCCCTCCTCCTCTGAAGGCACTGCATCCGTTCACCCCGTGCCCTCTGAAGCTGAAGCCCACCTCTCTTCCTCTAAAGCTAAAGCCCACCCCTCTGAAGCTGAAGCCCACCCCTCTGGAGCTGAAGATGAAGCAAATGCCATGTAAGTAGATTGAGATATTGCATTATTTACCCTTCTTTATCATCACATTATGTAACAGATCATCTATGTGCACTGAAAATATTTGGCGCCACTGCTGAATATATACCACACACTGGTCTAGTCAAGTCTTTGTCTTCTCTGAAGTTAAGTTTGTTAATATTTCAATACTGGTAAATTTGTATGTTATTTTATTATAGGGACCACCAAGCTACCAATCTTGTCACAACAGGTGATGATGCAGAGACGAGCCACATGTCGCAAGCTACTGCTGTCCATCCCTCTTCTGAAGGCGCTGCTGCCCACCCCTCCTCCTCTGAAGGCACTGCATCTGTTCACCCCGTACACTCTCAAGCTGAAGTCCACCTCTCTTCCTCTGAAGCTAAAGCCCACCCCTCTGAAGCTGGAGCCCACCCCTCTGAAGCTGAAGCCCACCCCTCTGGAGCTGAAGATGAAACAAATGCCATGTAAGTAGATTGAGATATTGCATTATTTACCCTTTTTTATCATCACATTATGTAACAGATCAACTATGTGCACTGAAAATATTTGGCGCCACTGCTGAATATATACCACACACTGGTCTAGTATCAAGACTTCTTCAACAACACTTATTACAACTTACCCACCTACCCATCTCTGAACATGTGCAATTTCAATATTTAATACAATTCAAATTATAATTGAACGAATGCACTGCGCACTTGATTCACCGCAACGCTCAAGTTCTACAGTGTTCAACTCAAATATGAATCGGATTATAGTAACCAAGTGACCCTTAACAACACCCATAATCACCTTCGGGAAGTTTGCAATGCTTGACCTAAAAACCTGTTGTGACAAGATTGTAAACCCTGTCGTTTACAAGGTAACCAATAAATTTCATTCTTTCAAAGAATAATGTGCCAACCTATAATATGTCTTGATTTTCTTTTTCCGTTTCTACAGGAATGTGACAATTGGTGACCTAGTCGCAGTAGCCCTGAACCAATGCAACAAAAGAGGTAAAGTAACTGCCAAAGCAATCTACATGGCTGAAGTAGTTGACTTGTTGATCGACGATGACCATGTGGTGGTGAAGTACATGGTGAAGCGGGGACGCAACCTTTACATCTGGCCAAAAGAAGAAGAAATGGAATTCTCTACGGAGCCCATGGCTTCCATTTTGACAAAGCTTAGCCCACCACAACATAATACCAGAGAACAATATCTGTTTGATTCTATTGAACTTGCCAATTTGGAGAGGAATCTGACAGCATCCAAAGTACCATTTCATTATAAGTGATTACCCCATTTTCAACAACTCCCTGATTTCATAAGTACAGGGTGAAATGTATTAACTTTGTTTGTCGTTGTTGAAATTCAATCTAAAACCCTAAATTAGATGTTTTGGTTCACAAAACAGGAATGTGTTATGCGGACATGGTTATAGTCCAGTCCAGATATAGCTGGATATGGTTTCCTGATTGTGTTATGTTGCATCTTGTCAAGAATACTAAAGATGTAACATACAGTATCTTTGTCTTTTTTTAAAATTAAAATTCAATCATTGCAGCCATAAGTAAAAATATACAGAATTTGCCACAAGTTGGAAGTGAACTGCACTGAGGGAAATGTGAAGTACCGTTGATTGATTCTAATCTTATAATGTGGATTTCCCCATACAGTTCTTTTCCAATTTGGTATTTTATTAGTGACTACGACTACTAAAGCATTGATTGGAAGGTTTTTAGTCTTTACTAAGTTCAAGCTCAGTGAGGAGAAAAAGAGGGTGTGTCTTCATCATGTATCCGTTTATCATTATGATGACAACATTCCCTAACAGATTGAGAAACAGCCCATAATGCACATTTGTTTGAATATTTTACCATTCTGTTTCTAATTTGTGGTGCAAATTTTGGTTTCAATGCTTGAATAGTTTCGGACCCTATGTTAGTGTGTTAGGGGCAAGGATTTGCATGGTCCAGCTTTGACATCATAATCATTACAATGTCAAAACTACAATAAGTTCATCAGGCAGTCGTGCAAGTCCCCTTAGCCAACCAGAAGTGAACTTGGAACACTAAAAATAAATGCAATTTGCATGCAAGGTTAATTAGAATTAAAACAAAGCATAAATCATCAACTAAGTTAGTCAAGAAACACATTAATAAAGCTATAATACATGGGTAAGTGGAAAGCATAAAAAGTTAAAACAACAAGGAAGTAAAAGTCAAAATTTCTATAAAAAAGGTGGGGTTAAATGTCCACAGCATCAATCAAGTGATTGATCTATCTTATGATTTATGGTTTATTGCCATTCTAAATACTTCGGTACACTTTCAAGAATGCTGACACGGTTATAGCCAAGATGTAGCTGGATATGGTTTCCGGATTGTGATATGTTACATCTTGATCTCTCTTATTATTTTAGGGTTTATGCCATTGTAAATAATTATTTGTATTTTGCTGTATACTTTTTTAGTTCTTAGCAATCAATCCAAAACCCTAAATTAGATACTTTGGTACACTTTCAGGAATGCTGACACGGTTATAGTCAAGATGTAACTGGATATGGTTTCCGGATTATGATATGTTACATCTTGATCTCTCTTATAATTTTAGGGTTTATGCCATTGTAAATAATTATTTGTATTTTGCTGTATACTTATTTATTTCTAAGCAATCAATCCAAACCATAAATTAAATACTTTGGTACACTTTCAGGAATGCTGACAAGGTTATAGTCAAGATGTAACTGGATATGGTTTCCGGATTGTGATATGTTACATCTTGATCGATCTTGTTATTATTTTAGGGTTTATGCCATTGTAAATAATTATTTGTATTTTGCTGTATACTTATTTATTTCAAAACCATAAATTAAATGCTTTGGTACACTTTCAAGAATGCTGACAAGGTTATAGTCAAGATGTAACTGGATATGGTTTCCGGATTGTGATATGTTACATCTTGATCAATCTTATGATTTTATGGTTTATGTCATTGTAAATAATTATTTGTATTTTGCTGTTTACCTTTTTATTCTTTGTAATGAAGGTAAAATCCCTGTAAAACTAATTTTTTATACTTTCTGCAGTGATGTTACAATAATAATCAAGATGTAACAGGATACGGCTTCCAAATTGTGAACTGTTACATCTTGATCGATCTTAATACGAGCCAATTTGTATTACTTGCACACATTCATTGGTATATAATTCATCTTGAACAGTTTAAATGTCACACATACTGCATGTAAAAATCTTTTATGCCTTGGGTTTATTAGTTCTGGTCAGTTAGAGCTAAAATGTGTACTTGTCCTTTTTATTAATATTAATTGGAGAAAAGTGCAGAAACTACGGAAGATACCACATTTTTTTGGTAATTTTGTGATAGCAATATTAAAAAGTTGAATTTGTATTTATATTATACTTGTGTGTGTCAGTTTATTTAAGTACAGTAATCTTCATAACCATTGATGAATACATATTTATTTGAGATTTCATTTTAACATGGTTTCCGTCCGTTACATCTTGATATCCTTTTGGCAGCTCACATGTATATGCCTACATCAAATTTTGTATACTGAGATATGCAAATTCGGTTTTTTTTTTTTTTTTTACAGTATTTGTACTAACCAAAAAGTGAAATGCTAAACATATTCGAGCATTTTGAAATTTTAACAATCATGTCACACTTTGGGGACCAACTTCATGGAAAGACCCATATACATGTATGATTGATATGAATTATAACCAGTAGGGATTTGTTATAGGAACATTATAAATTTATGATGTGTCAAGACTCTTTGTAACTTATATAGGGGGAGTTACTTGTAATATGATGGATTAAAAGCTTTGTTGAATTCACCACAAAATACATGGGCCTAGAACATTTTTCATTTCTTGGGAAGATAAGCTACATTTCCCACAAAAATAGCAAAATTTCCCACAATTTGGTATTTCTTCGGTAAATCAAAATTTTGCTTGAAATTACAAAATTTTCCATTTTGGCGCTTCCTGGGTTCCCTGCTTTTTCCAGCCCTTACTAGGACTCAACAAATCCAAAAAACAGACCCATACGCTGCTTTGTGAAAACAATTATCTGAGAAATAAACACCTGCTAGAACATAAAGATTTGTATATCACTTGCTTGCATTCTGTGGATGATTTGTTAAGGCCAGTACTGTTGGAACACCCTATTTATTAATTTTTTTGCTTTACCTCCACAGGAATTGGAACAGAAACTCCTTGAACAGGAAGACAGTGCTACTGTAGCTAGAGCTGTACATAATGATGTCAAACGACTTGCAGAACTAGAGAAGGAAAATAAGAAACTTACAGATGAAAATAGATATTACAAGTAAATCTTTTTTCAGTTGTTTTCAAGAATTAAGACAGGAATGTCAGAGAGGTAGCTCACATAATCTGGGTTGTCCTCGCCCCTATTTCAGGCTCTAATCCCAAGACACCCATTTCAGCTGGCATCAGATCATATTCTCATATTTAATGTTGTATAATAATTTAAGGTTGTTTTGGGAGGATGGGTTAATGTAGTGGTCTTCTCACTCGCTTCTCACTACTGCAGTCCAGGTTTAATTCAAAAATCAAAACACAAACATAAAAGGGTGTTGTTTTCAGAATAATGAAGTACAAAAAAGAAATGAAATAAATAAAGAAGAAATCAATAAAACAAGATAGAACGAACAACAACAACCTAGAGAATAAAGGTAGATATAATATTGAACAATATTTATTGTATTGGTCCTAAAATGCTTTAAATTCAGCCTTTGGTGTATGAAAGAATTCTCTTTTCCAAAATTCCTGGACTCTTACAACAAATGGGTATCAGCTAATGATGATCATTAATCTTGCCAAGTAACTTGATGTTGATGTCCATATAATTACAGAGAAGTGAATGAAAACAATGCATTACTGAAGGAGGTAGCTACCAGTATGGAAACCAAGCTTGCAAGAGCTGAAAAGAGAACAGAGGAGTTGGCTAGACTACAGGTGGAAAACGAGGTTAGTAGGATGAAGAGACCAAAAGAGAATATCTAGGATTAGAATTTACACCACTGGCTGATGAGATCATAACTTAATACTTCATCACATTTAGTGGATCGGTTTGAAAGAATTGCTCATTATCAAATTGTGTGCAAAGTCCAATCCAGTTTGAAATAATGTAAAACTTAAAATTCCCATTTACCCCTGTTAGCCAAGATACTGTAGGGCCACGGTCTCCAGTTCACCAAGGGGACCAATAGATTCCACCAGATCCTGAATATAGAGCAGTAAATATTTGTTTTATATCCTCTATTAATATGTTCTTTGTTCATTGATTGGTTGAAATATTAGAAACAAAATTCCTTTATCATAGACATAGGCATACATGTAGGTTAGGCCTAGTCAACAAGGCTAGGCTAGGCTGGCCTTGCTTTGTTTTGATTGAATGCACATGCATGCAGCATACACACAGTTGAGTGGCCAATTAATCTTACCGTGAAAATGTTGTAACCTCTGCAATACCACCGTGAAACAAATCACCATGTTCTTTGTTATATCACCATCAATATTTTAATATTGATAATATTTCAATATTGAACAGTATCTTAAAGGAAATCTGTACCATAAACTATTCAATGGCTATATAGTTGCAGTAATAATAAAAACGACAAACAGTAAAAGTCCCAAGCTTATATACGTGCAAATAAAGGAGAAATTCTTAATTCCTTCGACGATCAACGGTCATTTTGCAATCCATGGCGGCGGCCATATTGATACCCCATGTATTTTATTACGCTGTAACGGTACCCGATTTTGAAACCAGCGAAATCCGTGCCACCAGCACTTTCGCGCTTTCGTGAACTTTGGTGACACGGCGAATACTACCAAAGTTCAGATTCAACATTCGTTCAAAAGAAAATGCGACAATTTTACCCATAAAACTACAGAAGAACATAAAAAATGTATTTTAAGTAATATTTATGATCAACAATGTCTTTTGAGAACGAAAAGTAAAAACAGCACTAAAAACCAAAATTCGCTGAATTCGCGAATGCCATAGCAACACACGCTCGCCGTGGGTCTGTGTGAAAGGTTACACTGTACCGCTTGTGGCAGAAAGGAGCTATCATGGCGGCTTCCATGAATCGCAGAAACGAAGGATTAAAAGTGCTTTTTCTTTGTTAGGAATATTCAAATTCATATAGACCGTCTGGTATGTTTAATTTAGGGGTATATAACTATATTAGCCATTGATTAGTTTATGGTACAGATTTCCTTTAAAAGATACTGATCCTGATGTAACTCAGATTATGCCTGATGAAAGTACCAAATTTTAGCTGCAGTTCTGTGCTGCTTGTGTGCTTGGCAAGATAACATGACTTGCTACACATTAATACCCCTGAACCGGTACTGAAATCCTGCGTATGTGGCAAGTTGTACCGACCACTAGGAACTGCAACGCGACAATGAGGTTATACACACTCAGTATTCCCGGGGAAATAGTACTTCCAATATGTACCCCATTCCCTCATCAATCGGCTTTTGACTGCTTAAAGGTAAAACTATTTTTGGTCACATGATACTCGTTTAACCAATTAATGAATGAGATTATATCTATTGTGACGGGACCGAGCGGCTAGGTACGTAGCAAGTGGTTTTATTGGTGGGTTTGCCGGAGCTGGAATCCGGCTACGCACTGGAGGAGTCTGTGATGGACCACAAAGAAATCTACGGTGATACCTTGTTTTTACTTTCAACTGGTACTTATTTATTCTTAGCACTACTATAACTATCACATTCTACTGGTTCTCAGTCTACTACTATCTGCAAAAACCACTAGCCATCACATGTGCTAATCAACAACAGGCTGTTAAGATCTTTCAAGGAAGGCAGCAGTACAAGTAAACACGAGCTACTGCGCCAGCAATAGTACACGGGAGTGAATAATAGCTAACAGACCAACGGAGATCGATCGAGCAACATATTCCAGATCCATTGGTAACAACAGGCGAGCCAACAGGACAATAACACATTAACAGACCACCGGAACAACAGGCGAGCAATAACAACAGCAGAACAGGACATGTTCCAACTTACATCTACGAGCAAACAGGCTGTTGATATAAAGAGAAAAATAAAGACTATTTAATATAATAAACTACTTAATATCTACGCACATTATGATATAACATTGCAACACGAGTGACTGAACGACTTGTTGAACAATCTAGTGTGTAACTCCTTGCTGAACTTTTTGTTAACTCCCCATCGAAGACTCATTGAATCCTACACAGAGTGCAACCGGCTTCACCTCTCTGAAGCGTGCATTCTCTCCGAACTCCATATTGTGAAAACTCCCCATGCATAACTCTCCTTTTTGGTAACTCTCCATGTATAACTCTCCTTAGTAATGACTGTCCAGCACAAGCGCACCCATGGTCACCATCGAGCATTATACATTATGTTGCAATATTACAATACATTTATTACTAAGAAACATAGACAATTAATTACTTTGAGTACCTGCTAATTGTGCACCATGTGAGAAGTACTATGATATTTAAACCTCGGCTATCATTAGTCACTTCACAAAGAAATAATAAAAGGAGTTAATTTGGGTTCATGTGTGTATTTCCCCACAACATGATATAGTCTAAACCAACTCGCTCAACAACTCTACAAAGAAAATCAAAACTCGCCAACACATGACTCTCTTGGCATGTGATAACCTTTGAAACGGATAATTGACATATTAAAGTGCACAGTATTTTATAGCAAGGATTCATTTAGAGGTTAATAACTCATGCATCGGTTATTTGGAGGGCATTGTGAAAAATCTAAACATTTTGCCTTTGGAACCGAGGAATATCCCGAGGGCGAGCCCGAGGATATTCCGAGTCCAAAGCAAAATGTTTAGATTTTTCACAATGCTCGACATCTTACCGATGCAAAGTTATTAACCTCATTCATAACCGTCACTTTAATCTCTTCACCTTACAAAATAACACAAAATTTTGCTCAAAAGTTTATAAAAATAGATGATTTTTACATCTTCCCTTGCCAAAAATCGATCAGGCTAAAACAGAACGACCAATAACAAAAGTGCGTATCACAATCTGTGCAAATATGGTAGCGCAAATCCAAATCGGCAGCCAGCGCAAGCGCAGTTTGTTGGACGCACAATACCGCGCACGCAGAAGTCAATTATGTGCGACATTGGAACAATTACGCATTTTGCGGTCAATTGTGAGATATTAATGACCTCGATTTGCGTTCGCGTTTTACAAATAATAAAATATGATTGGATCGCACGCATCGCGTTTATTAATGAGGTTATGAATTTTATATAAACCACACAATTTTAACAAATCATGCAAAAGTATTTTGTGCTACATGTATAATAATATCAAAACATTATTGATGAGTTACCCCTTTTTTTTGGAATGTACCACCAATTAGTGAAGGCCTACTGGGCTCACAAAATAAACAATTACTATTTTAATAACTTCCAAATACTAGAGGACCTACATAGCTCTACATATTTGGTTGAAAATAAAAGAAATAAATGGTAACTCGCCTGAACTCGACTGACAACTCGACTTCAAAAACTCACATTTTGGAGTAATGTTTTGGTACATGAGTTAAAATCACAACAATGGGCGAGCAATCACTTAATTAGGAGCATCTGACATAATATAAACAAGGTACAACATTCAATCTATTTTATACATCCTACACAATAGCCCAATGCTTTGTATTGCAAACCGTACTTGTACGTGTATCGCAGCGAGCATGTACCTTGCCCTATGACCTATTGCCTGCGTGACAAATTGTAAAATATCAATTTCCAAAATGAAAACGATCTAGAAAATGACGAAGTTTACGGCCAATCACTCATGTCTTACTCTAACGAAGTTAACATCATGATAGATACACATTAGTGATGACCCTTGCACGCAATTTAACACCTGATATTATGTCAACAAAGAGAATTTTGAGCCCAAACTCAAGATGGTCATGCCAAAAATATGCAAATCTGCAGGTATGCCTTGTTTACATGCAATTTTTGAATGCAGATCTGAATACACAGCGCACCAGAAAAACATTAATTTCTATCATTTGAGAGCACTTAAAACACACGCCAGCGGGCTCATCATGTGCTATAGATGTTTGTTTACTCAAATCTTAATACATTTTTATAAATACCTGAATCCCCAGCACTGTTTTAGTGATAAATATCACTCGTTTCCGGGTGTTTACACACAAATTCACGAAATCGTCAATCTCTGCTCTGTCCGGATTACGTCATTCCTCATGCAATTAGGAAGCGCGCCAATCAGGGCGGCCCATTACTAGTTAATTGATTGATTGATAATGACGTAATGCAATTCGTTTAAATTCGCCTTTAAAAAGGCGCACTACGTGATTTGGATAGTAAAATTAAAGGATACTACTTAATAATATTTCGAATCCCGTCACACTATCAATGAAGGATACAAAAGTCTGTTAGACAACACCCAGAAATCAATCAAATTTATCGCTTACAAGCTAAGCCACACCCATTGAACAAGAATCATTCTTATTTTGCAGGATTTGAGAGCGAAGTTGCGACGATGGGAATGCATGGATTTCAGTGATGGAAACACAAGGCCAAGGTACCAAACATTGTTTTGTTATTGCTGTTATTAATATGGTGCTGATATATTGAAGAGGTTGTTGTTGTTGTTGTTGTTGTTGTTGTGCTGATATATTGAAGAGGTTGTTGTTGTTGTTGTTGTTGTTGTTGTTGTTGTTGTTGTTGTTGTTGTTGTTGTTGTTGTTGTTGTTGTTGTTATATCTTATGGTAAACAAATCCTTGCATTGCTTCCTGTGTTGAGATGATGATATTTTTAAACTTTGATAACGATAACATTTTATTGTCTTCCTGTTTTTGTTTTCATCTTGTAGCTCTCCTTCACAGCTATCAAGTAGAATAGCTGAGTTACAGCATCAACAGGCAGCATTGTTAGAAAAACAAGGACAGTACATGGCAAGGTATGTGTTATATTTTCTAGTGCTCTAACTACCTCTTTTCCATTTTGATATCACAAAACAGGATTTTGTAAGTATGGAAAAACAAAGGGGAAAGAATGGACAACATCAAAATTATCCAGGATAAGCTGTGCATAATCTGTACCCGGTAGGGATCTTGAAGGGAAATGTTATTTGACTATAATTTGATTCATTATATGATATTACATTGTAAGTATGTGGAGACCTTTAAAGTATATGATATAAGGGTTAAGGGTTACTGCTTTCTGTTTTGAACAGTGAATCATACAAAATAATGTTGCTCCAGTGGTTCATGCAGTCACATGCACTGGGACTAAGAAGTTATCTTTGCTGTGTTGACATTATGTCAAACGTAGGACACTGATTATGTATTGTAACCAAATGAAGACCTAATCAGAATATTTGCCTGATCCCACAGCTCTCACTCTCATGAACAAGCTTTGAAGAGTGCCCGTGATGAATTGATGACCAATAGATATAGAATGCTGGCATTGGAGGAAGAGAAGAAGAAACAAGATGAGTTGCTTAGACAATTACAAAAACGACTACTGCTACTAACCAAAGTAAGTTGACCATTATGGAGTAATGTGTGTGATGGAATACTGGTACTATTCGCCCATTGCATGGTTCCACCATGTGAGAAGAGAGGTTCTATCGGGCAGCATGCATGAATAGGAATTGAACCAGTCATACATAACATTGTGTAAAGTTATGTATTTCTTTCTGTCATGCTTACAAGTTTGAGGTTCTCCTTGCATGTGGCTTAACCGTGCACTACTATCTACAGCTTCTACAGTTTGATCAGCTCGTAATTGGCGGGGCCTATAATATCGCAGATTAATATCAATATATTTTATTTTGAGAATTGCCTTGTGACATCTTGCCAGAAGTATCACAAATTATTACTTGGCACACACAATATAGACCAGACAGGTGAATTATATCACTCTTAAGGTTGTTCTACTTTTCAGCATAGTGGTAAAAGCCTAACAATTTCCGCCGATTACGAGCTGATAAAAGTATAGGTGGCAAAGCTGATTGTAAAATCTAGCTGTTGACGTAACATCTGCCATCTGCAATGCTCATCAAAAGTGTTTGGACACTTTCAAGAGGGTAATGTAAATGAACTCTCCTCCATTCCCCTGATCATGGGTGTAATTACATAAATCTAGTCTAACACCCCCCCAAAAAAAAAATCTGGATAAGATTAGGGTTAGTGGATGGAATAGATCTGCCAATTACACCTAATGTTAAATCCTGCAATGTTTAATTCGTCAGACTGGGTGCAAAATAAATAAGGACATTTCTCATATTAAGTGTGATACATTTTCAGGTCCCAAACACAGCACTTGGACAAGGGCACTACTCACACCTTATGCTGTATCAGTTGTGACATATCCTAGAGAATGTTTGTTGTAATAGTTTGCTGGGAAATATACTGTGAGACTGAGAGATGCATTATATTTCTCTTTCTAAAATAATATCATAGTGGCATACAAAGAATGGTATGCCAGATATATAGTTGGTGATAAGACATGTTATCAAAATACTGGCAAATATCAAGCTGTTCCCATATTTAATTTACATTTGCAGGAGAGAGATAGTATGAAGCAAATTTACAACTCGTATGACACAGAGGCCCTGAAGGCAGGCTACCAATCACAGAATTTTGCTCGATTGAAACAGGCAGAGGACAACCTGCAGTCATGCCACAGACAGATTGAAGCACTAGAAGTAAGTGAATTGATTGACCTTAAAACTTATGTATCCAGTCATAGTGCAAGGACTAAGAACCCAAACTGGTTATGTCCACTTAATTGTGAACTTAGCCAGAAGCTTATACAGGTCTTTCCTTTTAACCAGGAATGTGATTGGTCAGTTGTGCAAAGGATTTAGCTGTGCTGTGTGTATGTGTATTGCTGCTTGCAAATTTAAAGCTGTCATGTTCCAAGTGTTCACAATGGACACAGATTAGTTGAAAGACCTGTAATGAGAATATTGAAGAATTAATGTTTTTCGCTGGGATTATTTATTTTAGAAATGTTGGAAATGGTCAGTTCTGGTTTTAAGCACTCGTAATAATGTACACCTCCAGTCCCCTACGTAATCTCTTCTTGACTTTCACCATTATCTTACACCTGTTTAAGTGCCCCTTATTATAAATGCAATTTCAAAATCGCAATCAAATCACAGGAAAACCACAATCCGGTGACATCAAGTTCACATGACTGCAACATATTTCAACAATTATATATATTTACCTTGAATTGCAATGTTGTTGTCCTTGCTATTTGACTTTTGAACATATCAAGTGATAAAGGCCCATTAAAATGAATAAGTTACACACAGGTGGCTACTAGTTAGGATGAATACAGTACATGAACAAGATTGCTGTGACCGGTCAATAGTCACAGGTTACTAAGTACTGAATGATAACAAACTAAGCCAGGCAGAGATAACTTGCAACTGTGGGCAATTTAACACGGGATGATTTGCATTCATAAGATGGTCTATTGTTTAGGTTTTATGGTGGCAGCCTGCTGGTGTAGAGCTAATATTTGATACATGGACCCATGCTGAATTCTTAGCTTTATTCAACAATAGTAACACATTATCTTATTCATGTCCTCAGATTGATATCAAGGGAAGTAAAGAAGATGCAAGTCAGTACAGACTTCAAGTTAAACAGGTATGCGAAATGAGTTCATTGTCATCATCATCCTTTGGGTGTGCTGAAGGGTACCAGACTATTTCTCCATACACAACAATCTTACAGGTGATCGCTGTGCATGGAGAAATCCTGTGGTTGCCTGTAGCATTGCAGAATACGAACCCCACAAAAATTAAGTGATAATTATGGAAAAGATACTATAGTGTGTCTCACGGGGAGTTGAGAGTAACGCCATGTTGGATTTTGCAGCCGCATATTGAAATTCCGTTTACGTTATTGGGCACTTATGTTATTGCATCACCAGCTTATATGGACAAATGGTGTAAGGACTATGTGTGTGTATATGCCCCACGGAATAAGGTTAGCATACACACCATTTGAATTTGCCACCTCAAAATCCAGCATGGCATTAAATTACTCTCAACTTGAGACAAGACAGACTATAGCAAATTTCTTTGACAAGGACACTGGTACCAACTGTGCAGGACTTAATACTTTCACCAACTATTGTCAGGTTGTATGAACAGCCAATCGGTGACACTGTAATTACGCAGCTGGACGCGTAAAGTACCTAAATCTTGTAATGTTTTATGGCATTATTTATGAAACTTTCACCCTCAGCTGGAGTCTCAAGTGTCACATTTACAAGAGGAGTTATCACATGCCAAAGCTACACCTGAGCCAACCCCATTTAAGACACCTGATGAACCAAGCAATGATACTGAGTTGATGAAGAAACAAATTGAAGAGCTAGAGCAAGAACTCTACAAGATGTCAGAGAGAAATGAGCTCCTAGAGGCCAGATTTGAACAGAGAGAATTGCAGGTATGTTATATGCATCTGTTGTTACTGAAACATCATTTTAGCCTTAAAACTACTGGTATTAACTTGTTGGCATGCACACAGAACATATTTCCTGTGCTATGAGCTATATGTGTAACTACGTGTATGTAGTTTTTAGACCCATATTCAATTGTAGTTCCATCTGAGTCCTTAAAAAGGCAAATTGGGACGTGTTCAGTTTGGGAAGTATCTAGATGCTGTTGTGATTCAACAATTTGTGGTACAGTTCATGCATCCAGTTATAGATAATGATATTCAGAGTATAAATATAGTAAATCTAAGCTTCTCATAAACTTTTCCTCCTTATTAGCGTGATTGGATCAGATCATGTCACATATCACCTTATTCGCATACCTTCGTTGTTGCCTAGATTTGCATTTTGCAAACAACTTAAAACTTCCAATTTTGCCTCAATCTGCTTGATAGAAACACATACTTTGTCAATCTTTCATCCAGGGTGACTATGATCCAACTAAACTCAAAGTTATTAGCTTCAGTATGAACCCTGCCAGCATGGCTAGGCAAGAGAGAGCAGGAGAACTCAGTAAATTAAGAGAAGAGTGTGAAACATTAAGACAGAGGGTCAAATTTCTTGAGGAGAGTGGACCAAATGTTGATGATGTCACTATGCAGGTGTCAAAGAAACTCAAAGAAGGCTCCTCACAAGAAGTGGAAGGTAAGCTTTATGATCTAAACTCATCCTCAAAGGGCATATCATATGAGCAATCGCAGCGTGCTATTTAAAAATCGCAAGTGATCAAACACTGGGAGCATTTACACAATCGCCATCAGCGTGCAATTGCTGCAAGCATAGAGCATCAAAATTGCCTTGAAGTCACTGGCTAGTGATTTGATAATTGGGCATGCTAGCTGTTTATCAATTAGATATCGGCATTCACTCTGCCAATCAGCGACAGAAGTGACATAAAAAATGAATACGCTCCTATCAATTGCTTCATATGATATGCCCTTAACCCTAACCCCAGGGCTGGTATGGGTTGGGTGCCCTGTGTGTTACCCAGCTCCACCCTGTCCCAGTGGAGGCACCCAGGGTGTGAGATTGGGTGGGTGTACGGTTTTACCCAATTAGGAGTAAATTGTTCCATATATTGAAAAGTTGATTCATTGTTACAATTTTTGGAAATCAAGACAAATGTTTGAAACATTTGCAATGGTATATAAGAACAAATTTAATTGAAGAAATAGCAACATCCGGGAGCAACATAGAAGATTTGTATGGTAAAGTATATAAGTATATACATTGTGGTAACAATGGCTTTCAAGAATAATTCAGAATGATTGAATTAGCATCTGCTGCTTCAGAAAAAGTGGTGTCTTATTTTAAAATATTTGAATACTGTACCTATCGTGGCACCAATAGCTCTATAGGACTAAAACTAAACATGTTGCCTAAACCACAACTTTCCATTGCCCACAGCTCTCAAGAAGGAAGTCAAAGCATGTGAACTGAAGAATCAAAGATTGAAAGAAGTGTTTGCTAAGAAGATACAAGAGTTCCGTGAAGCTTGCTACAGACTGACAGGTTATCAAATTAATAACCCAGCAGAAAACCAGTATCATCTAATGTCAATGTATGCGGAGAGCGCTTCAGATGTACTCTTATTCCAAGTAAGTACAATCATGTATGGTTGATGGCTCTTTGTATGGGGTGGTTCAAATAAAGGAAAGCCAATTTTTACAGCAATATTTAACTAATGTTTAAAAGTATATTAAATCTTACTTACAGATTATTCTACCACTGATGCTTAAAGGGCTATAGTTTGTAATAATTTAGGAAAAGGTTGGTCAAACTTGCTGTCTAAAATGGGATGGTTGTTTCTAACCACTCTTTATTTTGCCAGGCCAATTCATACTGTCATATTGGGGATTGTGATACAATTATTTAGCACAATGTACAAGAGACTTGGCCATGGTAAGGTAGACATATGCCACTTCTTATGTGTCCTAAAGTTCCACATTCATATCTAAGAAACCAAGTGAGGTGATTGCTCTATCTATAATGTAACATTTAGATACTTCTTTCTTCCATTGAAGTGATATTTGAGTCATTCAACTTTTATAACCCTATATTTGGGTTCAAACAAAGAACTCTTATATATGTGTGTATCTCACACAAGATCCAGGGCCTTTCTCCGGCTTGTTGCTGTTGGTAGTGTTGTGAGTCGGTAAATTGCCGGTTAATTTACATGGTAAATTCCTGGTAATTTACCACCATCTTAATTTACTGTGGTAAAATAGGGTAAAATAAGTAAAATATGAAATAAAAGGATTTTTTTATTAAAACTTTCAGCTCTCATATTCAAACGGATTGGAATTCTAATGTGAAATTTAATAGATGGGGTATTTGTGTCAAAGTCATTGATTTAAGGTAGGAAACTCGGTTCCCACACGTCGGCAAGGAAAAAATTATAAAAAATATTCCGCCTCCTAGTGCACACCTCTTGATTTTTATGAGTAAACTATACACCCCAATGCTTGAAACCACAAAATATTTGAGTTGCTAATTTGCATTAATTAATGAATATCAATTAATTAGTTCAACCTTAATTTTACGACTAATAATTATTGCTAGCAAAAACTTCAACTCCGATTCCAACTTTTACTATCGGAAAAATTGTAAATAAATATTATCTAAAATCTCTCGCCAGCTTTTTCGCCTAAGTCCATTAATTACGTAATAGCACGTGTTTCTAGTCTGTGAAAATATTGATGTCGTTAAAAATTTATTTCTGCTTAAAGAAGCTGAAAAGTAACAACAAAGCTGGCGAGAGAATTTAGGTAATCTTGTTGTGTTTAACTTTCAATTTAAAAAAATGTCTACATTAAGTCAATTTTTGTGACAATAATTCTGAAAATCCCCTATTTTAGGCATTTTTTACAGAAAACACTTTTGCGTGTGTAAAGTGTCCAAATATTACGTAGTAGGTGGCAAATTTCATTCATAAAGAAAGATCTATTCATAACAATTAATATTTGCTACTTCAAAAGTCTCTGACCAAACACTAATACTTTCACTGGGTGGGAAAACACTATTCAGATAAATCCTTCAAAAGGTAAACAAAACTTTTTTCCACTAAACAGGGAGTCTTATTGTCGTAATTTTGCTGGCTGCCGTCTTCTTTTTTGTTTGCTCGCAAGATGCGAGATGCGTGTTATCGCAATTGGGAAAAAAAATTTAGGCGATGCCCGGCGCTGCATTGGCTCCTTTGGTTGTAGTTTGTACAGTGTTTAATGGAACAGGTCCATGGCGAAATCATGAAATTTACCCGACATGTAAAACCCAATAATAATGGTTCAGTTTTAGAAACATGCATATCTCCACTTTATTTATGACTTTGAGGTATTGGATATTTACCAAATTGACTGGTAAGTTAATTGTGTACTGAAAACTAGTGAAACTTGGGAGCCAAATAGCTCCGTGATAAGCGGTGTGTGTATGAGTATTTATGCTCACAGCTGAATTCCCGGAGACAATTTCAAGAGCCCGGGGAGCCGCTGTGCACAAGTGTGTTGAATTTTGTCGCTCGCTAAATGTTATAAAGCACTGAGAATTTCATATATTCTTACTGTACAACTCATAGCATTCTAAAAATTTCCCAGAAAAATCAGACAAAAATGTTCAATGAAACTATGCTACGCAATGTTATTATTTTATTCATACATGCACGATGTGATTGTGCAATATCAATGAGACGGCTAAGTTAGTGAAAATTGACATTTCGTTTTTTATGGATTCTGAGCGATTTAAATGATGCCCGATCTGTAATTTGGGGAAGATATTTATTACAGGATAAGGCACAATTAAGGAAATTTTGAGGGGATTCGGTGCATAACACGATAGCCGACGATCCGACCTTAAGATGAAAACTTCAAACAATTAAATCGCCACATCCCTCTTTAAGGAACTGTACTACTCAAGGTAAAATTTCCCATATTTTTTGTCACAAATATGAGTGAACTTGTGACTAAAGAATGGCTGTTTTGATTTCACATCATTCTGAATATAAATGCTCTTTGTCTCTGTTTTACCAAAGTACTCCCTGCATATTTTGGGTACCACTGTATAACATCATCATTCATACGTACATGTAAGTTGTGATTAGCATCCTTGAAGTATAACTTTTGACAAGTTTACTTTTAACCAGATCCAAATATTATGAATGACCAGGTTCATTACCATCACTCATGAGATACAGTGGCAATTTCAATTGAATGAACAGTCTGACAATTTTTTTGTTTACAGCTTTTAAAAGCTGTGTTCATTCAATTGAAATTCCTAGCATAAATGTTCTACCATGAAAATGAAAACGGAATGTAGTTTTCTCAGATGTTATAGTCCAGGACTCCTGTGCCAAGTGGCTAGACAGGCTCTGTGTCCGTGTGTTGTTTAATATGAGAGAAAACATTGAAACACTTGTTAAAAATGTACGTAAATACTACATGACTTTTGTTTCACTTCTTAAAACTTCAGCTTTATTTATGAAGCTGATTTACATCTGGAAAGGTATATTCAACAAAACAGGACTGTGTTCAAGTATCTATGTAGCTCTTAATATGAAAAGAATTGAATTTTTATTGTTCTCTTTTATAATTTACTTATTTTACCACTGGTAATTTACCGCCATTTTTAATTTACCGGTAAATTAACAACACTGGTAGTGTACCTGTTGTTTGCCTATATTTGACATGGTTTTCCATTTTATTTTTTATTTTCAGACCACTTCAACAGGGGACATGCAGCTACTTGAGAATGATTTCTCCTCTACCCTGACTGACTTTATTGAATCATTTCTACAGCAGCAGCACAGTATCCCTGCATTCTTAAGTAGTGTGACCCTTGACCTCTTCAGTAGGCAAACCATGGTTACAGGAGCCATTCTTTAAAACTTAAACCTGTTGTACAGTGTATTTATCTTATGCTTAAGCTTCATATATAGATATATATAATGTATATTTTCTTTGGAATAAGCTAGTTAGTAGTAATTATATTAAGCACACTATATAAAATTCTATGTCCTTTGTTAGTTTGAAACACAATTTAATTTTACTCATGTACTGTTCAAGAAAGGAGAATAATGGTTGATTAAAGATCTAAGGGTCCAATTTTTATAAATGTTTGAGAAACTCCAAAACATTTTGTATCCCTCATGAAGGACAAAGTAGTGTACCTTGGGATTGGGTGCTTGTTTGCATTCTCTGTGTAATGCCCTATGATGAGGGCATGCATAAGCACTACATCAACAGTAACTCTCAAGCTTAAGGTTAGCAACTATTTTAAACTGTTGGAATTTTTTAGTTTGCAGTATCTTTCTAATGGTAGTGAGCTTTGGCAAAAATTGCATTGATCATTTCATGGCGAGTGTGTAGAAGAATTCATATACTTTTGTAGGTCATGTGGTTCTTGAGTTATGTTGTAAAGAGGGCTGAAACAACAACACTTTTGTAAAATGTGCATAACTCATTAACAACAACAAATCAAGCAAGTTTTCAAAGTATATGATTGATTTGTAGAATGAACTTTTGCAAAACATCAAAGTGTTAATTTTCACTAATTTGGACCAACAATACCTCGTCTACCCTTAAAGGCTCCAATTATGGTCATTTCAAGTGTAACAGGTAGACTATATTGATGCCCAATCATAACAATCTAATATGGCAGATTTACTATTCTTTGGTTCACCTCAAGTTCAGTAGTGATATCAATGGTTTTTTGCAATTACATTGCAAGTGTACTGACAAACTGCCCTCTACGCGTGCGTGTACGCTCTATGAGATTAACTTTATGCACATGATTCAATACTGCGACCAGCGAAATATGCCCCTATATCAGCTCCGAACTTGAGGCAAACCAAGAATTTGGGGTTATATGCAAAGGGATAAGGCTTGTATAACCTCTTTGGTACTATTGTAAACGGTCAAGTGTGAGAGTGAGATTAAGCTGAAGACATAAGCCATTTGGCTCCTGTGCAACCTAAATTAAAGCAGCTCCTGTCAACCAGCCTGAGCCAAGAGATGCAAGATTGTTGACCTCCATAACTTGCACACTTGAAATTATTAAACAATAGACTAGACTTCCTTTTTGATAAATTAAGTAAGCTCCTTAGTGTGAAGGTTCGTTAGTCCTAACATGTAATTTACCATTCGCTAGTCCCAATTCTGAAAAAGGTTCGCTAGGCCTAATATCGGGTTCTCTAGTCTGAGGTTCCCTAGTCCGATTAATAAGTAAGGTTCTCTAGTCCGAATATAGAATAAGGCTCGCTAACCCTAACCCTAACACTAACCCTTATTCTATATTCGGACTAAAGAACCTTCGGATTAGCAAACTTAATTTGGTTTTCAGACTAGTGACCCTTCGACTAGAGAACCTTCGGTCTAGTGTCCCTTCAGACTAGCGTCCCTTCGGACTAGAGGGAAGTCACGAATGTATTTACATTATGTTTAAACAAATATAGTATGATATTGGTTTGGTATTGTTAACTCTGATATTATATTGATATTGAAACATTGCTAAAAAATCACCATTCCTTCATTTTGTGGGATAGGCTTTTACGATGGGAATTCATAACGATTAGTGGGTCTTTAGCGGGTTCGCCGTCGGACAAGTTCTACTTGTCCAACGGCGAACCCGCTAAAAACCCACTAATCATTCCTTTCATTTCTTTTTGCGAAAGGAAACCACTAGATTTTGTACATTTCTGAAGAATGTTAACAGGATCAGCTCGTGGTTTATCAACATAAAAATTTATTTTGATATTAAAGGTGGGAGGCATAATTGTAGCACAATGTATGGAGGTTTCTACCTCGCATTGAGACCCATAACCAAGAACTCATACTCCAAGGTTTAACTTCAATTGTTTCAATAGTTGAGTCTAGAAACCAAAAATATTTATGGCAGTGGCCCATAGGACTAATGCGGTGGTAACAATGCCATGGGGTTTATTTATATCACCTTTAAACATGTTTCAGGCCTAAAATGTCACCGGGGTTATGAGAAAAATATGAACTTTGACCTGATACCAAAATGCTGTCAATCTGGTCATACACCTTTAATCAATCAAAATAAAGTTCTCAACATTTTTGTTCTATTCAGCATCGTAGTAGTTACATAATTCTCTTGGTTACCGGATCAAACTTTTTGGTATGCCTTCGAGTGCCATATACTTTGTGTGGTGATTGTTTCGTTATTCAAGCGCATGATCCCATTGACTTAGTAACATTACGTAACTTCGCTGGCGAATAGAGGGATGTGTATCAATTGTTTATTTCATATGATGCCCATTACATAATTGTGATTTGGGTGTATTAAATTTCTATAAAATCTAACTATCTGATCATAAGAGTTTGTTTCTGCTTTATTAGACCTGTATCATCCATGTCATCCTTCCCCGGGCATCCTTCTCCCCATCTCCAGTACTATAAGATATAAAATGTTAACAGTTTTATCCCAAAAATACAGAATTTTAGGCAAATTTTCAGATTTTAGCCCCCTAAAATTTTTTCCACCCCTCAGAAAAATTCCTGAAACCACCATACTGGCCTTATTGGGATAAGGCAAGGAAAATGTTTGTTTTTTCAAGTGCTTTAAATGGTAGGAAGCCTTCAAAAAAAAAAAAAAAAGTGCAAAAATGCAAATTTTAAATCTAAGCATAAGCATGTGGTCTTTATATACCGGGGGCACACCCACTTGGAGGTGACACATATATGTAGGGCTGTTAAGACCCCTTTTTCAGTGCCGCTGTCACCCAAAGACCCCATATTTGTATGCGAACACTTGCTCTGTCACCCGAAGACCCCCTATTTTTCCATTTGAACAGCAACTTTTCATTTATCACTGATTTTGTTACTTATTTTTGAAAAACAAAGAAATTTGAAGCCATTTAGAACTAGAAATTCAATGTTCGAGGTTTCTGTGGCAATGTTTCGGCTCTCGCCCAAAGATTCCATTTTAAAAAAAAGTCATGTTCTCACCCAATGACCCCATATTTTTACATTTTGCTCTCACTGAATGCCAAAGAAATTTATGCAGCTGTTAATATATGACCCCCCTCCCCCATACACACCCCCACCCGGGACACACACACACACTTTAATAATGAACTCCTGTACGTTATCACTGTAACCTGGGGGAGACTTGATTTTGGAAGTGACAGGGATGTGCGGACAGCAGTCCGAAACTAGGGGTCTTTCGGTGAGAGCCTAGACAAAAAAAGAGGGTCTTTTGGTGAGAAGGCCCAAAAAAGGGGGTCTTTCCATGAGACCGGTGAAAATCTTACCAAAAAAGGGGGTCTTTCCATGAGACTGCGGAAAGTCATCAAATTTTTTGACAAATTTGAAGAAAAATGATGACAAAATGGGGTCATTTGGTGAAAGATTATCAGAAATTTGGCCAAAACTCTTTGAACAAGGTCTTTTGGTGACAGGAAAAGAAAAAAGGTGGTGGTGAGAGAGTTCAGTAAAACGAAAAAGGAGCTAAAGGTCATTGGATGAGAGTTGAAAGATGGGGGTGAATAGGCAATGTGGCTGCACATCCTGTCACCCATTTAGTGAGTCCCCTGGCCTGTAATGGCTCTCAGCGGCACTGGAAGGAGATGAAGATTCAGCCTCCCCCATAACGGGACAAAAAATGCCAATTATATGCTACCAATGCTACATAGCAAATAGGCAAAATGCCATGAATTCATCAATAATTAAAAGGAAGAAATGAAATAACTAGTAATAAGGCCTTTATGTATAAGGCCAAGTAAAATAAATACTGGTAATTAACATCGTCCATGTCCCACCGATTTTTGGAGATTTCCAAATATTTTTCTTATTTGCTCTCTTTTTGTTTTTGAAATTGTGTCGATCAAACATGTACAGAAGATCTTGGTTATCATTTCATAAAAATGCTTTCTTAGGGATAGGCCTCTGGGGAAATACCAAAAATATTGGGGCCTACCTGTTTCTATGATCAGAGATGCCACTTTTGAGGTTTTAGCTTGAATTCAGGTTTTCTGTGACTCCAAATTCCCACAATTTCCAGCCATTGGCCATGCTTTTTTAGGTTTTTCTCACCAAGATTCACTGAGAGTGGCATTTATCAGGCTCTGTATGTTAACATATAGCCTTTTAATTGCACAGAAATGAATGGTCAATTTGTAACAAAATAACAAATAATCATGATAATAAGGGCCTTTCTCACCAAATTTTGAGAAAAATGATGATGTTTATTTTACTTGGCCTAATGCAGAGTCCCGGTGCAGAGTAGAAAAGCTTAGAAAGTGAAAGGAAGAAAGAAAAAAAATATGAGAGTGATACTGAGAATGAATGAAAGATAAACAGCTTTTTTTATTGATTTTTTAAAATCTTTTCATTACTTTTTCATCTATATACGACAATATATGTTAAATAAAACTGACTTTTGTAAAGAATTTTCATTATAGCTTATAAAAAAGGTTTATTCAAAACCTGTCAAAACAAAAACCCATCACGAAGTGCCTTCATCAGTGATGACATCACTTCATTAATATTCATGACCTGCAGCTGTGCCAAGGATTGCGTAGGTGCACCGCCGAGGCTGTTCAGGCTGACACACACAACAACAATTTTCTTTATCCCGATTTTTATAGACTTTAAAATTCCTACTTTTACTGGAAACCATTGATATAAACAATGTACTACGTACCAAGAGGTGGTACCAGAGGAGGTGCTGATCAGTTCAAATGGGAAGATGTGAAATCAGACAAAGACAGAGAATGCTATTTAGGTAAGCTTACAAATTCACAGCATCATGATGATGATCATCATGAGATGAATAGCCAAATCGGCAAAGCCCAAAACAAAACCATACTCGGCAGTGGGGTTTGACTCCCACCCTTTTTATTTTACCCCCACCCTTTTTAATGAGGTACCCTTTATACTGAAAATTCCTGACCCCCCCCCACGCTTTTTCTGAGGCACCATGATACTGAAAATTCTTGACTCCCACCACATTTTCCTTTTTCCGCTATTTGTAAACATTGTGTATTGACGAAGTCACACGCATGCACGTACGCAATTTGGTTCGAAGTAAATCAAGTACGCCGAATTCTGCATCTATTTCACACATGCGAGTCCGATGTTTTTTTCTCCATTAAGTTGATACATTTACGTGAACAATGCAAATTATATATTACTAGAGTTATATACCCGTATGCGTAAATGCTTATTAAGCTCATTATGCCCGTATGCATAACAGCAACATAGCATGAACCCACATGACTTTTGACCTGTTTGATGACCTTTGATGACTGTTTCACCCTGTTGACCCCATATGACCTTTGACCCAGGATGACCTTTGACCTTGGGTGACATATATTAATTTAGTTAATGTATGCATGTATTTATTTTACTGACTACTCCCTTTCTTACTTAAAGGGTTAATATAAACACTGTATAGAGCGAGTATATACATGTACAGAATGCATCAGAGCTATTTATAGATGAACAGACAGTGCACACAGGGTGGCACTGTGGATTTAGGATTTTAACAAAGATCCACATTTTCACCGATTTTGAGCCTAATTCTTTACCGATTTCAACCAAATGTGACCTCCGCATTCCCCTAGCATCAAGGATTCCACCCACCGAGTTACAGCCCAATCGGACCAAGTTTAAAATTTGACCTTTGACCTTCGACCTCCGATTTCGACCGAAGGTAGCTTACGACACTCCCCAGTATTTTTCTGCATCCCCGTGCGAATTTGGCGAGGCTCGGATCAAAACTGACGGAGCCTTTTACCCACATACACGCACGCACACACGCAACATAAGGCAAATTATAGTAAGATTATTACTGTACTGTAATGTATAATAAGCATTTTAATGAATAACTGTACTTTTATGGCGTTCAAATGTTGTTCTTGTCATGAAACTTGACGTGCGCTGTGTTCAGCGACTATATATATCCTACTTCCGTGCTGCTTCGCTCAATCAATTATGCATGATTTTAAATGACGTCACTCGTATACGATCAATGTAAAGAAAAATAACACATGGAAAATCGGACATTTGCGTATATGACGTATGTGTTTTGGCAGGGCTTCCGGGGAGGATATTGTGTACATTGCGCTGGACACTCGCTAACAAGCTCTAGCCTGCATCAAATGGAATTTTATCTTGCGACATTGTGTGCGAGTTTTGGCGATTTTTCTTGGAACTATGATTATTTTATCATTCAATAAAAATATACTGTAAGTTGGAAGAAGCCCCAGGCTTTTTATTTTAATCCCACGCTTTATATCATTCCACGCTTTTTACCGAAAAAGTTTAAACCCCACGCTTTCACCAATTTTCAGAATTTCGAACCGGCACGCATTAAAAAGCGTGGACTGCCGAGTGTGAAAACCCGACAATTTCACACTATGAACTCAAAATAGATGGTGCAAAATTATTATGGTCATTCATTACAGTCGTATCTGATATTTTGAACAAATCTTTTTATGGCATTTTGTGTTATTCTACATTGTAAGCCATAAAATGCTGTTATAAAATTAAGATTTTATATTGTTGTTCTAGGTATGAGAGGCAAACCTTAGTTAACACATTTGCTAGTCAGCCAAATTCGCCTACATGTAGACCGGGGCCCAAACACAATACATATTTACATCTAGATATAGAACAGATTGGACAGGCTGGTCAAGGAAACCTACATAAATATGTTTTCTATACTTCACTTGACCCAAATATATGATTTTTGATGGTGATAAGACAATCGCACATGTATGGAATTTTAGAGGGATTTTGATAGCAGTTCCATTAAAAAAGCTGCTATCATCATGAGACTAAGATCTAGAAACACTAAGATCCGAAATGCTGTTTTGGGGAATTTTGCTAGCAGAATCATTTTGATGAAAGTCAATCTTTGACAAGATGTAACTTTGCTACGGAAAGTGCTATGACAAAAAGGTTTTCAGTTTTGGCTTTCCTTACTCAAGGGCTTTAAAATGATGCAGTTTGATGGCAAATTTGAATTCACCTAGCATACCTAAATTGTTCTTTTTAAAACCTATCATGCTATTGGCTATCCTACAAAAAAATCGACCAGATCCAGACAAACTTGACCAATGGCAATTGATGTGACATTTATATAGCACTGACAACAAAAGCTGCCAATCATAGAAGTGCGACGGCAATGTGTGGGTGCGTGTACATGTTGCCATAACGCTTAGCATGTATACACGCACGCTCGCGCGCGCTCAGAAGTCATTGTAGCACCAGTTCCAATAATTGAATTTGAAACTCCCGGCTCCGACCAAGAGTTCCAACAGATGCTGTGTATGTGTTTAATGTGCATTCACATACACACTTAGCCATTGGTACGAAGAAATTGTTGCTCCAAAAATGTCTGCAAATTACACATTCCGGTACCACAAAATATGATATGAAATTGAAAACACAGGTGAACAATGTATGAATATATGGAGAGGTCAAACAGGTTGTTAATTATTGTCAAATTTAAATTTATTATTTTGCGACATTTATAATGAAAACAATTAACACTGAAGACACCATATGGAACCTGGTACAACAAGTCCTCAAACGTTCGAAATTTGTAGTTACAACTGTAGTTGAATAATTGACCGCGCAAAATGTGTGCGGTCACGTATCAGGCAATCAATTTCTCTTTTGATTGGATCGCACTGTTATATTATATATTATATACCTGAGGGCCGCTTGTAGTTTGGCTATGATGCTTTATCTCTGTGCATTGCTGTGCGGGTCTTACTCGAGAGACATTAGCAACGAATTTGCTCACGGATGCCCTCGCATTTGTGGCTAGTGTTTGTTCGTATCTAACTTTAGGGGGTAAACATATTACGTAAGACCACATAATTTTTATGACCCCTGCAATAACCACAGTTTATCTAATCTACCATTCTGTTACTGTACGTGTTGGTCCTGGGGGCACTCAGAATTATACTTGTAAGCATCCACTTGAAAGGGTGGTGTAAGCAAAACGAGGATCCGCGCAGATCTGTTATTACATTTGTAATGAAGAAGGTGTGTTTTGTTAAAGAACGATCCTCGGGTAGGGTGGTTTTTTTTTTAAGTTGCCCAATTAACGGCCATTAGTGGTTTCATATTTATCAAGTTATTCAGCACAAAAGAGTGGTTTCCGAGCGATTTTACACACCGACTTCAACAGCGCCTTGAATAGCAGATCATCATCATCATCATCACTGAATGACACTCATACCAACACACGCAATGTCTATCCTTAGGCCGTATAAAATTAATGTTTTGGTTCTCGTCCAGAGGATTTTCATGAATTGATGAGGGAGGGAGGTGTTTTTTTTTTTTTTTTTTTTCAATGTTAAATTAGCATTGTCAGTAGTTTTCGGTCTTCTCCAACAGTGCTCTAGGAAGCGATGAGGCCCTTTTTTTTTTTTTTTTTTTCAAATGTGAGATTCTGAGGCATCAACCCCCTAGAGTACCACAAAAAGACTTGGAAGTGATGCTTGTTCTCTAATAAACTTATTTATATGTATGAAGATTTCATAAATCATTCCAAAGTCTAAAAAATTGAAAAATCTAAAAAAAAAAAAAAAATCTGACAAATCCCAGAAATTGAGGCGGGAGGGGACGAGAACCAAAATATTAATTTTACACGGCCATAGTTTAGGGGCAAATTTCAGGCCATTTCCTCACTTAGGGTGTTTAGGGGAAATTTTGAAACCAATTCCTCGCTTAGGGTGTTTTTATTTGAGCAAAATCCTCGTTTAGGGTTAGTTTGACAAAATTTTGACATCCTCGCTTAAGGTCATTTTTGTGAGTCATTTCATACTCAACTTTTATACATGAGTGTGCCCCCGGGGTGTTGGTAGCATAATTCTCAGGTACCGTACAGTTTTTGTTGGAAAAGAATGGTACTTGTTTACATTTTGAGCGTGTGCACAGCGTATACACAGAAGTGGGGTTCTGATTGGCTGAATCAATCATCTGACAATCATAGCAACAGACCGATACTCTGATTGGCCAATTGTGCGTCAAATCGTTGGTTGGCGCAAATCGGCGCCCTTGAAGTGAACAAAAAGCTTTGCGTATGTGGCTTATTAACAGGCGCTGGCATCAATCTTAGCAAGGGACTGCTGTTCTTCATAACCCAGTGTAGTATGTAGCATTTCAAGTACGCTCACATGAATATCAGCACTATTTTTTAGAAAAATTATTCCTTTCTTTTTGTATAAAACAGGGCATTCTCTGATGGCCCCAGTGGGGCGATGGCAGAAAGGTAAAGATCTGCAGTGGTTCAACAAGGACAGAGACGGTGGACAAGAAATCAGAGATGAATTGCAAGCTGCTAAAGATGCTGAAAGAGAAGCCTTAATGACAGCATTGTAAGTATAGCCTAGCAGCACTTGAAATGTGCAGGAGGCTCAAAGCAGTCCGGAATGACCATTGCTTTAAAATAGGATTTAGATCAGCCACAAAATCAAATTCTACCGAAGTCAAGGCATTATAAAAGTATTTTGAAATTATAATTACAAAAATTCAGAATTCATTGATTTTTTGGATAGAGTTCACATCAATTTTTAATTTTGAACAGAGTCCGTAGGGAGCCCTGAACTTGCAGAAGGTAAAAAAGTCGGGTGTCCGTAGTAGAGTTTGGCGAGTTAGAGTAGGGCCTACATTCAAAATGCACCATAAATAGTATCTCTGCAGTAGTGCTAGATTGAAAAACTGGGGGTCTGCAGGAACCCCTGAACTTACAGAAAATTTAAAAATAGGGGTCCGAACTGTATTTTGGTGGGTCCGAGACCCTTAATTGCAGCCTGCCTAGCGCGACCCCTGATTTTGAATTTTTTAAGCATCTTTATTTGTATGGAGTGTGATAAGAAAAATATTATATTCAGACCAAACCTGATCCATCCATATCATAAAGATTTTGTATCCAAATTTAAATTGCTACAAAAGTTAGCATGACCAGGACAGTCCATGACATAACAGTACTCACTCTTAAAGCCATATTATAACATTTGCTGAGGAGAACGCACTCAATATTTTTCAAAATTCTGTTTTTTACATGATTATATTTATATTGCACCTTATTAAACTAACATACCCTGAAAAAATCAAGACTATATAGGTGCTCTAGTTTGGTCAAAATCTGAGATTTTGAATAAAACGCTGAAATCATTGTTTTATTATTACGATGGAAATAATTAGTCGAACGTGTACACAATGTTCACGGTGCATGGTGTGCGGGATGGATATACACATCAATGGATAGTACCGTAACATAACCGGCGGAGTGATACATATTAGCGACATCGGCGCTGGTAGTAAATTCAATTTTCTTTGCTTTACTTCAGTTGTTCGGCTCAAAATTAAAAGGGGACATATCTGAAAATAAAAGCTAACATTTTATGACAAATAAATACTAGTCTATTTTGTATGAAAATGTTATAATATGGCTTTAAATCAAGGTACCAAGCATGGTTCCAAACATTTTGTGGTCAGTTCGGCTTGTGGTTACATGGACAGCAGGGTTGTAGCCACGCCGGTCGCCGCCGGTCGGGGGGGGTAGCCAGCACGGCCCGGCGCCAACCGGCACTAAAAAAAAATTAACAATTTTTTTAATTTTTTTTTTTAATTTTTAATTTTTTCCCCCACAAATGATTTATTCATCATTAAAAGAGTAAAAAACCAAACAATTTTTTTTGGGTATACCCCCTATCCTATTCCCCGATCCCTCATGTTCGCTAAAAAGATTGTGCACCGAGTCAGCACTCTAATTTGATAGTAAAATTAGCCGGCACTCAACTTGGTCTAGCTACAACCCTGATGGACAGTACTAAGTGGACACTACTGGTCGCAAACATGTCAAATGACCGAGTGGACCATTTTCCATTTCATGATAAAAATTAACAAAAAAAAGTCAACTAAAAAATTATTTTTTGCTTAAGTGATCTAGAATGAGCGTTTATGGCGTTTCGACAGTATTTTTTGTAGGACATGAGAGCACCTCAGGCGTGTCGAATTGCATTCTGAATCTGAAGCATGTCTTTCTGATATCAAATAATTTTCATTTTTGAAATTCACGATATAATACAAATTTTATGACCAATTATTAAAATTTGATATTTTTCAAATTTTTGATATATAACAGTCCTCAAAATAAATTTAATCAATCTAATGATATATTCTTAAAGTGTATGTAGCTGGGAGGAAAAGCCGACGATCAATTGAACATTTTGACCTTTTATATTGAAGATATGGATTTTTCCCCAAAAGACCTTTTTTTTGGTGTTTTTGGGGAAAAAAATTCATATCTTCAATACGAAAGGTCAAAATTTTCAATTGATCGTCGGCTTTTTATCCCACCTACATACACTTTAAGTGTAAATCATCAGATTTATAAAGTTTACTTCAAGTACTGTTAAATATCAAAAATATCAATTTTAATGATTTGCCATAAAATGTGTATTACATTGCGAATTTCAAAAATCAAAATTATTTGATATCAGAAGGACATTCTTCGTATTCAGAATGCAATTCGATATGTCTGATGTGCTCTAATGTCCCACAATAAATACTGTCCAAACGTTCATACCCCTTCCCTTAATATGATGACCCCTTATTTTAAATCATTGACACCAATTTACATATCAAAATATTGTAAGCTTGTTGGTTTGATTGAAGCAAATTTGAACTCTCTCATCTTTGTTCTTCCACAGAGGCATGAAAGTCCCGAAGGCTCCACCACCCAAGCAGGTAAGTTCATTTACTTTTTATTGTATGTTTTAGCCCATCAGTGGTTTGCTATTTCATAACATGATGGTTCATCTCTTAGACATGAGCAGCTCTAGTTTGCGGCTATGATAAAAGGCACCACAGGTGCAGTATCAATAGCCAATTTAGTTACCAGTGCAAGCCGAGCACACACTTAGCCAGCATTGGTTGCTTTACACTATACCTATTTTTTAGTAATTCTTAGCCAAGGCTGGATGTACCTGTTGCATCCATGTAAAAAAAAAAAAAAAAGGAAGATTTTATTTCAAACTCTAATGGTGATCCGCAGGTCAAATTGCTATTATTGTACATTAAACACACCTAAACAGACACAATGCAATTTGCAGGCAGCAGCTTAATCAGCGCCAATATTGCAACATTGAAACAAACAACTATACAAACATCCAATCCAACCCAACCACATCCCCCAGTAGGCAATGAGGATAAAGTGCCTTGCCCAAGGACACAACACGTTGGCACAAGTGGGGCTCGAACTCACAACCTATGGATTATGAGTCGGGCGCCTTATCCACTCGGCCACACGTGCTCCCATGTAGCGTACTAAATGTGTACTGTGTACGTACATTGTAGTGTAAGTGTAAGGTGCATGCATGCAGTCGTCCGGACCATGTTATGTGTTTGTGCGTATTGCCAAGAAGTATTAAAAATACATTGCTCATAATTTTTGTGGAGTATAACGAAGGAAAACTGGATAAGTTCAAAGAACTGGGAGAACTGTCACAAGAAACAAAAATAAGCCAAGCCAGTATATATATATATAAATTTGAAATTAAAAGTAGGTGACCCAATTGACAGCCTCAAAACTACATTGTAACCTAATGAAAATGGAAATTAGTCATCTGAAGAGAGCTCATTTGTCACATATATAACACCAGTAATATTTTAGGCCTGAGATGTTTCTTTTAGGTGGCTTGATCAAAAACATGCCATTTCCCCCTTTTTTGTCTTCAAAAAGTTGATAAGTGTAAGTGTCTTGAGTGAAATAATAACCATTTAATATAGCAAAACTTGTAGTTAATATTTAACCTGTAAGTTATTGCAAGTTTTATGCAAAATTGGTCGTAATTTGATGCAATGGAACTTTATTATTATTTATACATGTATGTTGTATTTTTTTGTCTCAAAAGGCAGAGCCTCTCCAATCCCCAAAACGAGACAGACCCAAGAAAATTAAGAAGAAATCAAAAGAAGGAGATCTACTGTTGAAGCAAGGTTTATCTTTAGAGAGAACTGCCGCCCTGCTCAGAGCTGAAGGAAGCAGGTAAGAGACTAGTTGAATAGGTTATAGCACTAGCACAGAATTGATCTGATTTGACTTTCATTTCATAAGCATCCCCCAAAGTGACTATTAAGCATCAGACCACTAATTAGTTGAATACGGTACTTGTGAATGTCTGAAGGTTCTGCAATTCCATGAAGCGCCTCCAATAGTCTTTGTGCAGAGGTTTCTGGCTTCCCATGGTATGAAGTAAGAATGTTAACCTCCATTTACCATGGTTCTGTTTAAATTTTGTTTTATAAGCTTTATTAGAATTATGGATCTGGAACCATCATGTTTGTCTTGATCAAGATATCAACCATACAAGGCATCATATCTTCAGAATAAAACGTTTTGGCATGATTGCTTTTCATTAGTTACACTGGAAGCATTGGTGAGCAAGAAAATAGGTAGAAAAAAGACAGAAGAAAAACTTTTGTTAAAAACTTATCCTCTTTCAAAGGGGATGGTCAGATTTTTCATAATGTGTTGTGTACACCACATTGAGGCTAAATGATATGATACCGGAGTATTGAGCTAAATTGCACTAGTGGTTTTGATATTAGAAGCAAAAAGACAGAACAGGATGGGTGTCAACCACCTTGTGGTTGAGGGCTATCACTTTATTACATCTAAGTACAACATCTTGCATGCCAAAAATGTCACCGGGATTATGAGAAAAATAAATAACTTTTTTCTGATACCAAAATCTATTTTGATAGGATAAAGTGGGGGATGAGGCTTTAAGGCGTTACTTTTATTTTTTTTTTAAATTGTGTGTTGATTGTAATTTTCTTTTCTTTTCATTCTTATGAACCAGTAAATCAAAGAAGAAAAAGAAGAAATTGAAGAAAGAGAAAAGGAAAAAAGGCAAAGATAAGAAGAGACGCAAGAAAAAGCGAAGCAAGTCTTCATCATCTGATAGCAGCAGTGATTCAGAATCATCATCATCGGAATCAGAGTCATCAAGTGATGATGATGAGTCTTCAAAGAGACAAAAAAGGTATGTCTATGTGCATACACACCCGACAGACCAATTAACTCTGCTGCACAACACATATACCCCAAACCACTGATAAGTGGTTTAAGTGTAACCACCCCGGGAACAGGGCACTCATCTTCCGAACTGAGCGTGTGTGGACAGCGATTCAAAACTAGGGGTTTTTCTGTGACATATCTTGACAAAAATTGGTCATTGGGTCATTGAGTAAGAAATCCCTAAAAATGGTGGTCATTTAGTGCAACCTGGACAAGGTATGGCACATAACAGTGCTGTACCTCAAATTTGTCATATTTTGAAAAGAAAATGTCCAAAAAAGGAGTCCAAATTGAGTAAAATGTTTGAAAAAAGTAACAAAATTCCAGTCTCATTTTAGAGGGATAAAAGAGGATCATTCTGTTACAGCTTATCTTAAATGTGTTCAGAACTATTTAAGAAAGGGGTTATTGGTCATTTTGCCAGTGGTTAATTAGACATCTGTGAGCGTGTGGGGGTGTACTTGTTTGAGTGTTATAAGAAGCTTTTAGTGTATGCAGTCCCTAATTAATTTTATCCTGTAACCTTTTACTGATTTCAGACCAATCAAAAAGTCATCCTCTCATCAAAAAAGATCATTGTCTCACTCTGAAGATGAAAGACCTGGCCTCAAAAGACAACATGGGAAACCAAGGAACATTGATCAGGACAGAGGTAGGAAATATAGTGACAAGAATAGAAGCCACACGGATGATAGACGTCAGCAAAGAGACAATAGTAGCGATAGAGACAGACATTCAAGATCCAAAGGGAATCACTATGACCCAAGGTCAAAGGGTAAAGTTAGTGATTCAAGGTCAAAAAGTAACAGTAAGAATGTCAGCCATTCTCGAGAGAGACAGTCCTCGGATTCCAGCGATGAAGATGAAAGGCAGTCAAGAAAACCCAGAGGTCATGCAGATCACAAGCAATCAAAGGTGAAAGGTCATAGTAATGATAAGGTTAAAGGTCGTGTTATTAATGACAGGAAAAGCAAGTACTCGACAGATAGTGATTTTAGTGATGGTGGTCATAGGTCAAATCATAGTAAATTGGTAAAGGGCAAAGGTCAAGATCGATATGAAAGTCACTCCTCAGGTCGGCGTGATCATAAAAGAAAACAATCAAGTAGTGAGTCATCTGATGATGAAAGAATAAAAAGAACTAAAACTAGAGAAGTGTCAAAAGGAGAGTCTCGCTCGACCGAAAGGCATAAAAGTTGGAATCCTGAACAAAATGAACGGGACAGAAGATACAGGAGATCACCAGAGAGACATCAAAAAAGTTGGACCCCTGATGAGCAAGACAGAAAATACAGGAAATCACCCGAACAGAAAAGACATAACAGAGAGAGAACCAGCAGTCATTCAGAAGGGAGAAAAGAACACAAAAATGAAGACAGTGTAAATAATGCTCTGCTGGCTCTAATAAAAGATGCTAGAAAGTTACGATAGTGATGCTTCTACAACTAAAATGTTAAATATAAGCTAGGGAAAGGTTCACTATACTGTATCTTGTCTCAAGTTGAGAGTGCCGTCAGTGTGTTTACACGGTTGTGTCGTCAGTGAATGGACAATTTGCACTTCTACTTCTGTGTATTTATAAGCCCTGCGGGATTGGGTTAGCGTGCGCAATTTGAACTGCCACTGCAACCTCCAACATGGTGTTACTGTCAAACTTGAGAAAAAGACACAAAATAATTTTTTTTGTAGTTTTTGTAAATCTAAAATTCCTCAGCAATGCAATATGTATAAAGGGCGAAACTAATTACAGTGGAAACTCTTTAATACGAAATTTGTGGGGCCACAAAATTTAGTTTGTCTTATCAGGATTTTGTCTTATTCATCACATATTACATAGGGATTCAGTGCCAGGGACCTGAAAATCAAGCTTGTCTTATCAGGTTTTTTTTTGTATTATCAGAGCTTGTATTAAATTTAACGAGTTTCCACTAGCTCAAAAGCACTGCTACAGCTTTTTTGACATATACCAAGAAAACTGAATAAGTGAAAAAGAAAATACAAAATTCTCAGTAGTAATGAGTGTCAGAGAACTCTTGTTTATTTTCCAGTTCAATGGCAAGAATATTTTCATGAGGTGAAATGTGGACTGTTCCATTCAAAAAGGCATTTGAATGAAACAGTTCATATTTCACAGAATAAAAATATTTTTGCCATTGAACAAATAAACATAGGATATTCAATATTTGTATGCAATGTACCATGTTTGTCATCAGAGTTGCCATGGTAGCTCCGCTAAGACCGCTACAGACTCTTGAGTATTCGATGTAGAGTATTTGATGTAATATGTCTTTCCAGTAATAGTTGTAATGATTGTTTGATGGCATAAAATCAATAAAATCAATGGAGGCACCATTACCTACTTTGTAATATGTCTTTGTTATTTAATCTATCCCCTTCTATTCCAAGTAATGTTTCAATTCTAACAAATGTTTGATGACGAAAAATCGATAATATGTTTTACCAGGAAAGTTGAGAAAGACTTACGTAGAATATCTGGCAGAAAGATTTTATTGATTTTACGCCATCAAACATTCATTAAAACTATTAGTCTGGAAATAGAATGAGGAATGTAGTTAAATAATGGAGATATGTTACATCAAATATTTGACATCTACTAAAAAGTCTGTAGTGTCCTTTGTAGTCTTTTGGCAGCTGGCACTAAAAATAGTAAAAATAATCAATCAAATGACAAGAATTTTATTGTAAAATGATATAATGAAACAAACTTGGACATCTTCACTCAATACTCTCCAGGTTTGAAGTACTGGAAGTTCAATATCTGACTTGATCAATTCCTCTCGGAAAGCTGTTATCATATGTATTATATTCACTTTATATATTGGGCAGCTAATACTAAATAATATTTCTGGTATAGTTCCCTTTGAAAATATGATAAATATCCGATCCTTCATATAATAGAGTGATAAAAGCCTATATCTATGTTCCTGATGTTCAGACTGAGAAATAAAGACTTGATGTCAATTCATAAATGGATGTTGTACATGTAGTTGTGATTTGGTAGTAACTACTGTAGTTAAGCATAATAGATTGAGAACTTGTAGTTGTTGAGAGCAGTCAACATGATGAAAATTGGGATCAGCAATTTTCTGTTTATTTCCCTCGCATATCCTTGCTTTTCTAAACCATGACAATAAGTCAGCAGGGCCAGGTGGACAAGACTTACAGAGATCAGAATAAAATAAATCGAGAACCAAATCCAAGCACCCTAACATGAAAATGAAAATTGCTCCAATTTTGTTGAAAATGATCTCAAGTTATGTCTTTCCATGTTATATAAAAATATAATGTAGCACCTTGTTACCTTGGAAACACATAAAAATAGGAAAATCCCATTTGAGTTCTATTGAGTCCATTTGACCATGACAGCTGTTGTGTTATCTGGATACAAAGCACGTTATTGTAGTTAAAACAATGCTTTTTCTGATTTTTTGCAAGACAAATAATTTGAAATTATTTTCATCAAAATCAGAGCATATTTTATTTGCCACCTGTGAGAGAACATTTAGACCGTATAACATATGTCATGACATATGTGATGCGATCAAGCAAAATCAGTCGGAACTCGGAAATATTGATTTTGAGATATAGCCAAACAAAGGACATATTTCCTTTTGTTTCCTGTTGTTTTGGAAACTCTTTAATTGCTCATATCTTTGGAACTGGATGTTCAATTTCAACGGGATTTTCTGCAAAATCCAGATTTGTAAATGCTTTTTACTATCCTATCAGAAACTGAAAATTTAATATTTCCGAGTTCCGACTGATTTTGCTTGATCGCATCACATATCAGTATGCTTTTTCTGACAATTTTTAAAACTATTATGCAGCACTGCAGCCAGTGGCATTTTTAATTCGCACTTACCTACTTTTTCATGGCCCCATCTCCAAATTTATATTGACACGTCGGGATATTTGTTATGTCGACATAATTTTGACCTAATGTTGACAACAGCACTACTATAGACAACCAAAATAATGCAAGTTTGGTGCTTCTTACAGAGCATGTATGGTTGATCTCCAATCTTCACCTGTGAAGTTTCATGTCAGTATTTGCATCCCTGTGATACCTGTTTATTGTAGGAGCCAACTATGTACATGCATTTCAGAATACTGTGCGAATTATAATAAACCTACTTTAGATTTGGGTTTACAAAATCCAAACAGCACAGCTTTTTACCATAAAATTTCAAAGTGTTAATGAGAAAAATATGGGCTTTCCACTGGATAACAAAATCTTTATGGAGCAAAATGGGGACGGTTCCCGATAGGTCCAAATATTATGGGGTCCAGTTGGACCCCATGATCTGTGAAATTTGTAATATATGGGGTCCCAAACAATTTTTTGGGGTCTTTAGACACAAATTCTGACACAGGTATCACATGTTAAATCTCAAATGATGGGGTCCAGGTGGACCCCATAATTTTCAAAATTTGTAAAATATGGAGTCCATTATGATTTTACTGTGCTAAAAGAATGGGGATAAGGTTGATCAGATCATCATCCTTTTTGTAATCGGGTTTTTATAACAACAATAATGCTCAAGTCAAAATGTGTAGTGTGGCCTTATTTCTGTTATTTTTTAATGTACTGAAATTCCTTTCCTTAAAGTATACTGCGCCAAGAAAGTATCCTTACACTTGGAAAAATAATCACAATTTCAAAACTGAACCATATTGGGGTAAATTTCTTTTTGTTATAGATGCACTATCTAATCCGGCACATTTTGACACCCCATTGAATCCAATGTGACCTCAAGAAGCAAAGTTACAAGCATTTGATTAGACGAAGGTCCCGTTTTAAAAGTGACACACTGGCCTATTCAAAACTTCACGGACTAGACATTTGGTTTGAGAGTGGTAAATGGCTAATTTGTGTGTGCCTTTAATTTAAAACAAAAGGAACAAAAGAAAACTGAAACCAAAAGAGCTGACAAATAAAATGGAAGTTATAAAAAGTACAGAGAAGTAAAAACTGAAATGAATACTGCTTTAAATAAAGTTTCATTGAAGAAACTGTGTTGTCTCTTTGTTGCGCTTGTTGGAATCTTTTTGCGCCTTGTATAGGCCAATTTGTCACTTTTAAAACAGGACCTTCGTCTATTCAATTGCTTGTAACTTTACTTTTTGAGGTCATATTGGCTTCAATGTGGTGTCATAATGTGCAGGATTAAATAGTGCATCTATTACAAAAACAAATTTACCCCAATATGGTTCAGTTTTGAAATTGTGATTATTTGCCCAAGTGTAAGGATACTTTATTGGCGCAGTATAGGTTTGCTGCATTGGGCACTTCACAGGTCATGCAAAGAATATTGTAATCTGGTTTGAAGAAGAAAAAACTTAACACAAAAATAGGTCTTTCCAGTCATTAAATAATTCACAGCCCCACTAACTTGATCATTGGCACATGGTCAAGCAAATAGAAGGCAGCTTTTAGCTCCAATCAATTTGAGGGGTTGGGATTTGAAACTCAATTTGAAGTCAATTCAGTGGATTTTTTTTAATAATTGGACAAAATCAACATTAAAGGGGCACTTCGTGATCCACAGCCTCATCCCCCACTTTTCTCAAAAAAAGTTGAGATTTTTATATCACTGGAATACTCTGGCTACATAATGTTTATGTACAAAATATTTCTTGCAGATTAATTCGCTTAGCAAAGATATCGCGAAATTTGAATTTCGTTCTGGTGCACCAGAACGAAATTACAACGTATTGTCTATGGAGCAGTGTAATACACATAATCATGCATAACTTCATAAACGCAAAAATCGGAATCAACTGAAATTTTGGGAATATGCTTTTTTCGTGGATATGTACTGAAAAATGTCATAAAAAGAGGATGCTAGGATCACGAAATACTCCTTTAAATAAAAAGGTGAAATTATTGATATCAAACAAACTAACTTAGGCCAAAAAAAAAAAAGGTTTGTCTCAAATCTCACGAGAAATTTAAAAACAAATGCTAAATGCGATTTTTTTATTTTTTATTCCCGACTTTTTTTTCATGGTATTTTGAGAAAAAGTCTGATTTTTGCCGATTTTTCTGGAAAAACTAAAAAATTTTTATTTTTTGAAATAAAAAAATGTCCGCATTTGTTTTTTTGTCAAATCGTGGATTTTACAAACGCTAGCAAAGCTTTGAGACAAACCTTTTTTTTTTGTTTGGCCTTAGGCTTTGATAGCATCACAAAAGAGATAAGATTTCACAAAACAATTTTTTCTTCTGAAAATGTAACATTTATTAACAATTAGTAACAGGTTACTTTTGATCATATTTTTTATAAACACATCAAAAGAAATAAGTCCCCCTCTGAAAATTTCGTCATAACATCGTAAAGTAAAACTTTGTACCAATAAAACTTCTTAGAAATAATTATATGATTGTTTACTAAGTGTTTTGTGAAAATGAAAGATATCCATGACTTCATGGCTGAATGAACCCAAATTGAAGACAAAAACTGCCCTTTCCAAAAGTCACAAAGTAGGCCTATGCTTGTTAACTGCAAGGTGTGTTGGGACAAGGAATGGAACTGGCCATCTTACAACTCAATGTGCTGAACTCTGCACCAATGGGATTTGCATGGCTGAATGATCAAGAATCGATACACATTACAGTAAATGTTCACTTGGTGAGGAGTTTAAACTGCACTCAAACACATGGGGTTTTCCATTAGTAACAAGCCATGAATCAACTTTTGTGACAAGCATAGGCCTACTTTGTGACTTTTGATAAGGGCAGTTTTTGCCTTCAATTTAGGCTCATTCAGCCCTGAAATCATGGAAATCTCTCATTTTCACACAGCACTTAGTAAACAGTCATATAATTATTTCAAAGTTAGTTTTATTGGTACAAAACGAAACCTTACAATGTTATGACGACATGTTCAGAGGGGGACTTATTTCTTTTGATGTGTTTACATTGCAAGAACAGTTACACTCAACAATTAGCCATCTACATTACTAAATGCCCATGTCTTCATGTAAGCTGCTCATATATTGGGCTATTCCACTTGAAATCCATACACCCCTATATATGACATGACCTTTATCTCCCACACAGTGTGAATTTCAAATAACGTTAAAAGGTGAGCTGTTGTAAACTGCTTATCCACAAAAATAGCCTGTTAAGTAAAATTTCAAAGTTTTAGGGGCCTGAGCTTTCGATCCTAGCAGGATCTTTATCAAAGGCAGAGAATTTGAATTTCAAATAGGCGATTCCATTTGAAATCTACACCTTTGTGGGCGATTCAGGTCATTTATCTCCCATTGGGACTCGGGGGACCAGGAGTTTATGGAATTCAACTGGGATAGCCCAATCATAACTGTCAATTAGCCACTGTCTGTTAATTAACCACTTGTTTTCTCCAACAATATTTTTCTTGACACACAATATTTCTGTTTAATTAATATATCATGAGCAGCTCTTTCCCACAAAACCTGATAAGTTAAGTAGAACCAGGAATCACCACACATAGCACTTATATCAAAGCATTAAATATCAAGAATTAAATGCCAACTTGAATCTCCTCTACACTATATATTTTTATATTAGATTTAGAAGTATACAATGTGGACTTTTGACCTTTTATCATGTATCAGAGAATCTTATTGTGCCAAATTTCTCAACATCATACATTCACTACATGGTTTAGACATATTACATAAGATGTGTCATATATCCCTGTTAAAACAAGCACTTTTACCAACAGTACACAATAACAAAACTTTACAAAAGCTAATATTAAAGGCCTGTGATCTGATCAACAGCCTCACCCCCCCTTAATCATATCCTAAACCAACATGGTTACCCCTTTTAATGGCAATCTAGTATTATATCACCTTTGACAGGTAACCTTAGAGAATAAACAAAACTGTTACTCTGTATGACACCAGGAGTCCATTTCAATAAACTTTACGAAGCTTCACAAGTCTCGAAATCATTCGTATCTTACTACGAGTCGCAAGTTCCATTTCACTAAACTTACTTACGAACGGTACCCTTCATAAGTAATAGGGATTTTCTACAGGGGCCCTTCATAACGTTACGTCTAGTATTGGGTATTCGTAACTTTACGAGCAGTTACGAAGGGTTAAAAGTTTAGTGAAATTGACCCCATGTGGTTAAATACAAGACTGCCATATTTATATTAATTAACATCTAAGACCTGCAGAAGACAACATTTACAAAAGATGATTTGACATAAATATACATATATTTTATAATTAGAGCTCTTATATTATATAGGCAAACACACAAACAGATATATATTTTGTCCACATAAAATTTACATTTGGAATGCTAGTATAAAAAGTGTAAAACGTTCACAGACAGTAAGAGTAAAATGGAATGTTCTAGATGAAGATGTATCTATTATTATATTATTATTAGACTTGATTTCAACACAGTCTATTAGTGTATTTCAAACACATGACAGTATAAACTGGCAGGAATAAAATTTGAATCTCTAACATCAATTCATTACTGTGCAAATATTAAAAAATTATGTTCAAGCCTCACGGCATGTGTACATTCTTTAAATCTGCAGAGAACTAGAAACGTCGCGGTTTTCGATGCAAGGCGTCGACTGGGATGCCTCCACCATGGGGCGATTTAAATTTATTATAACAGTTATTAAATCCTTGGATACCACCAATACATGAGGGTACCCATAATGCAGCATTGACCCAAGTTTGGTTGCATTAGGAATTAAACTGTTCATATGAGACCAAATTTACAAAAGAAAATCCCAAAATTTGGCCCTGAATGTTGTCTGTACCCACCAAGTTCGGACACGGAAGCTCGGACATTGTAAAACAGTATGCCTCATGTGGAGGCATAAAATGAAGAAAATATGCTTAGTGCATTAAAATTGATAATCTGTATATTTACAAGCACTGCATGTAATACATTTTCTTGTAAATCATTGCAATAGTACTGCTACTGGTTCCAATTTTCTGACCCATTCAAATTAATGAATAAATTAATACTGTCATTGGTATAGTTTAAGTATATTTACCTTTGACAAAACTCAAAGCTCAGACTAAATTGACTTGACCTTGGAAAAATCTAAAATACCCACTCACTCATCCAGAGCTTGACCTTCCTCGAGTCACTGTCAGTAAAGCAAAATCAAAGTTACCAAACAAATGTGCATGTTAATATTTTAAGATATTTAGTAAACAGTTTTTTCACAGTTCTGTTACAGCTAAATGTTACATTAATTGGTAAATAAAACTACCAAGATACTCAATTTAATTAGTTTGAATACTTTTTTGTAACACACAATACAATTAAAACAACACACTCATTTATTTTTTTTAAGTAGGATATAAAAGGGTTACAATTCTGATTGGCACACTACACTATAAGTATAGGTGGCACAACTTAATACAAAATCACTTTGTTAATTTTTTTTTTGAGTGAAAATGCTGATATATGGATTCTGTGTTTCACTACCAGAAGTCAGTCAGTACAGAAATTCCTTCCCACAAAGTAATACACCGCATACAGCTATTGCCTTTGCAAAAACTATGAGCATAAAATAGGAGGTTTCATAGCACTTAACTAACCATAATAAAACCAATACAAAAGATACAAAAAAATTTTAAAATAGAAAATACAAGGAGAAAGCGAATGCAAAAGTAAAATGAATAAGCTCAAGAGTTAATCCATCTCATTCAGTATTACAACATGCATGTTGTATTGTGGGAAGGAATTCTGGTCAAATTGAGTTCCAAAGGAGAACCGCAGGATCCACATATTTCTGAACACAATATGCCTTTATTTGTTGGCAGACAAGGGCGACATAGACACTATTGCTGTTTTTAATGGAATTAATAAACCAATTTAGGTTACTCCTTCATGTAATTATACACAAAATTAGGGTTAGGGTTAGTTTAGGGTTAGGATTAGGGTAAGGGTGAGGATTAGGATTAGGGTTAGGATTAGCTTACACGAAATAATTACATGAAGGATCGACCAAGTTTTATGTAAATTGCTTACAATTGATTGGAAGTCATAAATAATGATGACAAGTCCCTATATTAATATATTAATACAACTACACTAAAAGGGAAGTGATTACTCCTTAACAAAGGAATAAGCAACACATATAATGAAAGACTGAGATAAAAAGACTAGTTCGCATCTGAAATTCTGACAACCAGACAGAAAATGCAGTACTGTGCAGGTCGGCAACCAATCACGGAGCGCCTTTGCCATTCCATCAGATGCGATTTAGTCTTTTTTATCTGTCTTTCATTATAACTGTACAGCAATAATTGGAATTGTTTTACAAGTCATGTGTCATCATTTCTGCACTGGATTCTAATCTATACTAAGTATTTCTTGGCCAAACTGGAACGCTATAAACACTGTTGGTGCCGCGATAAACACACAAATATAGCGCGGTACAGAAGAAAGCATACACGCGCCTTACATTGCGTACACGCTTAAATAGTACGCTACATGGACGCAATGCGCATGTTCCAGTTTGGCCAAGAAATACTTAGTAGTTTCCATTTGCAGCTGAATGCTTCCATTAAACACACACAAAATTATACTTGACTTCCAAAAAACTGCACACCTATGAGTTTTCATATAATTGGCCCCTTCCAGCCATTCATGATGTTTTGGCTAAGCTAACTACAATTGGGCCAGATCAATTAGAAAAGCGGAAAACTGACAGCAAGGCAAAAGTTGTTAATTTCACCTTCACAGTATTCAAAGTTACTTCTATGCAGATTAAAATGAGCAAAACACTGAATGTAAATTGCTTGCATTGTACCACTTTGATATTCCTTATAAGTTATAGTTACTTAGCTAAGTAACTTTTGAATACTGTGCAAATGTAGTTTGCGCAACTTTTGCCTTGCTGTCAGTTTCCGCTTTGCTAATTTCAGCCTGATTGGAGTTAGCAGAGCCAAAATGCCATCAACGCCAGGAAGGGGTCAAATGCCAATTATATGAAAACTCTATAAAATAGTAAGTATGATTTATGCAGCATATGTATACATGTACATAATATTACTCTTGTAAATATACAAAAATTGAATTCATGTAGGAATTACATTTTCAATTTTTCATCAGAATAAATCGCAAATAATTAGACAAATTCACTTGCACCAAATTCTGCAGCACATCAGATCTGCCTGACTAGCAAGCAATATTTAAAAGTATCAGTGTATCGTACAAGAATCTTAAAATGATGCAAGTAGATTAAGAACATTTTAGGAGAATCTAAAACGATGCAAGTAGATTAAGAACATTTTAGGAGAATCTAAAACGATGCAAGTAGATTAAGAACATTTTAGGAGAATCTAAAATGATGCAAGTAGATTAAGGGATGGGGTATGAACGTTTGGACAGTATTTATTGTGGGACATTAGAGCACATCAGACATATCGAATTGCATTCTGAATACACAGAATGTCTTTCTGATATCAAATAATTTTGATTTTTTTTAATTCGCAATGTAATACACATTTTATGACAAATGATTAAAATTGATATTTTTGATATTTAACAGTACTCAAGTAAACTTTATAAATCTGATGATTTATACTTAAAAGTGTATGTAGGTGGGATGAAACGCCAACGATCAATTGAAAATTTTGAGCTTTCGTATTGAAGTTATGGATTTTTTTCCCAAAACACCAAAAAAAATAGGTCTTTTGGGAAAAAAAAAAGCCATATCTTCAATATAAAAGGTCAAAATTTTCAATTGATTGTCGGCTTTTCCTCCCAGCTACGTACACTTTAAGAATATATCATTAGATTTATAAAATTTACTTCGAGGACTGTTATATATCGAAAAAGTGAAAAATATCAAATTTTAATAATTTGTCATAAAATTTGTATTATATTGTGAATTTCAAAAATGAAAATTATTTGATATCAGAAAGACATTCTTCGATTCAGAATGCAATTCGATATGTCTGATGTGCTCTCATGTCCCACAAAAATACTGTCGAAACGCTTCAAAACGCTCATTCCAGATCCCTTAAGAACATTTTAGGAGCATTTAAAATGGTCCCAATGAATTTCAATTTTATAATTTGATTGCACTTGACATGCCAAAATATCAATTTTTATTATAAATAAGAAGTATTGCAATTATGTTAAAGTAAGAATTATGGAAAAGATGTGTATGCATTTTTCTGGAGATAGACTTAGTAGATAAAATCTGTACATTTTATTGCATATCAATAATTTGAATTTTTTTGTTCATTTGGGGAATTATTTCTTGGTGTCTTTGAGAACCCCTGAGAGCCAGTCAAGCCCTTCATATAGACCGTCTCCACTGGTAGCACATGTAGCCTGGATGTACCATTTACGATGTCTCAATGAGTGCAGTCCTAATTTGTCAGTCACTTCAGCAGCATTCATGGCATTTGGTAGATCCTGGTAGCAGATGAGAAATATGAATAGTTAAATAGCTTATCAAATTATGATTTGAAACATCTTTGTGTTTTAAGAACTAAACTTTCCTTTTGAGACAATATGAGAGGGCTGAGCTTTCCACTGATACTCTAAAGACTATCATCGGTCCATAAAAGGTCACCCCATAACAATGTTGATCACCTCCCCCAATATCAAATCAGCGGCGTAGCTGGGAATAGACAAATTTTGCCAGGCTTATTGATAATAATCGTATGATATTGCATATATCGTATGGATTCCCCATCTCTCTGCCCCTCTCTCCTCTCTCCTCTCTTTTTCCTCTTTCTCCCCCTTTTTCCTCTTTTTTCCTTGCACTAGGGGGCGGGGGCACAAATCGGCAATTGCCCCCCCTGCAGCTACGCCACTGTATCAAATTCATTCATCATTGCATTATAGGTACTGCAGTCAATAAATGAAATTTCAGTCAAAATATGCAAAATGCATGTAACATAATATTATTGTCAATAATCATATGCAGATAATATAATACAAACTATTCAGCAACAGAGGTCATCATACTCTATCACCCTACAAAGTTTGAGATTAATCCGCTATTGATGAAGGAGGAGAGCTATGATGTACTTATTGACACATGATGAAAATTATTTATTAAAATTTACAAAATACACTAACATTTTCTATATGTCACAAATAAAAACATAACTTACTAGAAGTTGATTTCATTTTTTCATTAATCAGTTTTTTCATAATCCTTAAAGTTTCATGTAATAATCATAACGATAATGAGCCTAATATTGTATACATGCAAATCGAATGATCCTTTAAACTTAAATTTGCATATATGCAATGTTAGGCACATTCTCATTTTAGGATATTGAGAAAGATTTGATCTTTCCCACTTCACTAGAGAAAGATCTTAGGCGATCAAATGTCATCGTTTTTATTTTAGACCAAAAAAAGAAAAAGAAAAGATATCTACAAAAGCTAACCTGTTTGTTGGAGAGTACTAGAAGGACAGCATCTTTGAGCTCATCTTCTTGCAGCATTCTGTTGAGTTCATCTCGGGCTTCCCCTATTCTCTCTCTGTCGTTACTATCTACCACAAATATCAAACCTGAACAATAAAAGAAAACAAATAACAGATGAATGCTTGAATATCAAGAGTGTCCAACATTACTTTCACTATTGTGCCAATTATTGAGCTGAGGAACCTGCACACCATTTCTTGTCAAATCTCATACAATAAATTATTAGGGCTATTGTCGACAAGGCAATGTTATGCTTCAAACAAACTTTAAGACTCATCCCCTTAGATTATGCAGGGTGACTACTTATGGAGAGTGGAGACCTACATACCTGGACTCACTTTCCTAGGACAAGAAGTAGTGAGTCCAGGTGTGTAATAGAACTGAACTGAACCAGTACATTCAGAAACGCTTGACATTGGTAACAATGAAAAGTAGTATAATGCGGAGTTCATGTTCAGCAGTATGCACCCTCTAATCAGTAAGTCTAATCAGTAAATACTGTGTGGAGATTACTCTTAACCTACCTTGTGTGTTTTGGAAGTAATGTCTCCACAGCGGTCTGATTTTGTCCTGACCACCTACATCCCATACTGTGAAACTGATGTTTTTGTATTCCACTGTCTCCACATTGAAACCTGTAAGGATTATGAGGAAGAAAAACATAATTTCATGAAGTTATTCAGTCTTTTGGGGGGAATTGATTATGGTGATCACATGTTTATTAAGCATTAAGGTATCTAGGACAATTATTTTTTGAGGATACAGATCTTATTAGTGAATATTGCATGACCAGTATGTTTGAAGCACATATTTGCAATTGAATGCCAATTTTATGAAAAACAAATTGCAATTTTTTTTACCACAAGCCTAAATCTGAATAAAAACTGAAGTAGTGCCCTCAAGTACCACTCTCTCCATAGACTTGCATGTAAACCGTGACGTAAAACCCATTTTACAAAAATGCCTGCCCATCTTTGTTCTCATAAAAACTGCAATATCATGTTTTTCAAACATAGGGGTGTGTCATGCGATTTAATTAAGAATTAAGAAATTAAGACCTTGCCCAAAATTATAACTTTGAATTCAACAATGTTCACTTGAAACAAAAGTGTTTGTTTGTTTGGTTTAAATGGTCGCTCGTGTGGAGACACGCTTGGGTCCTGGTGGGACCAGGCTCAATCACAATGTTCAAGCCAGGCTAAAACGCCTATAAGCATGCTGGCCTGTATGGAAAAATTTTGGAAAGAGAAGTGAGAAACAGATTTGATGACAAAGAACAAGGAAAAGAAGGCCACTCCCAACAATCAAGTTAACAATTTTAATGTTAGCCTTTGAGCAAGAATTTAAGCAAGAATTTAACGTAGATCAGAGAAAAGGGACCTTGAAAAACTCTTTCAGTCACTGTACCCTTCTCAGCCAGACAGAGCTGTATAATTGCTACACTTGTGCAAACATATTTGGCTACACTAACACTTACCAATGGTTGGGATGGTGGTGACAATTTCTCCCAGTTTAAGTTTATAGAGGATTGTAGTTTTACCAGCAGCATCCAAACCCACCATCAATATCCTCATCTCTCGCTTACCAATCAAATTCTTGAATAAACTACTGAAGATTCCTCCCATGATGAATGTAATTAGTTACTTGTTGTTCCTTACTATAAATCTATAAAAAAAAAGAATTTTTCAATTTTAAAATACAGAAGCAATACCGGTAGTCCCTGGTGGGGTTGTAACCTTGAATGGTGGTTATGCAAAAAACAAATTGTTTGGTTGCCTTGAGTACACTTCTGTCAGGCCTTGCTGTTAGAGGTGAGCGATCGCTCTCACTCGCCACCGCACGTCCATACTCAATTTCTAGCGAGTAATTTTACACTCGTCATAGATACTAAATATCGCTCGCTGCGAATCACAATTTTACCCAATTTGCATTCAAGTTTTAGCACATCAATATTATTCATTTGGTATATATTGTAATGAATGAGCCTTAATTCCTGAAGAAGAGGTTAAATTCAACACCCCGTATTTCATATTGGTATGAATGATCTGTCAGACTTAGAGAGTGATTCTACCACTACATAGTACTACAGAGTGATTCGACCACACGCCTAGCATCATGCTAGCGAGCGATTGACCACTCGCCTTTAAAATCTAGACGCAAGGCCTGTACTATACCTGGTCCCATGTACCCATACCTAGTGTATGGGTACATGGTATTACTATACCTCATAAATATTTATTAGGTAATCCAGACATCTTATTGGTTAATAACGCCAGCGTCCGAGTACGGTATTTTGACTACTTCCGGAAGTTCCCGCGCCTGTGCAATTATGCGCACGCGGGGAAGTAGTAAAAACTTCCGCACCCCTACTACCACACGGTATCTCGACCCCGCACGTCACCGTTCCTTCAAACGTGGCATTATGCTACACAACGGCGATTCTGCAGATGCGTTTATCATGTTTATCGTGAAAATGGCGTCTGCTGCGGTTCTTTTGCCGAGATTACCGATGGATAATAACACGCGAATTTGACGTTTTATGAAACAAATGTTATTTATGGAATATTAAAAGGAAAATTAGAATAATATAGGGCAAAATGTGAATTGATGAAACAGAAATCCTTCAATAAAATCAGGTAAGCAAAATATTAAGCTCATTTTACCATGCCGGCCGCGCCGGCACGTTGACTGGTGTGTGTTTTGACTTTTGTTTACAATTTTACCCTGATAGTGAAAATATTTATGAGGTATAGTAAAACAAATACAACATGTTTCATTTTGGAAGTAGTCAAAACTATTGGTCCTCGGTGTTGATGATTTGACTACTTCCTCCGCTGGCCGTCGAAGTAGTCAAATCATCCAACACCTCGGGACCAGTAGTTTTGACTACTTCCCCCTTTGACTACTACAAACATGTTGTATTTGTATAATACCTTGCATTATGCGCAAGTGTCGCCCTCAAGACCCACTTTTTCAAGCTCATTTTCCATTCCAGAAGGCCCCCCACCATCAATCCCCCTCCCCGGTATACACACCGCATTGCATTATCAAATTAGTACAAATACTTAAATTAAACACTGCATCTCTTGTTTTTGGAAATCTGGAGAATTAAACCAAAGCTCTGATGATATCCTACACGTATTCATAACAAAAGTGCTTTTGCTAGGATGTTGACTGTAATACAAGATAGTGTGAAATGTTGACAATTGCAACCAAAAAGATCTAACTTTGACCAATATTTTAACTAGTTTTTTACAAATGTAATCAGCAGAGATGCCATTTACTTACCGGAGCTCGGCCGGGTCCATTTTAGATTTAGATACAAAATTAGATACCAAAATTTTTTAATGATTTTTTTCCAATTTTAACCATGCATTCAAACAGCCACGGATAGAGCTGTCAAAGAGTGTATATTTCAAAACATGATAACTGCACCAGTTATAAAAATTCCCACACACATACCACTTTTAAAATGCACTCAAAGTCCTTATTCCATATCTGAAAAATATGATCCCCAGTTTACTTTATTGATAAAAGTTTAAATCCACATGACAAATTCAGCTGTACATGTCCATTGTATATGTTCACAACATGACCCAAAATCATAACCTTTCAGACCTTAGACACATGCACAAGGCCTTGATAGCACTGCCATGTGCAGTCAATAGCCCAACATGCTGAACAAGAGACTGGTTGAGAGTCCACGTGTTCATTGACCTGCACATGTCAGCACATGCAGGGATCGATATAATGGGATAGGCATCGTAGTATTACGTAACACACCGAAAGATGTAGTTTAACTCTAGACAATAGGCGCCATATTGCAGGAGGGTTAGAGTTCATAGAGGAAACGTTAAAGGTTAGTAGATTAGGTCACCCAGGCACATCACTAATGTGTTTCACGAGTTGTAATACCGACAGGTAAAAACATTGATTTTGTAAAATTCTCCCATTTTTAAAATTACTAAATAAGGTTAGTACTTCAAACCATTCTTTGATGAATCTATGCAATATGACGGTAATTTTTGAAACATCTAAGAATCAATCTTAAACATCTTCATGATATTCATTTTTTTGCGCATGGTCAAAGCATGCTCTTGCGCTATCCACAGACTATCCGCTGGAAACTTCAAAGCAACGATCATGCGTTAATATTTACAAAATGGCGAATGATGTAGTTTAAGTCGAACAATAGCGTGACCGGCGTGACATAGTTTTTGGCATTGTTCCTATATGCACTTTCACCCTCCTGGCACATGCTTCAACTGCTGATGTGTCATATTTAGCAATGTCATGATATCAACCTCATAGTCACAGTCTCTGTTCTGTGGGGTATTGGTAGAATAACACATGTCTTTATGAAAGGTCAAAAGTTAGGGATTGTTTTGTCAGACATTTTGAGAGCCAGATTTGATCAACACCATTTGAAGCATGTTGTAGCTTACAAGCAGGACACATAATTTCAGGATATTGACTACAAATTTGGACCAATAAATTTCCAGAGACATAATAAATACAACCAAGGAAGCTTACTTCAAAAAGTAAGTGAAATAGTTAGGGAAGAATACCTTGGTGTACATTTGAAATGTAATTTCTGGTTTTTGTACATGGACTTCATGTCTCCCTATCAATATAAACACAGCCAAATTAAAAAGTCTCCAGTAGTTCCGTCCCCATTTAATCAGAGTCTGAATCTGATGAGTTTATGGCAAGATAATTTGTATAATAATTTTCTATACACTTTCCTTCAAAGGTTAATACCAAATTTGATATCAAAAGTTTAATCATTGTGAGCATAGGAGCCGTTGTTTGGAAATTCGTGCAATTTCAAAAATGACAAATTACTTAATTGACCACGCAAAAAGTCAACGCATGGTATCAGCTTATTATGTGGCCTGAAGCAACCCGTACAGGAATCACTGTACACTTGCCTGCGCACAATTGAAAGAGCGGGGTATTTGATTTGCATTTTGACATGCATGGGTAAACCTTTAACCTGCCGGCCTATTCAGGCGATCGTAATTCTTGGCACTCACGCTAGTTCCGCTTACGTGATACAATTCCCTATGTCATTTTTCAAATTGCACGAATTTCCAAACAAAGGTTCCTCTGCTCACGATGATTAAACTTTTGATATCAAATTTGGTATCAACCTCCGAAGGAAAGTGTATAGAAAATTATTATAAAAATGATTTTGCCATAAACTCATCAGACTCTGAGTAAATGGGGATGGAACTACTGGAGACTTTTTAATTTGGCTGTGTTTAGTACTGATACATGTAGGCCTGTACTGTGGAGGATTTTTTTGTTAAATTTTTGGTACTTCACAACATGTAAGTGTGACAACCGCCCATGAAACTCAATTGGAATGCTCAAAAAGCCATACATTGTAAGTCTGACTGCAGAGATGTTGTCATGTGTAATTCAAGTAAGAAAAATAATTATATAAATTTTAAAAACTTTGCGCTGCAAAATTTATAAAGCTTGTGTAATACGGTTTAGGCCAATTTGGCTGACTAGTGACTAGCAAATGTGTTAACTAAGGTTTGCCTCTCCCAAACACTTCAGCTAAGATACATAAATGTTAGCCAAGCTAACAGTAACACATGAACATGGCTAATTGAACTTTGAAGCCAAACTGGACAATCTAAAAAATTGTTTTGCTGCGTTTTAAAACTGAAGACGCTACGATGACTGACCGTGTTATACCAGCAATCTCTATCTTCTATCCACAGTGTGGACCACACATTAACTATCGTGTCGTCGTGGATAGTAGATAGATTTCTCGATCAAGGGAAGACATGTGAATCCGGGTGCCGGGTGAATGCATGTATACATGCTGTCGAATTCTGCTACATGTACATCGTCTTCGAGTTTTCAAGTCAAAAGTGACGTTTAATCATCATCATGTCATATGAACAAGTTTGTGGACAGACGAGTTCAAACCACATATAGCTATCTAAAGTATCGCAAAAACAAAAATAAAGCTGATACTTATACTCACTATTTATTCAAAATAATGTACATGACATACACATGACATATGGTCATGTTTTTTGAGGTGGGACCCAATTGTGTCACATCTTGCAATTTGTCAAAAATCAACTCCTTTTTTGTATTTCTGATTATATTTCAAAAAGTTTTCACCTAAACTATGTAAAGTTATACATTTTTAGAAAGCATATATTGTCAGGATTACAAATCTGTAAAGTTTGAATGGATATACAGGGTGTGCCAAAAAGTATACAGGGTGATTCCAATGAAAAGTACCAAAAAAATAACATTTCTTTACCACTCCAATATTTCTACATAGTATATATTAAATTGGAAAATGAACTTGATATTTGGAATGTATGCAATTAGCCCTTTCATTAAATATATAGTTTGCACCATATTTGTTAAGCCCATTGTGTTATACAAGGTATTAAAAAAGTTGTATTTAAATTGCTTAATTTAATGTAAAAGGGTCATTAATTGTAGCATTTGTAATCAAATGCACTTTGAATTTGGAAAATATATTCAAAATAGTTTAAAGAATTGCTATAATATCACATTTAAATATTTAATTCCCATAAAGGGTGTTCCAAAAATCAATATAAAGTAATTTGTAACAATGGTACATAGGCATATACATGCATAATTCTAAAGCCTACATCAACAAACTATTTAACAATAACCAGAGATCAATATGTCATCAGATTAATCCTTTGACTGTAATAATCTCCTTTGAGAAGACATATTTATAGATATTTCAAAGATAAAACAATTTAAAAGTCCATCTATTTATGAAAACCTATCCTATATCCTGAATTCTATTGAATTGCATGACACACATATTCCACTGCATTAATTAAAAGCTTGTTAAATCCTTAATTATTATTTATTAAGATTAACTATTAAGCAATTATAGTTTGAAAGTTAAAAAAATAAGATAAAACTATGAAACTGCATTTTTACTTCTACTAGGCACCAAAGTGCATGAATTTTATTAATGCACACCAACTTCCCATTGGATTTACATAGAGCTCCTCCGCTTCCGCTCCTCCACTTCCGCACCACCCCTGACTAATTAACTTAATTAAGCTGTAGTAATTAATTAATACATTTATTTAATTGTATTTGTTATTAATTCATTAGATTAATAATTTATCTTCAAAATAAGACCAAAACCATTTGTTCATGATGAATTTTAGCAAAAATATAGGAATAAGAAGACAAAATGATCTAGCAAAATGTGACAGCAGCACCTTTTTTAGGGTCCCAGTATAAAAAACATGACCATATACAGTCACGACATCAACATATTGCACCAGTACAGTAATCTCTACCGGAACACACACCGGATCACCCTGACGTGGAGTTTTTTTCGTGGATGACCGCTTACACAAGTTGCTTCATCCACGCTTTTTTTGCAGTGGTATAATTACGTACGGGAAACAGTCATTGTGTGATGAGTAAACAAAGAAGCGAGTCGGCGAGGGCAGGGTGCGGTTTTTGGCGAGCCCAATTGTATGGGGTTTATTGTGCAATAATTATGTGTAGGCCTACCCCCGGGGTAGTGAATTCTCAAAGTGGTTTGCCAAAAATCGCCTGGCCCTTTGGCTGTGCCAAAAAACCTTTGCCCGCCCGTGCCAAAAAATCTTTTTGCCCCCCCCTCATGGGAGTCTTTGCCTACTGGGGGCCTAAGTTCCAGCCCCCCGCACCATGATTAGGCCTATTGAGGTAATCGGATTGTTAGCTATTGTTATAGATTAGGCCGATGCACGCTTCAGGTTACGCGCCAGAAATGGGGGGGGTAGGGGCCTTTGGGGCAAAGCAAATTTCGGGGGGGCATTGACAACTTTTGTACAAAATGTCACAAAAAGTGGACATTTACGTAATTGTGGGGTTTTGCCTCAAAAGTGGGGGGGGCAAACTGGGGTAACGGAAAACTATAGTCTTTAAAACTAGGGGGCCTATATGATATTAAATTGGGGGAAGAATTCCCCCTTATCACCCCCCCCCCGTAGCGCCGCCAATATTTTTGGTACAGGCCTATGATATATTTTTATGATCCCAAGTAGGCCTATACTAAAAGGCCTACTGAACCCTGACATTCTAAAGCGAAGATAACGACAGCCCCTAAAACCCATTTTAGCCCATGTTATAAGGGAAAAGGGAGTGTTCATAAATACTTTAGTGGGTGTGGGCAAAAATGGAGGGGATCAAAAAAGTTTTAAGTCTGCATGCAGTCAAAAACTTGAGTTTTTGCTCTTATATTGGAGGGGGGGTCAAAAAGTTGTTAATTTTTTTTCAAAATAATAGTACACAGACAAGATGATGACTAGAAAAAGTACCGGTACAAAATAGATGTTATATGTCATAGACCTAGTCTATGTAACTCAAGTGCTCTCGGGAAGAGGGTCAAACATTTTTACGGTACTATGAACTGTATTAAAAAGTTTAGAACAGCTACAGGCCTACTTGATTCTGCAACAAGTACGGTATAGAACTAGGCCTATAGGAATTTGGGTCTTGGGAGCAAAAGTTGCCTGGGGGCCCTGGGGGTAGGCCTACTCAATCTTTCACTGTAAATACGTGGTGTGACATACAGCATATATCCCCCCCAGTGGCGGTGCCAATGCCCCGGAAAAAAATTTCGTGGCACCGCCACTGCCGCCCCCACCACCACTGCGTACGTGCTCCGACTGCACTGGGCCTCATCTGAGACTAGTAGGCCTATGGGCCGGATTGGGCCCCATGGCCCCATGAAAAGATTCAAAATCTACAAAAAATCGGACAAAGGGGGCATTCCTCCCCCCCCCCAAATATTTTTCTTGCCCCCCCCCCCACTTTTGAGGCAACAAATTCCAAAATCACGTAAATTTCCACTTTTTGTGGCAATTTTGTGCAAAATTTGCCAATTTCGCCCCCCTGAAATTCACTTTCCCCGAATGCCCCCGAAAAAAAACCTGGCGCCGCTTGACTAAACCCCCCAACCACCACCACCACTGCGTGCTCCGACTGCACTGGGCCTCATCTGAGACTAGTATGGGCCGGATTGGACCCATTCACTCGATCGGACATCCGGGAACATTGTCCCCTTCGTCCCCTTTGCACAAGCGCGCGCATAGCAACCAGCTCGAGAAAGGGGAACTGCACATGCGCTGCACATGCGCACACTAGTTTTACAAGGCTATTTCCCCTTTGTGACGTCAGCCCGACCAAGAGAATGGCCCCATGAATTAGGGGCTGTGCAATAATTATAGCCCCCCGGTAAAATTTCAAACGGCACGCCAAAATCGCTTGCCCCCCCTCTCGGCCCGCCAAAATCGCTTGCCCCCCTCTCGGCCCGCCCCAAAATCTTTGCCCCCCCTTTGAACATGCCAAATTTTTGGGATCCCAATTTGCAAACTTTGATGGTCTATATGTATGTTGCGAGCGCAGCGAGCAGGAAAATTTGCATATTTAAGCGTTTCCGTATTGTTTTCTTAAGCCTTTTTAGAGCGTTTTATTAAAAAGGCGCCCCGTGAATGTGTGCCAAAAATCGCTTGCCCCCCCTCTCGGCTTGCCAAAAATTGCTTGCCCCCCCTTTCGGCTTGCCAAAAATTTCTTGCCCCCCCAATTTTACCCTCTCCCAGGGCTCATAATTATTGCACAGCCCCTTAGAAATCTACAAAAAATCGGACAATCCACCTTTAAATTGTATCGATAAAATAACGATTGTGTAAGAGACTGCTCATGACATGCCCACATAATGACGTCATTAGCAGGATTGCCTAACAGCTTTTTCTATTGGCCCAATAGTTAATTGATAGAAAACTGACCAATAAAATACGCTGTTAAAAAGTGGGTCGGTTTACTCAGCCACGTTCGCCATTTTGTAGAGGAAGAAGTGTGGATGGTGGTTTCGTCAAAAGTGGCGTATTGTTTTCACGAAATTTGACCAATATACAGAGGAAAATCATAATTTGTTACAAAGGATTGGTAAGCTTGATATATTTACAATGTACTCATTATATAATGGTATCGCCATTTCGATCGCAATCGGGAACATAAAGGCTCCGTTGGCCAGCCGGAAAGTTGCACTCTCTCTATCTGCTGTCGATATTCGTGCACGAACAGTGCATAAATGTGAATCTGGAAGTGTGACATATTTCGTACGGCTGTCGAAGTCGAAGTGGAAGCTAGTTTTTATACTATTGTTGATGTCCATTTCCTTGTAATTTATGTTTAACCCCGAGTTCAGTCATCAAGTCAGTTAGAAACTATATACTTCCGTGACTGACACTGACATGACTGACTGACTCACTGCACTGGATTATGTTTATGGTCTCGGTACGGTTCTACATGTATCCATATCACTGTCACAGACACTGATATCCAGTGCACTTACCCATTTCTCACGGCTGTCAAAGGGTCCTCTCGAAATCCGTATTGGTTTATACAGGGCCTTTCAGTTCCAGTCAGTTTTCTCCGCACAGAAAACACCAATTTGCTACAGATTTGCTTTTCCCTTTGTAATTTATGATTGGGAGCTTGTTTAAGTTGTATTCCCTGTCCTGATAAAGAAATCAAATTATTTTTTGAATTTATTCGTTTTCACCAAAAAGAAGGTTTTTATTTTATGACATGTTTTGTGATTTGAGAACAACGGTGAGTATCCCATTTTGTGTCCAAGTGCGCAAGATGGAACAGCCGACTGACAGAATGAGAATCATGACATGATATATAAAATTAAATTAATCATGAGTGACATTGATTTGTTTAATCTCTGATGATGAAGATGAATTGAATTTGAACAAATAGCAACACATGAACTAATTGCACAACTACACGATGCAATGAGTTGTTTGCGCATGTGTACGGGAACAGAATTTTGGCAAGAATCCGAGAATCGATTCTCCCAAAAGATTCTGGTAAAACAAATTTGTGTGAATCTTAGACCTAGTTGATTCTTGCAAACTTTTGTGGTTTTACACAGAAGTTGATTTACAAGAATCAAATGATTCCCACAAATTTATTCTGCAAGAATCAAGATTGATTTGTGTACAAATACTGCAAAACAAATTCTGGCCCTGGTGTACCCCGCTAGTTCAACAAAGTTTCTGTCAAATCTGTCCTTTTGTGAACATGAGTGAAATAGTGAAATAAAATCGATAAAAAATGCGGTGTATTTTATTTTCATTCTGAAGTACCGGTAGATAAATAATATTCTCCTACTTTATACTCTCTCATTTATGAAACATTTTCACCAATTTCATGATCAAACTTTAGCGCAATCGATCGTGATTTGTGCTTCGGTGACATCTCGACTTCTGTTTACATTCTATTTTTAACCCGGAGCTGGACTCCTTGAGGGTTATCGCAATTGAGCACTAGCGGGACCCCTGAATAATTCCCATGCAGCAGTAAGCACTACGCACGCTCTTTCTGCTATATTGCTGTGTGATGTTGGCCAGAAGAATGATTTGGGGTTTACCAATTTGGATTTTCTCTGCTTGTATTTATGGTCGTGCGTCATGAATTGGGGTATAGGAAAAGGTGGAGGCGTTACATTTTTTCATTTTATTCGGGACGTTTTGTCCCAGATCTCAAGAATGGAGAGGGTACTGAGCTAGTTTTGGTCTCATTTTGTTGCTAATTTATCTAGCTAAAATTGTGGAAAGTAAAAACTTCAAACTTCATACTTTTTGAGATATTGCAATTCAAACGATGCAGAGTCAGGGGTGGAGGTGCCTACGGTTGAGGTGCCTACGGTTGAGGCATGTGTTAAAGTATAGGGAATATTGAGTTTTCATGCCTCCCGAATTTATTTTTTACTGCAACTTTGTAACCCAGCAAGGTATTGAGATGGATTATGTACCATTGTTTTGGTATTGATGTCTAGTTTACAATTTGACCAGTTTTACTCCAAGCTAGGTTAAGTTGTTGTAAGTGTGCTGCATTCTGTGCCATGGGTTCTAGGCTTTTCCTATACGTTACTGTGTTAACTATTCATTTATGCTCCAAAATGTTCTGAAGGTCATATTTCTTGAAGGAGTTACTCCACTGCTGTAAAAGTTTACATTTTTTGGACGGAAATTTGATGAGGAATTCAAATATGCCACTGGTTTTTGTGTGAGGCATGGAGGAAAAAAGTTTTGATTGAAAATGTAATAAAAATCATAAAAATTATGTACGACTTTTGAACACCCTGTATCTCAGTTAGGCAACATAACTCATCATTACAAGTTTGCTTTTTTTGAAAGCCTATAATGTTATTAGCACATCTAAAGAGGTTTTAGCAGAACAGGTGTTTATGTTAGTAAATAAGAGAGGAACAAAAAAGTATACTTTTTGAACCAAAATTCAACTTTTCCACCCTATATGACATTTGTGGCACCCTGTATATTGACCAATTGTTTGTACGTGTGCATTCCTGGTACTCTAAGCTTTACAGTGATATATAATTTGATAGGGTTTTGATGAACAGTTTGTGAATTAGATCAGTTTAAGTACAAAAACATGTAAATTGTTCAATTTTTTAGTATGTAACGCATTTGGCCCCCAATTCATGGCGAACGACCTTATGCAAAATATTTCAAAGTAGGCCTACATTGTACATAAAAAAAATTATCGAAAGAAACAACGAGTCCCGAGCTATCGAAGAATACCGTAGTAGAAGTGGATGAAGCATGACACCATGTAAAGCAATGGAAGTTTATAAAGTAAACACAGCGGATCATTGTGGCTGATCGCATCAAAAATGTTACTAGAATTGCAGTCTAAAAAAACTAAATTGTAGTCTGTCCAAAATATATGGGCAACCTTTGCTAAAAAGAAGCAAAACGTTGACTCATCAAGTGATGAAAATAACTATCATACAAATTTAAACATCATCACCTATCATGTGCAAATTCAGAGCTGTCCAGAGTTCTTGAGTAACCAGTAAGCACTGCATAATTTCTGAGTGACATCTGTATACTACTTGTACCATACAGCATATCCCTATAAACTGTAAATTTTCTGTGATGCTCCCCATATAAGGCCCGGCAAAAAACGAGATCTCGCTTTTCACGCCGTGATTCTCGCTATTAACCAATTATCTCGCTTTTAAGAAAGTTCCCAAGCAGTATACTTACTATAAAAATGTTGCTTTATGCCATAAAAGTTCGTTGAATTCCACGAAATGAACTTCAACATCGGAAAAGAGTGCAGAATTCAACAGCATTGCAACCACATTGCCTATGCAAAACCCATGCTTTACTTAATAAAAAATGACATTTCATTGCAAATGAGTTCAAGTTTAGGCCAAATACTGTTATATTTATTGAATTATTGGAATATTTTGACTATAAAACATAATTCAAGGTCAAATTTGTGTCACTTTTTTGCCGACTGACGACAAGGCGGTAAAGGAAGCACATCCTCCCACTTCAGTTCTGTTGACATTGACCGAATCTGAACAACAGAGGGCAGGCCACAGTTTTTTTATTTTTCGGATCAATTCAGATTTTTCGGGCGTTTTAAAGCTTCTTGTGCCATTTTCCGGGGAAATCTCGCTTTTCTCGCTTTTCAATACTTTGGATCTTGTTTTTTACTTCAAAAAATTGTGTTTTTTGCCGGGGCCTACCCATATGCCATTAATTGACTCTGATGCTCCCCTCTTAAAGGTGACCAAAATGGATTAAAAATCAAGGAAATCCTTTGAAATCAACCAGATTCAAGATGGGTGTTAAATTTTTTAATTTTTTTTTATCAGAAGGTTTTCAAAGTTCAGAAATTTGAGGCGGCTCCTAGGGATAGTATAAAGTTCAAATTTTGCACCAATTGAATTTGTTTTGTGACACTGCATGTTGCTGTTTTCGGGAAAGGGTCACTCAAACATAAAAGTGCTACAGATCATGTATCCATGCTCATTAATTAATCAAACTTCAAAGCAGAACCTAAATGACGTAACAAAACGTACAACATTATACTAAAAAAGGGTCACTTTCAAATCATGATTGTATAAAAGACTATTTTAACACTTGGTATGTTTCAGTCTTAGAAGAGCTTGCAAAGATTTTTAAGAGCCAGTCTCCCTTATTATGTACCCAAATCAGGGGGGTTGTGATACAAAAAAAAATAGAATTTTCTCTAAAAATAATTTTGGTACATATTAGCACCAACAACTCACATGTAAAATATGAGCGTGCACAGCGCCCTCATTCAGCTTGAAAAAATTCTTGAAATTTCAGCCTCTCTGAGCCTTACTTGCAAATGGTAAACTTTGGAGGTGCATAACATCGTGTGCCATCATCATCCCAACCTGCATTTTGCATTTTTTTAAAGTACCAAATGGTTACATTACAAAAACCAAGAAAAAAAATTGGGATCTTGATGGCGCACAAAATCAGCAAATCCAATGATTTGATGAAAAGCGCCCTCGTGCAAACTTCAAAGCATCATAACGGGCTGCGCCATCAAGATCCCAAGTCCGAACAAGTTTGAAATTAAAGACCTCCATGGCAAGTTTCATTTTTCAGCAATTTTTTTTTTGGTTTTCGTTGGCGCACAGAGTCAACAGAGGTCAAAGGTCAAAATTTCCTATTTTGGCACATTTTTGCACTGCGCCTGTATTATTGCGCATAACGTCACATGACTCTCGAATAGGATTTCATCAAAGAAGAGGTAATTCTCTGCAAGAACTGAAAAAATTAGCTTGGGATCTCTTGATCTTCATATTTTCTGATTTTTTGAAAATGGACTTAGCCTCATTTTGGAGGTCAATTTGACCTCTTTTTCCCACTAAGCTGCACAATGTGGGCTTTTTACTGCATCACAAAAGATCGCCAACAAGATCCCAATTTTATTTTTCATCGTCTAGCTTCTTTGGCGACCAGTAGACAAAAACAAGCAACAGCTAATTGGGATCATGTGGGCGCACTAATATAAAAGAGGTCAAAGGTCATGCTTTGTGCCAAAGTGATGCATATTTGCCTATGTGCAGCACGAAAGTGGATCTTTGACCCGCAATAAAATTGTGCGCCAACAAGATCCCATCTTACTTTTTGGATGATTGGATAAAGGGGCTTATGTATAACTGATAACAAGTAAAAAAAAAAATGGGATCATGTGGGCACTAATTCAATAGAGGTCAAAGTTCATACTTTGTGCCAAATTGGCATTACTTTGCCTATGTGCAGCACAAAAGTAGAACTTTGACCCGCAATAAAAATGTGCGCCAACAAGATCCCATCTTACTTTTTGGATGATTGGATAAAGGGGCTTATGTATAACTGATAACAAGTAAAAAAAAAAGTGGGATCATGTGGGCGCACTAATTCAATAGAGGTCAAAGTTCATACTTCATACAAAATTAAACGATTTTTAGCCTAAAGTATTTTTCACTCAAATTTTGCAAAATATGACAAGTATTTTGACAAATTTTTTTTTTTACTCTCACCAACTACCATGATGGAATCAGCATCATCTGAAATGCACTCACACAAGTTTCTATGAGACATGTCTGGTGATCCCCATTGAAAAAAAATTCGGCACAAAGTATGAACTTTGACCTCTATTGAATTAGTGCGCCCACATGATCCCACTTTTTTTTTACTTGTTATTAGTTATACATAAGCCCCATTATCCAATCATCCAAAAAGTAAGATGGGATCTTGTTGGCGCACATTTTTATTGCGGGTCAAAGTTCCACTTTTGTGCTGCACATAGGCAAAATAATGCCAATTCGGCACAAAGTATGAACTTTGACCTCTATTGAATTAGTGCGCCCACATGATCCCACTTTTTTTTTACTTGTTATCAGTTATACATAAGCCCCTTTATCCAATCATCCAAAAAGTAAGATGGGATCTTGTTGGCGCACAATTTTTTTGTGGGTCAAAGTTCCACTTTCGTGCTGCACATAGGCAAATATGCATCACTTTGGCACAAAGCTTGACCTTTGACCTCTTTTATATTAGTGCGCCCACATGATCCCAATTAGCTGTTGCTTGTGTTTTATCTACTGGTCGCCAAAGAAGCTAGATGATGACTAATAAAATTGGGATCTTGTTGGCGCATCTTTTTGTGATGCAGTAAAAAGCCCACATTGTGCAGCGACGAGTGGGAAAAAAGAGGTCAAATTGACCTCCAAAATGAGGCTAAGTCCATTTTCAAAAAATCAGAAAAATATGAAGATCAAGAGATCCCAAGCTAATTTTTTTCAGTTCTTGCAGAGAATTACTTCTTCTTTGATGAAATGCTATTCGGAGAGTCAGGTGACGTTGGCGCGCAATAATACAGGCGTGCAAATATGTGCGAAAATAGGATATTTTGACCTTTGACCTCTGTTAACTCGGTGCGCCAAATCGAAATCCCAAAAAATTTTGCTGAAAAATGAAACTTGCCATGGAGGTCTTTAATTTCAAACTTGTTCGGTCTTGGGATCTTGATGGCGCAGCCCGTTATGATGCTTTGAAGTTTGCACGAGGGCGCTTTTCATCAAATCATTGGATTTGCTGATTTTGTGCGCCATCAAGATCCCAATTTTTTTCTTGGTTTTTGTTATGTAACCATTTGGTACTTTAAAAAAATACAAAATGCAGGTTCGGTTGATGATGGCGCACGATGTTATGCACCTCCAAAGTTTACCATTTGCAAGTAAGGCTCAGAGAGGCTGAAATTTCAAGAATTTTTTAAGTTGAACGAGGGCGCTGTGCACGCTATATTTTACATGTGAGTTGTTGGTACTAATATGTACCAAAATTATTTTTAGAGAAAATTCTATTTTTTTTTGTATCACAAATGGGTACATAATAAGGGAGATTGGCTCTTAAATAATTCGTCGGCTGTATTCCATAGTGGCGTATAGTGATTTTTGGTCATTTTTTTGAAAATTGGCACATATATGTTTTTAATTATGTTCTCTTTCATTTTTTCTAAGTCTCATCAGTCACAATTAGCTAATTAATTAGTAATTAATTAATTAAATGTGGCGTATAGTTACAAAATGACATTTTTCGTATTCCATTTATACACATTTTATAATTATGAAATATCGGCAAAATGAAAAACATCGTATGTCATAGTGGCGTGACACGCGTATCGGACCTATACGCCACTATGGAATACTGAACGACAAAAAGTAACGCCATAGGGATTACACGGCTGACCCGAAATGGCGTCGGTTAACGTTAGGTTAGGGTATTATGCTTTGTTCGCTTTCCATAGTGACGTATAGTTTTATTTTCAGTTTGCCAGCAATAGTATGTATTTATTTCTTTTGAAAAATATATAACAATAAAATCTATTTAGTTTACTACAGAAATTTCACATCATTTACAAAATATAATGAATGTCTGATTTAAATTGACATTTCTTCAAACCCGATTTTCTCGAAAAGTTGTTTATTCGCGGCGCCCCACTATACGCCACTATGGAATACGGACGACAAATTGTCACAAATTTATTAAAGTGAAATCACACTTGTTCCAAATGTTTTGTTACGAAAACCAGAAAATGTAAACCTAAATGGCAATTTTTGAGGTTTAATAAAACATAGCAAAAAATGGGCCCTAAACGGTGACATAGCTAAAATGTAAACTCTGTAATTTATGCTCAAAATCCTACCCTTTTTCTACATTTTAAAACAAGGATGCATAGCACTTTTACATTTGAGTGATCGCTCATCTATGGTTTTTGGCTGCAACAAAAATGTGCCGCAGTGAGAAGGACAAATGCCACAAATATTGCAGCCAATTGAAAAATTGCAGTGCCCATCATGCGAAACCAAGAATCACAACTGAGTGTGAGCACTATAAGGAAGGCAAAAAAGTGTTTCAAATGCATGCACAAACATTGGACTTTTACTGCCCCTATGTACATGTGTGCAATGAACCAGTTTGAATCCTCTCTTTCCACCCCCATTCTGCATAATTATTTATTTCTTAGCGAGTTGGAAAATAAAATTGTAGTTAGTAGTGTAGAACTATAGGTTAAAATACTAGTGCAGGGGACATAGTTCAGAGATTAGTTTGCAGTTTGTAGCAAAGTAGTATAGATTTAGTGGTGTGGTGGTGAGAGTTTGCAAAGTCTGACATTGCCATGTGATCATTGATGACCCCTCAAAATTAATCAAACTTTTGAAAGCATTTTGTTGTGATTATTAATTGCAAGACTTTGGAACTAACATGCAAACTACATTAGATTTAATTTAGCGAGGATAAGAAAACTGTAAGGAACTTGACTGCAAAGACATGCAAGTTGCATAAAAGACGTTTACAAACATAACTTTCAACTTGGAAATACAAAATATAAAGGCATCATGCGACTCTTGAAAGCAGAAAAATTGTTGATGTCCAGTTCGGGGGAAAATGGCATCATAATGAGCTTTAACAGTAGGTAAAAATTAACAGTGCGCTGGCAGCAGAGGCAACATTCAAGGAAAGTGAAAAAATTACTGTGCATTGGCATTTGGCAGTGTGGAAGTCACAAATATATCCTATCTTGGTTTGACTATGAAAAGACTGGTAAGTTGAAAAATAAATTTGACTTCAATTGTTTGTGTCGCATGTGTTTGATTCTAACTAAATCTAATTGAACTATGTAGATGTAGCATGCATGTGAAATCTTTTGTCACTGAGTAATTAATAACTTTTCTTGTGTGTTTGATAGTAACAACGTAACACTCCATCTCCATACTCATTATTCATTGAACCGACTTGATGTGACTCCTGTTAGTAAGTGTATTTTCACCACCATCTCTCATCACCACCACCACCATCACCAACTATCAAATCTGTAGATGTTGCACACACGCTGTACTATGAATTCATATTTGTGTACATCCATATCAAAACGATGCACTTGTCGGCTGCTACAAGTGTCTCATTTCACGTAATAGCTAGGAATAAATACCAGACTCATATCAAGTGTAAGTCACTTGGAGATGAGTCTGGTATTTATTCCTAACTATTATGTGAAATGAGATGCATGTAGCAGCCGACAAGTGCATCGTTTTGATATGGATGTACACATTTAAGCTCTTTAAATGGTATCGAATCTAAACTTATAACCTCTTAAATTATTTTCATGTGGAAATTGGATGGGCTGGTCACAATAGTTAACCCCTGAGTTTGTGTGTAAATTTGTTCTCAAGTTTTCTCTTCATGCTCAGGGCTCAAATGCGTATGTCTGTGGGCTTTTTTTTTTTTTTTTTTTGAAGGAGTCATAAATCCAACATGTTAATGGACCATATCAAATATATTTGTACTGATCAACATAATCTTGGAAATTGGAGGTCTCAACTCAATCAAGAGTGTGTTGTGGGACTATTATGCTAGTATATTTAGTTTTGAAAGTTTGAGTGATCTTGATCATTTGATAATTATAAACTTAAAACTTTACTTGCTGAGTACTAGTTTACAATTATTGAAAGTAAAATGAGTATAAGTAATGAGTTACCTACCTGAGTGAGCAGTAGTCACAAATTTTTTTAATGAAAATATATGGATGTATCATTTATATTTTATGAAATGTTTCTTGTACATGATACCTTACATGAGTATGAAAATACTTCGTCTATATCTCTCTATGTTTTCCTCTTTTTCTGTGTACGGTATGTTTATGTGTTGAGACAGCACATTTTGTTCACATTGTCGCTGATCACATTGTATCATTTCTATCTTACAGTACTTTACAGCAAAATTCATCATAATTTTGAGATACCTTAATTTATAACAATGGGTGGAGCCTTCACATCATTGTTTTCTAAATTGTTTGGGAAGAAAGAGATGAGGATATTGATGGTTGGGTTGGATGCTGCTGGTAAAACAACAATCCTCTACAAACTCAAGTTGGGTGAAATAGTCACAACCATTCCAACAATAGGTGAGTAGACCTGATTTTTGTGTGTCTCCCATTAATATTCCAAATTAAATTTCAACTCTAGGCGTATGTGTATGTAAATTGAGTGGTTGTTACAGCACCAAATGCAATACATTGCAGCTTGATAGTAATTTATTCTTGAGCACGAACAGATGTGATATGCAGATGACACTGCTATTGCATTACTATTTCCTTATAGCATTTAAATGATAAATGTGTAGTGCAGTGGTATACTGCAGTATGAACCAAATATTTTCAAATGACAAACTACATAAACTTTAACTCACAAATTTTGTTTTTATAATAGAAATTATTTTTTATTTTTTTGTTAAAAATTCTACAACCATAAAATTGTTTCTTTGTATCTTCAGGTTTCAATGTAGAGACAGTGGAATACAAAAACATCAGTTTCACAGTATGGGATGTAGGTGGTCAGGACAAAATCAGACCGCTGTGGAGACATTACTTCCAAAACACACAAGGTAGGTTCTCATTGGTGGTGATATGCACTATGTGTTGTATAAATTGTTATATGGCTGCACAGTACCTTGCAATGAGGTAGAATCAAATAAGACCAACTTTGCCATGTTTGGGTGCATCTCATGGAGGGCAGCAGCAACTTAATGTACCGATACAGGTCTCTTATATAATGCTTGGTTCAATATAATGGTTCATCACAAAGTTTTACCTGCCACTAAAGTTTGTTTGGCTTATGGCGAAAAAAATAAGACCCAAAACACTGTGCATTGATATAGAATGGCGTGATCACTGTTGGGGCAGTGCTTACACTAGTTGCGTAATGCGTGACTAGCGCACACTTATGTGAATTTACGCAAGCGTGAGTTGGGACTTTATTGACATGCGCAGTAACAAAAAGCAATTTTATGTGTGTTTTGTATACAGGTCTGATCTTTGTGGTAGACAGTAACGACAAAGAACGTGTGGGTGATGCCAGGGAGGAACTGATGAGAATGTTGAATGAAGATGAGCTCCGGGATGCGTGTGTTCTTATCCTAGCCAACAAACAGGTATCAATTTTATGTTACCCATAAAGAAGCTACTTTAATAGTGGGAACTTATAATTTTCACACACATTATCTTTTTATTATTAATATTATGGTATTCTGTTTTGCAAATTGTGATGTGAGGAAAATGACTGAAACATTCTTCTTAAGTTTCTTTTTCGAAATGATGTTTCCTGACGAGTCACCTTTGTGGCAAAGTGGCTTGAAGGAAACTCAAGCATACTATAATGCAGCGCGACCGAAAGTTGCACTTTGCATACCCTAGGTAAACTCTGTTTTACTGTTCTGCCAGTTATATCTCATAAATACGTTATAACTTGTCAAATTATTATTGATAGGAAGGACCTTGCTCAAAGATGATCAACAGTGCTGTAATTTTAATTTAATTTTAATTTTAATGTTAATGATCTCAAGAAGTGACTGACACCATATTTATTTGTTTCCTGTTATACAGGATTTACCCAATGCAATGAACTGTGGAGAAGTGACCGACAAACTTGGCCTTCACACCCTTAGAGGACGCACATGGTTCATTCAGGCAACCTGCGCAACAAGTGGGGATGGTCTTTACGAAGGCCTAGACTGGCTTAGCAATAATATCCAAAAAGCCTAACTAACTCTTTATTGTGTGACCACTTATGTGTGGTCTAATGTCCCGTTTCTTTCATTCATAAATAATTACGTGCTGCATAGAAAACTGTTGCTGCAGGTTGATTGGTTGGTAAGCACTTCCACCAGTAGCTGAAGATAAAGAGCAATTTGGTGAACCAAAACTAACAACAAATATGGTGGCTTTAAAGACTGAAGATTTCAATGGTTTTGTCACCATAACATTTTTTATTTAAGAAGGAACAATAAAATATAGTGTACTTGACAAAATTGTTGAAGTTTTTAATGAAATTTGCAACTAATAAGGTTATGAATCAATCGCCATTAGTTAGGGCCAGCATATAGTGTGATGTCTTGTCTCGTGTGTTTTCCACAAGTCTTAGGAAAAGTGCAGCTCTTACATTCTACTAGTATATATGACAGCGTTCAAGCTTTGACTTACGTTTGGCGGACAGAATGGAGGAAACTTAAAGTGAAAGATATCCTACTTAAAGGAACTTTTTCTAGGGTGAAATTTTGTGTAGAATCTGAATCTGACATAAAAAATGCATAATTTTCAACTTGAAAATTTTCCCCATAGCACTGTACAGGCATATTTCTGCCCAAAATCGTCAAATTTGAGCAAAAATTTTTGCTAAAAAAATAAGTCCTTCAAAATGGAGATACTTAGGGCTAAACAAAAAACATGTTGCTCTAGAGAAAGGTATTGGTTAGAGCAACATGTTCTTTGTTTAGCCTTCCACTTCCCAGTTTTGAAGGACTTATTTTTTTAGCAAAACCCATTACTTTTTTCACACCCTCAAAATTCTTAGGGGTGGGGGTAGCATATTGCAAGTTATTTTCTTTTCTGTAAATCTAGCTTACTTATTTGTTATATCACCATTTAGCTATTGAAATACTGAGCACAAAGACACTTAAAACATCCCTATAGCTCATACCATTGTGGAGATATGACATTTTCAAATCGAAAATGAGGCAAATATAATACTTTTTTCCAAATCAATTGTCACCCGAACCTTTGAGTTTCTACCCCTGCTATGAAAATAAAGGAATATATGGATCCCATTCAATGCTTTTAATATCACAATTGTACCCTTGTTACACAATTAGCATAGAAAATTAGGCACTATTTGATAGTTTTCATGTTCATACACTCACAGGAAATAAGCAAGTCAAAATTTGTGTCACCCCAAAACGGCCATTTTCGGCCAAAATTGGACCAAAATATGAATTTTTCTCAAAATCAGTGAAAATAAGGGTTTTAAGTGCCAAAATCTGAAAATATGTGACATTTTACCCCTAATAACATTTAAGTAATCAAGAATTTTGACTGTTTTCACCCCTAAATACCTTTTTCACGGTTTGTCCGCCAAACGTAAGTCAAAGCTTGAACGCTGTCATATACTGATGGACTCTACATGTATGGGACAACGAAGAATGCCTACTGTAGGATGTATTTTACACCCACCATGGCTCACTGGCGGAAAATTGCATTCAAAACGTGCAACTACAATGTATGTGTACTCGTCCTTGCCAGATCTCAAAATATTTTTATCGGTACTGTACTTGGGCAATTTTGAGCAGATTTGACTTAAAGTGGCCAATAATTGCCAATGGTAGAATATCGGGGACTATTTTATAAAATTTTAAAGCAAATTGCCCTTAACCTGTGCACAGTCTGTTTAGGTTGTTATTATTACATTACAAAAGAAAACAAAGAGAAAAGGTACAAAGTTCTGTGCAGCAAGGAATTATTTGAAAGTAGTACGTTCCATGTCAAGAATGTACATGTATGTGTATTGTTTGTATATTAATCAGGGTATGAAGAAAGTATATTTAGACCATAATAAGTGCAGTGTATGGTGACTACAGCACTTGGAGGAATAACCATTTCAAACAGTGAAGAGTCACCTGAGTGATTTTTGCCCTACTACTACTACATAAAGGCATTTGTAACTGACAGGAACATGGTGGTAGTCTGGCACATCACCACAAACTTACTATACTTGGTGCTCATGGGTGTGTTAAATCAATTTTCAACAACTCTTCCTATACCTTTGTACAGGAGCCAACCGTTGTTAATCCGTGATGAATCCACACTTTTACTGTAGCGTATACGCCAACGCGAGCGAGACTACGCGTTCTGGCGAGCGCGCGTAAAATTCGTCATGCCTGGAACCTTTGTGCGTATGCATGCTTAAAGTTGAATTCAGTATTTTTCAGGTAGCGGCTAAACATTGCCGTTTTATTCTGTAGTTTTATTATTGATATCAACATAGAAATCATCGAAGTTTTTGTAAGGCTGAGTGGCAATGATTAACTGACATTCCTCGTGAAATAAATGTGAATTTACGATCTTTAGCTTCTTTTCGTTGTTGAAAGGATTCAATCATGTTTCACCGTTGTTCATCACCGATTAACAACTGCGCGTCAGCGGCGTCTGCGTGGTTTACCGCTCGGGCAGCTAAAGCTGCCCTCGCGAAATAAACCACTCAGACGACGCTGACGCATCGTTGTTAATCGGTGATGAACAACGGTGAATCATGATTGAATCCCTAATTTTATCACTTCATTGGTCTGTGCTGTGCGCCGAGCATACATGAGCGTATACACAGACGTCATAAAAAATCACACTGATTGGCTGATCAACAGTCTTGCCAACAAGACGGTTGACCCAATGGTCGCCCGCGCGTAGAAGGGGGGGAGACCTAACCAATTTTATGTGATTGCCAATCACCAGGGCGTACCCGGAATATGGAAGTACTAAAAAGTTACTTAAGTTTGAAAAATAGATACCCTAGTCCAAAATTTGTGTGCATTGTATATTTATACTCTTATCAGCTCTTAATTGGTGGGACTCATAGTGGATTGATATAGAATAGCGTACAAAAAGCTTGGTGCAACACCTACATGAACCATGCTTGTGTATTGCTTGAATGACGCTCGCTTTTGTTAATTTACGCAGGCGTAAGTTGGTAATTTATTTGCATGCGCAGTAACAAAAACCAAACAATTCTCGCCTCTTACAAGCTGATCATAGTATAGTTAACTGTAGTAAAATGTAACAGTTGGACAGGTGCACTGGCATCAGCTGGTTATTAGAACAGATAGACATGCATGAACTACACTTAGTTGACTTGCACATGCGCATCGATTTTGGGTCGGTGTTTCAGTTATTTAGGTTTATACTTGCGTGCCTAGAAGCAATCGAAAATAGAAAACTCAATTGCGCAAAAATATTGGTTCTGCTCTTTGTGGTGGAAGGACAGCTTCCACTCCATGTAGGTTTTTCAATTATAATATTTGTGCCGTAATGATTATTCAGTGGCATCTTTTGCGCTATAAATTTTTTATTGCTTTGCCAATCGATTTCAAACTCCTTCGCTTGTTTTTAAATTTGAGATTCTACAATCTACATTTTGTGCATTGTTAGCTTCCTTAAGGTTAAATGCAATTGATTTTCAAGGCTTGATTCCAGAGGGGCGGAAGTTAATAATGGAAACAGCCATGCAGAAAAGAATGAACTCACGCGTACAATAGTGTATCAATCTGAACTAGAACACGGACAAACCGCTGCTCGTGAGTCATCCTATATGTTGCAGGGATAGGGAAGGGGCGACCATGATAGGACCATATGGGCTGATATGGGGGGGGGGTGATTGTGGGCAGCCGTTTTCGGCAATTTTCCTTTGGATTTTCTGAATTTTCAATTTTTAAAATTATCCTGGATAATTATGCAATTTATAGGCCTACAACAATAACTACAACAACAGTAACAAAACCAACAACCAATATTTTGTTAATCTAATTTGTAAAAATATATTCATAGGCAGCGCCTAGACTAGTATAGCCTAAAAATTCCTGAATTATATAATGAAAAAAAAACCGGGCAAAAACAATCAATCGCTGCAGTCAGAAAAAAAGAAACGAACAAGAAAAAAGAAAAAAGTGAGAGAAAAATAAAATAAAATAGATGGAATGGACCACATAGGGACTCGAACACGTACCAAAGTTTTCCAGCTCAAAACTATAGAATTATATAGTCGAGCGTGAGCCCCAGCGCGCTAACCGATTGAGCTACTGAGTGATCTGTGAAATCGATTGATCTCAAACTGACTATTATGGAATAGTGCATACCAGGCTCTTATGATAAACAATCTCATCACCGCTGTAAATGTCGGAGGTATCGATGGCGAAAAACCTCGATTTTTGCAAAAGTAGCTTAAATTTGGAGTGAAATTCAAATGGGAAAGGAATCGACATACTTTTGAGAAATAATGTAGGCAGTTAGAAATCAAAATTAATGTTCCACAATCCAGATATCGATAATGTAACATAACAGTGTTTTGTGGTACAAGATTCTCGAAAATTGTTCCCAAAAACGGGCTAATAAAATTTAATCGGTACTGTTTTTGTTCTTCCCCATGGCAACATTATTTCTTTGGTCGATTTGTAGTTCATTACAAAAAAGGAGAAAACAATCACTCGGCGTAGTTTTATACGGAGCGAATATTTGAAAAAAACTGCATGGAACGTGTTTTTGATCTTGTGAACACGGTGCGTAAAAATGATTTAAACGAAGGATTTTCAAACGGATTCTAAAAATTTGTATAAAGACACAAAAATAATGTTAAGATACGTCCATGCACCAACATTTGACTCACTGCGATATTTGATTGCTGAGAAAACGCGGTTTTAGAGAACAACTTTATCGTCTTTTATCGTTTTTATACGTTTCTTCGTGTAACCTTAAATTGCGAAAGGAATATATTTTGGCATTGTTATTTTCATTTTCAAATAACAGACGTTTTTAAAATTCACTTGAATCACTCTAGGCAACTTTTTATCCAAGAGTGAAATCGTGGGCGGGTTAGGAAACCCAGTGATTCAAATAACAGACGTTTTTAAAAATCACTTGAATCACTCTAGGCAACTTTTATCCAAGAGTGAAATCGTGGGCGGGTTAGGAAACCCAGTGAAATAACTCAGAATTAAAATGCAGTAGTAAGATTTTCCAATTCTTAGTGAGGTCACAGTAATACATGGCCCTGTATTCAAAATATGATGTAGCTATTATTTTTGCTGTTCCCGTTGATGTGATGCTCAGTTGGTTACAGCGTACCTTCGCATCATGTGAGCATGCCATTGTGTTACAGCTCAAATGTACCAGATGCTTTATTTGTGCACAAGAGTTATTCTGGTAAAACAGGCTGATGGCTGTTGAATGGACTTGAACACATTGTTTATTGAGGTACCAAACAGTAGTAAATTAAAATTTATAATTATCAATCTACTTTGGGGGACAGCAGGTTGGGATGGTCTTGATTTTGGGAGAAAAAGAATGCCTGCTAATATATTTTAGACTTATATTATTTCTATATAATGGGGATTTGTATTCAGATTGTGAGAGATACATAAGACAGGTAGCCCTGTTAGTTTTTTAATTTCACAGCAATGATTGGATGGATAAAGTATGAGAGAAATGTTGGAAACAAACAATTATACTTTGCAATCAGCATTATGTTTTTCTATGTTGTAAATACTGTTCCATGTACTTGGTATGATTTAGTTAGAACCCTGTAGGTATCACGATGTCAGAATGTGTTGTCCAGTGTGTGTATGTGATTATAAATATATATAGGATGTATATACAGATGAACAAACATGAGTGTGGTACATGAACATGTGATGTAAATTTGGCGCCATTCAAGAATGCCGAAATGCCATGAAATCGTGTGGAATATCTTATTTATGTACCATGTTCAGTTTCGTTCACGTACATGTAGTGCAAATGTTTTAGTCCCCATTTCCCCAATAAATGTACAGACACAACATAACTAAAATTTTGTGTTAAGTTTAAAAGACTTTCGATTAGTGTTAGTGTTAGCAAAACAAAATGCGTCATAGTAAGTCTTCAAAAATGGACCAAGGGTTGAAATATTTGCAAAATATGTGGACACTTTTTTTTTTTTTTATTCACACGTACAAAAAACATGAGGCTTCTAATAACACTGGGTCATAAACTATAAATGTCTTTGAACCTAGAGCTGCTTTCCTAAAGGAGTGGATTTTTTTTAAAATTTCACAGGATAAGCCATATTTCATTGCAAGATCTATATAGCAAAATTAAAAAAATCCCACCATTTCTTAGATGTATAGTTCTTATATGGGGTTCAAGTAAAATATCCATCAAAATGTCCCCAGTCCCAAATATCTTGAGTCGCCATGTGTATAGTTGTGAATGTGAAAATAGTAGTTCTCTTTATAAAAAAGAACTAAAAGCAATATGATAAACAAAGAAAGTATCCACCTATTTTAATTACCTGTATGTGCTTTATTGCAGATTAATTATATTATATGCTGCACATGTATCCAAGACTAGTGTATCTGTAGGCATTTACAGCAAGGTTTAAAAGCAGGGGTTCTCCATTAGGCGGCTTGTGGGCCAAATTCCGCCCTGCTAGCCAATGTTGTTTAGTCCTTAAATATGCTGTAAACTTAGGTGAGCTGCAGAAGCCTGATTTTGGGTCATATCATCAGAATCTGCTAGATACACCTACCCCTTAATTTGATAGATACCATTTTGAGGGGGGAAAGGACATTGGTGTGAGGGCACTTAGCCCTCCGGCTGCTTTGAAATATGTTTGGCCTTGAGAATTTGAGAACACCTGTGTTTAAGTTTGCTGTCACATGTTTCTGCTGTAACTATTTATGTGCCTTGTCTGATTGTCAATCTGAAATATCTTGTAAATATGGTTTTCAAAATTTCAATCAAAGTGCATTGGTGTAAACTTGATTGAAATTAATTGAAAAAATAAAGATATGATCGGGCTCATCATATGCTCAATATAATCTAAATTTGTATGGTTTGTGAAATTTTGTAGTGGAATACTAACGGAAATAGTGCATGCAATTGTGTTGTGGATGTACATATCTAATGTGTGTTGTTAGTCAGTTATGATTAAGTGCTTACAACATGATAAATGTGGGTATCATGCTTAGATACTTGCTCAGGACTAGAAAAAGTGGGGAATATGGGAAGCTCTCTGCTCGGAAAGTTTATTCTCGCAAATGAAATTGAATCTTGTAGGAAATGTTGCTTCTCTTCCTGAGATATTAACACTTGATCCAGACATGTATTTGTTACCAGAGAGGGGAGTGGAGGGTTTTGATGCTGTTAATATTTTTGTCTACCAACTCTCAGTTTTAAGTGAATAACCAATTGTGTATCAATCAGTGGTGGCTAACATGCATGCCCGCCCAGCATTAAATTGATACAAGTTGAAGTCAAGTCACTCTGTAATTTTGGCCACTTGACCAAAATGGCAGATACATTTTAGCAGTCACAATCAGCATTTTATGAACAGTGATTTGATACAGGCATCAGTTTCTGAAGACATTTGCCTTTTACTTTTTCTACATTACCATAAGTGTCCCAGCATTAATAAAGTTGGTATTTGGCCAAGAGGATACATACCAGCCCAACTTGAGATCTCGGAAGCTAAAAGCTATGTACACAAAATTGACAATAAGTTTGTCTCCTGAGAAAGCAATTCACTTTGAATGCAAAAATTTCATGGAAAATTGTGAGCATCCATTGGTCTCCCTCTCTATTTCAACTAATTGTAATCGGGGATGTCAGTATGTCGGTCGGCCACGGCCAGCACTCAGTGCTAATGACAGGCACTTGGCCGTTAGTGAAGCCTTCCAGACCAGCACTAATTTGGCCAAAACCAGGCCTCAAAATACCTTTTTGATTACGAGGGCTATTTTTGACAGATTCCATGAAAAATAGCCCGCAGGTCATGTGTGTATTTTGCCATTGACAATTTTTTCCATGGGGGCTATTTAGGGAAAATTGGGGGTGAATCGCCCTTCGCCCCTGTGAATTTTGAACCCTGGGCCAAACATATGACTATTTCATTATTTGGTCTAGAACTCTTCAAATGTAGTATTTTGTGCTTGAGACATGGACATTTTCAAAAAGCTACAACCAAGACTAATATTTCACCTGGTGATTTGTAATTAGGTTCAGAAGGTCCAATCTAAAATTAAAAAGAATGAGATCTAAACTGGATCTTGCTCTCTTTTAGATCGTGTTTCAGCGATCTGATACCTCAACTGTACGTAGTCCACATTCCGACCAAATAATCAACATGGGTGGAGCTTTCACATCGTTATTTTCCAAATTGTTTGGGAAGAAAGAGATGAGAATATTGATGGTTGGTTTGGATGCTGCTGGTAAGACAACAATTCTCTACAAACTCAAGTTGGGTGAAATAGTCACAACCATTCCAACAATAGGTAAGATATTCCATGCATCAACTATATTTCATGTTCTCATCTTCTGTAATCTGTGCAACTTTGCATACTGGTACACAATGACACACATAGTAATGTTGAATCAGTCTGATAAGATAAGTTCAACAATTATGTGTGTCATAAAAATTGCATTCATTTAAGCATGCTGAATTAATAACTGAATACACTTGGTTGTTTCAACCCATGAAGTGTCTGAAACATTTTTCACATGTAGGCCTGCTTTTTGAACTTCAGAGAGGCCTACAATATAATTAAGTACATTTATCGGTATACAAACACTTTTTAAAGGCCAGAGTAATGGAAGACACATTCGTCCACGCCCGAATTTGAGATTTCTTGATATTTATCAACACTAAGATGTATTCTTTCACTTGAAACTGATAAAATACAACTTGCTAATAGTTACTCGAATTTTTGCTTGATTTATTTCACTCTTTTCAACTCTAAAAAGTCACATGGCTCAAGACAGCTTAGTAAATTGGCGGGAAATAATGAGTCAGAAATGCTTGCTGAATCACGAAATATTGTGATTACAAGACGCATTTTGCGTCAGCGTGTGTGGCGCGCACTCTCTTGGCGTATGTCCAGGCGCATTCGGTATGTTGTTAAAATGTGGTGTAAACAAAACAAAAATTTGCAGTCAAAATGCCACTTAGATTTTTTAATTATTTTGAATTTTTGAGCACTGAAAGCAGACATTATAGATTCATTGGTGCAAAAAGATGCATATTTAGACCATGCACCAGATACAGCTTTTACAAGCCTGAAAGCCTTACCGTTTTAAAATATAAGGATAATGATGCTCAAAAAGGTCCATGTTCTCTCCCATTACTCTGGCCTTAGAGATGAATTTGAAACAGCCTTGTGTTTGCATTTGAAGTGAAAAGGCACCTACTGCATGCCATGATTGCTTCTACTTCAAGCGGCATACCTTGTATTGAAAAGCAGAATCATATATTCCTCTCATTTCAAGCTTCCCAAACCATGTTGGTATTTCCTTTTTTTTTTTTTTTTTTTTTTTTTTTTTGCCTTTATAAAATCAATGCACTTCCAGAATTGAATTTGAGATCTTTAGAATGTGTGTAAGCTACCACTAAATCTTGGTTATAACCTGCAGAAAACAATAGCTGTACATGTATGGACAGTTTATGAAAAATAGACAAAATCTTGTCTTTATGAGAAAATCCTGGTTTGTGTCTTTGAAAACGCCTCATTCAATCATCCATCCTACAGCTGCAACCAACCATTCTTTATATAAGCCACAATGCTTTGCAGGGAATGCAGTTTTTTTTAAATTGTTTATATTAATAATGTGATGTGATATTCTTTTGTGTATTATTCTGCTCACAAATCTAAAGCTTCATTGTAAAGCATGGCATGACCCCTTATTGCTGCCTACCAATACATACTTTCCTGTATACCGGTACCTACATGTAAAACTAAAATGCCATGTGTGTTGTTTGCAACCTCTTGCATCCATGTCTGCATGTACGGCTTTAATGCCGATTATTTAGCTTTGCAATAAACAGATCAAATTATCAGATTAAACAAACCTGTTTTAAGGTATTTATTATATTTAGTCAGTGAATCTACAGTTCTGTTGCAATAAAGGAGATGTAAAGTGAAATCCCTGTTGATCTAAATAATAACATTTTGATATGAAGATTTTATTACTTCCCAATCCCATCCATTCAGATTAGGGTTGGAATATATTGTAAACCAACAAATTCTTGTAAAAAAAAATTGAGTCGGTTGATTCTCTCACACATTTTCAAAATCCAAGCATTAGATCTGGAATTGGCAAATTATCAAATGATAATCAACTAAATTAGTGGAAAAATAATCAGTTTTGACTTCCAAACAGGCCTCAAAATCCTTTTTTGATTACGAGGGCTATTTGTGACAGACTCAGTGAAAAATAGCCCTCATGTGTGTATTTTGCCATTGACCATTTTTTTCCATGGGAGATATTTTGGGAAAATTGGGGGCGAATCGCCCTTTGCAAACAATCTTAATCCATGAAAATCACTCAATTTGTTCCTTGTGACAGGTTTCAATGTGGAAACAGTGGAATACAAAAACATCAGTTTCACAGTATGGGATGTAGGTGGTCAGGACAAAATCAGACCACTGTGGAGACACTACTTCCAAAACACACAAGGTAATATGACATGCATGATCTGCTTGATACATTTACTTGTACAGATACGCTGTGTTGCTTGACAATATGAATTCCTTTTCAGTTGTGTCATTTTACTAGTCACATAAATAGCAGTGTAATGATCCATGACGAATCATATCTTTCAATTGGTGTAGCAAAAGATGCAGTGGTGCAGTCAAAGGAGGTGGGCAGGTGGAATTGCACCCTTATTCTCTGCCTCAAAGTGTTTGCTTCAATGTCCATTGTTCCAATAAATTATAAATGAGATACAGTTACATAGTGTTATATTTTTCACAAGATCTATTATTAATTTTATCTGTTTGCAATGGGTTTAGTTTACCCGGCTCTAATAATAATATATCTGGTTAGAAAATAAAATGGTATTGTCCTATATTGCATCCTTAGTCATATTCTTTAGCGGCATGTTAAAGTCATAATGTACGATCTTATAATATGAATTTGGTTAATTTTTTTAAAACCTAATTTTTTTGCATATTTGTAATGTTTACACATGTCATAACTTGCACCTAAATGGAATCAGCCAAATTTGTTGTGTTTGTAGGTAAACAGATCAAAGTTCGACAAAGTCATAATTCAAGAAATTATGACTTTATGTCCGCCCATAGAACTGCGTGTTAAACGGCCAAAATAACAAGCAGTGTTTCTTTCACGTTACCCCGTTATTTCAGCTCAAAATGGACAGAAACCATTCCCCGATCATAATACTAGTTTTATTTCAGCATTTTGAGTATATACATGTAATGACAAATTTAAAATTGGAAGGAAATCGTACATTAAGCCTTTAACCAAATTCTTATTGAAAATGGATGACCTAGCCACAGTTTTGAGGTTGAATAAGAATCTATTTGATATAATCCCAAATAATTATAATGATATCAGTACATTATAAATTCTGATTTTGTTTTTTGTGTAACCTCTTGAACACAGGTCTTATTTTCGTAATTGATAGCAATGACAGAGAACGCATAGGAGACGCCAGGGACGAACTGATGAGGATGCTTAATGAAGATGAACTAAAAGATGCCTGCCTCCTAATCTTTGCAAACAAACAGGTATTGATCAAGTATTTATTGTTTATTGCAATTGGCGTAAAGCACAGGCAGAACTTACTAGTGCTCACAGAGCAGAACTTACTAGTGCTCACAGAGCATTAAATTAAAGGGAAGCCCTACATACAAATTAAAAGCGAACAAAAATAAACTGAAAAGGGAAGCAAAAAAACTGACAAGACATAGAGGGAAGTGATCTTGAATTATAGCATGTGAATTATGTGATGTCATCTGCATCCTGTCCTTAACTGAAACTCATGTACTGTGTCTGTTGTAAGAAGTTTCTTGACATGTTCTGCACGTTATGCGAACATACATGCTGTTATGGTAAACTGGTGATCATACACAAGTTTATATTTTGAGTAATTTGCCATTGTTTACAATAAACATCAGCTGAATCATTTGTTCTTTGTGCCCAAATAGTTAGTGATATTTGTCAGAATAGATGACAGGAAACTCAAGGTCACATAGAAAACATTTTAGAAAATATTTACATCATATATCTCCCGAGTCTCCATTCTGAATATGAATTACATGTATTAGACATTTGAACATAGTGTATTTAACCTTGGTGGTCAAATGTGAGTGAGACAAGCAGTTAACAAATTCAGGAAACTATTCAACGCAGTAAACAAATGAGAATTCCATCTTGTGACAGGAAATCGCACAGCAAGGGCCAAGGCTCAATAAGTGAATTGATATTTTCATGAACATTCTTTTGATGGCTAGTTCCAAGACTTCTACCAAAATATATGCTTTAAGGGGGTACTACACCCCTTCATAAATTTGTGTCTATTTTTGCATTTTTCTCAAAAACTAATAACACACTGGTAACAAAAGTTTTGTATATTATAGGGGCAAGGAATCCAATTACTACACTGGAATTTTAGTGACCCAAGACATGTGGTTCGTTATTTATGATAAAAAATAAGGTACCGCTAGGATGTACCTCATTTCCTATCATATATACTGAACCGCTTGTCTTGAGTCACTGAAATTTCAGTGTAGTAATTGGATAACTTGCCCCAATAATATACATAACTTTTGTTACCAGTGTGTTATTATTTTTTGAAAACTGCAAAAATAGTCACAAATTTACCACAGGGGTGTTGTACCCCCTTAAAGTTACTACAGGAGTAGGTTCAGGGAGGTACAACAACTTATGATGCAAATGTAGCATGGTTGTAATTTTGGTGTAAGTCTGTTTTAAGTGGTTCCCACAGATTCTCTCACCTTGTAAAAAGAAATTGTATTAATCAATGCTATTGCTAATTCTTACAAATTTCAATTGATAAATTAATTAGAATCAAATGATTAATAAATTCATAATTAGCAAGAATCAAGACTGCAGCTCTTAACTTTGCTATGAAACCTTAACCCTGTGATGCAGGACTGGATGAAGTCATCAGTTTCTTACGAGCTTATACATTGATCAATTGATAAGAATATAGACAAATCCAATTTCACGCATTCCTACACCTCAGTGGCAGATTTTGACAGGGTCTATCCCACCTGAAATGTGAAATAATGCAGGCTTGGCAGAGATTTTAAACTGCATTCTATCACCCATGTTACATATAGACAAAGGAGTGATGAAAGTTTACAATGCAATACAATACAAGATTTTTAAGCAGCTTTCATCCACCCTATTGGGCAGTCACAACACCAGTTTGGTGCGGATGGACCCCTGTAATAGATGAATGAATTCTGACCATCATTTGGCTTGTTGGATTTGTCTATATTAGTGAATAACATAATTGAAGGAATGCCCCTCATTTATAAATATTTTGTTTGGTATTTCATTTTAACAGTATCAACATTTAATTATAAAAATTTTCATTTTTTTTTTATTTAACTCTAGGATTTGCCTAATGCTATGAACACTGCGGAGGTGACAGACAAACTAGGCCTTCACAGTATGCGAAACCGGGACTGGTACATCCAAGCAACTTGTGCAACCAGTGGAGATGGACTCTATGAAGGGCTGGATTGGCTTAGCACACAGCTGAAGAAAGTCAACTGAAAGGAGAATGGAATGGCAGATTTGTGTTCTTTGTTGTCTTTTGTTTGCAGGACTTCTTCCATTATGCAATCTGGCCTCACAGAAATCTTGGCATAATTAGAGAATGCCCTTGGCACTCTATTTTTTAGGGTTAGGATTTAGGGATATGATTAGATTTAGGAGTAGGAATTAGGGTTAGGATGTAGTATTAGAATTTGGGTTAGATTTAGAGTAAGGATTTGGGTTAATGTTAGGGTGCTAAGGGTATTATAATGCTAGTCATGGAAAGCTATCATGTGATGCCAGTTGATTCAATGTACTTACATGTGCAAGTTTGGCTTGCTTTAAGCATATGATGTAAAAACTGAAATCTTTTTGAAAGTCATAAGATTGCTTATTTTAGTGAAAAGAAAATCATTACGACTTGACAAATAAAGTGTTTAGACATACTAATGCCAGTGTCGGTAATCAGTGTTTGGGCCAAACTCAACTCTGCATCTATACAAACTTTGGTGAGTGCAATGATATATTGCACCACAGAAAGCATGACATTTGAGTGTACATAGAAATTCAATTATAAAAGGACAATCAATGAAGGTTTTGTACAGAGGGAATTGATATTGTCAGAATGCATCAATTGCAGGTTGCCTTGTACATTGTAGCAGAACTTTGGCAATATCTTCTTGGTTTTTGGAAAACTTCCGAAAATTAAGAATTTTTCATTTTGTTCACATTTTAAAATGTTATTTTCTGTATATAATTATTTCTATCATATTCTAAAATATACCGTAGAATTTCATCTAGAAGTATCTTTGCCTAAAAAAAAAAAATTAAAGTGTTTTTGACAAAAGGCTGGTGCCCTCCACAAAAACTTTGAGCAACTATATTACTGAAACAGGTAGTTGTACAAACAACTATATTGTAAGACCAATCTATTGTAATGTTTTGTGGAGGGTATCTGCCTTTTGTCTCTTTCATACCCCCCCCCCCCCAAAAAAAATCCTGCTCATTAGATGCAAATATGCATGTATATAGATTCTATGGTATTAAAAACAACTAGTTAAAAAGATAAGAAATGAAAATGAACTTATCTAAAGTAACCTGTGAATAACCCTAACACCCAAAAATCTTACAAAATCTTACGATGAAAAAATATGCGCATGCATGAATCCCAGGGTCTGCGATGACGCAATCAGCCTAAGTGTCATATGCGCACGGAATTGCTGGCCGGGCAGCAATAACCCGTGTAGCTACCGGACCGTGATCGTGTGGTTGGCATGCGAGGGGTCAAAGGTTCGAATCCCGGGGGTGCCAAGTCAAAATTCTTCTTCTCCTTGACTTTTTCGGATCTTCTTTGACTTCCGATCCCAAAAAGCAGGGTCCAGTGTTAGGGTTAACTAAGATGTATTTTTCCAGATTAGAGCCTACTATAAAAAAAAAAAAAAAAAATCTTACAAAATCTTACGATGAAAAAATATGCGCATGCATGAATCCCAGGGTCTGCGATGACGCAATCAGCCTAAGTGTCATATGCGCACGGAATTGCTGGCCGGGCAGCAATAACCCGTGTAGCTACCGGACCGTGATCGTGTGGTTGGCATGCGAGGGTCAAAGGTTCAATCCCGGGGTGCCAAGTCAAAAATTCTTCTTCTCCTTGACTTTTTCGGATCTTCTTTGACTTCCGATCCCAAAAAGCAGGGTCCAGTGTTAGGGTTAAGAGGACACTTGCATGTACTGCAACATTAATTTTGGGTTGAGGTTTCCCATTCATGAATAATTTTTAATCCAAGAAGTTGATACCTCTGGTATATTATGAAAGGCGCAAGGTCATAAATGTAGTGTTATTACTAGGCACTTTCATCATCTTGTGATTTTGTGATTTTCTAGAAAAAGATTTTTAACTTAAATGTCATAGCATTTTCTTTATTTCAGTACTTAAAAAAAATAGTATTTGAAATAGATAAAGAGGAACAGATTACACACTTTGGGTCCAAATTAATAAACTAATCTGTTGGCTGTAGTATTTTTACTCTTGTTGAGTTCTTGACGTCAATATGTTGAGACAGCTGTTTTGTGTGTGCATCTATGTGGCGTCTTTAAACTTCTGCGGGTGTATGTCATTACAGCGAACGAACACAATTTGAAGATGGGCCAAATGGAACTTGCACAGATTCGCCAAGAGTAAATATGCTATAGTGATGTAACTAGATATGAGTTGAATAAGTTACAATGCAAACTTCAACAATTCTTTGAAAAATAATGCTTCAGAACTGTAAGAATATCACCGCCTGTGTACATTGTTATGGTTTCTTTTAGTTTCAGAAATGTTGCCTACAGGTATGAATAAATAAACAATAAACAAACAAACAAATTGGATATCCTTGTATGCTACGTAGCCTATCAAAGATGATATGCATGCAGACAATTGAGTGGAAACTGCTTTTCTAAAAAGAAACATAACATTCTAACCTTACGCCAGTGTACATCGACTAACAACTCTTTTGACTTGACTCGTAATTCATTGGCCAATAAATTGCATGTTAACTCATGCTGTGGAATGTACTTGAATTTACATTGCTTGTAATCATTTTCCTGAGGGATAATTTGTTCTGTTGGAACCTGCTGCAATGAACATGATTAGTAAATAAACCTCTTGTAAAGAACCAATGATTGTGTGATTTTAACTGATTTGATTTAAGGGGGTATTACACCCCTGCCCAATGTTGTGCCTATTTTTGCATTTTTCTCAAAAATTATAGCGCATTGGTGACAAGTAAGATAAGTATATTATAGGGGCAAGGACTACAACTACTGCACTGGAAATTTTATTTCAGCACAGACAACAGTTATGGAGTTAGTCAAAAATGAGGAAAAACCAATATTTGATCAATGAATCAATAACTACTTGCCTTGAGTTGCTGAATTTTCAGTGCAGTAGTTGTAGTCCTTGCCCCTATAATATACATATCTTACTCGTCAGCCAATGCGCTATAATTTTGAGAAAAATGTAAAATAGGCTCAAAATTGGCCAGGCGTGTAGTACCCCCTTAATGGAACACTGTTGTAGTGAATCTGTATGCTTTGTTTAATCTTATTTCGGATTGTGCACAGTTTGTGCATGCAATGCCCAGATATAAGGTTGAGAATAATGGTGTGAAAGACATTTTAATATGAAGATGTGTCAAAATATGATAATTACAAGTTCATTTTCAAGTTTGTTTTGTGATGATAGTATGCAGACCATTATAATTGATTCTATTGGAGTGTTGGGAAAAGGTTAAAAACGGCATTGGACCTCGACCATTGTCTGCAATGGGTATCAATATTAAATAGTTTTGATCTTTTCCTAGCTACATTATGTGGAGTCTCATTGATAATTGCACTTGCACAAAAATAAAGCTTAACTCCAAATTAATTTTGAATGGATTATAATAGTTTGTTGTTTGTCAAGCGTTATGATTGTTCATTTGTTTGTCCTTGAGGAGAGATAGACAGTGAAAGTGTGTATGTGGGGTGTGAGTGTACACGTGTCATGTGCATGCATGGGTGCATTTTACCGAGATGTAGAGAGATGAGGACAGGAGAGGGAAAATCTGAAAGACTTGATCAATTAATAATAGTTCATCTCGAGATAATTTGTCATGCAGTTTGGTAACTTGGTCCAGTTGTACAGGTATTCATGTAAGTACACATGTATGTACATTGTATGAGTGGTTTATGATGAAGTGAAGTCATCTGTAAAACATGCATGATATTTTCACAGAATTTTACTAAATTTGAGCTGCCATGCTAGCTTAGTGGAAGAATTGTGTTTGTAAAAGGTGTGGCATGCCCAGCTGATTGCTGTAGTATTTAGTTGATGGGGAATTCACTATTTTATGTCTATTTATATTTTTCAGATAACAGCTTCTAATTTGACATAGGCGAGGTTTGCATATTATACTCCCATTCTACAACAACCCATAGCAAATCAAAATGGGTAATTTTATGAATGTATTTGCAAAATTGTTTGGTAAGAAAGAGATGAGGATATTGATGGTTGGGTTGGATGCTGCTGGTAAGACAACAATTCTCTACAAACTCAAGTTGGGTGAAATAGTCACAACAATTCCAACAATAGGTAAGAAACGTCGGGTTAAACTGCATTTCTCTCTGCCAATTTGTAAGGGCTCTTGTACTAAAATTTCTGATAAGCTAGAAAATTAACTGGGAAATTTTGCTTAAAAATTAATATGGCTGTTGCCATGGAAACTGCCCTACTAACTTTGAATTACCATAATAGCTTAAAATTAAAGAAGCCTTATTATTAATATTATGAAGTGTGATACAAACTTTTGTACCGGCAGAAATTGCAACAACATATGGAAAAGGGTCCATTTTTGGCCCCTTCATGAACTTCAAGAGGTCATAAGGTCAAAAACATAGTTCACATAATATTGACTTGTGATCCAAACATCTGCCTCAATAAATTGATGTACTTTTGAGCTGGTCCCTCAACTGTATTGATTTGTCCATGAATTTAGGTGAGCTATCAGCTATGGGACGAGAACACACACTAAACGAAGGCTGCATGAAATCAAAATGATCAAGTGGTTCTAGAACAAAGTGTCAACAAATTCATGTACATGCACACACAGTATTATGATATTGTAACTCCTATTGTGAAAATGAATGATAAAATATGACATTTATCTCCATATAATTTATATCTATGCACAGGTTTCAATGTAGAGACAGTGGAATACAAAAACATCAGTTTCACAGTATGGGATGTAGGTGGTCAGGACAAAATCAGACCGCTATGGAGACATTACTTCCAAAACACACAAGGTATGTAAAAAGCGCAAATAGATTCATCAGGATTGTCCATTAACATTATATGAAAATGTTCCTAAACAAATCCAAATAAAAGATGATGTTAACATACCTCAATGATGTTTTGTGCTGTGTCGTAGCACTTTCTCAAATTGACGTCAGCTGCTTCCTATTGGTAGCTGACGTAAATGGCGCTGTCAATAACTGATCAGTTTTTGACAGGATTTTGTTAAGAACATTTTCATATAAAGGTATGTAAGATGGTCTGGTGAGTCAATGGTAGGAAGATGAACTGATTATCTGTTTTAACTGTCTTTTTATGTTTAAGCTACCAAGTTTTCATACTTTTACCTCAAGTTTGTGTAGTGACATCGGTGATTTACAGTGACTGTGCTGTAAGCGTGCCAACAAACCACCCATTTATGAATGTGTAAATGCTCTGTGGGATTAGGTCTGACAGCGCAGGTGATTTGATACTTCAACCAGCAAAATACACGCCTAGATCAATACTAAATATTACGCACCTAAATCAATACTCAAACCGAAATAAAATTTAGACATCGCGAAGTAGAAGATGACCACTACAGTATTTTGCAAGGATGATTCACACTGACCGATATGGCGCTGTTTACAGCATAAAGAGGAAGTGGGGTTCTGATTGGCTAATTGAATCCCCTCACCTTATCGGCACCTTGTTCGCCGAACAAGCTGTGTAGTATTGGTCGGCCAGAGCAAAAGGTCTGCAAAATAGTTAGCATAGGTTCAACTTGATGACATTCACAGGCAGAGTCTTAGCCAGAAATCAGAAACCACCCGTCCAAGCAGATAGCAAAATTTGACCCTCAAATATAAAACAACTTGTCTATACCCATGGAAGGGTCACTAGGGTCAAATATGTCCTGATTTGGCCTTTACATGTCACTCTGAATTAGTCTCAAGTTCATACAATCTTCAAATCATCTGTTTTAGAGCTATCACATCTGTAAAATCCATTAAATCCACCCGTCTAAAATTAGATTAGGCCGTCTAAAAGACAGGTGGAGGCATGGCTGGCTAAGACCTTGTTCACAGGTTTAGTTATTTCAGGTGTAACATTATAATTATCTGTAAGTATCTCCCCCATAGCATGTGGGTGGAGTGATGAGGCAGGTGATAAATATCATGCTTACCACGATACCCATACTCCCTGACAACTGATTGCTGAAAATAAGTTGTCAGCTGAGCTGAGGGTTAGGGCAATTGATATACCTAATCAGAAATCCAAGCGTATCCTTCATGTAAGTCTACATGAAATTAGCCTATTGTCAACACTTCTGTAAACAAGATGCCAGCTTGTCTGAAATGAGAGGTTTTCAACCAATGTGTACTACCAGCCATGACCTATGGAGCTAACTAGAACAACACTGTGAAGGCTTACTTAAAGGCAATACTGAAACCCTACAAACTTATTTTATAAGCTGTCTAATAAAGACAGTCTTTACCCATTACATGTACAATGAAATAATCTTAGTGTTATGGTAAACCAGTGTTCTCTCTGTTAAAATGACCTCAATTTATTTCACAATGCATTCATTTATCTTTTCTCTATTATGTATACCACTATGCAGGTCTCATCTTTGTAGTTGATAGTAACGACAGAGAACGTGTAAGTGATGCGAGAGAAGAACTGATGAGGATGCTTAATGAAGATGAACTAAAAGATGCCTGCCTCCTAGTCTTTGCAAACAAACAGGTATGATTCTGTCGTGGTAATGTTGTTTACATGCATTTTGCCCTTTGCGTCAAACACAGTGGCAAAATGACTTTTCCACAGTATCAAAAGTCAGGGACAAAAGGTTGTGAGGAAGAATAAAGCCAAAACATTGTTAAATCATTTGAGCCTTAATTGTAGCATTTGTCACCAAAAACATGTGATTATAAACTGGCCCTGATTATAGGGAACAAACCAAAGTTCGATGACGTCCTATAAACGAAAGTGCTTTCGTTGGAAGGCTGACCCCTCCATGAAACATAAGTGTGAAATGTTGAAAATATCAACCCAGGAAGATGAACTGTGACTGATATTTAAGCTATTTTTTTACAAACATAAAAGATTTTTATCCCCCGACTTCAGTTTATAGATGAAACTAGGTTAGTTCACTAAGAAGTTTGTGTCATTTAATTCAAAGTGCCAATTGATGTCTTCTCAATGAATACACACATGATTTGCTAACTGCAAAACTAGCATTTTTTTCTGTTTGATAGAAATTTCATGTATAATTTTCAGTGTTGACAAAACTCAAATCTCAAAATCTGAAGTTGATTAAGCAATACATAAATAAAGTCAAACCAGCCCTGGGGGTAGGGTCAACCCAACATAATCCAACATCCAGGGTGCCTTCCCTTCAGTGACACGGAGGGTGAGCAGCACGTATGTAGGCCACCTCAAATCAAACCACCTCTAGGGGATAAGGAAGGGTATTTTGGATTTGTTCCTGACACTGAAGTTGTTGTTTTTCCTTTCCTTCCAGGATTTGCCAAATGCAATGAATGCCGCAGAAATCACAGACAAATTAGGCCTTCACAGCCTCCGAAACCGCAAACTGGTACATCCAAGCAACATGCTTGCGACAGTGGAGATGGTCTTTACGAGGGTCTGGATTGGCTAAGCAATCAGCTGAAGAACGCAAAATAATCACACTCACCACCCTCACTAGGGGAGGGGGATTTATTAATCACATGGCATGTAGTCTTTGTGCAGTCCTTTTTTACATTTTTTTAGTATCCATTGCAAGTAACAAGGAACATAAGAAAATAAGATGTGATATAGGTGATGTTGGTATTTTTTTAGATAATTATGGGAACTCAGTGAATGAGATAAACTTCCAAGATTTCTTTGTTAAGTTTTTGTTTTCTATTGGAAGATAATATTGCTACTCAAGTACACTTGGTGTTATGAACATCACCCTTGTCACCTGTTACAAGCGCTGTTTGCCTGAATTCCTTTGACAAAGCAGATGCACTTTCGGCATAGATTATTAATGTGAATATATATGTGTCAGAAGTGTGATCATGCAGTATTACAATTTTATAGATGATTGGCAAGTTGTGCATGCTAGATTGGCCTTCTAACATGATGTTTTTAGTGCGATGATATTGGAAAAGGAATTGAGGTCAACAGTCAAGACTGCTATATATTTTGTTCTTTGTTAATTGCAATGTTCTATACAGAAGAAAATGTGTTGGTTTGACGGCATATCACACACTATTTAGAACTCATTGTATGTAACACTTGTATAATAACCAGAAGGTAACAAAAAGGAGGGGTGTAATATCAGACTTGAAACAAGTCTATTATAAACCAGAGGGTAACAATATGGGAGGGATGATAAATAAGACTTGAAACAAGTCTTAATGTGAAGATGTTGGTTTGTATCTACAGCACTTCAGGTTCTTTGTAAACTTCTATTCCGTTATGTCATTTATTTGTTATTTGTAATTTTGGTTCTCTGTATTATTGTTGCAAGTTTTTTTTTTTTTTTAGGAACCAAAATTAAATATTGTAACATTAATTGTGAATTTAGGTAATTTTATAGTGATATCTGACAAATGGTAAAAAATAATAAGTATTTATTTTGAGAAACATTACAGTCTTGTGAATTTGTCACAATCCTTTGTTTGCTTCCAGCTTTTAGTACAAAGGGGTTTTGTAACAGGGTATATACTGCTTGTAAATGGGAACCAGTTGAATATTTTACATAATTGGGATATGATTTCTTGTGGAATTAATGCGGGCAGGGTGGGTTTGATTGTACAGTGTCTTGTTTACAACAAACTGTATGGTTCTTAACTCATTGCTAGTCTTCTAATCTAACTCAGTTTAGATTTTAGTAGAGTTTTGTTGTCCATTTGCAGTGGATTGCAAGTTCGGTCATAGTGAAGTCACACGCAGTAAACTGATATTGGGCTATTCCGGTTTAAACCCACAAACCCTGTATGGAAGACATGACCTTAATCTCCTGCACAGGTTGCAAATTGATACTCCCTGTGTGGACGATTAAGGTCATGCCTTCCATGGTGTATGGATTTAAACTGAAATAGTCAATTGTTGATATTAACAGTGTATCAGAATGTGACGTAACATGATTAACAAGTGGTAACTCTTTGTTTCTTTGACAAGTTGGGAGCTCCGTTTTGAGATATGGATAAAAAAATGTGATAAATATCATGTATGATAACTGCTGGCTGTTCTTACAAAGATTCCCAAAGCATTGACTGCCTAAGCCCATTGTTAAGTCCCCAAAACTTGTAACTTATTAGAGGCCTTATAATGGGGCTAGGCAGTATGTGGCAAGTGATTGTAATAAAGCCCATGCTAGTTGTGATGTTTTCTACAAAAGATGCATAATTATGAAGCATTTTGTTTGCGGTTTGTAGCATATTGAGGGTGTTTTCTTTATTGTAACCAGGATGATAATGGTTTCACATGTTGTCACAATCAGTGTCAAGTGATTTACTTTATAGACTTTGAAAATATATGAGAAGAAACTTGATTCACACAAATCTTTTTTACAAGAATCTTGGCCGAAATCTATTTTCTGACAACACCAAAAAGTCTGATAGGGCATTAATAATCACTGTTCCAAGTTGCAATCCAAACTAAAATTCATATGTCATTTTGTATCATTTTTCTTAGATAACTAAAACGGGAGCATAACATTACTAACTATGCAACTCCATTTTGGGCAAATTGATAACATGCCCCAATATGCTGCAAACCTGCAAATCAGCAGCCGAGTAGGTGATTACAACTGTAGAATAGATGTGGGAGATTTTAGAAAATCTGGTCTTTTTATTTATAGAAAATGAACGGAAATAATTGGGGGAAAGCTTGTCGTACATTGTGGAATATTGTAGAACTATATAATCTTATTAAGAATTTAACACCCCTGTCCAATTTTATTGCCTATTTTTGTATTTTTCTCAAAATTATAGCTCATTAGTGACAAGTAAGATATATATATGATAGGGGCAAGGACTACAACTACTGCACCGAAAATTCTGCAACTCAAGGAAAGTGGTTATTGATTTATTGATCAAATATTGGTTTTCCCTCATTTTTGACTGTAACTCCACAACTGTTGTCTGTGCTGAAATAAAATTTCCAGTGCATTAGTTGTAGTCCTTGCCCCTATAATATACATATCTTACTTGTCAATAATGCGCTATATTTTTTGAGAAAAATGCAAAAATAGGCACAAAATTGGGCAGGGGTGTAGTACCCCCTTAAAATAACTTAAATTGAAGTTTGTATGAAATCAGTATGTACAGTGGGTTTTTTTTGTTGGATGTTGGGAGAGGCATGTTGTGTTTGTGTGAACTATCAATGCACAGAATGGGATATTTAAAGAAAGTTATGTAACAAAAATCTTGAAAATGTTCTCTGCAAAATGTGTTGAGAACAAAAAAACAAAAACAGCATAATAAATTTAATTAATTTGGATGGGCTCTTAATTCTGATTTGGAGAGCTGGAATTATATGCTATTTTGTGTCAGATTTAAATTTTAATTATGCACTAGATTCAAGAAAAGAAGTTTATAGGTATTGTTAACTTGTAATACTTGGCCAAGGTGGAACTTGCCTGTTGCATCCATGTAGCGTACTATGTGTATACGCTGTGTAAAGTGATCTTCTGGACCATGTTATACACATGTTTATCGCAGAGCTACAAGCATGTTGAGTATTCCACCTTGGCCAAGAATTATTTTGAAAAGCATTATAGTGTGTATCATGTTAACCCCAGAGGTCCAGGTACACACATGAATTTAAATGGGTTTATACTGCCTTTATTAACACCTCATCATTGCAGTGAACTTGGCAACATGGTATGTGCTGCAAAGCACTATTTCCCAGCTTGGGTCAATACATTAAAGTTACGGGGGTGCATTATTAGCAAACAGGTTGATGTCACATCCAGAAAGAGATTTAGTAGAAACTAGCTTTCGCAGTGCCTCATAACCAGATGTTTATTTGCAAGACTTGTACAGTGAAACGGGAGGGAAATTGTTGTATAATGTATGGATGGGTGTGATAACAAAATTAATAACCACAATGTTGCATCAAACCTCAAGGGTCATTGATAATTTACACATGGATTTGAAAACAAATTACGATTCAGTTATCTGTAAATAGAGTGTTCATTTGTTATTTTATTTTAGACATTCCCATTGTTCTGTATTAATTTGATATAGCAGTCATAAAGGTAAGGGGGGATCGTGGCATGTTGAATTTAAACAAATTTCGGAATGGAACTTGTGGAATGCTGCTTTCAAATAATCCAGTTCATTTACACTGTTCACTTACATCTTTAGGTAAACCTCATAAGTACACAATTTTGAAAAGATAAAGAACAATCAGCATTGGTGCTTTGTACAAACCAATGATTTGATCTACGATGTAAATCACGGGATTCATATTTGGACCAAAGATGATTATTATGATTGGATTTCCTATATAGCACAAATTATGCTAGACAAATTATCACATTAATCTGTTATGTGTGGACACAATGGTGGCGCTAACAGGTCCAGTCTTGCAAAAGCCTTTTCAAATTTCTTTTTGAAATGTGTTTACAATTACAATCAGAATTCCTATCATAACATTCACAGTTATTAGGAATACTCATTTTGCACAAGTGAAGGAACATCAGCTGTTTTTAAATCAATTAAATGCAGAACCAGAACCTGAATAGATAAATGTAATCTAGTCCATGGTCGCTCTGACTGAATCTGCAAACATAATTGAGATGTTGATTATCAAGTCGGAGAAAACATACACTTGTAAATTCAGGTTTTTTGTTTTTATACGTACTGGCAGAGTAGCTGAATGAAATCATGACTAGGTCCTTTCTTAATCAATTGTGAGAAACAACTTTTGATTTTTTTTGGAATTTTAAATCATTGTGGCCAGCACCACCAAAGTAATGTACCACACAGACATTTTTTGATCAATTTGAATATATTTTGTTTCCCTGTGATCCCACATATTTATCATAAATATTGTTTTAAGTTATCAGCCTCAGTGCGCAAGTAAAAACCTGCATACATATCATAGTGAATGTTACTATTTGGATGGGGCCAATGTTTATTAAATATTGTATTGTATCTGATTAAACCTGTGTTAATTTACATACCTAGAATTGTGGCTGAATTATGACATGGAAATAAATAATGGGACAGGATGAAAGATTTTATGTTGTGTTTCTTATTCCGGTGTTATGAGTTTGAATGGGTAGTCCTGGAATTTTTCACATTGAATCTTCAGGCCAGTATTCATTCATTTCCAATGTTATTCACATAAGGGCAAATTAAAACAAATCTCTTCTGATGTTGAAAATCTACAGAATGCAGTTGAGTTTTATTTTAATACACTGGCGAAGTTAAGTAATAATTGGATTAACTACCATAGCAATAGGTTCAAACAATTTTTAAATATATAGAGTTTATGCAATAAACCAATCGTAACGGTATAACAATTGAAAATGGCAGCCATGCTGGAGGACAGTTCTAAGATAACTTAAGATGACAGAGGGGCAGGTCTCTAGATCGATTCCACAACAGTTCATACCTACCACACGTTTTATTGTATTATCATGAAAATTTTCCCGTGGTACCTTATGGAGGGCAGAATTTTATTTAAATGAGGATGAATCTGTTATGACGTTGTATTGCATACCCTCTATACCGTGCTGCACTGGTATTCAATCTATGATTGCAGACATACAAAGGTGATGATAGCAACCTGCTTGTAGTCCTGCGCGATATATTCAAAATTTGTGATTTGTTACGTAACTTCGCCAGCGTATAATTCATTCATATTTTGATTATTGCAGATACCACTTGCAGATTAATAAATTTGTGCATTCGTACCTACAATGGGCCACAAAATGAATCGGACTACCGATACAGGTGACAATCTTAAGACTGAAAAAATTCTGGAAATTATATTGTGGATAGAAACTACTTTCTTGTTTTAAATGGTGAAGAATTAAAATCAAATAATGCTTTCTGGCAATATCGGTGTGAATAACACAAATTTACTAATGCCTGCAGGACCTACTAATTCAATAAATGTGGTCTAATTGAAGATAAACACCACACAAGATAACATTCGTCAAAACGGTTAAAATATACTCATCAAATGATTTATTTAATTCCCACATGCATACAAATTTTTAAAACTAGCAGTAAGGATACGAAACAAAATAGCGAACAGTATGAATGAAAGCACAATACAAAGTCCCTATTACCATGATTACAACATAAGGGAAACAAGTTTGCTTTTACACAATTAAGGGTCAGTATAGTATACCAATGTTTTGGGTTTTACTGTCGAGACAGAATTTTGCAACAATGACACATATCTGATGCAAATATGTGACATGATCAAGGGGAATGAGTCGCATGTCGACCCTGGTCGAAAATGAGTTTTACACATCTTTCTAAAGAGGACATTTAGAGCTTTCAGAAACCGAAATACCCATGTTGATACAACTTACGAAGTTACATCAATTTATCAATCGCTGAAAACAGTATAAAACAAAAGAATTGTAACTTTTTCTTTGTCAATATCTCAAAATCAATATTAGCGACATCAGACTCATTTCCCTTGATCGTGTCACATATGATAAAACATCAAGAAGAACAAGCCTCGACTGTTTCAATTACAAACAGTTGGAACAGCCATATTAATTCTGGGCTAGATATTGCTTCTATGCAACTTGTGCCTGGAACATGTGTAGATGTGTATCTCTTGCCCAAACCATTATACAAGCAGCAAAAGAATTAAGGTACCAGTTATGTTCACACCTGTATATAGTAAACAAAAACAAATATGTGACCCGCTCTGATAAAACCAGGAACATGTCGCATTTGTAACATTTCATGATTTGAATAGAAATGCAAGCACAAGACAATAAGCTTTAAAATGATACCAAAATGATATAAATACATGTATAGCAGCCATTCTTTTCAAGATATGGGTAATTTTGTAAATATGATACCTTGATATTTTTGCCAAATTGCTATTCTGAGTAATGTGCCAATTATTTTTCTGCCTTTCACAGGATTGAATAGGGATTATCATAGTTCAACTGTTAATTATTTATTAAATAAACCTTTTTAATAAGTACTTTCAAGGATTTGAAAGTCCACTTAGTTCCACAGTTAAATTACCATGAAATTAGGAATTCCAAAATGTGATTTTTTTTAATGGCATGTCATCTCAAGGACTACTTACTAAAAGATATACGAAAATTTTGAGAGAGAAAAAAAAAACCTGAGGACTCAGCGGGGATTGAACCCCGGTCACTGGATTACGGGGCCAGAGTCAAACTCAGGTAGTACAGTGGTTAGACTCTGGACCCGTAATCCAGCGACTGGGGTTCAATCCCCGCCGAGTCCTGATTTTTTTCTCTCCCCAAATGTTCATATGTCAGTTTGTCCGAGCCCCAAACACATCATTTAAATCATAATTTCTCAGGCTTGCATCATTTATTTTATGATCCTCGCATCTTAATTTGTGTCTCGCATTGTCTTACACCCTGCTAGGGTGAAGCATATATGTGACACGATCAACAGAAATGAGTCGGATGTCGCTAATATTGATTTTGATATATCGGCAAAGAAAGTGTTTAAATTCTTTTGTTTTACATTGTTTTCAGCGATTGATAAATTGAACTTCACAAAGAAAAGTCGTATCAACATGGGGTTTTCAGTTTCTGAAAGTTCTAAATGTCCTCTTTGGAGACATGTGTAAAACTCGACCAGGGCCGACATGTGACTCATTCCCCTTGATCATGTCACATATAGGCCGCCTCCGTCTTCATTATTTTATATTTACTATTAATATAGTCAGTTATCACTTGAAAACTTCTATATAGGCACTTATATAATTATATTAGGGACTAAACATGCATGTTGTACATTGAAATAACAATGTAACTGAAAAAAATAAAAATCCTCACCAGCTATACAATATTTTTACAAAAGGTTGGTTTTGTGCTTTTCTGACAACAAATAAAAAATTGTGTAAATCCATATCAAAACGATGCACTAGTCGGCTGCTACATGTATCTCATTTCACATAATAGCTAGAAATCAATGCCAGACTCATCTCAAATGGAGGTCACTTCAAATGATCCTGAAGTCACATGGTTTAACCATGGTATTTATTTCTAGCTATTATGTCTAAAGAGACACATGTAGCAGCCGACAAGTGCATCGTTTTGATATGGATGTACACGAATACAATAATTATAGTAACATATAAAACACAGTACAGAATAAACAGCTTTCCCTTAACTTTGCATTTTACAGGTTGTCTGGATGACTACATAATAGAATCACAAGTTTGATTATTCAAAATAGTATTTAGATATTTACAAATTATATATGAAAATAGAATGTAATACCACTAATCATTCTATATGATTTTTCTTATAATATTTTATATTATTTTTCTCTAATATTATACAAAAGTGTTAAAATATCACCATATATTCCATATTATTCACCATATTATTCACCATATACTGTTTAAGTGCCAAGTGATAATTTTTGCGTACAGTTATTTTCGCGATTTGGAGTGAGAGTCAGTTTCGCGAATGTTATTTTCGCGATTGCCCAGTTCTTCCCTATACTTGCAATACATTATTGCATATATTCGCGAGGTTTTATTTTTGCGGTTGGAGCTCTAATCGCGAAAATAAAACCCTCGCAAAAATTACCACTTATACAGTACCGTAAACGTTCGCCTAATGGCGCTATGGGCCTCTTGACATAACTGGAATTTTAGACACAAACTAAAAGTGCACTCCCATGATAAAAATCCCACCAGCAAATAAGGGCACGTACCCTTAATTCTTGTTGGGATTTTTAGAGGAGGGAGCTCTCTATTACATGAAATTTACCCCAAGGCAAAGTAGCCTAAGTGCGCCATTAGGCGAACGTTTACAGTATTCCATATTATTATGCTATTTCATATTTTAGCAGTCTCATACAAATACTTTCAGAACACTTGTCACTTTGAGATTGGTAGTGATATCACTACAATCATATTCTAGTTTGCATAGCCTTGGAATCACGGCATAATACCCTGGTATATAAAGCCGGCATAATCGTAACACTCACAGAGACTCATCATATTATGATGTCGCTAAGGTTTGTTCAGCTTATATAAGGCGGAAAAATAAGACTATGTACTGATATAGAATGGCATGCACCCTGTTGGGTGCAGTGCTTACGCTAGGTGTGCGTTGCGTAATGCGTGACTATCGCACGCTTTTTGGCGAGCGTGAGTTTGGACTTTATTGACGCGCGTAGGAACAAAAAGCGGAATAATTTCCGCCTTATATAAACCGAACAAACTTTACCAATCTCAAGGTAACAAGCATTTATTTTTCAGCCTGTAGAATTAATTTATTGCATTTTTTTTCAATATTTTACTTCCATTTGCACAATATGTAATGAGCGCACATGTCAATTTACCCAAGGGTTATTATGTCCAAGTCCCATTGAAATCCACCCAAGCATGTGGGACAAATCAATAAAAGCAGCCAAGGTTCAACATTTTTTGGCGAAAGGTTAACATTTTTTGGCCAAAGGTTAACATTTTTTGGATACAGTCTAACATACTTTTCTGTACATACACACAAACATTGGAGCTCATTTTGCAGTACCTTTTTCAGTTTGGCGAGGACAAAACCAATGCCACCAACAAGAAGAAGGTAAAATATTTAAGCCTAAAATGTTTCCTTTTATAGTTTATGAACAAATATGTGATAGCATATCAACTGCTCAGTGCCAGAAGCGGGTAAGTGCAATAGATGTGTAGATGAGTACAATATATTGTGTGTAAATTGTCAAATGTTCACAGGGCAGTTAATTATTACACTTACCCACTTCTGGCACTGAGCAGTCGAGATGCTGAAAACTGCTAGAGGAAATATCTCTCACACACAATTGGCCTGTCACATCATAATGCAAGTAAATTTGAAATGACAGCACAAGTTGTCATAACAACATGTTAAGAATGCCCACACATGTTAAGAATATCTACACACGTTAAGAATGCCTGTGAAATTACAAATAAAGTAACACAATGGCTCCATTCAAATCTCTCATATTACAGAAAGTTTTGCTGTGTAACAAGGCAAATCACCCAATACTTGAACTGAGCTGATGCATAGCTTTGAGAGGAATGGCCATTAAATCAGAGCAAGCTTATTTGACGTAAAAGACTCAGAATATATTAAACCTTAGGTCCTGTTCAACAACATACACCTATGGTATAAAGTTGGATCAATTGAGGCCAAATTAATTAGTTGAGCTAGGAGCTTTAAAATATTGGACAAGACATAGTCGAGTCCAATATTTTTAAGCTCATAGGGAGACTTGTAAATATTGTTGGGTGTAAAGCATCCAATTTTATCATTATTATACACAAACAGCTACATTGTACCTATTATAGCTGCCACCCTCAATTGTACACTGCTGCACAGCTACTTCATTGGTACTGTAGAGTACACACACGAGTATCACATGCACAGTACACACACTGGGACTGAATTGGTACTGCACCAGAGTAGCCACAAAGTAGCTGAGCAGCAGTGTCACCTCTGGAGTCGACATCAATAGGAATCTGATAGTGTATGTTTTGGATCCAATATTTTCACACACTTTGAGATTCATCAAAAGATTACAATAATCAGTAGCGGATCCAGTGGGTGTTTAAGGGGGTGTCAAGATCATACAAAATCAACCCGATTTGGTAACTTTTGAGTCCTAAAAGTTCCTCCACGGCCCATACTTGTGACCATTTTAAAATTCTGGATCCACCACTGATGACAGATAATAAATAGTTGTCTATTTCTAGATCAATATAATTGCATTGATATTCATTTATTTAAAGTGAATACCATGTTTAACGAGTTGAACAGATAATAAATACCTTTGAAAGTATTGGTAAACACTTGCAGCATATCACTCATTCTTTTTTCATCCGGTGAGTAAATTCAGATATTTACTTTCAGGCAAACAATTAATATAGTTTGAAGCTTGAATAAAAATTTTCCCTTTCATATGAATACCTATTTGTAACAGTTTGATCCAACCCGGATCAAGGAGGCAATTTGGACAATTGAGTTCAAAGTTTACAATTCTCATTATAAACTTGTCAGTAACCTAGGCTGGTCTGTAAGGGAGCATGCTTGGGAACATGGAAAATCCATGGTCCAGACCTAAGCAAAATGCACAAGCCAACACTTCGTTAAAAGAAATTAAAAAATACTAAGAAATAGAGACAAGCCAAGAAGGCCACTCCCAACAATCAAAATTACAATTCTGCCCACAGTAATTCCAATGTGCTCATTGCTGAAATCTTTTACATACCTAGTATCACAGACTACTACTGATGAATCACAAACAGTCAAAGTTTCAGCATCATAAAGAGGGCAGATCATTTCATGAAGTGCAACAGATGAAACTGCATGCTATGCACATACTGCATATTTTTTACAGTCTTTCAAGTAAATCCGAAGACACGCAATGCTCTATGCACACAACGCTGGGGTGACATGCACAATAGAATGATCGGCCCTCATGAATATGCGAGAATTCACAGCATACAAAGCACAGGGACTTTGACTGTTGATACATAATCTGTTAGTCCTTGCCTATTACATGTATACCTTAGCATTACCTTCATTTACATCAATGCCAATTATATTATTTTGCTCCTGGCCTATTTTGACCTGCATCTCAATTTCACGTTGCTACCTTGGGTCTGGTTGGATCAGACTGGGTCACATTTTATATCAAAATAATTACAAATTATTTATAGTGCTGTTCTATTAATGTCAGATACAGAATGATTTTATATACATGTAAATTACATTCGCCTCATCTCATCTGGATATAAACAAGCGATATCGACATTACAAATTCGTAATTCACTGAAGGACAGTTGGATTGTTATTATTGAATATATTAATAATTAATTTCATTAGTAGCAAATCATTGCAAATCAAATATTTTGTAAGCATAAAAAATAAATTTTTCTGACAGGTCAGAATTCAGCTGCACTAAAATGTGCCAAATCCATCCCACAATGCATTAGAAATCTGTAATACCAATATTGGTTATTTATTACCATTTAAATTAATAAATAAGCAGAACCTTCACCTTGGCATATACAAGACAAAAAGTTAGAGTATACATTTTATTTTGAAAATTGTAAAAAAATAATATTCAGCCATTATTTATAATAATTATCATAAACATTTTGTCCCGGCATTTTGTATAGCACAAACATTAATACAGCAAGTAGCAACCCCTCTTCAAACACAAGTTTATTTTTTACTTTGAAGACAAAAGAGTACAAGATATATTTGGTGCCATATAGCACCAATATATGCACAAATGCCCGTAATTATATCAAGTGCATGCTAATTGATATACAGTGACTTAATTAATGAGGATTGTTAATTGGTCAGCTTGTGTCATCTACCCTCTGAGAAATATAATTTTAATTTTAATAAATTTGTAATAGTATTTATAATCCATCACTAGCATGGCAGCCCAAAGTATTATGTGGATCATATAACATCCGAGTAAGTGGATTACTACATTAGTTGTTTAGTGTATTTATCACTCAGTGAGAATGCAAAATGACTCGGTCCTCTTGTTTGTGGACTCGGACCTAGGTCCGAGATCACATATCTACAGTGATAACATGACCTTAGACACCATGCAATATTCATTAACCAATTTCATGTACATCTAATAATTATTATATTCACAAATCATTAAATTGAAATACAGAACTCAAAAAGCTATAGTGTACAATCTTTATAGGGATGACCAATGAACCATCAACTCGATTAGAACACTCCCATATACATGCAGGGAGCTCAGCTGTGCACAGCTTGCACATATATTTCTAAATTGAGCTCAATCTTTTATTTTTCAATATTTTTCTGTAAAAATTGGGGAAGTTAATGCCAATTATATTTTGTTGTAACTATCTTGCAAATTACAGCAACATAACTTATTTCCTTTTCCTATAAGTGCGAGTCAAAATTGTTCCATCACCACAGTGCGCTTTTAAAATACCAAAAAGTTCCTTCTCTGTGGGACTAATCTCCATAGTTAGACAGATCTATAGTTAGACCTGGTCTAACCTGTTTTATGCATGTGCAGACCTAAGTCCCCATTGAACTCTACGTTCAACCACTATGTCACATACATACCTTATATGCCTAGTGTTCATGCGTTAGGCAACAGCCAATCTCAGCCATTCACCTTATCTTTAGAGTTTACAAAAGAAGTATGGTCTCAGTTGTTTTATATAACAAGACTTAGGACTATACTCTGATCAGCTTGTAATAGAGGGGCAGGGCCTAGATTTCGTTTTGGTTTGCAAGAATCAAATCCATCATAGTCACTGCACTTACTGTATGATACAATGAGAGAAGTTGATTCTCGCAAGCCAACCTTACGAGAATCATTACGAGAATCAATTCTGTGATTCTCATTGAAATCTAGGCCCTGACAGGACTCATAACATCATAGATTGATATAGAATGGCATACACGCAGAACCTACACGAAATGTGCTTTGCGTATTGTGTGACTGACATGCGCTGTTGTGAATTTATGCAGGTGTAAGTTTGGATTTTATTGACATACGCAGTAACACAAACCGATTAATTCTCGCCTATTACAAGCTGATCATAGTATACATATCATAACTAAATTCATAACACACATTTGTGGTCTCGGGGCCCACTCAGGTCAAACTATTTGTTTGAAAGTAAAACATCTTTAGGACCGACGAACGTTAGATTGTCTCAAACTGGATGTGTTGGAGACTATCCATATCAATGGTGTTGTACGCATGTGTATTGGGTCAATTTCTTGCTCTAGTAGTGGCTCATATATATCGTGCATTTTTATATATAATTTTTCGTATTTCATGACTTGATAGACCTTTAAAAAAAATTTTAGTGTACACAGTTAATCTTGATATGTATTGTATATGTTTTTGTTCTGTGTAATTGACTACACCTTTATATTTGGTATTTGTCAATAAAATCTGAATCTGAATCTGAATCTATCATAAACTGATAATACTGTAAGGTGAATGAAGTACTAAAGTAAAGCTTGAAAAAAGATTCATGCCAGCACTTGACATTGACACGGGGTATCATCTGTGAACATCAACTTTCAAAAAGCACCCAAATCACATAAGCATTGAACAGAAAATGCACCCCAGTGTCACATACAGAGGTGAAACCTTATATGCCCAGCACTTTTGCGTTGGGCAATGACCATTCACCTTATTCACCAGTGCTCCTGCATAAAGCAATAACCATTCACCTTATAATAGTTTTTACAAGTATGGCATTCTCCCAAAGCAATTACATCATCATTTCTTAACTCTAAACTCTGCATTATATAGACCACTTGACATGTAACGTCATACCCTATGCAGGAGTCACATTTTCTTCTAGTCCTCTCTCGCTCTAGTACATACAGGAAATCGGGCCAACATCCACCTCCGGGTCTTAAGAGAGAATCCGTCGCCTCACACAGGTGTTGGTGCATCCCCATTAGCAGTCCCGTTAGGTATTCTGCCTCCACCATTTTGATGTGGATGACAGATGACAGTGAATTTCTCTGGATGAAACAGATGTCCACGAATCTTGTGCGAATACACAGCAAAAAACCACGAACCAATTAACACAAAGATCAACGATAGGATGATAAGGAAACCAAATGTTGCTGGGCAGGGAAGAATGATGACTAGGATGAAATGCAGCATGTCCATAGAGCATTCCAGAGAGCGCTGGACACCGTTGAACACACCTCGCTCATTCTCCTTGATGTTCTCTTGGATGGATTGAGTTACTACAAGGTCAAAGACCCACAAGCCTGCAACAAACCCAATAAATAGAGTGTAAAGTCATTGTGTCACATACATGGGAATTACCTCAAGTTTACATTGGGTATTCCTTTTTATCATGATTATAACATACAAGATAGTCCTGATCAAAAGCAATTAGCTGTTGTGAATGCATCTGGATAGCCACAAAGACATATTTATTTAGTCACATAGAACTCAACATACTTTTCCAATGACTAATGTGGAGTTGAGTCTTCGTGCTGCTGAGCTCTACACTAATGTACAGTGGTAAAAAGAGACATGTCTTTGTGGCTTTCCAGAAGCAGTCACATTAGTTAATAAGCGACATCAGCATTACAAATTCTGAAAGCATTGTGGGATGGTTTTGGCAATTTTGGAACACGTTGAACTCTGACAAATTGGGGAAACTGCTTCATTATTCATTCATTCATTTATTAAATTGTAATAATGGCAGTTGCGCTCATAAGCAAAAAGTAAGACTAAAGAAAGTTAATTTCCCGTTTTTCACATCATCCATGCCAAGTTTTCAATTTTCTCAACACTTGTTTTTTGAATGAAATCTACTTTTTCTGAAAACAACAAAAGTTATACCAAACTGAAATTGAAAATTTGTAATTAATTTTTGCCCATCCTGTAAAACATTGTTGCCTTCTGACTCATCTTACTTATTAAAATACTCCTAATGTTTAATGGCAGAAACAAACATGATCTACTCACCCATTCGCTGTAGTATCTGGCCTCCGAAGAAAAGCACAGCTGTCCAATAACTATGTTCCACTCCTATGTAGTCCACACACTCTTTAAAACCAATTTGGTTTGGATTTGAATCCGAATTGTTCCTTGAAGTCACACTTGCTATTGTATATGTGATGATATCTGTTGGTGTGGTAACCAACGATGAGGTGAAAGACGGGGTAGTAACTTCTGTAACAATGTCTGTTATTAAAGTACTGTTAATCAAATCTAACAAATCACCACTATTTTGTAGCGTACTAGTCTGATCCACATTGTCAAATTGTGGTGTGGAACCTACCACATAGTTAAGAGGGGTGCTTGCATCAATAGTAGGAAGTGGTCCACTTCTCTGATAATAAAATGGATCAAACAGGCTACCAGGTGCCCAAATGGAACCAGTACAAATACATAAACACAGAATTACCATTGCCGTTGCATACAGTCCAGTTCTTTCTAAGCCGATTCTTCTGTGAAAAATAGGAAATAAAAGTGTTCCTATGATTCCTGAAATAGAGCCAAGTGCCCTCATGATACCAATCACATATTCAGGAACTCCTAATGAATATGCATAACCATTTGTAATGGAATCAAATCCCATGACTGTCATATAAAACATTGCAATACCCATTCCAGCCCATGATACCGTGTAAGATTTGTAAGTTTTCCACGCTTCGTAAGTGTTGGTAAATGACTTTACAAATTTCCGATGCCAGCTACAGCAGCCTTTGGATTCCTTCACTTGGTTTTGTTCTCCATCTGCTGTTTCATCTTGAGGTGACGTTGATGTGCCCACCTTGTCTGATTCGTCTTGTGGCTGCTGATTATCTTGAGATGGTAACATTACATCTTGTTCTGTCGGAGATGTTTCTGCTGGTTGCTCATCTGTAAGAATTGAATGGAAAATACCATTTTTGTCAGTAATACTTTGTAGCAACTGCTGCCACCTAAAAAGATTACAATCAGGCCTGGAAAATATGTTTATTTTCCGACAAGAGAGATCAATTTTCCTCCAACGTAGCAGCATTTCCAACAATTTCTTGTGTATTTCTTTATCCAGAAAAGCAAAATTTCCCTCCAAATGACCAAATTTCCCAGCAAGGAGGTTGCCAAATTGCCAATTTTTTCCAGGCCTGATTACAATTATGATTAAGAATAACAAAATAGGTTAGGATTATGGTCAGTGGTGGCGCCCACTGAGTAAATAATAAATTTATTGCTTCATTCATCTTGTTATTTATCTATATAACAAAAGTTTCCAAAACTGTATTGTATATCGAGGGCTTAGAGCAATAACTAGCTTTGTCCACAATTACATGTTACTCATTTCTGCAACAAATGGACGGTTAATTCTGCCCTCTATAATATAATGTAAGTGACTTTGGGTGTATGTTGGGCCTACATGGTCACTAGCATCTAACTAATCATGCTAACTGTTTAAGTGACCAATGCATATAACCCAAAGTCACTTGTATTTATTATGGAGGGCAGAATTATAAACCATCCATATATTTGTTGCCGAAATGAGTAACATGTAATTGTGGACATAGCTAGTTCTTGCTCTAAGCCCTCGATATATAACTGTAATTGACGAACAGTATCATTGGTCTACAAATCCATTATCATCAAGTGACCATTCATTTGGGAATCAATACCAAATCTGATTAGCTACCTGCTACAACAGCTATTACATTGATGTTACCATGAAACCTTTGATTTGATAGCTTAATTGGGTGATGTTTAATAAGGTGATCCTGACTTTTAGACCACCCAAGCTATATAAGGTTAAAATGGCTAATTTATCAAATTAAACTTTCTGAACAAGATTAAAACTTGTTTTCAACTGTACAAACATACCTTTTATTCTGTCGGAAAAGCTTTATTTTGTTCCAAAATTCATGTTTTTATAGCTATTTTTGAAGTAAAAAGGTTGATGCAAAAGCAGTGATGCTTAAGATATACGCGACAGCTTAGTTACCGTACAATATTTTTTGGACATTGGATAATGTATTTAAGGCTGTTTTTGCTCATTTTGGGGATTTTAAACGCTGAGATTGAAAAAAATGAGGTGAATATGCAGCGTAACTCAGTGTATGATTTTCTTTGCAAAAATGCAATTTGCAAATGCATCACCACTTTTCGAGTTTTTATCACAAAAAGTTTTCCAACTCGGTAATTTATTATAGATAGCACTTACCTTTGCCTTTTCTTGCTAACGCTGGCATTTTTTTATAAACTTTTAGCAATAAAAAGTACTCTGCGATCATGGAGCCTACATTCCAAGCAGCTATATACACAGCAGCGATTGTCATGCCAGCAAAATTCATAATGAGACCAACAATGATCGGTGCCAAGATGTTAACTGACAAATCAATGCGGCGAATCATGGCGTTCATTGCTGAAACAGCAAAAAAGGCGGTCAAAAGATCAGAGTAATTAAGAAAGATTTTGGTCTTGCAAATCAATTTGCTGAGTAACTAACTAAAAGGCCTAATGGGAAAAACCACAGTATTTTAATAACTTCTTAAATGAATTGGTCCACCATGCACATCACAAATGCTAAAGCTGGATTCCAGCCAGTCCACTACCAAAAGGACTTTTCCAAGGCCAATAAGAAAAGGGCACAAAGCTGTTATTAGTTGTGGGAGACAAGCTCTTAGTAGATGACTCCCCATGTGGGTGCACTACACCAAATCCTTCCGCATTTGGTGTAACCCTTCATAGTTCGGTAAAAAATAGCACCTATCACGAAATATATCGGCGTCGAGGGAACCAAATTTGAGTGACTCTTGGTTGTTTTGATAAAAAAGATAGAATAGGAGCTCAACATTACATATCTGTTCAGAAAATTTTCTGAATCGAATGTGCATGGGTAATAGGCCCTCGGAACAATATCATGGCGGAACTGGTAAGGAGGCGGCGTGTCGGCTGAAATTCGGGATGGCGCTGTTCAGGAGTGCGTATCTTTTAAGTTTGTCTTAACTTGTCCCAAAAAATTAAATTTAAATAAAAGTTTAATCTTTATTTAAGACACTGGTTTGATCAAAATATTAAAAATGTTGTTACATGGGGTAGAAAAACTAACTTACTTTCTTGTATTTTCCCGTGTATTTCAATGGGACGATTATTTAGTGGTGTGTGCCCTTCGAAGACTCATTTTTTAAATGCTATGTACATGATTAATACCTGATTTTAAGTGCCAAAAAGTTGAGATTTTGGACTGAAACTGATGTCTTTGCAAAGAAAAAAAGTCTGTTTTTCTATTTCCGTCTACAAATACGCGATTTCATTCTTAAGCATACGAAAATTAGCTTCAAAAGCATAAGTTCCGTCGAATTGACAATTTAAGACCGTGCTTGAAATTGAGCTATTTTGGCCCCAATATCATAGAAGTGGTCACTTTTGGTTATCTCGGTGCTGAAAAAATGAAACATCTTTGGAATTATTTTGATGCAAAATGTAATTATAAGATCAAAACTCAATTATAACCGTTTTGAAAATAATCACTGAACCTTTAATTGGGTCTCAATAGACATTTAAAGTCAAAGCATACTATATTATGGCCTAATGATGACAAAATAACGGCATTTTTATCTCATGACCAAATGTTCAATTCCCAAGAGAGAAATTTATCAATTAATTCTAATGATGGGGTTTCTTAATTTTAGATCATGCAAAAATAATACACGCAACTTGGAAATTTAACATTTTAGAGTGTCAAATTACCGTTCTATCTACCCTACCCCCCCAACTTAAGGCATATGCCTATTGACACGTCTTTATATTATGCATGATCTAAGAGTGGGGGGGGGGGGGGGGGAAATGATCACATATGTCGCTTTTCGGTCATGTTAAATTTGTGATTGTACATATATTTTTGTAAACAAAGTCACTTTCCTGATGTAAATGGGATTATAAATACAGTTTAACATGGTCAAAATGTTGCTCTGGCCCTTGAATGCTGAAAATTGCGAAAAGTATCATATTTTCACTCAGTCCAAGCTTGTTTGGAGCCCTGTTTTATAACTTTGGAGTGACTAGCGATAAAAAGCAATTACACTTTTTAGGATGTTGACCACTGATTCCAAAAATAAAGAATATCAAAAATATTTTTTCTTATAAGGGTGCACTACACCAAATCCTTCCGCATTTGGTGTAACCCTTCATAGTTCGAAAAAAATAGCACCTATCTGCGAAATATATCGGCGTCCCGAGGGAACCAAATTTGAGTGACTCTTGGTTGTTTTGATAAAAAAGATAGAATAGGAGCTCAACATTACATATCTGTTCAGAAAATTTTCTGAATCGAATGTGCATGGGTAATAGGCCCTCGGAACAATATCATGGCCGGAACGGGTAAGGAGGCGAGCGTGTCGGCTGAAATTCGGGATGGCGCTGTTCAGGAGTGCGTATCTTTTAAGTTTGTCTTAACTTGTCCCAAAAATTAAATTTAAATAAAAGTTTAATCTTTATTTAAGACACTGGTTTGATCAAAATATTAAAAATGTTGTTACATGGGGTAGAAAAACTAACTTACTTTCTTGTATTTTCCCGTGTATTTCAATGGGACGATTATTTAGTGGTGTGTGCCCATGTGTGATGCCCAGGGTGTGATATTTAACATTCTTGATACATGTTTAGGTTGATCCTTCATGTAATTATTTCGTGTAAGCTAATCCTAACTCTAACCCTAATCCTAACCCTAATCATAATCCTAACCCAAATCCTTACCCTAAACTAACCCTAACCTTAACCCTAATTTCGTGTAAAATTACATGAAGGAATAACCCATGTTTACATTGGATTCAATCTCCTCGACCATGTCCCACATAAGTTAACAAGGTATATTAACCATCAATCCATATTCAAGTTGAAGTTTTCTCATCTCAACAAGAACAACAAAAGCACAGTGATTTATAGTGCACTATGCACAGGTATGAAACCACAAGCCTCAGCACACTTGCTGACCATTGTGGCACAAAACACACATATAAACCATGTAGCAACAATCAGGTATGTGCAGCTAAGAAGTACTCTACATATGACACAATAAAAGCAAAAAGGATCAACACCCCAAATTCTTGTACGGATAGCAGAGACAGGTAGCGGTTAGGTCCACGTGAATTTCAAATTAGCTCAATTAGTTCAAAAGAAACAGAGACTGTGTCAGGCTTGAACTTGCATCGCCAAACAACAATTAACCAGAGTCAAAATGCTTCACTGATTGGGTTACCTGGACTGCTACAATCCCATATAACTATAATGGATCCTTGCTTTTTGTTATACTGACAGTATGAGACATTATTGATTTTTTTAAATGCATTACAATGCAGTGCAAAGCTGTCTCACAGAGGGGGCACTCACATGTAAAGGTGGTACGGGTATGTACGGTGGTTAAGGGTGCCCTTTTCAGGGTCTCCGGCAGTTCCATAAGACCCACATTTGGATCATGCTCCAGTTCAAACTCTGACAATTGTAGCTCTTTAGCTCAAATTTAGAATTTCTTTTAAATTTTTAGCTCAGCAGCCTATAATTTGGCCCAATTTTAGTCTAGACCCGCTCAAACTGTTTAAATTTCAGTTTCCCAAAATCAGTTCTTAGTTCCAATAACTCGGCGCTCCGTGCCGTACACCCATACCAAAATTTAAGTTGCAGTTTCATGTGCAGTGTAGACGACCGATGGATTTAGTCTAGCCTTTGCTATGGTGTCTATCTGAACTCTGAGTATTGCACAATGGGGATGTATTTTTGTCAGTATGCATTCAGAGATAACCATTCCATGAATACTTACCAGCTAATCTGTCTTTGTTGTTGCCTGCCAATACCACCACCCAGTCTTTTTGAATACAAATCTTTTGGGCTAGACTGAACAGGTTGGCTATCACACCAAATAAAATCACCAGTAAACATAGTAGGTATAGGCCTGGATACCATGCTGAAAAGAAAACATATAATAGCTATAGAATAGATAATGCAGCTAGAGCAAAAATAATTATTTTTAGCTTCAAATATATCCTTGAACTCAATGACTTCTCCTACACATGACTAGATTTTTATAGCAACCACTGACTTTAAAATCACATTAGTTTAATATTACCAACATATTTGTAAAGAAAGCTTTATGTTTCAATGTGCATATCATCAATGCACATACCCAACAAGCCTGGGAACCAAGGGAGAACAGTGCCAGTGCATTGATTGGTCACCCCAGGTTAAATAAGAAATAAATAAATGAAGAACTAAAGAAAATCCAATGTGTGTAATTTCTTATGCAAAAACAAAATTTTGGGAAATACTAAATGGTCTATTGTGACTTTGAAGTCATTCATATTTGCCTGTTGTTCATGATGGTAGGTAAATAATGGAATTTGGGTCATAGAATGATTTCTTCATTATAGCACTCATATTTAAAACAATGCACAAACAAAGAAACTCTCAAGAAATATAGCAACATATCTCTTCAAGCCAACACTATTTTTTCGAGGAATATGGAAATTTAATGTTTTCTTTGAAGTTTATCTAAATGGTTCATAACAATGATGCACTGGATGATGATGATCTTTGTTATAGTCAAGAAGATAATATTTTGATAATGAAATGAAAATTTAACAATGCTGTTTTTGAGACACTTTCTTTACCTTGGAATAATTGGTCTTTGTATCGCAGAAGAAATAACAATATGATGGCACAAACAATGACAAATGAATTCTGGCAAAGCAAGGCAGTTCTTACAGCTGAAACAAAAATAAAAACATAAAAGATTTAACTTCTGATCAACTTGGCACATTTTTTAGCAATCATTTCATGAAATGGATATAGGGCTGTTGTCGAGTAACCCTTTCATAATTTGTCGACAATTTGTTGACAAAGCAATAAATCAATAAAGGCCAAATATTAAGTCCAGAGACCATGTTATGCATTTAATAACAGTATACAAAATGTACATGTATGTATCAGAGTTCATATATTATTGGAAATTTGCCAATTTTGACCTTGATCAACATGCTTAAAAATGAAAATGGTGATTGTTGTAATGTACCTTATTGACTCATGTTGGGTCACAAATAAGGAGGTTATATAAGGGGGAAATAAAGTGTGTATAGGAGGGAAAATCTATGAGATACCTGTATAACCAGTAATTTATTTAGAGGAGCTCAAGGAAGAGGGGCTTGGGTCATGACAGAGTGGAATCAGATATTGCAGAATTCTGCAAAACAATGTTCGAAACACCAATTTATAATTCATAAAGCCATGAAGCTGTTCAAGACTTACTGCAAGGAGAAGGGAATTGCGTGTGCAGAGCCTAGCAAGGCTCAACCTAGAGAAGCTCTCGAATCCAAAGCTTAACTTCCAAGCTATAAAACATGTAAGCACAAACTTGATGAATTTGGCCTAGCCGGGGACCTAGCGCCTATTTTCTTATTAAATATCTTGAATTGGTGTCATTCTCTCATAATATTTTCTTATGAGGTATAATGAAAATACTACATGGTATTTTCAGGGAAATAAGGTCACTATTTTTTTCTCGGTACTGGCTACAGGCCTACCACCCCTCACCCTTCGGGCTCGGGGTGGTAGGCCTGCATCCAGTAACTTGGGAAAAATGGTTTTCCCTATTTCCCTTCAAACCTACCTGTTAATCTTGGCGTTCTGTCTACCCATCTACCAACAAGAGCACCAAACAATAGCACTGATATAGCTAAAGAAAACCCAAAGATGGCTGTTAATCTGAGTGAATTATCCTCCAAATCTACCAGGAAGAGAGCAACTGCAAATGACCACATTCTGTCTCCCTGAAAAATCACAAGTGTATATAGTTTTTATCTTGTCAGCACTGTGAGTTGAAGGAATATCGCAACACACTTATCAAAATGATGAAATAAATGTGACTTGGAATTTACAACATTAACAGTAAAAATCATCATAATCTTTAAACTGAAAGATTCTATAGTAAAATATTTAGACATGGGATTTAGTTGCACCTGGTGATTTGAGAAGTAGGCACTTTAGCAGTTGTTGCTTGCAAAATTCTGTGGGGTGCTCATCATTAACCCTAACACCCATAAATACCACAAAATTTGCCAGCGAAGTGTTACCTGTAATCCGATTATCACTATGTCAACTGGATCACGCTTTTGAGTTCTGCATTATGATCAAAATGATCGCAACACAAAAGTCTATCGTATGTACTACCAATCCAAAAGGTGCGTGATCCAGTTACCAAGGAGTTATGTATAACCACTTCATTGGCGAATACCACAATGAAAACCACTGCGCATGCGTGAATCCCAGGGTCTGCAATGATGCAATCACCTTAAGTGCTATATGCTCATGGAATCCTGAGGCAGCGTAACCTGTGTGGCTAACGGTCGGTGATCGTGTGCTTGGCATTTGAGGGGGTCTAAGGTTTGAATCCCGGGGGTGCCAAGTGACTTCTTTGTTCATCTTCTCTCCTTTCTCATTTCTCATAACTTCCGATAGCAAAAAGAAGGGTTGCATGTTAGGGTTAAGGGAGGGGCCTAATTAGTTTGAATGCGATATTCTAAATCTGAATCAGTTACTGAAGTTTGTGACTAACTTTAAACTAATGACAGGGCATTTTCTGTTGTGCTTGATCTCATTTATCTTAAGTAAATTTTTCTCTGTTATATAAATATGGGACTGAGTGTAAATACAGCTTAAAATAGGGCAGCTGGTCATAGGTGGCTTAAATGTCATTGATAAAATACATCCCATACAAATATCATTATTTCACAATACTTTGATTGCTTAGAATACAATGATATTTACTCAGGCCTAATCAGTATTACAAGGTCTAGCTCACTTATGCCACAGCATGGACACATATAAATTGATGCACTGTAGGGCAGTCAACTTTGGCTGAGTAGAGCAAAGCAAAGTGTATGATATTATTTCTTCACGATTTCAGTCAATAACAATTGCTTGAAAGTAATATTTTGCCGGGTTTTTTTTTTAAAGGAATAAAAAAGGGTTCTTGGACTAACATGTCATAACATTCTGTGATAATACGTGTAAGATTTGCAGAAATCTTTTTTCAAAAAGGGTGAGATTGTAGTTTACAAAAAAAACGAGATTTTGGTGGCTTGGCATTTGTGAGAAAGACGCAAGGGCATATCATACAGAGAAATCACTAGGACCATAGCATTTTTTGGTCACATAACTTCTGTTGTTTTACTCGTTTAACAGAATGCAATATCTGATTGATAAATCACTGGCCACGACTGAGCACTGGTAGCGATTGTGAAAACTCTACCAGCATTTGATTACTAGTGATTTTTGAATCGCATGCTGCAACTGTAAATACGATGCTCTTCATGTCCAATGTTCAAAGACCAATGAAACACATTCTTGTTTCAATCTTGGAGAGAAATGTCATCGAAGGCCTAGTCAGATCCAGTCATGATACTTCATATGTACTTAGTCTTAACCCAGGTCAAAGATCTTTTGACACATTAATGTTCCTAATGAAAGACACAATAATTGCTATCACAATGATCTATTATAATAGCTTACCCATGCTGATAATGCTTGACTACTGTAGATAAGACAGTCTGTCTGTTCAACCCAACAACAAAAATGACCTGTAGATAAAAGAAATGCAAACAACACAATGTCACATGTATAGCCTATACGTGATGGGGTGTCCTAAAAACTTTTTTCCTGGTACCCAGTTTAGCAGGTTAAGGACAATGTTACTTTTTTCTACCAGACATATGGAGTCTTAACTTTACATTGAACAGGCTCTAAATTGCTACATGTATAATACCAGTCACAGTGTCATAGGGGCATATGTGTTCCTTCCCTCCCATTGGGAGTCCAAATCTGACAAATTCCATAGAAAAAAATTCTAAAAATATGACCAGTTCTTCCTCAATCAGATCCAGTGTCCCCTCAAACAGTCACGGTACCCATTGGACGACTCATGCTACTGAAGCACCACTGACCAGCCAGGTATTCATGCATGTTTGCAATGCTAGACAGTTACCAGCCACTGCCTGACAGGTCAGACTTATTTGTGATAGAGATTAATGACTGTCTATTTTCCTGTCAAATTGCAGACATTGGTTCTTTTGTACTGAAAAATATGAACAAAATTGATGTGAATGACCTGAATTTATTGTCTATTCTCACTGCAAACATGACATGATAGTCTAGCTGTTATCATTCACAATTTATTTCAATGATAAGATAGAGGTCAAATGCTGTTTACATGAACTATTAAAATGTCAAAATGATAATTCAGCAATGAATTTGCCAATATCAACAAAGTACCTTAGCCTGTGAGGAATTTATATGGGGAGGGGGAGAGATGCTGGGCTAATCTTTAAAAGTGAAATGATCGATGTGCAGCCACTATACATACATCCCTGTCTGTCAATTTCGGTGATTTATACCCTACCAGTGGCATGAACACAGACAGATCAGACATATCAACTTTTCGGATCAGAATGCATTTAGAATCTTGCAGACTGCATTCACTGCAAACCATCACTATTTCAAATCCTCAGATGAAAAGCACAATAAAGTCAAATGCAGCTCTGTGGTATGTGCATGTTTTATACCAATTTGTCCATGTGTGCACATGTGTTTGTGAACCACTTTCTTTCAAAATAATCAAATATTTTATGAAAATCTATTTTTGTTTATGAAATTCCTATCAAACCTATATATTTCCATACCTTTTGATGCCTCAGCTTCACCACCCCCAGCATCATCATCATTCTGTTGATCACTTTCATCAGCCCTCACATCTGTAGCAAGCTTACCAGCAGTCCCATCCACACCATTATCATCACCAGCAACATCATCATCAGTGGGGCCACCTTTGCTTCTGTCAATAGGTTCTCCCAAACTTCGTTCTTCTGCCGGCAGCTCTTCAGAATCGACTGCCTCATATTTCACAGATGAAGCTTCCGAGGTCATTTTGTCCTGAAAAGATAATCGTTATTACATGTGTATATAAAGATGTCATTAATATAGTGGAGAAATAATACATTGAGTCTCATAAATGTTGTTGATAGAATAATGAAACAAATTTTTGATATTTTAAATTTCTACATTTTGTAAAGCTCAAATATATATAAACATTTGCCACCAATGTTGTGGAAGATTAATGAGTAGGGATGTGCGGATGGGATTATGAAAATATACCCCAAATACCAATAGTATCCATGCCCTTCCAGTACCATGAACACAGACAAACAGATACATTTAGCAACTTTCCTGACCAGTATGCATAAATCCTGCCGATTGCAAACCACCACTACTTCATAAATTTATATAATTCCTCAGACGAAAAGCCAACCTATGAATATATATATATATATATACCAACGAAAATATATCCCCGGAATATATCACCAAGAACACATGTTCTTGTGTCAATACACAACTGAAATATCAATCTCTGACTGTGGCCTCACCTTGGTCTGGGGCGGACATTTTAAAAATGAATTTAGAAGAGCAGCAACGACATCACTTGCATTACATTCCAGATGTTAAATCTACATCATAAACAAAATTTGATGAAAAATGAGCGAGTCCGTTTTATTTTAGGGCCATTTGTCTATAACTGGTCTTTACATGTAGCCCTATGGAGGAGTGCCCGTTGAGGCGCTATAAACCCCATTTTAGGAACAAAAATTTGATTTTAAAAAAAGCGGACTCGTCTGCGAATTTTCTAAAATTTTCAGAGTATGTAGTATAAACATGTGGAAATATAATCAAGTAGTTGCCCTACCTGCTCTTCTCCGAAAAAATAAAAAGTCCTATACCTCAATGATAATGAAACCTAGGTGTGTGTTTAATGGAAAAACAAAGTTTGAGTTGAACTTGTTCTTGAACTACCAATATCATGTGAATGATTATTACTAGGATAGGGTGTCGGACTGTATATATATTCACTACATGTAGTATTGTACTCCGACACTCAATCTGATTTTCGCCATCTTGAATACCTATCAACAAATCACACCATGACCAACTGCCCAGTAGACAAGTGACTTACATGCTTAATGTGACTTGTCTTGTGATTGAAACACTTGTGACTTGACTTGCAACTTTCACAGAAATTACTTAACTTACTTGTGACTTGGGCAAAATGACTTGGAACAAGATTTCAGAATTACTACCCCAAAAGATTAGGATTAGGGTTACCTTTCAGGATAAAGATGAGCTTTTAGGATTAGGGTTATAGGGTTTGGTAAACATTACATAGGGTTAAGGGTTACAGTCAGTTTGATGATTCAGTAATTAATGCAAACTAAATTCTAAAGTTGCTACACTATCAGATTTTCTGGGGGTGAAATCAAACATGCTAATCAAACATGCTAATTTGACTGCATAAAAACTTACCTTATGGCCCGGCGTTGTAGGTGAAGTAAAGTTATATTCCTATAAAGCACACAATATAATCCTATGAAAAGCTTTCCAAAGTCTGTATTTCACATGGCCAGACAGAAAACACCTTGAATGATTGGCTTGGTGCACATCCTGAAGTATCTTGTCACACAATGAATAGTGACCGGTGTCAGTGAATCAAAATATGATACATGTACTTTGAACACTCCAGACAGATCTGTAATGTAAGCAAACAAACAATGTTATCATATTACGTATCTTTTTAAACTACGTTCGGGCATGCAACATTATTACTGAATTATGATACCAGTTGCAGCAAACAAATCTGTCTCTGTAAATAATAATCTTTCATAATAGGCAGAATTGATTTTCTAATTGCAAAAAAGGGGTCATAATTACCCCAGTTTCCCCTAAATGTTATTATATTTGTTAAAACAAAGTTTGCTATGGACATCCACCTGTCTTTTCTTGTTGATTGGCTGCAAATAAAACCTTCCTGTATATTCCAGCAAGGCAACTCCTATTGCTTCATACAGGGTGTCCCTGAATGAACTGTATCATCGGAAATTTAATTGTTTGTGTATATTAACGCCACAACTAAATATAACTAAATAACTGGTGTCTCTCTCTCTAAGGTCACATTGTATACACATATGCAGGTGTGGTTCGTATGAGAGTATGCCATCAAAACTCCCTCATTTTCAAACCTTTCCACTTATTCAAATATCAATCGATGATCTGTATTCAGAGTTCTAATCACTGCGCTTCATCAGCGCATGAGACGACTATTGTCACTGAAATATATTTTACTCTGTGGAACGAGTTACAAATTAGGTAGTTTCGTAAAATTCTTTTATTTCAAAACGGAGCAGTCAATTGTCAAAATTCAAAAAGTATGTGATAGCTGATATTCCTCAACCACATCAGTTATTTAGTTCAATGTTTTATGCGTTAAAATACCCAGAAAATTCAATTTCCGACGATACAGTCCTTTCAGGGGCACCCTGTAAATGTTTGGAAAAGTGCACTACACTGTATACATAAGTTTGATTTTGTGTGCATGTGGGGGGGTGTGGGCGTGTGTGCTGTGTGTGTGGGGGGTATGTATGTGTGGTAAGGGTGTGAGCGAGTATTAAGGGTGAGAGGGATTAGAGCGTGGGGGTGTGTGCGTGAGTGGGTTGTGTATCTTTTATACATTACATTATTTTATTTTTATGGTATTATTGTTTCCTATGAATTGTTGTTGTTGTTGGTTGTTTTAAATGTATTTCTTTTCTCTTTATATGAACGCACCGCCAATTAAGGTGTGTGCCGCTGATACAAAAGCGTCCGTTCAAAAAACTTACAAATAAATAAGTAAATTCTTCAATTTTTAGTGGACATGCCAACGAGTAGGCCTACTCAAACATCATCAGTTTTATAGACCAAGTGCAACATGCTTCTGTTAAGGTACTTTTGTAACATTATTGGCGTGAAAATTGAGGTTAAAAATTTGACAGACTTTATAGATTCGTTTGCAAAATTTTGAATTCGCGAAATTAAATCTCCGCGAAAATGTCGACAATCGCCAATTCGCGAAATAAAGTATCCGTGAAATTTTAAGTTGATTTACACTAACAGTCACTTTTTCATCTCTCCAAAATAACACATAATTTTCCTCAAAAATAAACAATTTCAACGTTTTGCCTTTCCAAAAATCGATCCGGCTAAAAAAGGACAACCAATAACAGAAGCAGGGCCGTGAGTCTCACACATTTGGTCATTTTCTCACGGTCTCACACCAATTATAGGTTAATGAACGCGTATTACTTATTGGGAGAAATTAGACAAAATAATGCCGCAGCGCTGATGTTGATGCGTCTAATGCACGAGCCCCGAAGAGGGGAGTGCATTAGAAGCATCAACATCAGCGCAAGTGCATTATTTTGTCTAATTTCTCTCCCAATAAGTACAATACAAGTTTATTAATCTATTTCATGTATACACGAGAAGAAAAAAACATGTCATTTCTACTTTTTTTATATAACAAATTATCACTAAAAATGTTGGAAAACAGAACCAAATATAAATGCATCAACCCGCCCGAAAAATGAATCAATCCTACGCGCCTTGAACGCTTGAAACACTCTTGCCAGTAATACGCAGAGTGCAATTAGACACAATCAATGCATGGTTTGGATTTTTCTAACGCTTGCTCTGATTGGTTCTCACTATCTAAGAGTGTATGAAGGTAGTATAATCTCACGCCTACATGTACATTGTAGGTAGTAAATCTCACACAAAGAGCTGTCAAATGAGTAAAATCTTGTGCATCGTAAAAATAATTTGTTGTCCCTACCCCCCCCTTTTTAGACTCTCAAGCGCCGTGGCTCAAATAATCATGGGTCAAAATGAACATTGTAGTCGGCAAAAAATCATTCCGTCCCGGTACGACAGTGTCTCACTCACGCCTAGCAATTCCAAAACGTTGACAGCCCTGCAGAAGTCCGAATCACAATCTGTGCAAATATGGTAGCGCGCAATCATGGTTTGATTTAGAAGGGTTTTACATGCACAGGTGCATACATAACATTGGATATTGGTTCTGTGCATGTAACATTTTGCCTGGTGCATGCAGAATTTTGTGATATTCAGCCCATATATTCAAGGAAAAACTGAAGTGGTGCATGTAACTTATTTTCTAAATTGACCTTGAAGGAGTGTACTTGCATTTTTACCCCCACATGGAGGGAAAAGGGACACCCAAGTGAATTTTAAACTAGATGGACCGCGGTTTTCGACGCATAGCGTCGACCGTGATGCCTCCACCAAAGGGAGTGATGTGGCACTCACAAGTTGATACAAAGCATCAAGCCTAAAAGAGGAGACTGAATTTGACCTTAGATGACACCTAGATGACCCCAAAACAACCTTTCAATGACTCCTGGGTGACCCAGGATGACCCCAAAATGACCACCCAAATATTTGGCTCTAAATGTTGACTGTACCTACCAAGTTTCATGCCCATATAGTAGTTTTTACTAATTTGACCTCAGATGACCTCTGGTGACCCCAAAATGACCTTCCAAAAATTTGGCTCTAAATGTTGACTGTACCCACCAAGTTTCATGCCCATACGATAGTTTTTACTAATTTGACCTCAGATGACCCCTGGTTAACCCAAAATGACCTTCCAAAAAATTGGCTCTAAATGATGACTGTACCCACCAAGTTTCATGCCCATACGGCAGTTTTTACTAATTTGACCTCAAATGACCCCTGGATGACCTCGGATGACCCCAAAATGACCTTCCAAAAATTTGGCTCTGAATATTGTCTGTACCCACCAAATTTCATGCCCATACAACAGTTTTTACTAATTTGACCTCAGATGACCCCTGGGTGACCCTGGATGACCCCAAAATGACCTTCCAAAAATTAGGCTCTGAATGTTGAATGTACCTTCCAAGTTTCATGCCCATACGAGTTTTTACTAATTTGACCTCAGATGACCCCTGGGTGACCCCAAATTGACCTCCAAAAATTTGGCTCTAAATATTGACTGTACCTACCAAGTTTCATGGCCATATGACTATTTTTGCTAATTTGACCTCAGATGACCCCTGCATGACCTCAGGAGACCTTGACCCACTAACCAATACTAACTTGTTCTGTCTGGGGTCAAGATGCACCCACCCACCAAGTTTGAGGAACGTGCGAGCCCTACATGTAGTCTCCGAGAAAAGAGGTAAATAAGGAAAACGGGCCCTCTGACCTCAAATGACCTTTTACCTCAGTATATGACCTTGAACCTCACCCAAAAAAAGTAGCCAGAGTTTTTGTCCATGACCCACCTATCCTGAAAATCTGAAGTCAATCCGCCCATCCATGCCCGAGATATCGCATCCGGACGGAAGGACGGAAGCACGGAAGGACGGAAAGACGGAAGCACGGACATTGCAAAAACAGTATGCCTCGCGGTGGAGGCATAAGGCATAAAAACAATAGAAACATGTCAGGGTAAATTTTCATACCATCATAACTGATTAAAATCTGATTCCTTGACAACGTTGATCAGGCACGTCAGTACAAGAAGAGGTGGGTAGGATGTGATGGGGTAAGGGTGGCTGGGGTAGGGTTCTGGGTGGTAGGGAAGTACATGTAGGTGGGTAGGGTAGGGTGTTGGGTAGTGGGATCAGGGTGGTTGGGTATAAGACAAGGCGGTTCTCGAACCACGAGTCTCGCCTGCTTTCGCGATCGCCTGCTTTTACGATTACTTTTGGTAGAAGTAAATGAACCTGCAACAACCCATGGCGATTTGCCTGTTCAATTTGAGCTTGATTGAGCTTTGATGATCCCAAAATGACCTTCCAAAAAATGGGCTCTAAATGTTGACTGGACCCACCAAGTTTCATGCCCATACAACAGTTTTTAGTAATTTGACCTCAGATGACCCCTGGGTGACCTCGGAATGCCCTTCCAAAAATTTGACTCTTAATATTGACAGTGACCACTTAGTGTCATGCCCATACGACAGTTTTTAGTAATGTGACCTCAGATGACCCCTGAGTGACCTTGGATGACCCTGAAATGACTTTCCAAAAAACATGACTCTAAATGTTGACTGTACCCACCAAGTTTCATGCCCATACGACAGTTTTAGTAATTTGACCTCAGATGACCCCTGGGTGACCCCGAAATGCCCTTCCAAAAATTTGACTCTTAATGTTGACTGTAACCACTAAGTGTCATGCCCGTTTGACAGTTTTAGTAATTTGACCTCAGATGACCCCTGGGTGACCTTGGATGACCCTAAATTACCTTCTGAAACTTTGACTCTAAATGTTGACTGTCCCCACCAAGTTTCATGCCCATATGGCAGTTTTAGTAATGTGACCTCAGATGACCCCTGTGTGACCTTGGATGGCCCCGAAATTACCTTCCGAAACTTTGACTCTAAATGTTCACTGTACCCACCAAGTGTCATGCCCATATGACAGTTTTTAGTAATTTGACCTCAGATGACCCTTGGGTGACCTCGGATGACCCCAAAATAACCTTCTGAAAATTTTACTCCAAATGTTGACTGTACCCACCAAGTTTCATGCCCATAAGACAGTTTTAGTAATTTGACCTCAGATGACCCCTGGGTGACCTCGGATGACCCCGAAATAATCTTCCGAACATTTTACTCTAAATGTTGACTGTACCCACCAAGTTTCATGCCCATACGACAGTTTTTAGTATTTTGACCTCAGATGACCCCTGGGTGACCTCGGATGACCCCGAAATAATCTTCTGAACATTTGACTCTAAATGTAGATTGTACCCACCAAGTTTCATGCCCATACGACAGTTTTAGTAATTTGACCTTAGATGACCCCTGGGTGACCTCGGATGACCCCAAAAGAATCTTCCGAACATTTTACTCTAAATGTTGATTGTAACCACCAAGTTTCATGCCCATACGACAGTTTTTTTAGTAATTTGACCTCGGATGACCCCCCCAGCTTCGGGTGTGTGGGAGGGGGCCACATGGGGGGGTGCTAGTGAACATTTGACTCGATGTAGCACCCCAACAGAGACATTTTTGACATAAAAACCCGTTTTCGAAATTTTTTTGAAAAAATGCTTCCTTCACCCTAAAAAGGTGCTTTTAAATTTTCAGTTTCCTATCCTTTTGTACATGAGAGACATTCTTGAAGTCTTTTTTGGCCTAATAACTTGGCCTACATGACCGAAATTGATATATAATGCACAATATAAAAACATTATTTCATTAAATTTTTGACCCCCCCCCAAATTCGAGTGTGTGGGAGGGGGCCACATGGGGGGTGCTAGTGAACATTTGACTCGATGTAGCACCCCAACAGAGACATTTTTGACATAAAAACCCGTTTTAGACATTTTTTTGAAAAAATGCTTCCTTCACCCTAAACAGGTGCTTTTAAATTTTCAGTTTCCTATACTTTTGTACATGAGAGACATTCTTCAAAGTCTTTTTTTTGGCCTAATGACTTGGCCTACATGACCGAAATTGATATATGTAATGCATAATATAAAACAATATTTCATTAAATTTTGACCTCCCCCCAACTTTGAGTGTGTGGGAGGGGCCACATGGGGGGTACTAATGTGCATCCTCTCGTCATACTACCCCTACCACATTATGTTGACCGTACCCACCAAGCATCGTGCCCATACGACAGTTTTTAGTCATTTGACCTCAGATGACCCCTGGATGACCTTGGGTGACCTTGACGCCTTTTAACCAATACAAACTTGTTCTGTCTGGGGTGAAGATGCACCCACCCACCAAGTTTGAAGAATGTGCGACCTCTAGTCTCCGAGAAAATAGGTTTTTGCATTTTATGCATAAATTATGCAAATTAGGTACTTAATTACCATATTTTGCGCTGAAAATCGAATCGGGTTGAGATCCTCTGGTCATACTACCCCCTACCACGTTTCATCATCATAGGGCTTAGGGATCTTACAAATCCCCCAGATACAGCTCCACAAGGCGGATTTCTTCAGATTTCCAACCATATTTGTAGAATCGTTCCGCATAAATTATGCAAATTAACAACTAAATGCGCATACTTTTCGCCCAAAAACTAATCAGGTGATCAGCAGATGTGTATCATAGCTGACCCCAGGTTTCGTTACCATGCGCCCGACGGATCTTGAGATAGTCTGTCCACAAACTCCGCTATCAATTTGCGCTGATTTTCGCATAAATTATGCAAATTAGCTATGTTAATTTGCATATTTTTCCCCAAAACATACGGTTCTGAGCAAACTTGGATACCCTTCCTCCCACCAAGTAGCGTCGCCGTAAGTTTTACGGTTCCCCAGATACAGCTCCGGACGGACACACATACATACATACATACATACATCCACACACACATCCATCCACACACACGGACGGACAGACAGAAATAGTGATTACTAAGTCCCATCCTGAACAAAGTTCAGGCGAGACAAAAAGGTATCATGGTGGTAGAGGTAGGGTGATGGTGGTGGAGCAGTGGATAGGGTGGTGGGTTAGGGGATAGGGTGGTGGGGTAGATGGTAGGGTAGGATGGTGGAGTGCTAGGGTAGGGTGTGGGGTAGTGAGTTCTGGCAGTGGTATGATAATTAGTATTAGGGGTGGATGAGGGTGGTAGCCTTGGTAGGGTGGTGTGGTAGTGGGGTAGGATGGTGGGGATGGTAGGTTTAATGAGGCTAGTGGGGTCAGGGTGTGGTATAGTGATTTAAGGGTGGTGGTGGTAGGGTTAAGGTGGTGGGGTAGGTTCATGAGTGTAGTGGGGTAAGGGTGGAGCAGGGTAGGGTGGTAGGGTATGGTGTGGTAAGGGTGGTTGTGGCAAGGGTGTCCCTATTCACCCCGTATTAGGTGACATTTACCTGAAAAATATTTAAAAAATTGTTATAAAAATTCCTGTCAAAATTTATAAATAATCTTTTAATAGAAAAAGTTGTAGGACCTAAAAGGCTAGGTCCTGGTGAATTTCCAGCACATTTTCTAAAATAGTGGCTGTGGGAGCAGGAAAGTTTTGACCACCCCATTTTTTAGAAAATTTTATTTTGGACACCCTGTATCCTAAATTTATTCTTTAACATCTGCTGAACCATTTTCTAAACACTGTTTGATTGCGCTTTCAATCTGTGGAAAAAAAAAGTGTTTTTAAATCAAATGTGAATAAATAAGATTTCAAAAACTTTTCTCATTTTTGTCCCTATTCACCCCTGCAACCTGCGTCCCTATTCACGTACCCCATTCTACGGTATATGAATTGATATTGTATCCCCCATCCCAAAATGTGGAGGACATGTCCCCCTCCCCCCGGCCTCCGGAATTGACGCTCACACTTGTCATTATACTTTTTTTAGAAAAGTGGGGGGGATGAGGCTGTCCCCCTCTTGCGTCTACTCAAAATTTTCGGATTCCCCCCTTGTCTTACTCTTCCAGAACTTTGTTCAATCCCCCTCCTGGTTCAACAAAAAAATTTGCATTCCCCCCTCACCCTAAAATAATTTCCCCCCCTCAAAACGCCCATTCCCCCCTGTCGTAAAATAAACGATCGCTCCCTTTTAAAGGGCATTTCATGATCCACAGCATCATCCCCCCACTTTTCTCAAAAAAAGTTGAGATTTTTATATCACTGGAAACCTCTGGCTACATAATGTTTTCTGTACAAAACATTTCTTGCAGATTAATTCGTTTAGCAAAGATATCGTGAAATTTGAATTTTGTTCTGTTATACCAGAACGAAATTACAACACATTGTCGACTATGGAGCAGTGTAATACATAAGGCCCATGAAAGTCAATTCCGAGTTTATCGTCCCTTTTTTTCCTTTTTTGGTGAGGTGACTTTTTCATTTTTCATTATTTCATCAGATTTCATTATTGACCTAAAGTGCGTGTTGATTTAAAGCCACACTCATGACATGTTATTTATAAACATGTTTTTATATGGGTAGCGACTAGAAAAGTTAGAAAAGAGCCTGGTTTTGGTTCCAAGTTATAAATTTATATGTTTTACAAACAAAAATATATGTTTCCAATTGCTAAAACTGGTGAAAACCCTGATACTTTGAAAATAATGAATTATTTTGGCATTTTGAAAATTTGACGGGTGTTTTGGTGTCCAAAAGTGACGCTTAGGCGGGGACGATAAACTCGAATCGACTTTCACGCGCCTAAAGGCCCTTCGCACTTGATTATTAGTTTCCTGTTTACCGCCCGCATCCAAAATTGAAAATCTCAAAATAATTAATTATTTTAATTTTATTTCTAATTTTCTCCTCTAAAATAACTTTCAACTATACTTATACTTGCCATTTTCTGACTTTAATAATATCAACAATAATGATGAATGAACAAAGAGTACAACTCGTCCACCTTCACTTATTTATAAAATCAAATTATTGTTGTGAAATAATTAAATGCCCGCTCTAGTCAAAACGAGTCAATAGTTGCTTGTAATATAAAGATAAATAAAGAAAATTAAAAAGATAATTAATAATTAAAAGTCACCTCGTCCCTTTTTCAAAATCTTTAACAGGAAACCTAATAATCAAGTGCGAAGGGCCTAATCATGCTTATACACGCAAACGCAAAATCGGAATCAACTGAAATCTTGGGAATAAGCTTTTTTCGTGGATATCTACTGACAAATATCATAAAAAGGGGATTGCTAGGATCACGAAGTGACGAAATACTCCTTTAATTATCAATATCATAAAGTTACACCTTTTTTTTTATATCTCAGACTCAAAGTTACACTATAATAATACTTACATCGTACTCTGAGCTGCTGTTTATAGCTGAAACCTTGCAAACATGAATGAGAAAGCGGTATGTGTATGTGTATGAAGTCAAAGCTGGTAATCACGACTGGTGTAATTGTAACCAAAAAAGCTGATACGTCAACGAAGCGTTAGCCTCTTAAATTAGCCAACTTTCCTCTTGGAAGCTATAGGTACGATTCGGAGAGGCTATTTTAGTCATAAAGTTGCAGTAAACGGTAATAATTCGTTCAATTCACACTAACACCAACTTGCGCTGAGTGTGAATGAATGACGGATTCTGATGTCAATATGATTTGTGTGGCGCTGGAGCTTTAGCACCCTAATACTTTCACACCCGTACGATTTCGTACACCTTTCACTTTCGTCCCCTTGTTTACCTTAAAGGCCCATTCAGTGATTTGATCATCCGGACGATCGTAAAAATCATCATTCAAAATTCAGATTTTGGTACCTATGTCATTGTCATAGATGTACTAATATAGCCTCCGAGTGGTTCAGCCGAAAGCTGTGTATTTAAGACAAAATAAGACATTTTACACAAATCTGTAATTTAGATACTGACAGTATCTAATTAGATACATGTATTTGAATGGGGCTTCAACTTCGTCAGTACTGCTGTTTTCTTCGTTTTTTGCCAAATTTGTCATTTCAAAAATACCAAATGACAATATGAATGACTTAGGCTTAACCTTCACTTTTAAGCAATTTATAAACAATTTTATTTCTTTTACACTTGCGATCCCTATCACTGAATGGGTCTTCAAGGGACCACGTTCATTATTAATGCCGGAGGGGCGGGTGAATGTTTAACTTTAAGGTGGATACCTAAAGCCTCATCGTGGATAAATTTCACATACCCCTGTTATTTTTAAACTGAAATAAAATAAAATGATGAAATCACATAACCCCCAATCAAACTATTATTTCAACAATTCCAACTAGGCCCACATCGTCCAGACAATCAATGTAGTTGGAATGTGTCCCAGTCTCTGTGATTGAATAATGGTTTGATTAAATCCGGGATTAAATCTTGTCAATTTAAATAGTTACTTGTTCAAATAAAATGGAAACTATTTATTTAGATGTCCGTTCAAAGTGATAATCAAAATGAACAATAGGCGTATATCTCATCAAAACGAATAGTTACGGGATTAAAAAATATTAAAATGAGTAGGGCCCGGGGGGGTGGGGATTATATTCAGAAAAACAAAGTGTATTAAAAAAATTCTATCCAATTTATCAGAGGAAAAACCACAACATCAACTTGTATGGTGCCTAGGCATGAGTGTTGTAATACCCGTGCCATGAGCACAAAGCATGATGCCCTGGCATGCATGACTTGTCAGATTAGTCTTTACTTATTTTTTATTTGTATAGGCCTACTGCGCCAAAAAAGTATCTTTACACTTGGAAAAATAATCACAACTTCAAAACTGAACCATATTGGGGTACCGTACTTTTTAGTATATGTGACATGATCAAGGGGAATGAGTCGGACATCGCTAATATTGATTTTGAGATATTGGCAAAGAAATTGTTAAAATTCTTTTGTTTTATATTGTTTTCAGCGATTGATAAATTAACATAACTTCGCAAAGAAAAGTTGTATCAACATTGGGTTTTCAGTTTCTGAAAGCTCTAAGTGTCCGTTTTAGAAATATGTGTAAAACTCATTTTTGAGCAGGGTCGACATGTGACTCATTCCCCTTGATCATATCACATATTTGTTTTTTAATAGATGCACTATCTGATTCTGCACATTGACACCACAATGAATCCAATGTGACCTCAAGAAGTAAAGTTACAAGCAAGTTATTTTGTTTCAGTTTTCTTTTGTTCCTTCTGTTTAGTATAAAGGCACGCATAAATTAGCCATTCACCACTCAAACCAGATGTCTAGTCCGTGGAGTTTAGAATAGGCCGCTTGTGACTTTTAAAACTGGACCTTCACGGTCTAATCAAATGCTTGGTACTTTGCTTCTTGAAGTCACATTGGATTCAATGGGGTGTCATAATGTGTCGGATTAGATAGTGCATCAATTGAAACTTACCCTAATATGGTTCAGTTTTGAAATTGTGATTATTTTTCCAAAATTGTAAGGATACTTTTTTGGCACAGTCGCAGTATATATTGTCCTTCACACAGTTTTGTCTAACCTATTCGGCCTTTATAATATATTTATGTATAGGTTAATAATGTTGTTAAACTTGCTTTTCACAATGTCCAGCTTTGCCTTTCCTTGTCCACTAACTCGCCCGCTGTTCACCTTTTTCACTTTATTGTTGACAACTCCTTTTTGCCCACTATAAATATAAAAATACCGAGTGAATTAAATTGAACGTAAGTCGAAAAGTAGACATCAGAATTAAAAAATTTAAAAAGTAGCGCATAGCCTATTTTATTCTGCATCACATACTAAAATTTTATTTGATTCGATTGACTGGTTCCGAAGAAATTAACGATTACATAATGCCCGCATCAATGCAGTTAAGTTTGATCATAGGCGCTTTTTTACTCGAGCGCCGCTTCCTAACGTTTATGTATGTATCTCATTGAATTGGAAATTAGCCCATGATTTTATAACCCGACGGTGTCATATTATTCATGCTTTCACTGAAGATGAATAACAGTTCAAAACTTTGATTTCTGCAATTGGAAGTTTTCCAACTTTGATTCTTTAGGTTGGGCAAATATGTTACATTTTAACTTTCCACAGAACATTTGAGCCAAGAAAGACAATAATCAAATGCTTACAATTTGTTATTTTTGATACCATGCAACATTAATGTTGAAGTTTTAAAAGATTTAAACTTTGCATTACAATTTCAACTGTTACTCCAAAACTTTAATGTGTGTGAGAAATTTTTAAGCCAACTGGAATTCTTTAATGCAGTAATTCTTCATGCAATATTTATTTCAACATTAATGAAAAAATATATTTACAAGTACCGATCGTCATCTTACATGTACATAGTGCAAGTTTTAATTTTCAATATCGTGCAGGTGTTCAAATTTAAACAAAACCTAATTAAATGTTTTGCGAGAAACAGATTGTTTAAAAACAACGAAAAGGATTTCACCGAACAAAACACAAAGCCCATTGACAGTTAAGCACTATATTGTGCATTGTGTTGAATGATATTTCTTTCAAACTTGGAATGAAAGGAATTGATGCATGCGTTATGTAATCGCTCATTTCTTCGCAATCAGTCAACCGATTCCAGTAAAATTGACGTATAAGATGGGCTACACGCTGATGTTTAGATTTTTGGATTCAAATGTATATTTCTCGACTTACGTCCAAATTCATTCGCCCGGTAATTCTTTCTGAGACACCCCGTATACCCTCCTTTTGCCCCTTGCACATTAAACATGTTAAGTCAACTCACCATCTTTCTGCTAACTCGCCTTTCACCCTTGTCCACTAACTTTCAGTAACTCGCCTATCCCTTAACTCGCCATATTATATACCCAATCCGGCAATCCCCATAATAATATAATGTGTTATATTAATCATGATTTAGGCTGTGCAATAATTATGAGCCGGGGGGGGGCAAAACTTCAGATGGCTTGCTAAAATTGCTTCCCCTTCCTTCGGCCTGCCAAAATTGCCCCTCCCCCATGGCATGCCAAAAATCTTTGCCCCCCCCCTTTACACATGCCAAATTTTTGGGATCCTGAAATGGGCTGGAGTATGTTGCAAGCGCAGCGAGCAGGAAAATTTGCATATTTAAGCGTTTTATCTAAAATGTGTTCCATGAATATGTGCCAAAAATTGCCCCCGCTCGGCTTGCCAAAATTTGGTTGCCCCCTCCCTTTTGGCTAGCCAAAAATTTCTTGCCCCCAATTCAATTTTACTCTCCCACCAGGGCTCATAATTATTGCACAGCCCCTTAAGCGTAATTCAGTACAATTCACCTTTTCGGTAAATCCCATAAGCCTTTGCGAGTACACCTAGCTGAGAGCTTATCATTTGACGTCATGACGCCTTGCAATGCGCAGTAACGATGTTCAATAAACGATGCGCGCATCGGCGCAGATCTTCGTGATGTCAAATGATGAGGTCTCAGGTGTACTCGCAAAGGCTTATGGGATTTACCAAAAAGGTGAATTGTTATATGATGCAGGGCCCGTACGTCCGTGTCTAGAGAACGGCATTTTTGCCGCAGCTCTGTGGACTATGACCATGATGACATAAAGGGCTATCATTTTCTTCGGAAGGGGTCCCAAATTTACAAAAAGTCAGCGTCAATAAAATTGCGACCCTCCTATTTTGGCAACAAACATTTTATGAACCCCCCACACCGATACACCTTACCCCTAAAACAGGCTAAAATTGTTTAGAAATCAGACTTTTTTAATAAAATAAACGCACTTTCTGTGGTCATCTTGTGACTTTTCTTTCCAAAAATTTATGACCACCTCCCCACCCCCGTATATTTGGGACCCCCGGGATGATAGCCCTTAATAAGTAAATATATAGGGCCTAATTAGTCCTTGGTTTCTGATGTTTTTTTATTTTTTTTGTATGTTGGAGTCCTCGAGTGGATCACAACTTGAAGTGCCCCTGTTCCTTTATTACCCGGCTTTATTAGCGGTAAAAGAAGGGGCGAAAGTGTGGTTATAGCAGAACCGCGCGAAAGTGAAAGTGCTTGGGTGTGAAAGTGTTAGGGTGCTAAAGTAATAGTGTGCCGGTGCATAAACAAAAATGATGTGTCAAGTTTTGTTTATACCTGATCGTCTTTGTGGATAAGCGAATCGCACTTTCATTATGCTCCGTATGCAAAAACGGCTTCTTTTGTGCACACTGAGCATGCGCGCGACATATTTTTCTACAACAGCGATCAAGTGTAAACTGAGAGTAAACCATACACACTCCCCAACGATTTTGCACAGTCGTGATAGCATGCATTAGGATGATTAGGAGAAACTTCAAGGAAAAAGAAGACTGAAAGTAGTCGTTTCAGGTAAATGCCACCTTTTTGTCACCTTGCCCAAGTCTCAATATTTTACCTGTATTTTGTATCGTATATATACATGCATAAAATACATACCCACAATCCCGCATGTCATGCCTGTTGTATTTTTATTAATCAGTCAATGACAATGCAATGTCAGTAAACTTATAAGCTTAAACTTTAAAGCTTAAACTTTAAGCTTAAACTTTATTCAGACTAGCATGCAGCATTATATGCATGTATGATAAACTAGAACTAAGTCTTAGTAGTAGTAAGAGTATGAGCGGCGTGAGCCGCGAATATTCTTACAAACTAGTACTAAAGTAGCACCCACCAAAATACTCTTATAAGTGGGAGGTGTGCTCTTATAACCATCTGTCTTGGTCTCAAACTTGTCATCAACTCCATTTTGTTTATCTATAAACCTGTCACCAACTGCATTTCCTTTACATTTCACAATCTGAGTTGATCTACATGTAGGGACAATGCAGATAATTGGGTAATTAATTAATTGGATGGGTCTGAGGGAGCAAGGTAGATGGTCATTGTATGTGTCTGGATTTATAGACTGCGTTTGACAGTTTAGTTGTTGCGTGACAGCCTTGATTCCTTCATACATTCATTTTTCATTCATCACATTATTTTCATTCATTATTTTCTTTCCTATCTTTCTTTCTTACTTTCATTCGTTCTTTTCTTCTTCCTAATCCTATGCATTTCTTTCTTTCCTTTCAATCTTTCTTTCTTTCTTTCTTTCTTTCTTTCTTTCTTTAGTGCTGCTTTTGATAGGGTAGATCATACAATTTTGCTGCAAAAGCTTCATTACCATGGTATCAGGAATAATGTTCTTAACTGGATTAAAAGTTTTCTTTCAGATAGAAAACAGAGAGTTATCTTTGGCGGAGCTAAATCTGATTGGGCTTCAGTTACATCGGGAGTTCCTCAAGGTTCTGTTTTGGGGCCCATCTTGTTTCTGTTATTTGTAAATGACATTAATGAGAACCTGTCCACTCCCTTATTTCAATTTGCTGATGACCATACACTTGTACGTTCTATTCGCACTTTTGAGGATCACCTTGCTCTGCAGAAAGATCTTGACAGAATTCACAGGTGGACCATTGAGAATAATCTCCCCCTTAATGCTTCTAAGTGTGCTGTTGTTCATTTTTCGAGGTCTAGGGCTTGCAGTCTTTTTACATACAAGTTAGGTGGTATTCCAATTAAGGTTGTTGATGAGTATAAACTACTTGGTGTTGTTTTCAACTCTTCCTTATCGTTCACTTCACATGTTGATAATATCTGTAAAAGGTTTCTCGCCTAACTGGTTTTGTCATCAGAACTTCTCGCCATATGCACTTCAGTGCTCTTCTGCATCTATTTAAAGCATTGATACTCCCTCATCTTACATACTGTGCTGTAATTTGGAATCCTTGTCAGACTGGCCTGCTTGATAGGTTAGATAAGAGTCAGAGAAAGATTTCTAAAGTCTTGATGTATAGGAAGAGGTGTCCTTCTGATCTTTCATATGAGTCTAGATTAGACGAATTTGGATTACTTAAAACATGCAACTTATTTGATTTGTTAAGGTTGATCTTCTGCTTTAAATTGATTAATGGAATTGGTCCTTCTTCTTCCTTTTGCCAATTTTTCAAGCCTTCTAAGGTTAAAGAGCTTAGATATCTCCACTGTAGTTCTCATACCAATGCCTTTTTCAATTCTGTTTTTGTTTCCTTTCCACGCTTGTGGAATGAACTTCCACTGATGTCCGCTCTGCCCTCCCTTAACTTGTTTAAGGCAATGTGTAAAGAACATTTTATGATGTAATTATGTAATTCATATGCATGTATATCTAAAAATGTTTTGGAAACTTACATAGTTCCAATAGTTGTATAATTTGAGTTACATGTAGGCCCACTCTAAGGTAGTAACATTGTTCACATGTGTATTAATTTATTTTGCTGCCGCGGCCTATCTTGTGCTCTGTTGACACATCCTATGTGCATATGTTATGTCTTAGAGTGTTCACTCTTTTGAATGTATTATTATTTTTATATGTACTTATAATCAGGAAAGAAGAACACATTGTGTTTGGACTGTTTAGTCTATTTCTTCTTTCCTGGATTGTCATTTAAATTGCTTTTAGTGTTTTTTTCATGTTTGTAATTTATGACAATTGAAATAAATATTATTATTATATTATTATTTCTTTCTTTCTTTCTTTCTTTCTTTCATTCATTCATTCATTCATTCATTCATTCATTCATTCATTCATTCATTCATTCATTCATTCATTCATTCTTTCATTCATTCATTCATTGAAAATCCCAAACTATTATTAAGGGTATCTTAGCTTAACCAACTAGGTCCTTCATACATGTTTCAAACATCAGTCAACTATGGTACATCTGTTGTCACTGCTACTAATTGAAAGGTGGTCTCTTAACAAGAATGATCTGGTTTAGTTTTGTATGCGAGGTGAAGGACAGAGTAGATGCCTAATTTGCAAATCCAAAAGGGTTTTACACTCACCTATGTTTACAACATCAATCTGTCTCAAAATTAAGTATGTCACATATCTGTTAATTGTCACTTACTACTATAATTGAAAGTGTTCTCTTATTTATTTATTTATTTATTTAAACTTTCTTTAGGCAGGGTAGCCCCTTCAATGACTAAGCACTGATTTCCAAGGAGGCCCTGCAAGTACATAACATAGTTAAAACAACATAGTAAAACCAGAGAAGATGATAAAAGAGGAGGTCGCTCGCTGCCCACATCAAATAAATAATGTGTGTATCCGCCTATTGATGGAAACAATGATCTAATCCGATTGATCAACTAATACGATAAGTGGCTTTGCGAGTCACGACTGTCTAGCTCTAAACAGCGCATGCCCGGATATCAATTTGTGACGTCAGTTGACCGCGAAATATAATTTCTGTATTGTTTGGCATGACCGACTGGTAAGGTTGACCCAAGATCCCTGTGAAGAAGACCCTCATTTTGGATCCAAATAGCATTTTTGGACACGTTTGGACACAAAACGGGAGTATATGGAGAAACTGACACGAGTTTGAATAACTGATTGCACTAGTTTTAAGTTTCCGGCCGTGTGTCCTGAACTCGCCACCCTTAGCGTTACATGACAAATATTATGAATTTTTACACCAACCGGGTTTCTAATTAGATTATCTCGACAATCATCAACCCTAAACTAGCAAAAGTATACATTTTTGGAAAGCTCAAGGCATAAGCAATTCAAATATATACATTTCAACTCATTATACAGGGTGACCTGCAAGTTATACAGGGTGGAATAAAAAAGATTTTGATAAAAAAATGGGTCACTCAATGCATTGCTTATTACCAACTTACAGTAATAAACTGGAAGTAAACAACATTCATTTGGTTAGAGGATATGGAGAGCCAACTGACTTAGAAACCAAAATCACAGCTGTTTGGTAATCTAGGAATATAGGGTGTCCCAAAGTATGTTAGATTTTTTACAATTCAACATATTTTGAACCTAAACATTTTCCCCTAACCCATACAGAAAAAATATGTCCATATTTAGATTCCTCGTCAAATTTCCTTCAGAAAATCTATACTTTGACTATGATAGGATAAGTAATTAAAATTTTACAGTAACTTTTAGATTTTGAAGACATCTGCATTACTTACTACAGTGTTTAATATGACAACGGGTAGTTTTGTATGGAAAAGTTTGTATTTTCTAGACTAAACCAATCATAAATTATTAAAAACAATTAGTAGAATTGTTTAGCTGTAAGGCCATGAGTGTTTTAGATGCTAAATAGAGTCCAAATCCAATTTACAGCCTTTACAGAAGCAGATTAGGCACTAAAAATACAAATCCCATAGAGTTTGTGTGTACCACATCCCCCACCACCACATCCCCCACCACCGCCATCCTGCCCATTCTGAATTCTATGAAACACAGTGTCAGTATTAAAAAAGTTCAAGTATTTCTTTTTACAGGGTTGAAAGTGCATTTTATTTAGCAATAAAATGAGACCACAAGCATGACAATACCTTCTTGCTTGACAGAGATATCATCATTTGTTTTGAGTCGACTTTGGCAAAATGTAACGTCGCCACCTTTTTTTGGTGGCGGGCTCAAGACACACAACCTTCCGTAAACTGCCGCAAATATTCAAATGCTTATCATTTAAATTTCTTTTCCTTTGACCTTATATTAATTTTACTGGAAAATTAATTATGCTTGACTTTCCATAACTTAACAAAACTTTTGATTTTTTTAATGGGAGTTGCGTTATATATGATGCTTTTTCACTTGTTTAAACATCATGGTCACCCTGGTTAGTATTATTTGTTTTAAAGAAAAAAAAGCATGATTTGACTGCTTGAAATTGGGAATTTAACGATGTACTTCCGTGTGGGAATATTTTCTCCACTAAGAGAACTACCGAATCAGTCGAGCGTGTGTCGGATGAACAGATTACCACAAAGGAAGCTTCAAGTGGTATTTTAAGTACCCATAACAAAGAAAAGTGAATGGAGGTTAACTGTGGGTAATCGGATTATATGTTCGAGCGATCTCCTCTTTTCTCATCTTCTCTGGTAAAACATAACATAATTAATACAATACAGCAAAATGTGAGATGCAGATTTGTACAATGATAATATAAATTAAAACTAATTTACATGACATCACCATGTACAGTGATAACAACATTTTACAAAAATATTATTTCAAGGCAGGTTTTACAAATGCAGCATTCTTAAGTTGGAAAATACTCATGTTATCAAAGTTATTACAAATACTAACAGGAAGATTATTCCAAAGTTTAACTGCTCTCATTTGGAAAGTGCGCTTACCAGCATTATTATTCCAAGATGGTTCATGTAATAAATTAAAAGTTTGACTTCTGGTACCTTTTGAATGAACAGAGTGCATGAAGGTAAACTGAGATGAAAGATAAGATGGAGCAGTACCTTTAAGACATTTAAAGATTAGAGTTAACATGTGATTATTCCATCTGTCATTTAGTTTAACCCATTTCAAAGAATTCATCATCTCATTAATTGGACATCTTGGGTCAGCAGACAGGATTATACGTGCTAATCTGTTGTGAAGAACTTGAAGTGCACTTGAGAGCTCATTTGAACAATTAGACCAGACTGGACTACAGTAGTCAAAGTTGGGCATAACAATAGCATTTGCAAGCATAATTAGGATATAATTAGGAATATAATATTTAACACGTTTTATAACACCACATCTTTTGGAGATATCTGCTGACAATTTACTTACATGTTCTGACCAAGACATAAAAGAATCAAAAACAACACCAAGGTATTTGAATTGATTAACACGCTCAATATAATCATTGTTGTAATACAAAGTGATATCATTAAATTTATCAAGAATATGACGTGTACCAAACACCATGTTCAAATTTAGTTTTCTTTACATTTAAAGTAAGATTGTTAGTTTGAAACCAGCTAGCTATTTTAAGTAAGTTTGATTGAAGCTCAGATTCAAGAATAGTTGGATTATCAGAAGTACAAAGAAGTGTTGTGTCATCTGCATACATAGTACATTTACAGGTGACATTATTAGGAAGACTGTTTACAAAAATGATGAAAAGAAGTGGCCTAAGTATTGAGCCTTGAGGAATACCAATATTTATATTACTAAAATCAGAAATACAAGAATTAATATTTACAACCTGTGATCTTCCACTAAGATATGATTTAAACCACTCTAACGAACATCCAGTAATACCATAATCACAAAGTTTATCAAGCAGGATGGCATGATTCATGCAGTCAAAGGCTTTACTTAAATCAAGGAAAATTGCCCTGTTGCACGACCTTCATTCATGTTGTTCAAAATATAATCTTCAACATCAAGTAAAGTAGTAGTGGTAGAGTGATTGGCACGGAAGCCAGACTGATTAACTGAGAGAGACCATTATTGGTTAAATAAGAATAAAGTTGATTGTGAACAGCTCTTTCAACAATTTTAGAAACAATTGGAAGAACAGAAATTGGTCTGTAGTTTCCTACATCAGATTTATCACCAGCTTTGAAAATAGGGGTAACTTTAGCCCTTTTCCAATCTGCTGGGAATATGGATGTACAAAGAGACAAATTACAAATATATGACAGAGAGATACATATGTACGGAGCTGCTAATTTGAGCAGCTGAACGCTGAAATTGTCCAGACCAGGTGACTTATTATTAGGCAATTTACAAATATGATCATAGACAAAATCAGGAGTAATGTAACTGAAGTTAAAATTACTCTTTGGTTTAGATACATTTGGTGAACAATTATTATTTAGATCATGTGAATTAATATTATTAAATTTATCTGCAAGATGAGTACCGATTGAAGTAAAGTACTCATTAAAAACATTTGTGGTTTCTTTAGGTGATGATGTAAAGCCATTCTCAGTTTTAACACTTGAGGTTGTTGGACAAGATTTGTTAGGAAGAAGTTTCTTAAGAGTAGACCATAATTTCTTTGAGTTATGAACATTATTAGCAATAGATTCAGAATAAAATCGTTTCTTAAGATAGTAACGCATGTTGTTAGCTTTGTTACGATATGATTTTGCTTCTTGCCAATCATGAGGGTCATTTGTTTTGTGTGCTTTGGCATAGAAATAATCACGATCCTTACATAATGTGAGGAATTCACTGTTGACCCATTCTGGTTGTGAGCCCTTAACACGCTGTTCTTTGACAGGGGCATGGGTATCACAAACACTATTAAACAAATCTTTCCACACTTCCCAAGCTTTATCAACATCATTATAATTATACACTACATTCCAATTTATATCACTCAGAGATTTTTCAAAGTCATTTTCATTGAACTTTTTATATGATCTTGATTTTGTCATTTTAGGCAGCGACTTAATTTGTTTGTTAACTTCTGAACAAGATAAATAAGTGAGTGGTCACTAAGACCAAGGCTGTGGACACCAGAGGTAGTTATAGTCTCTGGCCTAGAGACAAATGCAAGATCAATAATAGTGTTAGTCTTTGGAGTAATCGAGTGAAATCATTAATAAGCTGGCTAAGCTGAGAGTGATTTGCCAGACCAGAAATTTTTCTTGAAAGAGAAGGTTTTGAAATATCAAGGTTAAAATCACCAAGAATAAAAATATCATCATAAACAGTCGGAAGCACAATTTTGGAACATGGAATCAATTTGATCAAGGTAATCTGCTTTTGCATCAGGAACACGATACACCGTACCTAGAATAATTGGTTTTGTGTGAGGGAGATAAATTTCCACCCATAATGCTTCTACATCATTAATAAGAAGATCTGTATTTTCTTTAAAGTTAATACAATCCTTAATATAACAAACAATACCTCCATGTGTAAGATGTTTTCTGTCAATTCTACACAAATTATAATCATTAATTTTAACTTCAGAATCATCAATATCATTAGACAACCAAGTTTCTGTTAAGCACATAATATCAATATCATTATTGTGAAGAAAAATATCAATGTAATCAACTTTGTATCTGAGGCTTTGTATATTAAGATGAGCAATTTTTAAACCTTTACCAAGAATACAATTCAGATCAACAAAAGGCTCATTACAAAAAGGAAGCTCGTTCAAACAAGTCCTATAGAAACAAGATTCACACCAGAAAGAGGTATTTTCGTCACAATCAATATCAATACAACTTCTATGAAACAATAAAGAACACTGGATACATGAAAAAGTTTTCTGCACAGGCATAATTTTCCTAGAGCATGTGCCACAGGTATTGTTTACAATAGAGACATTTTCATGAACATTATTTGGTATGTCATTTACATGAACATTATCAAAGTTCTCTTCTCGTATGGAAAGTTCTCTTCCAAAAAGATACAATGCAGTTCATATTGCATTGTACAATTTAAATATGGAAAATTATAGCACTGCTGGGAAAGGGTACGGTGTGCTACTAGAAGAATAAAATGCTGGGGCCCGTGGCGGGTGTGGGGGGGTGAACTGAAGGGCACTCATATACTTTCAATTGAAAAAAAGTTTGTGTTGTCAATTTCATTTGTCATCCTCAAGCAGGCCCTCAAAATTGCACACCCTAAACACTGATCTGGAGCATGTGAAAAATGAAAATACCAACCTGTGAAGATGAAGCACTGCGCAGTCGCACCAGAAACGCTAGCAGTGACCACCGGCAAGCCGATATATATATCGATCACTCCACCGCTTTGCCCAAGCAGTGCCCAGCATTGCTTGGAGTTGAATTCAAATAAACTCGGAGCGGTGGGCCACTCTGATGTATGAGGACAAAATACGATTTTGGAATTGGAGAGGTGCTGAGTGGCTTTCATCAGAGTCATGTTGCTGCTGCTCAGCGATGTGCGGTCATGTGCCGCTCTGCTTGCAAACAAGTGCAAGTGGCATGATAAATCGTCACACCGGAGTCAGCGGCAAGCGGCAGAAAGTGTGAAACCACAGACAAGAAAGTATATACCGGTACCCAGCATTATGCTGGTTTCATACTTTCTTGCCACTTTGAAGATTTTACTTCACTGCGCAGTCGCACCAGGAACACTAGCGGTGACCAGCGACAAACTGATATACATGTATCAATCACTCCACCACTTTGCCGCGCAGCAGCACGCTATGAGAACAAAATACGATTTTGAAGCAGTGCTGAGCGGCAATGGTGGCTTTCAGAGTCATGCCGCTCAGCGGTGTGCCGCTCCACTTGCAGACAAGTGCAAGCGGCATGATGAAGCGCCACGCCCCTCAGCAGCAAGCGGCAGAAAGTATGAAACCAGCTGATATAGGACCCTTTTTACTGACCAATAATATTTAGGCACCCACCCAGCTCTTACTGTCAAGACTGTCATTTTCCAGAAAAATATGAGCTTTCTTCTGTTACCAAATGCCAGTTTTGATATGGTGGATGAAGCTATCAATCGGGGATTACGTCACAAGTATAAAGCTGAACTTATACTTGATCGCTTTTGCAGAAAAGCGTTTCTTACGCATGCTTAGTGTTTACTTTTTTCAGAGTCAAGCCGATGAATCGATACAAATCACTGCGTCATCGTTTTTGCAATGACGCATGACACTTGAATGCATCAACCAATCATTTCCAACCAACTGGATCTATTAAAATCTACCTTTCTCGATTATTAACTTTCGGTTATGAGCAGGATGTTCTAATATTTTGTCATGGCATTAATTAATATTATAATTGTCTGCAATCACTATCGCCGTGATAAGTTTATGCAAAAGCAATGAGCGATGCATCGCAAAATTCTTTTCCAAAAGTTGTACATTGCAATCTATCAGCGATCGAGTATAAATTCAGCTTTTTATAGAGCTGTCAAATATTTAAAGCTGAGAGGGCAAAGCATTAAAAATTAATTTAGGGGCTGTGACAGTGTGTAATAATTATGAGCCCTGGTGGGAGAAATTTTTTGTGAGCCAAAAGGGGAGGGGCAAGCTAAGAGGGGGGGGGGGGAGGACAAGGAATTTTTGGCACACATTCATAATCATGGGGCACCTTTTAAATAAAGGGTAGTTCTTTAATTAAAAAAACACCCCTTCTTCCATTAAAATTAGTGTTTTGCGACCCTAATCGCGGATCCGAGCGGATCCTCGTTTAGCTTTTCAAATCCACGCTTTCTTTCACACGGATGCTTACAAGTATAATTCTGATTAGACCCCCGGGCTTATGGGGTGCTGTATAAATACATGCGTATATTTTTATGCTAGTAATAACTTGCAAATTCAATGTCCAAATCAACTGAAATTTTGGAAAAAGGCTTTTTCTTGGATTATCTATTGAACCATGCCCTAAAAAGAGGATTATGCTAAAATCATGAAATACCGTAAAACCCCGTCTACAAGCATATAGAGTGCTTCTGATGAAAACTAAATTAATCCAGTCACCATTATGGAATTAGAGCAAATAAGTTACAGATCCAAGCACATACAAACAAGTATTATTGTAAGACCAATCTATTGAATTGGCATGTTTATGCATGTATCGTATTAATTAAACTTTCATCAAAAACACTATATATGCTTGTAGACGGGGTTTTACGGTACCTAATTGAATACATATAATTGCTGTAAATCTTTTTCTTTTGTATATCAGGTTTACCTATGTGCAACTAATACATATTGGAGCTATACCATGTCATTTCATGGCCCATCCACCAATCCAGGACTGATGAGTTTCCCCAGTGCACATGATGCTGATGACGGTACACATTCGTTGAGTGAAGAGCATACAAATGGTATGAAATATGATTTCATTACAAACAAAATCATGTGACAGGTTTATGTTTATTACATGTTTTTAGACCACTTGACATCATTGTTTATCTACAAAGGTGAGGGACGGGTCTATCGATATGCTTGAACGAACCGCTACACTGTTCAATGGCTTTCTTGTACTATATGAAATATGGTGGGCGATTTAAAATGCACATGTGCCCTGAGCAAACTACGATCCGTCACGCACACTGCAGAGCAAAGAACGATGGAAATTGCCATATTAAATTGGCGCGCACACTGCTGGGCAATGACATCACATGTCAAGTAGTCTATAACTAGGCCTTATTTCAGCTCCTCTCAGAATTCTTGTTCAAATTAGGTAAAAATAACTAAAGTTTGTGTGCCCTTGCCCAAACTACTATATAATCTATCTTGCATTAATTAAAAAAGTTTTTACTTTGCACAAGAATATGGACCATCAGAGAAGATATATCTCACACTTCCAACAATGCATTTCTTCCCTATACCGATTTGCTATTCAGTCCAATATGGGTTGATAGTGACAAAAAATACCTCAATAAACAGAGCTCATCCAGATCTTGCAATTGAGGTATGTCTTGTCACTATTATCAAGCAATATTATACTGAATAGCAAATCAGTACACAAAAGAAATGCATTATGGGAAATGTATGTATGTTCTCTGATGATCATGAACCATTATTTTGGAAATTCCAGAAAAACATTTTTTGCTGAACCATGGAATGGTATCAGCCTACATGTATATTAGTGAATGTTACTTACTTACTTACCAACCTTTTGGTCTGAAATGGACATATATCTTTAAATGCCACAAAGGTATGAACCCCCAAATGGTGTCAAATGAAAGAGGAAGAAGTTTAAGAATATAATAAAAACATTTTCCCAGGGGTGGCACTCATAATAAGCCCTGGGTCCATATTTATATGGGTCCTTTTCATATCCAGCTGAAGTCTGAAGGTTTCAATTTCACAACATTGGTCCATCCGTCAAAAATAGGTATATGTGTGGCTGCTGACCAGATTTAAATGAAAATCTACGGTAATTTTAACATACCGGAATCAGATGAATGAGAGTCTGCACAGTTTATTAGTCATAATCTTGCTGGTGATGTGTTAGTTTTTTCTGTTCTCATTTCTAATTGTCTTTGCGTTAATAAGTGCAGTCAACCATTGTATTTTTGTTTTCTTTTGTTTCCCCCGTGCAGGAACTTCACAAGTACAAGTAAAAACATCTACCAGTACCAACAAGTCATTAGAATCACCAAAGCAAGATAACGCTACCATTACAAGAAAATATAAGTTGAGAAGAAAAGAAACTGAACTCAAAAGACAAAGAAAACCAATCAGGAAAGGGCACTTCATCTGTGAACATTGTGGGCTACTCTCCAAGTGCAGGACAACTGTTCCAATAACTTCTGTAAGAAAATGTATCAGCAACAAGAATTTGCAAAGAGATCCAGCCTCACAAGAGCAACCCATTAGTGGCACTTGTGTAAATTTGAAGAGTAGAAAATGCAAAAATATAGATGCTGATAGATTTAGTAATGAGAGTACAGTACAGGACATCAAGAGCATACAAGATACATCACAAAATATGATCAGGGCAGGTGTGATTGAAGCAGAACTAAACTCATACTTGTGTGGAAAGTGTCATCAAGGATTTGATAATATTGAACTTTTAATTGACCATGTTAGATCCTGTAAAAATTATAGTGTGTTGACTGATGCGGGAAATGAAGCCAATACATGTAGGAGTGATGAAAAGGTCACATCTGAGGCCAGCACAGAGATCAAATTGTGTCTAGAAACAGAATCTGATGTTCAGTTAAAAACACAATCTGAGAACAAAACATTGTCAGGGTCTGTGGAACAATCAAGCAAATTAAGCAATGACAAATTGAGAAACGACAATGGAAAGGGCATGTTGAAAACAAGGTCTGGTCGCAGAGCTGGATATTTGGTTGTTGGAAAGAGGAAGGCTAAAACAATTATCAAAAATAACAATGGGCGGAGAACTGGGAAAACAAATGAAAGTGATGAGGAGAATAAAGAAAGAGACAAAGGAATCGATGCAAATAATTTGTTAAAAGCAAGGCGAAAGGAAGGGACAAAAGAGAAATCAGACAACAAATTGCAAGTTAATACTACAAGATCAAGACAGAAGGCCAAAGATTTGGCAGAAAATCAAAATGAGATAATCAATGCTACAGATAATGATGAGTGGTTTCCTGAAAACGATGACGGCAATACAATAAATGAATCAACGAAGACGGACAAATCAAAATTAAAAACAAATCTAACCAACAAATGCACTATATGTCACAAAACATTTTCACAAAAGTCTTCCCTTTATAGGCATTGTAGTCTTGTTCATAAAGGCATCAAGAAACATGAATGTAAGACATGTCATAAAAGATATCAGCAGAAGCACAATCTGACAAAACATAAATGTATAGGACAGCATTTGCCAGTGTCTAATTCACTTCTTTGCATCATGTGTGGCAAACATTTTTCGAGTGCAGGCTCCTTGAAACATCATGAAAGAACTTTACACGCTGAATCTAAACAGTTTAGTTGTCCCACTTGCGGGCGAGCCTTCGCAAGTGCTGGAAACATGAGGGAACATTTAAAGGCGGTACATAATGGAAGGTCATACTTATGCGACCTTTGTGGACGATCGTTCTCATTCAAGAACAGCTATAATAGACATCAAAGATCCCACACAGGAGCAAAGCCATACAAGTGCCGGCACTGCGATAGAGCGTTTTCATCATGCGAAGGACGTCAATTACACGAGATGACACATGTGACAACAGAGAAAGTTCAGTGTGAATACTGTGGAAAAAGAATGAAGAATTTACTGTGTGTGTCATATCATATGAAGAAACATCATGGGAAAGATGAGAACAGAGGTTTTCAGTGTTACAGGTGCAGGACTAAGTATGATAGTAATATAAGCTTGGCAAAGCATATGGAAGAATGCCACAAAAATCAACTTGTATGTCAGTATTGCTACAATACTTTTAGTTCCAAATCAAATTTAAACCAACACATGAGAACACATTCTGTGGTGGTAGAGGAATCTATGATGTAGGCATATTATATTTTTGAAAAGTTTACAATGCTGGACACAATTATGACACGCCTGAAATATTTCTATGACCATGATAATTCGGTTTTAAACTATGTGTTTGTTTCACATGACCAACAAAATGTTGCAGATTCAAAAGTTTGTTTGCTTGTTTACTCAGAGTGGGTGTTGGCCAAGCAGTATTCTTTTTAGGGCTGTCATCCACAAGGTCTTTGTCGACAATGTTGTCGACAAGGCACATTTTCCCGACAGTCGACAATACTAGTCAAATTGTTGACAAGCAAGAAGGAACAAAAATGTTTACTAGGCATGTAGCAGTATGCTCCAGCATGGCAGCATCACACAATGATTGCGATGGCTAAGCTGCAAAAGTTTAATAAGAGAACAAAAATGGAATACTGCACCATCTCCCCAACCATCTTTTCCAAACTTCCCTTATTCAAGAGCGCATTTTATGTTTATGAGCAAGCATAGCGCATATTCAATGGTAATCCATACTTTTTCGGAGTATTTTTCATACTTTGTTTTTACTTTTGTGACGATCACAGTGTTTTGGCAGTCAGGACCATTGGTCAATTTAGTTGATCTGATTTGTTGTCTACATGTATGTCGACAACGTGTCGACGTCAGGATTTGTCGCAAAGCCAAAAGCTTGCCGACGACAGCCCAAATTCTTTTACAAGTTTATAAATACCCACTAGGTTTTTGTTTTAACTCAATTTACATTAAACATCAGTCTGCCTAAGTCCCATTTCAGTTTTAAAATGTAAATTGCCTAACACACAACTCTGCAAAGTAAATATATTGTTATCAAAGTTTTAATTTAGGTAAACAAATCGAGTAAACTACTCACGTCTTTAGCTTTCGCCATCTCGGATGATGGCTTTCTCAAAAGTGACTTGGTTCACTGCTTCTCCCGTGGAAAGCGGCTGTAGCCTCATTCCCAGAGTGTGATGGTACAAGCAGTGAGTCATATTTGAGTGAGTGGATTTGTTTACCTAAATTAAACCTTTGATAACCAAACCAATCCTACAGATGAAACTGTTCAGAAAATTATTGTTGTTTACCATCATCAATTTTTGGTCTTAATTTCTCTTCTTTTCATTGCCTTGGGATACCTGGCATATTTTGCCAGGTATCCCAAGGTACCAGTATAACATTTCACATACAGAGCTATGAGTTTAATCCTTTTAATATCATGTTAAACATTCTTACTCAAAAGATTGGTACAAGTATCTCATAAAAATACTGTTGAGGAAAATTAATTGAGCAATCATTTGAGTAACATTTTTTAACAGGGTATTAAACTTATAGCGCTGATACTATTACCTGATGATATGACTAATTATGAGTATCTTTACCAAGGTAATTTTTTGCAGAAAAGAGTTGAAAAATTGAAAGCCAAAATGGACCATTTTATTGGAAGAAGAATTCGTTTGGTAGGATGTAATAAATCACTTCAAATTTTCAATAAAATGGTTGTCCATGATTAATACAAGTGTTACTTTTAACTTGTAACTGGCATGTTAAAAGTTCAGCCAAATGATCTAGTCATGTCATTTCATATATCGCCCATGTGACTCGCACACTAATATGAATATTTTCACCAAGCTTCTAGTTTGAAGAGAAAAGGTGGATTAGTGAAAGCCTAATTTTAGCGCGTCTTTGACTCACAGCGTCATTTCCATTTGTAAATTTTACATAGTCGTATCCACTGGTGTTTTGTTTGTGTGATTAGATACATTGTGACTATAGTTACTTGTGCAGAGAACATGAATCATTAAACTCTTTTGTATAATTACACAGCATGTGATTGAATTTGTCATTTTGGTCAAAGTGTAACGCGACTAACGTGGAATTACCCTTAAGATGATTTAATTTAAAGCCACAACAGCAAAAGACATGTGAAAATGGGAGGTTAAATACAGTCCGTAAACAAGTTGGTCTAATGTTAGACCTGGTTTAACTTTGGAGGTTAGACTTTATTCTTTTCCTTTACTTCTAGTAAAGTCCAAAATTAAACTACACATGTATCTAATAGTATCTAATATTAAGCAAGATGTATTTGCCCTTAACATGATCTATGCTAATATAGAAAAAGGTATATGAATTCCAAAAAGTTACTTCTTCACAGGAATTATCTCCATAGTTAGACCAGGTCTGTTTTGTGCAGACAAACATAAAATAAGACTCAGCAGCACTATATATAATACATAGAACAAAAAAATCTTTATTTTTGTCAAATGTATATCAAATATACAAGTTCATGATTTTGTTAACATGGTAACAACAAAAATATTCTGCAAGTCTGTACTTTTGTCAGGAAGAAGAAAATAAAATGTTGAAATCAGGATTAATCTTGAAAACTAGCGTTGTATTATAGTCAGTATAGACCACTTGACATCACTGTTTATCAACAAAGGCGAGGGACTCGTCTATCGATATGCTCGAACGAGCCGCTACAGTGTTCAATGGCTTTCCTGTACTATATGAAATGTGGCGGGCGATTTAAAATGCACATGCCCTTAGCAGACTACGATGCGTACGCACACTGCAGGGCAATGACGCCACATGTCAAGTGGTAGACAATGTGACACAATTAATTTTGAGTTCTTGATGAAAACAGGCGATACATTCTACTTTGTTTTTAAAGTTAGAGAATCACTTGTAATGAAAAGTCCAGTTGTAATGAGGTTTGAAAGAATAATGAACAAAAATTGTCGCTACGTCGCTGCTAACCAAGACTCTGAAAAAGGTAACTTTTTAGGCAAAGAACAAAAATTGATTTTGAAAATTGTCAACATTAGACTCATTCTTTTTGAGTGTGTCACATGTGTTTATGCATGTTAGTAGACACATAATGTACATGTAGGCTGCATAAGGGACCGTTCATACACTTGTTAGAGGGGGGCCTGATGAAAAAAATTTCATCGCGAACATTTTTCGGGGCCCCCCTTTACAGACCTCAAAAATTTCAGGGCCCCCCTTTTTGACATGAAAATAATGGTTCAAGCCCATAGAAAAGCATATAAACTCAATTTTCCCTGGAAAAAAGTTGTGGTCTTTTTTTCAGGCCCCCCCTTAGGAGGGTCAACAAATTTCAGGGCCCCCCTTTTGCATCAGGCCCCCCTAACAAGTGTTTGTGAATGGTCCCTAAATATTATTAATTAGAGCTAAAACCACCTTCTCCTTCACTCCAAAGATTAAAACCAAACACACCACTAAGCCCTAACTAATGGCAACAAAGTTATAGTGCTCCTGGAGCACTGTGCGTCAACGAAAACTCAATTAATCTACACACCAACTTGTTTATTTTTTATAATAGCTCTCCTAATCCGAGACTGTTCCGCTTTGATAGTAAACTGACTTCCAAATAATTATCAAGCTATGTAACGTGACTGTGGCGTCAATTCTCGCTATTCGCAATAAGGGCGCCGCCAGCGGTTTGCGATGTATCATGGGAAAAATCGTGATGTATCATGGGAAAAGGTCGACATCAAGTCCGCATAATTGAATATTACCATGCTATTACATAGGAACACGTGACAATATTTTTGAGTTTGTCAATATATAGCGGTATTACCGCAAATCGATAGAAAAAAATTAATTGTGCACATTTCAAATCACATTATTAAGTATTATTGAGTATCGATTCGCGTGTAACACCTTTTTTTGACAAACTAAAAAAATATTATTTTTTCCTATGATACATCGCAAACATGGCGATGTCGCACCTTTTCTGATACATCACGTATTAAGTATATTGCCCGCCCCCCATTGTTTTAAAATTCAAATATGGTAGGCACATAACATGCATGACCCAGTTCTATTGTCATTTTGCGAGTGCGTTGGTTAACAGACTATCAATGAAAACTCATTTCAAATATCGCCTTGCTTACTGAGCTCTACATTGATTGGTCAGGCTGAGTAGCCGCTTACACAAGTCTTACACAAACGGCAAGACATAGTGAGACCACGGACGTGATATATAGAAAACTCGTCTGACATAGGATGTAAAAGTGAATTCCCACAAACTGCTGGGAACTGGAAGTCAATTTGCCTACAGATTGGAAGGGTCCATGTATCGGGTTTATTTAATGTTATATACATCTACATTACCAGTCGTTCTCCATGGACCCGAGGGAGGGTCTATACGTGTGTAATTCCTACTTGATTTCATAATAATGTCAACAAATTAAAGTTGAATGAAACCCCACTGCTCTTCTGGTTGATATAGCCGTATTACTCATGGAATTGTAAATTGTGATTGATGAAAGTGTGAAGTTTAAATTGTCATCAACCATTGTATGTTGTTGAATCTTAATACCTGGCCAGGCATGATGCATTAAACTGTTCATAGAAATCCATTCACAAAGTTGTCACATTGCTTTTTGTTTGTTACACAATGGGCTATTCTATTTGAAATCCATACACCACTGTCCATGGAAGACTTGACCATAATCGTTCAAACAGGAATAAAGTATTTCAAGTTGAGTTACCTGAATGGGCGACACCCCATTTGACGTCTACCCTGTGTGAAAGATTAATATAAGGTCATGTCTTCCATAGGGGGTGCATGGATTGCAAATGCAATGGCCCAATACTTGTATCCTCCTTCATTACTACCTTCAAACAGTTAATTATATCGACACACCCTCTCAAATCAAATCACATATCTGTTAATTAGCAGCAGACACTGCATTTTACTTTGTAACTGGATGCAGATTTAGTGCAGTGAAAACTTGTTAAATTCAAGACCCTGTTAATTTTTTGTTAACTAGGTTCCACTGCATACTGTGTGGATTACTCCCACCATCTACCCAGACCATTCTCTCTTTATATACGTCTAGCCCTTTTCTATTCACAGATTATCCATTGTATTCCTTTTGTTTGAAGTTCGTTGCCTCGACCATTACCTAGAGTAATGGAGGTAGCTAGCTGCCCAGAGACCGTTATCAACACAATAGCTCAAGATAACGGTCTCGGGCAGCGAGCTAAACAAAAGGAATACCATGGACATTCTAGAAACACTATGGAAAGGATCACAACATACATGTAGAATCTGAGTTGTTTACTAGTCTCAGATAGAATTTTGGAAAAAATGCATTTACAGCTCGATTTAAATGCAAATGTTACATGGCAAGAGAAAAATTATAGAGGGCTCCTGCAGTCCGTATAACAGTAATTCATATAACACCACTGGTGCTCAGTTAGATTTATGCAAATTAAATTTTAATTAGCATAACGAAGTAAATATTCATAAATAAAAGTAACCCGTTATGTTGAATGTAAACTCAGTACATGTATATAAACTTGCCATTGGTTTTTAGAAGGGAATCTGCCTTTATCCTTGCCCAACCCAAAAACGCTCAACGGTCCATGCAAATTAGCTGCTAGGCAAGAACCCCCGGGATACTACCCCACCAGGGGAGCTTCGCAAACTAACCTGCGGTACTCATTACAAGTCAAGAGGCTAGGGGTGCAAAGCCTTACTGTGACCTACCCATAATGGGGAGTACCATTGGACACAACGTTACTAGGTCTTTCAAATATCTGCTTATACTCACATTTTTCTAAGATATAAATTTCATGGTGTTGAAACAGATGGTAGTCAAAACTCTAATTTGCATTATTCATTTATTCATTAGAATAACAATGGTCACGCGGTGAATAAACTGCAGCGGATTAAAGCAAGTAAATAACCATAACCTACCAAACCACTTCAAATACAATTGTCAATTGAGATGTATTGATTTTATAAAATCACTTGCATTTGTCATTAAATAGACTCGCACGCAGGATACATGGGAAGAATATTACACTATCTCGAGGTGTTTTTATTTTGGGAAAAAACCCACAACTTTTACAAAATAATACATCAGTTTTTTCCATTTGTTTTTTTTGGAAAATGAATACACTTTTACAATAAATTCGTTTATTTTTGCTCTCGCCAGATATAAGATATGTTAAGCATGTTAGTCGCTGGAAGGCTCGACCCTTGAGTCTCGCCTTCGAGCGACTAACATCTCACCATACCTCAACAAGACACCAATTATCTATGGTAATGGTCTGTTTCTCACCCTTTATCTACTACATAATTTTATAATTTGTTACAGTTATGCCCCTTTGTCCTGGAAGGAGGCAGTATAGTCATGGTGAAATGCTGCTGACATAACATTAGAAAAGAGTCAGTACTGATTATTGCTCTGTGTACAATGCTATGGTCATTTAAACCTCATATTAGATTGTATACATGGAGCCATTTTACTTTGAGTAAAATGCCAAACTGAATGATAATTTACGTTTTATGCTAGAGCATTTGTGTATGTTTATAGTTGGCGTGCATTATAGACACAATGCATTTCATGCAAAATGAAAACAAATTTCACACAGAATGCAAATTATAGCAAAAACTTTTATATGTCTGTTCAAGGCAAAATATAAATCTAAAGTTAAACTAGTTTGCCCTCAATGACAGGCAAACCTCTTGTTCTGATCACTTTGTGATGACAGCATTATTAAATATACGTCTGGACACCTAATCTTCCAATTGTTGATCCTGCAGAGAAAACAATTCCTGTTGTCTTTGTGAGGCTCCATTGGGGAACTGATAGGCTGGTATACGTCGCTCTGCTAGCACTCTTGTAGCTAGATATAATAGTGGTATGAAGGTCACCTTACCACTTAGCCAACACTGTGGATGATAAAAAAAACAAAGCTTGGATTGATAACAATGTTTGGTATAGTTTCATGTCCCACTGTGAGTGCAAAAACTTCTCATAATGTATAGCTGGTTCATGTAAGATGAACTTGCTTTACTTATGCATTCCTGGAGACTAATAACCCATTCCAAATTGGTACTTTGACATTTATTTATTTGGAATTTCATTCATTCATAGGAAGTTTGTTCATTGTTATAATTCGGCTATTGCTTGCCAGTGCATATAAGATGTTCTTTCACTCGCAGAAAAAAGGGGAAACTTAAACATTCTTGCTGATGATCAATAGCTATCAATACATTTATAACGTTTTTGGTTTTTAACAATAATGCTAAGTCATGTGAACCACAGTTTAAGCTCATGACCCCACAGGTTTGGAACCCTGATGCTTTGCTGGTATAAGATGCATGTCAGCATCAATATTATGAATGGTAATATTTAGTTTCAGAAAGCATCTCAGCAGGATGTGGAATGTTGCTTCTAGATAACACTTCAAATTTGGGTTGTGCCTTCAACTTATAAGCTAATAACTACAAGTGATGAGTTCAGATGCAAAATGCAATAAATACCAACTTAAATTTGTGCCCACCAAAATGTGTGTCCTTTATTAAAATGTTTGAAAATATGAAAAAGTAGCTTATTCTCATTATATTTGACCGTTATAATTGTCAATATCAATGAATGTTACTTACCACCGTCAGCATGGCTCCATGATCAAACTTTGGTTGAAATGAAACAAGCTGTGGGACCTCCCCTGTCTCTCCTCGTATGTACCCACTGTAGTGAAAATAACAACAGATTTATCACATGTAAATAATAGCCAGCTACTCTCATGCAGAAATATGTACCCATATTAAATAACATGCATGTAAAACTGGTTGCTCAAAAGAAGTCCTTGCCCACTCACTCCTGGGCACATTCATACATGAGATGCAATACATTGTATAATGCTCTCCAAACAGAGAAAGAGAAAGACTTCTGAGAATGGTGCTTAAGTGCCTACCATATTCAACTTAATTACTACCCCTTCATTAGTATCCCTGACGACTTATCCAACGTGTATAAGCGCCCCCTTTCAGTGAACATTTTGGCAAGAAATTGGATCAAAACTCAAAATTTAATCAAAGAAAACAATTTAGACATCAAGTTTCGTTCCTCCTACATTTCCTTTCTTGAATAGCAGCATTTATTGTGCAGTGTCCAGTTGACGTTCATAACATAGTTAATATCTCCCAATGACTTACTTAAATTGGCAGGGCGCTATTTATGTTGAATATGCTACATGTAAAAGAACATTTGTCATTTACAATTATTTCCATTGGTCAGCTGTTGAGTTAAGGCCAATAATATATCCAAACAAAAGGTTGAACATGTTCACCTTTCCAAGAAAAATCATACACATAGGGCGGAAATGACACCCTTTATATAAAGTCTTAGAATCTTCTTTATGAGAATTCATTCCATTCCTCTTGTGTGTCAGATTTTTTGTCTTTATTTTGGAATGAAAACACCGCTATGTCATGCTCCCCTCCGACCCATCCTATGATCCCAGAAATGAAGGTCAAATTACAAAATACCTTCATGATACAATAGCAAATTAGGTGTCATAATTTATTTTTTTAATCCTTATAGCTGTAATATTTAATATTTATATCAAAATCTCAAAAACTACAAAATAGAACGGATATCTGGTTTTGTTTGATTTTGCACATATACAGTTAACATATAATTGACACCAACCTTGGTATAAGTTCCAGCATAGGGTGTAATCTTGTGTTAAACAATGCTATGAGATTACTGCTGGTAGCACTACTCTGGAATAGAACTGCAAGTCTCTCTCCTGTAGAATCCCATGCCATGTCTTGAATTAGACCACCAGTCCTGGAGATTGAGGTTGGACAAAGAGACGACCATATTATTGCTTAGGAAGTGCTTATTATATGGTTACTTTCCACATTACTTTGGACTTTGCCACAATTCTTAATATACATTGGTGTGATATGATCCTGTATGAGATTAGCCCAATTGGTTTGGATTTTAAAACATATATGTGACATGATCAAAGGGAATGAGTCACATGTCGACCCTGGTCCAAAATTAGTTTTACACATCTTTCTAAAGAGGCCATTTAGAGCTTTCAGAAACTGAAATTTCCATGTTGATACGACTTTTCTTTGCGAATTTATCAATCGCTGAAAACAATCTAAAACAGAAGAATTTTAACACTTTCTTTGCCAATATCTCAACATTAATATTAGCGACATCCGACTCATTTCCCTTGATCGTGTCACATATATGCCTCAGCCAATACAAGCATGTAGAGTAGAACCACCTCATGGCTCTAAATGAAGCACACGGCTGAGCAACTCCAATGCAACAGAGTGCTATACATGATAGTAAAAGTCAAACATCTGAAGTGGAGCCTTTGTTCATCTCGACAGTTATGTGTGGATATATTGAAGGAGATGAATACATAAGGTGTTGGGTGTGCCCATACAATGTATGTTTTGCATTTTCTGTTTTTCTCTGAAATGATATGTTTCATTTATCAAGGGCTGAACTGGGAAACATTTTGAAGACAAGAAAATGGGAAACCAAACAGCATTTAATTATAAATGAAATTGACTGCAGACATATCAAGGGCTTCATCAGTGCAACACTGCATCATCCTCATTGTGTCAATTTTGAGAACAATATGATAAAAGATTTGCTCATACTATAAACCCACATGAGGCCCTGTTATACTGTCTTATAACTCTTATAAAGAGTGTGTCATGGAGATACTGCTTTGTGTTACTGAAAATCAAACATTCTTTCTAAAAATTTAGAACCAAAATCTACTTTTCACCAAAAATGAAGATGAAGCAGTGTTACACTGTGCCTTCAATATAATTGTCTTTAAAATAAAAAATAAAAAAACAACTAAACAGTTATTCAAGTTATTCAAAACCCACATACCTTAATTCTTCATCCTCCATTTCTATCAGCACTTCTGATAGGTCAGCGCATTTAACAGCTGATCGTGCTCCACCAATCACACTGTTTGTTTCAGCAAAACTAAGCGAGTAGATAAATGGTTCTTGGTCTGTGCAGAATAGTAGTAGTTTGCCATCAGGACTCCAGCAGGCAGCCTGGCAGTGGCCTATCAGCTTGGTGTATTTTTCACAAGTCCAGTTATGTGTCTCCCACACTCTGGAGATAATACAAAAGATATACAATTGCAGAATAGTTGGGGTATTTTTGGTAGCATCAAATTCACTTGTTAGTGAATGTTGATAATTAGTTAATTATTCATGTGTTCCAGCAATTATTGTGTACACAGACTTGGCAGCAGAGTACAAAAGAGCGATATTCACAAAGAGGATAACCTCAACTTCAGGGCTGGCTGAGGATATACAGTTTCATTTTATGTGATGCGATCAAGTAAAATCAGTCGGAAATTGGAAATATTTGTTTTGAGATCAAGCCAAACAAAGGAAATATATTCTTTTGTTTCCTCTTGTTTTGAAATCTTATTGCTCATATCTTTGGAACTGGTTGTTCAATTTCAATGGGGTTTTCTGCAAAATGCAGCTTTGTAAATATGCTTTTTACTATCCTATAAGAAACTGAAAATTTGATACTTCCGAGTTCCAACTGATTTTGCTTGATCGCATCACATAAAAGCTGACCCTCTCCCTTTCTAACATTAACAAACATAATTGACATTTTTTTAACTTGTCCATTCCTAACAAAACTAGTTCTGTTGATAGGGCTACATCAATCTCTTGGGTTTCTTCCCTTACACAGAACATATATTAAAATTACCTGAACACTGCTGATGGTGTTGCAGCAAAGAGTCTCGCATTATCAGGTGCCCATCTCAACAATGATACACCACCACCTCCACTTCGTCTCACAGGCACTGCCGTCTCTCTGGGAACATCCCAAACCTTAAGTCAAAGGTATAATGTAGAAGTAATGTAAAAGTGGATTTTCAATACATTTCACATTTGCCATTTCTGCACTCCAAACAGCCAGTATGAAAATAATAACGTGCAAATATTATACACATCTTGAATGTTTAGTATAAATGGTTAGAACACTTTAATGAGGATGGTTCTGTTTAATGGGACTTTGACCAGTTGAATGGAACAAATTCATATCTCAAATGAAAATATTCTTTGCATTGCACGAATAAAAACATTCAATATGTTTTGCATAACTGATATGCAAATTCATTTGATCTCATTTAATTTATAATTCACCATGACTGGACAAGATATATTTATTTTAGAAACAAGAGCCATAAGCTTTAATTGGTGAGTCTACATAGCCATACAATACAATAGTAACAATACATGCATGATTATTAGATGTGTGTGTATGTACAGTCTCATTCCTGACCCGAAGCTTTCATGCATGGTATGGTGAACGCAATACATTGCGCACTTTGGGATCACACAAAATATAGCAAAAATACTAAATATTAATTGACCAATTAAATGACAAGAATATTTGTAATAGTTTAAGTTATATAAAGAATAATATTACCCCATATCTAGAATGGTGACACCTCTCCTATCATAGCAGACATTAACCCTATGTTCCTCTTTGCAGAGAGAAAATCAAGTGTGTTACCACATATAAATGAGTAGCAGATAGGGCAGAAATGGGCATAGTTGCTAATGATGGTCAATCACACAATCAAATGTGTGAGTCAAATTTGCCTGTCTTACACACTGCATCTGCCATAGCATACAAGTGCAGTCTTAATATTTTGCATAAATGCATTGGCATGCAATGCTATGTATGATTTGTCAGACATGGACGATGGAAGAATCACCTCTCATGAGAATTCAAGGAGCATCAGCCCCCACAATGTGGGGCCCACATATCCCATACAAAGTATGGGCAATCCTTTGAACCGCATCTGCTTCTCATTGACCTTACCTGTGTATAATACTCTCAGTACCGGTACTTACCATAATAGCAGTGTCACTTGGTGATGCTGATGCTAACATGCGCCCTCTTGCATCCCAGGCTAGGCTTGTAATTGGTGAGTGACCACTAAGTTTTAAAATTTGAGCACAGCTCGGAGATGGTCTGTAAAAAGAAATTTACAAACAATCAAATAGTAAGCATGGTAAGCAACAGATATAAAGTTCAAAAGAGTTTACTTTAAAAATAAACTGAACATTTTTCACCGTTAGTTGTTGTCCTAACCAACATGTAGACATACATATTATATAAGATCACAGAAATATCAACAGGCCTGTGAAATGTATGCAACTGTAGCCAACATGCTCAAGGTTGTTGAAATGTTAATCATTTTTATTTATATCAACTTTCACACTTAATGATAAAAAGGACAAGCACTGTAGGAAATGGCACCGTCCATCAGAGACGGGTTGCATTCCTAATCGCCCTTTGCATGGATCTGCCATCTTGCTACCAAAACTAGGTTCTCCCTGTAAATGCAAAAAGTGAATTTTTATTTCTCATATTTTTCTAGCAACACACCAGAAGACTTTTGCAAAACCTATGCGGTAATTAAAGCACATGTTTGTACACACACACTTTGCGGGTAGAACCTTCGTTTTGAGATGACCATGCAAGGGGTCAATAGTGTGTGTTACTTTTATGGTTTATCCATTTGATGGAAGTCCTCAAAATATGTCGCAGCCTGTCAGATCTTTTGAGTCAAAAATATTATCTAAGCCAGCAACTAACTCAAAGTTCTGCTTTATTTTGACACCTTTATTAACATTAAAAGTGAGTTTTTAAAACCATTTTTTTGTAAAATTAATACTTGAGTCAACAATTTTTGTATTTTGTTGGAATTGGCCACATATACTGCTTACCTTGTTGAAAGAGATGTTGGATCCACATGCCATATAAGTATGCATGTCTGGCAAGCTACTGCTAAAACTGATGATGATAATGGTTTCCATGCCATACAAGACACTGAACGCTGGTACTGATGCTTGAGGGTAGGAACTACATCACTAAATAAGAACATATCAAAATAATAACGCCTGTTTAACAAAATCATAAGGAGAATCATATAGACACAAGAAGGGTAAGTGAAACAATTTCAAGTATTAGTCTGTTTCAAGTCTTCAGCTCTATAATGATAGATGTCAATGTTTAACAGACCCATGCTACAGTTTGTCCACTCTGAAGTACAAAGTGACAACGCACACGTATATAGCGTGTAAACAGTGCGCAGTGCTGCGTCTCTGCCGAGGTATACGCGCTTACAAAGTCGGCAAAATGTGTGCGTCCACTTTGTACTTCAGAGTAGACTGACTGTAGCCAGGATTTTTTCATGGTGGATGCGGATTTTTAAAATGCAGATCTTTTCAAGAGAAATCTGCATTCTAGCAACAGAAAAACACAAGAAGCCAAACTATAGATGAGGTGACATAAACAAATGCAATAGCACACAACCAGTTCACTGCCTTATTGCCCAATATGTAACTGGCAAATTTTAAAAGCACACACCCTCAGCAAAATATGCAAATATATACTGTCTGGCAATGAAAACTGGCAACCAAATGTTTGGTTGTCACTTCATCTATCCTGGCCTTTTGACTGTTGTACAGATTTGACACAATATTCAACACCTCTTCCTATACATATACCTTTGTACAGGGTCAGGAACCAGCCATTGTTAATCAGTGATGAATCCACACTTTACTGTTTTGGTTTTATTGTTGATATCAACAGAAAAATCAATGATCTTCTTATAATGTTGAGTGGCAATGACTATGACATTCCTCATAAATAATCAAGTGAATTAGACAATCTTAAGCTTGTTTTTGTTGTTGAAAGGGATTCTATCATGTTTCATGATTGTTCATCACCATTTAACAACTCACGCCCGCTGCGTCTGCATAGTTTACTTCGCTCAGGCAGCTAAGGCTACCCTCGCAAAGTAAAGCACCCAGACGAAGTGGTCACATTGTTGTTGTTGTTGTTGCTGTTAAACATTGATGAACAACGGTGACACATGATTGAATCCCTAATTCAGCTTTGAAAGGATTGCGCGTAGTACACAGAGTGAGTGACCGTGCATTACACACAAATAATCCACTCCTGGCATTTTTCTAACATTTGCTCTGATTGGTTTCTCTCTATCTAAGAGTGTATGAATTCTGGTTAAATACCTTGCTGATGTGAATATCCTGACAATGTTGTCTTTCCAGCACACAGCGCATTTGTTTGTGTGTGGATGCCATGCAAAGGCACGTATAGCTGACTCATGCCAGTCTCTGGTTGGGCTGAATAAGGCTGCTATCTCTTCACTTGACATCTGCAATGAAACAATTACCATATTAATTTATATTATTCTATTTTAAATAATTATAAACAAAAAATTATGTATATTGCTGCTACCTATCATGCAGAAAGCTGAATCTTGGTCAGCAATCAAGTTACCCCAATAGGATTTGCTTTATTCCATGTAGAGGTAACTTGTTTTTTGACCAAGATTCTGATCACTGCACCACATCACAGTACATCTTTGCAGGCAGACATTTTGAGACCATGGAACCTAGACAGCTGTTCCACATACAGAACACTGCTTTTCACCACAATTCACATATCACACCCAAACTTGTGTACATTTTAACAACTTTAGTATACAGGTCAATTCTTGCGTGCTTGCACTCACCGAAAGATGTGGATACAGAGAGCCATGTAAAGATGTCAACCACCGAATGAATCCTAAACTGGCACCAGCTACTGATGATGTCCAACTTGAGCCTGCATAGAAAAGAGAAAACAGTCAAAAGTTATTCATAGGAGAGCATCGTGGTGCAAATGTGAGCAAATGTATAGATCAAAAATACTTCCACTTTTTAAATCAGTAAAAAGCTACTGAATGAACAATTTGTAATTCAGCACAATTACTGATGTCAGTCCACCCTTAAAAACTTCATGACAGGTTTGATTTGGATGTATAGCACACAGTGTCATCGCCCCGATATCTTCATGGCAGAAATCGCCATGGTAGATTGAATCCACCGCCACGCATACATATCGACCTGTTTAATAGTTTCGCATAAATAGGCTGAAGGACATCTGACTAAGGCTACTGACAATAGCCCCAATTACCTCGGTGACTGACCTCGCTGTGTGTCAGTCAAGCATGGTATGCCATAGGTCATATTCTTTTGACAACCTTCACGATTGGCCTATACACTGCGCTATATAATTCGGCACATATAAATCAGAATTATTGCGGAATTATTGTCAGTTTTTGACTCAAGACGCAAGCTACTGTCTCAAAGCGCAAGCTAACGCCTATCATATCTGTTCAAAATATATATTCATGTGCAAGGAACCACATCTGGTTTCTTTATACGAAATCATTTACGGGAGATATTCATCATTTTCTACACCGTATCCAAAGATTTTCTTCTCATATCAAACTCGTGCATAGCAAATGCACGTGTATCGATCCCGGGTATTCATTTTAGTATCTCTGCTGTACCAAGTAATTATTAGCCAGGCGATGTAGGTGTGTAGCACAGCCAAGAAATTACTATCTGACTATTATCTCTTACAAGCAGGTTGCCAAATCAATCATATTTGAAACAGTTACAGTAAATTGGAGAGACAGGTGCCTTGTTCCATTCAAGCTTTATTAATATAGGCAGGTTATAAAGCACTACTCTGATGCATAACAGTATGAGTTCAAGCCCAATCAATGTTGTTTAGTTTACTCTCAGGCTAAACATGCTTGGAATTCTCCTCATAATTGTTCTACGTGTACCCTGTACAAAACTTGGGAAACTGACCCTGTCTGCAAGTTTCAAGTCCTTGAATTGACATTAACTGGTTTATGGAGTGATTTTGGGTCACTGTGGCCAATCTACAACAATCTGTGAAGTGATTTAAGAGGCTTTGTGGATTTGTGGCATAACCCGGTATAAGCTTAATATACATCCACACATCTGCCAGAGCCTGGAATGTGTCCAGCATGACTTCATAAGCACCAACTTTGTTGAAACCTACCTACATCTGATCTATCCCCCTTCCAATATGACTTACCCCCTCCTGCTTTGCTAGCAAACTCCTCCAGCATCCCCAAGAAGCCATGTTCACAGTACGCATACCAAGCTTTCTTCCAGGTGGCTACCCGTCCTTCATAAGGCAGGAATGCTGATTGAGCTGCCTCATCTGTTGCTAATGGGAACATCGTCTCAGGGGCCAGATGGACATTCAGGAACTCCATACCCTGAATAGGAACAGAAAGTAGCAATATTATTTACAGTCTGAGCTATAATTTGTGTGAGTTTATCTCCACAGCTTCTGATCTGTGGATGTGCAGGGGTAGTGCTAGAATAAAGTGCTCCAGAGTCTGCAGGGACCCACGAACTTGCAGAAAATCTGAAAGTAGGGGGTCTGTAGTAGAGTTTGGTGAGTCAGAGTTGCACAAATGCAGCATAAGTATGTCTGCAGTAGCGCTAGATTGAAAAGCTGGGGTCTGCAGGAACCCATAAACTTGCAGAAAAATTTTAAAATACAGGATTCGAACTGTAATTTGATGAGTCCGGGACCCTAAAATGCAGCCCCAAATATTTTAAGTTGTTTAATTCAATGTGGAGGGCGTGTGAGGGTGAATGCTATGCGTAAAAGTGTTACGGTGCTTGACCCATTATAAAGGGCTCTCACATGATGCATTAACAAATCACAGTGTGCGATTTTGAATAATGGGTTTTGAAGGTAATAGAATCATGAATAATGTATTCATTGATGAATAAAATAATATATGATATAAGAAAAATACAAAGTTGATTTTGCAAATCAATGCAAATTCTATGCAAATTTAAATAGAATAATCTTAAACTTTAATAATGCACATTTTTTAGTGCTATAGACATTTTGTTAAATAACACCCGTCTTATTTTCCATTTGTGTGTGCGTGTGTGGGCAGTTAGTATTGTATAAGTGGAAATTTCCGCGGCACATTAATTTTCGCACTTTTCGCATACAACACACACAGCTACCGTGAAAATAAAAACACACGACTATGTTCTTTAAAATGTATAGGTCTATGTAAGAAAACTCAAAATTGCAGAATTAAAACAATCATGTAGTTCAAAATCGGACAGCGCAAAAAATTATTTTCCATGTGTCATATGTAGCATATTAAAAAACAAAAACAAAACAAAACATAGTTATTATACATGTAGGCATTACAAAAGGCACTACCTGTACTCCCTGAGTGAATTTGGCTGGATCTGCATCTGCAGCTGGAGCTGTGACAAGTTCCCCATTCATTTCACATACTGTCACAAAGCCTTGATGAGGTGGGGGACTACATTCAGCTAGTGAACACATCTTCCCTTCCTATATTCTGGACAGATGGGGAGCACTTTCTAAATACCTAGATATATTGTGGAAAAAAAAAAAAATTTTAAGAATTATTATTAAATATACATGTTACATCATATGACGTCATCAGTGAGAGATATCCCGATTGTAGACAAGATATCAACACAGCATCACCATCTGCTGAAGACGCTAGTCGGACTACTGAAAATGTTCCAGGTGAGCGAAAAATAGTGTACGGTAGTTAAAACTTTAATTCATGTTACATCATGTTTTTAAGTGACAATCCTGCCTAAGGGATGACATGTGATTAAATGAATTATACATGTACACAAGTTCACTGTGGAGCTCAGCTATTAAATAGTCATCAGTCATTTTATTTGCACTGGAAATATTGATATGTATAAAAACCAAACAAGAACTCTCTTTAAAAAAACAATGCCATGGATGACGATCATCAATTGACAAGTACTTGCAAATACAATGCTAGTAATTATTTGCGTAAGTGCCACCAATAACATACTGGGAAATACTGTGAAATACTTGGGAATTTTCATATTGAAAGCTGATTTGAAAAATGTGTCTAAATATAGGTCTACAATGTACATTTTTAAATTCATACTTACATGTATAACAAGGATGGATGTATACCATGTACACTACTGACTACCGGTACATTGTACTATAAATATTATAAAACTTTGAACAGCGGGGATGATTTGATAAGAAGAAAAGTTAGCCAAAAATTAATATAAAATTAAAATATTATATTTTCATCAAAATGTAACCAATTTGAATGTATTTGATATCAATCTGGACTGAAATTGAAGTCCATCACCAGATTTCGTTGATTACAACAAAAATTATCCACAAGTAAAAACCGGGTTTTTTGGAGAACAATACTGTTACATAAGACGAAGAAGAAACCCACCCTACCCATTATTTCATTGTACTTATTGCAATTTGCCATAACACATTACGTAATCAACACAAAGCTTTTGTGAGGAGGGACTAGTGAGTGGATATATAAGAAATTGACAGCGGAGCTGAGGATACAAACAACACACCAATCATACATAGTTGACAATCATGAATTGCCGCACCGTTTTAGTATTTTACTGCATGGAATTCCGTAAGCACCACATGACCATGACAAATTATGCCGTATTTTTCCAAAGATCATCTCATATGAAGTAAGCTAAATATGATCTGTACTTTTGTAACATTCCGATCGCTTTTGATCATATACCGTATTTCGTCAAATAGTCGCCCCCCTCAAATAAATGCCACCACCACTTTTTTCAACCAAGATGTTTCAAAAATTCCGATATTTCCATGCTATCTTGTGTAGTAAGCTTACCAAGTTGCTCACATGGTCGGTAATAGCAGCAATAAATGGCGAAAATCTGCATCAGAAACCCGGAAGTGAACCAAAAGTCAGTGTCAAAAGTTCATAGTTCGTCATTTTAGCGTGACTTTTAAGCTTACCTAATGATTTTAACGGGAATTATCGTGCTAAAAATGACCTCTAATAAACGCCCCCCTTGGGAAAATGTAACGCCCCCCGGGGGCGTTTATTTGACGAAATACGGTATTATAATGATCGGCGAATTTGCTTGACACAAATGAAATTACAATGCAATACAATGCAATTTGAATGCGCAGCAGATCTATAGAAATAAGGCTGCCAGCTTTTAGGTAGAATTGGCTCGTGTCTGACCAGCCCCCTAAATCATGAAATGAATTATGAAGAAACATTCAGAAATCAGTCCCAGAATATTAATAATATTAATTTCTGACATGATCGTGTTCTGGGTCTGAACTGTTTCCATATGAAATCTCATGCACGCATTTAGAGGGGGCACAGCCGACCTGTGCCCCCCTTTGGCGGATCCCAAAAAATAAAAAAAGAAGAAAAGAAAGAGAAGGGAAGGAGGGAAAGAAAAGAAGAAAAGAAAAGAAAGGGAAAAAAGAAAAGAAATAAAGAAAACGGAACAACGTAAAAAGAAAGAAAGAAAATCTTCAGGCCTATAGCCTAATAAATCTGTAGTGAGTATCATACACCGGGTGGCACTCTCCAGGCGCTGGATTCAGGGGCGGCGCCTTCCTCCCCAAAAAAGAGGAATCAGAATTGGTGATATTTTCCTCATTTTACATTATGTTACACAAAAGATGACAAATTCATGACATGCGACCATATAAAGCAATAATTTATACAAAAGAGGTCAAAACTTGTCCACGAATGGCTTCAATTGGGTCGTCTTTTTGCAAATTTTAGGCTTTTTCAAACTAAAATTTTCCACAATAGTGACAAAATGGTCCACCAAATGGCTTCAATTGGGTCTTCATTTTCCAAAAGTTTCTCACTTCTGAGGGGGCACATCACCCCTCAGACACCCCCCTGCGTCGCGCAAATGCTCTGATTCTTATCCATATACTACATGTAGTTTGGAGCACTTTGTAATGTGTATGTATGTCTGTCCAATGAGGTCATCGCTCAGAATAGAAAAGGCAAGAATATGTGCCAAGATTCAAGTTTATATAATTAGGAGCACTGCCAAGAATCTGGGGCAAGTTTAGACCTGTCTACTGGAGACAGATTAAGTGAGTACAAAATAAATTGGCAGTTTTTGACATAATTGAGAATACAATGTATCCCTATACAAAACATCATTAAGGGGGTACTACACCCCTGCCCAATTTTGTGCCTATTTTTGCATTTTTCTCAAAATTTATAGTGCATTGGTGACAAGTGAGATATGTATATTATAGGGGCAAGGACTACAACTACTGCACTGGAAATTTTATATCAGCACAGACAACAGTTGTGGAGTTACAGTCAAAAATGAGGGAAAACCAATATTTGATCAATAAATCAATAACTACTTGCCTTGAGTTGCTGAATTTTCAATGCAGTAGTTGTAGTCCTTGCCCCTACAATATACATATCTTACTTGTCACCAATGCGCTATAATTTTTGAGAAAAATGCAAAAATAGGCTCAAAATTGGCCAGGGGTGTAGTACCCCCTTAAAGGGAGGGGAAGTCCACTGTATGTCTCCCTAGGACAAAGGTCAGGTCAAATCTAAAGTTGCTGCGATTGGACTGTAATTCGGGGAAAATGATCCCTGACACTTGGGGAGTGTGAAACCGCAAAGGTCATCCAAGGTCAAAGGTCAGGTCAAATTTAAAGTTGCTCTAATCGGGCTGTTACTTACAGAAAATGATCCCCGACACTTGGTGAGTATGAAACCACAAAGGTCATCTGAGGTCAAAGGTCAGGTCAAATTTAAAGTTGTTTCGATAGATCGGGCTGTAACTACGGGAAATGTAGTAAGCCTATAATCAGACAGACTTTATCAGTCTAATCTTATTGCACCATATACTCATTAATTGCGCAAAGAGTGCCAACTGCATTGAAGTTGAAGCTGTTATAAAGAGCTCTTACTTAATCAACTTCAAGTTGCAACAGCAACAACAAATGCTGTCGTTCTCTAGTATTTTATAATTTTCAGGAGTGCCCCCCCCCCTTCCTCGAAATCCTGGATCCACCCCTGTGAAATCTTGATGGCAAATTGGACAAAAGAAGCACATGGTTCTACTTGACAGCTTTTTAATCCCTATTCATGTATGTTACGTGAATCACGCTATTGTGCAGGTATGCCAGGCAAACCTTAGTTAACACATTTGCTAGTCAGCCAAATTTGCCGACAATGTCAATGCATATTTACATAGAAATTTAAAAGAACTGGCCGGTCAAGGAAACCTACATAAATGTTTTCTATACTTCACTTGACCCAAATATATGATTTTTTATGGTGATAAGACATGGGATTTTGATAGCAGAACCATTAAAAAAAGCTGCTATCATCATGACATGAGACTAAGATCTAGAAACACCACCGAAATGTAGTCCGAATAATCAGTCCCAGAACAAATTATTAATTTCTGACATGATTGTGTTCTGGGTCTGAACTGTTTCCATATGAAATCTTGATGGCAAATTGGACAAAAGAAGCACATGGTTCTAACTTGACAGCCTTTTTTAAATCCCTATTCATGTTACGTGAATCACGCTATTGTGGACCGGGGGGGGGGGTACTCACTCAGTACAAATGACCATACAGGGACGTGCCACAAACATGGGTAGCATTTTCAGCCTTCTGGTATAGGCCTATCAATGACCCCTTTTTCAAAGCCTATTTTGGTATATGAATGGGTCCTTTTTTTTTATTTTCTAAATTTTTTCGGAAAACAGCCCAATTTTTCCTTAATCTAGCCAAAATTTTCAAAATTTTCAAGAGTAGAACAATTTTTAAATTTATTTCTCCCTGGAATTCTACCCATGACATGCTTATAAATTGCATATCCTGTCTTGCAGATTCTACGGATATTTAAATGTCGGTTCCAATTGTTTACCTGCTTCTTGCCTACCTCGTCCAAGTGTGATTTGAAAGAATGTTCACGTGGATTTCCCCAATTTTACTTCCTAAAATTCAGATTCGGAGTTTCAATTTTGGCTGGTATCAGCAGCTCGTCGCCCATATGCGATTGGATATTCCTTTTCACGATTTTAAGCACCACCACGGAATAGGCCCCCACTGCATCTGCTGTCGTACTCGTTTTACCATATCCTGGTCAATCTTTCATGTTTTAATAATTTTGCTATAGTACATGTAGGCCTAATGTTGTTTTACCATATTCTGGACAATCTTTCATGTTTGATAAATCAATGTAAATTGTGCTATCAAATTCATGTTTAATACCATATCCTGGTCAACACTTCATGTTTAATACTTTTTCTAGTAATGTCGTTTTACCATATCCTGTTCAACCTTTCATGTTTAATACTTTTGCTAATATTGTCGTTTTACCATATACAACCCCTCAAGTTCAATAAATCACGTAAATTGTGTTACCAAAGTCGCTTTACCATATCCCGACCAAGCTTTAAAACTTTTGCTAGCCTATGCCGTTTTACCACATTCCGACCAATCTTTCGTGTTTAATACCTTTGCTAATAATGTTGTTTTACCATATCCTGGCCAACCTTTCTCGTTTAATACTGTTGCTATGTTGTTTTACCATATCCCGATCAACCTTTTATTTTTTTTGGGGGGGGGCAAAAGTAGTGTAATGTTGCAAATTACAACAACATATCACCTTTGCTTGTGCAAGTAGTGTAAAATGGAAAGGTTTTGCGCGCTTCGTGCTCAATTGTCCCAGTAAAAGCATGTCAAAAATTATGACCATCAGGAACATTTTCATGAGCGGTGATGCATCGCCGCTCATATGCAACCGGGACACCAATAAAAAAGTGCGCAGCCTGTATGGCATACATACCTTGTAACGGGGGCAGCTTAATAATCCCTCTGGCTCAATATTGGGATTTTTTTATAATCAAAATTTACAATACTTATGGCCAAATTAGTGTGAAAAAGGCTTAAAGTGCGATTTTCCTCAACATGCTCAAGGAAACCTTCAAAGACCATATTATTTATTTATTTGCGATATATTAGTAGATTCCAGATCAGTGAAAAAAGCACTGCTTAACCATATGATAATTAAATTATTAAAAAATTGGTTGTTTTTTTCATTTGCTAAATGCATGCGAAATCAGCCGGTTTAAACTCTTCTAGGTGCTTACAAGGTAAAGGTATAGAGGTAAATACTAAATTGAACACTTTCAACGCTAAACTAAACACATAGACAGCTATAGACACTCATGATGAGCACATCAAATCATTTGGGTATTAAACGTATATACAGGTTGAGTAAAAAAGTGCAATACACTGATAGCCAGAATGGAGTCAAGTGACTCTATGAGTGGAGTATTAAAACTATTGTCTGTCCAATTAACTTAGACACCCAGTTTTTATTACTTATTTGAAAAAATATCCACTTACAAAGAAAGTCATGAAAGAAAAGTGTTAACATTCGCCGAGACCTAACGGGATTTTTGTGTTTCCAAAGCATTGAGTGAGAGTTTACCAGAAATTCTATTGAAATTGGAAGGTTTTTCTCAACACTTTCAAAATAATCCGGTAGAAGTTGGGTACCATTATTTTGGAAGGTCTCATTATACAGATTTGTAGGTATGGTGATTTTGGATAGTGAATGGATGAATAGTAAATCAATTATACTCCTCACCAAAAACATTTTATAAAAATGAAAAATATAATTCAGTTCATAAAATGCAGACAGTGTTTCTGATTGGCATATTTATTCTTAGTGTATTAACTCAGTGATCCCAGCTGTCCCTCAACCAATTACAACAATTCGGCGCGGTATTTGAATCTTCTTCTGTGCATGCTTTTGGCTTGGTCCAATTCTAAGAAAATACAAATTGTATGCCCTATGAATGTTCTGATGTTATTGGTGAGGAGTATAATTCACAATACACTCCAGACGCATAGTAACTTGCCCTATCATTTGTTATAATGCACCAACTGTGACATCTTTTGAGTTATAGAGGTTGTGCATGAAATTATTGATTGGCTCCAAACAAAGGATTTGAACCGGTGTCCTTCACCGAAATCATGGCACAGTGCAGTCCATTCAATCGAATCTTGTCATCAACCTATTTGATCGTAGTGTATTTGTTATGCGTGTGAGACGACCTCTCGCGGTAGATTGCAAACATGCTTTTGTTGAATGCATTTGAATAGACCGCCATTATTGTGAATCAGTAAAAGGAAAAAAAAAAAAAGGGTGGAATCAATGATCAATATGCATGATTACAATGTTCAAACACCCTTACTGTAAATAGATTATCCCATCAAAAGTTTCAAGTCATTAGGAATATTCGGCTGGACCCAGATATCTTGCTGTAAATCGGTCAAAATTGAATAAAAGTAGACAAGGAAGAATATTTTTTCATCTCTTTACTAATAATTTCTGTTAGGTCTAACCGTGTTTAGCAACTTTTCTTTCATGACTTTTTGCCAAAGTGAAAACTTTTCGAAATATATCCTAAAAACCGGGTGTCTAAGTTATTTGGACAGACAATAGCACTGATTCTCCAAAGGAGTTACCTGATTATCACAGGAGACTGAGGAGAGTCATGCAGTTGACTCTACCTGTGGGGTCAATTGACTCTACATTCAGAGTCGTCGACGGAGTCAAGAAATATATGAATCTTCAAGGGAGTCAGACTCTGTAATTGCTTGGCTCTTGACACCATGGAATGTATATTCTCCCATTCCAAGAGGAGGGTGGTCAAGTTAAATTTTCTCCAAAGTGTCGTCTGACAATAGAGAGTTCCCGTGTTTTGGGTTACCCGCCATCTTGGAGGGAAACCTAAACTCCGTTTACAATTTTCAGAATACCAACACTCGCGCAATAATTAGCAAATGTTATTTTGTAGAATGTAGCACCAATAGGGTCATTGACTAAATCAAAGGAATGAGGAATACGGCGGTGCGAATCACGTTATAAACACTATTGTAGTCCGTTCCGCTTGAAAACACGGGAACTCTCTATCGCCTATGGCGTGAAACTCAGAATAAAGTCTCCTATTCCGGTAGGTCTTTACTTTGAAATTTTATTTTGATATACATCTATGTGTATCATTATTTTGTCTTTTTTTCGGACTGTCGGAGTGACCCTATTGATGGAGTCTGGGTTACTCGGAGCAGAGTCCAGCCACTACGCGACTCTATGTCTAAAATGACTCTATATTGGGAGTCAATTGACTCCTGTGTAGAGTCATCAACAGTGACTCTTCAGGGGAGTCAAGAAATTTATGACTCTTCAAGGGAGTCAAATGACTCCCAATATGGAGTCATTTTAGACATAGAGTCGCAGAGTGGCTGGACTCTGCTCTTAGAGTCACCTAGACTCCAGTTTGGCTTTCAGTGTAGGTCAACGAATCAATATTCACGTAAGAACCAAGTCGAACTTTCCCATTAATGACACACTCAATATTCACCTTTTGTGAAAAAAGAAAGTAAACCCTTTAACTTTTATGAATCATTTTATGGCGATACGATACCCATCTTAACTCTTTGTCCACGAGGCACCATGTAATTTGAATGAGAGCACACAATGCGAAATAAAGACACCAGATCTTTAACTTAAATCAAGGTTGATTTTTGCGTTCATTTCTTTTTTCGGTTCAAAATTACTTTCTAATATTACATAAGTCCTTCATACCTCACACAACTCCAACTCCAATTTTTCAATTTCCTACAATGTGTCCAACTTATACTGGATATTTTGTAATCCACACCACTTCAATTTGCACGCATTCCTTTCGACATTTGAAAAACCCTCCCAGAAATTTGTATGTTTCTTTTATAGAGAATGAACATTTTTAATGTAAGGGTATATACAAAACAGCTCAAGAGCAGGGACAATAGAACTTTGGGGCTCCATTCTACTTCAGTGCCAATGCGGTTAAAAAAATGGCAGTTGTTCCAATTCTACCTTACAAAGAGTGTGCTGACATTCAAAATTTATAATATGTCCTTTGGACAAGCATTAAAATCGAGTATCGCTGTAAAATGTGTAAGAACAACAGAACGGTAAGTGCTAATTACTTCGTTTTTTTCATACAAGGCCACTAACCACTAATGAATATAATCATGTGTTTTAAATCCTAAAAGTTCAATCTGATTATAAAATAAAGATGGATTCTTTGCACTATTGCACTTTTTTGACTCACCCTGTATATTGTTTTTAGAAAATAAACACCCTATTTATGGACTGAACATCTTAGTGTTTTAAGTTGAGCACTAGACATTTAGTTCATGAAAAGTGTGTCTAATCTTTTGTAATGAAATTTGTATGCAACTTTTTTATGCAATTTGCCGACAACTTAAATGCACCTTTGCATCACTTTGCTGAAATCTTATCACATTTTGAGAACTTTACGCTGCTGTGCGACATGTTAAGAGATGGTAGGGACACGTGTGCATTGCATTCAGCATTTAATAAAGAGGTTCTGTGTACTTTTATGGAGTTATCAAAAATGACAAATTCAATCGAATTTGTTACTATTATTACATTTTACAGATATTAATTTCGTGCAATTGTAGGCACCTGTGTGCATTTTATGCATTTGTGCCCGGGATTTGTGCATAGTTTGTATTCGTTTTTGCATATAAATACCATCAATACCATAAACTTAATGACATTAAAGCGCCTGTCACACTACACCGAATAGGTCTTCCGTACAAGAAACGGATGATATTTTAGTAAATCCGTTGTTGTTCGTCAATGATCGTTTCGGTTCTTTTTATGTCCTGCTATCATCCGCCAAATGCGTTTCGTGTTAGGTGATGTTCGTTAAATCCGTCGGCAAGTTTTGTGCATGCACAAAACTTGAAACGGAGTGTACCGAATACACATGTTCGATATTTATCCGATGTGTGTTCGTATGGTGTTCGTATAACTCGCTATCGCTGCATGTTCGTTCTTTGTTCGTTGCACTCGGCCCGTGTTCGTTGCAAATACGTTCCTGTGAGGCCTTCACCCCCAAATATTCAGTTAAACCATACTTATTATACGCCCTGAGTTATACGTAGCTTCAAAATTTAATAGGAATTAAAAAAAACAACGTTTCATAATCTTTGCACAGATTATGGTTTACCGGGTACAAGTTCTACAGGAGTGGTCAAATAATCTGCATTCTGGGTATATACGATGATATTGACTTTTTTTTTTTCCATTTTTATTCACCTGTACTTGGACCTGGTGGAAGGGGGGAAAAAGAACATACAGACATGGTCCACCAGACCCATCTTAATTACGGTAACCAAGATAGATGCAAAGATACAATCAGATTATGACAATGAGATTTAAATAATGCTGCCCCACCACGACAACAGGACCCAACCAATACCTCTGTTAAAAATTATTTAAAAAAAGAGCAAATGCTACGCTACCAAGAGTGATGAAAAAGGCAAGCAGAAAAAGAAGTGGTAGCCCAGCAAAAGCATGAAAACACAAAGGCAACTGTTGGGCCCCCCTGCCATGGGTGGGCAGAATCAGCACCATACAACATGCATAATAAGATCAAGCAACTCATGTTGGTTACGAGTGCATCAAAAAATTAGACCAGGGATTTTCTACACAATCCCCCCCAGACACCCCACACACAAACATGCAGGACAAGTGACAAAACAAAACACTGAAAACTTTCCCATATCACAGTGCAAATAACATGGTCCACCATGGCAAGAAAAAGAAAATTGAAAAAAGTGGAAAAAATATATAAAACACACCATGATAAATGAAAATTGCATCCCATTAAAAACCAAGATCAAAGGAAAATTTCTTAAAATGGTTACCCAGTTTTCCCTTGCTTTCCGCAATTTTATATTCTGTGCCAAATTTAACTTTCACCATGTTCTTGTAAGCTTGAAAACTAGGTTTGACATCTTGAAATTTGCATCTATGAATATAATATTTCAAACATAAAACAAGAAAGTTGATGGCATTTTTGTGCTCAGATTCTTCAACATCCAAACCAAACATTTTCTGAAAATTTGAGAATCCAAAACACTCACCGGTTTTACTTTCAATCAAGGCACTCAAGCTATCCCACAAACAAGTAATTTTTTCACATTCACAAAACAAATGTACCAGGGTCTCATCATTTTTTTACAAAAACAACAAAATGGAGAATCAGTTCTACCAATCTTATGAAGAAATTTATTGGTACAAACAGCTCTATGAAAAACTTTAAAGTAAAATGCTCTCATCTGAGTTTCAATACTGCAAGTAAAGTTGTTATCATGAATTTTATTCCATTCAATATCGTCTTCAAGATTCAAGGCATCAATCCAAAATAGTTCGGTGTTTACAGGACTGTACTTTGCTTTCAAAATATTGTAAGAATACTTGGTAATTTTGCTATTTTTCAAACAAAGTAGCAACTATGTTATCAAAAATATTCACCTGAACCGTTTTGGGACTGTAGAACCAATCAATTAAAATACCATTCATAAGAGAGTTGTATTTTCTTCTGTCCTTAAAGGCCCGGTCACACTATGACGAATAGGGGTGAACGGCAAGCGACGTTATGCTGCGAATTGCAATTTTGAATTAAAGGCCCGGTCACACTGTGACGGACGATAAGCAACGAAAGGTGACGAACGTGAAAATCACAAAATGTTGACGGCAAAGCGACGACAAAAAGAGCAAAAACAAGATTCGGTGACGAGTGGGAACGACCTTTAGCGACAACACGACGGCAAGGGACGAGAGGATGCGGCAGGAAACGGAGACTAGCGACCAAATCCGGACGTTGTCTGGGCGATGAGTGACGAAGTCTCGACGGAGCCCGACAACAAGCAACGAGGTCAGACGGCTGGCAGCGGATTTGCTTGCGGCAAGGAACGGCAACTGACGGTGGATTGCGGTGATGATGACGTGACTCAGCAGCCGACATCAAAGCCTGTGTGTGTGCGGGTCGTATAGTCCCCTTTGGCGTTCCCACTCTTCACAACGTTCTGATCATCCACTCAAAAAATATCAATATCAATAATAATCAAATATATTAACATCAATATCAACAATAATCAAAAATAGTAAAATCAATATCAATAATAATCCAAATTATTATCTATATCAATAATAATCAGGATTATTAACATCAATATCAATAATAATCAAAAATAGTACACATATCAATAATATTCAAAAATATTACACATATCAATAATAATAAAAACTATTAATATCGTTATCAATAATAATCAAAAATATTACCATCAATATCAATAATAATCCAAAATATTACACATATCAATAATAATATAAAAAACCAATATAAATATCAATACAAATAAAAAAAAAAAGTAAAATCAATATAAATAATAATCTAAACTTTTAATATCTATATCAATAATATATTAACATCAATATCAATTATTATAATCAAAGATATTAATATCAATATCAATTAGGCATATTATAATCAAAGATATTAATATCAATATCAATAATAATAAAAAATATTTACACATATCAAAAATAATCAAAAAAATTAAATATCAATAGGAATCAAAATATGAAAATCAATATTAATAATAATCCAAACTATTATATCAATATCAATATATCAATAATGATAAAAAATACTATCATCAATATCAATAATAATCAGAAATATTAATATTTTTGATTATTATTGATATTATTTTCTTGTGATATGAACTTTAAAATTGCATCGTGCCGGGTAGTCTATTGAAATCGAACTGACGTCAATAAAACGTCAAACATCGCACAAAAAGACTTGATTAGAATTTACCGTCACTCATCGTGAGTTGCCGTTAGTTGTCGCTGAGAATCCGTCAGCGACCGCAGACGGCCGAAATTATTCGTCGGGAAATTTTCAACATGTTGAAAATTTTGTGACGACAAAAAAAATAGTTGTGATTCCGTTCAAATTTCGTTGGAGACCGCAACCCTCATTTCTTTGACGTTTCCATACCGTGGGAAGCCGTCTCTAGTCGTTTTGAGGTCGTCACAATTTCGTTTTTAGTCGTTGTCAACGACCATAAAAAAAAAAGACTTGATTAATTTTACAATCCTACAAATGCATATATCTATCTCATGAATCGCACAAAAGTTTAAAATCGTTGACCATCGTTTAAAAATCGTAACCCATCGCAGACCACCGTTTCAATGCCGCAGGTACTCGCAAACGATACTCGCAAACAATATCCGTCACTCTCCGGACAAAATTCGCAAGTCACTGTCGCACCAAGATCGTTACAATTTCGTTGCTTGCCGCAACGTGTCGTCAGGGTTCGAGATGTGACGTCGCCTGCCGTTGGTTATTCGTCAATGGACGTTGACAACGACTACCAACGAAATTGTGACGACCTCAAAACGACTAGAGACGGCTTCCCACGGTATGGAAACGTCAAAGAAATGAGGGTTGCGGTCTCCAACGAAATTTGAACGGAATCACAACTACTTTTTTGTCGTCACAAAATTTTCAACATGTTGAAAATTTCCCGACGAATAATTACAACAACAACAACAACAACAAAACCGCATTTTTATAGCGCCTTACGCATACACCTCAAGGCGCTGAACAAAAGTAAGACAAACACCAATACATTACTAAAAACCCCTTAATACCTTAATCGTACAGTTTACACATAAATATATATGAAATACACACTGGCATTAATTAAAAGTACACAAGATAATATGTTAAAACCTGCAGCAGAATATATACAAAGCAGGCTCAATGCACAAAGTCAAAGTTCAAATGATGCAGATTGCACAAAAAATAAATTAAAATAAATCATTGTCGAACAGAAATGTCTTCAGAGCCGATTTGAACTGAGATATCAAGTCTATTGCACGGATGTGAGTGGGCAGCTGATTCCATAATTTTGGCGCTGAAACCGAAAACGCACGATTGCCATATGTATACGTGCGTACGGAACCGAGTGGGGTGGTTTTAGCAGACGTTGACTTGAAGAACGTAGTGAGCGAGTCGGTGTGTAGATGGTAACCAGATCAGTAAGATAAAGAGGTGCAAGTCCGTGGATGATCTTGAATGTCAGAAGAAGAGTTTTAAACATGATCCGTTTGCGTACCGGCAACCAATGGAGTTGGCGAAGAATGGGACTCATGTGGACGCGACCCCTAACACAGGTGACTAGCCGAGCTGCGGCATTTTGGATTCTCTGTAACCTATCAAGTTCGAATTGAGGAAGTCCGTATAACAAGCTGTTGCAGCTATCTAAACGCGAAGTTACAAATGAGTGAACAAGCATTTCAACAGACGCCTGGTCGAGGTATTTTCTTAACTTGCCGATGTTGTAGAGAGCAAACGAGGCACTACGGCAGATGCTGCTTACATGCTGGGACAGAGTCATGTGATCATCAATGATGACGCCCAGATTCCGTGCAGTAGAAGAAGCAGGTACACTTGCATCACCCACACACACTGTGACGCTGTCGGTATCATGAATAAACCGAGATGTGAGGTGTAAGATCTCGGTTTTGTTGTCATTAAGCATGAGCTTGTTGGTGATCATCCAACTTTTGATGTCACGAATACAACGTTCGATGCGGGCGATGCTGGTGTTTGACTCATCAGATCTGAAGGTAAGGTACACTTGCGGCCGTCTGCGGTCGCTGACGGATTCGTCAGCGACAACTAACGGCAACCCACGATGAGTGGCGGTAAATTCAAAATTGCAATTCGCAGCTTAACGTCGCTTGCCGTTCACCCCTATTCGTCACTGTGTGACCGGGCCTTTACCGCCACTCATCGTGGGTTGCCGTTAGTTGTCGCTGACGAATCCGTCAGCGACCGCAGACGGCCGCAATTATTCGTCGGGAAATTTTCAACATGTTGACTTTTGTGACGTCAAAAAGTAGTTGTGATTCCGTTCAAATTTCGTTGGAGACCGCAACCCTCATTTCTTTGACGTTTCCATACCGTGGAAGCCGTCTCTAGTCGTTTTGAGGTCGTCACAATTTCGTTGGTAGTCGTTGTCAACGTCCATTGACGAATAACCAACGGCAGGCGACGTCACATCTCGAACCCTGACGACACGTTGCGGCAAGCAACGAAATTGTAACGATCTTGGTGCGACAGTGACTTGCGAATTTTGTCCGGAGAGTGACGGATATTGTTTGCGAGTATCGTTTGCGAGTACCTGCGGCATTGAAACGGTGGTCTGCGATGGGTTACGATTTTTAAACGATGGTCAACGATTTTAAACTTTTTGTGCGATTCATGAGATAGATATATGCATTTGTAGGATTGTAGAAATTAATCAAGTCTTTTTTTTATGGTCGTTGACAACGACTACCAACGAAATTGTGACGACCTCAAAACGACTAGAGACGGCTACTTTTTTGTCGTCACAAAATTTTCAACATGTTGAAAATTTCCCGACGAATAATTTCGGCCGTCTGCGGTCGCTGACGGATTCTCAGCGACAACTAACGGCAACTCACGATGAGTGACGGTAAATTCTAATCAAGTCTTTTTGTGCGATGTTTGACGTTTTATTGACGTCAGTTCGATTTCAATAGACTACCCGGCACGATGCAATTTTAAAGTTCATATAAAGAAAATAATATCAATAATAATCAAAATATTAATATTTCTGATTATTATTGATATTGATGATAGTATTTTTTTATTTTTATTTATATATTGATATTGATATAATAGTTTGGATTATTATTAATATTGATTTTCATATTTTTATTCCTATTGATATTTATATAAATTTTTTGATTATTTTCGAAATCTGCTATAGTTTTTATTATTTTTGATTTTGCTATTACTATCTTTGATTATAATAGGCCTAATTGATATTGATATTAATATCTTTGATTATAATAATTGATATTGATGTTAATATATTATTGATATAGATATTAAAAGTTTAGATTATTTTATTTATATTGATTTTACTATTTTTTATTATTATTATTGATATTTATATTGGTTTTTTTATATTATTATTGATATGTGTAATATTTTTGATTATTATTGATATTGATGGTAATATTTTTGATTATTATTGATAAAGATATTCATAGTTTTGATTATTATTGATATGTGTAATATTTTTGAATATTATTGATATGTGTAATAATTTTGATTATTATTGATATGTGTAATATTTTTGATTATTATTGATATAGATATTAATAGTTTAGATTATTATTGATATTGCTCTTACTATTTTTGATTATTATTGATGTTTATATAATTTTTTTATTATTATTATTGATATGTGTAATATTTCTGATTATTAATGATGTTAATAATCCTGATTATTATTGATATAGATAATAATTTGGATTATTATTGATATTGATTTTACTATTTTTGATTATTGTTGATATTGATGTTAATATATTTGATTATTGTTGATATTGATGTTAATATATTTGATTATTATTGATATTGATATTTTTGAGTGGATGATCAGAACGTTGTGAAGAGTGGGAACGCCAAAGGGGACTATACGACCCGCACACATGCACAGGCTTTGATGTCGGCTGCTGAGTCACGTCATCTTCACCGCAATCCACCGTCAGTTGCCGTTCCTTGCCGCAAGCAAATCCGCTGCCAGCCGTCTGACCTCGTTGCTTGTTGTCGGGCTCCGTCGAGACTTCGTCACTCATCGCCCAGACAACGTCCGGATTTGGTCGCTAGTCTCCGTTTCCTGCCGCATCCTATCGTCCCTTGCCGTCGTGTTGTCGCTAAAGGTCGTTCCCACTCGTCACCGAATCTTGTTTTTGCTCTTTTTGTCGTCGCTTTGCCGTCAACATTTTGTGATTTTCACGTTCGTCACCTTTCGTTGCTTATCGTCCGTCACAGTGTGACCGGGCCTTAAGGGATCTAAAATGAGCGTTTATTGCGTTTCGACAGTATTTTTTGTGGCACATGAGAGCACCTCAGACCTATCGAATTGTATTCTGAACACGAAGCATGTCTTTCTGATATCAAATAATTTTCATTTTTTGAAAATCACAATATAATACAAATTTTATGACAAATTATAAAAATTTGATATTTTTCGAATTTTTGATATATAACAGTCCTCGAAGTAAATTATATAAATCTAATGATATATTCTTAAAGTGTATGTAGCAGGGAGGAAAAGCCGACGGTCAATTGAAAATTTTGACCTTTCATATTGAAGATATGGATTTTTTCCCAAAAGACCTAACTTTTTTGGTGTTTTGGGAAAAAAATCCATATCTTCAATACGAAAGGTCAAAATTTTCAATTGATCGTCGGCTTTTCAACCCACCTACATACACTTTAAGTATAAATCATCAGATCTATAAAGTTTACTTCAAGTACTGTTAAATATCAAAAATATCAATTTTAATGATTTGCCATAAAATGTGTATTAAATTGCGAATTTCAAAATTCAAAATTATTTGATATCAGAATGACATTCTTCGTATTCAGAATGCAATTCGATATGTCTGATGTGCTCTAATGTCCCAAAATAAATACTGTCCAAACGTTCATACCCCAGCCCTTAATAGAGATATCAAATTCCATAACAAGATCTTCAAATGTTTTCACTAAGTTATGACCTCTATTAAGGTCATTCAGAGTGCAAATACCATGTTCAAACCATTCCTGATAAAAAAAGAACTTCTTAGTTTTAAGACGCACCTTTCGGTTCCACCAAATGGAATTCTGAAGATGATAGCCACAGTACCCTAGGTTCTCTTTCACCTTATCTCTGAACAAATACCAAACCCTGAGGGATTCAGCTAACTGTGAATTTTTTAGCAAAGCAAGAACACAGTTTGGCGCATCAGCTTTCCATAAAACTGTAGTATCATTATGAAATACCTTAAGAACTTGTGTCTCTAAAAGTTTCCAAAAGCTATCATAATTGGGGTCTAATAAATGTTTTGACCAGACTAATTTCTGAGCTTGTGAAGATGATATTGACTTTTATTTTATATTGACTATTTCGAATACGAGCTAGGACGCGATGAGGTAGGTTTAAAGCATCATTACCATATTGGTGGTTAATTGGCGCGGAACCTGACATTATTGAGATAATTTCTAACGGATACAAGATTCCGTTGATATATTCGCCTGGCCCCGCCGAATTTAATAGTAATAAATCCGCTATTCACCATCAAGAATTCGTATCAGAGGCCATTCTCTAATGGACAAACAATTGGTAGTTGAATGTGATGAAAAAACCGATGATCGTAAATACACTTTCAGTTTCTGTACAAAGTTCGGGGAAATTAAGACTAATTTTAGACCTGAGATATATTAATTATTTTGTTTGGAGAGAGAAGATAAAGACTGGAAATGTGCCTTAGAATTTTTCAACAAAGACGATTTTATGTTCTCCTTTGATCTAAAGTCGGGATATCATCATTTGGAGATATTCCCTGATCACACAAAGTACCTGTGTTTCGTATAGGAGTTTGGCGGTACACCAAGTATTTTTCATTCAAGGTTTTGCCTTTTGGTTTAAAATCGGCACCTTTTATTTTCACCAAGTGTTTAAAAGACCATTGATAAAATATTGGAGGAAACGGGGTTTTTTCATAGCACTGTACAGGGTGTAACAATAAAATTTGTACAATTTTGAAAATAGAATGACACAAGTATGCCGCTTATGTTGTGGTTTGATATTTATATGTCTATCAAGATAATTTCTTTAGCCATCAGCTAAGCTTCGTTTCAATGAAATCGACGGTATAAAAGTGAAGATATGGCTAATTATGTAACCTAGTCTTAAAACCGCTTGGGCCACTTTTGTCTAAACTGTTACAAAAATGACTGAATAGAGTTGGAACCATGGACGATGCTCTTATGATAGGTAGTTTTAAACAATGGGGTATTCGAAGTGGTAGAAATGATTACATAATAGAATATCTCCTTGAGTTTTGGAAAGTCACAACCAATCACTGACATAATTTCAAAATCCTATTGTTTTGTACTTATAGATGCAAAAACTGTTCTCAGTTTTACCAACGATATCTCAGGGATATGAGAAATTACTTTATTTATAAGATAATTTGAAAGAAATTTCATGACTTCATTTATAGATTTTAAAGAAAGATCATATTGTCATTAAGTTCATGTTAATTATATGAAGAAACACGACTTATAATTCTTTTGTGTCAGTTCTTTGATGTTTAATGCACGATAAGCATATCTACGCGGTACAAACTTGATATGCGCAAACATGACAAAAGTGGCCCAACACGTTTTCTGGACGTTTTAATTAATCGGACATAACTTTTGAGCCCAAGCTAGTAAAGAGACCAAATAAACGTGTTCTTTTAGCTAAGATATTACTGATTGTATTGCATAACAATTGTGCCATAACTCTTTTAGTTTTTTCCTGTTTTATTGTTACACCCTGTATTTATATGATGGATGGGGACGAGCGGGCTCCTTTTTAAACAAAGTGATTGCAAAACAAGTGAAAGCAGACTTGCTTTCAGCCGGTTTAGTGCCAAATGTAGAAAAGTCAGTGTGGAGTCCAACTAAACGGTTAGATTGGTTAGGCCTAACCTGGGACTCACTCAACAATATCGGCTAGAAAGAAGGGTCAATGATATCATTGGATTTTTTGGAAGAATTCAAAAGGATTTGCCGTATGTTAGCCTCCTTTGCAGGCAAGGTAATTTCATTATACCCGGTAGTGGGATATATCGCTCAATTGAAGTCAAAGTGTTTATACATGGAAGTGGAGAAGATAATCCACTTGGATAAAGTTTATGAATTGTCCACTGACAGCAGTGAAATTAGAAAAAATATTGTTAAATTTTAACATCCAGATGATATTCATCCATGGTCTATAATAAATGCGAGAGTAACGTAATAGAGTAGTAATTTAGAATATTTGAACGTTTGTTTTACTAACCATTTTTAGATCGTTTTATTTAAAAGGTGCCAAAATCCCTTGCCCCCTTTCGACCTGCAAAAGATTGCTTTTCCGTTGCTAAAAGGGTCTTGCCGCCGCCGCCCCCCCCCCCCCCCAATTTTACCCTCCCCAGGTTAGTTATTGCACAGCCATTTACTATTAAGAACGTCGTATGCAATGATCAATTGATCATGCCTGTCATAAAAGCACCAGGTAAAGGCACACGGTGTTATATGCAAGTGCGTATACACATATTCGATATTCTGCTTTATTCACATACGTGCAAGAGTAAAATATATAAATGTAAATTAATAAAACAACACTGAATAACTTTAACAATGCTGACTACATAATCATCCTCAATTGATCCATTCCTCTTCTGTATCTGCTAGTCTGTTCTATTGTTTGAATTGTCGTTTCCAGCAGCTGCTTCAGGGTCACGGTTGTTTGATGCCTAAACTGTAGTAATCTTAAGTTAAGTTGAACAATGATGGCGCTATTTATCTTAAATCCATAAAATGCAAGTAATTACTAATATTATTTGGTAAATTAAAATATATGTAAATAGCGCCCTCGATGTACACACAAATGTACAGTTTATAGAATAAAAATTACCACATAAAGGAGGAACTTGAATAACTTGATATAGAAACGAAAATCTATGTTAAAAAATAGCTAACAAATAAGTGTATATAATTAATGTGATAGATGTTGGTATTGTCCCTAGCTGTTGGTATTGTCCAGGTCTAGAATTGAACATTATTTAGAGGTTAATAACTGCGCATCGGTTATTTGGAGGGCATTGTGAAAAATCTAAACATTTTGCCTTTGGAACCGAGGAATATCCCGAGGGGCGTACATATTACCGATGCAAAGTTATTAACCTCATTCATAACCGTCACTTTAATCTCTTCACCTTACAAAATAACACAAAATTTTGCTCAAAAGTTTAGAAAAATAGATGATTTTTACATCTTCCCTTTCCAAAAATCGATCAGGCTAAAACATGACGACCAATAACAAAAGTGCGTATCACAATCTGTGCAAATATGGTAGCGAGCAATCCAAATACGGCATCCAGCGCGCTCGCAGTTTGTTCGACGAACTTCGACGCATAACAACACGCAAACGCTGGTCAATTGTGTGCGATATTGGAACAATTACGCATTTTGCGGTCAATTGTGAGATATTAATGACCTCGATTTGCGTTCGCGTTTTCACAAATAACTAAACGTAATTGGATCGCACACATCGCGTTCATTAATGAGGTTATGAATACATTATAAAATGTTTTGTTAGACAAATTAATAGATGATCACATCAAACAACTGTGGGGTGGCCATTATCTTGTCCACCAACGATACCATCTTGACGATGACCATCATCACCACCAGTCCCTTCGTCATACCCACCTCTGATAGAGGCACGAGACAAGACCAGCGTTTCAAGCTTACATCTCTTCGCTTTCTCTTTACACTTAATCGTTGCTTGTGACGCTGTTACAAGCTTTGCGATAGGCAAAATCCCTCCGATAACAGCAGCACCAAACAATTCTGACTGACCACGCAAATCATTCAAGCCATCAACATAGTCTAAGAGTAGATATCCCAGTAGGAAAAATACTCCAGCAGACACTAGTTGTACGTAGGTGAAGAACAACGCTGGCTTCCAAGGTTTTACTCTGTAAGCAATATCAAAAAAGAAATTCAAACCAATCTGAGGTACGCCATCCGTATCACGTGACACAATTGGATGGTCTAATTTAGAAGCCACAGATTCAGACACGTCAAATATTTCGTAAAAGAGAGTGACGTAAGAGTTGGTGTATCCGGTCACTGTTTGAGCCATGAATGACACGATACCTAAAGCAAACACGATCCAAGCCACCACGTACTTCGCATTGACTATAAACCCAACAAGGGTGTATCCTACAACTTCTATCAAATGAGAACAGCCGATAAACATTTGAAAAAACACCGGTACTGTGACGAGGAAAACACCGAACCAAAGGAAGGGATAAATATGAGGTAAAGCAGGAGGACATCTTGAATCTTTTGCTCTTTATCCCGGGCCATCTCCTCGATCCTACCCTCTCCATCCTGTAGAATAATACCCCCATCGTCGGGTTCATTCTTCCTTTTCTTGTTGCAGCTATTGTGCACTAATGCAATGATAACCGCTAGCACAATATTGGTGTAGTAAATCAGTGGAATGACTTGACCTATCCAAAAGGCTACAATTATCGGAACCAAAAACATCTTTGTACATGTACTTCTGCTTCCTCTACTAGTCTTCTTTAACACCTTCAAGAGGTTCCAAACTTTGGGACTGTCTATGAAAATATATCCACCTTTCTCTGGACATATTTCTGCAACAATGTCCTTATCGTCAGTTTGAGGAAAGATCCATTTAGTGGTTAGATAAGACTTCCCTATGTCATTGATTGGCGTGGCTTTGTCATTATTCATCATCTGTCGCCGAGTGATCGAAAATTTGAGACAATTGTACAGGATTATGTTAACCATAATAACAGTGACACAGAAATATGTGAGATATCGATTACCCCAATCAAATTTCCAAACATCCATTCGTTCTGCTGCTAGTTTACGTAAACTATAATTGTTGGGATCAACGTACAAATATGGTAAGAATTGGATGCAGCAAAGGAAGGTCATCAGCAAGAAAAAGAAAATGTATCTCAACCAACATGACAAGGAACACAGATCATCACACTTAAGAAAAGTCGAATAGAAAACAAAATGGAAGAATCCAAAAGGGTATGGACGCGTGTCAATTCTGATCTTGTTGTCCTTTGGAGGGTTCTGCCAATCAAAGTACTTGAAAAAGAGATACGGTGAGAAGAGGACTATAAAAGTGGCAACGATGTTAAGTAGCCATCGAAACCACCAATTTGTACGATCTCGTGGTATGATGATAGGGGTTGGCGTAATCATTTCAGTAGTATCGTTGGCAACCCAACAGCTGTATTCTGGAGTACTTTGTAAAATACCGTGCGCGCTTTCTGACATTCTCTCCAACAAATTGACTGTTCGGTTATTTGTATTTCTAAATATATACCTTCTTTTTGCTGATTGTTTTTCTAAGCAAACTTTAAAACTGCTGAATTGGAGGATCAGCTCATTAGTTTTACTCTGAAAATTGTTAATGGCGTCAATGGTTAAACTGTATAAAAGATCGACAATGGAGCATAGTTTTTCTTCGTCCGAAATATCACCTGTAAAGCATTCTGGTGTGATGATGTCGATGTCGACACTGTCAACTCCGGAAGCGCTTAGAGTTTAATTTCACCTTGGTCTCGCCGCGACTTTTTTTAAATTTTCCACTAGCATATATACAACAACAGGGGGCGCTATCAGTAAGGGATTTCCCCCTCCCGCAAATTGGCGCCAAGTGCGTAGCTTGACTAAAAATTGCGTGTCCATTCATCAGTTAGCTATCAATTAATTTGATGCAAGTCCCTTTAACATTTTTTCATTCATACAAAAATGATTACTTGATCGTACTAATTTATTTAAGATCAACAAAAGCAGTAGTACGTATGTGTAAATATTTTTTCCAGTGGTTTATGTGATGCCTAAGGTAGCGATTCTAATAAGTAAAACGAAGAACGAATGTTTGAAATATTGTTGAAACTTTCATGCCACTAGTGTAGATTTGGGATCATTAAAAAAATGGACTCGTGTTTTTACAAAATATTACTCGGGTAGCTTTTTCAAATGTTATGTAAATCAATAATCAGATTTTCTTATCTGCTCTCCTAATTTTTTTTTTTTTTTTTAAATAATAAAAGAAAATTTTCTCGCTATTTCTGTACGAAAACTCGAAACATTTTTGTTGAAATCTATCCGAAAAAGACGATATTGTCGGACCGCGCCGAGCCTTCGCTGGTAGTGGTGCTCCGTACAACTGCTTTACATGCATCGTAATGAGCATTCGTGTTATTATCATGTATCAGTATCTTCTCTTTTTATAATTTCATACAATTAATTGCTCTTGGAATTAAATTAATTTAACTTTAAGTTTCTTGGTTTGTCTTGTGTTCATGAAGATTTGAAGTTCAAATAATTGTTTAATTCGGGGTCATCCTTCGAACCTCATGAGGTCAACGTTCAAAAGTTCAACATATGCAGCGGTTCTCCAGCCATGAAGTGATGAATCTTCGAACCAAATCATGCAAATGTGCAATTTTAGACGACATGATTAAGGTATTGTATGTTTCAAATGTTCTAATAATGTTGTAAAGAATCTTTTTTACCGAGATTATAACATTGAGAAGCAGTGGACATGTTTGGTTTTTGATGTCACATGCGCATGCATGATACCGAGAGAGTCGCGTCGTACTATTGTACACACATGCACAACATACACATGGGCATGGACATGGTTAGTGCACTGATATGCTGATTAATGAGTGCCATATTATTACGATATGCATGCATGTATCGAATTCATGAATTAAATTAATTTTGTCAGCAATCAGTATTTAATAATCACATGTTGAAGTGGAGTAAAAAGTAGCATTATCTGTATCAATATCAACATCAACATGTTTATACATGATCAAGCATGTCTGTCAGTCACATGGCTATGCAGCATTGGCATGGCCAGCAATAATCATATAATTGAAGACCGAATTAAAAAGACTAGTTTGCGTATGACGTCCTGTCAACCAGACCAAAATTGCTGTACTGCGCAGGTCAGCAACCAATCACGTCCACATGACATGTCGTCGCGCCTTTGCCCTGACGTCAGACGCAATCGCAAACTAGTCTTGTTAAATTTAATTCGGTCTTCAATTAGTGCAGTGACAGTGTAGTGTAAAGTGTAACTGTAAAAGTGTAAGCGGAAGCGCATATAATTTTAATACTCGCACTGGTCAGTTAGCTGCTGTCTTATGCTTATTTATTATTCATTCAATGATTCATGTCATTTTTGCTTTTTTTAATTTTTATTTATGGAAATTATGAATATATCATGATACATCATGATCATCAGTGCAGTGGTGGAACCGGGGCGGGGTGGGGTGGCACAACTGCCACTGGTAAATGTACCGCAATAGTCCTCGAAAATCTTAAAAGTGGGGGGTGGTGTAGGGCTAAATTCACAGCGTTACGTTTTGGATTTCCTTCAATCAATGTGTTAACGTTGAATTATTTGAGCGACATGTTCTTTGCTTCTTCAACATACAAAATTGTCTATTGTTGACACCCAACCAAGCTTATTAGGCCAAGTAAAGTCAATTTTGAGTTTCCCGTCACCCGCCCTCACTTCATTTTCTGACCCTCACTTGAATTCATTATTGTGATTTTCCAAAAAATACCAATTAAAACTGGTTATATTTGCCAAAAAAATATGAATATCCCTTTATTTTTTTGGAAAAATCAAAATCAAAACATACATTTTGCTCTCAACCTTGCAGACTCTTTGTAATATACTTCTGAATCTCATTTGGGCTAAACATCCATCTTCAAGTGAGTGAGCGGCAAATAACAACACATTTTACATGCATGTTGGTCATATAATGAAAGGCAGACAAATAATGAATAATGAAAAAGTTACCTCACTTGTTTTCAGAAATTATGTGACGGGAAACTCAAAATTGACTGTTAGGGGCCTTACCTTTAAAGACCATTAACCAGTACATCAGGCCCTTCGCACTTGATTATTAGTTTCCTGTTTACCGCCACGTCCAAAATTGAAAATCTCAAAATAATTAATTATTTTATTTTATTTCTAATTTTTCAACTACTTCTACTTGCCATTTTCTGACTTGTATAATATCAACAATAATGATGAATAAACAAAGAGTAGGCCTACAACTCCACCTTCACTTATTTATAAAATCAAATATTGTTGTGAAATAATTAAATGCCCGCTCTAGTCAAAACAAGTCAATAGTTGCTTGTAATAGTTCAAACTAAATAAAGAAAATAAAAGATAATTAATAATTAAAGGGGCATTTCGTGATCCACAGCCTCATCCCCCCACTTTTCTCAAAAAAAGTTGAGATTTTTATATCACTGGAAACCTCTGGCTACATAATGTTTATGTACAAAATATTTCTTGCAGATTTATTCGTTTTGCAAAGATATCGTGAAATTTGAATTTCGTTCTGGTGCACCAGAACGAAATTACAACGCATTGTCTATGGAGCAGTGTAATACACATAAACATGCATAACTCGCAAACGCAAAATCGGAATCAACTGAAATTTTGGGAATAGGCTTTTTTCGTGGATATGTACTGAAAAAAAAAAAGAGGATGCTAGGATCACGAAAATACTCCTTTAAAAGTCACCTTGTGGCCACGCGTTTTGAACTCGCCACCCAAAAATGGTGGTTTTGTTACGCTTTTCCAAATCCAGACCCGTTCAAATTGTTATATCTCTGCTTAAACAAAAGGTATTGTAGTGTGTTTGGTGTCATTTTGTAGCTAAATGAGTGACCTAACAGACCTCCAAAGGAGAATTGTTTATCAGCTAAGATAGTGGAGTTATAATTTTTGAGTTCAGAATGGCTGAGGTGGTTGTTGTGGCGGTGGCGGTTGTGGCGGTGGCGGTATGTACAAAGTCTATGAGAAATATAGATTTTGTGTGTGCACGTTGAATCAACTGATCATATTTTTGCATCCATATGGGCTACAGGCATGGTTAAGAGCTCTTGTGAAAGGTTATTAATTATGCTAATTGTTTTTAATCATTTGGAACTCTTTATTATTGGTTTAGTCTATAAAATACAAACTTTTACGTACAAAACTACCCGGTTTCATATTAAACACTGTAGTAAGCAATGCGGATGTCTTCAAAATCTAAAAGTTGCTGTAAATATTTAATTACTTATCCTATCATAGTCAAAGTATACATTTTCTGAGATGAAATTTGACGAGGAATCTAAATATGGACTTACTTTTTCTGTATGGGTTAGGGTAAAATGTTTCAGTTAAAAATATGTTGAATTGTAAAAAATTCGAACATATTTTGGGACACCCTGTATTCTGAGATTACCAAACAGCTGTGATTTTTTTTTTCTTCCCCAGTCAGTAGGATCCCCCTAACCTCTAACCAAATCAATGTTGTTTACTTTCAGTTTATAACTGCAAGTTAGTAATAAGCAATGCATTAAGTGACCCATTATTTATTTGGAATTTTTTTATTCCACCCTGTATAACTTCAAGGTCACCCTGTACAATGAGTTGAAATGTGTATATTTGAATTGCTTATGCCTTCAGCTTTTCAAAAATGTATACTTTTGCTAGTTTAGGGTTGATAGTTGTGTAGATATTCTAATTTGAAACTTGATTGGTGTAAAAATTCATAATATTTGTGATGTAACGCTAAGGGTGGCGAGTTCAAAACACACGGCCTTGTCCCTTTTACTAAATCTTTAACAGGAAACTAATAATCAAGGGCGAATGGCCTAACGCACAGAAAGATTCAGGGTTTGCACAACTTTTGAGTTCAATTTGTGACCTACTGTACTGTACTAACAAATATTTGCCAGCCCGTCTATAATGACACCATATTGGACATGAATGCAAAAGGCAAAATCCTAATTTTTTTAATTTTTTTAAAATTTTCAATCAGTGTTGACACCAACAAATGGTGCCATCATTAAGTGCATGTATGTAGGCATTTCCATTGCATACTATCAACAGTAGGGGAAGTTGGAGCATAACGGAACACTTAACTTCGAAGATGCTCTGTGACGTCACCATTAGTAATTTGACTATAAAAATTATATGTTCAGTTGAAGTTTGTATTTACCTCTAATATACCACTAACCAATACAACTTGACTCTTACATTGTACAATTTTTATAGAAATGAACAAATGTTTTCAAAAAAAAAAATCTGTTTTGCCCCACTATCGGGGCAAAACGGCACCCGGGGTTTAAGTGCCTAAAGCAGAGATACCAGTTTTCAGGTTTTAACCTGAATTCAGGTTTTTTGTGAGTTAAAATTCCTGCGTTTTTATTTATTTTCAGCCTGTTTTGGGGCTTTTTGGCCTGCATTCACATGCTTTTCAGGTTTTTTTTAGTGAAACTGACTGGCATCTCTGCTAAAGGTACATATCGCAACATTGAGTCAACATTATCTTCTCACTTGACCATTTATAGTATGGTAATATTTTCATTACTGTTACAAAAAATATTAAGTATACTTTAGTGGAGTGAGTGGGTAACTTATCATGCTTAGGCCTATCAATTAGTTTAATCTGTAGGCCTAGTTATATGTAGGCCTACGACTATTATTTGATTACCAAAAATATTAACATGATTAATTAGGCTACCCATCTTTGTGGAGTGAGTGGTTAATTAGAGAATAAATGATAGGATTTTGTCTTTTGCCTATCAATATCGTGTCATAATGGATGGGCTGGCCAATATTTTGAGTAGTGGATGCCAAGATACGATAAAAATATTGGCCACCCCATCCATTATGACACAATATTGATAGGCAAAAGACAAAATCCTATCTTTTATTCTCATTCTTATTCAGTTTTAATGTAATTTTTATGCGAGAAAAACTGCCTTTTTTCAGAAAAAATAAAGTTACTTTTGTGAGGACATCCCGTTGTTTTAAATGAACGAAACCATCATGAACATCTAAGCCGCCCGAATCGCGATTTAGTTCTCGCACGTGTATTACGCTTGAACGCATTATCGCTACGATCATTGAGGAGCAACAAGCGTGCACGCCGTTGCGCGGCGCGCGCCTGACTAATATCACTATCAACTATTGTGAGATATTATACACCAGAAAACCAATCAAATTACGTGAATTCTTTAGAAGACGCCCATTGAATAAGAATTTTTAATCATTAATTCTATCCGTGAGTGAAGACGTGTAATGTCCAATTGGGCCAAAATGGAGCCCTGTTCGTTATGTCCAATTGGGGCAAAACGGAATGCTCCACACATAGTGGTTCCGTTTTGCCCCATACCCGATTTTTTAGAAATGGTTGCAGGTTTGCATGCCTAATACATTGTAGCACATACGCCACGCAGTACTTACAAATTTCTGTTGTAAATCCAGTATGGCCATACTTGTGTTCCTCAATATAATTTGCATAGAGGGTAGTAATTGCCAAGGCCTGTTTTGCCCTGGGGTCCGTTTTGCCCCGGGGGTCCGTTTTGCCCTGGGGGTCTGTTATGCCCCACCTTCCCCTACTAGGCATTCTACCTACCATTCTACCAATATCAGACTCATGCAAAGAAAATCACACAAATTAATGTTACAAATATAGCATATTTCATTTAATAGATGCTGACCCTGGAAACTCATCCAGATCAGGTTAATGGTCAGTACATTTGCAACAATATGTACAATTTGTAACATGCTATTTTTATTTTTAAAATGTTGACAAAACTTCATTCTTTCTCTAAATATTTTGCCTAATTAAAACAATGCATTTTGCTTCACAGTACCAGACCGGTACTGTACCAGTAAGTAAGTAATTATCCCTAACCCACCCAATTACAAAATGCTAAATGCCAACCACTGTGGCTTTTTGTAGACACCGGTAATTTTAGTTAACTTGTCAAAATAAGCAATATTTGATCTTAAAATTGCAACAAGAAAGGAGTGTTGTCTCACAAACCCGAATGCACAAGTAGCTGGTACATGTATGTGAAAGTCATCCTCATCCTCGAGTTCTCACCAAGGTCCTTTTGCAATGGCAATGGATGACTGGCTAAAGCACTTGTCCTGATTATGGTATCACATAAAAATAACCATGCCGGTTTGGACCTATATCATGCGATGCTATGCAGGTTGTTCAGTAAATGAGGTGAATGTTTATTATTTATCGCATGATTTAATTAGCCAAACTTCTTCAGACTGTTCAGTGCTAAAAGCCTAAAATTTATAGCAATTTCAAAAGAAAGCTGGTGAATAGTACAGCCAGTATACAATGTAGCATGTAGCTTGCTGCTAAAACCACATTTAAAAAAAAAATCATACATCAGCATATTTTAGTAATTACTCTAACATTTGTTTGTGTTTCTTCCAGATGTCTTTAGAGTAAAGAGACTGACAACACAATTGAGTGAAGTACAGTAGCAATGTTAATATCATAACATTGTAGCATTTGAAGTAAAATATATTTTCTGTTATGGTACGATAGAGTTGACAAGTATGCCACTTTATTAACTCTTATGTGCTAAGCAATTATGTTTGCTAACTTAATATGCCCTACAGATGAAAAAACCTGGCGTCCATTATTGTTCAACGTTCATTTTGTGATACAACTCTTGGTGTTGGTAACTTCATTTTGGATGTGACTTCAGGCATTACACCAGTAAGGTGACGCCTCATACAGAAACGATACATCCTGAGTGGTTGGCTCTTCATGTGGAGGTAACTGTGGAGCAAATTCGCCCAGTATTGGTGTAGCGATTCAAGTCCGTGTTCACTTAGCAGGCCTAAACCACAGCCTGTTCTCTGTATCTGCTCCATTATGTGACGTTCTAATATGTGCATTTTAAGTGTAACAGATTCTTGCGGAAATATGCCCTGAAGTACTGAAAGAATTCAGTGATTGCTATTTCTGCAAGTAAAACAAAATCAGAATGTTATGCACATAATATTATGCAAATACATTATGTATTAGATGTACCAGGGCTTGTTTTCAAAGTTCTGTTCAAACAATTACTGATAAATCAAAGACACTCTTTGGTGTAGCTCGGTGTTTGGCATGTTATAAAAGGTCCAAATGTTGTAAATTTATTATAAATGTTAAAATATGCTACTGTGTGGTTCTTCCTTTCCTTGTATATTGATTAAGATTAACAATTACACATCATTTTGATCTAGAGAGCATGTGTGTAATGTTTTAGTGCTTCTATGTTCCACTGCAGTGTACTGACGTGTAAACCTCTTAACTTGTTTTTATTGATTTCAGCATTTGGAAAAATATAGGAGTTAAAAGCAGTTGGAGATTGGAAGGGTCTTGAACTGAAGGTGAGAATTCTATAAGATAATATTCATCAATATTCCTTATGTAAATGCTCATTTGGGTACCATCATCATCTGTTGAGAATCCTGTTTTCTTACCGATGTCACTATGTTCCTCTTCCTTGATTGGGTTTGAGTGCCCGACCAACTTCCTTACTTTGGCGAACATCATCAGCAGGATGGAGAAGTGTTCTTGTAAATCATTCGCCTCCCGCTCCAGAGTTTGGATAATTGAAATTGGTATATCATCTAAGATGTGGTCCAGGGCACCCAAGTGATTGTATTATATGCGTGCCCTGTAATATCATTGATGGGTTCTTCCTATAAAAAAAGACATTTAAATAAATATGCTGATATTTTGCATTTTGAACCAAACTTACAGGCTTGTATGATAAAATTAGTAAGCACACTAATCCTCACTTTGGAATCAAAGACAAGAAAGGGTAGAAGAAATTAAATACACTTCAATCAAAGTGCTAAGAGGAGCTGCAGTATGGTTTTACCTTGTAGAAGCAAAATCATTCCGATGTATCTCAGTGTCAGAGGAATAAATTGTTGTAAAGCGCTTTAATCAAGTTGAAAAGCCTCTAAATGTGTTAATTTATTTAGTTATATGAAATTCACCTTCAATGTTCATACTCAGTTTGAATTACCTAAAAAAGTTTTCTTCGCTTACATTTTGTATTGTTAAACTTTAATTTTTCATACCTTGCATAGTTTATCGACATGATTTCCAATGAAATGGCCACCTTGATAAGCAGCAAGTTTGACTTTGTGCTTCTTCAGCACATCATCCATGCTGCTTACCAAGTGGCCACATCCGTATTTTAGTCCCTCGTGTTCAAGTTGCTTTTCCTGAGAAGAAATGGAATGAAGAGATGTTTACTACATAAAAGTGGTAGAATTATTATAGCCCAGCCAGTAGTACTTACAGATGACAACTATGCTTAAAGTATTCTATAGTTTTCATTTTGGTAGGGGCTACCACTTTTTTTTTTTTTTTTAATACTAATTAGGGTCAATTATCATGCAAAATGGAGAATTTGATACAATCTTTTACTCATGACATTACTGGCATGGTAAATTGCATTTACTTATGGCATCTGAGAGAAGGGTGTTGGAGGGTGTAAATGCTGAGCCAAGTTTCATCATTATTCGTAGTTTTAAACAGTTCGCTGCAAGTTACAAAACTACTTAAAACAGTGATAACACTATTAAACGAATCTTGTTTCTCTACAGCAGTAAAATAGCTCACCTTTTCGGGTAGCTTTTTGTCTGCAATTTGCTAGACTTTCTTTAGACTGATAACATTAATTTTATCCAATTTCTTTACAGGATTTGAATCTCTTCCTTAACTGAACCTGAAGGAAAATAAGTATAGCCATGAATAACAGGCCAAACAGGGACTGTGAAATGAGTTGGAGATAAAAGGATAAATCCTGATAAGGATGACGGGAGCCACACTTGGAATGAAAAGTAACAAAGGTACCAACCAATTTCTTTATCTCAGTCTGTAGTTTCGCCTTCACTCTTACTGCCTCTCTGCCTCCTCCCACCTTCTCTAGATCCTCGACCACCTCCTCCAGCTCACTCTTCTCTTGCATGCACTTCGCTACCCTCCTCTGCTCAGTTTCCACCCATTTCAAAAACTCCTCTTGTTTGCCATCGCCATCTTCTGCCCAAGACCGGGCCAGGGCCAAAAACATTTTTTGGTCCAGCTTGTGTAATTCTCTCAACATCATGGTGTAGATTTTCTTAAAAATTCCAGTCCATATGTGTAGACTTGGTATACACACCTATTGCATGAAATTAAATAAGAACAGGCATTATTAGTCACTATTTGTAGTACAGTATAATATAATCAATCATGTTCTCACTGCAAACATGTGGATTCACAATCCTGTACTTACCGATTCACATTGATCAATTGCATGTTCATTACAAACCCACGTATGACCGGATGTTGAATTATCCATTCCAGAAGTTATATGGGCCCCTACCATTTCCAACCCACTTTGTTGCTGTTAAGGATTTGGCAATTGTTATCAAAAATGTTGACTAATAGGCTACATGTATGCTCAATCTAACCATGAAAGACTCATAAATAACCTTATCGGTGAAATACTTTTTACAGTGCACTTAATGTTATTGCTGTTTTGGTTCGAAAATTTTTATATTTTGTTGAAAATTTTAGCACTTACATGATCAATGGGGACCGGAAATATCGGTGGGTGAATGATGCTGTGTGATAAATCTTTGGAGGATTCCTTCCTTCCTCCTGCCTTACAAAATTTCCTCACATCTTCTTTCATCCTCTCAAGCGATCTGTTCTCCACCGGAACTCGTCCATCTTTTGAAATGGAAAATTCTGATTTAGATTCTTCACAATATACACAGCAGTATCTACCTGGATTGTGAAACAATAAAATAAAGATACTTTCTATGTATGTACATACACTTTAGTAGTAAGTTATCATGTTTGTGGATACTTTTAATTACAATTGTAACCACATGTATGAGCAAAAGCAATGCAATTACATGCAGTAAAATGATTGGGCATATATAAGATAAGCGTATACATTTTGTAAAGGTCGAAGTGAAGGACTTGGACCTACCATATATTATTGATCCATAATTTGTAAGGTTTAATTTTCAGTACTCACTTTGACATCCATTTATTCCATATATGTTCACCAAAAAGCCAGATCTCCATTCACCCAGAGTCGAAACTTTTTGCCTCTGTAATGAAAATGTGTATACTGTTATTATCACTTCATTATTTTATCATTCCAGATTGACTCCTATTTCATGTTGGTCAAGAGCACAGTGGCACATTGAAGATGAAAATCGAAGCTTACAACACTTTTCAAGTCAGTGGAAAAAATGTATTGCATTTTAATATCAGGTAAATGGTCACCAACCAGCGTATATTTGCATAATGAGACTTTGTAATATATTTATACAACCTTGATGGTATTTATGTGTAAAAAAAATTTCGGTTGGTTCTAAATATAAGTGCTATCCATGGTATATCTTATAATAGCTTTGGTTCAAATTTTAAAATTACTTAGAATATTAACTTTTCCTTCAAGGTGGTGCACAGATTCATTTAAAATGCAGCATTTAAATGAAAATCAATAGACTAATGCAGACTATTTATCAGTCAAAGACCCTGTGCTTTGTATTTGTAGGCTGTGAATTATGGCTTATTCATGAGGGCTGATTGTTTTATCGTATGTGTCTAACAATCACGGCAGCCTTACATGTCTTTACGTATTTACACAAGATAGATATACGGTTCATGGAACGATCGGCTCTCATTATTGGGTGATGCTGCGACTTTGACTGTTTGTGGTTAGTCTTTTTCTCTTTAGTCCATGGAAAAGTTTGAATGTGTTCAATGTTTCTCACCTCCATGTCATGTCTTCCAAAGACATTAGTTGGTCAACTATTAAGGGTAATACTCTCTGGACATTTGCTTTTGTCTCACTGCCTTCAAGGAGTAATATGCAGATGGTGTTGTAGGATGAGTTTGGGTTTGCTGTATTACACACTGACATAGCAACCTTAAATGACCCCTTGCCATGGTCTCCACCAACCTTGATCCATACCTCGTCATCGGGAATAACGCCTCTGTTTGTTATCTTGCCACTTCTGTATAGAACAAAAAATGTAACATTGAACACCAGCATTTTGAAATATTTGTGGGATAATGACTGCACTGGTTGTTCCGAGTTGATTGCAAAAATCGAACAATTTAGCCATGGAATAGAGCGCTCTTCCTTGTAATCCAGTATCCAAACAAATTGTTAAGATTTTTCACAATAACCATCAAAATTAGAATGATGCAAAGTCATTAACCTCATTCATAGCTGTCACCTTTCAATATGTTTGATTCCACCTGTATACATGTAGGCCTAATGTTAAGTTTTTAATAAAATTTAAATTATTATTTTATCTTTCTTTCATTTTTGCATTTAAAATTTGAATTAAATCTAGATCTGCCAGTGACCAATTCATAATGTTTAAATGTGCAATATACAAATAGGGTAGTTGCAGTTCCACTCTAAAACACAAATTATAACACTAAACATCCCCTAAAGCGATGGAGAATTAGATGTGATTTTAATCCTATTACTACTGCTGGAGTGGGGCACTCTACTTTAGAAGTGATGGGTATGTGGCTACTGGCATCACAAGGTAGGGGCCTATTGATACAAAATGTTTTACAATAGGGGTCATTGGATACAAACAAAATGAAAAAGAGTGTCATTGGGTATGACTTTTTTTTAAAGGCGCTCATCAGAATATTGGACTTCAAAAAAGGGGTCTATTGACAGACCATAACATAACTTCTAAATTGAGTACCCCTTGACTCTTGCATACAATAAGATGCCTTTTGAACTGTAACTTGCAAAGTTTTTTTTTAATTTCACCAAATACATACTTGTCCAGTCTTTCCATGTAGTCTAACAGGAACTCTCGTATATTGTCTATATATGTGACAGGGGCTTTCTTAGCAAGAAAACCATTGACGCTGTTGGGTGCATTTGACGGCTCCTTGATTATGACCATTTTGGTGACAACATGTGCAGACTCTAGAAGATTATTTTGACGAGCCCTCACATCATCTTCCTTGGGAAGCTTCAACCCTGTAGGATATCTGTGGAATACAATTATCACTGGTTACTGGACCTAGGATTGTACCTCAAGAATAAGTCAATCCTACAAGGTATGTTGAGTACATTAACATTTTATCACGGTTTCATTTATTTAATACTGTATACATAGTTATTAGATGTGTTTAATTGTTAAGGACTCATTATGTAAGATAAAATTTCCTTTTTTTTAAACTCATGTAATGGCCAAAGTAATTTTTTATTTTTTTTTTTCCTGTCCCTGATGATACCCTGATGATAATGGTGCCTCCCTTAAATAGATGAATACAGTATTCAAGAAGTCTGAAATTGTAATACCCATTTTCATGTCAAGAAAGTCCATAAAGAAAGGTAAAAAAAGTTCATAGAATATGGAATGTTGGCATAAAATACTTACAATCTCAGCTTTCTTGAAGCTCTCCACGTCATATTACTGTGGGCCATTAATGCCAATGTTCTTGTACATCCCATTCTCTTCGGTTTTTTGAACAACTTCTTCTTGACCCCCAGGTAGTGTGTAATTGATCGTAGTTGCGATTTTCTCCTCCTCGCCTGTCTTTGGCCTACTTTTCCTCCTGACTTTGGCAGTCTGGTTATTGTGAATGACTGTAAAATGATAAATTAGCAAATATCATTATTATATATCATTTATAGTTATTAATTATGTAAATTATAATAGTCATGAAATTCTTGTCTTTATACTCACACTTTGGCAATATTAAACGTAAGAGCTGCTCTCTAAATGGCAATTTATATACAGAAAGGTTAATTTTATCAGTATCTTTTTAAGCAGAGTATTGTGTTCCAGTTTAAGTAAATTCAATTGGAATAAATTATTGAATATAATCTTTCACATCTTACTGTGGTAAGTGGTTACAATACAGTATGTACACATGTACATGGAGCACAAAAATTACACAATAGTAACTACTTGTGTTAAATTGTTTTAATCATGTTAATTGATTGGTGTTAAATGAGTTTACTTACCTTTTTGGCTTTGGGATTACTTTTCAGTTTCAGGAATGGCTCTGATTTCGTGAGAACTCCAACCCAGGCTCCAACAGCTTGTATGATATCGTCTCTCACCGGTTCTCCAGATGAGTGGTCGTTTGCCATTTGTGTTAGGTGCTCAGCAGCTGGTGAGGTAAACTCATCCTGTGGTGCGATACAAGTAGTGTGGGCTGATGTTTTCAACTCGGAAGCCAGAGCAGAGCTTGTTCTTGCATCTGACCCACAACTTTTGTAGGTAATCATGTAGGATCGTGGAACTTCAGCTACTTTGTCAAATGAAACATTTTCATTACAAGCACAGCAGGAGATTTTTACATTATGTGCCTGTTGGAACTGCTGGGTTAGACACTTTGTGCAAAAGTGGTGTTGGCACTCTGTTACTACAGGTTGTGATATTAGGTTTTGGCAAATTGGACAAGTATATAGATGGATAATTTCTTCATCTGTATTACATGTCACCATCTCTACACCGGAAACATCATCTCCATTTGATGATTGACTAAATATATTCTCACTTTGAAGCGAGAATGGCAATCTATTCGAGATTGCTATGGCGTTTCTTGATACCAACTTTTTCCCAAATTTAGAAGAAAGTTTCCTGTCACATGTGAAGCATTGCTCTGTCCGTTTATGTACATGCCACTCAACAGGCTTGGTGTAATGATAGTATGAAGGATTGCTTCTCTTCTTTATACATATTGTGTAACATTTGGGACACATTAATGTTGGATGAGTGTCCATATCATCTTTAGTACAGTCAACCCCAAATGCTGATAAAATTTCAGCTCTATATTTGGTCACTAGCTTTGGTGGATGCTCATGTTCATGTCTTTTTACGACGCTTCATTAATTTTAGTCGTTCTCCACATATGGCAGAGACTGCCCAGTGCATTTCTATGAAATTCCATGACTTAATTCTATAAAAAATATACACGAATAAGCAGATTTTTGTGAGAGCTGACAAACATATGGCAGTGAAATTGTACAAAATAATGCATGCACACATACTGGTCTGAGATGTTGGTGTGTCTAATGCACGAGCCCCAAAGGGGGAGTGCATCAACATCTATGTACAAGTGCATTATTTTGAAAATTTTCTTAAGCCACAAGTGATTTACATTTACTGTATCTCCTTGAATAGTCGCCCCCAGGGCGCTATGCGTTTTCAAAAGGTGGCGTTTATTAGAGGTCATTTTTGGAATGATAATTCCCGTTAAAATCATTAGGTTAATAGCTTAAAACTCGAGATGAGATGACGAACTATGAACTTAGGAAAGATAACTTCCGGTTCACTTTCGGGTTTACGATAAGATTTTCGCTAACTACTGACACCATGTGTGCACCTGGTAAGCTTACTACACAAGATAGCATGGAAACACTAGGAAACATGGTTGAAAGAAGAGGTAGGGGCGTTTATTTGACGGGGTGACTATTCAAGGAAATACGGTATTAACCTATTTCATACATGTACACATGAAACAAATCATGTGTTATTTTTTACGGGATATGTTACTAGCAGGGTGCAGGGCTTGTCACTTGCGGTGGCAGGATGAGTTATTTGTGGGGTGCAAGATGAGTTACTTGTGGTATGAGTTACCTGCAGGATGGGTGAATGGACAAACTTAATACAGGTGGATTATGTGGTGTGGGTGGATTATGTTTAGTAACTTCAGGTACTTTATTTGCATCAACTTTTTAAACCCTTGGGAACATCAACACGATATAGGATTCTTGAATGCCTTCACACACATAATTTTTTAAGTTGAGTGCATCCCATGGTTTAGAAAGTAGAGCAATGCGCTGTCCATTCGCTCAATATGCTCACATATTCAGAAAAAAGCATCCTGCAATAAAGACCATGCACTAAAAAAAAGTAACTACCACGGTAAACATAATTCATTACGCACCCCCTAATCCACCCTTAATTCGTTCTACTCTGTAGGTAAATCACCCCACAGGTAACTCACCCTGCAAGTAAGACATCCAAAAAACAGCCTGCACCCAACACCGGAGGGAGTTCTCCTGATTGAAGGTATACGGGGATGTGCCACGGTTTTGGGGTACCTTTTCAGCAATTTTGGTATATCAATGGGTGGGTTTTCAGTGGAGACCAATTGGGCCAAAGTACCCTAAAAACGATGGGTGGCAAAATCAGCAAAAAGTAAGTATAGAGAAAGTCGGCATCCGAAAGTCTGTGTGGCACATCCCGTAAATTTTTTTTCAACGAACACCCCGACCCAACACCCTCAATTCAGTTCTCACTATTGAGTTGGTACTCTTTGGGTGTAATTTCTGTGATCCATGTGGGTATTAGAACAGAACTTATAAACAGACGATAATTCCAAATAGTGAATAACTTCTCTTTGAGGAATATCACATTGGTTGTATACCTCAAAATCTCAGGTGTGCAGTTGACAGATTAGTATCTAGACCTCCGGGCATCCATCCCTGACCATAGAGTTAGGTAAAGCCTAATGTCCATGGTAATTTTGGACTGTCTGAAAGTGTGTTGCTATGAATGGAGAAATGGAATTCCCTCATGCATACAACTGCATAATTTCTGTGGCGTTACTTAGCTCCCACTTAAGTTGCGCGGCTTAGTGTGTAGACCTGATATTATGGAAAACGAGGATGTTTGATTTGCATTTTGTTAAAAACTTTATGCAGTGTCAACTACACTACGCACACATAAGTCAGTAGTCTAGATACTTATTTGTCAATGAACACCTCCCTACACAATTTTTGTCTGCAATAATTGACTTGTTGTCAAAACCATGTGATTGTTAAGCAAATGTAGTAAAAAACTATGTGATTGTTGACACATTGGCATTGCAAAAGTCATATAAAAGATTTAATATGTAACAAAATTGTACTGCTGGTACGTAATAGACCTAATGTTAATGTTATAGTATTTACTAATTTTGAAAAAAGTTTTCGAAATTTTTTTTGATCCCCCCCCCCTATTTTTCTTTATTATTGAGCGCCATTGATGCAAAAAACCAATCATGCGGGATGTAAGATGCAAATAGCAACCTTTTGCTAGTTTTTTTTGGGGGTGGGGTGGGTGTCAGGGCACTATCATGGTCAAGTTATTCTGGTTGGGCCAGAGCGGGAAGCCTGTTTGACATTTTGAAAGTTACTTTTTTAACTAGTGTCGTAATCTTTAGACTTTTGGTACCAAAAATTGGTAAAAATATTATTAGCCTCCCTCCCCATCTTCAGAAATGTGAAAACTTCACCCTCAGTATTTCTGAAGTCTGAACACACTACATTGTAGGTTTTATCATCTATATCAGGGGTGGAACCAGGAATTTTTAACGGGGGGGCAAGCCACCGCTCAGACTTGGCGCCCACACAAAGTCTGGTGCCGCTCTGCAAATATACACCGCTCTGCAATAAGCACCTGTATATTACCTCAAAAGTCTTGTATTTTACTTGTAGGATTTGTATAATCACATTGTGCAATACAAAGTGCAATATATCAAAAAAAAAGATTTTTAGTGACTTTTATGCTCAATTTTCTTAAAGCAATAATGTGATTTGCATAATCCGCTTTTAATTTTGAGCCAAACAAATGAGGTATAACGAAGAAAATTGCAATTCATTCCAATGCCTACAATGCGTGTACTACGCCGCTGATCGTCGACTTAGAATAAAACCGGTCGCCCGGTTTTAATACAAAAGGTTCAATTTTACTGTTATTAAAGCACTTCAGGCTTAGTCTTTTACATGGTATTTTAGTATACCACTGGGCATTATAATTATGCAAAAAGTAGAAATCCGAGTAAAATCGAGGGCATCGCTATGAAGCAAATCACACATTATGGCTTTAATTGAGCAATTCAAAGTGTTTATTTCTGTGTGTTTTATATCTTGTGCCATTATTGCTTAAATATTTCATTCTTATTGACCTTATAAATGTGTATTTTTATATTGTAACTTATTGTACATGTAAATTGGCCTACGGGCCACAAATTGGCAATAAAATGATATCAATCAATCAATGTATTTTGTTACTATTGTTTCAGATAATTTTAACACGATATGATAATAAAAATGAAAAGGCAAATATTTTCTGTGATTTATTGATGTTGTCCTTTTATAAACGTGATTTAACCATTACCATGATAATAACAAAAATAATTTATAGGGGCCTCACGGGACTAACATTAATTTATTGCTTGATTAAATTGTGATGTACTTCTAGTTTTTGTTTTTTATTAATTAATCATTTAATTGCTTGAGGTAGGGCCTACACCTTCCTGATTAAATAAAATCACAATAATTATTGTTTAATTTTAGAAAGGATTCAACCGTTTTTATTAGTTAGATTATGGGCATACCCCCCGCATAATTGATAAGTGAGTGTCATAAAAGTGAACCATTTTGACAAAATTCACTTAAAAATCACTCCAGATCGAGATTATTGTTCATTATAAAATTATTGTTTCTAAGGGGCTGTGCAATAATTTATGAGCACCCTGTAGGGGGCAGCCCAATTTGCAAACCTTAAAATGGTCTAGATAGGCCTATGTTGCGAGTGCAGCGAGTAGGAAAATTGCATATTAAAGGGTTTCCGTACTGTTTTCCTAAGGGGGCTGGCATTTTCTTCGGAGGGGGGGGGGTCACAAATATGTCAGTGACCGAGTCAATTTTTATGACCCCCCTATCAAGGGCAAAAAATTTTACGACCCCCTATCGCTGGGTCGAAAAATTTTATGACCCCCCTTCCAACTACACAATTATTCATTGCGGAACTAAGGCGCGGAGCGCGTCAAAACTTAAAAGTGAAAAAAGTGTGTGGCGCGTTAAAACTTTTTATTGTAAGTGTAAAGAAGGTGCCCGAACGTGTAAAAATTTTGAATAGATTGTATGCACATTTCTATTGCAAAGTTAACGAATCTTGCATACAAGAAGCGCATAAAAATTTTGAGTCACCAGCCCTTAATAATTCTATAACCCTCCTATTTTAGGTGTTAAAAAATTATAACCCCCTTATTTTTGGTCTGAAAATTCTATGACCCCCCCAGTATTTTTGGGACCCCCCTCCCCGAAGAAAATGCCAGCCCCTAAGCCTTTTTAGAGTGTTTAATTAAAAAGGCGGTCCATGAATGTGTGCAAAAAAACGCTTCCACCCTCCCTCTTGGCTTGCCAAAATTGCTTCCCCCCTCCTTTCGCTCACCAAAAATGTATTGCCCCGCCCCAATTTTACCCTCCCACAGGGCTCATAATTATTGCACAGCCTCTTAGGGAAGTACAACGTTTACTTTTATATTCAAGCAAACGTATTTTATTTTGCTATTTCATCTAATTAATGACTGTATCCTCAATCAGAGATAATCAGGTAATGCATCCTTGGCAACCTACACCTGGCAATTTACCGCACAAGAAGTGAATTTTTCGGACTTCATGAGTGATGCAAAAAATTCAAGTTATTATTTATATTAGGTGTTATGCACTGTAAATTCTTAATTTATCTAGTACAAATTAAATATACATGATAAGAAACTACAATTTTATGGAATTATTACTATGCAAATACCAATAATTAACCTCCATGTAGGTTATGACTAACACTAACTTTATGCATCAACTAGACGGTACATTTTATATTGAGCTGTCGATTGCTTCGCGACGAGTTGAGTGTCGCCGGTGAGGCATATTTTACATCAGTAAATCCAGATTTCTAAGAGGAGAGCAGATAAAACACATACATCTTGAGTTAGCCCTTAATGTTACTTAAACATGACATCAGTCACTTCAAAAAACAACATGTCCATTTTCTGTAAATGGCAATCGTTCATCCACGTAATTTACCACAGTTCAACATAGAGGTAAGCGTTCCTGGCAAAAAAAAATTCCCCAAAACTCGTTAAATTATGTCTAAAATATCTAAGTTATTGATCACACACGAAATAAATCCCAACACAAGATATAAAAGTCATGTCTGTTGTTATTTTATTTGCATTTTATTTTAACGACATGTGACATTTCCGTATGGACTAATATCATACAATATTTAAAATGTGTTTCTAAATTACAACTGGACGAATAATAGAAACGTTGACGATCCTTGGATCGAAGGAATGCTGCCCTCTATATTTTAATAAATGTCCTATACGCCAGTGGTTAACCGACCAAGGTGAGTTCCAAGTGAAACGTATTTGAAGTCAAACGGACTTTGCAGCAGCAACTTGCCGTTTCCACCTACAGATAAAACCCAGGTCAGAGGATCGATAACATCTAGAGTGTTTTGTAAATATGCAAATTCGGTGCTGTTGAAATCGACATCTAAAAAATTCAACTTCAAGTAGAGAAATCTCGTCTTTGCCGTAAGAGTTTCGTTGAATTGACTGCTTGATCCACTTGTAGCCACTAAGGTACAATCACAGTTTATGTTTTCAAAGCAAAGCGAATGAGTGAAGCAGAATAGAAAAAGGATGGAAATTGGTCGCAGAGAAGCCATATTAATCGGCGAACGTTAATGTTATGCTCTTCTTACAGAAGTTGGTTACTTAAATGGCGATATGTCAAGTTCTGAAAGGTAAAACAGTAAAACAAATTATTATATTGTTATTTACTTGGCATAGCGCCTATGTGACATTACGCAGTTTCTTCCACTGAGGTGCGAATGAGAACTTAAATATTTGCTTTAACTGCGGCGATTTGCACAAACGCAATTATTGTTTTCTAATAAATACTGAAAATAAACAATGCATTTTATTTCCTTATTTATTTACATTTCGAATACAAATGTTTCTCATATTGAACGTAAAACAATTCCACTGTTTCTTTTTTACACTTTTAAGTAATTCTATGCGTATGAATTTTTCATTTACACAGTAAATGTATATGACAGGTTTACTGGCCCAAACATCAAAGTAAACACATAAACACAAAGATTAAACATAAGATTAAGCAAGAAATTAATCACATGCGCATTTTGATAGTAACTGTTAAAAGAATCTACAGCTAAGACTGTTTATACCCTTGTGTTTATGTGTTTAACTTTTGGTCACTATGGTTTAACTGTCTAGCTAGGCCTATACTGTGTAGTGAAAATTTACCTAAAAGAACTGTTTTAGGTGCTGCAGGAAACCTAAACACCTAACCTTTTTAGACCTGAAAAAGGCCTTCGACACGGTCAATCACCCTATCTTGCTCTCGAGACTTCAGGGTGTTGGTGTTTGTGGACTGGAACTACGCTGGTTCTCCTCATACTTGGGTGAAAGAAAACAGGCTACCAAAGTGGGTAATTCATTTTCTGAACTCGCACCTGTGACATTTGGGGTACCCCAGGGGTCAATCCTTGGGCCTCTTTTATTTACAATATATATCAACAATCTCCCTACAGTTGTCAAGAATTGCAAAATAAACCTTTATGCTGATGATACTGCCATTTTCTTTGCCAGTAGAAATATTGATGAAGTAAATGATGTATTGAATTCTGGTATGCAAAGTGTTGCTAAATGGCTTCACCAACATAGGCTCACTTTGAATGTTAATAAAACCAAAACTATGCTGTTTGGATCTGCTCGTAAACTTGCATCCTCTGGCCCTCTTACTGTTCATATCAAAGATCAGCCCCTTGAGTGTGTCCCACATTTTAAGTATCTTGGCATTATTTTTGACCAGCGGTTAACTTGGGAACACCAAATTGATAAAATCTGCATGTCACTTTATAAATATATTGGTCTTTTTGCTGTTTGGATCTGCTCGTAAACTTGCATCCTCTGGTCCTCTTACTGTTTATATCAAAGATCAGCCCCTTGAGTGTGTCCCACATTTTAAGTATCTTGGCATTATTTTTGACCAGCGGTTAACTTGGGAACACCAAATTGATAAAATCTACATGTCACTTTATAAATATATTGGTCTTTTTTACCGTATCAGAAAGTTTTTAGCTGTTGACACCCTGAAGTTGTTGTATACATCCGTTGTTTTACCTAAAGTTGATTATTGTGATATAATTTGGTCAAATGCAGGCTTAACTCTCCTGAACAGGTTGGATCGCCATCAAAAACGTCTCGGTAGAGCAATCATTGGCGTCCCAATGCGCACTCCAACTCATTTTGTCTTTGATTCCCTAAACTGGGAACTTTTTTCTGATCGTCGTAAATATCATATCTGTCTCAATGTTTTTAAATGTCTTGGGGGCTGGTACCCCCCAACCTGTGCAATATTTTCACCAAGTGTATCAATGCTTATAGCAATTATAGTACTCTCAGATCATCAACCTCTGGGAATCTGGTTATAAATAAGATGCGCACTGAGACTGGCAAGAGAACTTTCCTTTTCAGGGGGGCCAAGACCTGGAATGATCTTCCCCGAAACATTAAAAATCCCCTTCCTGTCAATGCAAATGTTTTCAAGAACATATACAGCCTGTCTCAAAAAAAATTGTGCAAGTGAAAAGCGCCCTCTCTGGCAATTAGGAAAACCGCTGTGACATGATGCTTGCATCAACGTCAAGGACGTAGTCTTAGCTCTCAAATGCCGTTTGTTCTGTTCAATTTGCTTGTTTTAATCTCGAGATATGTTTAATTAAAGGCGAAAGGGTAAAGTCACAATTCACTTTTACTAGGGAAGAGGGCTTTACATGTAACAGTGATAGCATCAAGTTTATCAAGAGTTCCTTCGTGAAATCAAAAGAATGCATCAATTACACAATACAAATATTTTCTGACTGTTTTTACTGTTTTATCATGATGCAGGAATGATGATTCTCTTTTTCCACTGTAAAGAGCTTAAAAGATAAATACATATTTCACATTCTGCTGTAAAAATTTAATACATGTGCACGTCAATGATTTTATCATGGTAAATACTGTTCTCTTAGTCACTTCAGACATGTTAAAAGACAAACAAATATTGCGCACTTTTACATGTTATTTAGGTTAATGAACGCGTATTACTTGTTGGGAGAGATATTAGGCAAAATAATGCACGTGCGCTGATGTTGTTGCGTCTAATGCATGCGCCCCGAAAGGGGGGGAGTGCATTAGAAGCATCAACTTCAGCTATCATTGATTTACATGTACAGCTCTCTCCCCTAGTAAAAGTGGCACAATTGTGATTTTACCCTTTCGGTGTTAAATAAACATATCTCGAAATTGGAACAAGCAATTTGAACAGAACAAACGGCATTGGAGAGCTAAGACTGCGTCCGTGACGTTGATGTAAGCATTATGTCACAACGGTATTTTCTAATTGCCAAAGAGGGCGCTTTTCACTTGCACAATTTTTTTTGAGACAGGCTGTATACTAACTTTTATGTATATTTTTAAATACTTTTAAATACATGTTTGTTGTTTATCTGTGTTGTATCCTGGGCAGCAAGGGAGAACAGTGCTGGTCACTGATTGCATGTCCCAGGTTAAAGAAGAAATAAATAAATAAATAAAAATAAATAAACACTTGAATTTATAGAGAGCTGCTTACAGTTTATAACATGAGGTAAACACAGATATATACCTAGTATTTTAATGTACTGATTGAAATGAGCTAACAACTAACAAACAAGGCGAAGTAACGGCCTTGGTAGTCAAACCATAGGCATACTGTTTGCTTTATTGCTTCCTTTACGGTGTATAATTGATAATATCCAGGATTCATATCAGTTCAACCACTTCCATGGTTCAACTAAACGTGAAAAAATAGTGGTCAATAGTAAAGTGTGCAAATAATCCGCTAGTTCTAAAGTTTGCTAGTCCGAAATGTTTGCAATACCCTAACCATTTACTCATTCACCTTACCCTATAACCCGTTTATAATTTATCATCTACGGACTAGCGAAGAGGGCTGCCAATTCTCACGCATTCGGTGAGCAATCTATCACGCTCTCACGTGAAGGTAAAATCCCACGCATCGTGAAGATATAGTTCAAGAATTTTTATAATTTTTTTTCACCGAGGAGATTGTCTCACTATATAAGACTCGGCCTATGCTGTTTGAAGATTCAAATTCAGTCCTTGAGTCATCCAGACCATCATGCATGTTCGACCTCACATTGTGAAAAGCCTCTCTCGAACACAATTAGGTTAATACCTTTTATTTCTTTGTTTTGAACTTTTGACTCTACAAAATTACAATTTCGGGCCCTCAAATGAATTATAAAGACCAGAGCTGAGTGAGACTGAATTGATTTACTTAGAATAAGTATAGCACTTACCATACGATGTGATACGCGTTTGTGTCGTTGAGTCTTTCATGTGTTGTTATTTATCATTGCGAGCACACTGCGGTGCGGGCATGGAACATGAGTGAACCCAAAAACCAAGAAAGGATAAGATAGACAATAATTAACAATTAACAATTATTAATAATTAACAATAATTAATGAAGCCCGTGCGGGATTTTACCAACGCACATCATTCACACGCAACATACTATAAGTTGACCCGGAAATATTGACAGTTCAGGTTTATTTGCACTGGTTTCGCAACGATGAGCATATTCATTATTTCCAAGGTCATTTCGGGTTTCCCTTTAAGGTGGTACTACACCCTTTGATAAATTTGTGACTATATTGTGCATTTTTCTCAAAAAATAATAACACACTGGTAACAAAAGTTATGTATATTATAGGGGCAAGAAATCCAATTACTAGACTGGAATTTCAGTGACTCAAGACAAGCGGTACGTTATTTATGAACCACTTGTCTTGAATTACTGAAATTTCAGTGAAGTAATTGGATTCCTTGCCCCTATAATATACATAACTTTTGTTTATACCAGTGTGTAGTTAATTTTTGAGAAAAATGCAAAATTAGTCACAAAATTTATCAGGGGGTGTAGTACCACCTTAACGTGGGAAATATGACTTATTTTTACCTGTATATTTAATCCAAATATACTTAAATGCTAGTTTAGTACAGGCCTCTGCAGGAAAACAGTACAAGAATTACACTGGACGTGATGAAAATCAATTTGCACATAGCAACCGGGCATAGCAGACAAACCATAGACCAAACAAAATTAAACAGACAAAAAACAACCGACGTTTCGAGCAGATAAACTGGTTCTAGTGACGGTATTCCATTGATAAAAGTTGTTTTTGCAGGTTCCGCACTTCTGTGAGCCATGGAACTGATAGTACGTTTTGGCTATAGAACTTTACCTACTCCTGATGCCTACATTTGCTGTTTTTGCCCCTCTTTGCGTACTATCTAGTATGTATTTTACTTTTTTCCCACGTCAAGTTGGTGTACCTTGCTCTTTTTCTTTCCAGTAAACTCAATACTTTCAAACTTTAATGCTATTGACTTTGGTGTTCCATAAGGATCAATCTTAGGACCTCTATTGTTTATTATCTACGTAAATACCTTACTTTATTGTATAGTACATTGTAAATGTGTAATATATGCTGGTGACACACCGGGTGACACCACACCTCTTTTCAGTTCCACAAATCCAAATGACCTAGCTTCTCAAATGCATTGTAATACGAGCGTATGTTAAAACTATCTCATTGGTTTGAATCATAATCAATTAACTTTAAATATCTAAATTTATGGTATTTGGGACCAAACATATTTATCTGTTTATTTATTTATTTATTTATTTATTTATTTATTTATTTATTTATTTATTTATTTATTTATTTATTTATTTATTTATTTATTTGCGCTTTCATTATACAGGATAGCTCCGTCAGTGGCAAAGAACTGCTATTCATACTCTCAAAAATCTTAAATCATTCAATGATAAAGCGAAAAACTTTGGCAAAAAATGAGGAAAACAGCTGTATTGTCAAAGTAGAGGCCCCATTCAAATACATGTAGCTAATTTGTAAACTGTCAGTATATAAATTACAGATGTCATGTAAATACCTTATTTTGTCTTAAATACGCAGCTTTCGGCTGAACAACTAGCAGGCTATTTTAGCACATCTATATATAACACTTGAATGACAAAGGTACACAAATCTGAATTTTGATGATTTTTACGATTGTCCGGAGCAAAAATCTGTGCCTCCCCTTTTGACGTGCCAAACAACCTTTGCCCCCACCCCACCTTACACATGTAAGATTTAAAACCTTAAATTGTCTTATCATACAGGGTTCAAAAGATATATCTCCCCCCTAAAATTACAAAACATTTCTTTGCATAACTTGACATACATTTGGTTGATTTGAAAAATTTAAAAACTTATGAACAGAGGAATCTGTTTGTAACCCTCCCAATCTTCTTCTTTTTGAAAATCATGTTTTGTTGGTCAAAATAATTACATTTTCCAAAAATGATGTAATGTAACAAAACGTTCTCGATATCAACGTGATCAATGTTTTAATTGATTTAAGTGTTAGTTTATTTTATTAAATTATATATGTATGCATCCGATTACTCAGTCGCCCATGCAATCATCTTTCAGTAAAAAACAATGATTCATTGACATGAATTTTGACATGAATGGGGTTTTCAGTCGGTGTTTCAAAAATGGTAAAACCACTATAGGAGTAGAAATAAGGTTTGTATTAAATGTGATGCTAATTTCTTTCGTTGGCTAGAAGAGATGACAAATTGCAAATGGTAGACTGAAACAATTGTAAAGATCTACAGGAACGGCTCTCTTGAATAAACAATAAAAAGTCGTACATGACAAAGAAGAAATGGCCAACAGAGATTGGAGGTTGGAAGTCAGCTTCCAGCCAATTAAATGCATGCAGCCAATCTCTTGTGGCCACATCATGAGTGTTACACCTTTATCCAAGAAAGCCATCATTTTAAATCAAATTTTGAAAGTAAACCCCCTGTGTAATAAATATGTGTACCCCCCGTTGGTGAATTATAGGGGGAGGCAAAGATTTTTTGGCAGGCCAAAAGGGAGGTAAGCATTTTTTGGCAGGTCGAAAGGGGGGCAAGCGAATTTTGGCACAGATATTTTGGATGTTTCTATATTACCCCCAGAAAGGCGTAGGAAAATTTTAGGAACACATTCAAATATGCAAAATTTCCTGCTCGCGCGCTGCGCTCGTATTACACAAAAGGAATAACTTCCCCTAAAATTACAAAACATTTCTTTGCATAACTTGACACAACTTTTGTTGATTTGAAAATTTCAAAAAGCTGTGAATAGAGGAATCGTTTTTCAACCTTCTCAAATTTGTTTCATTTACAAAAACAATATTTTTGGACAAAAATAATCACATATTCACATAAAAATGATGCTTTCAGAAAAAGTTGCACTTTACCACATTATGTACAAAACTTTCTCGATATTAAAGTTAAGATTGATTTAATTCTTGGTTTTTTCCTTCACTGTCCTTCAGGCACCCATGCAACCACCATTCAGTGCAAAACAAATTAAACAATGATTTGTTGAACTTAATTATTACGTAAAATGAGATTTTCTTTGAAGTTTTTAATCAGCAGTAATGTTGTTTCGAAATGATAAAAGCTAGGAAGGAGAAATCATCTCCACGGGGTGAATATTTACCTGTATTGGGTCGATTGAAGCATCTTGCATTTTGATTTAAAATGATGGCTTTCTTGGATAAAGGTGTAACACTCATGATGTGGCCACAAGATGCATCCAATTAACTGCATGCAGTTGGCTGGAATCTGACTTCCAACCTCCAATCTCTGTTTGCCATTTCTTCTTTGTCATGTACGCCTTTAGAGCCGCTGCGGGGCCGCTGCTATAGATCTTTGCAAATGTTTCAGTCATACCATTTGCAATTTGTCATCTCTTCTAACCAACGAAAGAAATAAGCATCACACTACACACCTTATTTCTGCTCCTATATAATGGTTTTACCATTTTTGAAACACCGACTGAAAACCCCATTCATGTCAAAATTCATGTCAATAAATCATTGTTTTATACTTAAAGAGGATTGCATGGGTGACTGAATAATTGGATACATAAAATTTAAGAAAATAAAGAAACAATTAAATCAATCAAAACATTGATCACGTTGATATCGAGAACGTTATTGTACATTACATGTATAGTATGTTGAAAAATGCAACTTTTTTAAAAGCATCAGTTTTGAAAAATGTAATTATTTTTGACCAACAAAAATGATTTTCAAAAAGAAGAAGATTGGGAGGGTTACAAACAGATTCCTCTGTTCATAGGTTTTTAATTTATTTAAATCAACCAAATGTATGTGATGGTATGCAAAGAAATGTTTTGTAATTTTAGGGGGGAGTTATATCTTTTGAACCCTGTATAAGACAATTTAAGGTTTAAAATTTGGGTTCCCCAAAAGCTTGCATGTGTAAAGGGGGGGCAAAGATTTTTTGGCACGTCAAAAGGGGGGGGCAAAGGTTTTTTGGCACGGCCAAAGGGGGGGAAGCAATTTTGGCAGACCATTTTGAAAATTCACCACCATGGGGTACACATAATTATTGCACAACCCCTAATACTAAATAGTCCTATTTTAATGATGATAATATTATAAGATGATGTTCCCCGGGTGAAGTTCTTATTTTATTTTACTCATATTAAAAGATTTATCATTTTGACACAACCAATAAATCACACAATCTGCTATGGGCAGTGGGCAGAGATATAATAATAGCTAGATGGCAGACCGGGATGGCAGAATAATTTCCGGGAATAATTTATATTTATTTGCCAAGACCTTGGAAAAAGGTCAAAAGTCGCTTCGTGTAGGGTTGTCTGAAACTTTTCGGTCAATGTTTAATACCAAGATTACACACACCGTGCAAACTGCACATGTGCTTTCCTAATACAATTTGCAGAAGTGATTGAGCTCACATTACTGTCAGTTGGAATCGGAGCCGCATACAGAGTAGTACTGTTTATCAGCTCTGTTATCTACGATACACACAATTCGTATCATCGTATGCAAATGAAAATGCGGACGCAGTTGGTAAGTTAGCCTTAGTTTTTCTCTTTAATAGCGACACGTACTAGGCATATACCATTTTCATAAATGGAGATTTGACATCTGAATTTCCTGGTCCGTATAATTATATTGCTCTATTTAAAAGCCCATTCAGTGATTTGCGCATCCCGGCGATTGTAAAAATCATCACAATTCAGATTTTGGTACCTTTGTCATTGTCATAGATGTGCTAAGGGACCGTTCACAAACACTTGTTGGGGGGCCTGATACAAAAAAAAAAAATGTCATCACAAATTTTTTCGGGGCCCCCCTTTCGAGATCTCAAAAATTTCAGGGCTCCCCTTTTGACATGAAAATTATGAGTTAGCCCCATAGAAAAGCATTATAAGTCCCCCTAACTCAATTTTCCCAGGAAAATTTGTGGTCATTTTTTTCAGGCCCCCCTTAGCCCCCTTTTTGCATCAGGCCCCCATGCAGCAAGTGTTTGTGAACGGTCCCTAACATAATGCGCGTATTTTTTTTGGGGCTTTGGGGGCACGAGCCCCCCGGGGTTAAAGCAGGGGCGGCCAAAACGAAGGGGCGGCGGGAAGAAGAAGGGGGGGCAAAAAGAGGGGTGGCGGAAGAAGAAGGGGCGGCAAAAAGAGGGGCGGCGGAAGAAGAAGGGGCGGCAAAAAAGAATTAGTAAAGAAAAAGGGCGGAAAATGTGAAAAAATTGTAATATACATCAAAATGTGTTGCTTTTGGGGCGGTAGCGCATATAAATCTCAACTTTGTCAATATTGCTGCTAATATATTTTGTTACATGTATTTTTTTTTATTTCAAAAATACCTAATGACAATTTGAATGACTTATCCTTCACTTGCAGGCAATATAAACAATCGTAATTTTTCATGAAAGTTCAGACAAAGAATTCATTTTCAATTTTTTGTTCACGCCAGTGAACGTTATAATACCACTTGCTCTGATCTTTCATTTTACCCGACTGCCATTTCTGAGGAGTGATGTGTGTTGAGATGATGGGTTGTAAAATGCAGTTTTTGTGATTTTTTTACTCTAATGTTAATTATTAAAACATCTAAAGTCTGCACAAAAAGTAACTCAGCTGTTATAAATACGCCTATATAGATTCAGAACTAATAATTGTTTTCACAATATTGTAACATAAAAAGAAGGATAAGTTATTTACGCGCATTTTTATACCCCATTTGTCCAATTTTGTTTAATATTGACAATACAACAGTGTTTTTAAAGAAAAATACCCCCAATTTAAAAGTTGCACTTATTTGTATTGATTTGAAGTAAGCACGAAGATAATAGAGAGATTGCGAAATTTACGTGAAACGTGACACGGGAACGCGAACGGCAAGCTACATTAGTCGAAAATCGGTTATTATGCCCTCTAGAGGGTGAAATCTATTGTGAATTGGTCAATCGTGGAATTACCGTAAGGCGATTACGTTGCGGTTGGTAGCAAAAAATGACGTTCCAAAATTACAAAAAAACGCATTATAAAATGCAGAAAAATGTTATGTTTATCATTTTATGAAACGAATCAAAGTATCCTAATAGAACAAGTAGAGTCCGAAATGTAATAAAATCCATTTTGGGGGTTAAAATTTGATCTCGTATAGACAAGAAGAAGTGAACAAATTTTTTCGACGCGAATTCGAACGGGTAGATTGCCTATTCATTTGTGTGTGGAAAATGCCGTCCAAAAATCAGCTTGCGAAGAGGCGTTTTAGGCAAGATTGTGTCGTGTTACGGCATAAATGCGGTATAATTGTCTGTTTGGGACGGGGAACAGAAGTTCGTGCAACGCTATTTTTCGCCTTGCTTTTCCGTTGTGCATTAAACAGCTGTCAAAGTGTTTTGCTTATGGATACTATTCAGCAAGCTCCAAAATGTTTTTAAAACATGATAATGCATGTGTTTTTAGTTTTAGTTAAAACGTTTTGATAACATATCGATGTATGTTTATATAAAAATCATGAAAACTCGTGTTATACTGAAAAATAATACAACAACATTTCAAGCCAAAATTCGAAATGCTATAGTAAAATATCATTTGGCAAACATATTTAAGTGTCTATTGTGTTAGAACGTTTATCAGCAAGTTTAGAACAAAGGGTTTTTTGAATGTTATTAAAACTTTTAATGCCCTTGACCCTCACATAACCTTTAACCCGACATTTAACGTTTTCTGTAATATATTTGTGTTTGCTGGGTAGTAACTAGGCATATTAGATTATCTATTTTCATTTTGCTTTAGAAAGTAAACAGTGTATTATTTATATGATAATGGAGTTTGTTTCTTGTTATTCGAATAATATACACCAAGACTTCCTAGGCATCCAACACCAAACTCTGTTTAGATTATTCAGACAAATAGCATACACGTGTGAACATAGGCCTATACTCATTTTCCAATAGCCCGCAAAACTCAAATATCGCTAATCTGGACTGAATGCTTAGAGCATTATAGATACAGCCAGTCGTATTTGCATATCAATACCGAGGAAAGTAGTTCGATGAAAGAAGATAATCTTCTCTGGTTCGATGCACCCAAGGTGAATCAATGGGTGCTTCCTATTACCTTTAGATTATTTGTCTCAGCATATAGCGCCATCATGATTGCAATTGCGTTTATACGTAGTCTTGGGTCAGACTCTATGCGGCTATCACGAACATACTAGGAACGACGAGCGTTAGGACCGACACAAACTGGCTGTGTAGGAGGCTAGTTTGGATGTGAACGGGACTATGACGTTCTACCGCAAAATGCAGAAATCCGTAACCCGTATGGCGTTTGCAGTGAACGCCTCTCCGCAATCTCTCTAATGGCGGGCTTTACGTGTTTACAGTGCTGGCATTATAACCATTGATCGCTGTAAACTGCAACTTTTAAATTCGGGTATTTTTCTGTAAAAGCACTACTGTGGCGTTAATATTGAACGACATTTGACGAATGGGGTATCAAAATGCATGTAAATAAATCATCCTTCTCGCTATGTTGAAATATTGTGAAAACAATTATTAGTTCTGAATCTATAGGCGCATTTATAACAGCTGAGTTACTTTTTGTGCAGACTTTATATTAACTTTGAAAGTAAATTAAAGGTGGGTAACCTGATTGAAAATCTCATCCCCCACTTTACCTCATCAAAATGCTGATTTTGGTATCAGAAGAAAGCTCATATTTTTCTCATAAACATATTGAAATTTGGCGTTCCAAATCGGTGTATTTCCGAAGAAATCATCAAAAAACTGCCGAATTAGTCAAAACTATGGTATACCATAGTTTTGACTAATTCGGCAGTTTTTTGATGATATCTTGGGAAATACACTGAGTTGGAACTTTTAATTTCAATATGTTTATGAGAAAAATAGGGCCTTTCACTTGAAATCAATATATTACATGATCACGATGATTATCATTAATAAAAACACTGTGGACTTCCAATATCACACTGTATAAATGTCGGTAATTCCATTAGGAATTAGTCACATTTACAAAAAACATTTACATTTTCTTTTTGCATGAGTGCTTGAAAGGAGCTGAAAGGGATGACATTTTATGTTATACGTAAGTTTTAAAGAATTTGATTTTCCAAATATATCAGGTCACCTTCATAATGCGAACTTCATAATGTGGATTTATGTCTTGATGCAATATTTTTGGGGAAATGCATTATTTTGATGATTTTGTTCAATTTTGACCAAAAAATGTTAATTTTACATGGTAGCCCTAAATAGTGGATTATTTTAAAGTTAAGATAATATATGAAATAAAAAGTATACCAAAGCATTAATATAAATGTGTACATCAAAAAGAAAATTAATTATGACAACTCCGTGAAAAGTTTTTGACCTATAACCAAAACTTATGAGCGCACATGATTTCCTCACGGTGAGTTGGGGGTCTCCAGATTTTGGCCTGGCCCAGGACCCCAAGAAAGGTAAATCCGGCCCTATTAATTCTACCCCGGCTGTCACCTTTGTCCAAACTGTTGCACGGGGACCTATGTAACCACAAAGTGACCACTCTAAACATCAATCAATAAGTAATCCCCCCATGAATGACAATTATTCCAAAACGGTTGATCATAATTATACAAAATTTCGGGTATGGGCAGTCGCAGGATTTATTTCTGCGCATTATGACATCTCATTTGTTGCAATGGTCCCAATATCGATGCAGCATCGTAATATTTGAATGCAAGTAGCCTAACCCAAGATTTGAAGTTGCAGTAAAATCCTATTGCCTTGTATTCAGTATCCATGGAGGGAAACGTGACTTCTCTCTAGTCCGGAGGGTCGCTAGTCCGAAGGGTCGCTAGTCCGAAGGTTTTTTAGTCCGAAGGGTCGCTAGTCCGAAAACCAAATTAAGTTCGCTAATCCGAAGGTTCTCTAGCCGAATATAGAATAAGGGTTAGGGTTAGGGTTTAGGTTTAGGGTTAGGGTTAGCAAGCCTTATTCTATATTCGGACTAGAGAACCTTATTTATTATTCGGACTAGCGAACCCTCGGACTTGAAAACCCGATATTCGGACCGGGTATTCGGACAAGCGAACTTTTTCAGAATTCGGACTACCGAATAACCGAATAGTAAATTACGTGTTCGGACTAGCGAACCTTCGCACTAAGGAGCCTTCGGACTAGGGAACCTTCGGACTAGAGGAAATCTGTTCAGCTCTAAATGGATTATCCTTTTTGTGTCATGCATTTTGAGGGGATCAAAACATGTGAAAATCAAATTGAAATATGACGATTTTAATATTTTTCTGACTAACAAGGTCCTAAATGGCATTGCAAGTTGTCCTTTCAGTGGTAAAGCTAGCCTATGTCCTGATTGGGAGAGATGTTACCAACAGATGTAACCCTTGGTCTTACAAGGTCTTCTGAAGGAGTGTAGCGCAGAACTCGCAAGACCACCCAGCCTGCTGTTTTGAGCTTTGCTTCTCCAAGAGAGTTTTCCCAAGCCAATGGAAGATTGTATCTGTCATCCCTATTCACAAACAAGAGAGATTCGAAGTCTAAGCCATATAATTATGTACCGCCCCATCTCTGTGCTCTGCATCATCAGCAAGCTCATGGATGTTGCTGTACAGAACCAACTTCAGAAGTACCTCCGTGGGAGCCAACTGATAGCATGGACCAGAGATATAGAGCACGTATAGTGCGATGGACTGGAGACTTGCCGCATCGATCTGAGGACAGCTTAAGTCTTGCATCTTGATAGTATTACGCTATTTTACATGGCAGCAGCATTTTCATTATATTCACAAAATGGCGGATTTGCATCGTCTGCGATGATTTTACGATTAAATACGGATCAATGTGCGATAAACTGCGATTGTTATCGGAACGAGAACCTATATAAAAGGTAATATAGGCCTTCTGTCATTTAACATAAAAAGACTCCATTAATTTTTAAAATTGTCAAATCCTAAAAGAGTGGTCCAACTCCATCAAATGAGCGTTTGACAAGGTCTGGCATAATGGCCTTTGCTCGAAACACATGGCTAAAGGAGTATCCGGCAAGCTGCTCACCTGGATTGGGAGCAACCTGACAGATCGTTCCATCAAAGTTGTCTTATCTGGCATGGCCAGTCATCAATTACTTCCTACATCAATGCATCAGTTCTCCAGGGGTCAATATTAGGCCCACTTTTGATATCTGTCTTCATTGATGACCTCTACCACTACGCAGATGCTTCCAGCTTGTTTTGTGAGATTACATCTAGAGACAACCCTGAGGGGTCATTACTGCTAGCCTGAACAGAGACATGGAGAAAATGAGGATCTGGGCAGACAGATGGAAGGTGACCTTAGAGCCATCGTAATGTAAGACAATGACAATATCAAGAAGGAGAAACCAACCAGGTTAGATCTTTTGTTTGGTAACACCAAACTAGCTGAGAAGGAGGAGCTGGAGATCCTGGGAGTCATAGTCGACAGCAAGCTGACCTGGACAAAGCATGTTTCTTACGTCTGATCCAGAGCAGGACAGAAACTGGCCGCACTGTTTCTGTGCCGAATTGAACAGGTTTGTGTACAAATGTATGTACATGCATCTCGCTCGTTGTTTGACCGAGTGTGATCGAATTTCACCTGGCGAGATTTTCAAAAGCGACAGTAAAAAGTGGGCATGTGTCGTTCACAAAACCGTATCGTCATCCAATTTTATGTGAATTTCTAGAAAACATGTGTAAACCTAAATCTGAAATCTGGAGGTGTTGAATTAAAAAGTGATTTTTGAACGCTTTTTAGCTGCTGTTTCTGTGCCGAATTAAACAGGTTTATCCGGGAGGTTTATATACAAAACGTACTCGCATGCTTCTCGCTCGTTGTTGCATGTGTGGCTGAGTGCGATTGAATTTCGTCTCAGGTCTAGATTTTCCATAGCGTTAGTAAAAAGTTGGTCTGTTTCGTTCGCAACAACCTATCGTGATCCAATTTTCTGTGAATTTCTAGAAATCATGTCTCAACCTAAATCTGAAATCTGGAGGTGATGATTTTGAGCGTTGTTTTAGCCCCTGTTTCTGTGCTGAATTGAACCATGAACAGGTTTGTGTACGAAACGTATTCGTATGCATCTCGGTCGTTGTCTGGCCGATTGCGGTGCTTTAAAGCCGGGTTCAAGTTTACGTTGTTGAAAATCAAACTTTCAAGGAATTTGTATCATAATTTGATTGCTTTTCAACCTAATTTAGTCCCCAAAAATGTGTTGTTTACTGCAGTGAGTCATGACAGGATCAGGTCAGTTACGTATAATCCAACTAAAATATGCTTAACAACAGGGGTTTAGGGCATGATAAGAGCGAAAGCATTTCTATCCATGGCTACTAAATCTATACTAAGGAATAGGATTTTCCTCCAACTTTCAAATCTTGGGTTGCTATCAATTGGGACCATTCCAACAAATGAGGTGTCATAATACACAAAAATAAATTCTGCTTCGAATGCATATCCCTAATTTGGCATACGATCAACCGTTTTGGAATAATAATAATAAAATAAATTAATGTTATCATGTTTGTGTTAATTTTTGTAGCCCGGGACGATGTCATAATATTGAAATATCTATATCAGAATAAAATAGCAGCGTTTTTGCGATGCCAAAACACACAAGGTGAGTACACAATCGTTTTTTTTTTAAATGTTTAATGAGAGAGAAAGTGGACCCTGGCTGACCCCTAAAGATAAAACCATTGTGAGATAAAAACCAAACCTTAAGGTTTAAATGAGAGTGTGACTCAGTGTTTAGAATTATTTTTGTGTCAGGTACATGGGGTCCTGGGTTCGATTCCCAGCTGTGGAAAACTTGCAGGGATATGTACCTGGAAAATTAAGTTTAATTTTTTTAATTTTTTAATTTTTTAATTATCTGTAGATAAAATTTCGTACTTCCTCTTTCCCCATGGTGTCGATGGATTCCCATTTTCCCCCATCACATAGGGCCTATTCTTCTGAGAGAATGAGGTGACTAATTCGTTATTAATTATTATTATTATTATTATTAATTTTTCGGTTACCCCGTAAAAACAACAAATTACGGGATAACCGGAAAAGTTGCTGCCAGTGGTTTCCCCTTATACTTACCGACCAGTAAAATTACGGAATTTAAATTTCACTTTCAGTGTGTTTATTAAGCAGGATTAAAGTGGGAGTTAGTGACACACATGAGTTTGTAGTATTACATGTAGATGCGTGGGTGGGTGTGGAGGTAGGTAGGTGGTTCTAATCACAAAACGCAGTTTTGCTAACGGCTGGTTCCCGTATAATTACGGGAAATTTCGAAATACGGGCGTCCGTTAATTTACGATCATTTTTACAGTGTAGCTTTCGACATTAGAAGACGTTCTGCTTCTGATTTTGTGGTCCGAGTTCAAAACTGGAGACCACCTTTCAATTGAGTTAAACTTGTTCAGCAATATGCCCTTTAATGGTCAGACCCCTTAAGTTATAATTATATTGAAGACGGAAATAAACTTTGTGCATGGATAGTGAATAAAATGAACCCAAACATAACTTTAGATAGTTTCCTATTAGCTATATAGTCAAGGCTTAAAAACAAATCCAACGCTACAAAAGGCTGAACGTGATATACAGGGTGAGTAAAAAAAGTGCAATAGAGCAAATAATCGATACTTATGTAAGAACCAAGTTGAACTTTCCCATTATTGAAAGTTTCTGTGAATGCCACACTCAATAGTCATCTTCTGTGAAAAAATAAAGTGACTCACTTCTACCGTTTAATTTTTATGAGTCCTTTTGCTGCGATACCCAATTTCATTATTTGTCCACGAGGTAGCCTACCATGTATTTTGAATGGGAGCACACAATGCACGATAAATGCACCAGCTCTAAAACTGACTTAAACTTAAATAAGGCTGATTTTTGCGTTATTTTAATTTCTTTTTTTTTTTGTTCAAACAAACTTTCTAACATTACTTTAAATACTTCATACCTCACTCGACTCCAACTCCAGTTTTTTTAAATCCCAATATGTCCAACTTACTGGATGTTTTGTAATTCACTCCACTCCAATTTGCGCGCATTTCATTTCGACACTTGAAAAACCCGCCTACAAATTTATATGGTTTTGATAGAGAATATTCAATAAACATCTTTAAAATAAAGGGAAATGAAAATAACAACAAATAATGTTTCTTCTCCTTAAACAAGACCAAGGGCAATAACACTTTGGGTGCTCCATTTTATTTCAATGCCAATGAGGTTAAGAAACTGGCAGTTGTTCTAAATCTACCTTACACAGAGTGGGCTGATATTTCACTTATGTCCATTGCCGCAAAAGTGTACAACAAGATCCTTCTGAACAGAATCCGACCTCACATTGATCCTTTACTGAGAAGCAACCAGGCTGGCTTTAGATCAGGTCGAAGCTGTGCTCAGCAAATACACATTTTGAGGAGGATCATGGAAGGCTTCAAGGAGTACCAACTTCCCTTGACAGTCACTTTTGTGGACTTCAAAAAAGCCTTTGACTCCATCAACAGGTCCGTCATGTTCTCAGTGCTGCGGCATTATGGAATAAGGTTGTGGTCAATGCCATCCAGGTGCTCTACAAGGACTCCAATAGTGCCGTTATGATAGATGGAAGTATCTCAGAGCCTTTCCAAGTAACAACTGGAGTGCTTCAGGGTGATGTGTTGGCACCATTCCTGTTCATTATCCTGGTAGACTACCTCCTGAAGAAATCAACTTCTGGAATTGACACTGGAATTGTTACCTACCCACGTCGGTCAAGCAGGTATCCTGCTATGCTGAATGACCTGGATTTTGCTGATGATATTGCCCTGTTGGAATCTTCTATAGCCCGTGCCCAGTCACAGCTTACTAGGACTGCAACAGCAGCAGCAGATCTAGGCCTTGTCATCAGCGCACCTAAGACCTATACCGTACTCACTCGATAGTTAGCACATGTGCTTACTATCGAGGGCTTTTGAAAACGTGCAAAAACGAAAAAAAATGAACAGCGCCATCCACAAAAGTGACAAAAGTGTAAAGGGTTTTCAGCAAATCATCGATACACATAGCTATATACGAACAATTAAACCTACAAATTTGTGTGCTAACTACATTAGCTCAGTTGGTAAAGCGACAGAATTTAAATCATCTTAAGAAGAGCGAACTGAGCAGGAGTTCGAGGCTCGTTATAAACTTTTCCGTTGTTTAATTTTTATTTTGGGGTTTGAGCTTTTCTTGATAAATTTAATATTTTTTTGCTTTGTTTTTCATTTTGTTTCTTTATTGTTTCTTTTTTGCTTTATTTTGTTTTGTTTTTTCTTTTCTTTTCTTTTTCTTCTTTCTTTTTTGTTCTATTCATACTGGGGTCATGGGCTATTTATTCAACAATGTAGTTGGGTATGCCCTCAATGTTAAAATGAGGTGGTCATGGTCCTTTTTGCCATTACACGCTACAGAAATTCCATATTTTTCAAAGGCTCTGATGATGGTTCCCTTCTATCAAATGACTATCATTGAAGACTGAGTTCCGCAGTCTATTTCAAAATACTGACTTCGTTTTACATCAAGAAGGACACAATAACTGCGACTTGATATGGACATGCTTTTTAACCGCAAAGAAATCTTTTGCATTTTATAATTTTAACCTTATCCATTATACTTTTATGATTTTGTGCAATACGAAAAATAAAAAAACAAAGAGCGTGTTTATAGTGAGCCAGATTATGCGGTATTTAGCTGGACTGCCACGCAGTCTATATTTGTTTATGTTTTACTAACCATTGCAAATCTAGACTACGCGGTAGTTTAGCTAAATAACGGAAAGATTGTCTCACTATAAACACGCTCATTGTGTAACATGTAAAATCCCGCTCCGATTCAATTGTGCCTGTTACATTGTGTGCTTTATTGAATCAGGGACCTTGTATAGAGGCCCTGCATGAAATTATCGATTGGCTCCAGACAAAGGATTTGAACCGGTGTCCTTCACCGTAGTTATAGCGGAGTGCAGTCCATTCAATCAAATGTTGTCATCAACCTATTTGATCGGAGTGCAGGATTATGTGTGTGAGACGAACTGTCACGGTAGATTGCAATCATGCTTTTATTGAATGCATTTGAGTAGTCCGCCACGGGATGATACGTCACATGCAAGGCCTCTATATGGAGGGACTGTAAACGGCTTCCACCCATTGTACCATGCGAGTTGCTGGTTTACAAATTATCCTCAGTTGAGCAAGCATGAATAATACGTTGATCAATAGACCATGGTACGAATCCAAGCACAGTTACAACACAACGCGTGGCTTGTCTTGTACATTGCGAAATGAGCCTACATGTTTGCCTATGATGACAGACTCTAGAAATGCCAACATAAATCTTAAAGAACATCATCTTAAGAATTATTTCACTATCGAAATCAGTAGGAATACCAAGCGTACGGTGTACACATTCCAGAAAAAATATAATTTTGTTTGTTCTAGCATTCTGTATCTCCACAAAATTATCACATTTTGTCTTCAAAATCCTATGTAAATGATTTTCCATGCTACACAGAAATTGTGTTCTACAAAGGATAGACATTTTAAACAATTTTACATAACTTAAAAAAGATATTGGAATTTTTTTTATATTTAGTAGGGCAACATGAGTAAATAATAAAATTCAAACATAGCGCACTCGGCGCAACTCGCATACAATCGAAGGTCGAAAAGATAATCTGATAACAATAGCTTGACAATAGCTATCAATATCTGTTTGCAGTCCCTGATTGAATGGCCAAAAATACGCCAACAATGACATAACAGCAAGCCAAAGACGAATTCTGATCACCAAGTGGGTTGGAGAAGTATGGAAGGACATTACAATGAAGGGAACCAGACATAGACCTACTGTACATATTTCGAGGAGCATAAAAAACAGCAATTTGTGTCGTATGACCTTTGACATGCATGCATTCTTTTGTCGAGAGTGACATGGTCTTTCATTTCGTGCCGAGTGTCCTTGTCAGACTTGACTATGCATCAGTGGTCATGAAAGGATTCAATTAACCTCTGCCCCAGTAATCCAAAGCAATTGTCTGAAATTGCTCCTCGGAGATGTATCATAGAGCGTGTTTATAGTGAGACAATCTTTCCGTTATTTAGCTAAACTACCGCGTAATCTAGATTTGCAATGGTTGGAGAAAACATAAACAAATATAGACTGCGTGGCAGTCCAGCTAAATAACGCATAATCTGGCTCACTATAAACACGCTCAATCTCCTCAAATGATAGTCATATAACGACCAAAAGATAAATGACTGACTATCATTGAGCGTGTTTATAGTGGTGTACGGTATTTATACGGTATCATTATACGCATATGGGATTAGAATGGAATGTGACTTATCCGTTATCTCGGCTGTTTATAGTGGCAATCAATAGCGCTATTCTGAATCCGAGGTGGTTGAACTCAGCGTGTTCGAGGTCACCGCAATGCAATGTGGGAGACACAAATATGGTGCCAGTTTCCAATAGTTTGCCGTCGAAACGATACCGACCATTTATAAAAACATTATTTCTACAGTGCCGTACCATATCTGTAGGTGATGTGTTATTACAGTGACAAATTTGAGCTCGGAGAGTTATATTACCCTGCTCCACTTCCTTGAATAACGGTATCGTTAATCCCTGTCTGTTTATAGTGGCCGTATACGGAAAGAATATACTGCAATATCCATCGATATCGAAGGATATCAGTTCCGTATAAAATGTGCGGCAAATAGCGCTATTCAGCATCGAAGTGGTTACGTAATTCTCTTGGTTACCGGATCACGCTACTTTGGTATGCCTTCGAGTGCCATATACTTTATGTGGTGATCATTTCGATCGTGGTTCATTACTCGTGATTACGCGTGATCCCGTTGACATAGTAACATTACGTAACTTCGATACTGAATTGGTCTGTTTATAGTGGCGACCAATACCGTATAAGATGTACTTATACGCTAAATACCGGATAATCTGGCTCACTATAAACACGCTCATTGAGGACTAAGTTCCGCAGTCTAGGTGAAGCTGAGTCCTATCAAAATCAAACAGGAAACAATTTCGTGCCTAATTTTAACACTGGGATTTTTTTCAAATGTATATTTAAGAACTATGTTTTTATTCAACATTTTTATTCAACATTACTGAAAAAAAAGTTTTTATTTGACCGAGAATTTTCAAAGCAAAAACGCGTATTTCTGAATTGTGCTGAGTTCAACATGTATCGACCGACTTTTAGCACGACTATGCGTAACAATTCGCAAGGGAAATGTTACGTGTAATCCGATTATCACTGTCAGCTGGATCACGCTTTTGAGTTCTGCACCACGATCGATATGATTGCAACACAAAGTCTATGGCATTCAACGCCATTTATTGTTCTATTGTGTCCCAGCAGCTATGTCTGCCATTGAGGTGTAGCATGGGTGTAGGAATGCATGAAATTGGATGTAGGGGTGAAATTTTAAAGTTGATCCAATTATTCGCCAGCGAAGTGTTACGTGTGATCCGATTATCACTTTGTCTATTAGAACGAAATGAGCGTATTTATTTGCTTTCAAAAAGGTGCGTGATCAAGTTACCAAGGAGTTATGTAACCACTCCACTTTTAATCCAACTGATCTCTAATTGTTCCTTTGGTAAAAATAAATAAATAAATAAATAAAAAGCCCACAAAAAACCTTCAAAAATTGTCAAATGTAGGCCTATATTCGTAGTTAAAAAAAGACCTGTAAAACAAACATGGCAGAGAAAAAAATCTAAATAGTGAAATACTGAACAGATTTGAACTTCATCGAGTCTCGAAGTCCGGCGTTTTCCAAACTGAGCTAATGGGGTTAAGACATACATTTGCAGGTTGAATTGTTCGTATATAGGTATGTTTTGAATAAATAACCCATGACCCCAGTATGAATAGAACAAAAAAGAAAGAAAGAGAGAAAAAGAAAAAAAAAACAAAACAAAATAAAGCAAATAAAAAACAATAAAGAAACAAAATGAAAAACAAAGATTAAGAAAAGCTCAAACCACAAAATAAAAATAAAGCAACGGAAAAGTTTATAACGAGCCTCAAACTCAGTTCGCTCTTCTTAAGGGCAGAGTAATGGGAGAGAACATGGACCTTTTCGAGCATCATTATTTCTGAATTGTATCTCCAAAGTATATAAAACTATACATTTTTGGAAAGGAAATGAGTCAAGGAATCCCATGGTGACGTCAGATTTTTTCAATAATCTCGAGTTTTTGATAAAATCACAAAAAATCACTTTTTTATCCCAATTTTTTTGTGACAACTTAAAAAAAATCAGTTCGGAGTAAAAAAAAATCAGTTAGCTTTTAATGAAGAAGAGACATGAACTTAGGGAAGGTTTTTTTATTTTTTTGAAATTCGTCTCTTTTTTCGAAATATTGGAAAAAACATGTGAAAAAAGCAATTTTGTCATTAAAATTTGCACATAATGGTGTATATTTTTGTTTAAAACAAATGAGAAAACCTTCCCTAGACTTTGATGTACTCTAAACGATAGTGCAAAAAGTTTACCTTTTGCTTGCACATTTTTCGAGTTATCTTGTCACAAAAATCGTGCAATATTGTCAAAAGTGAACTATGAGAAATCGACGTTTTAGTAAAAAAATGTCAAAATTATGCACAAAATGTCCTTATATTTTAAAACGGCAAGACTTTCACGCTTGTAAAAGCTGTACCTGGTGCATGGTCTTAATATGCATCTTTTTGCAACAATGAATTTATAATGTCTGCTTTTAGTGCGCCAAAATTCAAAATAATTAAAAATCTAAGTGGCATTTGACTGCAAATTTGTGTTTTGTTTACACCGCATTTGCCGGCGTTAAAAACATACCGAATGCGCCTTGACTGCGTCGGACATACGCGCAGACTTGCGCCGCGTCACGCGACACGAATCGCGCGCGTAATCACAATATTTCGCATTCGCGCATTTCTGACTCATTATTTCCCGCCAATTTACTAAGCTGTCTTGAGCCATGTGACTTTTTAGAGTTGAAAAGAGTGAAATAAATCAAGCAAAAATACGTGTAAATATTAACAAGTTGTATTTTATCAGTTTCAAGTGAAAGAATACATCTTAGTGTTGATAAATATCAAGAAATCTCAAATTCGGGCGTGGACGAATGTGTCTTCCATTACTCTGGCCTTAAGATGATTCAACTGAGCTAATGTAGTTAACACACAAATTTGTAGGTTTAATTGTTCGTATATAGCTATGTGTATCGATGATTTGCTGAAAACCCTTTACACTTTTGTCACTTTTGTGGATGGCGCTGTTCATTTTTTTTCATTTTGCACGTTTTCAAAAGCCCTCGATAGTAAGCACATGTGCTAACTATCGAGTGAATACGGTATATGACTGCAAACTGTAACGCCCAGCCAGCACTTGAAGTCTTTGGTAGTACCATCAACCATGTCACAGACTTCAAGTACTTGGGTTCCAAGATGGGCTCTAGTGTTGGAGACCTAAAAAGAAGAAAAGCACTAGCCTGGGCCGCTTTCTGGAAACTGGAACGCCTTTGGAGAAGCCCATCCCTGCCAATCGGAACAAAAATCAAGCTGTTTGAGACAACTTGTGTCACTATCCTTCTCTACGGGTGCGAGTCATGGGTAATCACCAAGGACATGAAAACAAGATCAATGCCTTTGCAACATCTTGCTACAGAGCCATGTTAAACATCAAGCATGTGGATCGGATCCCAAATGAAACCATCTACAATCTGACCAACACCACTCCACTGGTTGCCAGAGTCAAGATTCATCAACTCAAATTTCTCGGCCATATACTGCGTCTTGAAGATGACGAGCCTGTGAAAGAATATGCCCTTTATATTCCATCACATGGGAAGAGGAAACCGGGACGGCCGCGGACACTGTACTTACAGTATGTACAGCACCTCCTGGGAGATACTGAAGGGATGCTGCAGCCAAACAAAATTGTTTCGCTTGCCCAAGATCACAACAGTTGGAGAAAGCTTGTAGTCGCCTGCTCCGCAGCCGACTGATGATGATGATAAAATGTGTCATAAAAACAAAACGGTAAATGCTATTTCCTTGATTGTTTCACGCAAGATCACTAATGGATAAGTTATTTATAAAATGTTTTAAAACTTAAAAGGTTCAACTCGGTTCTTATATAAAAATGGATTCTTTTTGCTATTGCACTTTTTTTTACTCACCCTGTACATGAGCTTACATGTAAACGAGCAAATTAATAATATTGCTTCCGAGGAACGAAGATCGACTTCGAATCACACGCTCGGCTACAAAGACTTGTATTGTGAAAGGGCCGTGCTTAAAATAAATAAAGAAAAAAAAAGTCCCTCTCAATCAAATTATATCAATACAAAAAAACGCATCTCAGTAATTGTGTGTTTTCTATAATGTTATTGAAGTTACACCGTGTCGAGAGTGATACTACTCATCTATGCTCCTCAAAAGATTACTCATTAACTCCTCTCTATTTTGTTATTTCAGAGATGTCAGAAACCAGAGGCATAGGGTTATTTTTATATTTCTTATATCATGGAGTGCTCCAAGCTTAGTAATTTTTGTGTACCATCTAAGTAAATATATAAACATGGAAGAAAGAGCTCAGATTTTCCATGGTGTAAACAACGATGAGCGAAGGGGCCTATTGTCATCATTTGTGAAACACGAAAGGTATTAGAAATATTATTGAATTGAATTGATTAATGTCTTTTGTTTCAGTCTTTTGTTGAACTTCGAAACCACAATTGAACACTTTTTTCAGCTGCTTGTTTGTGTTTTATTCATTCTTAATTATGTATACATAATTTGTACTTATTCAGTCTTAAGCTGAAATTCAAGAGATGAGCGACCTAATTTAATATATCTAAATTTTGTCAGGTTTTGTTTTTTCAATGTTGACTATTTCTATTGCTAATTTATTTTGATGACATTCTGTAATATTTGCTTTCACAGAGCCGGAGGTGGTTTAACGACTAAAATAAACATGATAAAAGGTACGGTACAAATAACTGGGATGATGAGCACTAGTCAATCATTAGCGAAATATTTCTGTAACCGTGGTAACAATAAAGATGTTCTTCCGTCGTGCACTAACATTAGTAATTTCGACATTAACTAATACTACACGTAGGCCTACAGTATATCCTTTTTATATAACCTCATGATCTGCCTAATAATATGATGTGATTGTGCTTTTATATTGAACGAATCTTGTTTCACAAAATATTAATTTTTATTCGGGATTCCGAGTGTGCTTCTCGCCCATACGCCCTCTGTCCTCTCTCTCTCTCTCTAACTCTCTCTCTCTCTCTCTCTCTCTCTCTCTCTCTCTCTCTTTCTCTCTCCTCACACCACACACACCCCACCCCTATTCATAGGCGGCGGAAGTGTGGGAGGGGGGACACGTCCCACGTAAATTTTTCCATGGGGGACGGCCACCCTAAAAATCGTAATTGAAGAAAAAATAAAGCAATGATTACCCTGTGCATCTTAAACATCGTGTTTTGGATCCACATAGGGCAAAATTGCAAAGATTTCGCGCTTCGCGCGCATAAGCCTCTCAAATAACAAATCACCTTCATTTGGGGGGCTAATATTCTGAAGTTGAGAAATTTTCGCGCAAACGGGGGATTTTCTTTATCGCAGTTTTAGAAATGTGAGCTAATTGATACTGTCCTTCATCTCTGTTCCTATATCAATTATCTTAAATTTACGATGAGTTTCTAACAGGGTTAAAGCTTTAAACACAATTCTTTCTTCTTCTCCATGTTTGTTGTTTAGATCAAGTTGTGAAACCAGCTCCGGACATCAAACAAAAGATTCAGAACACATCTAAAGTTAATGAAGATCCAAAGAAGACGATTAAACATACCCGCAAAGAAACCAATACTAATACGAAACAAAAAGCAAGCAAAACGTTAATGAATAATATTCGCCAGAATGTTATTAAAGTGAAGAACATGTTCTACAAATACGAGAAGCCAAAGATTGGATCGATTTACAAACATGATTCTCAGTACTTGAATTACACGGTAAGCGTGAAAGAGTATATTGCGCATAAAAAGTATCTTTATAGGGAAGTACGGTTAGGGCGCGAGCTTCATAATCGAAAGGTTGCAGGTTCGAGCCCCAACACGGCCAGTGTCATATTGCATCCTTTGGTAAGACGGCTTAATTCTCAATAAAAGTCTTCTAGCTTCAAAAAAGGCTTTATTGGGACAATAACACAATTTTGGCCCATGATCGGGGTGGAAAGTGAAAAGTGCTTTAGCCTATTGGGACAATGTGCGATCGCAACGCGCAAAAAAAATTACACTATTTTGGCCCCTGATCGTGGATGAATTTTGTGGAAAACCGGCTCTTTGTCCCTTTACTTTTCCTTTGCCTGTCCAATTTTCTCTTTCATTTTTTGTCAAAGGGGCACCTTTCTCTTTCATTTTAGCTACTGTATATGTAGTGTGTAGATATAGCTATACATGTGCTCAGTTTGCATATTTTTTGATATATTTGCCTTTGACTAAAATAATGACATAATTTAAACATAATAATGAAGCAGCAAGCTCGTATATATAATTGCAAATAATTAAGGAGCCGACAATTTTATCAGATTATTTGGGGATAAAATCGTACTCACGACTTGATATGATGGGCTTTCGCCATGCATTTCCCGCGATGTTTGGATGCAATCTCACTCCTCGGGATCGAAGTTTGTTTTACATGTTTAGCAGTGGATCATAATGTACGTGACTGAGAGAAAATAGTGTCGTCATAGCGGTTGGTTGCTTTGGCATTAAAAATGGCATTTGAGTATTTTGTCCAATAGGCCTATGCGTGTCTTAATACAGTGGCTTACTGGAAGATGTTGAACAGGGGGTGGGCTGACAAAATGAACATTTGTTGATGACCGGGAGTGCCCCCCCCCCTCTGAGTCAGAAAATTCAGTCTGTAAAAAATACGTCAAAACACCCATTTTCCCTGGTTTATGATTACATTTTTTCACTTCACCTGGAAAAATTGGAGATGGGGGGCTGAAGGATATTCGAGTCCCCGACCCACATTATTGAGTGGGCTAAGAATCCCCCTCCGCTCCGGTTCCCAAGCTTATGAATAACGTGATTTTCTTGGTCGATGTGATCTGTGATAGCCGACTTGTGCTGCATGCTCGGGTGTTGAAACTTTATCTCTCGTCACTAATTTCTTCTCTATTTCAGAAATGTCCTACAACAGTTAGACATAAAATGTCAAGGAGCAGGGCACTTAAAGGAAAATATATCCAGGATGTTCCCATATTATTAACACCTGAACATATTACAGAATCGGAGTATAAGCGACTCAAGATTTATCGCGACCTGACGGGATGGAAGATGAATAAATTTGAAGGTAGGCCTACATAGTGTGGTTTATATTTTCTTCATATAGACAGAGACCTACGGGACCGTTCACAAACACTTAACGGTGGGGGTGGGGCTGATGCAAAAAGGGGAGCTGACATTTTTTTTTATAGGGGAGGCCTTTAAAAATAGCACGTTAATTTTTCTCGTAGAACATGAGTTTACACTATATTTTCTATGGGGTTGACGTTCATTTTTCCATGTCCAAAGAGGGGGCCTGAAAATAATTTTATATGTGAATTTTTCTTTTTGCATCAGGCACCCCCTGTTGCAAGTGTTTGTGAACTGTCCCTAAAGGCTAAGAGCAGAATAATTGCGAGCTACAGATAAATTACTAGTTTTGTGTCTGACGTATATGGAAAGGTTTGGCTACAATAACGAGTGTATATCCTTCGTGTAAGAGAATACCAAACAAATCCCAACTCTTATCCTAACCCTAACCCTAACCCCAATCCTACCCTAACCCTAATTCCTAACCCTAACCCTAATATAACCCTATAACCCTAACCCTAAATCTAATCCTATTAGTATTTTGTGCTCTCGTACACTAAGGATAAACCCAAAACCGAAAACGATTCTCTTACAATTTCCACCTCGATACACCTGAGCACACAATTTCGTCCAAGCTAGCAGTGAATTGTCTCTACAGAATCTTTCATTATACTACACGGTTGAGTGCATAGCATCATATGAGCTGTGTAGCTCTAGCTGGAAAATATGCCTCTGTGATTGTTTTTTTCTCAAAACCTCAAGTGTTCCCTTCATCCAATCATAATTTTATTTATATCAAACGAAAGCTAACACTTCCCCCTAATAACACTTTTTGACAGTAGGTCAACAGGTGACGCAATTCAATGTTTATAGCAAGGCGAATGTGGTAAATCTGCTGGAAACGACCTATCCAAGCACGATTTTTGACCAAAATGTAGGTTATAAATGTCAAAACCTCAAGTGTTCCTTACAATATTTTTCAAATTTTATGTCATTAAATGAAAGAGCACGCTAAGTTATATTGTCCATACTCTAAGTTATATTGTCCATACTCTAGCGTCATTAGAATGAGCAAATGGCCAATTCTCTTTAAATTGCAATCTTGTGGAAAAAGTTACTATTTTCGCCTGTTTTGTCATACGGTTGTAAAAGTCAATGAACTATGACTTTGCTAAAGAGCGCTTACCAATTGATATGCGATAATACGAGTTGTCGTAAAGATTGAACCGGGAGATTGAACTGTCTAAACATAAAACAGCGTGCATTATGGTTAATTTTGCACCTTCAACACACATACCGTCTCAGCCGGCAAAAATATTTCCGTCGGTACATTTACAAGCTGTGCCCCCCCCCCCCGGTTCCAAAATCCTGGCTACGCCACTGGTCTCAGCTCAGAAGTTAGGTCTTAGTAAATTAGTAATAGGAAAATTTCTTTCCTGAAGGGTCTATGTCAACAATTTCATTTCTTTTTTCCGATGAAGACACCATGACTGAATCAGCCTTCTTTTACGCGCTAGTACTAGCCAATCAAGGGTCGTTATAGGAGTTTGAATGACGCCAAACTAATCTGTTTAATTCAGTCTCAGTGTAGATGAAGGAACATGAACGCGGCAATTGTGAAAGTAAAAAATAGTCCAACGTCAAAATACAATGTTCAATTACCTTTCATATTCCAATTTTATATATGCAATAATTAAATTATACCTTTTTTATATTTGTTTTCAGCTATAGCAAAAACTATGGCGCTTTTAAATTCTACAATCAATCAATTCTTATTTGATGATAGACTCGGTGACACAGGTCTTCGTGAAAATTGTATACGATGTGCAGTAGTGGGCAATGGTGGCATTTTGAATGGATCGAAAATGGGGCACGAGATTGATTCTCATGACTATGTGTTCAGGTTGGTAATAATTTGCCATTCTTTTGTCTAGGTTGCGAGAAAAGGAGAAGTTTCAGTTGATTTAAGGGTAGACGAGGTATTATTGGTCGAAGCAACCAAAAAAAAAAAAATGATTTTCATTATCTAAATCTAATCTATATATTATTGGAAAATAACACTTTGATGTTTTACAAAAGTTCATTCTACAAATCATATACTTTGAATACTTGCTTGATTTATTCTTGTTAATGAGTTATGTAAGTTTTACAAAAATGTTGTTGTTTCAGCCCTCTTTACAACATAACTCAAGAACCACAGGACCTACAAAAGAATATCTGTGATATTTGAATTCTTCTACACACTTGCTATGAAATGATCCATGCAATTTTTGCCAAAAGCTCACTACCATTCGCAAGATGCTGTGAACTATTAAATCGCAACAGTTTGAAATAGTTGCTAACCTTAATATGTATGGCACAACCCGTTTTCTGGATGATTAAGAGCATAGCGTTTGAGCCCGAACTAGTAAAATAAAAACAAGTTAAGTTTTTCTGTCAGCCAAGATGTTACTGATTTCACTGCATATAACATTGTTGCCATGATCTCATTTAGGCCTTTTCTTAGGATCGAAATTGCAATTGTGTATTTTTTTTGTTACAGTCTGTATAAAGCGCAAATTGTTTTCCACATTCCTTGCAACTAATTTGCAAGATATGTCGAAGTGTAAATAATGTACAGCAAATAACGCTCTCATACCATTCTATTTTGAACTCTCTTCCATTTCAGAACTAATGTAGCAATAATAGACGGATACGAAGAAGATGTAGGAACTAAAACATCTTTTTATTGCTTTGGAATGAAAACTCTCTCCAACTCCGTTTACTACTTTAAATCTAAAGGATTTCCCGCTCCTCCGTGGAACGCTGGAATACGTTATATATTTTTACCAGAAGATGATTGGGCGTATCGATACATTCATGCTGCATTAACTAACGGTACTATACCGAAAGGAAGTCAGGAAAGATACGCTGAAAGGTAACTTCCCAGGTATAGACGAATCTATTTTCACGCATTCCTACACCTTATTGACAGTCATAGCTGCCCCCCTTAGGTCTATTCCACCCAAAATGTGAAATGATGTGGCCTTGGCGGGGATATTAAACTGCATTCCATCACCCGTGTTACACATATACAAAAGAATGATGAAAGTTTACAACACAATACAATTCAACATCGAGTTTTAAGCGGATTTAATCCACCCAATTGGGCAGTAACCACACCAGTTTGGTGCAGACGGGACCCAGCAATGGTCGGCTGAATTCTGACCATTACTTGGCTCGTTGGATTCGTCTATACGGATTACTCTCCCCTTCTAAGTTAGGTTCTAGCCCTGGCGCCGAACTTCCCATACCACCATATGTGCATTTGGTATTTATACTTGCTCTCACACCACATTTTGATGGTCTATGCTCTCACATGTTTTCTCCGCCGGGGCTCTCCAGTTTCCTCCTGCATTTTAAAAAGGTTGGCCGGCGGGTTAGGCCTATATAGGCCAACTCAAGTTTTGTTTGCCGCTTTCAATTTAAAAGTAGACCCATCACTGTCATATACCAGTTTTCAAGAAATTTTGACCCACATAGGCCTATAGGCCTACATGTATGCCAAAAGTCTAATTTTTTACCATTTGGGGGAAATTTCTAAAATGTTGGCTATAACAATGACGCAGAATTGGGTTATTTTCCGAAAAAATTACCCATCCATAGCCACTCATACCGAATCCCGTGTCATTTTATTGTATTATGCCGAGTGAGCAGCTTTTGCGGGCGGCAACTTCAGAATCTACGTTTGTTTTCATTCAATGTGTTACTAGATTGGTATGGTAATACTTTGGAGAGCTACCATATATTGACATAAAAGTGACAGATGAGGTATCAAAATATGTCAATATAATTTGCTTCTTGCCATTTCAGTTAGAAAAATTGATGCACAAAAATAGTATAGTTGCCTTTTGTGGCGTGTATATTAATTTGTATTGACAGTTCCGTTATTTATACTTGCGAATCATTTACTTCATTTGAATAATTATGTATAATAATTTATTATTCATCTCTATGTCCATTTCTGATTTGTCTCATCCATATGCACAGAGACCCGTTCCTATTTCCCAAACCGCTGAAGGCCGAAGAAATCAAAATAATCCATCCAGATTTTTGTAGATATGTCGACAATAGGCAAGTAATATAATACAGGGTGAGTCAAAAAAACTGCAATAGAGCAAAGAATCGATATTTATGTAAGAACCAAATCGAACTTTCCCAATATTGAAAGATTCTATAAATGCTACATTCAATGGCCCCCTTCTGTGAAAATATAAAGTGAATCGCGACTACCGTTTAATTTTGATGAGTCCTTTTGTTGCGATACCCAATTTCGTTATTTGTCCACGAGGTACCATGTATTTTGAATGAGAGCACACAGTGCGCGGTAAAGGCACCATATCTGAAACTGACTTTAACTTAAATATTAGGTTGATTTTGCGTTATTTTAATTTCTTTTTTTTTTTTTTTTATACTTTCTAACATTACTTTAAGTCCTTTATACCTCACTCGACTCCAACTCCAGTTTTTTTTTAATCCCAAAATGTCCAACTTACTGGATATTTTGTAATTCACTCCATTTCAATTTGCGCGCATTTCATTTTGACATTTGAAAAACCCGCCTGGAAATTTGTATGTTTTTTGATAGAGAATAAACATCTTTAAAGTAAAGGTAAAATGAAAATAACAACAAATAATGTTTCTTCTCCTTAAACAAGACCAAGTGCAATAACACTTTGGGTGCTCCATTTTATTTTAATGACAATGAGGTTAAGAAAATGGCAGTTGTTCCAAATCTACCTTACACAGAGTGGGCTGACATTCAAATTTTAGATGTCTCTTGGACAAACATTAAAATTGGGTAGCGCTATAAAATGTGTTATAAAAACAAAACGGTAAATGCTAATTCCTTAATTTTTACACACAAGGTCAATGATGGATATACTATATACAAAATGTTTTCATACCTAAAAAGTTCAACTCGGTTCTTAAGTAAAAATGGATTCTTTTCTCTATTGCACTTTTTTTGACTCACCCTGTACAATTATGATATTACATAAAGGTGTTAAATAATAGTTATTTAGAATTCGGAGACTAACGTATAACAGAGGCGAACATAGGACTTCCAGATGAAAACAACAAGCTCTCGTTTTATCCATCCCACCACCACTGCGAAGTGAAATTTACTCCTCTCTTTCTTGTCAATATAATATTTCCATCCCTTTTTAAGAGGCCTGATTTGAGTGGTCTTTTATCAGATTTTGAGTGACCTCTGATGTAATAAAACAATAAAAGTGTAGTATAGCAGGAGACAAAATCTTTCCAATATAAAGATGTGCAGGAAAGATGTGTGTGTGTGTGTGTTGGGGGGGTGAAAATTTGTTTTACCCTTTCCGTAGTACAACAAAACGTGTTTATGTTCTAAGTTTATTTACAACAAAAATGAACTTGTATTCAACTTATTTCTTTTATTTTGTAGCTAATGTTTATACTCTAATGTATAACATGTCAAGTTTTTAGGGGTGCCATTTTCAGAACTGAAGTTATCAGATTTAATGCACAACATTTTGAATGACCCTCGCGTATTGTATATTTTTCAGCATTACATATACCGTTGTCAAATCTTCGTGGATCTCAATTAATTAGTTTGTGCTATGTCTATTTTTATATTTTTCCTCATACATTGGTCACTTTATTAAATTTTACTTGCTTTGGGTCTTGCTGTAGTGTATTGTGTTCAATTGAACAGTGATATCTTGGGTTTTCTCCACGTGTTTTTTTCTCACGTGCCGTATATATTTATAGGCCTACGTATATCATTTATACGTTTTTGCACTTTGCTTCCTGATGTGTTTACAAAATTTCCGTTTTTATGTACGCCTGCTTATATATATATCTCTTCCCAACTAATGCAAAATGCTTTTCAGTGTTTTTTTTATGTTTGAATCCTTAAATGTTTCAAATTCTAAAGGCATTATTGGAAGAGTGGTTTTATTTCTTAAAAATGTATAGAACAGGCCTAAGTGGCGTAGACATCTTTTTGATAGAGGGTGCAGGTTAAATCTGTGCAGCAGAGAATTTTTTAGGATTATTTTTAGGATAATCATAATCTAGGATTATATTACTTTTTTGTGATTAAATATAGGCCCTAATATACATTTCTTGGTTGTTTTCCCATTCTACAAACAGCTGGCTACGGTCTCCTAAGTTACAGAAATCAGGACGAGCAACCACTGGTGCTATTATGATATTTCTTGCACTCCATACCTGTGATGAGGTAATATTACCATTTTGTTGTATTTGTTTCGTATGTTTGTTTGATTTGTTCATTTTGATACTCTGAAGTGCTGACATTTTTTTCGCAATTTTAAGGTCAAAATTTTGAAAACATTTTATATGAAAAAAGCACTATACAGTATACAACAACGTTTTTAAAATGTCTAAATTATTTAAAAATATAAGTGTGGCATGCAACATATTTTGTCAACACTTAATTACGTTATTTTATGTTGTGTTAAGTTGTCAATTCCTCAAAATGTTTTCTTAATGTTATTATTAGAACGTTTTCTACGATTTTTATAACCCGACTTTTACACGTTTTGTGTAAAACGTTTTGAGTTTGCTGGGGAAGCATAAGCTCGCGACATACACAGTGTACTGTGTTATAACATTTACAAAACAATTTCAAATTATGCCTCACAATGTTTACAACTATTTTTAAATGTTGACGAAACATTTTGATACAATAATATTTTGTTTAAATATTTTACAGCAATAACATGATTTTGTAAACGTAAAAATTGTTAGCTAAAATATTTATTATCATTTTATCAATCGCGAACAGGCATCAAATGTTATTAAAACGTATAGAATATGATAAGGATAATGAACTGAGTGCAGTGCATTAGTCAAGATAATCGCACGCGCCGTGGAGTTATTGCATTTAGCTCTCGAGCTAAATGCAATAACTCCATGGCAAGTGCGATTATCTTGACGAACGCATTTGCACGAGTACATTATCCGTCATATACTTTGAGTGTATTAAAACAATAGGCAATATTAATGGCTGCATTCATTATATAAGTTTGAATATTAGGTAAAATATCTTACATTTTAAAAACACCGTCAGGTCATTGACCAGGTAGCATTACTAGTAACTGGTCAAGAAAATCAATCACTGTAGAAGTTAGCTATCAATGGTGTCGATTGCGCCATACGTCATACTTAAGTAACTTATTCATGCATGGTTTGTAACCAATTGACTTTATGTTGTGATCATTTAATATCGTGGTTCCGAACACAGAGAGCACTGAAGCAGTTGACCTAGAAACAATCGATTTTGACGTCCCACTACATGTAGTACTACGGTGAATGGAGATGAGAGAATAAATTTATATATCAACTGGACTTTATAGTTCTACAATTTGAACTTTAAAATCTACTAATATTGTTAAAACACACGACAGTGGAATTTTTCAATTTGTTCAGCATTATAAAGCATGATCATGATATTATGCGCTAGTGTGTGTTTCCTGGGCGTGTTTATGTTATCTTAGATATAGGCCTACATGTAATTCATTTGTAAAATGCTGAATATTTTGTAATGGTGTCATCTTGTATAATTATGGTCCACCTGTTTTTAGCCCTTTTTTAATTAATAGAAGCTCGATTATTCTCATTTGATGTTTGATTTATTTGAGTTCATTAATCATAATTTATGGCAATGATAGTTGCAAAATAGAACAGTTTGTAACCTATGATTTACAAAGTGCGCATGACATACTGCAGTTACTGTCCGTTTTCCTATACACAATACACAGTGCTCTTTCCCATTGACGCGTGACCTCTACAAATAGCCTACGTTAAAAGTATGGGGATATGCCTAGTTAACGTCGCTGTGTGAAAAATAACCGGCCAATATTAAAAGTACTCTTCTAAAGTTCTAGAAAATATAGTTTTGTAACATCTAACATGTCCTAAATTTTTAGCTAATTTAGATTTTTGGAAATATGCGTACTTTGGTGTTTTAGTTAATGTTATAGGTAATAGTACATTGCCTAGTTAACGTCGCTGTGTGAAAAATAACCGGCCAATATTAAAAGTACTCTTCTAAAATTCTAGACAATATAGTTTTGTAACATGTCCTAAATTTTTAGCTAATTTAGATGTTTGGAAATATGCGTACTTTGGTGTTTTAGGAAGGATATGTAAACGACAGATAACACCAAAAATATGAAGAAATTATTTCCAAACCGTGTTAAGTCTGCAAACCACCATGTTTCTCATTTTCAAGAACGCTGGTTAACAATAAGCACGTATTGTCTCATTTCGTAAACAAAGACCACACACAATTGTTCTCTAGCGCTCGCTTTATAATCGTTCACCCAACTGAAAGTATAATCCCAGCTCATTGCTCCATTGTACGTGTAAAGCAGACACATATGTTGTGTGTATTTAACCAGAGAAGATATGATTTAATCAGTTGAGCTGTTTTCAATGAGTGTTATCTTGGTTTAATAGCTTTTAATGGGGTTTAAGTCCTGCAAAGGTCGAATTGAATTCTACTGTAGACATGACTGCATCATGAAAAAATACCATACCCTATAACTATTTTAACACCACAGAATGTATATTCGTACTTTTTTGGTGGTTTTATATCGAACATAGTTATACAAAATAAGTTATACAGCTCAACTTATCATAGAGGTTATCCACTTCACTCATGTGTGACTTCTAACAAAAGGCACTGGTTCCCGTAGTATTCCTTATTCAAACTAATTCAATGCACGACCTCGGAGTTACCTGCATGACTTTGGCGGGCTATTTTGAAACAGTCATGGTTGTGCATGCAGGTACTTCTTTAGAATGTCCTAAACAAGGTATAGCAGTCGTTGATAGGACATGCAGCTTATAGAACATGGATAACCTCTATACTTTGCCTACATTCGACCTTGGATGATTTTTGAGTTGACACAGTCATGAAAATAACTATAGATACTTGACAAGACCATTAGTAGCCCAGTTCTGAACCTTTTCATTGATCATTCATAACAATAGGTATCTGATGGATCAGTGAAGATAAGAAGGGATTATAATATCCGTAACCTTGATATTATAGTACATCTCGAGGAAAAAGTGCAATGGACATGTTTTCATTTTATGTTTTAAATATCCCGCGCATGAAAATTGAGTATTTAACCCAAAATGGAAAATGGAACAATTTATTGGAAATCTGTTTTAACAGATTTTTTTGACATCTTTTTCTGCACTGTATTATACCTAAATTAAGAAATTTGATAAATATTCAAAGAAAATATAGGTCATCCAAAAATTGTGATTTTTACACATTTTGGGGCAAAAAAAAAAATAAGCAAAAATATCAAAATCTGTCTAACAGTTTCATTCATCAAGTCATAACAAACGGCCTACATGCTTAATTTCTAATAAAATATTGAAATTGTGAAAATATAGGTATTTATAGATTTTCATGTTTTTTCTTGCAAATATGCTAATAATATGCAAATTATGAAATTGCAAAATAAAGTTTCTACATAGCATACATCTTTCAAGTATGATGTTCAAAATGACAGACATCAAAAAGAGATTCGATGAAATGTAAAGGTGTAGTAACAATTTTGGCATGGACTGTCTGGTTAGGCAAAGTACGGTAAGTTGAGCTGTATAGTAATGTGAAAGTAGTGTTTCTAGTATTTGAGGGTGCACGTATTATCTAAAATCTATTGTTTAGCGTGCGGGTTTTAGATAATGTATTGTTTAGCGTGCAGGTTTATATAAACCTGCACGCGAAGTAGTTCGCGAAAATAATGCACGGAAGAAGAATACATAACGATGAATAGAAACGGGCACTAGAAGTATATTTTTGGATAAATACATTTTAATCGATTTGAAAACACACCAGTGATTGTTGGAATCGTACCCAGAAAACTGATCAAGGATTATGATATAAAGGATAATGAACTGAGTGCAATGCATTAGTCAAGATAACCGCACGCGCCGTGGAGTTATTGCATTTAGCTCGAGAGCCGATAGGCTCGAGAGCTAAATGCAATAACTCCATGGCAAGTGCGATTATCTTGACGAATGCATTTGCACGAGTACATTATCCGTCATATACTTTGAGTGTATTAAAACAATAGGCAATATTAATGGCTGCATTCATTATATTAGTTTGAATATTAGGTAAAATATCTTAAATTTTAAAAACACCGTCAGGTCATTGACCAGGTAGCATTTACTAGTAACTGGTCAAGAAAATCAATCACTGTAGAAGTTAGCTATCAATGGTATCGATTGCGCCATACGTCATACTTTAGTAACTTATTCACGCATGGTTTGTAACCAATTGACTTTATGTTGTGATCATTTAATATTTAATTCCGAACACAGAGAATTATATAAACCTGCACGCGAAGTAGTTCGCGAAAATAATGCACGGGAGAAGAATACATAACAGCTCATAACGATTAGATGAATAGAAACGGGCACTAGAAGTATATCAAGAGGTAATTTGCAAAGCGTATTTTCAAAGGTTGTATAAAATGTATATAATTTTAATAAGTTCGAGAAAGCCTATACACTTAATTATATAATTTTACTTTAGAATTATGTTGATAATCCGTTTTTAATCAATTATTATTATTATTATCATTATTTTCTCTCGACAGGTCAACGCCTTTGGATTTATGGGCGACCCTAAAAAGTATACTTCACATTACTATGATCAGAATTTTACCCGATCCGACTTAACAAGTGTGGCGTGGCACGACTGGGAAAAGGAAAATAAACTCTGGAAATTATTGATAGACGAAGGCATCTTTCATATATATACCAGGGATTGATCACTGCCATCACCATACTGGATTTAGAGTTTACGCATGATTTTTGACAGAGGGGTCGGACTGTGCAGCCCCCATCAGGGACGGGAAAAGTTCTATAAATAAAACTGATTCAATGTTGAGTGTAAAGAGAACAGAGCAAACAAAATGAGTGAATGTATAGTACTCAAATTGAATAAAAATGTCGTGTTCCATCATTTTATTGCTCTGTTTCATTTTTACTCAACGTTGTGTATTTTTTACTATATATTTTTTTATTTAGAGTGTATAGGGATGGGGCTTCAGCAGCAAACTCCCAGTGAAGTCCAAATTGTCTTGCAAGCGGTGGTATACATAACTTTATATATAGCAAATATATATAGCTTTCATTAGTAGGACAAATCTTGGGTGATGGGGAAGTATGTTGTCTAAACAATGGGACGAGTGGTGGTCTGCATCCGCAATTTTGAATAATTTGCTATAACCCTAAGTCTTAACTCTGACCCTATCCCTACTTCCACTTTCGGACAAGTGAAGGTTTTGGACCATCAGCAAACATTTGTTTGAGTTTGAGTGGCCATAATTCTAAAAGAGAATATAAAAAGCAAGGTGATTTAAGTCATAAATTCATTTTTAAAAATGCGATAGTTTTTGGAGTATCCTGTTTTGCGAAAGAAGATGAAAACGATGACACTATAATTATTTTATGTATAGGCTCAGTTTAGGTTTTAAAATTTTTTGGGACCGTCCGCGAAGAAAAAATGATATGAAGCATCATTTATAAGCATGATACTGATATAATGTCAAGTAGAAATTAAAATAGGCCTATGCATTGAAGACACAAACATAACGAATCTTCGTACATCACGCTTTGGGGCATATAGCCCAAGCACACGCCTGTGGGTCTAGGCTAATCTTAATAATTTCGTATTCAGAATGCAATTCTCGATATGTCTGATGTGCTCTCATGTCTCACAAAAAATATTGTGCAAACGTTGCTATCCATTCCCTTAAATAAGTATTTGCTCCTTTTGTAAGGAGGAAGAAGAAACCATGATGCATTTGATGTGGTCATGTAAATCTGCCAAAGCAATGTGGAGTGATATTTTTGGCTGGTTGAGAGAATTAAATATTACTGTGAATATTACCTATCGGGAAGTATGTTTTGGTATTTATGATGTCAAATATGCCACTTTTTTGAACTTGATTCTATTATTGACGAAAAGATTTATTTATAAATGTAGAGTTCAAGAAATTAACCCTATCTTTAATGATTTTAAAACTGGGTTTTTTCATTGAAAAAAAGTAGAGAAGGAAATTGCAAATAAAAAAGATACTTATGGTTATCATGTGAAGAAATGGGGACCATTATTAATATTAAGATGAGTTCTGTCCAAAAGATGTCAGAAAAAAAGTTGTTTGTAATAATTTTGGTATCGTGTTTGATGGTTGTTTGTAAACTTGTGTGTTTCATTTTATTTTGTATGCAAATAGAAATATTAAGGTACATTGTATTTACTTAATGATATTATTGTATTTGCATTTTATGTAATGTTTGTGAGTTAAAAAAAAAATAAAGACCCTCACGGGCTTTGAAAGACAAAAAAAAAGGAGTATTTCGTGATCCTAGCATCCTCCTTTTATGATATTTTTCAGCAGATATCCACGAAAAATTCCGATTTTGTGTTTGGGAGTTATGCATGAATATGTGTATTACACTGCTCCATAGACAATGTGTTGTAATTTCGTTCTGGTGCACCAAAACGAAAGTCAAATTTCACGATATCTTTGCTAAACGAATTAATCTGCAAGAAATATTTTGTACATAAAAATTATGTAGCCAGAGGTTTCCAGTGATATAAAAATCTCAACTTTTTTTGAGAAAAGTGGGGGGGGGATGAGGCTGTGGATCACGAAATGCCCTTTTAATATAACTCATTATGATATTATTACCTCATACATAATCGAAAACATAAGAAAATATTATAAAGTATAAAGCACCTGTTGTAACAGGGTAACTCACTAAATAAAGTTAATAATGAGAAACAAAAGCATCAATTTGGATACTATAGTCACTTCATGTCAACTTTCATCTTTCTCCATAAATACCGTATTAAACAGAACATTATCAAAATTTGTGTAAGACTGTATTTTGTAGAATTTGAATCATTATGATACTGTCTTTCTTTCTGCTCGTAATACGTTGTTGCAGCTAATCTTTAGGTATAACTGAATTCATGTATTTTTGCTATCTACTGAAGATAACTCGAACGAGATAGATCGATATTTTTAGAATCGTGTTAGTCTGCTGAAGATCAAAATTTCCAAGTGTTGCGACATTTGCTTTTGGTATGTGAATTCAAGTGATTTTGCTATCTACTGAAGATGGCGCCAATTAAAAGTTATCATTTTGTCTCCTGAACGAGACATATTGACTTCTATAATCGTGTTAGGCAGGCCCGTACGCAGAATTATTGGAGAGCGTAGATTTTGAAAAAGTGGACTTTCTTGCATGACACTGATGAAGGGGGGGGGGGGCGATTTTGTGAAAAGTTGGAACCAAAATGGGACTTTTTGACAAAAAAGCATAAAAAAATCCGATTATTTGCTCGCAAATTGGCATTTATTGGAACTATTTTTATACTTTTGCAAATTTGGGGAGTGCGGCCCCTCCCCTGCGTACGGGTCTGTTGTTATGCTTAGTGGTGCTATCTTTCATCATCATCATCATCATTATCATCATGTTATTATTATTATTATTTATTTACTAATGTCAATTCAAAGCCATATATTTGCTGAGGAGGACGCTCTCAATAAAAATTATATTTAAAAATTCTGTTTTTTACACGATTGTTATGTACTTTATTAAAATGACGTGTTTGGGGCTCGAGCTAGCAAACGGAGCCCCAATAATAATTTCTCGGGCTTGCATCGTTTATTTCGGATCCTATTAATGTGTGTCTCGCATTGTCTTACGCCCTGCTAGGGTGAAGCATAGGCCTATAGGCCGCCGCCTTCTTCATTAGAATATTCCTCCTTCGAAGCGCGGGTGTCCCGCTAGTGCAACTAAATCGCCTTAAAATCGAGGTTTTCCCCCACCAGAATATCCCTTTAAACGTTGGTTAAAAAATAGCATGAACCCGACTTTACAAAATTATTCCAACTTTTTGACAGCTGTCGGAATTCAGCATTCTGACACCCGTCGGAATTCTAGAATTCTGACACACCACCAGGACCATGTACAGAGTAAGTATCGTCCCGCTGATTCGCTGCATGTACTGAAATGACTTAACCGGGACAAATGCGAGCGAAAATTTGCAGTTTTAATGATAAGATGAGCCAACATGTGGAGCCTCTCTTTTACTATTTTAAGCCCTTTTCATACTAATTAGCATGATTAGGCCATAATGAAAGTAAATTTTGGTCATAAATAGCCTAGATCTAAAAAAGAGATCCAGATCCGCTGCGCCAGGGCGACCAGGCTGAATTTTTCTTTTGAGCTTTCTTTGTGGAGGAACTTCACATAATTTCTTGGTGATTTGTGGGGTTAAGGTTGAATTTGAATAGCATACAAATATTTAAGGCACGGATTTTCAATTCTCACAGCATGGATTTTAATCTCACTGCAAGAACGTGACAAGGGTCACGTTAAAATAGCCTCTGGATTCCACAAGAAAAAGACACAGAACGTAAAATATTCGGCCTATGAGCAATTGGCCTATAGACTTATCCTTGAGTGTATGATTATTACGTAGGCCTACACGTACGGTACTAGTCAATCAAGTTCACCATACACGGGTGAATGGAAGATGTTGCATCCTGCAGTTACTGTCCATTTTACTATACATAATACACAGTACTTTCACCATTGACGCGTGACCTCTACAAACAGTGTATAGGCCTACATGTTATTGTGTACATCCATATCAACAGGATGCACTTGTCAGCTGCTACATGTGTCTCTTTTCACATTATAGCTAGAAGTGAATACCAAACTCATCTCAAGTAGAGGTTGCATCAAATCATCCCAAAGTCATGTGGTTTAGAAATGTTCTCTGATTCCTAAACCATATGACTTGGGGATAATTTTAAGTTGCCTCAAATTTAAGGATGAGTCGCGTATTTATTCCCAGCAATTATGTAAAAAGAGACACATGTAGCAGCCGACAAGTGCATCGTTTTGATATGGATGTAGGCCTACACATATGGGCATTGCCTAGTTAACGTCACTGTGTGAAAAATAACCGGCCAATATTTGAAGGACTCTCTGAAATTCTAGAAAATATAGTTTTGTAACAAGTCCTAAATTTTTAGCTAATTTAGGTGTTTGGAAATATTCGCACTTTGGTGTTTTAGTGTATGTTATAGGTATAGGGCATTGCCTAGTTAACGTCACTGTGTGAAAAATAACCGGCCAATATTTAAAGTACTCTCTGAAATTCTAGAAAATATAGTTTTGTATAACATGTCCTAAAGTTTTAGCTAATTTAGGTGTTTGGAAATATTCGCACTTTGGTGTTTTAGGAAGGATATGTAAACGCCAGATAACACACCAAAAAATAAAAATGAAGAAATTATTTCCAAACCGTGTTAAGTCTACAACCATTATGTTTCTCATTTTCAAGAATGCTGGTAAACAATATGCAGACTATTCGGAAACAGCGTTTGCTTTATAATCATTCAGCGACTGAAACTCTAATACCAACTCATTGCAATATCGCATAGGTAAAACAGAAACATGTGTAGTGTGGATTTAACCAGATCTCAGAGAAGATCTGATTTAACATAGTTGAGCTGTTTTCAATGAGTGTTATCTTGGTTTAATAGCTTTTAATGGGGTTTAAGTCCTGCAAAGGTCGTGATGAATTCTAGTGTCAGACAAAACTGCATGGAACGAAGCCATGCCAGCCTGCCCTAGTTCACAGAACCCCGGATACCCCACAAAAATGTCGGATCATCAATTAAGCCTATAGCCCAAAAATCAGTTCTTAGTTCCCACGGCGCTCTGCGCCCCGGGTCAGCGCCGCAAGAGCCCCGAATCATGACCCGAATGCCCGCACCTCGGTACCTGGTGGGGGCACCGTTACGATCCCTGTAAAATTCCAACGCCATGTGCCCCCCCATATCAGGACAGGCGCCTCAAGTTCCCATCAGGACAGGCGCCTCAAGTTCCCATCAGGACAGGTGCCTCAAGTTCCCATCAGGACAGGCGCCTCAAGTTCCCATCAGGACAGGTGCCTCAAGTTCCCATCAGGACAGGTACCTCAAGTTCCCATCAGGACAGGCGCCTCAAGTTCCCATCAGGACAGGTGCCTCAAGTTCCCATCAGGACAGGCGCCTCAAGTCGAATCAGCACCCCTCGGTGGATTTTGAGCCCCTTCCATGATGCAAGCGGCAAAAATGTTTCCGCGCCTCTTGCGAATTTAAAAGGTAGGCCTAATCCTTATCTGCTTATGACAGTTTTTTCAAACATTTAGCGCCGTGTCATTATAGTGTTGCAATGGAGTTCAAATGGGGAACATGTCGCCCTAGATGCATTCAGCGCCCCTGATGGATTGTGAGCCCTTTCCGAGTGGCGGAATTCTGAATTTTCTAGACCATGTACTATGGGCGGCAATCTCGGGGACAGGGTTCATGTCCCCTTCACATTTTTGGATGGGGGAACACAATATCAAATGACCTCCCCCACAGGGCACCTAGGCGTAGATCCCAAGGGGAATGGGGGTTAAATCCCCAATATATTGATAGGGGATGTGCTCGAAACGTCGGTTGTTTTTTGTCTGTTTGGTTTTGTTTGTCTGCTCCAGGTTACTTTTGTAGGCCTACTGTTTTGCTGACACTTCTGTGGGCTCTGAAATTGGCAATTTTTGGCCATCGAACTTTGCCTGTTTTTGTACCTACATTGGTTGTTTGGTTTACCGAATCTGCTTATGTGTACAGTGATTTACATCATTGATCCTTGTTGTTTTTGCAGGTTTAGCACTTTTGTGAGCCTTGGAACTGGTACTAGAATTTTTGGCTATTGAACTTTACCTACTTCCTATGCCTACATTTGCTGGTTTTGCCCCTGATTGTCTAGTCTGTATTTTAGGGGTGGTGCAATAATTATGTGTAGGCCTACCCCCGGGGTGGTGAATTCTCAAAATGATCTGCCAAAATCGCTTGCCCCCCCCCCCCGTTGGCCGTGCCAAAAATCTTTGCCCCCCTTTCGACGTGCCAAAAAACCTTTTCCCCCCCTTTTGGCGTGCCAAAAATCTTTGCCCCCCCTCCTTAGGGGTGGTGCAATCATTATGTGTACCCCCGGGGTGGTGAATTATAGGGGGGGGGCAAAGATTTTTTGGCAGGCCAGAAGGGGTGGGCAAGCATTTTTGGCAGGTCAAAAGGGGGTTCAAGCGATTTTTGGCAGGTCGAAAGGGGGGGGGGGCAAGCAATTTTTGGCACAGATATTTTGGGTAGGCCTACCGTTTCTATATTACGCCCTAAAAAGGCGCAGGAAAACATTAGGAACACATTCAAATATGCAAAATTTCCTGCTCGCTGCGCTCGCATAAGACAATTTAATGTTTTGAATTCCCCAAAATCTTGCATGTGTAAGGGGGGGGGCAAAGATTTTTGGCACGTCAAAGGGGGGGGCAAGGTTTTTGGCACGTCGAAAGGGGGGGCAAAGATTTTTGGCACGGCCAAAGGGGGCAAGCGATTTTTGGCAGACCATTTTGAGAATTCACCCCCACATAATTATTGCACCCTTACACATGCAAGATTTTGGGGAACCGAATTTAAAACCTTTTTTAAAAATTGTCTTACCCAGTATGCCTATAGGCCTAATGCGAGCGCAGCGAGCAGGAAATTTTGCATAATTATTTAAACATGTTCCTAACGTTTTCCTACACCTTTTTAGGGCATAGGCCTAATATATAAACGGTCAACTAGTGCCAAAATTCAGTGCTTGACCCCCCCTTTCAACCTGCAAAAAATGCTTGCCCCCCCTTTTGGCCTGCCAAAAAATCTTTGCCCCCCCCTATAATTCACCACCCCTGGGGGTACACATAATTATTGCACCACCCCACCCCTTACTTGTTTCCCACATCAAGTTGGCGTAGCCTACCTTGCTCGCCTCACTTGCATGAAAATTATGGGTCCGAAGTCAACCCCATAGAAAAGCATATAAACTCAATGTTCCCAAAGTTGTGGTAATTTTTTTCAGCCCCCCCAGGAGGGTCAAAACTTTTAAGGGCCCCCTTTTTGCATCAGGCCCGACTAACAAGTGTTTGTGAACGGTCCCTAATTATTGCCCACCATCTAATGTTCGCCCTTTTCATTTTCCAAGGACAGTTTTGTGTGAAATATTTTGACAAAATAGTAGTGGTGCTCCGCGAATGGGAGGAATTTAGTACCCAATTAATTTATTGTATCTGCTGGTTCCCGGGTGTTTATAAACCGAGGATTGAAAACCGAGGATCGAAAAACGAGGATCGGAAAACGAGGCTGTGGTAAAATACATAGGCAAGAATCCTCGTTTTCTAATCCTCGGTTTATAAACACCTATATATAAGGTTATGAACCGAGGATCGGAAAACGAGGCTGTGGTAAAATAAATAGCAACGAATCCTCGTTTTCCAATCCTCGGTTTATAAACACCTATATATAAGGTTATAAAACGAGGATCGAAAACCGAGGATCGGCTTAATATTCCATTTCCAGACGTCGTATGCCATTAAAACTGCGGCCTAATACCAAAACGATTACTATTCCAAGTTTAAGGGGTCACTATGATACCTACTTCATCATTTTTAAGAAATTAATTTCGTGTGTGCATCTTTGACTCTCAATGACATATAGGTTATTCAGATATTGGTGGAGGGGTCCCCATGGGGTGCTCCCATGGACGTAGTAGGGGCATGGGAATGTTATTAGACTGATAATCGCACTATTTACTCTCTATCAACCGTCAAAGGACGCAATTATTTGTTGTATAAAAGATAGCAACGAATCCTCGTTTTCCAATCCTCGGTTTATAAACACCTATATATAAGGTTATAAAACGAGGATCGAAAACTCGAGGATCGGCTTAATATTCCATTTCCAGACGTCGTATGCCATTAAAACTGCGGCCTAATACCAAAACGATTACTATTCCAAGTTTAAGGGGTCACTATGATACCTACTTCATCATTTTTAAGAAATTAATTTCGTGTGTGCATCTTTGACTCTCAATGACATATAGGTTATTCAGATATTGGTGGAGGGGTCCACCGGGGTGCTCCCATGGACGTAGTAGGGGCATGGGGATGTTATTAGAGTGAGAAGTGCACTATTTACTCTCTAGCAACCGTCAAAGGACGCAATTATTTGTTGTATAAAAGCATAGCAACGAATCCTCGTTTTTCAATCCTCGGTTTATAAACACCTATATATAGGGTTATAAAACGAGGATCGAAAACCGAGGATCGGCTTTATATTCCATTTCCAGACGTCGTATGCCATTAAAACGATCTGAGTAGCTCCATAATACCGTAACGATTACTATTCCAAGTTTAAGGGGTCACTATGATACCTACTTCATCATTTTTAAGAAATTAATTTCGTGTGTGCATCTTTGACTCTCAATGACATAGGTTATTCAGATATTAGTGGAGGGGTCCCCGGGGTGCTCCCATGGACGTAGTAGGGGCATGGGGATGTTATTAGAATGAGAAGCGCACTATTTACTCTCTATCAACCGTCAAAGGACGCAATTATTTGTTGTATAAAAGCATAGCAACGAATCCTCGTTTTCCAATCCTCGGTTTATAAACACCTATATATAGGGTTATAAAACGAGGATCGAAAAGCGAGGATCGGCTTAATATTCCATTTCCGGACGTCGTATGCCATTAAAACTAACTGAGTAGCGTCCTAATACCGAAACGATTACTATTCCAAGTTTAAGGGGTCACTATGATACCTATTTCATCATTTGTAAGAAATTAATTTCGTGTGTGCATCTTTGACTCTCAATGACATATAGGTTATTCAGATATTGGTGGAGGGGTCCCCGGGGTGCTCCCATGGACGTAGTAGGGGCATGGGGATGTTCTTAGAGTGAGAAGCTCTCTTTTTGCTCCGTCTCCCCCCTCGATCTACGCACTTATCTGTCGTGTAACTCCTCAGAACTGAGCCCTCGTTTTCCAATCCTCGGTTTATAAACACCTATATATAAGGTTATAAAACGAGGATCGGAAACTCGAGGATCGGCTTAATATTCCATTTCCGGACGTCGTATGCCATTAAAACTCACTGAGTAGCGTTCTAATACCGAAACGATTACTATTCTAAGTTTAAGGGGTCACTATGATACCTACTTCATCATTTTTAAGAAATTAAATTCGTGTGTGCATCTTTGAATCTCAATGACATATAGGTTATTCAGATATTGGTGGAGGGGTTCCCAGGGATACTCCCATGGACGTATTAGGGGCATGGGGATGTTATTAGAGTGAGAAGCGCGCTATTTACTCTCTATCAACCGTCAAAGGACGCAATTATTTGTTGTATAAAAGCATAGCAACGAATCCTCGTTTTCCAATCCTCGGTTTATAAACACCTATATATAAGGTTATAAAACGAGGATCGAAAACCGAGGATCGGCTTAATATTTCATTTCCGGACGTCGTATGCCATTAAAACTCACTGAGTAGCGTCCTAATACCGAAACGATTATTATTCTAAGTTTAAGGGGTCACTATGATACCTACTTCATCATTTTTAAGAAATTAAATTCGTGTGTGTATCTTTGATCTGACTCTCAATGACATATAGGTTATTCAGATATTGGTAGAGGGGTCCCCAGGGATACTCCCATTGACGTAGTAGGGGCATGGGGATGTTATAACATAACATAACATAACATAATTTATTTTTCCACATATGCAAAGTACAATAAAATCACTAGAAATATATAGTACAATTACTTAAAACATAGTGGAGGAGGACTGGGAAATAAGCCAAAGGCCTGTCAAGTCCCAGACTCCATTATCATTACTCTAACATTTTGTAATCTAAAATAAGAGAGTCCTTATAAGAACATTTAAAAGAGTTAAGATTTCTGGAGTTTTTAACATGATTTGGGATGTTGTTCCAAATCTTTACACCCTGGTAGCAAATAGATTTGTTGCCAAATTCAAGCTTATTATTTGGATATTCAAAGTCAGAAGCATATCTAGTGTTATAATTATGATTATCTGCATTAGTTGTGAACATATTGTTAAATGCTGGTGGCAACAAGTTGTTGCTGTATTTATACATGAATGTGCCAATATTAAGTTTACATAAGTCAAAAATTTTGAGTTGATTATATTTGATAAACAGTGGATTTGAATGACTTCTGTACTCACTATTACTAACTGCCCGTAGAGCACGTTTTTGTAATATGTGGAGCTTATTTTTACCAACACTGCCTGCACTACTCCAAGCAGTAATACCATAGTTAATATGTGAAAGGACCAGTGTATTATAAAGGGTTACAAGTGCTGTTTCAGGAAGATATCTTTTGACCTTATACAAAATACCAATACTACTTGAACATTTTTTTGAAAGTTCATCAATATGATTTTTCCAAGTCAGATTTTGATCAATAGTAACACCTAAGAATTTAAATGCATTTACGTGATTTATTTCTGTGTTATCAAGTGAAAGTTTAAATTTGTCATTAACTTGATTCGTTTTATTACGAGTTCCAAATAGCATATAATTAGTTTTTGTAAGATTAAGAGAAAGTTTATTTGACATAAACCATGTGCTTAATTTACTTAGACCATTACTCATAATATTATTAAGTGTTTCAATATTTTGATGTGATGTAAAAGCACTTGTGTCATCTGCATAGAGAATAAATGATAATTCAGGAACAGAAATTTGGAATGTCATTTACATATATTATGAAACCTAAAGGTCCTAGAATTGAACCTTGTGGCATTCCAGAATTAATTGGTTTTGTTGCAGAAGTATGGCTGTTGTAATCAACAAACTGTTTTCTATTAGTGAGGTAATTTTTGAACCAATCCAAGACAGTACCTCTAATTCCATAATGTGCCATTTTATCCAAGAGGATATCATGCTTTATAGTGTCAAATGCCTTGGAAAGGTCCAAAAATACGCCAGCAGTTGTTTGATTATCATTTGCGGCATGTACAATTTTGTCAACAAGCTTAGTTATCGCCATATTTGTGGAATGCTTTGGACGGAAACCAAATTGATTTTCAAATAGAATATTATGCTTATTTAAAAATGAAATACATCTATTGAAGACAAGTCTTTCAAGGATTTTTGAGAATCCTGGCAGAACTGAAATTGGTCTATAATTGGTGAAGATATTCTTACTTTCTTTCTTATGAATTGGAATAACACGAGCAATTTTTAGTTGATCTGGAACAGTGCCACTTTTTAATGACATATTGAAAATACATGTAAGAGGAATACTTAATTCATCAGCAAGTTTTTTTATGATTAGAATAGAAATGTCATCATGACCTGCACTTTTTTTAGTATCCAGATTATTAATAACTTCAATCACCTCCTCCTCTGTAATTGGAGTGAAGAACATGCTGCTTTGAATAGGATTAGAGAGATAAGTGGAAAAGTGGGTATTAGTATCTGGTATTTGTGAAATCTGATTAGGGCCAATATTGATGAGAAGTGAGAAGCGCACTATTTACTCTCTAGCAACCGTCAAAGGACGCAATTGTTTGTTGTATAAAAGCATAGCAACGAATCCTCGTTTTCCAATCCTCGGTTTATAAACACCTATATATAAGGTTATAAAACGAGGATCGAAAACCGAGGATCGGCTTAATATTCCATTTCCGGACATCGTATGCCATTAAAACTCACTGAGTAGCTCCCTAATACCGAAACGATTACTATTCCAAGTTTAAGTGGTCACTATGATACCTACTTCATCATGTTTAAGATATTAATTTCGTGTGTGCATCTTTGACTCTCAATCACATATATGTTATTCAGATATTGGTGGAAGGGTCCCCGGGGGTGCTCCCGGCGTAGTAGGGGCATGGGGATGTTATTAGAGTGAGAAGCGCACTATTTACTCTCTGTCAACCGTCAAAGGACGCAATTATTTGTTGTATAAAAGCATAGCAACGAATCCTCGTTTTCCAATCCTCGGTTTACAAACACCTATATATAAGGTTATAAAACGAGGATCGGAAACCGAGGATCGGCTTAATATTACATTTCCGGACGTCGTATGCCATTAAAACTCACTGAGTAGCGTCCTAATACCGAAACGATTACTATTCCAAGTTTAAGGGGTCACTATGATACCTACTTCATCATATTTAAGAAATTACTTTCGTGTGTGTATCTTTGACTCTCAATGACATATAGGTTATTCAGATATTGGTGGAGATGTCCCCGGGGTGCTCCCATGGACGTAGTAGGGGCATGGGGTGTTATTAGAGTGAGAAGCGCACTATTTACTCTCTATCAACCGTCAAAGGACGCAATTATTTGTTGTATAAAAGCATAGCAACGAATCCTCGTTTTCCAATCCTCGGTTTATAAACACCTATATATAGGGTTATAAAACGAGGATCGAAAACCGAGGATCGGCTTAATATTCCACTTCCAGACGTCGTATGCCATTAAAACGCCCTGAGTAGCTCCCTAACACCGAAACGATTACTATTCCAAGTTTAAGGGTCACTATGATACCTACTTCATCATGTTTAAGAAATTAATTTCGTGTGTCCATCTTTGACTCTCAATCACATATGTTATTCGGATATTGGTGGAGGGGTCCCCGGGGGTGCTCCCATGGACCTAGTAGGGGCATGGGGGTGTTATTAGAGTGAGAAGCGCACTATTTACTCTCTATCAACCGTCAAAGGACGCAATTATTTGTTGTATAAAAGATAGCAACGAATCCTCGTTTTCCAATCCTCGGTTTATAAACACCTATATATAAGGTTATAAAACGAGGATCGAAAACTCGAGGATCGGCTTAATATTTCATTTCCGGACGTCGTATGCCATTAAAACTCACTGAGTAGCGTCCTAATACCGAAACGATTACTATTCTAAGTTTAAGGGGTCACTATGATACCTACTTCATCATTTTTAAGAAATTAAATTCGTGTGTGTATCTTTGATCTGACTCTCAATGACATATAGGTTATTCAGATATTGGTAGAGGGGTCCCCAGGGATACTCCCATTGACGTAGTAGGGGCATGGGGATGTTATTAGAGTGAGAAGCGCACTATTTACTCTCTAGCAACCGTCAAAGGACGCAATTGTTTGTTGTATAAAAGCATAGCAACGAATCCTCGTTTTCCTCGTTTTTATAAAACGAGGATCGAAAACGGAGGATCGGCTTAATATACCATTTTCAGACGTCGTATGCCATTGAAACTCTCTCTGTAGTTTCCTAATACTGAAAGGATTACTATTCCAACTTTAAGGGGTCACTACGATACCTAGTTCATCATGTTGTTGAAATTAATTTCATGTGTACATCTTTGACTCTCAGTAACATATATGTTATTCAGATATTGGTGGAGGGATCCCAGAGGTGCTCCAATGGACGTAATATATTTGTAATTTCAAATGTAGTAGAATTAAGATGGTCCCGTAGCCAGCCATCCGAGTTAGGGGTGGGGTTCGTTTTTGCAGATTTTAGGTAATTATTATTATGATGATGTAAGTAATGGCCTCATAGCGGCCATCGCGCCACGCAAGTGCGGCCCAGTGGGTGTCAAAAATGGAAGAATGGAAGTCCATTGTACCATTTTAACATTATTTTCGGGAATATATGGGTTTAATATATTATAACAAAGAGGCAAATTATATCGGTTATAACAAGAAAAAGGTGCAATTCAGGCGCAGGGGTTTCATTAATTTCATGTGTACATCTTTGACTCTCAGTAACATATATGTTATTCAGATATTGGTGGAGGGATCCCAGAGGTGCTCCAATGGACGTAATATATTTGTAATTTCAAATGTAGTAGAATTAAGATGGTCCCGTAGCCAGCCATCCGAGTTAGGGGAGGGGTTCGTTTTTGCAGATTTTAGGTAATTATTATTATGATGATGTAAGTAATGGCCTCATAGCGGCCATCGCGCCACGCAAGTGCGGCCCAGGGGTGTCTGAAATGGAAGAATGGAAGTCCATTGTACCATTTTAACATTATTTTCGGGAATATATGGGTTTAATATATTATAACAAAGAGGCAAATTATATCGGTTATAACAAGAAAAAGGTGCAATTCAGGCGCAGGGTGGGATTTCGGTGGGGGGGCATTTCTTTACAGAATTTTGAACTATGAAATGTATTCCCAACTGAAGGCATTCGGTGCACCTTTTTTATATTGTTTATAGCAGGAATGTTTATGTTTTCAATATATTATAGCAAAGAGACAAATGAGCGCGATTAAAATAAGAAAAAGTAGCAAAAAAAGGGGTGTTCATAAATACCTTGGTGGTGGTGTTTGGGGAGGGGCAATGGTCAGTTTCAGCCCTGTGTTACTACAATGTAGAGTAGACCTACAATCTGGGTAGGTCAAGGAAACACTAGTATTTTTATCATAGAATTTTATGTCTCTACCCCGAGATCTCTTCAAAGTAGGCTACAAACATGATTATGCACCAATCTAGTTAAAAACTGGGAAAACTGCAACTAAATCAAGAAAATATTGCAAATAAATTGGATTTCTTTGCGCATACATTTGCGCACTTCAGTTTAGGCCTACTATGTCTTATTTTCAATGGGTAGAATTACCACAGGGCAGAGGGGCACAAGCCCAGGTGCCATTGTCTTAGGGGCCCAAAACTCAGTGATGCGTGTTGTGTGCATGTGTGAGATTTTGACCAAATTAATAACATATTTGACCATTTTAGCTTTTTGCACATATTTGTTCCAATTTTTAACAATATATGACCATTTTTAAATGGTCATATTGAAGCTTAAAAGCTTCAATATGACCATTTTTTACGCGGTTCGCGCGCATTTGTACTATCATAATAGCCACGGATCCAAATTATGCTGCTGTGCCTATGAACCTCCAAATCCTCTAGGCATTTATCCCTGTCAAATCGGTTAAGGGATCTGGAATGAGCGTTTTGAGCGTTTCGACAGGATTTTTTGTGGGACATGAGAGCACATCAGACATATCGAATTGCATTCTGAATACGAAGAATGTCTCTCTGATATCAAATAATTTTTTGAAATTCACGATATAATACAAATCGTATGACAAATTATTAAAATTTGATATTTTTCACATTTTTGATATAGTCCTCGAAGTAAATTTTATAAATCTAATGATATATTCTTAAAGTGTATGCAGCTGGTAGGAAAAGCCGACGATCAATTGAAAGATTTGACATTTCATATATTGAAGATATGGATTTTTTCCCAAAAGACCTAATTTTTTGTGTGTTTTGGGAAAAAATCCATATCTTCAATACGAAAGGTCAAAATTTTCAATTGATCGTCGGCTTTTACCCCACCTACATACACTTTAAAGTATAAATCATCAGATTTATAAAGTTTACTTCGAGTACTCTTTAAATATCAGAAATATCAATCTTTAATCATTTGCCATAAAATGTGAACTTTTTTTGTCGGCAAAAGGTGCTGAATTCACTATACTTCAAGACAATTTTTCCAACCCCATCCCTCCCATCATGTCAAAAAGAAATCTACGCCTCTGTTCCGGGATTCGGGGCATGCACCTTAGACACCCCCACCCGCCCCCCTGTGTCGCCCAGACGAGGGTGATAACGCGCTTACAAACCCAAACAGCATGAACGATGCCTGCCCCCTCATTTATTATGTTTTGTCCCCTTTACCCCCCCCAATTAAATGTCTAGTTACGCCATTGACGGATAGCGACATTTTCACGTCTTTTTTGTGGGACGTATTTTTTGTCAGACATATCATCGAATTGCATTTTGAATACGAGGAATGTCCTTCTGATATTAAATAATTTTGATATTTTGAAATTCGCGATACAAGAAATATTTTATGGCAAATGATAATTCTGAAAACAGTCGGCAAAGTAAATTTGATAAATCTAATGTTATGTACATAAAGTGTATGTAGCTGGGATGAAAAGCCGTCTATCTTTTGTATTGAAGATATAGATTTTTTCCTCAAAACACCAAAAAAAATTAGGTTTTTTGGGTAAAAAATGCATATCTTCAATATGAAAGGTCAAATTTTTTAAAATTTCTGACTGAATGACCCCGTTTTTTTCCATTATTTTTCTTTAAATTTTTCAAAATTTTCAATTTTTTTTTTCAAATTTTGATGAATTTTGAATATTTTGTATCAACTTTTATATTTTGACCCAAAATTTTTCCCAGTCTCACTGAATCACCCCTTTTTGGTAAGATTTTCCCAGTCTCACGGAAAGACCCCCTTTTGGGGGGCTTCTCACTGAAAGACCCCTTTTTTGGTCTAGGCTCTCACCGAAAGACCCCTAGTTTCAAACTGCTGTCCGCACATCCCCGTCACTTCCAAAGTCGAGTGCCCCCTCCCCCCACCAGTTCCGGAGCCACTGTTAAACTTTGTTTGTTTTAAATTATTTTTATTGTTTTTAATTAACTTTACCCTGGCCCTGTTCTTCAGTGGTGCGTCTTTGGTAAGGCGGGATTTCCTTATACTGATATGAACAGCTGTATGCACACTATCGCGTTTTGTGAATCATGTAATTTGTTAATGTATTAAACAATGATAATGATGCATTCTCACGGCTTTGAAGCTCGCTAGGTCATCTCTATCTTGATCTGAGGAATACAGTCTATAATTTATTATAATACTCACAAGTAAATACACCCTACCCTTGGTACAGATACCTTAATTTGTTCTTTGTCTGAAATGACACCATGGAATAAATATTGTTTAAGTATCATTTATTCAAATACAATAAGGGCTAGGGGTCGGTTGGTGGAGGCTGTGGGTTTTTTGTTATAAAACGAGGATCGTAAAACGAGGCTGTGGTGAAATGCATAGAGATCAGAATCCTCGTTTTCTTGTCCTCCGTTTATAAACACCTATATATATGGTTATAAAACGAGGATCGAAAACCGAGGATCGGCTTAATATACCATTTCCCGACATCGCATATCACTGAGCAGCTCAGTTCCTAACACTTAAGGGATTACTATCCAACGTTAGTGCTTTAAGGGGTCACTATGGTACCTATATTTTGTTATAAAACGAGGATCGTAAAACGAGGCTGTGGTGAAATGCATAGAGATCAGAATCCTCGTTTTCTTGTCCTCCGTTTATAAACACCTATATATATGGTTATAAAACGAGGATCGAAAACCGAGGATCGGCTTAATATACCATTTCCCGACATCGCATATCACTGAGCAGCTCAGTTCCTAACACTTAAGGGATTACTATCCAACGTTAGTGCTTTAAGGGGTCACTATGGTACCTATATTTATCCTGTTGTTATAAAAAACTTTTGTTATAAAACGAGGATCGTAAAACGAGGCTGTGGTGAAATGCATAGAGATCAGAATCCTCGTTTTCTTGTCCTCCGTTTATAAACACCTATATATATGGTTATAAAACGAGGATCGAAAACCGAGGATCGGCTTAATATACCATTTCCCGACATCGCATATCACTGAGCAGCTCAGTTCCTAACACTTAAGGGATTACTATCCAACGTTAGTGCTTTAAGGGGTCACTATGGTACCTATATTTATCCTGTTTAAGAATTTAAATTGGTGTATACATCTTTGACTCTCGATTTGTATTATGTTATTCAAATATTGACAGTGCCGCCGACAAGGGTGGTTAAGGGGGTGCGTTACCCCCGGGCCAGTGGCGTAACTCCTATGGGCTCTGGGGGGGGGCGCCATCGGGCACCCGGGCTAAGGGGGCACCCATCGACAAGATTTGTTATAGGAAAGAAGTGGAAACCATTACCCACCATGCATAGAATTATACTCTTCATTTAGGTGCCCCCCTTCAGCAAAAGATCGCTCAAGAAAGATTAACTGCAAAAATCCGCTAACTGCCCCACCCGAACTGCCCCATCCGGACTTTCGCGATTCGTCTTTCTTGCGCCATGTGAGATAGTGATCATCATGGTGATCATATTCTGAGCTGAGCATACATATAGTCTGTTAATTTAGAAAATAGGTCCTACACCAACGGTGTAGCGACGGCAGGGGGGGCAGATGGGGCACGTGCCCTGGGCGCCACCCTTAGGGGGGGCCGAATTAACCAATTCAGCGTCGATTCTGCGCCCCCTCCAGCAAGTCAAAATTTTCGCGCTTTGCGCGCAATTCAGCACACAATCATTTGAAAGATCAAATTAAGACCGATATTCAACTTCATTATGACCAAAATTAATGCGTGATTGGTCCTATTTGTGCAAATTTTCTCGCGCTCCGCTCCAAGAATTTGGGAGGGGTGCCATTATGTATCTTTAGCCCTTTGCGCCACAACCCCTAGCTACGCCACTGTCCTACATGTCGGACTATGCACATCCTTGGTCAGGGGCAACCGATCTACTTTCGCCCCGGGCACCCTGACCCAAAGTTACGCCACTGCCCCGGGCCCGGGTCCTAGGGGCCCCGTAAAAAGTAAAGAAAATATACTTTACTACGGGTCTGTAAAGCAAAAAAAAATGGACCTCCGGGGCCCGTAGATAAGTAAAGAAAAGATACTTTGACACATTTTCTTTGCTTTATTATACGGGCCAAATAAGGTATCTTTTCTTATCCATTAGCCCTAAGGTATCTATTCTTTGCTTTTTACGGGTCCTCCTTACTTATTAAGCTTTTTTTTAAACATGCTCACTGAGGTCTCTTTTCTTCCTTTTAATACGGGTCCATGGCATATTTTCTTTGCCTTTTACGGGCCCACTACGGTCTCTTTTCTTTGCCTTTACTGGTTCATTAGCTTTCATTACAGGATCTATTTTCTTTGCTCTTTTACGGCTCATAAAATGCAAACAAACGTAGCCCGTAAAAATAAGTAAAAGAGACGTGCAATAACAATATAAGATAGCCTTTGACACACACTTTCTAAAAAATATTTCACTTGAATTATGTTACTGTCTGCTTTTGCCACAATGATCTTCCTCGATATAATGGAGACTTCGAGAAATCAGGGAATGCAGCTTAATCGCAACAAATTGTATTTTGCCCTCCAATATTCATAATTTATTATTTGATCAAGCAGCTTAAAATTGGCATTTGTTCCAATAACTTCAATCTGCGAGCAAAAGCCGTTATTTTCGAATTGCAAATTTTCGCGCGCCTCTCGCGCATTTGTCCAATTCAACGGTTCATACTTGATCATTTTAGCTTCAAATTGGTGGAAGTTGTTCAGAGAAACTTAATCTGGGAGCAATATGTCACTTTCAAATCGCATATTTTTGCGCGCTGCGCACGCATTTTAAACTTTTTAAAAACTTTTTAAATAAAATGTGCGCACAATCTTTAGTTATACAATGCAACATTTTTCAAAATTTTTAATGCGTTTCGCGCACTCCGCTCTAAAATTTTGGTGCGCTCCGCGCCTTACTTCCGGCGATGAATAATTTGTCTTGAGTCTGTATAGGCGGAAGGGGGGGTCATAAAATATTTGACCCACGATAGGGGGGGGGCGTAAAAAAATTTAGCCCGCGATAGGGGTGGTCGTAAAAAAATTGACTCCGGTCACCGACATATTCAGATTTCTATATGTTAAGGGGAGTAATTTGACACCAGTTTCGATAAAATCTGACCATTTTTAAATTTTGACCTCCGTGTAGGGGCATATGAAAGTTTTGACATTTGACCTATTCGACCTTATAACTCTTGAACTAAGCACTGTAGAAAAATATGACAATTTACTTTTTTATTCACTGTAATGAGAGGAACAATTTGAGATACATAACAACATGGTGGGGACTGTTTTTCAAGTTTTGGTCCTAACCGTTAGCCCCAATCAAATTGTTATCTTTTCAGATTTAAAGATGCAAAAAACGTTGGTTCCACTGATGTAGCAAAAGAAAATCCCAAACCCATGGCGCCCTATACTATTCGTGACTATATATGAATTTCATTGTACATTTCGTTTGGCTTACTTATTGTCATGATTGTAGCGTCCGAAGTTTTCCGTTTTCCGTTAAAAAAATCACGGAATTGGACGTACAACACGGGAAATGACATTTTTGTATGATGTGACAAAAATTGTTAAAAGATAGGAGAAATAAATGTTAAAAAACAATCATGAGTTGTGTGTGTCAACTTTTATGATAAAAATACTGTTTAATAATACTGATATATTACTATTCGTACCCAGGCATGAACCCCCCCCCCCCCCATATCCCTCCAAACATCGTAACAGTCGTTCTATTATCGATAGAATAGTCCAATCAGAGCATAATAGATCGCGATATTGAACACTTTTTTGTGACATTTAACTCATTGTTTATACATTTTAAGCTTTATTCATTTAACACGGATTTATAAATTTTACAACACGGATTTTAACACAGAAAATGGATTTTAGAATTTTTTTTTTTTTTTCAGATTTTAGACTCTGACTTATTGTTTTGAGGTTAGCATTTGAAATATCAAAATAAAGTCGACGATAACCTTTAAACCAAATATGCGATTTGAATGGAATAAAATACCGATTATCCAAACACTTCAAAAGCAAATTAAGTATAATAAGAATCTCCATAATAACAGGGAATGTTAAAAGGTATTATAATGCAACAATTCATGTATTATAATTTCTTTAATATGTATTGTGCACTGGGGGGGGCACTTCCATGACAGATATGCATCACGTGCCTGGGGATAGACCCCCTTTTTCAAACCGGCTTGTACCCAATGACCCCCTTTTTTGTGTTATGGTCCTACCTATTACCCAATGACCCCTTTAAAAAAATTCATGTACTCAATAACCCCCTTTTTCTATTTTCTGCTATACCCAATGACCCCCTTTTAATTCCCAAATTTAGGTGGTATTTGTGTTCTCCTCCAGAAATAATGAAATTTTTCCCATTTCCAAGGTGGCCAAGTTGTTTTTACGCAGTTTGGCACTTATTTATGTGTACTTAATGATACTCTTTTGGCAATCCTGTACTCAATGACTCCCATTTTACTTCTTGTTACCCCAATGACCATCCTTTTTTCAAAGTTTCATATCGAATGACCCCATTTTTATTCAGGTTGTGTACTGAATGACCCCATATTTTTGTAATTGTACATTTGACCTGAATGCCGCCTACTTTTAACATGACCGAGGCACATCCCTGCCATTTCAGATAGGGAGTGCCTCCCCCGGGATTGTGCATTTTCATGCAAGTTTTGTATTTCCCAAACGTGTTGTTAGGGGTCGATTATAGAGGGGTAAAAAAAGGTGTGATATTTCAGATTCCTTTGGGCTCCAGCTTATTTGATGCAGTATGATCTCTTGAGTATTTTGACACCTGTTTTTATTGAAATCGGCCAAAAAATGAGGTGGTGCCGGCCAAAAACTTTATTCGGTCAGGGAGGAGGGTGGTCTGTCAATTGTCATTTTGCATCAAAAATATTATATGATGCCTTATTCTATTGGTGGTGTTGTTTTATATGTTATTGGTGCCAAAGAATCCATTTTAATGTTGCATAAGGGTGCATACAAGTAAATCCGCCTGTGAAGCGGTTTCCGGTAAAAGTTTACACACGACTATAGTCCCAACTTTGCATAAAAAATGTGCAAAATCGGTACAATATTAACAATTGTAGTGACAGTAGTGTTGCAAATCGTGAATGTGATCTCTACTAATTTGAACAGAAAACGCGAACATTTGAGTGATGTTTACGATGATGAGCGCATGAACACACGAGGTCAAAACGCGGTTAGCAGTCGGGCGTAAACACGGGAAAATCGGGTCTTTTATATAGCGCTATTTTTCTCAAAAAGTAGACCTAAAATATGGTGTCATTTTCAGATATGTTATGCAGAATTTTGTTCTGATTAAGATGATATCAAATATATATTTCAAAGTAAGACGTAACTCGACTTATAGCCTAAAACGTGACCCCTATTTTGCACGTAAAGTCTATGGAAAGCTATTTTGTGGCATGTACCCACAAGATTTGGAGCATCCATGTTCTTGGACACGGTGAGGGCGCTTTCCATTAAACACGAATTCGCTCATCCAATTGAAAATTTTGTGTTCAAACCGAACCGTATCGGTGCCACGTTTGTAAATCTTCATAACACTAAATTTAACAGTTGAAAGAGCGTGTGCGTGCTGAGAGCAAAGGGCCCTCATACCCTATAATTTTGACATAAAACGGCAGATTGCCCTATGATCTTATTCAACTTTCAAACAAAAAAAAGAGAAAAAAAGGCCCAGTGATTTATAGTGCGCTACGCACAGGCACAACGCCTAGACGTTGATCCACAAGTCTCAACACTTTGAGACCATATTTCAACAAAATCGGAGCATTTTTCATTTTCAATTTTGCTACATGTGGAGCCAAAATTAGACCTATGACGTCGCAAAGTTACCTTTTTTGCGCATAACCCCATAAATGTAATCGTAGATAGGTCAAACTATACTTTTATACGCACATAAAAAATAATGTAAAATCTTATATTCTATTTCAATTGAGCAGCAGGCGATCAAAGGATGGGTCAAAAAGGATACAGGTGTGTCACACTAACAAATTTAAAACAGCAAACAAGTGACACGACATTAAATGGGAAAGCAAATAAATAATGAAATTTTATCTTTGCTGTTATATAACAAATATTAACGTTTTTAGAGGTTGATAAAAGAGAAATATTACCCTACTCTCTAATAACTTCCACATGACCCTAATACTTCAGGAGGAGGACCCATTATATTCGACCTCTCCATCAATATCTGAATAACTTCTAGCTCACTCTTAGTGAGCTATTCGTGTAAGCGTCTTTAAAAAGACGCTTACACGAATTTCATTTCTTTAAAAAGTTATATATATTGGGTAGTAACCCCTTAAAGCATTGACATATATGTTTTATATATATATATATACCATCAAAAAAGTACGAATATACATTCTGTGGTGTTAAAATAATTATTGGTTACAATGGTATGTTTTCATGCGCATGATGTAACTCAGAGGTTACAAATCTGAGACGAAAATACCTAATACCTTTAGGTATTTTTTTCAAATTATTTTCTATTTTGCAACTATCGTTGCCGTAAATTATGAATAATGAACCCAAATAAATCAAACATCAAATGAGAATAATCACGCGTCTCTTAATTAAAAAGGGCTAAAAAACAGGGGTGACACCATTACAAAATATTCAGTATTTTACAAATGAAATACATGTTGGCCTATATCTAGTGGGGCGTCAAAATCGATCTTTTCCAGTTTAACTGGTTCATGTTGTGTTCGGAACCACGAATATAATTGTCACAACATAAAGTCATTGGTTGTAAATCATGCGTGAACAAGTTACTAAAGTATGACGATACCATTGATAGCTAACTTATACAGTGATTGATTTTCTCGCTACTGGTCAGTGGCTGACGGTGTTTTTAAAATTTAAGATATTTTCCCTAATATTCAAACTAATATAATGAATGCAGCAATTAATATTGCCTATTGTTTTAATACTCAAAGTATATGACGCATAATGTACTCGAGCTAATGCATTCGTCAAGATATTCGCACTTGCCATGGAGTTATTGCATTTAGCTCTCGAGCCTATCGGCTCTTGAGCTAAATGCAATAACTCCACGGCGCGTGCGATTATCTTGACTAATGCATTGCACTCAGTTCATTATCCTTATCTTATCATCTGCCAATTTATGTATTCACCATGTTTACAACTTAAGAGTAGGAATAATTATCACACAGTACAAATGGTATAGGAAGCCAAAACTAATATTATTATGAGCAATGTCCACACAAAACCTGAAAGAATTCTTTTGAGCCCATAAATTTGGATATTCTTGAATAAGATATGTTTTTGATTGATAGACTTGAAACATTATTTGAATCTTAATCCCGATATACATTGCTCATTTCAAGTCTTTGAGCACGCACAAATAGGTAATAGTATTATGAAAATGATTTCCTGCAATCAATCTAAACTTGTAATAATGTTGAAAGAATAGGCCTACATGTTATTTTACACTATCATTACTTTTTACACTTTTCGACTGTTATTTTGTGCAACATTGGGGCCTATGTTATTTAATTCAATATAAGAATTGACAAAATAATATTTTAATTATAGTTGGGAAATAGGTGAAATGTAATTGCCATATTCTTTGTTATATGATTTGTTTGTTCATTACTTTTTACACCTTTCGACTGTGATTCTCCATCGGTCTTTATTATTTTGTGCAACATTCGGGCCTATGTTATAAGAATTGGCAAAATAAACATTTTAATTAGAGTTGGAAAATATGTCAATATAATTCAGGGTTTTCCATATAATTTCCTGTAATAATGTGTAAATTTGGATAAAAAGACCCAAAATTGGGCTGAAGATAGTTTAAAGTTCAGATTAAAATGAGACAGAAAACTGGCATCTCTGATACCGAAAATTACTGGGAAATACTTGTAAACATTGAAATTAGTAGTAATTACCTGGTCGAATACTGGTTTGGCAATATTCCTTTTATAAATTTTAGAAATATAGTTTTGTTCATGGTTTTTCCACATTTTTATAATTTCTTATCAATTAATTTCAATAAATTTTTGAATATGCCACTGGTCCAAAACAGACAAATTAAATGTATATTTCTTTAATCCTTGATGTGTGTCTGTGACAAGAATTTACAGAGCAAAAGTCAAACATTATTTCATTGTAATACCAAGTAAAACATTACCATACCTAACTTTACTGCTTTTTCCCTACCTAGAAGTAATGCTGAGTGATAATTAGTGTAAGTGAAATATAATACGATATTCAATTTTTCTTGAAAGATGCAACATGAATATGCAAATATCTATATAAGATGCATTTAGGTGCATGGAGGGTAAAGTCCGCTTTTCACAGGAAACACAACTTCCACGCAAAATCAAGTACATTTCCGAAAATCCAAACGCCTGGATGCCATTAATTATCACTGCCCACCCAGTAAATTATTTTTCCTAATATGAGGGCAAAATAATTTAAATTGCCCACCCAGTAAATGATCCTTATTTACCTCCCTGGCCTATATGTCATTGAGAGTCAAAGATGCACACACGTAACTAAATTCTTAAAAAGGCTGAAGTGGGTATCATAGTGACCCCTTAAACTTGGAATAGTAATAGTTTTGGTATTAGGCCGCAACTCACTGCGTTTTAATGGCATACGACGTCTGGAAATGGAATATTAAGCCGATCCTCGAGTTTTCGATCCTCGTTTTATAACCTTATATATAGGTGTTTATAAACCGAGGATTGGAAAACGAGGATTCGTTGCTATGCTTTTATACAACAAATAATTGCGTCCTTTGACGTTTGATAGAGAGTAAATAGTGCGCTTCTCACTCTAATAACATCCCCATGCCCCTACTACGTCCATGGGAGCACCCCGGGACATCTCCACCAATATCTGAATAACCTATATGTCATTGTGAGTCAAAGATGCACACACGAAATTAATTTCTTAAAAATGATGAAGTAGGTATCATAGTGACCCCTTAAACTTGGAGTAGTAATCGTTACGGTATAATGGAGCTACTCAGAGCATTTTAATGGCATACGACGCCCGGAAATGGAATATTAAGCCGATCCTCGGTTTTCGATCCTCGTTTTATAACCTTATATATAGGTGTTTATAAACCGAGGATTGGAAAACGAGGATTCGTTGCTATGCTTTTATACAACAAATAATTGCGTCCTTTGACGGTTGCTAGAGAGTAAATAGTGCACTTCTCACTCTAATAACATCCCCATGCCCATACTACGTCCATGGGAGCACCCCGGGGACCCTCCACCAATATCTGAATAACCTATATGTCATTGTGAGTCAAAGATGCACACACGAAATTAATTTCTTAAAAATGATGAAATAGGTATCATAGTGACCCCTTAAACTTGGAATAGTAATCGTTTTGGTATTAGACCGCAGTTTTAATGGCATACGACGTCTGGAAATGGAATATTAAGCCGATCCTCGAGTTTTCGATCCTCGTTTTATAACCTTATATATAGGTGTTTATAAACCGAGGATTGGAAAACGAGGATTCGTTGCTATGCTTTTATACAACAAATAATTGCGTCCTTTGACGGTTGATAGAGAGTAAATAGTGCGCTTCTCATTCTAATAACATTCCCATGCCCCTACTACGTCCATGGGAGCACCCCCTGGGACCCTCCACTAATATCTGAATAACCTATATGTCATTGAGAGTCAAAGATGCACACACGAAATTAATTTCTTAAAAATAATGAAGTAGGTATCATAGTGACCCCTTAAACTTGGAATAGTAATCGTTACGGTATTGTGGAGCTACTCAGAGCATTTTAATGGCATACGACGTCTGTAAATGGAATATTAAGCCGATCCTGTGGTATCGATCCTCGTTTTATAACCCTATATATAGGTGTTTATAAACCGAGGATTGGAAAACGAGGATTCGTTGCTATGCTTTTATACAACAAATAATTGTGTCCTTTGACGGTTGATAGAGAGTAAATAGTGCGCTTCTCATTCTAATAACATCCCCATGCCCTACTACGTCCATGGGAGCACCCGGGACATCTCCACCAATATCTGAATAACCTATATGTCATTGAGAGTCAAAGATACACACACAAATTTAATTTCTTAAAAATGATGAAGTAGGTATCATAGTGACCCCTTAAACTTGGAATAGTAATCGTTTCGGTATTAGGACGCTACTTTGTGAGTTTTAACGGCATACGACGTCCGGAAATGGAATATTAAGCCGATCCTCGGTTTTCGATCCTCGTTTTATAACCTTATATATAGGTGTTTATAAACCGAGGATTGGAAAACGAGGATTCGTTGCTATGCTTTTATACAACAAATAATTGCGTCCTTTGACGGTTGATAGAGAGTAAATTGTGCGCTTCTCATTCTAATAACATCCCCATGCCCCTACTACGTCCATGGGAGCACCCCGGGGACCCCTCCACTAATATCTGAATAACCTATATGTCATTGAGAGTCAAAGATGCACACACGAAATTAATTTCTTAAAAATAATGAAGTAGGTATCATAGTGACCCCTTAAACTTGGAATAGTAATCGTTACGGTATTGTGGAGCTACTCAGAGCATTTTAATGGCATACGACGTCTGTAAATGGAATATTAAGCCGATCCTCGGTTTTCGATCCTCGTTTTATAACCCTATATATAGGTGTTTATAGACCGAGGATTGGAAAACGAGGATTCGTTGCTATGCTTTTATACAACAAATAATTGCGTCCTTTGACGGTTGCTAGAGAGTAAATAGTGCGCTTCTCATTCTAATAACATCCCCATGTCCCTACTACGTCCATGGGAGCACCCCGGGGACCCCTCCACTAATATCTGAATAACCTATATGTCATTGAGAGTCAAAGATGCACACACGAAATTAATTTCTTAAAAATGATGAAGTAGGTATCATAGTGACCCCTTAAACTTGGAATAGTATTCGTTTCGGTATTAGGACGCTACTTAGTGAGTTTTAATGTCATAGGACATCTGGAAATGGTATATTAAGCCGATCCTCGGTTTTCGATCCTCGATTTATAACCCTATATATAGGTGTTTATAAACCGAGGATTGGAAAACGAGGATTCGTTGCTATGTCTTTATACAACAAATAATTGCGTCCTTTGACGGTTGATAAAGAGTAAATAGTGCGCTTCTTACTCTAATAACATCCCCATGCCCCTACTACGTCCATGGGAGCACCCCGGGGACCTCTCCACCAATATCTGAATAGTCCTAACCTATATGTCATTGAGAGTCAAAGATGCACACACGAAATTAATTTCTTAAAAATGATGAAGTAGGTATCATAGTGACCCCTTAAACTTGGAATAGTATTCGTTTCGGTATTAGGACGCTACTCAGTGAGTTTTAATGTCATAGAACGTCTGGAAATGGTATATTAAGCCGATCCTCGAGTTTTCGATCCTCGTTTTATAACCCTATATATAGGTGTTTATAAACCGAGGATTGGAAAACGAGGATTCGTTGCTATGTCTTTAAACAACAAATAATTGCGTCCTTTGACGGTTGATAGAGAGTAAATAGTGCGCTTCTTACTCTAATAACATCCCCATGCCCCTACTACGTCCATGGGAGCACCTCGGGGATCCCTCGGTTTTCGATCCTCGTTTTATAACCTTATATATAGGTGTTTATAAACCGAGGATTGGAAAACGAGGATTCGATGCTATGCTTTTATACAACAAATAATTGCGTCCTTTGACGGTTGATAGAGAGTAAATAGTGCGCTTCTTACTCTAATAACATCACCACGACCCTACTGCGTCCATGGGAGCACCCCGAGGACCCCTCCACCAATATCTGAATAACCTTTATGATTGAGAGTCAAATATGCACACACGAAATTAATTTCTTAAACATGATGAAGTAGGTAACACAGTGACCCCTTAACTTGGAATAGTAATCGTTTCGGTATTAGGAAGCTACTCAGTGAGTTTTAATGGCATACGACGTCTGGAAATGGAATATTAAGCCGATCATCCGTTTTCGAGCCTCGTTTTATAACCTTATATATAGGTGTTTATAAACCGAGGATTGGAAAACGAGGATTCGTTGCTATGCCTTTATACAACAAATAATTGCGTCCTTTGACGGTTGATAAAGAGTAAATAGTGCGCTTCTCACTCTAATAACATCCCCATGCCCCTACTACGTCCATGGGAGCACCCCGGGGACCCCTCCACCAATATCTGAATAGTCCTACCTATATGTCATTGAGAGTCAAAGATGCACACACGAAATTAATTTCTTAAACATGATGAAGTAGGTAACACAGTGACCCCTTAACTTGGAATAGTAATTGTTTCGGTATTAGGAAGCTACTCAGTGAGTTTTAAAGGCATACGACGTCTGGAAATGGAATATAAGCCGATCCTCGGTTTTCGATCCTCGTTTTATAACCTTATATATAGGTGTTTATAAACCGAGGATTGGAAAACGAGGATTCGTTGCTATGCTTTTATACAACAAATAATTGCGTCCTTTGACGGTTGATAGAGAGTAAATAGTGCGCTTCTTACTCTAATAACATCACCATGACCCTACTACGTCCATGGGAGCACCCCGAGGACCCCTCCACCAATATCTGAATAACCTTTATGTGATTGAGAGTCAAATATGCACACACGAAATTAATTTCTTAAACATGATGAAGTAGGTATCATAGTGACCCCTAAACTTGGAATAGTAATCGTTTCAGTATTAGGGAGCTACTCAGTGAGTTTTAATGGCATACGACGTCTGGAAATGGTATATTAAGCTGATCCTCGGGTTTCGATCCTCGTTTTATAACCCTATATATAGGTGTTTATAAACCGAGGATTGGAAAACGAGGATTCGTTGCTATGCTTTTATACAACAAATAATTGCGTCCTTTGACGATTGATAGAGAGTAAATAGTGCGCTTCTAACTCTAATAACATCCCCATGCCCCTACTATGTCCATGGGAGCACCCCGGGGACCGCCTCCACCAATATCTAAATAACCTATATGTGATTGAGAGTCAAAGATGCACACACGAAATTAATTTCTTAAACATGATGAAGTAGGTAACACAGTGACCCCTTAACTTGGAATAGTAATTGTTTCGGTATTAGGAAGCTACTCAGTGAGTTTTAAAGGCATACGACGTCTGGAAATGGAATATAAGCCGATCCTCGAGTTTTCGATCCTCGTTTTATAACCTTATATATAGGTGTTTATAAACCGAGGATTGGAAAACGAGGATTCGTTGCTATGCTTTTATACAACAAATAATTGCGTCCTTTGACGGTTAATAGAGAGTAAATAGTGCGCTCCTTACTCTAATAACATCACCAATGGTGATTCACCATGACCCTACTACGTCCATGGGAGCACCCCCGAGGACCCCTCCACCAATATCTGAATAACCTTTATGTGATTGAGAGTCAAATATGCACACACGAAATTAATTTCTTAAACATGATGAAGTAGGTATCATAGTGACCCCTAAACTTGGAAGAGTAATCGTTTTAGTATTAGGGAGCTACTCAGTGAATTTTAATGGCATACGACGTCTGGAAATGGTATATTAAGCTGATCCTCGGTTTTCGATCCTCGTTTTATAACCTTATATATAGGTGTTTATAAACCGAGGATTGGAAAACGAGGATTCGTTGCTATGCTTTTATACAACAAATAATTGCGTCCTTTGACGGTTGATAGAGAGTAAATAGTGCGCTTCTTACTCTAATAACATCACCATGACCCTACTACGTCCATGGGAGCACCCCGAGGACCCCTCCACCAATATCTGAATAACCTTTATGTGATTGAGAGTCAAATATGCACACACGAAATTAATTTCTTAAACATGATGAAGTAGGTATCATAGTGACCCCTAAACTTGGAATAGTAATCGTTTCAGTATTAGGGAGCTACTCAGTGAGTTTTAATGGCATACGACGTCTGGAAATGGTATATTAAGCTGATCCTCGAGTTTTCGATCCTCGTTTTATAACCCTATATATAGGTGTTTATAAACCGAGGATTGGAAAACGAGGATTCGTTGCTATCTTTTATACAACAAATAATTGCGTCCTTTGACGATTGATAGAGAGTAAATAGTGCGCTTCTAACTCTAATAACATCCCCATGCCCCTACTATGTCCATGGGAGCACCCCGGGGACCCCTCCACCAATATCTAAATAACCTATATGTGATTGAGAGTCAAAGATGCACACACGAAATTAATTTCTTAAACATGATGAAGTAGGTAACACAGTGACCCCTTAACTTGGAATAGTAATTGTTTCGGTATTAGGAAGCTACTCAGTGAGTTTTAAAGGCATACGACGTCTGGAAATGGAATATAAGCCGATCCTCGGTTTTCGATCCTCGTTTTATAACCTTATATATAGGTGTTTATAAACCGAGGATTGGAAAACGAGGATTCGTTGCTATGCTTTTATACAACAAATAATTGCGTCCTTTGACGGTTGATAGAGAGTAAATAGTGCGCTCCTTACTCTAATAACATCACCAATGGTGATTCACCATGACCCTACTACGTCCATGGGAGCACCCCGAGGACCCCTCCACCAATATCTGAATAACCTTTATGTGATTGAGAGTCAAATATGCACACACGAAATTAATTTCTTAAACATGATGAAGTAGGTATCATAGTGACCCCTAAACTTGGAAGAGTAATCGTTTTAGTATTAGGGAGCTACTCAGTGAATTTTAATGGCATACGACGTCTGGAAATGGTATATTAAGCTGATCCTCGGTTTTCGATCCTCGTTTTATAACCTTATATATAGGTGTTTATAAACCGAGGATTGGAAAACGAGGATTCGTTGCTATGCTTTTATACCACAAATAATTGCGTCCTTTGACGGTTGATAGAGAGTAAATAGTGCGCTTCTTACTCTAATAACATCACCATGACCCTACTACGTCCATGGGAGCACCCCGAGGACCCCTCCACCAATATCTGAATAACCTTTATGTGATTGAGAGTCAAATATGCACACACGAAATTAATTTCTTAAACATGATGAAGTAGGTATCATAGTGACCCTAAACTTGGAATAGTAATCGTTTCAGTATTAGGGAGCTACTCAGTGAGTTTTAATGGCATACGACGTCTGGAAATGGTATATTAAGTTGATCCTCGAGTTTTCGATCCTCGTTTTATAACCCTATATATAGGTGTTTATAAACCGAGGATTGGAAAACGAGGATTCGTTGCTATGCTTTTATACAACAAATAATTGCGTCCTTTGACGATTGATAGAGAGTAAATAGTGCGCTTCTAACTCTAATAACATCCCCATGCCCCTACTATGTCCATGGGAGCACCCCGGGGACCCATCCACCAATATCTAAATAACCTATATGTGATTGAGAGTCAAAGATGCACACACGAAATTAATTTCTTAAACATGATGAAGTAGGTAACACAGTGACCCCTTAACTTGGAATAGTAATTGTTTCGGTATTAGGAAGCTACTCAGTGAGTTTTAAAGGCATACGACGTCTGGAAATGGAATATAAGCCGATCCTCGAGTTTTCGATCCTCGTTTTATAACCTTATATATAGGTGTTTATAAACCGAGGATTGGAAAACGAGGATTCGTTGCTATGCTTTTATACAACAAATAATTGCGTCCTTTGACGGTTGATAGAGAGTAAATAGTGCGCTCCTTACTCTAATAACATCACCAATGGTGATTCACCATGACCCTACTACGTCCATGGGAGCACCCCGAGGACCCCTCCACCAATATCTGAATAACCTTTATGTGATTGAGAGTCAAATATGCACACACGAAATTAATTTCTTAAACATGATGAAGTAGGTATCATAGTGACCCCTAAACTTGGAAGAGTAATCGTTTTAGTATTAGGGAGCTACTCAGTGAATTTTAATGGCATACGACGTCTGGAAATGGTATATTAAGCTGATCCTCGGTTTTCGATCCTCGTTTTATAACCTTATATATAGGTGTTTATAAACCGAGGATTGGAAAACGAGGATTCGTTGCTATGCTTTTATACAACAAATAATTGCGTCCTTTGACGGTTGATAGAGAGTAAATAGTGCGCTTCTTACTCTAATAACATCACCATGACCCTACTACGTCCATGGGAGCACCCCCGAGGACCCCTCCACCAATATCTGAATAACCTTTATGTGATTGAGAGTCAAATATGCACACACGAAATTAATTTCTTAAACATGATGAAGTAGGTAACACAGTGACCCCTTAACTTGGAATAGTAATAGTTTCGGTATTAGGAAGCTACTCAGTGAGTTTTAAAGGCATACGACGTCTGGAAATGGAATATAAGCCGATCCTCGAGTTTTCGATCCTCGTTTTATAACCTTATATATAGGTGTTTATAAACCGAGGATTGGAAAACGAGGATTCGTTGCTATGCTTTTATACAACAAATAATTGCGTCCTTTGACGGTTGATAGAGAGTAAATAGTGCGCTCCTTACTCTAATAACATCACCAATGGTGATTCACCATGACCCTACTACGTCCATGGGAACACCCCCGAGGACCCCTCCACCAATATCTGAATAACCTTTATGTGATTGAGAGTCAAATATGCACACACGAAATTAATTTCTTAAACATGATGAAGTAGGTATCATAGTGACCCTTAAACTTGGAATAGTAATCGTTTTAGTATTAGGGAGCTACTCAGTGAATTTTAATGGCATACGACGTCTGGAAATGGTATATTAAGCTGATCCTCGAGTTTTCGATCCTCGTTTTATAACCTTATATATAGGTGTTTATAAACCGAGGATTGGAAAAACGAGGATTCGTTGCTATGCTTTTATACAACAAATAATTGCGTCCTTTGACGGTTGATAGAGAGTAAATAGTGCGCTTCTTACTCTAATAACATCACCATGACCCTACTACGTCCATGGGAGCACCCCCGAGGACCCCTCCACCAATATCTGAATAACCTATATGTGATTGAGAGTCAAATATGCACACACGAAATTAATTTCTTAAACATGATGAAGTAGGTATCATAGTGACCCCTAAACTTGGAATAGTAATCGTTTCGGCACTAGGACGCTAATGGCATACGACGTCCGAAAATGAAATATTAAGCCGATCCTCGGTTTTCGATCCTCGTTTTATAACCTTATATATAGGTGTTTATAAACCGAGGATTGGAAAACGAGGATTCGTTGCTATGCTTTTATACAACAAATAATTGCGTCCTTTGACGGTTGATAGAGAGGAAATAGTGCGCTTCTCACTCTAATAACACCCTTATGCCCCTACTACGTCCATGGGAGCACCCCAGGGACATCTCCACCAATATCTGAATAACCTATATGTCAATGAGAGTCAAAGATGCACACACGAAATTAATTTCTTAAATATGATGAAGTAGGTATCACAGTGACCCCTTAAAATTGGAATAGTAATCGTTTCGGTATTAGGACGCTACTCAGTGAGTTTTAATGGCATACGACGTCCGGAAATGGAATATTAAGCCGATCCTCGGTTTCCGATCCTCGTTTTATAACCTTATATATAGGTGTTTATAAACCGAGGATTGGAAAACGAGGATTCGTTGCTATGCTTTTATACAACAAATAATTGCGTCCTTTGACGGTTGATAGAGAGTAAATAGTGCGCTTATCACTCTAATAACATCCCCATGCCCCTACTACTAGGGGTGGGCACTGACCCAAAAATTTTTCAGGAAGCAGTTTTTCTATGGCCAAATTTCATCAGGAAAAAGAATCTGTCAAAAAAATTCACCAGATGAAGTCTTATATCGGGTTTTGACGAAAATTCAAAATGGCCGCCAAAATAGGTGTTTTTTAGGGATTTTACCACTATTAGTATAGTTTTAGGCCAAAAGCACCAAGTAATATGTCTTTCTATATGTTTTTGAGGCTGCTGATTCCATATCTGGCATTAATATAATGGCCATATGAATATCTAGATGGCTAAAATTCAAAATGGCCGCCAAAATAGGTGTTTTTTCAAGATTTTGCCACTTTTGTATAGGTTTAGGCCAGAAGCACCAAGTAATATGTCTTCCTATATGTTTTCGAGGCTGCTAATTCCAAATCTACCATTTCTATAATGGCCAAATGAATATTTAGGTTAGATAATAGTACAAATTCAAAATGGCCGCCAAAATCACCTTTTAAAAAAAGACTTTCTGCGGACAGTGAGCCATTTATATTGATATATTGACTAATGTGTCTTTTTAGGTGTTTTCATTTCGCAGCCTATGAATCTCTACTTTATTAAGCGATATGATTAATAGTGGCAATAATCACCTCAGATAATACATTTTATAATGGTACATGAGGCACCATTATGTTAAATGTACCGCACCAAGGCATTTGTTTTTATATTATTGGTAGGCACGACTGTATATGGTGTCAATTGTGTCATTTCAGCTTCATAACAGCTCACCATATAACAGCGGAAAAGCAAATATGAAGCCATAATATCGCTAAAGTGTTGCTGGATCACCGGGTAGTTCAGCTCTACAGCGAGGAATGCATGGTTAAGGCTTTCGCTAATCTAAGAAATGGATCCTTTGGGATCGGTAGAATAATATTTCAGTGTCCAAGGGCTAAGGGGAACAATATGGTGCCAGCCAAATTGAGGCAAGTGAAATGACAGAGGACTGGATCAAGAAGAGTGTCTGATGACAGCATAATCTCTGGGCAAAAGAATCCTCGCTGACTATGACCAATTCAAATCTCTACTCAAAAATCTGAAGATTGGTTTGATAAAGTCGGGCAATTCAATTGGGATATGAACGAAAATATTTAGGACATACACTGACATACGTGCAAAAACAGATACCTTCTAAAAGAAACAGAAGCAGAATTTGATGTCAAAAATGACTATAAAGGACGAAATTTACATGGACAATTGCATCGGGGAACACTTTTTACAAAGCTACTTTCAATGCTACTGTTTCTAACTCATGGATCCGAAAGAATAAACAAGGAGCATCCAAAACCGAATCGGCTGAAGGGCTAGAGAAAAATGCGAGAATCAGAAAGAGAGCGAGAGAGAGAGGAAGGTGTTGCTAAGAGACTGCAGATGTAAGCCTTGAATTTTCGACATAGCCATTAGCCAGTGGTCATTGTATTTCTTGCTACGCTACACCTAGACCCATCGACCATGTGGTCACTTACCTATCATGGCATTGAGCTTGTGACCAGCAGCTTTTGTGTATCGTTAAGTTCTGCGGTGACAACATTGTCTGCTCTATCGAGCGAGTGTTGGAGATTGAGATAATGTCATCCAAGTAGCGGTTCATGGCTCAGCGACTTGAAAATACATATGTGTTAGGTCTCCATTTGACCTCCATTGTTTGCAAGTGGAAGCAATATCAGCTCTGTTTGGCTCAGGCTCTGCATCATCACTGTCAATAAAGTGTCACTTGGAAAATCAACATTTTCTTGTTCCTCCTTACCAAAGACAATGTGTGAAATATGATGCTAGTGCTAGATCATCCAGACTGACTTCATAGTCTGGTAGGCATGACCATCTATCTGGATTTGATTGACCAAAGCTTAACAGAGCTCGGAGTACTTAATGGCATGCTTCTTGTAGTCTAATTGCTAGTGTATAGGCATTCAAAGTGCTCAACTCTGACAAAATATTGAAGTCAGGGTATACCAACTTGTTTATTGGATTCAAGGCATCCTGCATCTGCAGGCTCTTAGCAACACTTTGTTCTTGAATCAGTCCTCTGTTAGTTCACTTGTCACAATTTGGCTGACATTGATTATTTGCGAATATTGCATGGCTACTGTCTCTTTGACACTGAAATATCACTCTACCGATCACAATTCAAGCATCCATTTCTTAAATTAGCGATACACTTGAACTTGCATTCCTCATTGTAGGGCTGATCTACCCGCTAACCCAGCAAGACTTAAATAGCGATATTGTGGCTTCATGTTTGTTTTTGAGCTGCTATGGTGAACCTGAAATTACACAATTGACATACAGTTGTGCGTACTAAAAAACCTTGGTGCAGTACATTTGCCATAATGGTGCCTCTTGTACCATTATGAATATATTATCAGATATTGCCACAATCATTAATCAAATGTGATTATTATCAAGTAGAGATTCATAGTCTGCGACATGAAAACACCCAAAAGACATATTTTTATCACTCAATATAAATGGGTCCCTGTCAGCAAATTCTTTAAAAAGGTGATCTTTTTGGCGGCCATTTAAAATTTGTGCCATATTTGATCTAGATATTCATATGACCATTATATAAATTATATGGAATCAGCGGCGTCAAAAACATATGGAAAGACATATTACTTGGTGCTTTTGGCCTAAAACTATACAAAAAGTAGCATAAACTTGAAAAACAACACCTATTTTGGGGGCCATTTTGAATTTTAACCATCTAGATATACATATTGCCATTATATTAATGGCAGATTTGGAATCAGCGGCCTCAAAAACATATATAAAGACACATTACTTGGTGCATTTGACCTAAAACTATACAGAAAGTGGCATAATCTTGAAAAAACACCTATTTTGGCGGCCATTTTGAATTTTAGCCATCTAGATATTCATATGGCCATTATATTAATGGCAGATATGGAATCAGCAGCCTCAAAAACATATAGAAAGACATATTACTTGGTGCTTTTGGCCTAAAACTATACTAATAGTGGTAAAATCCCTAAAAAACACCTATTTTGGCGGCCATTTTGAATTTTCGTCAAAACCCGATATAAGGGAGTGATCGTTATTTATGGCAGGGGGGGGGAATGGGTAAATTTAGGGGGGAACGCGAAATTTTTTGTGGTCTTAAGGGGGGAACCTGAAATTTTTAGTTGAAACAGGAGGGGGGATTGTTAAATTTTAAATGGAGAAAATTGGGAAAACAAGGGGGAACGCGAAAATTTTGAGCGGACGCGAGGGGGGAACGCGAAATTTTTTGTCGATATTTTTGCCAAAACACCCATTCCCCCCCCTGCCGTAAATAACGATCGGTCCCTAAGACTTCATCTGGTGAAATTTTTTTTGACAGATTCTTTTTCCTGATGCAATTTGGCCATAGAAAAACTGGTTCCTGTGTAATTTTGCAGAAAAAAGTCCTTGTGTGCCCATCCCTACTACTACGTCCATGGGAGCACCCCGGGGACCCCTCCACCAATATCTGAATAACCTATATGTCATTGAGAGTCAAAGATGCACACACGAAATTAATTTCTTACAAATGATGAAATAGGTATCATAGTGACCCCTTAAACTTGGAATAGTAATCGTTTCGGTATTAGGACGCTACTCAGTTAGTTTTAATGGCATACGACGTCTGGAAATGGAATATTAAGCCGATCCTCGGTTTTCGATCCTCGTTTTATAACCCTATATATAGGTGTTTATAAACCGAGAATTGAAAAACGAGGATTCGTTGCTATGCTTTTATACAACAAATAATTGCGTCCTTTGACGGTTGCTAGAGAGTAAATAGTGCACTTCTCACTCTAATAACTTCCCCATGCCCCTACTACGTCCATGGGAGCATCCCGGGGGACCCCTCCACCAATATCTGAATAACCTATATGTCATTGAGAGTCAAAGATGCACACACGAAATTAATTTCTTAAAAATGATGAAGTAGGTATCATAGTGACCCCTTAAACTTGGAATAGTAATCGTTTTGGTATTAGGCCGCAGTTTTAATGGCATACGACGTCTGGAAATGGAATATTAAGCCGATCCTCGGTTTTCGATCCTCGTTTTATAACCTTATATATAGGTGTTTATAAACCGAGGATTGGTAAACGAGGATTCGTTGCTATTTATTTTACCACAGCCTCGTTTTCCGATCCTCGGTTTATAACCTTATATATAGGTGTTTATAAACCGAGGATTAGAAAACGAGGATTCTTGCCTATGTATTTTACCACAGCCTCGTTTTCCGATCCTCGGTTTATAACCTTATATATAGGTGTTTATAAACCGAGGATTAGAAAACGAGGATTCTTGTCTATGTATTTTACCACAGCCTCGTTTTCCGATCCTCGTTTTTCGATCCTCGGTTTTCAATCCTCGGTTTATAAACACCCGCTGGTTCCCTATATAAATTGTGCACATGTAAATGTATACGAACTTCTGACGAAGCAGCAAGAAGCAAGGAATTTTGGAGAAGGACAGCGAAGTGTTCTCGATTTGGGGACAAAAAAAAGCGAATTTCCCCCAATTGTTGCCCCTAGAAGAACATCGAGAAGCTGTGTTATTTCAATTTATAGCCTATAAATAACGTCCCGTCAAAAATTTGTCCTAACAGATCACATATATACTGATTACACGCTGCATGACGAAGCAGTAAGGACAACAGGATACGAATTCGGAAACCTTGTCAACACATTGACTAAAGCATCTTGTATTTCAAATTTGCCTTGGTTGGAGGAAGTGCTTTAAAGATTTTTCATCATGGTAAGAAGACTACATTGTTTAAGTACTGTAATTAAAAAATAGTTGCACAGGTGCAAGCAAAATTATTAGTTTCTAGGCTAGGCAGCGTTGGAAATAGCTATTTACATGATTTAGCTGGTAGCCTGGGCCCTGGACGTCTGGACCAGTTCCAATAATTGATGGGGAGTTCCAACAGGTATGATGGTTGTGCTTTTATTCGTATAATACAGACATTGGCCCATTTGCGAAAATGGCAGTTATATCTCCTACGCATATAGCTTCTCTAAAAGTGTAAATTCAACAATCTATATGTGTATTGGTTCTTAACTATGTACAGATTAAAATGCCTACCTGCATTTATTCCGATTTGAAGTCTAAATCATACTAAAATACAATTTTTCCACAAGCTTCGAGCGAAACGGGCTCACTTGTGGGTAGTCGCCATTGTTGTGAACGAAAAGGATTGTGGGTAAATAGAAGGACGCCGCTATATGGCCTGATGTGCGGAATAGGAAATTATGAAGGGTGATTTTAAACCTCATGAATAATATGGTTTTCCAACCCAACGGTATGATTATTCATGAATGGGCTAGACTCCCGCTCGAAGTAACAAGAATAAAAGTTTTATCATATCGGAAATTTGCCCATGTATTTGAATGTTAATTTTATTGAAACATCAGCTGCAAAAGTTATTCAAGCTACATGTACATCTGTTCTCATTAATTTTGCATTTGGGGTAGTATGACGTGTCCTATTTTTTCATATAAAATGCAATATAGTATTTGTGAGCAAGGATGTGTGCTTGATTAATTTTGCAAGGGGTCAAATGTCACAAAAAACAACAAGTTGCCCATATTCAGCGAAGATCAATTTTTGTGATTGTTTTTTTCTTCATGAAATGTAATACTCTGACCAAAGTTGCCCTAAATGCGGGGTATTAAACTTTGGTCAGGCTATTTTTAACCCCTAGGGTACCCTTACAAAATTATTAAAAAATCTTTTTCAACTTCAGGGTGTAGAAGGGAACTCTAATGTCATAAAAAAGAGTTAATTAGAAATATAACTGGTTTTGTTTGGAAGCAGTGGTTTAAAAACTCTGAAAAGTGCCCAAAGTTACCCCATTTATAGTAGGAAAAACAGACGGGCTGAAAAAAAGAAAGAAAGAAAGAATAAACTGAAAGACAACAAGAAATATAGAGAAAACCCCGTCCATATCCCTTCAACAGTGAATATTGTAGTGAAAACTCCTGCGAAAGTAGACAGGGAATATTCATGAATCTATTGTCCACATTCATGAATAATTCAAGCAGTAAATCATTTAAGAACAAAAACATCGCACCAACCCGCACCGCATACGGTTGAAGGAGAATTTTAGTAAACACGCCACCATGTGTTTATCCGGGAATAGGCAAGGTATCCCACAATTCATTTCATCGATCACCGCTATCTGTACTTAGCTGCCGGACCGGAGAAATTTGTGCGCCACAAATGATCAAAAATTACACATTTGTAATGATTGTTCACCACAAAATATGATATAAAAACATAGGTAAGCAATGTATGAATATAGGGATAGGTCAAAAAGTTCCAATAATTATTGTCAATATCAATATTTGGCGACATAAAATAATGACTAAAATTAAAATTTCACAGTACCGTGTGAAACCTGCTACAACTAGAGAACAGAGTCCTCAAACATGTCAAACGTTCGAAATTTGTAGTTACTACAACTGGGTCTGGACGGTATTCTCTTGGACTTGGTCGGGCTGACGTCACAAAGGGGAAATACTATAGCCTTGTAAAACCAGTGTACGCATGTGTGCAGTTCCCCTTTCTCGAGCTGGTTGCTATGTGCATATGTGCACACTTGTGCAAAGGGGACACTGTTCCCGGCCGGATGTCCGACCGATCACCGAGTGAATCGCTACACAATTTTATCAATATTGAATTTGCTACACAATTTTGGAGTTGAAATAGCATTTTTATGCCATAGACTTACACATTGAAGTATGTGAATGTACCAAGATAAAAATAATGAGAGCAATTTTTGCTACGCATAAAAAAGTCATGCTTTTAATTCCAACACTGTTTATTTAGGAATTGTTCATGGCCCCATGTTGGCCCAAGCTGTCTCGGTGAATGGTCAACACTCTTCCTGGGTTTTAATATAGCCCGACACATCATGGCCCTATTGGTTCCTTCCTCGCCATGTAGGGCCATGACTTCCATAGTACGGTAGTAGTATTGTAAAAAGCGGGGCACACGGAGGCAGATGAACCGTGAAGTGAACTCGTGTCGCAGTTTCAAAGGTTCACCCTGCATTCACTTATGATAAAAGTACTCACAGTCACATGTTCAATTTTGTGATAATCCTTAAAAATAACATGAAGACTTCCTGCATATCTTTTCTTCATCAAATCGGCATTTCACAGCAAAAAAAAAGCAATTTCCTCGCCACCATCATGACCGTGTTTATCGAGCTAGATGAAATTAAATTTTTGTTATGGTGGCGATCGATACGGTCACAAGTTTTGTCATTTTTACACCTTCAAATGTACCCACATTTTTTTACACATGCACCAAATATGTTTTGTTTAAGTCTTATCTTCACGTGAGGAACTGTAAGAAGTGATATTTTGTTTAAAAAAAAAAATTGGATACTGTATACCCTGGACCAGACATATGCCTAGGAGCCTCAGACCTTTGTTACGGAGAAGGCCAGTGGAAATCATAGTGACAGAGGTGTGAGTACCTCGGGCTAGGTTTTAATGTCACATCAGGAGTTCCCCAGGTATTTGTGCTTGGTCCAGCTTTATTTTTGTTAAATCAATAACGACATCCAAGATAACATCCAATCAAGCATTTGCCTCTTCGCCGATGACAGCATGGTTTATAGACTTGTCTTAAGGTGGTACTACACCCCTGGCAAATTCTGTGCTTATTTTTGCATTTTTCTCAAAAATTATAGCATATTGGTGCATTGAATTTGTATCCATTTTGAAATTGTTACCGGTAATAGAGTATGACATGAGTACAAATTTATTCAAAACACATAGGCCTACAATTTTTTTCCCCAATTTTGAAAAATGTTCACCCAAAAACGGGGTGGGAATATACTCGAGTCAGTATGGTAATACCAAGAAATGTGCTGTCCTGAGCGTCACCCTCAAGATTCAGATTCAGATTCAACTTTATTTAGCCACGGTGGGCCCAATTCAACCCTAGGTTGTTCTTCCTTGGGGCCGTGGATACAAACTACAGTACAAACAAATATTTAACAAAACATGTTTACAAGAGATATGTTATACAAAATATCAAATGAATTGTTAAAAGATACAAAAGATCATATAAACTTACAATGTATATAGGTTACCTTGTAAAACTGTTTACAAGCGACACTTCATAAAAATATCAAATGAATTGTTAAGCGATACAAAACATCATAAATAAACTTACATACAAGGGGGAAAAATGAAAGAATTTATAAACTTATAAACAAAACTGAAAAGAATTAAAATGAAACATCTTTCAGCATATTTTTGAAAGTAAATAAATTAGGTGAATTTGTGACCCTATCATCAAGACTGTTCCATAAGATTGCACCTCTATATGATAAGCTACGTTTTTTGAAATCAGTTTTAGGCTGTGGGATGAAAACATTATTTTTACTTTGCCGAAAATTGTATTTATTATTAGAAAACGAGGAAACAGTTGAAAGGTAAGGAGGTGCTAAGTTATTTAAAATTTTATAAATCCAAATTGAGGTATTATACTGATGTCTATGAGAAAGTGGCTTCCAATTGAGCTGATCTAGGACAATAGCACTGGAGGTATCCCATGGAGCTCCACAAATAATGCGAGCAGCTCTGTTTTGGATAATTTGTAATCTCTTTGCTATAGACATACCACAATTTCCCCAAACAACATTACAATATTCAAGGTGAGGAAGTACAATTGCATTATAAACCATATTCAAAATATCTGTAGAAATAAAATTAGATTTACATTTCTTCAACATAAACATACCTTTAAGAGATTTCTTACGAACTTGATCAATTTGCTGATTCCATGTCAATGTGTCATCAATGATGACACCTAAATGTTTACATTCATTAACTTGTTTAATATTAGCACCATTTATAGTTACAGAAACATTGTGAATATCATCTTTAACAGATTGCAAACGTTGCCTAGATCCTATGAGCATGAATTCAGATTTATCAGTGTTAAGACTAAGTTTGTTGCTTTTCAACCAATTACTTATTATATCAAGATCCTCATTTATACAATTCATGATTTCCTTAGTTGAGTTAGAAGCATAATATATTACAGTATCATCAGCATACATATTAACCTTACAGTGTGTGACATAATTTGGCAAATCATTAATATAAATAAGAAAAGCAAGAGGGCCATCGATTGACCCTTGTGGCATTCCACATGTTATTTCACATGTATCAGATAGAGTACCATTAACAGTAGTACATTGAGAACGTCCTGTTAGATAACTTTCAAACCACTGAATACAATGTTTACCAATACCATATAATTTAAGTTTATCTAAGAAAATTTCATGGTTTACTGTATCAAAAGCCTTCTTTAGATCAAGTGAACAAAGACCAATTAGATTTCCTTATCTATTTCATTATACCAATCTTCAGTAATGTTAATTAGAGCAGAACTGGTGGAGTGAGATGGACGGAAACCTGATTGATTAATGTTGATTAATTTGTTATCATTTAAGTAATTATATAACTGATCAAAAACAGCCCTTTCAGCAATTTTAGAAATAACAACAAGAATTGAAATTGGCCTATAGTTGCTAGGGTCACTAGGATCCCCAGCCTTAAAAACAGGAATTATTTTAGCTCTTTTCCAACAACTTGGGAATTTACATGTTGTGAAAGAGTGATTAATTAGATGAGTGATTATTGGTGTAATGACAGGAGCAGCTAATTTAAGTAGTTTAGATGGTATATTGTCCAAGCCAGTGGCTTTGTCATCAGATAATTTTGTTAATTGATTGAATACATAATCATCATTCACATGAACTAAGTTAAAGGTAGGTTTCTTAATATTACTAGTTTTCTTATAATCACAAAAATCATTTTCATCAATATTATCAGCAAGTTTTGAACCTATTTCTGAAAAGAATTTATTTAATTCATCAGCTTTGTCTTTAGATTCAGTTACAGGACCATCTTTAGTATTAATGGAGGGGATTTTGGTATCTTTATTTTTAGATGGAACAACATGTCTAAGGTGTTCCCATGTCTTTTTAATGTTATTTTTATGTTTATTGAAACCTTGATTTAAGAATTCTTTCTTTTTACTCTTTATAATCTTATTAGTATTATTTCTAGCTTTCTTGTAATTTTCCCAACAAGAGTGATCATTACCTGATTTAATAGCTATAACCTTCAGTCTGTCTTCGCCACAAGCATCATATCAAGAACCTCATTAGTCATCCATGGTGAAGTTTTCTTACTAATTCTACTCTTTTAAACGGTACATGTTTGTCAATAACATCTAAGAATATTTCCTCAAAAAGTTCAGCAGATACTTCAACATCACCAGTATTAATTACAGGATTCCAATCAGTTAGAGCTAAATCTTGCAAGAAGTCTTGCTCATTAAAATTCTTATAAGAACGAGATATTTTATAATTATGATCATGCTTATTACTACTGTCTATATTTACTTTACTACCAACACTATTTTTAATTTTACCAAGAATTGCATATGTAACTGAATGATCACTTATACCAGCATGTATAACACCTGACTTACAAACTTTGGAGGCATTAGAACAGTAAATTACATCAAGAAGTGTTTCACTAGTTTCAGTTATCCTGGTAGGTTCTGTTATAATTTGTTTGAGATTAAAACTTTCACTGATATAATTAAGTCTTTTAGTATAACAGTGGGGTGTGGTTGTCAAAAGATCGCAATTAAGGTCACCCATTAGGATATAATCCTTTCCTTCAGATTCAATAACTTGAAGAAGTTGTTGAAGATGATCAAATAAATCAATACATGAACCAGGCACTCTATACCATAATACAACAATAGTGGGTTTCCTTTTCAAAGGCATTAATTCAATAGTTAACAGCTCAAGTTTCTCAGAACTTAAATCATCTCTTACAACATGCGTACAATGCTTATTTACATAAAATGCTACACCACCTCTGTGATTAGTATTGCACTTTCTATCCTTCCTATAAACATAAAAGTTATCAACATTAATATAATTATCAGTAACATTATCAGACAGGAATGTTTCATTAAGTCCAAAACATCAAAAGAGTTGGAACTTAAAATATGCTTCAACTCATCAAAGTGTTCAATCAAGCTACAAATATTGAGTTGTCCAATAATTAGACCAGTACTTAAATCACGAAGAACCTTGTATGCATCTTGGATATTAATGGTTGAAACAGGATTATGGGATACATTTTGAGAACTATTTGTTGTATTGTCAGCACTTATCTGTTTACCAAAGTCATGTGAGTCAACAGAAATAACAGTATCTACATGTACATCAATACTACCAGTATATTGGTTGGATACACTATCAATATCACTTGTATTGCTATCACTGTAATTATCAATATCATTATTTATTAAGTTATTAACATTAAGATTGTTTATATCATTATTTCTGACATCACTATTTACATTATAATTTAGTTTGTCATTGTTCACACTTTTCTTTACAACTAATAGTACATCACCATTTTGTATATCATCATTATTCATACCTTTGTTTACATCATCACCATTTTTTATAGAGTTGTTTACATAATCATTGTTTATACTTATGTTTAGAGCATCACCATTTTTTATAGAGTTGTTTACATTATCACTTACATTATCATTGTTTGTACCTTTGTTTACATCATCATTATTTATAAAGTTTTTTACATTATCATATACATAATCATTATTTACGAAGTTTTTTATATTATCACTATGAACATTATCGGGGTTTGCACCGTTGTTTAAATCACTACTGTTCATGTTACTGTTAGCGTCAGTATTTTCAACATTTTTCTTTGGTGAATGATGGCCTATGTTATGGGGAGGGGACTGATCCTCTCTGCAATTGTCATCATCATGATCCATATTAACTAAATCATCAGAAGCATTGTTGGAAGGTTTGGAAGAGATACTATTTGCACACTGACCAACAAAGTTGGGCATAGAACTAATTGGATTATCACAAACAAGGGCCTCATTGTCATCATTGCAAATAAAATCACTTTCAGAGACAACACAATCATTACCACAAAGACATTCATGTAAGCAATTTTGATTTGAAGAGTCAATTTGAACATAAGAGTCATTAATGGAAGTTAAGCGGAATTGTCCTGACTGTAGATATGTTAACCATGGAGGAAGTGATTTCTCTGGACGTTGCTGGTATCTCTGTCTGGGAGCTTGTCGAAAAAGGGAAGGATGTGCGCACCGTAGAAAGTCTTGGAAATTCCTGGCTAAAAAACTGAGCCCCTTGTCATTTGGGTGAAGATTGTCCCTAGCTAGATCCCGAACTGCGTCATTATCAATATAAGTCCATCTGTTGGTATCACATACATTAGAAAGAATTTGGTTTACCTGTTGTACCTTGGAAGCGAGCGATGGATTGTCCCTGCGATTTATTACTGACGATAAGGCTACTTCGCATTGCCTCGGGGCATGAGCCTTTACCACCTCACAAAGCTTGTGAACCTTAGCATTGATTTCAGCTACAGTATTCTTTCCAAGATTATTTGTCCCGACATGAATAATAATGGAGTCTGCTTCTGCGATATGAGCTTTGTGTTTGACTACATCATCGCACACTGGCTCAACTTTGCTCCCTGCTTAACTTAAGTTCATGACCTGTGCTGATCTGGAAAGACGTAGTCCATTTATCCTTTTTGAAATAGAGTCTCCAAGGATGACTACCTGGGGTCTGGATCGTTTGGGTGAAGGAGGAGTTGCTGCTGGTGTTGTTTTTCTTGTCCTTTTGTGATTGGGGGCATCAGAAGCTAGTGGGGAAGAGTCAGTTGAGGAAGTGGGAGAACAGTCACTATCTTCATCAGAAAGGGCTGCAAACCTGTTTGATGTTGTAGTCACAGACTTAACACTAGAAGTAGGGGTATTTGAATGTCTCTTGGGTTTTACAGTAGCCCACTGTAAAACCTCACTGTAGGTAGGTGGTGAAGTACAGGCAGGAGATGAAGTTGTAACTTTGTTTGTAAGGTCCTGAATTTGTTGCAGAAAATGATTCCTTTCTTCAGCAAACCTAGCCTCTGTAGCCTCAAGCAATTTCAAGTTGCTAGCCGATTCAAATTCAAGCAAATCAACTTCGGTGACTCTTGCCATCATAGAATCAAGTTGGATTACTTTCTCAGTCAATTTCTGATTTAGTTTAGATTGTTCATCAGATAGTTCATGTATCCTGTCTTTAAGTATCACATTTTCCTTTTCAAGTCTTGCTTTCACTTCAGTAGCATTTATGACAGTCTTAAGAAAATCTCTGTGAAGATTGCAGTGATCTGACGCATCATATGAGGCATTTGCCTGTGTGTGCGTAGCTGTGTGTAGTGATGCATTATGAATTGGTGTTGAGAAAGTCATGGAGGATGGAGTCATTACATCGTCAACAAGTGAAGGGAGGATCTTGTTCACCCACATGGCATAGCCAGAACCTTGAACTCTTACTTTTAAAGTAGTTTTGTAGAAAGTGATGGTGACACAAGTACTGCCATTACTGGTTGGTATCTCACCTCTGTAGATTCGTCCATTGTTGGCCATTTCTTGAGGAGAACCATAGCTCTTGTTCACCTGAGCTTCGAGGCTATCAAAAGCCTGCTCCTCATGTACTTGAATGGTACAGGAATTCATTCTTGGCAAAATTTCCCAAATATCTGATGGTACACAGCAAATTTCATCATTAGTAAAGCCCTCAAACACAGAAGATGATGTAGAGAAGTTCAGAGCATGATGAGTCATACAGCCTATTGTAGTAGACATCCTGTCCATTGATTCAGTCATTGTTATGATGCTGGGCAAGTATTGATTAGTATTGATTAGCCAAAAGAAGGTGAACAGCAAGTTCACTTTCCACACATTACACAGTCAGAAAATGATTCAAAAAACCATTAATTTCTTGAAAATTCCTTGTAGATTTAAAATAAAAATCACATGAGAAGAATCCTGGTAATAAATCCAATATGTTGATATAAATATCTTAGTTGTTAGAGAACTTTTTGCAGCAGATTTTGCAGATTTTGTGGAGAGACCATTTGCAGCATGCACACACAGCAGACACCAGCACAAGAGGAAGTCAAGCGACTACATGTACCAGTATACATGTACCATCTTTGGAGACGTCCTTGGCAGAGTCAACCAACATGATTATCTAGACTTGTGTTACCATATCCCATGACCTCAACTGGAACAGCCATTCACACCAAATCATCAACAAAGCCAACCAAACACTAGCCACTAGGTCTTCTCAGAAGAACACTTGCACCATGCCACAAGGATGTTAGTCCGAGAAGCTCTGACGATAACACTCTGATTGCCATGCAATCTACATATAATATAGACCATTCCGGGAGCTGTAATTGGTGTGCATGTAGCGTTTTGAATAGTGACTGGGAACTTGTGGGAAGGGAACGTTTTCATGCACACCACATGTTTTGGGCCTTACCTAGCCTGTCCATAGGGGCTGGGACAGCACTTAATATTGAATGAATGATTGATTGATTTCAAAAGAGATTACTTTACTGACATATTGTTGCCTTTCTCATTACAGTCTATTATGTCATACAATGGTTCGGCCATGGTGGCCATGATTGGTAAAGACTGTGTTGCCATAGCATCGGATAGAAGATTTGGTATCCAAGCACAGACTGTATCCATGGATTGCAAGAAGCTGTTTGAGATGGGACCAAGGCTCTATCTTGGTCTCTCTGGACTGGCTACAGATGTACAGACAGTGTAAGTATAATGGTAACTTGGCCCAGGATGTGGTGGGGGCACTATGGTAGTGTACACATTGTGACCAAATTTGTTCATGATGCCCCCCCCCCCCCCCCACAAAAAAAGCTAGTTTTGCCCTGCACATGAAACATCCAAGTTTTAAATACTTTGAATTTACCTAACTGCTACACACTTAACAAAAAACACAATCTTACTTGAAAATCATGAAAACGTCCTTGTATATTTTATCACTACACTTGCTATTACATGTATAATAGTATTTAATACCAAATTAATTTGACAAAATATGTTTTTACCCCATACCAAATAAAGTACATGCTACTCGAAATTTTTAATTCATCTGTCGGAGTAAGAGTAAGCTCCTTTTATTTGTAAACCCCAATTTGGGTTTCCGTTTCCTTTTTCCCTCTCTTGGGGAATTTTCCCGAGCCCGAATGCATATACAATTGAATACCTGAGTGGAAGAAGGGCCCAATTCCAATATTTTACAAAAATGAGTTAGACTCAGCATTTTATTGCCAGCAGATTGTTCTTCCTTGTGTGTGAAAGATGAGCCAAAACCCACTCTCTAAATAGTCTTCCATGTACACTTAATCATGGTTTTCGTGGAAGAAAGGCCCAAATCCATGGAGTTACGCCCTTCTTCCACAAATATTGGGTTAAAGAGGAATTTCGTTCATCCATGAAATATGCTTTTCACTGCAATAAACTTTCGTGCTAACATATTACATGCACTTGTGCAATTAATGGATAATTACCAACTTTCTGTAGCTATTTATAACACACTTACATTATGTTAGTGGAAGAAGGGCCAAACTCCAGCCTGTATTAAGACCTGTACCGTTGCCATGGAAACATCATATATAATTTCGTATGTATGTAATATTGTATGTTCATGTATTAAAGGTCCCCTGAAGATGAAAACATTCTGCCTATAAAACTTTTCCAAAGTTTTTTCTTAATATCTCAAAAACAGTTTTGATGGAGTTGGGCCCTTCTTCCACTCAGGTATTCAATTGTAATCCAACATCAATTTTTATTAACCCATAAGTTATGGGGCCACTCCCAGGAAATTCCCCTAAATTAGTCCCCTTAAGGTACGGGGCCCTCCCGGAATTTCCTGAGCCCTTCCTATACACAAAGTGTAAATTTATTGCATCCATTTCCATACATTTTTATGAAACAATGATTATTATTTGGAAACCCTTTAAATGCTAATACCTACAGTACATTTATAGGGGCAATTACATAATATCAATCCATTTTGGATGGAATTCCTGTCCCTGGCCATTTTTTCTGTTTATTTTGCATTGGCCAATAAACTTTATTAATTGATGCAAAGTTTCTTACCAGTTTGAAATTAACAACTTACGGAGTAACATGTTTTCAAATATTAAAATTATCAATAAAGTTTTAACAAGAAGATGTGGATTTCAGATGGTAAAGAAACTTCTGAGACATTCTGCATAAATATTCTACACATGTGATATCAAGTTTAGTCCTGCCAGCAAGACTTCAGTCTTTATCATAAACATAACATACATGTATATTGAAACGGAGAGCCAAAATGCGATTTCAGATTTTTGGCCTGTTTTTAAGCTTACCTCCTGTGTGTTTGTCTATTGCAGAGATACGAAAATTTAGCTCTTGTGAAATTTATATTTGGAGAAAAGTCACGATGCTCACGTGTTCGTGGTAGTTTTTGATCGTTATTATACATTTAAAAATGATTGCATGGCTCTGCACAAGGTATATTTTTGTAAATATTTGGATTTGTTTACCTGTCGATCGTCAGTTTTGCCGTGGGTTGAAAATACGGCAGAGAAATTTGTCATGTCGTACGTGCGTAATTTGGCTTCAAAATTTCACTATTCTGCTAGAAGTTGTACAGAGATCTTATAATATTGTAAATAATTTTGTCAGGAACAAAATAAGGTATTACATACCGTCTACGAGTAAATATTCAGGACAAAATTCAGGATTTTCATGTGTTGTTTCAAAGAATTTGGATTGTCATTTTGAAATTCCCCGGCCAGCAATCGTCTGGGAACGTAAACAAGTTTTTCCTAAAAATTGTAAATTTCCTTAAAAACGACTTTTGTTGATCAAACTTTGGATTATTTAAGATGTCATTGTTTAAGAATGTAGAATTTTAAGATATTTTTGAGTATTCTAATGTTTTACATGGTCAAAAAGGGGGTCATCAGTTTGATTCCTGATTTAAAAACACTTTAGCAATTGTTCTAGTTATTAAATTGTTGATTTCGTCATGTTCAAATCTTTTCGAAAGTGAGCGCCTGATGCGGAGTGACTGCGCGATATCGATAGTAACGGAGCTTACGCTTTGAACGCAGCCGCCAAAAGGTTCCATGAACGCGTTCAGGAGTCTATATAAAGGCCGTGCACAACGCAAATTAATCAGATTGCTTGGTGGACAATAGTCCACCCAAACCTTCACTCAGTTTGAAGGTAAGCACTGCCAACCAAAGCAAATCGCCCTACTCAGGAGCTCAGATTGAGCTAGGGGCAGCTTGGCTACCACAATAGTGGCACTGGCAACACCAGGGTGGTTATGCACTCCGGTGATTTGGCCTAGCGCCTGTGCCTAATTTGGGGCAAGTGACTTGCCACACACATGCACAAGTCCAATGGAAATTATGCACTGTATTTTGTGTGCATTCATTGTTGCATAGCAAGTTCAGTATTTGGTGTACAGGCATGGATACTCTGCAGTATAGGCCTACTAGGCCTTGGCCTAGCCTCTACGACTATGTCATGTGATGAGAGATTCTGTTGATTAAATTGTATTTTTATGCTTCTCGATTATTCAAGCAGATAGCTAGTATATATGTACTTTTCGGCAGCATTTATTGGTCATTTATTTGGATTTAAAAGAGAGAAATAAGGAAATATCGTCATGATCATAGATTGTGTATATATTTACCAGTGTTTACTTGTATTTATGAATTGTGATGTGATAAGACAAATATGAAAGCAAATAACAATACATGATATAACAAAAGAAGCAAATATAAAACAGAATTGTCAAGTCTCATTTTTACCTGTTACTTCTCCTTTCATGCATCACTGATTCCACATATCTTGGGAGAATTCTAGTCTTTGATACTACGCTACCACTTGTATGTTTAGAAGGCTAGTCTTCTCCATCAGTCGCTTACAAAAGTATTAGGGCAAGCTCGGTCCCGTTACAACTGGTGGCAGCGGTGGGATAATTCAAAATTTTAACAAATTTTGGCTCACGATTTATTATGGCAGCGACTGAAGATAGTGTTGATACTTCTCCAACCGATACCAGCTCAGAAATATTAGCTGGTGATGAATTTAGTGTTCATGAAAGTGATGAGTCAGTGAGAAGTAGGCCTAAACTTTCTAGCAATGACACTCAGCCTGGAGTAAAAATAAAGCCTCAAACTTACGATGGGACCACTTCCTGGTCAGACTATTTGATACAATTCAAATTGTTGCTGAATGGAATAAATGGAATGATTATACCAAAGCCATTTGTTTAGCAACTAGTCTAAGAGGTGTTGCTCAGAGTGTACTGGGATATTTGGATTCGACTGAACGACATGATTACCACTCACTTGTGGCCTGTTTGAACCTGAGGTTTGGAACCGAAAATCAGGAAGAGCTATTCTGGGTGAAACTTAATAACAGAGTAAGGCACCCAAAAGAGTCATTGCCTGACCTAGCTCACAACATCAGGAAGTTAGTCAAACTAGCCTTACCAACAATACCAAGTCCTTTCTCACAGGAGATAGCAAAGAAATATTTCATAAGTGCTATCAGAGAAAGCGAGTTACGGTTAAACATCCTGCGTGCAAAACCTGTTACTTTTGATGATGCAATTAAGTTTGCAGTGGAAACTGAAGCTTTTTACAAAGCTGAAAAGTACAGGAAGCATCAAAATGATGCTAATGCAGATGGAATTGCTAAAGGGCAATTTGAAGATGAGAAGGATGATGAACTTACGAGAGTCGATTCACAGAAGACTGGGAGATCATCGAGAAAGAACCGGAAGTCTCCCTCATCACAAATGCGAGCCAGGAGAAGGTTAGCTTTCTTAAAGATCCAGAAAAAGTTAACCAGGCCGCATGCTCCCTTAATTGGGAAAGACTGTGATGATCTACCCTGCCAGATGGCATGCTCAAGCAGTTTCAAGAACGGGAGAAAGACACGAAAGTCTCCATCATCTAGAAGACGAGCCAGGAGACGATTAGCTGTAAGGAGACAGTTAACTGGTGATCAGGACACTCCCTTGATAAATGGGGAAGACTGCCAACTAGCAGGTACCCCGAGTGATAATCGGACGGTATTAGTTGACCGTATAGGCGTAGATGAATGGAATTCATCTGGTCAATACGCCGACTCTCTGAGAAAGTTGTCATCTCAGATGAGTCTTTGGAAGAGGTCAGCTATGCTACTTGATGACGGTCATGATGGTATAGGCACACTATCTGGCATGTGCACCAACTCATTTACAACAGGAGACTTGCCATAGCAGAAGGATAGTCTGCAGGAAGAATGGCATGTTATCATGGCTCAAAGATCATGCAGGATCATGACATAAGGAGAGTGACAATGTCTGATTGTATATAATTTGTATATAGCTTTATGAGGAAGATTCAAGGAGACGAAAGTTATCGTGTTTATGGGATAATGAGATGCGGAAAAGCCCTCGCCGTATAGTCATTGATCCTTGTGGTGTATAAGTCCGGAAAAGGGCTCACCGACGTCTTGCACTGCTTGCTCACAGCTCCTTGCCGCTAAAATATGAAATTACTGTTTTATGAAGTTGAAGTCAGGTATAGGCCTTGCCGGCATCATCATCATATAGACGTGTTTTATAGCGGATTGTCTACTCTACCTGTAGACCCTGTATATAAAATTGTTTTCATTTGAAATTGTTATTATGTAATCATAATAACTCGACTCTGAGAGGAACAGCCTCAAATAAAAAGAACTTCATGAATGAAATTGTATTTCAGCCAAAACGTGATTGGAAGTTTGATATGACTTTACTGACTGCAGCGGTATTGACATGCCAACCTTTTGATCAAGTTTTGTCTCTGTGAAATTCTTGTTCTTTTTAAAAGAGCATTTCTGGATTTCTTAATTTAGATAAAGTGAAAGACACGTCACTTTATTTCGACACAACTATTCTTACAATCATTTGGAATGATGGATATGGGGACATCACCATGAAAAAAATGGACAGTGTTGACTGTCGGGCACTCATGTTGTTTTACATGAGATTTCATGCCTTAATTCTGAATTGAATGTCAGATATTGCAGATTACGAAGACGATGAAAAAACAAACAAAATGGAGACGGAGATAGCTACAGTTAAATAACAGACATCGACTTGAAGCCTACAATAATGGTTGCTTCATTGAACCATTCGATCTGTACGTGCTATCTACTGAAGATAGCTAAGTTTCGTCGTATACTGCATGTGCTCTTAAGAAGATTAACGAATGAAAATCAACTAGATCTCATCATCTGTTTCATCTGTTATGCAGATCTTATGATTTTGGAACTCTGGTTGGTGCTACGGTGACTCACTGATTGCAGTCATGAAGTTTTCAGAGCAATGTCAGGCTATTTAGGCGCATCGGTAACAGAGAATCAAGTTTTGCTCTTGGGTGGATTACCAACTGAGAAAGTCTTCAAGGACTTTATAGAACTCAGGTGCAAGAGTGAATGGCAAAAGTGATATTTGACTAATCAATGGTTATTCTTTACCAGGTCAAATGTTTTATTGGATGATGTATGGTTTCTTTACACCTTGCATAATTGATGTAAGGGCGGCGCAGTCAACATTTCCTCTCATGATCGACGGTGAACCAATCAGGCAGTTTCTCATGAGAGTTGCAAAAGAGGTATGATAATGTAGATTCTCAGATGTTGAAGATATCGAACTGAAGACAAGGTCCATCAGAAGAAAGGACGCTGAGGAATATAGAACTTTTATAATATCTGAACTTAAATAAATAAATTGATCGTTAATTGTTGGAAAAATGTAAAATGTTAAACTGATGTTTTGTGTAACTTGATGCAGAGACAGACTTCTGTTCATTAGTTCGAAAGTCAAGATTAAAATTAGTATTGTTCATTTGAAAATGAAATTGATGGAAATGTGCACCAAGGTGAATTAAATGGTTCTTGTAAATTAATATTTTATTGGTGAAGAAGAGTATGCATAAAAACCAGATGCTTAAATGATTAATATGCTAGAGATACTGTGAAAGATTTGTATAAAACTTGTAAACATAATAATATAATTTGCATGTGAAATAGAGTTGCTTTTATAATGTATAGTTGTAAATCTGCCGAATAGCCAATCAAATTTTGGAAAACTTTTTGAGGTCATGAGGTCACGACAATGTTATTGTCAGCCTGTCACCAAACAATGGTTTAGTGAATTCACCAATGTTACTGCTAAAGTTTTGTGAAGGAAATGCTCTAATTTTTTTTAAAATTGTAATTAAGTTAAATAATTATACATGTTACATTTCGGGACGAAATAGTCTCGAAGAGGGGGTAGTGAAACGGAGAGCCAAAATGCGATTTCAGATTTTTGGCCTGTTTTAAGCTTACCTCCTGTGTGTTTGTCTATTGCAGAGATACGAAAATTTAGCTCTTGTCAAATTTATATTTGGAGAAAAGTCACGATGCTCACGTGTTCGTGGTAGTTTTTGATCGTTATTATACATTTAAAAATGATTGCATGGCTCTGCACAAGGTATATTTTTGTAAATATTTGGATTTGTTTACCTGTCGATCGTCAGTTTTGCCGTGGGTTGAAAATACGGCAGAGAAATTTGTCATGTCGTACGTGCGAATTTGGCTTCAAAATTTCACTATTCTGCTAGAAGTTGTACAGAGATCTTATAATATTGTGTAAATAATTTTGTCAGGAACAAAATAAGGTATTACATACCGTCTACGAGTAAATATTCAGGACAAAATTCAGGATTTTCATGTGTTGTTTCAAAGAATTTGGATTGTCATTTTGAAATTCCCGCCAGCAATCGCCTGGGAACGTAAACAAGTTTTTCCTAAAATTGTAAATTTCCTTAAAAACGACTTTTGTTGATCAAACTTTGGATTATTTAAGATGTCATTGTTTAAGAATGTAGAATTTTAAGATATTTTTGAGTATTCTAATGTTTTACATGGTCAAAAAGGGGGTCATCAGTTTGATTCCTGATTTAAAAACACTTTAGCAATTGTTCTAGTTATTAAATTGTTGATTTCGTCATGTTCAAATCTTTTCGAAAGTGAGCGCCTGATGCGGAGTGACTGCGCGATATCGATAGTAACGAGCTTACGCTTTGAACGCAGCCGCCAAAAGGTTCCATGAACGCGTTCAGGAGTCTATATAAAGGCCGTGCACAACGCAAATTAATCAGATTGCTTGGTGGACAATAGTCCACCCAAACCTTCACTCAGTTTGAAGGTAAGCACTGCCAACCAAAGCAAATCGCCCTACTCAGGAGCTCAGATTGAGCTAGGGGCAGCTTGGCTACCACAATAGTGGCACTGGCAACACCAGGGTGGTTATGCACTCCGGTGATTTGGCCTAGCGCCTGTGCCTAATTTGGGGCAAGTGACTTGCCACACACATGCACAAGTCCAATGGAAATTATGCACTGTATTTTGTGTGCATTCATTGTTGCATAGCAAGTTCGTATTTGGTGTACAGGCATGGATACTCTGCAGTATAGGCCTACTAGGCCTTGGCCTAGCCTACGACTATGTCATGTGATGAGAGATTCTGTTGATTAAATTGTATTTTTATGCTTCTCGATTATTCAAGCAGATAGCTAGTATATATGTACTTTTCGGCAGCATTTATTGGTCATTTATTTGGATTTAAAAGAGAGAAATAAGGAAATATCGTCATGATCATAGATTGTGTATATATTTACCAGTGTTTACTTGTATTTATGAATTGTGATGTGATAAGACAAATATGAAAGCAAATAACAATACATGATATAACAAAAGAAGCAAATATAAAACAGAATTGTCAAGTCTCATTTTTACCTGTTACTTCTCCTTTCATGCATCACTGATTCCACATATCTTGGGGAGAATTCTAGTCTTTGATACTACGCTACCACTTGTATGTTTAGAAGGCTAGTCTTCTCCATCAGTCGTTTACAAAAGTATTAGGGGCAAGCTCGGTCCCGTTACAATATGGACCTGAAGTCTTGCAGCGGTATATAGGGATGCACTGTACGTTTAAGAAATCCAAACTTCAAGCATCAAGAAATATACCTTGTATTTGTCAGTTTTACCTCAGAGATGCTGTAGACCCTCTCTACACAGTGCAGAAACATCACAAGTAGAATGCTGCTCAATATGATAAATCCAAATCATGAAAATCAAGACATTTTGCAGAGCAATATTTTGACCACTTTTGCACTAAGTAAATTACTCCCATGAAGATTGCAGGTTTTGCCAACCCTGGGAATTTTGAACCCACCCAAAAGATGAGATCAATGTTGATCAATTACCTCAACTTTGGGAGTATAGACTAGTACAGTGGGATTAAAATCATCCAAGCATGCCCAGACCCTGGTACAATGGGATTAAAATCGTCAGTGCATGCCCAAACTGTCCTTTAGAGAGTTCCTCAGCTGCATCCTTAGAGCCCAAAATTAGCCCACATATTGTGATGTTTCTTATTTGTGGAAAAGATAATAATAGAGAGAACTGTAACTCTAGGTACGACGAGTTACAGTTACTGGAACTAATATCAAGTTATAATCATTAAGTATCATTTTCCCCCTTCATCTTTGCAGAGCAAATCGTCTAAAGTTCCGTCTTAATCTGTATACACTCAGAGAAAACAGAGAAATTAAACCAAAGACATTCATGAGCATGGTAGCTAATCTACTGTATGAAAGAAGGTAAGTTTTAGTCATTTGTATTATAAAGTCGGTGTCATTCAGTAAATGATATAGAGTCCAACCTCATTTGTCTAGCCATGATCATAAGTGAATTATGTGCAATTGAACTGTTTTAAATTCTTAATGGTTTAAAAAGGAAAAAAAGAGTCCAAAGTAACTGAAGTACATGCAAGGTAGTTAGCCAGCGAGCCGTCCACCCGCATTTTGGATGGCCATCTTCAAAAGTAGACGGGTGGTAAAACCGTCAACCCGTCTTATGGACGGGTCAGCAAAATCCCCAATGAGATAGTATGGAGAAAAAAAATTTAGTTTTAATTATTTTCACCTTTATTTCCTCTATTCACATCATATGAATATAATAATTATAAGTCTATGAAAATAATATATAATATTTAAAATACTTTGGGAGTCTTTTTAGTGTCTTGAGTTCTGAGTGCAATGACTTATTCAATCAAGTCAAGTTCAATTCAGTCAAGATGGCACACATGTAGGAGAAGGTTAATTAGACTCAGTACACCGGTCGATCTTACCGTTTCCGATGTTGATTAAGATACTTCTTGCATCGATCCCGAGATGCGGAAAAAACCAATAGTCATTTTGTCCCACATAAATGAATAAATAACAAAACCCCCGATCCCGAGTGGACTCACCCATTCGGTGACGTCACACACGATAATCACCCCTTATCCTCCTTGGTTTCTAGATGAGATAGACGTGTGGATTTTTCTTTACCAACGCTAAGTATCATTACGAACCAAAGGATGAGATTTACAGTTTGTTTGTTACACTGAGGTAAAAACCAACGAGTATAGTCGCTAGGGAGATAGTTTTGGCGACATTTTTCGGCTAGAAAAGTGACAAAAAGCGATCCAAAAACTTAGCTTGTATGTGTGTTTCCGTTCATATCACGGGACACACGTTTTCAAATAGGCACGCCCTTTAGGGCGCCATTTTATTTTTGTTCTCACGTAAAACAACTATAACAGACTAGTAAGTTACAATAGATGTTTGTACAGTACTGTGTATACATGTATGGTGAGTGATTATCGCTATGTTTATGGTGTGCTCTATCGTTATATCTTTCAGTTCGCGTCTGATGACGCCGAGTTACTGCTAAGAGTTCGGTGGGTTTCCGAAGGGACCAGCCTGACAAATCTTCCCCAAAAGGTTTTCAGTTTTTCATCCCTTTGTATATATATTTTTATATCATACCACTACATCAGCGTCAGCCACTGTGCGTGTGGGTCTGTTTATTGGGCTTGAGCTTGTGTTCGGGGGTAGTGCTGTACGCTCCCGATTACTACAATGTCTAGGCCTTGTCAATCATGCCCTTCCCATGTACCAGAGTGGGACCCGCATCCACTCTGCTACTCCCACAGGGATTGCTCTAAATCAAATAAGTGTGCTTCCTTTTGCATAGGCTTATCGGACATCCACTTCGAGGATTTAGAAAGTAGCGCTCGTCTAGGTCTTCGACACAGACAGAAGACGAAGACTAAGAAACAGAGGCCTACAGGTAAGATTGATATGGTAGGTACTAGCGAGGCAGGCAAGGGCCACGCTAAGGTAACCTCTGGGGCTCCGGTCCCGGGCAAGCAGGCGGACCCTCCGGGGACTGCTAGCGAGCCCGAAGGCCTAGCAGCCAGCGAAAGCACTGACTTTACGTCTAAGCTAGTAGCAGGCAGCAGGGCGGTACTTGCCCTAACAGGCGAGTACCAGTCTACCAGTGAGATCTCTAGCGAGCTTCTTGCAGGTGGACACCCGTCTATTGCTGGCGAACGAGCGGGTCTAGCACCCGCGAAGTAGCCGGCGACGGACAGTATGCCAAGGGTACCCGGGCTTGCCTGGGTTGAATCCTAGCATACAGCGTGCAGCGGACTTGCCTCGGCCGGTCTGTAGCACGCAGCGTGCCAGTGGAACCCGGGCTTGCCTGGGTTGATCCACGACACGCAGCACGCTTTTCGTTCCCGCAAGGGTCGAATGAAAACGTGCATGGGTTTAGCAGAGACGATACCGGGGCTAACGCTTCAGGTGTAGTCTTAGCAGAACCAACTGGGGTTGTCACACGGCAGCGTTCCATGGTGGGACCGCCGAGTGATTCCCTGGGCCTTGGAATGGCTGCCGGCTGTCCTCCGGGACTGGCTAGCGGCTATACCGGGGTTGGGCTCGCAGTCTCTCACGGGACAGCGACCCAAGTGCAAACAGTGGCAGCTACCGAGACGAGCTACGGCTTGACTTCAGTGGTAGCCACTATGCACGCGCCCATAGCTGCCGTGAGTGGTCCGCCACACACAGCGACCTTGGGCGAGGCTCAAGAGGTTAGGGTAGGTAGTTTGAACAGCCTGGCTGATCAACAACCCACTTATGTCCTCGAGAGCCAGCAGAGCGTGGGTGATCCATTACAGTCAATGGGTCAATTACCCTCTTATGATCGATCACTATCTATTCAGCGGAGCATGGCTCCATTGATTGATACTGCCTATTCAGGTAGCGAGGTGACTGATCGAGGTATACACGCTCAGCTACCCGTGATACTAGGCAAGCTCCTTTTAGCCAAGGGACAGCCAGTATGGCGGGGTACCCATACACACGGCTTGATCCTCTAGCGGGGCGCTGTGAGGCATGGGTACAGTGGTGCGCGGCCGGGAGCCCTACCGGGCACCTACGCTACAACCACACAGGTACCGCAGTACTCGTCCTGGTTACCACAGTCTCTGTGGCAACAGGGGGGGGGGAGGCGGTACTGGTACTGCCGTTCCATGGGGTTTCCCTGGTGGCGGATCCTTTCAGGGTCAGCTACCAACAGGGTATGCCCGTGGTATCCGCCGCAGGGTGGTTTCTTCCACGGTCTTCCACCGTGGCAAGTGCCGCCTAGCGTTGGGCAAGCAGTACCACCAGTTGTTACCCAACCCGGCGGCGAGTGGCTAACCCTGATACAGCTCAGGGTAGGCCGCACACTGCTATGGCTAGGGCGACAGCAGCGAGAGCGTCGCGGATCCCGGGTGCTATAGCTAGCATCTCGGGTCTAGCGGAGTACTCCCTCTTCTGCTGGTGTTCAGTTGGCTAGCCACACGGTGGCGACACCTCCCTGTCCACCTTCAGATGCCCGTCGTCAGACCTCTTCCTCATCAGAGAGTGAGTCAGAGTCTGAAGGCGAGGGAAAGGAGTCGGAAGATGAAACCAGTAGCGACTCACAGTCTGTTGAGACTGTGCAGCTAGCTTCAGGTATCCTTCCCCGCTTCCCCGTGAGGAACTTCGCTAGCAATGGTCTGCCTCTGCGGACACGCTGAGGTGATGAGCCGTGTGGCCCAAGGTTTGGGCCTGGCTTTCTCTCAGGAGGAGTCCGTTCAGGAGGACCAGGGCATCTTTTCAGTAGGATGCCCAGCTAGCGCGTCCACACAAGGGTCGCCCGCACTTGCATTCCCGGCGGACCTCAAGGGTAGGTTTCGTAGGGCTGTCAGGCTCGCTGGAGCTTCGACGCCGCGTGCTTGCACGCTTCCACTGCGTGTTTCGCAGGAGGACTCTGAAACCTACCTCAGGGTCCCTGACATGGATCCAGAGCGTTGCCAGCGCCTGCCGCTGGCGGCTAAGGCGCCGGGTCGTTCTCCCCAGTGGGAGGAGGAGCTAAAGCTCATCGATAAGCGAGCACGCCGCTTATCAGAGTCTCTAGCGTCCGCTACCACGCTTGCCGAGCACCTCGGTAGGAAGGTAGCGAACGACCACGGGCAACGTCGGAACTCTTCCGCGAGGTTAATCTGTTAGCGGTGCTAACAGCTAACCTCAACGAGAGTTCTATGGGCCTAGCCCATAGGATGTCATCTCGCCGCCGGGAGAATGCCTGTCTGTCCCTCCAGTCAACTTACGGCTCCGACTTTGCTGATGCAATGAAGAAGTCAGACTCGGTGGGACAGGGGCTACTCTTTGGACAGGCCTTTTGCGCTACGGTTGAGGACCGGGCAAAGAAGGCCACCAATGAGAGCACTCTGAAGAAGTCGGAGGCTGCCCTGTCCAAGGGGAAGGGCAGTAAGGCGAAGAAGAAGCACACGAAGAAGAAGTCTTCTAAGCGTTCTTCAGCGCCAGCTCCGGCTTCAGCAGGACGCGCACCACAGACTACACCCGAGCCGAGGCTACTCCAGCACCTCCCAAAAAGACTGGGAAGCGCAAGAGTAGTGCTGGACCAGTATGGCAAGCCCCCTAAGAAGAGCCGTTCTTCTAAGGGTGGCAAACCAGATCGGTCCTGAGGGCACGGGCGGTCGACAGTCCATGCCGGCAGGTTTGGACTTCCACAGGGATTCCCCTGTGGGCGTCACGCTGTGCATTACGCCCAGAGATGGCATGCCATCTCACCGGGCGCCTGGGTATTGTCAGTGGTCAGTGGGGGTTACAGGCTGGGAGTTACCAGCCACCCCGCGTGCGCCTGCACAATTCAGAGGTCCACGGTAGTGCCGCCAGACGGCCCCCAGCGTCGGGCACTACTGTCAGAGGTCACTCAGCTTCTCACGAAGCAAGCGATTGTCCCGGTCTACCCCCTTTCACCAAGGGTTTTTGGAGCACGTTTTTCTGGCTCCAAAGAAGACCGGCGACTGAGGCCCATTCTGAACCTCAAGCCGTTGAGCGAGTTCATCAGGCCCAAGAGGTTCAGAATGGAGACTCTCGCTTCGGTGCTAGCCTGCCCCATCAAGGGTATGTGGGCGGCATCGCTAGATCTCTCGGACGCATATCTGCATGTTCGATCGCACCTCAAGATCAGAGGTTTCTACGCTTCAAGGTACAGGGTCAAACTTACCAGTTTCGATGCCTGCCATTCGGCTTGTCCACCTCCCCAGAGTGTTTACACTCCTGGTCAGGGCGGTGGCAGCGCACCTGAAGCGCAGGGGAGTCAACATGTGTTGCTACCTGGACGATTGGTTCATTTACGGACGCACCCCACTGGAGACACAGTGTCTCGTGGAGTTAGTAGTCCGTGCGGTGCGGGACCTGGGATTTCTGATCAACGTCAAGAAATCCAATTTGGTCCCGACGCGAACACCACTATTCTTAGGGGCCCAGATCAACCTCAAGGAGGGATCGCGGCGCCCTCACCGAGAGGGTGACGAACATGGCGAGGTGTGCCCGACTCTTGGCCGAGTCAGAGGGAGCACCCGCTGTGGCATGGATGAAGGTTTTGGGCCTTATGGCCAGTATGGTAGACCTCGTGCCGTACTGCCGCTTTCACATGAGGCCTATACAACTACACCTTCTAGCCTTTTACAGGCCCAGTCGTCACCCAATATCCCTCGCGGTTCCGATGTCGGAGATCGCGCGAGAGGACCTCTGGTGGTGGACCCATCAGCCCACGTTGACTCAAGGTGTCAGGTTCCTGCACCAGCGGTGCGTCCACGTAGTGACGACCGGCCAGCGTCAAAACTGGGCTGGGGGCCACATCCACGGGACTCAGTCTCGGGCCTATGGTCGGCCACGGAGACGGAGTTCCATATCAACCTTCTCGAACTTTGGGCAGTGGAGAGAACTCTCCAGCATTTCGAGAAGGTGATCGTGGATCTCATATCGTTGTCCAAGCGGACAACACAACCGTGGTGGCCTACCTCAACAGACAAGGGGCACAAGGTCACCACGGTTGTGCCTGCACGCACTACGCCTGATAGGGTGGTGCAAGGCCAGGCAGATTACGTTGAGAGCGATGCACATAGCGGAGTCACCAACATCCTCGCGGACGATCTGTCACGAGGAAAGGTGTCGGGACCTACAGAATGGTCCCTTGCTCCGCAGGTCGCCCAGCCGATCTTCGAGGTGATGTACCACCCCTCGATAGATTTGTTCGCATCTCATCGCAATCATCAGCTGCCGGTGTACTGCTCGAGGGTCGCAGACCCACAGGCATTCGCCGTGGACGCTCTGTCCGTAGACTGGGAGGAATGACTGCTTCGCTTTCCCCGATCTCGCTACTCGCAAGGGTGGTGACCAAGATCGGGAGGAGGATTGCAACGTCATTCTGATAGCACCGTTCTGGCGAAACACCTGTGGTTTCGACCGATGGTGGATCTACTAGCGGCACAGCCGCGAGTACTCCCCGAGTTACCAAATCTACTCCGGATGCCCGGGAGAGGTACCAAGTCTACCACTAGAGCACCTGCAGTTAGCTGCATGGCCCTTATCAGGAACGTCGGGCGGAGGGAGGCTTTTCATCAGAAGCTGCTTCTCTCATCGCCGGGGTAGACGAGTCTACCCTCCGTGCGTATAGTCAGCGTTTGGCTCCCTACTACGCATGGTGCGATGAGAAATACATCTCCCACTAGAGCCTCTGTGCCTCTAGTGGCAGATTTTCTGACAGAAAAGTTCAGGTCAGGACTTCAGCAGGCAACGATAGCCAACTATAAGTCAGCCATTCTCTCGATTCATCGAGGATTCAAGACGGTCGACTATCAATTCAGATGGGTCCCTAAGTCTTCTTCTCGACGGTATGTTCAACGCAGCGCCCGCCGAAAGGAAGGTGGTCCCTCCATGGGACCTCAACACAGTCTTGGAGTATATTAAGGGTCCCCTTTTGAGCCCCTGTCAAAAGCGACCCTTAAATACGCCACTCTTAAGCGGCCTTTCTTCTGGCGTTGGCTTCGGGACGGCGCTGCTCAGAGTTGCACGCAGTTTCTTCGCCCGGAAAACCAAATTTCCTTGCAAAAAATGAGCGAAGTACATTCCGACACTCGCCCCTCTTCCTCCCCAGTATTGGGCAGGGTTCGTCAATAGCCGAAGACAGGTTGTGGTGCCCGGTGAGGGCGCTACAGCACTACCTTGGCCGAACACAAACCTTAAGAGGGGCTCATGACCGCTTATTTATCACTCACGCAGAACCGCACGGGCCAGCCGCTAGACGGACTCTGGCACGGTGGCTGGTCCAGGTGTTGAGTGGACTCGAGGCGGCAAAAGACGCCGCCCCAAGGCCCACTCAACCAGATCTATCTCATCTTCGTGGGCCTACCATAGGGGGGTCCCCATAGAAGAGATTTGTCAGGCTGTGTCTTGGAAGAACCCGTCGTCCTTTTCCACGGTTTACTACAAAAACGTAAACCAACGACCAGGCGATAAGTTCTCCAGGGCCATTCTGCGGAGAGATAATATGGTGGTTGGGTATCAGGTGTTTTGCGGACAATCAGAATTCCAACATGGTAAGAACCAGTGTTTCTATTCTTAACCACTGAACTTTCAGTTCAGGGGTATTTGTCTGTTCACGTAGTCTTTCTGTTTCCCGGCCGTGAGGGGGGGGGGAAATAGTTTGACCTCGCGATTACCATGCTACCCACTCTCCCGATCCTTATCAGATGCTGGCCAATCTTGTACCTCCATCCGTCGGTTACTTGCTAGATCGATCTTTCAGATGTTGATGCAAGAAGTATCTTAATCAACATCGAAGCGGTAAGATCGACCGGTGTACTGAGTCTAGTCCCAAACAAAAATGTTTGGTAGACTCATAACCGATCGATCTTACCTTTCCGATATTGATTATCCGACCCGACCGCCCCTACAAGTTTGGCGAGTAGGGGCTGCCCAAGTCGGATAAGGGTGATTATCGTGTGTGACGTCACCGAATGGGTGAGTCCACTCGGGGGATCGGGGGGTTGTTTGTTATTTATTCATTTATGTGGGACAAAATGACTATTGGTTTTTTCCCGCATCTCGGGATCGATGCAAGAAGTATCTTAATCAACATCGGAAAGGTAAGATCGCACCGGTTATGAGTCTACCAAACATTTTTGTTTGGGACTAGTTTCTCATATGGACTAATACTTTATGTGCTGAAACTTGGCAAGAGATTTTAGTTGCTTAAGATGAATTAAAATGCTTATTTTTTCTTTAAGCATAAAGCAATAGTGGTTTGTCAAGTGTTAGTTATGTATCAAGTTTTAAATGGAGATAAAATATTGGAAATATGCAGACCTGCCAAATTTAGTATACATGTACTTTGAAACAAATGTGATCAATCATGGCATAAATTATAATCGATATTGGATCTAAACATTTTTGGATCCTGACTAACAAATGAATTGTGGACGGGCAGTTTCTGTATCCTGGCTAACACCCTGAGTACATGTATAGCTTTTGAGATTACTGACGTTTCATCTCCATTTTGCAGGTTTGGTCCATATTTCACAGAGCCAGTTATAGCAGGGTTAGATCCTAAGACATACGCTCCATTCATATGCAACCTGGATCTCATTGGGTGTCCTATGTTTACTGAAGACTTTGTGGTAGCTGGTACATGTACAGAACAACTTTATGGCATGTGTGAATCATTATGGGTACCAAATCTGGTGAGTAAAATAGATTGCTATTATTTAAATCAGGTAAAAGGATTGGAAGATCTGTTTCCTCCTGTTCTGCGCACATGGACAATTGGACATATATAGGGACATTAGGACAAAGTGAGATTTTCATAGGTGTGCAAGAAGCCTGTTTGCTTCCTGAAATGGGTGTCACTTGCTTCCTGGAATGCCAGGCAATGACATACTGCCACAGATGAGAAAGTATACAAACTATCCGCCAACAGGTAAAGTCCCCATGCTTTTTATGCTGTGAATTCTTGCATATTCATGAGGGCCTGTGTGTGTAACAAATCATGCTGATTCATGCATGTGTTGCTTGCCTTCGGATTTACGCTATAGTGCGTTATGCCTCTTACCTTTAAAATGTGCGGTGTGTGCATACAACAGTTTCGTCTGTCGCACGTCATAGAATGATCAGCCCTCATTAACAGGTGATGCTGGGATTTCACCTGTTGGTGGTTGGTCTGTATATTTTGTCGTCTGTTCATACTGCATATTTAGCCTGCAGTGACTGCATACATGAATATATAGTGTATGGTTAAGGGGGATACACATCCTGCACAAGAACAAATAAACACAATGGGGAACAATTGTTCGCTACAAGAGGAAGCTGAATATAATTTAAGAAAGACTGAAAAGTTTACCAACCCAAAGTGTTACAATTAAACAAGACAACAAATAAACACAAATCCTGACCGGCACACAACCCAACTTAAAGAAAAGCAAGGGAATGTGCCGGCATGGGAATCAAACCCACAACCTTCCGATCTCTAGACGGACGTCTTATCCATTAGGCTACCAGCTCCCACTGTTAAACGGTGGTTAAAGCTGGGTCTAATGTTAACAGTCATGGTATACAATACACACAAACAAATATTACGCAAAGAAAACAGGTGAAGGAGATCATTACTGATGCTTAATCATGTCCCTAGTATAATATAAAAACAGTATTATACCGGGGACACGATTAAGCATCAGTAATGTGTGTATTGTGTATCACGACTGCTATAGGATTTCAGGAGCAATATGTTTGTTCAATGAGCAAGTTGTTGATGATAACAAATCAGTTTTCAAATCAACACCTTTGGTTTCATGGTAAGGTCATCTGATTTTAAACAAGTGATCACAAGTGCAATCACTTGTTTAAATAAATTTGGTTTCATGCTAGTGATACCTTATCCATATTTCTTTATTCCATCTGACTATGTGTCATTGATGCCTAGTTATTTGATGGCAACCACTTAACCAAGTATGTTATATCTTATTTGATATTACTAGGAACCAGACGATTTATTTGAGACCATATCCCAAGCCTTGCTGAATGCTGTAGACAGGGATGCAGTGTCAGGTTGGGGAGCTGTTGTACATATCATGTAAGTCTATCAAAAAGTCATGTATATCATACCTTAATGGTCACTAACCCTGTTCATCATAGGATGTGCAGCATAAGTGCTCATCATATCAACCTAGTACTACAAGTTATTAGGTGAAGTTTGGGTAGATACAGATTTAAATCTAACAGAGGAGTCTTTATTAGGTGAGAGCGATTGCCCGGACCTGACGGATTCTGAGACTAGATGTAATCTGTATCACCCTCTAAACCAAACTAATAAGGATTTATCATACCTGATGTCTAAAGTGCTCTAGGCTAGAACATTTGTGTACATCCATATCAAAACGATGCACTTGTCAGCTGCTACATGTGTCTCATTTCACATAATAGCTAGGAATAATATCAGACTCATCTTCGAAGTGGAGGTCACTTCAAATCATCCCAACTCACATGGTTTAGGAATACATTGATCATTCCTTATATAATTTGACTTGGGGATGATATGAAGTGACCAACACTTGGAAAAGGAAGACACCTTATCCCAGTGTCGAGGAGCTGAAAATTACCTTTTACCAGCATTTTGGCACTTTTTGCCAATTCTTTCCATCTATGCTGGTTTTTCTCCAAATGGGTACTATATTTTGTCCCTTTTGGATGCTCCTACCTACACTACTCTATATTTCATCCTTTTCTACTTTTCATCCTTCTATCTGTCTACCTACTCTACCTTGAAACTTCCTTTCGCAACACAGCTGGTTAGGAAAGGCGAGCCAAATTAGTTGGCTTGGTAGCTTGTTTTATTGTCTGGTGTTGTTTTTGGATTGGAGCTTCCGTCCTAAGTTTCGTAGAGGATGGGAGTTCTTATTCCACATACTAGGGTAAAGGCGCTGAATTCCAGTACTGATGGGTACATAAATCATTTCACACTGGCGGTACAGGACACAGATCCCCAGTGTGAAGGTGACAGCGTAACCCCACACGGGCATCAGGAAATGGGCGATGCCGTCAATTAAATCCGGACTGTGGACTAAAAGGTTGTCCACAGACGGACATCATCGTCCATTTCCTTTTGTCGGGTAAAAGCTAGTGTGGGTGCCAGCTTGTGTTGTGTCTATTCTTACCTCTTCCTCTTCATCTTTTCTTTCTTCCTGTCCCAATCATAGAGTTTTGTGTAGAAATGTGGATGAACCTCACTGCCTTGTGAGCGCTTCGGGAGAGGCAAAGGCTAGGGAGTAAACCTTACACAAATCCGGAGTGGAGCCCCTAAGGCGGACTGGTGAATGAACTTCAACACCTTCCGGCAGCTCCTGCATCCAAGTTGATGCCAAACGTATTGCTTCGCTCTCCTTTGGACTACATCAACGAGGCCAAGAGGGGGACTTTGATTACTGGGCAGCTCAGAGTCTCCAAAAAAAAAAAAAAAAATAAAAAAAAATTTGCCCATATTGGAGTAGCCTATCCCAATGGCTCTAAATCTTCATCATGGGCCAAAGAGCGGAAGAGGAAGATTTACTTCTCAACGGTCATTAGGCTGGTGTTGAACATGTCATCATTGGTCAACCTTCCAACACTGGCCAACATGTTCCAGATCAGGGCGAACTACTACATATTGGTAGATCTCGGCTGCTGTGTGTCCAGAAATAAGCTGAAACAGGGCTGATCACCCGTAAAGCTGCTGGGACTGGACCAAAATAATTCCCAGCAAAATTCATGATTACGAAAACTACAAGCAAATCTTCGAAAATACCGAGGGTAGATGAGCGGCAGTCTACTGTTGACTTCATGACGGACCAGCGGGAACTCGGCACACCATCACGAACTGTTGGCCCTGATTATTGTCGCCTGTCTACCTTCAAACCTCTTGTAATATCTACTTATAATGTCCGTACTGTAAATTAACAAGGGAAAATGCATCACCTTTTCATGGGCTGTGCTGATGCAGGTATTGACATTGCCGGAATTTAAGAACATCGTCTCATTACACCAAGCCCAACCGATGAACTTTGGTCAGATGATAGGAACTGGGTTTTATCATTCAGTTCTGCTACCAAGCAAAGGCACGGAGGAGTTGGTCTGGTCATGTCCAAGCACATTCACAGATGTCTTAAGAGTGTTGAAGCTGTTTCCGAGAGGATACTATTTGTAACATTCCATGGCAACCCTCAGCTCAGCATCACTGTTGTATATGCACCCACTGAGTGCGCAACATCTTCTGACAAGGAGGAATTCTATTCATCTCTATCTGACCACCTGGATGGTATGAAAAGACACAACATCCATCTCATCCTCGGCGATTTTAATGCCAGAATAGGAACAGACAGTCATCTTTCCCATCCTTGGGTCATTGGTCCACATTGCTACCATGATTCAACAAATGACAATGGTGAGCGTCTGGTCAACACCTGCCAGGAGTACAATCTCAGACCGCCCAGATGAGATTCCCGCAACCCAGGAACCGTCTCTGGACTTGGACCCATCCAGCTGGATCAACCCATGCACAGCTAGATCACATACTAATAAACAGCAAGTGGGTAAATTCTCTCCGCAACTGTCGAGCATACAACTCAGTAGAAGTGGACTCCGATCATCGTGTTGTGAGCATCCGTCTAGCTGCCAGTCTGCGAACTAGCAAAGGAAAACCTTGCAAGAGACCAAAATTCAACTGGAAGAAGTTGCAAGATCCTGATACAAAGGAGGAATTTCAGCTGGAGCTATCAAACAGATTCCAGGTCTTGAGCATGGATGACACCACACCCATCTCTGACAGGTATGAGACCTTCGAAACAGCGGTCCGTGAAGTTGACGAGAAAGTTATTGGAAAGCAAGAGCCATGCGGACTACCAAGTTGGGTATCAGATGCAACCATCAGACTTAAACTTGAAAGGGATGAGGCCAAAAAGCGGTACTCCATTTCAAAGTCTCGTCAATCTAGAGAAAGATGGAGGAACTTGAACACCAGCCTTAACAACTCCTATAAATCTGATGAGCTTGCTACCATCAATAAGCAGATGGAAGACCTGAAGCTGGCCGACGAGATGGGGAATTATACCACCACCTGGAAAATTATACACTCGCTTTCTGGGAAGAACTCAAGGAAAGGGGTGAAAGTCAAAAGAGAGATGGATCAGCTCCAACCAGTGACCATGAACTGCTTGAGGAATGGAAGGAATATTTTAGCTCACTCCTTAACAACGACAGTGGCACAGCAGCTTCAGAACTTCCTGCACCAGCTGTTGAAGATCTTCCTATTATCACTGAGCCCCCAACTCGTGAAGAAGTAGTCAAAGCAATAGCAGCCATGAAGACCAACAAGGCAGCAGGATTGGACTGTGCTATAACTGCAGAAGCACTTCAGGGAGGAGGGATAGCATGATTGATATGATTCTCGAATTCTGTATGGAAGTATTGTCAACGCTGACACCACCACGTCAATGGGGTACGACTGTAATCATTCCTCTACCAAAGAAAGGTGACCTCTCTCTCATGACAAACTACCGTGGTATTTCGCTTATGTCCATTGCCGCAAAAGTGTACAACAAGATCCTTCTGAACAGGATCCGACCCCACATTGATCCTTTACTGAGAAGCAACCAGGCTGGCTTTAGATCTGGTCGCAGCTGTGCTCAGCAAATACACATTTTGAGGAGGATCATGGAAGGCTTCAAGGAGTACCAACTTCCCTTAACAGTCACTTTTGTGGACTTCAAAAAAGCCTTCGACTCCATCAACAGGTCCATCATGTTTTCAGTGCTGCGGCATTATGGAATACCAAAGGTTGTGGTCAATGCCATCCAGGTGCTCTACAAAGACTCCAATAGTGCCGTTATGGTAGATGGCAGTATCTCAGAGCCTTTCCAAGTAACAACTGGAGTGCTTCAGGGTGATGTGTTGGCACCATTCCTGTTTATTATCCTGGTAGACTACCTTCTGATGAAATCAACTTCTGGAATTGACGCTGGAATTGTTACCTACCCATGTCGGTCAAGCAGGTATCCTGCCAAGATGCTGAATGACCTGGATTTTGCTGATGATATTGCCCTGCTGGAATCTTCCATAGACCGGGCCCAGTCACAGCTTACTAGGACTGCAACTGCAGCAGCAGATCTAGGCCTTGTAATCAGTGCACCTAAGACAGAATATATGACTGCAAACTGTAACGCCCAACCAGCACTTGAAGTCTATGGTAGTACCATCAACCATGTCACAGACTTCAGGTATTTGGGTTCCAAGATGGGCTCTAGTGTTGGAGACCTAAAAGAAGAAAAGCACTAGCCTGGGCAGCTTTCTGGAAACTGGGCGCCTTTGGAGAAGCCCGTCCCTGCCAATCGAAACAAAAATCAAGCTGTTTCAGACAACGTGTGTTACTGTCTTTCTGTACGGGTGCGAGTCATGGGTAATTACCAAGGACATGGAAAACAAGATCAATGCATTTGCAACATCTTGCTACAGAGTCATGTTAAACATCAAGCGTGTGGATCGGATTCCAAACGAAACCATCTACAACCTGACCAACACCACTCCACTGGTTGCCAGAGTCAAGATTCATCAACTCAAATTTCTCGCCATATACTGCGTCTTGAAGATGGCGAGCCTGTGAAAGAATATGCGCTTTATATTCCACCACATGGGAAGAGGAAACCGGACGGACCCAAGCACACTGTACTTACAGTATGTCCAGCACCTCCTGGGAGATACTGAAGGATGCTGCAGCCAAACAAAATTGTTTCGCTTGCCCAAGATCGCATTAGTTGGAGAAAGCTTGTAGTCGCCTGCTCCGCAGCCGACTGATGATGATGACCAACACTTGATATGTGAGTCTGGTATTTATTCCTAGCTATTACGTGAAATTAGACACATGTAGCAGCCAACAAGTGCATCGTTTTGATATGGATGTAGTGATTCCATACAACAGCATGGCTGCAAAGTATTAATTCCCAAGTTGTTTAGCAAGCCTATCTGAGACTGCCATGACTGCTTATCGCTGCCAATTTCTTTGAGACAGCTTTCTAGCTGCATTGTTATTAACTCTTTGTGTATTCTTCTTCTTATATTTTCCATTTCATCATACTTTGATCAAATTGAGCATAGTGGTCATCATAATCCTTAACCAAGCTATTAAACCCTAATCCTAACTAACCCTTTTCATAATCATTATCTTAAAGATGGTGGCTGCAATTCTTTAAGTTTTGCCCTCTACTATACCCAATAACTAATGACACCCAATTCAAATGATGCTACATGTAGCTTACAAAGCCATGTTGATGGTTGCTATTAACATCGCAATGAATAGCAGAATAAAAGTATTTATAGTAGTGGTACACAGTAATGTCAATAAGGTAGTAGAATAAATCAGATTACCTAATTGGCTATGCTCTTATTTATTATCCATTGACCAGAACTTGGAAAATGTTGATCAATCTCTTAATCACACATTTTTGTTTCTTATTTCATTTTTGCAGAGAGAAAGACAAGATCACAACAAGGACCGTCAAAGCAAGAATGGATTAGTGCAACTATTTTGTTCCCAAACTAAGCCAGTTATGAGTGTGTAAATAATAATGGGGTTGGTTTACCACATCGTGGCATACAATGCACATGGGACAATTCAAGTACATACTTTCTACTACTACTACTACAGGATGTCATCCTATAATGATTAGTACCTGTTTAAGTTTTCATGACTTATGATTTAGATAACAATATCTTTAGGTTAATTTGTACAAGAGAGATCTCTCTTTTAGAATTAAGCATTGAAATTGGGGAATAATTACGTTATACCATACACAGCGTACCCCATGTGTGCAATTTATATCTTAGTTGCAACAAGGCATCACATCCTTATGATACTCAGTGCAGAGGGTGTTCTGTAAAAAGTGGATACTGGATCTGTGGTTTGTACCTCTACTTATCATTCTGGGACACCCTGTAGGGAACAAGGTTGCCATCACATTTTCAACTTTTCTATTTGTTATGCTAGTGCATAAAAAATGCAGAAGTAAGATATGGAATGGAAACAAGAATGATGCATTGATGAAATAGTTATGGATTATTTGAAAGATGAATAAACCCAAGCGGGGGCGTAAGTGAAGCGAATTCAGAATGCATTCCAAACCTGTGAGTAAAAAAGTGGAACAAATTCTGGGGTTTTTTTTACCACAAAAAGCCACTTAATTTCTTTAAAATCACAAGAATGAATTCAAACATGGGCATGAATTTCAAATGAAGAATCAAATGTGTAGGGCCTAAGAGAGTGAACTTTTGTGATGGCAATATAAGTACTTCAAATCCTGCAATATTTCCCTGGTCTCATATCCATGGGGTATGAAGGATGAACTGTATAGCACAGAATTGATTCAGATCATCTGTTTTTATCCACTCCTTTGTCAGTCTGATAACAGAATGCCAGACAAGGGGGATTGGAATGTACTTGACGTTTTGTTTGACTGGAGTTACTGTCATGGTAATTTTCTAATTTACATAAAGTATCTTTGTTATTTTCTTCTTGTCAATTACTTGGAAACAAATTTAAGTATGTCCAAAGTGATGTGCATTTGTGTGACCATTGCCCAATTTCTGTGAGTCCCAGAATATGCCATAAGAACCAAACATTAATTGGGCATTCCATTTCAAACCATATATACCTTATGGGAGACATGAATATAATCTCCTGCACAGCACCGCAGGTGTAGATTTCAAATGGAGTCATCCATACAGATAACCCTATTTGAAATTTACACTCCCTGTGTGGCCGATTAAGGTCATGTCTCTTATAGGGTGTATGGATTGCAACTGAATTAAATAAGCCATTGTATGTTTCTAGCTCCAACAGGGATTGTATCTTACCAAAGGGTCAATTTATCATTCCAAATAGCACATGAACTGCAAGGCTTGGATTGAGTCCTTGGATTCTAGAATGTCACAATAATTATGGGCACACAAATAGAAATTGCTATCCTTGCATTGAAATGTCATCAGTCTATCCTAGTAAATTCAAATTAAACAGACTTTTCACAGACAACATTTTGTATTGTTTTTGCTATCTTACTAGAGGTAGATCCAAACATTTTGAATGTGTATTTTGTCTACCATGTTGTTTCAGCTGTAAGCAAATAAATTCATTCATGTGATATAATACCAATGCTCCTGTGTGATTTATTTGATGCAGTGGCGTGACCAGTGGGGGTGTATTCTCACCGCTCATCATGGCCGCCGGTTCACAAAGGATCTTGGCCACAGTATTTTTTGTGGGACCTGTGACCACACCAGACACCAAATTGCATTCTGAATACAAAGAATGTCTTTCTGATATCAAATAATTCTTTCCCAGCTACATATACTTTAAGTATATATCAATAGATTTATACAATTAATTATGAGGACTGTTTAAATTTCAAAAATTGTTTTACAATTTGCCATAAAGTTTTGTATTTTATCGCGAATTTAAAAAATATCAAAATTATTTGATATCAGGACATTCCTTGTATTCAAAATGCAATTTGGTGTCTGATGTGCTCTCAGGTCCCACATAAAATATGTTGCTATCTGAGCCCTTAAGGGAACGGATAGCAATGTGGGACATAAGAGTACATCAGACATATCAAATTGCATTCTGAATACAAGGAATGTCCTTCGGATATCAAATAATTTTGATTTGAATTTTTATAAATTTTGTTTTATTTTGGATATTTAACAGTCCTCTCCTCAAAGTAAACTTTATAAATCTAATGATATACACCGAGGGGGGGGTCTTAACACAAATGACCATACGGGTTCCCCCGGAAAGACCCTTTTGGATTTCGCAGCTCTGAAAGACCCCCTATAGTTGACCAAAAAGACCCTTGATTTTGATAATTTCAGCTCTAAAAGACTCCAAAATTACTCAATCCTCATATTTCTGGGTTTTTCAGGCGATTTTCAACCAGAAAGCTAAGAAAGACCCTAGATTTTGTCCCCACTTGTATGCAGCTTCAAAAGACCCCCTTTTACTGGTACACTGTCAACTCCCAAAGACCCACCACCTCAAAATTCAAAATTTTGTGATGTGATAGTACTCAACATCCTTTGTATTTTATTGTTCTGGGCAATACTGAAATGGCCATATCTGTGTAACGTAAGTCTAATTATGATGGGGTTTCATTTTCAGCAAAATGGCTCATGTAATACAATAATGATAATTGGATCACAATGGGGTATACTATCATATTCAAAGCAGGTCTCAAAATGGGAAAATGTTGGGATGTTTATTAATCACACAAACAGACCACTCCACTCAGTATGTATGTCTTAAGTTAACATGTTTTATATTCACAGTAAAATGTTACACATCTGAAGGCACTTACATTTATGTGTACAAAATTACATTCTATAATACAAGTGAATACATTTCTTAGAAAGATAGGCCTGGTAAAATATAACAAATGGGAATTGTATTGATACTGTGAAACTACATGGAGAAAGTTGATTGTTTAAATTGTTTTGCATATTTATTATTAAAGTCTGGACGGATAAGTGATCTTAATTACAGGATTACAGCATTTCATAAAGATAAAAAGGGGTCAAAATTCTGTCAAAATAAACTTAAGCAGATTTTTGTCTTACAGATAAAACTGGGAGACAAACTGGTCTGTTATTATACGTTCAGTCTATTGTGATACCTTGTGACGTCATACTAGACAAATTCCATTCACTGTCATAGGTTTGTGGGTGTAAATGAAATGGAGCAAATAAACACGCAAGCAATACAGCATGAGTTGATAAGAATTGAATACCTCTTTGAAAGCGATAGGTGTCATCAACAAACAAATATTTCAATTCCAAGCTCTTATTCAATTTTATGAAAGGTGCAAAATAAGTTGCTGAAATATATTTTCTTTTAATAATTATTGTGATAATGCAAGTCAAAAGTTATACATTAAGCTGTGTTAAGCATGCTTATGTTGTTGAATATTTTAGGACAAGTTGCAAATGATGACATCCCAAACACACTTCTGTAGTTTAATATCATTCATATATTCCATTCCTACACATTCTTCAACATGAAAATATTGTCCAATAAAATTTATCAAGAAAAAGGGAAATCCAAGTCAAGTGGATCCTTGTTTTGCAAGCTTTTGCATTCCACCATGCAGTAAGTAAAACATATTTACTTCTTTGTTGTCAAAATGTATTTTTGTACAAATGAAGTATTACAAACTTGTATTATCTAATAATTTTAATTACATAATACACAGTGCAGTAACAATATGCAAACTGTACTTGACATCTGCGAGATATGGCCTGTTTGCTATGTACAAAGTATTTAATGAAGTTTGCCAATGACAACATATTGCATGAATACTATTAAAACCTAAACAAACAATACATAACTATACTCTCATATTTACATAAAATAATGATTAATATTTGCATCAGTTTCATTGAAAATTTACACTCAACAAAGTTAGTATCAAATTCTTGTACATAATAATTTTTATTATTATTTATTATGTGTAAACATAACAAGGCTCTGAAGGGACATCACATTTCACTATTGTTTACAATTCTAAAGAAATCAAATTGGAAACCTGCACTGGGTTCCAGAGAAATACAACCCTCTCTTGCTCTGATCGACATGCCCCGGCGACATGCAAACTAGGGGAGTGATTTTCGGGTAATTTTGTGCCTGGGTACCCAGCGCATTTTTCTTTTTTTTTTTTAAAGCTATTTATTTTTTCGGTTTCGTAGTATCCCTGGACCTAGACCTAAATGCTAGGATCATTCATGGTTGACCTTAAAAAAAAATTGCATGATGTTTTGTGTTTTTAACATAAAAATTGATATTTGATAAAAACTTATATTTGTGTCATACTCTATTAATGATATCAAATTAATTTTTATTTTTGGAATTTCGGGCAGGGTATTTCCTGCCTGGGTAATGTAATCTCGGGAGGGGACCCGCGAGCCATCCCACTTTCACGTTCATGTTGGCTTCGCTGAAAAGATAAATAAAGGCTGTACTTCTCTGGAATCTAGTCACTAGTGTAATCTCTGCAAAGAACAAATTGTAATTAGGCAGAGGAATGTTGCATATATATCAATCCTGGTAGAAAAATTATTGTTTACTTTGCCAAATACAATAAAGCAATTACACTCCTGCTTGTGGTCAGTGTAACAAAGTGTTTAAACACTGCTAAATTACTCTTTTATTTAACACATAAAACAATGTAAGCAAAATTAATACACTTATAAAGTTACAAAATAAAGTTCTATAAACATGACCTCCCAGCTATGAAAATGTGACATTCAGTAAGGGCATGTTGCATGACACCCTCCCACTTTGACACTCAAAAGTCAGATTGCAAGTGAATAAGCAAGTTGCACATTATGATGACCAAATTCAACAAAGCACAATTTGCGTTCCCATATCAGCCCTGATATATGTGATTTCATGAGAATGTACAAGATTTGGTTAAGCCACTGGTTGGTACTGCTCCACTCTATCCAGTAATTTCTCTGAGTATCCTGGAGAGTAATACCTGCAATGTTGAGACAAAGGAAAAATAAAAAGGGAAAAGATATTAGTAAAGATACTAGCAGCTTTAATGAATTACAACTAGACATAGTTTACCAACCAAAGATCTGTTTGATTGAATAACTACAATACCATCAATTTTCCAAAGGAAATTAGTATTTTGTAAGCTATAGGGAAACAATATCAACAACAATACAATGATACATAGCTGATGGATAGTACCACGTTAGTTAGATTAATTTCCAAATGTGACACAGTGTGATCCACTCAGACTAGACCAAAGTAGACAATTTTGATTAAAATCATCATTCCTAACTTGCATACTCAATACCTTTAAGATTACAAGTGTTAAAATCCTTCAAATCCCTGGCATACTTAGTTGCAAAGTTATAAAATTGTTCATATATGTTTTCCTCCTTCAATTCATAGGTCCATCAAAACACCTTATGCAAAAATGTACCAATTTGAAGCCCAATGAATCTTGTTTTGCAAAACAAGATTCATTGGGCTTCAAATTGGTACATTTTTGCATAAGGCGAAGCGTAGCGAGCAAAGCGAGCGGAGCTCTCGCCCATCACTTTGCATATTAAAAACACAAACAATATGTTTTGTAGGTCAACCATGAATGATCCTAGCATTTAGTTCTTGATCCAGAAAAAAAGAAAAGAAAAAGAAGTGTGACATCTCTGCAAGAGCTGATCAGAGTATAACTCACTAAATCTCACTAGGAAAACCACTGCACATGAATTCCACATGATGCCATGAAACAATCAGCCTAAGTCATACATAGCCACAGCTGGCCCGTACACCCCTGTGGCTACCAGTTGGTGATCTTTTGCTTGGCAGTCAAGGGGTCCGAGGTTTGAATCCCCGGGGGTACCAAGTGGCCTTTGTTCATCTTCTCTCCTTTTTCATTTCTTCTTTCCATTCCGATAGTCGAAAAACCATGGGTTCCATTAGGGTTAACATCAATTTTAAAACCCATCAATGTTATTTTTACCCCCTTCCAGTTTTGGTACAGAAAGGCAAGGAAGTGTTCAACAAAAATAGTTGCTGACCAGGCGTCATCTATTTTTCAGTTGGTTCCCTAGCCTTAGTAAGTTTAGCTTGAACAGTAATATAAAAAGAAACCTTTGCATTTTCTAGCAAACTTACCTAACAATTTCTTCAGGGAAGCAGTTGTTGATTGTATTAATGTACTCATGAAGAGCACTTCCTGGTTCTGCCTTAATCTCCTGGACCTTCTTAAGTCCACCACTGGTGACAAAGAGTCTTCTGGCTGCAGAGTCATGTGGAAGGACTTTACTAAACTGACCGACAACATGCTTGAGAATGTTTGGTGGGGCATCGTGGAGGAGGGGCTCCAGAGCTGGTAGATGCACACATTTTTGAAGGATGTTTTTTAGTGCCTTCTTTGCCTGTGAAATTAAAAAAGTTGTGTTTTATAGGAAACTTTCAGTTATCTAAATTAAGGGGTGGGGTATGAACGTTTGGACAGTATTTATTGTGGGACATTAGAGCACTTCAGACATATCGAATTGCATTCTGAATACGAAGAATGTCATTCTGATATCAAATAATTTTGATTTTTTGAAATTAGCAATTTAATACAGATTTTATGGCAAATCATTAAAAATTGATATTTTTGATATTTATCAGTACTTGAAGTAAACTTTATATATCTGATGATTTATACTTAAAGTGTATGTAGGTGGGATGAAAAGCCGACGATCAATTGAAAATTTTGACCTTTAAAGATTGAAGATATGGATTTTTTTCCGAAACACCAAAAAAATTAGGTCTTTTTGGGAAAAAATCCATATCTTCAATATGAAAGGTCAAAATTTTCAATTGACCGTCGGCTTTTCCTCCTGCTACATACACTTTAAGAATATGTCATTAGATTTATATAATTTACTTGAGGACTGTTATATATCAAAATTTGAAAAATATCAAATTTTTATAATTTGTCATAAAATTTGTATTATATTGTGATTTTCAAAAATGAAAATTATTTGATATCAGAAAGACATGCTTCAGATTCAGAATGCAATTCGATAGGTCTGAGGTGCTCTCATGTCCCACAAAAATACTGTCAAACGCAATAAATGCTCATTTTAGATCCCTTAAGGTAAATGTAAGCAGTGAAGCATGTGAGGTTGCAGGTGATTGACACTGGTGCATTGGTGGGTGGCTGTACATGTTCAAGCCCAACAGTTATGTTCAAATTGTTCTCAGAGAAAATTGCAACTATAGCTATAACAACATGAATTGACTATTGATATAGAATGGCGTGCACACAGTACTTATGCTGGATGTGTGTTATGTGGTTGATGTGCACTTTATTTATGCAAGTGAAAGTTGGGACTTTATTGAGCGTGCAGTAACAAAAAAAAAATAATTTGCAAATATTATAAGTCAAACAAACTATAACTTCAACACCTATGCTGTATGTCCCAATTTACTCAAATGAAAAAGTTCAAAGTTGAGAAGTTGATTCTGGCGGCAATGGTATTTAAAATATAGGGACAACTGGGACATAGGGCACTGCACACAATGACCCTAAATGCCACTACATGGTTTGTGGAGTGCCTTGGATCACTCTGACCATGAATTTATTTAGTGTGTTGAGGCCTTGTGGGTTATATCCATATAAGCAGTTGTTAAAGTTGTAAATAGCTGTCACATGATAATGGACCATTATGACACAGGTATGTCAGGTGTGTGTATCCAGGATATAAGCCAGTATTAGAGGCATCCTCTGAGTTTGGTCCAGTCAAATTAGATTGAGTGCACAAGAATTTGTTATTCTGTATTATTAGTCAATTTGAGATATCAAACATTCATTAGATCTTAAACATTACTGGAAATAGAATGGGACTAGATTAAATAACTTAGATATGTTACATCAAATATTACACGTCGAATACTCGGAGTCTGTAGCAGCCCAAAATGTAAGACCTATATCTTGGATATGTTGATCATTGGATGGTCAAAGAACCATTTTTCATTCAAGAATCATCCCAGAAGATTCATCAAATATTGAAAGTCAAGTGATAATCAATTGATAAGATGCCGAGATGACATACGTAAATTCTCCTATCTACCCGAATGACTTTTACAGAAAACATGGCCTGCAATTTGAGCAAGTTTGAGCTACCCATTGCAACATTTACCTTAGTTTGTAGATCTTCAGATGCATCTGCTCGGAGATAGCACTCCAGCAATTTTGGCAATACATTAGCCACAGCCACTGCCTTAGCATGTTCTGGGGTATGTCTACCTATTTGACCTAGGGCCCAAGCTGCAGCTGCCTGAATGTGATCCTCTGGTTCTTCCGCCAAAGTAATTGCTAGTTGAGTTACACCCTGGAATGAGCAATGGAAGAATTGTCTTATTTATGAATACTTCAATATTTGTCATGACTCGATTGCTCTTTGTGACTTTGTTCATGACACCTAGCAATCACTTTTGATTTATTGCATTTTTCTTGTTATTACTTGTGCTGAATAAAATAATACACCATAATTATGCTTTATTTTCATCATGATATTTGTTACTGTACATGCATGTTCAAATTTCAAATGCAGATAATAAGGTTAGCTTGGACACATAGCACAGAAACAGTTGTCCAGATTTAGGGTGAAAAGTCAATTTCAAAAATAATATGCTGTCAGTTAACCTAGATAGACCTATCCTAGGTAAACTCCCAACAATCTTTACCTTTGATACAATAACTGCCATAGCCAGGTTTTCTGAATGAGCTGCCACATAGCCTAACATCATCACTCCAGGTAACCTGACATTTCCCTTTGATTCTCCCACATAATCCACCACTGCTGCTACACCGCCGGCATTCACAATCAATTGTGACAACTCTGGGGTGTGTTTCGCGATTTCGCGGATCAGAGTAGCCACATTTTTTGCGTACGTATTCGTCTGTGTCCTTGAGGCAGGTGAGAACTGCAGGGAAGATTTCAGCTTCAACAACCATTTCTGCCAGATCTACTGAGTGTTTGGAGATTTGGCTGAGTGCGGAGAAGACTTGACGCTGTGGATCAAAAATATGTTGTCACATTTAATAAGTACACTATTTCTATTATACCTCTGAGACAAACTAGCATTTTGATGAAACTTTATGATTGTCTCTTAATGTCAATTGAACAGTTGATCAGATGCTTTTCAAAATAAAATAATAACATTTGTTTTAACAGAAAATTTATTAATAGTCTGGTAACATTTTCTGTATAGATGAGGCTGTGGTGGAAAATATATTCTTACAGCTTCTAAAACAGATATAGTTTGTATTGAAGTTTTAAACCATCTCATTAACATTTAAAAAAAACATACACTGTGCTATTCCTTTGACATCCACACCCGTGCGGGGACACCGATATCCCAAATTTCAGTTGAACAATATCAATCAAGGTGTAATATTTGCTGTACCTTTCATGTCAAAATCAAGCAGAAAACAGTGGGAAATGATGAAATCCACACCTTTATATAATATCATGTACGAGTATCACGGTAACGAAGATTGTCATTTCATATGGCAACTGATAAATTAATACTTATTAAGTTACCTTGAGTTTAGCATCAGGGTTAAGGATCATCTGTGCCAAATGAGCAATGGCTCCAGCATCTACCACTGTCTGAGCCAACTCAGGTGAATGCTTACAGATGTCACTCAAGGCAGAGGCTGCTACACGTTTAAGACTCAGCTCTGGTTCTTGGATGCAGAGAACAAGTAAGGGAACTGCTCCGGCATCCACTACTGACTGTGCCAATTCTGGAAAAGGAGGAAACAAATTTATAACTTTCATTTTTTTTCTTCTCAAAAACAATAACTACAACAATGCAAACAAACATAGAAACAAACAAGACATTGGGATACAACATTATGGATGAAACTCCTCAAAGTCAATCATTGGAATGCACATATTTACCTGCATTATGTCTTGCAATGTATCCCAAGGCCCAAGCAGCTGCTTCTTTCACACCAGGATCAAATTCTTCTAGACATATGACCAGTGCATCCAATGCTCCACAGTCCACTACTGACTGAGCAAGTTGAGGGGAATGCTTAGCAACAGCTCGCAGTACAAATGCTGCTGCTTTCTTGTAGAATCTCTGTGAATGATTCAAAGCAAAGAATATTGGTCACTTTTATTATTTTAAGAAAAATGAACTAAACCACTAGAGGCAGGGCTCAGAGAATCTACAGAATCAGCCTATGTGAAATTGGACCCTCGTATCATGAATGCAAAAAATATAATCATCTGAAAAAGTAAAAGATTGATACAGGCTGAGTCAAAAAGAAGTAAACTCATGTTTGAGGGGCTGTAACTCGATATCTGTAAGGAATCTGCTAATAATGAAAATACCACTGGAAAGAGCAAATTCTACACGTCTAAATAAAAAAAGAATTGTTGCAATTGCTCACAGCAAACTCATGTTATACTCATTTGAATACAACCACTCATTTTTGTAGGTGCACACGGTTTCACTTGAATATATTGAATTATATTGAATGGTAAGGCGCGATATTCAAATGCAAATAAAATTCTGTGGCAGGTGTGGTTTCGATCAATAATTCCTACATGTTAAAGGGCTCTTTTCAATATGAATTTTACCTCATTGCACTACATTATAATAAACGGGCCAAATGACAACATGGCACCACAATTTACCGCATCGGGAGCGCATGTTTCTGTCGATTTAAGTATCATGAAACTCAGAGTCCCACTGAAGTTCAGCGTCTTTTTCGTCTCCAATTTCCTAGAGCTAACCGGGTTTCATGTAAGGGAGCAGTATATAAAAATTGAACAAGCGCTATGTGTATGGGACACTAAGGAAGAGACAGTCAGAAGCTTCAGGTAGACCATGAACTGCTAGATCACAAGTGAAAATTGATATATAAGTTAGACATGCGTTACAGCAAGACCACAGATCAGCTCAATCCTTTACCCAACATTCCTCAATCAAGCTTCTGCCGGATCGTTCGTAAAGACTTGAATTGGTATCCCTACAAACTATAGTACCGTCATGGACTTTGTTGAATATTATTTAAATGCAAAAGTTGTCTTTTCAACAATAAATCCTGTTAGCACTTTGCTGATTCGTCGAAATTGAAATGGATGAATATCAATCAGCCGTGTGCAGCTACAAAAATGGGTGGTTGTATTCAATTGAGTATAACTTTAGTTTGCTGTGAGCAATTGCAACAATTCTTGATTTTATTTAGACGTGTAGAATTTGCTCTTTCCAGTGGTATTTTTATTTTTAGCAGAATCCTTTCAGATTTCAGTTACAGCCCCTCAAACATGAGTTTACTTCTTTTTGACTCAGCCTGTAGATCCATCCAGGCGCGTAGCAAGCGGGTGGACAGGGTGGACGAAGTCCATGGGCCCCGAGGGTTCAGGGGCCCCGAGCACAAAAGCGAGAATTAAATAAGGGCTGATAATGGAGAGCAGGGCCAGAATTTTGTACCATTGCGCCAGATGGGCCCGGGTCCAAAATTTGGGGGCCCCAAAATTGCCCTATGCATCTTTCTTTTGTAACGGAACCCCCAGTAGGCTCCTCAGTAGGCCTACTAATATTGAAAACCATCATTTAAACTTCAGCAGCGCTAATCATATTTTTATCATATGTTATAATCTATTCATTTAACTCTTTATTTCATTTGCTTAGGTATCGCGTGCTTGCTTTGCAGGCGCAGCGCGTACGCAAATCGCGCGTCCCAAATAGTGCTTGCGCGATATAGAAATGAAATGCCGATCGTGTTGTTTTGGAACGGCTGAGTTGCGGCCCAGGCTTTGTACCGGGTGGACGTGTTTTTCATGTCTTGCAACTCGCACTTCGGCACTCGGACATTCTGAAAGATTCGCTGATCTTTTTATCAGCTACGTGAGTGTTGTAATAATTCGTAATGATTCGTGTTTAATATAATATCTGACTAGAAATGTGTTGATTAATTTATGTAAGATTTAGTATACTTTTGGATCACGGAGACTCAGTAAGCGCGATTAATTCCGAGTGAGTTCTCGCTTTATGGCGTGATCAGGTTTTTGGCTTTTCTATTTTTAACTTCAGTCAGATAAACAAAATACGCATCATCGATAAAACATAATCATTAATTTCTTTAGTTAATTCATCTCATTAATTGTCACGATTTTCTAATCAATATTTCGCTTTTTAATAAATAAGTAATATAATAAATGTATTTGAGAGATCGTGATAGAGTCCGATACTCTAAATTTCGTCATTCAATTTGAGCGTGGAAATTACAGCAATCAGCTGTTTATTTGTAAACAAACCCACAATGATTTAAGCTTTTATGCCGATGCACTTTCGTGACTTTTACAGGATGAAGTGACTGGTTTTAGTGATTAAATAATGTCGTTATTTTGCTGATAATTTCAGTAATGAGATTGGAATTGTAAACTTGATACGTGAATATTGAATATATTGTTGTGCATTGTGAAGCTTATAGTTTACGCTGGGAAACCAGTACAATATAATATTGATAATTTTATATGTTGTCATGAGTCACCTTTATTGATCTCATTTCTTTAATTAAGTTACTTAAATTAATTAATTCACAATCCGTGGCAAATCACAATCAATCTTACAACCATTTCATAATTAACGACGACCAGGTATTTATGCTATTCATGATCCTGACATTTAGGCCTATATTTCACATCGATCCTTTGGGACTTTCACGCTACCATATTTAGTCCATATTTATATTTGTAGGCCAAGGCACATCCGTTTCATTTGGTGGCAGCGGTGGGATAGAAAGTCTTTTATCAGATTTTCGACCTGCATTATTATAAAATTGGCTACAAATAGTGTTAGTAAAGGATCAAGTAGATTTAAACGATGGATCAGTAACGTAAGCATAAAAACCTCATGTTAAAGAGCAATTAACCTCAACAACTTCAAACTCGAAAATCAACTTCAAATTCGATCGTGACTCGAAACTTGAAAATCGGAATCGAGATCACAATGAGGTGTTCTTTGATACCGACTTGACACAAAGTTAAGGGCATTTGACGACAATACTGTAAATAAGCAGGTCAAACCCTTCATGCCAAGAGCATACAGAATCTGTCAAATAATTTGGCTGAAGTCAAGAAAATTGAACTAATGCCATGATAGTCACCACTGCCAATTGCAACGAGTCTTCGGACTCAGACATGCAAGAAAAGCATGAACAATGGCACATAGCCTCTTTACACAGTAAAGTTGGTCAGATTGAAGCAGCTATAGAATGCATTGTCAAAATGTTGACTGAAGCTCGTTTCAGTGATCCAAATGTGTCGGCTTCAAAGTACCAAAATAGTAACGAGCAGGATAACATGGCATCATTCAGTGAAGCCACTGCACACTCTCAGTCTAACGACTATCATGACTCTGAGTATGCGCCAAACAAGCCTGACATTAAACTAGATAAATATGATGGTACAACATCATGGTCCAACTACCTGCTACAGTTTGAATTGGTAGCAGACTACTATAATTGGAACGATTATGATAAAGCTATGCATTTAGCTGCAAATTTAAGAGGTACGGCACAGGGAGTATTAAGTGACGTGAACGTTTCAAAAAGACACAACTTCCAATCACTGGTAACTTCCTTGAACCTAAGGTTTGGTCATGAAAACCAGGAAGAATTATTTTGGATGAAATTAAATAATAGAGTCAGAAATCCTAATGAAACTTTACCTGATTTGGCTCATGATATTCGCACCCTGGTTAAAATAGTCTTTCCTACAATGCCTGATTCTTCCACACAAGAATTGGCAAAGAAATACTTTGTAAATGCTATCCAAGATAGCCGGGTAAGACTGAACATTTTACATGCCAAACCTGCCTCGTTTAATGCCATGGTACAAATAGCGGTGGAAACAGAGTCTTTTTACAAGGCCGAAGAACTCAGAAAATGTCATATGGAGTCAAAAACTATCATTGACAAAACCATCACTGACTTGATAGAGGACATTACGGAGGAAATATTTCAGGTCCAATTAACACCTGAAAGAACAAAGAAGAAATCTCCCTCCGCTCAAAAGCGAGCCTGGAAAATGCGAGCTATCCGTTAATTTGATGGAACATTTGGTGGCTTCACATGTGTAACATGCGCAGTTAGTTACACAAGTTTCATGGTAACACCTCAACCATGTTAAGAATTGTCACCACAAGAAATAATGAAGAGGTTTAGTGACTTCACATGTGCAAAAATGCACAAGTTTCATGGTGTATTTCATGTTAAGAATTGTCACTATAATTAATTAATATCAAATCAAAGGTTGAAGAGTGCACTTACCGAGGGCCCCGGTAATGGCATGATTTTTCTTTTGATTTGGTATGATGCAGTTCAAAAGTTTAAAATGCTTTTGAACAAACAATATTGTTCAATGACAACAAGAACAATGTATTTTATAATTTAACCTCATCAGATTTGTACAAGATTTTCATTGTACACCAAAACTTGCAATAATTTGATTGCAATGGTAATTTAATTTACCTGAATTAATAATACTGAGCCTGCTCTAAAAAATGACTGAAGCTATGGCTTCAGTGTAACTTTGTTTACAACCACCAGGTCACGACGATGGTGTGATGTTCCAGATGGATGTTCTACTGACTCAATCCATGAAGACGAAGTTGGAAAGCAGGCTGTTCTACGACTCACCATCACAGACATTTTAAATTACCGTGAAAACCTCAAAGACGGAGACCTCTCAAGTAAACCACCTACAAGCCATGCACTACAACTACAAGCAGAAGAGGAAACTACCAAGAGCAATTTATCATTTAATTGCAGAACTAATGAACTTAATTAAATAATTTCTTCTTGTGTTGTGCGATTCTTAGAAGTGCATCAGAGTGGCAACGAAGACAACGACGAAGTCAAAGACATTATTGGCGAAGGAGATTACAACTTCAGTGCAAGTGTTCCAGTTATACAGTTCCTACCTGAGGATGGAAGTTCAAGATTGGACACAGCCTGACACAGTGCATGAGTGACAGACGTCATCAACCAGGAATGATGGAAGGATGGATAAACCTTTTTATATTGTTGATGAAATGAATTTGTATGTTTACTTTTATAAGCTTACATGTCATGCATACATGTCTGCATAAACTGTAGACACAATTGCATTAATTTGTCACCACTTTACCTTTCAGTCTTCAATGTTTCACCATGTTAAAATACCATTCTGTAGTCAGTCAACGTTTATACAGAGAGACATTATAATATTCCACAGAGACATGGATGGACGTCATCAAGCAGTGTTGAAAATTTCACATTTTTGTTGTTTATATTCCTGGCCATGCTGGCTGGAAAACATGCACTGGAAATCTTTAAATTATTATTGGTGAACAACCATACAAGTGTTGATAGAAAATTTAACTGCTCACCACATTGAACAGTTGGTACATTTCTATTCTAAATATCGTACAACTGTTTTGACAGTTCATTATCGATTGTCAAATGTTATTGTTTGGCGATCAGCTGGTTTTTTTTAATGAATGAAATGACATGTACGTGTGCACTTGTGTGTACATGTTTACAACTGTACATGTTTGTTTCCAAGGTAAATAGCGCAAATTGAATGTTTCTGGAGATAAATTTATCTCACATGTTTAAAGTATGTTTTATTCCTCAACATAAAAGGGATAATTCTTTTTAATTATTATTTGTCTTTACAAACACGTTTAAAAATGTGCTTATGTGGATGTAAGAATCAGAATTCGTACCAGAATCCATTATTTTGGCTGCTCAATTTTGTAAATTTTAAAAAGCACAAAGTAGTTCCTGCTTATGGGATACGGGCTGTCAGTAGCAGCTCAAACATTTTATGCGTGCATGTAAACATTGGAAATAATTTGTGCATGGACTGTTTTGTTATTGTTTCAATCATTCGTGTATTTCATAATTCTGGATACAGTTCTCGTGTGCATTTAACGAAATTCAACTGAGTTGATTGTTTACCCAGGAAGTTAACGTAAGCACTGATTAACTCTCGTTCTTCATGACTTTTTATACTGTGTTTTATTTTTTTTAGTAGGCTTAAAAATATCTGAATGTCAATGTAATTTACGATGAACCAGGAGATGACTGTAGATTTGCTATTCAGTGACATTATGATGTTGGATGTCGAAATAGTCCTGATTCCTGAGATGAGATTGGATGATGGTGGATTCCTATGCTCAGGAATGGCATTACTGGTAATTGTGATGTAGGACTTGGTTTTGTATAATGTGACAGTAGATCTATTGTCTGATAACTGGTGTCTATTTTTTATTATGTATATATCTTTTCAATATTACCTCGTATTTTGAGGACAAAATGTTTTCTTAGAAGGGGGTAATGTAACGGAACCCCCAGTAGGCTCCTCAGTAGGCCTACTAATATTGAAAACCATCATTTAAACTTCAGCAGCGCTAATCATATTTTTATCATATGTTATAATCTATTCATTTAACTCTTTATTTCATTTGCTTAGGTATCGCGTGCTTGCTTTGCAGGCGCAGCTGACGTACATAATCATGGCGTCCCCAAATAGTGCTTGCGCGATATAGAAATGAAATGCCGATCGTGTTGTTTTGGAACGGCTGAGTTGCGGCCCAGGCTTTGTACCGGGGGGACGTGTTTTTCATGTCTTGCAACTCGCACTTGGCACTCGGACATTCTGAAAGATTCGCTGATCTTTTTATCAGCTACGTGAGTGTTGTAATAATTCGTAATGATTCGTGTTTAATATAATATCTGACTAGAAATGTGTTGATTAATTTATGTAAGATTTAGTATACTTTTGGATCACGGAGACTCAGTAAGCGCGGATTAATTCCGAGTGAGTTCTCGCTTTATGGCGTGATCAGGTTTTTGGCTTTTCTATTTTTAACTTCAGTCAGATAAACAAAATACGCATCATCGATAAAACATAATCATTAATTTCTTTAGTTAATTCATCTCATTAATTGTCACGATTTTCTAATCAATATTTCGGCTTTTTAATAAATAAGTAATATAATAAATGTATTTGAGAGATCGGCGATAGAGTCCGATACTCTAAATTTCGTCATCAATTTGAGCGTGGGAAATTACAGCAATCAGCTGTTTATTTGTAAACAAACCCACAATGATTTAAGCTTTTATGCCGATGCACTCGTGACTTTTACAGGATGAAGTGACTGGTTTTAGTGATTAAATAATGTCGTTATTTTGCTGATAATTTCAGTAATGAGATTGGAATTGTAAACTTGATACGTGAATATTGAATATATTGTTGTGCATTGTGAAGCTTATAGTTTACGCTGGGAAACCAGTACAATATAATATTGATAATTTTATATGTTGTCATGAGTCACCTTTATTGATCTCATTTCTTTAATTAAGTTACTTAAATTAATTAATTCACAATCCGTGGCAAATCACAATCAATCTTACAACCATTTCATAATTAACGACGACCAGGTATTTATGCTATTCATGATCCTGACATTTAGGCCTATATTTCACATCGATCCTTTGGGACTTTCACGCTACCATATTTAGTCCATATTTATATTTGTAGGCCAAGGCACATCCGTTTCACTTTTAACCCCAATAACAACATGTTTTTTGGTCAAAATAGGACGAAATTGTAAAATTTTCTGCGCTTCGCGCAAATTCAAATACCTAATTTCATATTGATCTGGAGCCAAAATAGTCTGAAATTGAATTGAACAAAATATGTTAGTCTCCCTTAGTCCCCCTTTAGTTAAACCAAAACTTGGCCACTGACATGAGTGCACATGCCTTCCACTGCACGTGAGTTCGAGGCCTCCAAATTTTGGCCTGGCCCAGGGCCCCATAAGGTAGGCTAAATCCCGCCCTGGTTAAAAGGGCCCGTACTGCTCCTTGTCCATGGGCCCCTGATGCTCTTGCTACGCCCCTGGATCCATCACAGTATGCTTTTTGCCTTCCCTGCATCCACAAAGAAGCCAGCTTTCCGTACTTTTTCACTGTAACTTGCGCTGTAATATTTTACTAATTTATTTACATCAGTTGGCAAGAAAATTACTTTCAAACTAAAATTACAAAATAAAGCAGTCGACAGATAGAGAATGTTGTTCTACGTATTTTGATACTTCATTCAGTATGATACGATTTTATTTTCCCAACTTATAGCAATTTGATTAAAAAAGACAGCTTTTTAAAAGTGACAAAACACACAGAAAACAAGCAGATATTGAACACTACTTTTCAATTTAATGTTAGTGTCTTTAAGACATTGCTTTTATTTTAAAGCCATAATGTGTGATTTTTAACACAGCAATCTATTCTTTAAATGCAAATCACACATTACATTGTATGGCTTTAAGAAGTGTTTGGATAATTTTTGTGCGCAGTACAATAGAAGGCCAATGCAATTCCACCTCTTTGTAACAGGTTCAAAATAAACAACTTTCAACAAAATTAAGTTGAAATTTAGAGGCTAAACAGTTGAAAACTTGAAACCCTGCATGTTGAAAACACTTTTGAAAAACAGGCTTTTTTTATCTTCTGGTCATCCATAGACATATTTAGCTATATTTTGTAGGTGAAGTAGCTCTGGTTGTGAAAAAAATTTTCCTGATCATACACTTACATTTTGTTCAGCAAGTGAATACACAAGCTGTGGTAAGATGTCTCCCTTGACCACTGCTTCTGCCAAATCATCATTGTAATTGGCTAATCTACCCAGAGCTAATGCAGCAGTCTGCTGGATGGTGGGTACAATGTCCAACAAGAGTGGACGCAGCAGAGACATGACACCTGATGCAGAGGTAAAAACACAATGTCAAAAGATTATTACAAAAATATAGCTTGGCACTAAACACTGAAAAAATGTTGAGGACTGTCAGAAATATTAAATTCAGCAACTACATTTCGTCTTGTGTCAAAACCAAAAGTTGTTCGCTGACCTGACAGTTTCGACCATCTTGGGCGATGGCCATCTTCTAATCACTTGATGTAAATGATGGGTTTTTTTTCAAAGATGGTCAAAACTGTCAAGTCAATAAATAAACAACTTTTGGTTTGACAAGGTGAAATATATACTATGAGTTTTCTACAATTTCGTTCCTCAAATTCAAAAGAGGATTTTATTAAAGTATAATATATAGGCCACTATGAGTTTCTACAAACCTAATAAACCTCTTTGAGAAGCTTAAAAGTTACAAAATTTTGTAACATTGGTGTTTGAAGTTTGGCAGTTCTTGAATGCTAAATGCACTTTTGAAAATGAAGGCGTCTCCTTCAAAAACTACAAAAATGTTATCTCTGACTACATGTAGCCCTCCCTTAGTCACACCTTTAGCAAAAGAGCTTGAGATTTATGATGTGAGAAAGGTTTTAACACAACAAATATTTATAGTTGTCACAAAATTGAACAAGAAATAGTTTTAACTATTTTAAAAAACACACTCCAAAGAACAAAGTGATCAATTTGCTTTCAGACATTTGAAAAATAGAAGACCTGAGCACAAGTTTATCTATTGATACCGGTAATTAAAAGTGTAATATTAAATCAAATTTAGATTTAGGAGAAGAACAAACAAAAAACTGTTATAAAGGCCCGACCGACCCAGATCACTGCATTTTGGAAGATTTTTTTAATTCTCTTAAAATCAGCTGTTTTTGGATTTAGACTGAAAACTTGTGAATAATTGAAAAATACTTTTAGGATGATTTTAGCCTCCGGAAAAAAAAATTGTGACCAACCGATCCTACTTGAAAAGTATGTCCGCCCATAAAACTGGTTTTTAGTGTGCCACTCAAAATAACGCTAGAAGCAGAAGGAAGCCTGTCTATGGGTTTTTTTTTCGTCGCCATGTTCAATTTTGTTACTAGAAGTTATAAACATGATTTATCTTTCAGCAGTCTCATATTGAGAGATTATGATTTCATATAGAAATTTATTTTCCACCTTTAAAAAAAAATAACATAAAAAACAACAAATTAACAACATGAAGAATTTTATACAACATAAAAACAAAAAAACAATAAATCCTATACTGTACCTGCATTTTGTAGTGTCTCAATGTTCTGTGGTCTTGAAGCAAGCTCTGCTATTGTCTGCACAAAAGTCGTCCGAGACTTTTGATATTGCTCAAACACTGCAAAGAAATGTGGAAATTTGTAAGGTAAGTTTATTGTGGATAGTGAGTAGTATTTTAAAATCTTTCCCCTTGAGAGAAATTCTTTTCAGGAGGTTGTGCTTTTGGAACTCTAGCAAGTGCCATCTTCAGAGCTATCTTACAGCATGATCAGAGTGAGTGCCATGTTGACAGGGGCGGCGAAGGGTATTTTGATAGTGGAGCATAAAATTGTGAATAATTGTTATGCGGCACGACAGCGCGGGCCGTCACGCTTGCACGGCGCAAGGGGGTGTCTGATGTGCCCCCTCGATCAGCACATACATGTATTGTATGAAGCCATTTGCTACACCATTTTCACCCTTTTTTGGATTATTCATTTTCCAAGGTCCGCATATTTTTACAGAATTCATTCATGGGCCCGACTTTCGGCCCGCTGGTTTTTTTTTTTTCAATTACTTATGGGCTATTTCATTATAAATGACAACATTGAGTCCCAAAAGGGGTCAAAATTCAAACTCATTTATTTCATGCAAATTCATTATCATTTCAAAGTTCAGATGGTGTGTCAATAACCCGGGGGTGCCACTCATATACCATTGCATGTTGTCATCACTGACCAGACACTTTTATTTTTCACCCAAAACACTGACATGCCCAAGGGCTGAAAGGTAACCCTTACCACTGACAAGATATGAAAAAAGGATACCCAAATCACTGACCACAGCCATGGTGCAAACAAAGGTACCCATATCACTGACCTTACATGTCCCAATGACCCTTTTCACTGACGAAGGTAGAAAGCAATATTTACCTAGTGTATTTCCAATCCCTTTACATACAATTTCTGTTATAATATGAAATAGCCTGGAATATCATCCTTAACACAAACATACTGCAGTTACTGTCCGTTTTCCTATACACAATACACAGTGCTCTTTCCCATTGACGCGTGACCTTTACCAATAGCCCTACGTTAACAGTATGGGGATATGACTAGTTAACGTCGCTGTGTGAAAAATAACCGGCCAATATTAAAAGTACTCTTCTAAAGTTCTAGAAAATATAGTTTTTAACATGTCCTAAATTTTTAGCTAATTTAGATGTTTGGAAATATTCGTACTTTGGTGTTTTAGTTAATGTTATAGGTAATAGTACATTGCCTAGTTAACGTCGCTGTGTGAAAAATAACCGGCCAATATTAAAAGTACTCTTCTAAAATTCTAGACAATATAGTTTTGTAACATGTCCTAAATTTTTAGCTAATTTAGGTGTTTGGAGAGGGTCGTACTTTTTGTTTTAGGAAGGACATGTAAACGACAGATAACACCAAAAATATGAAGAAATTATTTCCAAACCGTGTTAAGTCAAAAATCATTATGTTGCTCATTTTCAAGAATGCTGGTTTACAAAAAAGCACGCCATTGTCTGATTTAAGTGAACAAAGCCACACATAACATTGTTTCCTTTCGTTTCCTTTATAATCGGTTACCCAACTGAAGCTATGAATACCAGCTTTATTGCGATATCGCACATGAAAACAGTCACTTGTGCACAACCAGAGAAGATCCGATTTAATCAGTTGAGCTGTTTCAATGAGTGTTATCTTGGTTTAATAGCTTTTAATGGGGTTAAGTCCTGCAAAGGTCGAGATGAATTCTACTGTAGACATGACTGCATCATGAGTAACTTCGGTTTTGCGCGGGTGACAAACAGCGATGGCAAATGTCACTTCACGATTTCCAAAAGGCATGGTTCCTGTCATATCTGGTTCAGCAGTCAAACGTATGTCGTAATCCATTCCGATTACACAGTATCTGTACCTTGTACAAAATTCGTAGTCTCTACGCCCGTCTCTCGCAGCCCGCTTCGGCAGCATGCACAAACATCACGAGTTTTAATCATGGTACAAGACCGGGCACAAGACTAATATATTACACTTACAGACCGAAGTAAGAAGTTGTTTACAATCAGGAACGAAAACAGCGGCTGACGTCAAATGCTGGCCTTTGATCTTTTCATGAACCCAAAACGCCGACATATCTATTGTAAAAAAGGTACCTTTTTTCCAGAAAACACCAAAATTGAGACCCTTTTCGCGTCCCGCGCGGGACGTGGCCTATGCTTAAAAAGATACCCTTTTACCGCGAAATTTTGGTCGGTGATGACTTCATTGACGGTTCAACTGGCACCCCCGGGGTCAATAATTCTCAAAATATTAGAGCGTCAAACCCTCAGGAACCATTAAAAAAATTAAATTGAATTTTTGCTGTGTAAAACATAGCTGCCGTCTGGAGGGACATTTTTTAAACAATTTAATACACAACTTTGAAAGAGTATATGTAACCAACATTGGGTTCATACTTATTCATATTTAGTCTGTAATAATTGTTGTATGTTCCTTTACACTTCAGTGTCTTAAATATGCCAGTTTCAATATAAAACAATTAGTAAATTGATACTAATCCAGATAAATGGTGCAAAATTACTACATATTTTAAGGATAAACTTTATCTTCACATGAAAATTCATGAAATAGTCATTTTGTCCTGCCCAATAGCTACACTGATGCATAAGTGAGTATTCTGCGTCAATCTGTTGTACTAGTCATGGAAAACCTAAAATAAAAGACCCTCCTGTGTCATTTGTTCTGGATAGGACACATTTTTTAACACATAATAAAGCATACTTTAACTTTAGAAATAGCTGCATCAATATTATTGCATCAATATTATTGCATAAAAGATCCCCAGCATTTAAAATCCACTACAAACAGGGTTAATATTCTGGTTAAATTAGGAATATTGCAATTTTTTTTTTTTTTTATTTCAATGCAGAATAATATCATATGTGTTCTCAACAACTGGACAATAATTTGAACACTAAAGTGGTTTGTAAGCATAATTTGCAATAAAATGCAAAAATTTCTTGTGGGTTTGGCTCTTTGAAATTTTTATTTTTTAGTTTGTTTACCAATTCATGGAAATGACATAATTGTGCTGGAGAGGACATTTGTTAAATTGCAAACAGAATCGTGGATACAGGCTTGCAAAAATGCAACAAATACCAAATCATGTGCCACCTTGGTAGAAGGAAGACCACTCTTCCTCTACAAATTTCACATTCTATGATATAATCCTTCTTATTTCAACAATTAGTAATTAACTTCAGTTCTGGAGAGGACAAATTTTTAACGCGGAACTGTGGTATCAAGAACAAGTGGTCTACTGTATGTAAAATAAATGAATTCCTCAATCAGTGCCCTGTCCCATCAATTGGTAATATAACACAGATTATACAGGTAGGGTAAGGGTTTATATTTCCTCTTTAATGTTAACAAAAATGGAGGCATGAATTGGAGAGGACACTCATTTTTTTATTTAACATAAAATGCCAATTTTGCAAGAATCTCTGAATTTTAACATTTTTGCACCAATTTTCACCATTCAACTTGCATGATGTTCCACACATATCATATTTTCATTGCAACAAGCACATTGCCATAGAATGTACCTAATTTTTCAAAGAATTAATTCAGAATACATGGGCAAAATGAAATGGGACTCCAAAATTGGGTTAAAAATGTACCTTTTGGCAATTTTTTATACAAAAAATAGACAGAATTCTGTAAAAATGCTCATGTAGCTTGTAGTTTGTGGCATACTTAGAATTAAGTTAATAACACTGCATTATCACCCTAATTATATCAACCAGATATGATAAAAGCCATTTTTGTGAACGTGTCATTTATAATGAAATAGCCCTTATGTTCAATTTTACCTAAAGTTCTTACTTTTTTCTCATGCTTTCCCAGTCCAATTTCACCTTTTCTTGAAATAAAATTTCTTTCTTTTGACCATGTTTACCCGTTTGTATTGTCATGCGTACACAAATGCTCGGGCATTACAATTATCAGAGCGTATTTGCAAAGTCCCAGTTAATTAATATGCATTTGAAGATTAAGTCGCAACCAGCAGTGGCGTAGTAGATTCTTTTTTGACATGGGGGGGATAGGATTGGAAAAAAATTCTTGAAGTATAAAATCCAACACCTGCTGGCAACAAAATAAGTTTATGGTACAAATGTTCGCGAAGCAAACAACAAATTTTGCGATAGTCAGGATATTGAATCTAAACTGGTGAAATATGGTGTTAAAGTAAAATAAAGTCGCACGAAACATGCAAAAATTGGCAGGAGAGGCCATGTGACTTTCATGTGGGAAAATTTGCCAAAAAATGGGCCCAAAATACAAAAACCAACAACTTTAAAACCGCGTCGGTCAGCATTTCACAGGGCACACCGACATCGCCTGGCTAATAATTATTTGGTGCAGCAGAGACATTAAAATGAATACACGGGATCGATACATGTGAATTGCTATGCACGATTTTGATATCAGACGAAAATCTTCGGATACTGGGTTAGAAAATGATGAATATCTCCCGTAAATGAATTTTTCTCAAGAAACCAGATGTGGTCTCATACACTTGAAAATACGTGTTGAACAGATATGATAGTCGTTAGCGTGCGCTTTGAAAATTGGCCGTGCGCTTTGAACTCAAAATTTTACCAAAACTCTTAATTTTATATTGCGTTGGTCCTGTATGGACTACAGCGCGCAGCAGGCTATAGCGGCACTCACTCAAGTGGAGACCATAACCATTGACCGCAATGTCGTATACAAGCTTGCTCACACAGCGAAAATCAATTACCCGTCTTGTCAGTAGCCTTAGGCTTAGTCAGGTCACTTCGCTAATTATGCATCTCATAAGGTCCGAATAAAATGGGCATGGGTGGCTGTGGATTCAACCTACCATGGCGATTTCTACCATGAAGATATCGGGGCGATGTCACTGTGCAGGGGGGGAAAGATGTCTGAAGGGGGAGCTTCCCCCTTCTCGCTAAGTTTGTTCGGCTTATAAGGCAGAAATTATTCGGCTTTTGTTACATTACACAATGCACAACTTTAGATAAAATAATAGTTTCTCGATAATAAGAGTATGACGGTTCTGCGTGCACTGCGTAATGCGATAGCGCGATCAATTGTGCACACACAAGAAATGCAGCGCTACCCAAAGCGTGTGTAGTAGACGTTGTATGCCGACGCAATTGTCATTGCGTGCCTATTGAGCTCTCATGATCGAGAAACTATTATTTTAGCTATAGCGCAAGCCGTAAGCACTGCGCAGCAGCAGCGTGCACGCCCTACTACCATGACTACAATTAAAGACAATACACAATATTTTTCCGCATAAACCAGACATTGTTCGGGGAACAAACTTTAAGTTTAACCATGGCCAGGGCCTGCCCTGGGCAAGCGCATGAAGGGAGAGGAATAGCTCCTTTTCTTCTTCTTCCCCCTCTTCTCTTTCTCTCTTCCCTTCCTTCCCTTTTCTCTCTCTCCTCTTCTCTTTCTCCTTTCTTTTACATCTTTTTTTTTTGCAAATGATAGTTCCATGGTTCCCTGCCTCTCTGAAGATGGCAGTTTCTGATAGCTCAGCCCTCTGATTAAAGCTTCCCTAGGAAAAATTAAAATCCTACTCCACTGGGCACTGACTCATGCTTTCCGACCTACATGTAGTAAATTTCACATGTTCATTTCATTGAAATTTAAGTCAACTGATGCAAAATGTAGTCAATGCAAAAAAACACCAATTAAAACACTCGGAATATCGATTTATTCATTCACTTACCTTGCAAAACTTGACGTGAACTCATTTCGCTTGGTTCAGAAGTTTGTAGTTTTATATTTACTTTTAAAATCGGAAGAATAGATACAATTTTAGGACTGAGAAAATACACTCTACTTCGTGAGTAAATTCGCGTTGCTATTGTGTTGCTATGCGAAATTTGACCTGAACCGGAAGAGGTGAGATGGATTTCTTCTTGAATTTACTGACATTCCCGGTTTTATCCACGAAAAGCCTTAATTGTGTATAAAAAAACCTTAAGTTAAAAATGAAAACCTATTTATATTAATGGTAAAACCATACATTATCCTACAATCATGACAATTTGGAAAAAATTCAGGAATATCCAAGGTCAAAGGTCATAGTGTCATATGCCCGTTTTGTAAACAAGATCGGCAAAAAACACGTGAAATTATGGCAGGTTTTCGGTCGGGTTTTCGTTTAGTAAATGCATTTCTAACACCTGGTGTTGGTGCTCGAACTTTGCAATATCAATCGGTATGTATTCATGACTATGCCTGTTTTGTTACTGTGTTTGATCAGTGCAGATCAATGTAACAAAATGTTTAGTTAAGCTTACCTATGACCTATCATAGGTATCCCAGGCAAACCTTAGTTAACACATTTGCTAGTCAGCCAAATTCGCCGAAAATGTCAATGCATATTTACATAGAAATTTAAAACAACTGGCCGAAGAAGGAAACCTACATAAATATGTTTTCTATACTTCACTTGACCCAAATATATGATTTTTTATGGTGATAAGACAATCGCACATGGAATTTTAGAGGGATTTTGATAGCAGTTCCATTAAAAAAGCTGCTATCATAATGAGACTAAGATCTAGAAACACCCCGAAATGCCGTTTTGGGGAATTTTGCTAGCTGAATCTTTTTGATGAAAGTCAATCTTTGACAAGATGTAACTTTGCTACGGAAAGTGCTATGAAAAAAGCGGTTCAGTTTTTGTAATTGTACATTTGACCTGAAAGCCCCCTACTTTTAACATGGTCGAGGCACATCCCTGCCATTTCGGATAGGGAGTGCCTCCCCCGGGCTTTGTTTACTCAAGGGCTTTAATTTGATATATAAAATGGTGCAGTTTGATGGCAAATTTGAATTCACCTTGCATACCTATATGCTATCCAACAATGGCAATATCCATGACATCAGTTCTGTACTATCATGACTATATACAATTCAGCAAATTACTTCAGCGGTGTCCGTCTGCTCTGTCTGATCATTGCGTAAAAAGAACTAGCTCACTCATGATCATCATGCGTTGTTGCGCAGTTTGACTAGCAAATGACATGAATGAGGTGCCGAACTGCTGATGCGGGCGATGGCGATGATGTGATGATCATGATGTGACCGCTGAAGTACTGTGCTGAAAACTATAAGTACTACAGTGGAAACTCATTAACACGAAGTTATGCGGAATTCAAATTTTACTTCTCGTTATCAGGAGTTCATGTTTATCCAGTTCTAATAACATGTGAAATGTATGCTTGGGAATGTAAAACATACTTCTTGTTATCAGGAACTTCATGTTAAGAGGGTTCGTGTTAACGAGTTGCCACTGTACTAAATGCTGTTACTTTCCTATTCGCATGTTCGACGAGGATGATATTTTTGACATCATCATCGTCTGTTTACAAACAGAGAGGTAGACAAAAGACCTACTATCTACTACTTTAATTCCCATGACCTTACCGTACAAGGAATTGTTGAAGGAATATTAATTACACCCTCAACCAAGTGTCACAAACCCCTCACGGAAGTACCCTGCGCCTCCTCGAGCCACTTCCAGTCCTGCCGGGACTCGAACCCACGATCTCGGGTTTAAGAGGTGAGCGCGCTAGCGTATAGACCAAAAGAGGACTTCCCCAACAGGTCTATAACACTAATGCACTTATACCTCTGTGACATGCTCCCCCTCCTCGTACATGTAAGGTGCATCCTCGCGCCTTACTTTCCTCTATTTAAACTGGTCGTCCTTGATACAAGGAATACTCGGCCAGACTTTAAGAGGTTTAAGAGGCGAGCGCTCTAGCGTATAGACTATAACGTCAGGTCTATAATTCAAAAATCTACATGTATGACCTTAGATATTTTCAAAAATAATGCTAAAAGTGAATATTCTTAACTTTTGTTTTTAAAATCTATCAATTTTATGATGATGTAAATCATAATTTATTTGTACTTTGTTTTATAATATATTTTGTATGTTGTGTTATGTCCACTGCCCCAAGAAAGAACAACTTTGTTGATTTGGGCCTCCATGGTGAAATAAAGCTTACTATCCTATCCTAGCATTGTGTCACCCAGCTTCAGGAGCACCGCTGCTCGCCCTTTTTTCTCCAGCTCAATACATAGGAATTTCAGTGAGTAATTATCACATTACACTGCAAACAACACACAGCATCTTGGAAAAATTGTCCTTTTAATCTTCCAGCTTGTAATCCTGCCAGTCTCTGCATCATTCAATAATAACGACCCTATTTGTGACTATTTTTGCATTTTTCTCAAAAACTAATAAAACTCTGGTAACAAAAGTTATGTATATTATAGGGGCAAGGAATCCAATTACTGCACTGAAATTTCAGTGACTCAAGACAAGTAGTTATTGATTTATTAATCAAATATTGGTTTTCCCTCATTTTTGACTGTAACTCCACAACTGTTGTCTGTGCTGAAATAAAATTGTCAGTGCAGTAGTTGTAGTCCTTGCCCCTATAATATACACATCTTACCTGTCACCAATGCGCTTTTACTTTTGAGAAAAAATGCAAAAATAGGCACAAAATTGGCCAGAGGTGTAGTACCACCTTAAAGTCATGTAAATACCACTTTCTATATAACTTTACCTACCAATTTTATGCAAGTTGCTGATATATAATTTGCTCATTTTCTATGCATGTAGGTACGCTATCTAGAGACAGGACCCAAGGGCACTTATATTGCAAAGAAGATACCAGCTTATGTAACGCTACAGGCAGGGAAGACGTATGCATGGTGTTTGTGTGGTCTTAGCAAAAAACAGGTAAGAGCTGATTGTTTAGCATTAAAATAACAGTACAGAATGATTCATTTATCGTTGATTCATATATAAATTGTTGTGATTTTTTTTTATAACAGATGACTTCTAATTTAGAATCTGGTGGTATTATTACATGCACTAGCAAGATATAATTATGCTAGAAAGATTTTAACCCTTGATCTTAATACAAAAATATTACCTCCGTTATTTTCAGCTGTTACTACTACGTCACAGCCTTCTTCCATGGAATATGACCCAATCAAGATAAACATTTTTCTATATTGAGATCAAGAGTTAAAATCTTTACGGATTACCTGCCCAAATGAACTATCATAATGCATGGAGTACAAAAAGAATCAATACCAATGTAACAGGTCATTGGTATTGTACTCCATTACATGGATTTGCATGTCTTCTGGAGGACGATTTGAACAAACAATCTTTCGTGCAATCGCCTATAGTTCTTTCTTGTCATTTCTCACAGTGCCAATTCATAATAATCATGTTTATCTAATAGTCAATGATGTCCAGTGTATGCCATTGCTAAACATGCTCTCTTGAAGCTTGTTCTTATACAAGCTGTATCAAAATGATTGGTACCCATCATATTAGTATTAGGTGTTTATTGACAAGCCTGCTTCTTCAGTATGCAACATTGGATCCTCTTGAAATGCCCAGGATTTATAGTTTTATGAACGTACATACCGTAACATTAATCTATAAGGTAGCTACTATGTTTCATTTTGATGTGGCGGGCTTGTAGGTCCATAATCACTGGAAGCTGATGGGTATCAATCATTATGATACCGCCTGTACATAATTTATTGTATTGTGTCTCCTGTCGTAATTTGCATATTCCAACTTGTTATTTTGTGAGGTCAACAGCATAATCAAACATATTACAGCCATGAAAATTTAACTTTTATAGACCATGGCAAAATAGTATAATAAAATGTGAAAGTGCCACTAGTATAAAAAAACAAATCTTATCTTTGAAAGCTCATTTGAATATTATAAAGTTTATATGATTACAATTTTTCATATTGTTTTCTTTCTTCTTCTTTTTCAGCCTTTTTGTGATGGTGCCCATAAAACTACAGAATTTAAACCAGTGAGGTTCAAGCTGGATGAAACCAAGAAAGCATTTCTATGCCAATGCAAACAAACCAGCAATAGGCCTTATTGTGACATGACACATGTATCAGTCATGATGAATTCATTCAAGAATAAAATAATTGGTAACAAAAAATAATAATAAATCAAGAAATCCATATTCATTTGTACTTTGTAATTGTTCTCTAGTTTGATCAGCTCGTAATCGATGGGCCTTGTGAAATCGTGGATTTATATATTTTATTTCGAGAATTGTCTTGTGACATCTAGCAAGAAGCATCACAAATTATTAGTTAAAGTCCTATACTTTTGTCTACTTTCTTAAACAGACAGGTCAACTTTTCGGCAGAGTAATAAAAGCCTAACAATTCCCGCCCATTACGAACTGACCAAACTATACATGTAGAACTTACTACACAGGGGTGTATATGATAACATTTTGACTAGTAAGCCAGATGGGCATGCAGGTTACCATTGTAAAGGCTCAAGAAGAGCTATCCAGCATAATATTAGACTAAATTGGGCTTGTAATTTTGCAGTTTTACCTTGGTTGGCCTGATAGCAAAGTTATCAAGCCACTGTCTGTCAGAAGTGTTTTTACACCCCTGATAGTACATGTACTTATACAGGTATCTTATTGTTATACGCACAAAAAAATATAATGGATGCTAAGATTATATAAATGAGATCTACTGGATTTCCTTGAATAAATGCCCCGGGCGTTGCATTTTCCAAGCGGGGGGTTTATTAGAGGTCATTTTTAGCACAACGATTCCCGTTAAAATCATTAGGTAAGCTTAAAAGTCACGCTAAAATGACGAATTATTATGAACTAGAAACACTGACTTTTGGTTCACTTCCGGATTTCCGATGCAGATTTTCGACAATTATTGCTGCTATTATCGACCATGTGAGCAACTTGGTAAACTTACTACACAAGATAGCATGGAAATATCGGCATTTTTGAAACATCTTGGTTGGAAAAAGTGGTGGAGGCGTTTATTTGAGGGGGGCGACTATTCGAGGAAATACGGTATGAAAAGAAACTTATAGTTCATATGATTTCTTGTTTTACTTTGGGGCTATATATCCATTTGGTGGTGTGGTCTGAGGACAATTTTAGTGTTAGTATTAAAATTAGTTTGATCTGATGATGTTTTTGTTTTTCTGAAAAACACTTTTTGATAGGCCTCTTCATTCTTATAAGATCAACTCACCTAAAAGTAAGGGAACAAACCACAAAGAGTGTTAAAGTGTAAAAATGTAGTTTTCAGTTGTAATGAGGAACACCTGTTTTAATCAACATAGTTCCAATGTATCCAATTCACTCTTTGCACAGATCCTTCATCTTACTACCAAAACGAGGTTTTCCCTGGAAACGCAAGTGGAATTTCTTTTTTGTGGTTTTCTAAACTACGCACCTGAGTTTTGCAAAGCATATGTGACAATTTAAGCATATGTATGAAAATGTACTTTGGGGTAGAACCTCATTTTGAGGCGACTGTGCAAAGGGTGAATACAAATGCAGTATGTTTTCATAAGAGTGTAAACTTATTAACTTAATACCTCAAATATTTGATTCAGGTGCAACATATACTTCCATCTTCATACAAATGTACATTCAATCCCATGTATAAGATAGTGAGAGCCCATCAGAACAAGTGTTAGAAAAATGCCAGTGTAACGGGATCCGATACCCCTGGGTACGTTATAATAAATCACGCCCTCTTTGGGTCCTTTGAGTCTCCATCATGGCAGAATAGCAACTAAACCACGTCGTCTTTGCCTCCTGATTTATTGTAGTTTTATGAAGCGTTACATCACGCAACATGGTGTCAGAGTGGTCTTCTGACATTGTGGAGGACTCCGCCCGTACAGAAAGCGAGTCCAGTCGCCGTGGGCGTCGTCAAGACTATGAAAATGCAAGATTTCATCTGGTCATCGAGGCGTAAAAATATAAGCTTTCTGAACGAACTTCGTCAGTTTCCGTGAGAAGCCGATTGGCCGAAAGTTGAGGTGACGAGCTGTCGTACCTAATTGCCTACGGCTGTATTTTAGAGAACTGATGGAACTGCGTGTCGGCGAATGCATGAATGTGAATCTGGTCCAAATTTTAAGAATGTCTACTGTATAATCGTCCTTGAGTGTGGACACCAGCTTGGAAGAACTGACGTTTGTAAATCGTGGTGTATCATAGACTGTTTGCTGAGCTAAATGTAAGCAAGATTGCAAGCATAATAAATTAAATAAAGCAAGTGACAGTGAGCTGTACAGACTTTAACTTTTGTTGATGATGAGTCAATCTTCAACCGCCTTGAGTTGAACTGTAACCTGTATGTATATAGTTATCCAAGACCCTTAAAACCGTGAGGAAGCTATACTATTGTGGTTAAATTTTGCAATCCAAGACCCTTAAAACCGTGAGGATGCAAATGGACTTAGTTGGTCATCAAGATGCTCCAAGAGATGAGATGCACCTGGACTCAAGAAATATCAACAGAAGCCCAGCAACACAGTGGATGTTGTTAAGCGGTGAAAGGATCTGCTTTTAAAATGGGACTTGACTTGCTGGTCATTGCTGCCTTCTTCAAGCATGGAAAATACATCATTACATGGACAGATTACATTTATATTGTGAACATTTCAAAAATCAAAATTGAAGATCAAAAGTTTGTTGCTAAAACAATGACAGATAGAGCAACTTTAAGTTTAAAATAACATGTGTGACATAATCTAATAACAAATCATTCAATGATTGAACTTCATCAACGCTTTTAATGGACAATTTGAACAATGAGACTTCAGCAACGATGAACAAACTTTCTGAGAATTACACAGCATACCAAACTTTGTCGCCAATCATCTGTTTAAAAAAGAGACAATAATTTTTCAAGTATGAACTGGTACCATCAGAACAGAGCTTTTGGCATCTATATAATAATACGCATCGTCTATCTGTCTATCTGTCTGTGTGTCTGTCCGCCTATTTTCTCGGAGACTAGGGGTCGCACGTTCCTCAAACTTGGTGGGTGGGTGCATGTTGACCCCACACAGATCAAGTTTGTATTGGTTAGTGGGTCAAGGTCACCCGAGGTCATCCAGGGGTCAAATTAGTAAAACTGTTTTCTCTCAGAGACTGGGGGTCGCATACGTTCCTCAAACTTGACGGGTGGGTGCGTCTTGACCGGGACAGAACAAGTTTGTATTGGTTAGTGGGTCAAGGTCACCAGAGGTCATCTAGGGGTCAAATTAGTAAAACTGTCATATGGGGATGCAACTTGGTGGGTAGGTGCATCTTGACCTAAGACGGAACAAGTTTGTATTGGTTAGTGGGTCAAGGTCACCCAGGGGTCATCTGAGGTCAAATTAGTAACAACTGATTTCCGCTTATTTTCTCGGCGACTAGGGGTCGCACGTTCCTCAAACTTGGTGGGTGGGTGCATCTGGACCTCAGACGGAACAAGTTTGTTTCGGTAAGTGGGCCAAGATCACCCGAGGTCATCCAGGGTCATCTGAGGTCAAATTAGTAAAACTGTCGTATGGGCATGAAACTTGGTGGGTACAGTCAACTTTTAGAGTCAAATTTTTGGACGGTCATTTTGGGGTCATCCAGGGGTCATCTGAGGTCAAAATAGTAAAAAATGTCGTATGGGCATGAAACTTGGTGGGTACAGTCAACTTTTTAGAGTCGAATTTTTTGACGGTCATTTTGGGGTCATCCAAGGTCAAATTACTAAAAACTGTTGTATGGGCATGAAACGTGGTGGGTACAGTCAACATTTAGAGCCAAATTTTGGAAGGTCACTTCGAGGTCACAAGGGGTCATCTGAGGTCAAATTAGTAAAAACTGTCCTATGGGAATAAAACTTGGTGGGTACAGTCACCATCAGCCAGGTAATCGCAACAGCCGAGAACCGCCAAATACGGGTAACCGCCTAGTATTGTTTATTTGTCATAGTCATTGTTTTCATTGAAGGAAAATATCCAAAATTGTAATCCTTGTTCTGGAGATACCGTGCTTGTGTTACTTATAATGACTTTAACAAAAATCGCAGGTATTAATGAGCAGTTTGATTTAATCACAACCACATGGACAGTCAAATTGACAATATGGACACTTAAAGAGATTTAGTGAAAAAATTCTTTGAGCATAGAATTTTTTTTATCATTTTTTCTAAAGGAAAGGAGATGTAACGGGATCCGATACCCCTGGGTACGTTATAATAAATCACGCCCTCTTTGGGTCCTTTGAGTCTCCATCATGGCAGAATAGCAACTAAACCACGTCGTCTTTGCCTCCTGATTTATTGTAGTTTTATGAAGCGTTACATCACGCAACAGCCAGGAGTGTATTAATTGTGTATAATAAACAATCTGCGTACTATGTTCAGTTCTTTCGGACATGCTCTATATCCTGCCATTAAGGATCAATTAATTTTCTTTGCCAGTTGATGCATTTATATTTGCTTATATTTTCCAACATTTGGAAACTGTTATTCGACAGTCTAGAGTCTTGTTCATAATGGTATGTGGTACATCATTGTGGTCCAAATCTAACACTATCGTTTTTGTCAAGAGGATGTGTCTTTGTTAAAGTGGACACAACAAAGTTTGTGATTTCTTTGGGCATTATGGCTTCCCTAGCATCTTCAATAAATTCAGCATGTGACTTATTGACACTAACAGGGCAGCTATGAGCTGGCCCGGGATAGATGAAAACTGGAGTTCAATAATAATAATAATAATAATACAAAGTACTTTATAGCGCATTACAACAGAAATGCTCTCAATGCGCTTTACAAACATCTTTAACATCTAAACAATACAACAATAGAATATACAGGTATCAAAGATACATGAAAGTGGTGAGGTATCTTCTTTGAAATGAGCTAATCTTTGACATTTGTATACTCTCAGCCTGTGTGTCTCCTGTTACATTTCAGAGTACTCCATCAATTATCTATTCAGAAACTATTAAATGTAGGGTTTACATATCTTAGAGTAGCTTCTATGCATAGCTGAGACAAAATATATTAAAGCCATAATGTATGATCTTATAATATGAAAGTAATTGTTTTCAAATCGGATGTTCTTTGGCATATTTGTAATCTTTACACAGTCATGTCCTAACTTACACCTAATGGAATCAGGCAAATTGTTGTGTTTGTGAGCATTTTGAGTAAAGAATAACAAAATAATTAAAATTTGGTGGAATTGTAAAAGAGCTGCATGCTTAAGACACTATATTGTTCTATATTTTGTACTTTGAAATATTGTATTCAAGAAACATATAACATATGTAAATGCATTTGTAACAGAAAAGCAATAAAAACTATTTCAACAGATTTTTGTGTTTTGTTTGAGTTCTTACAAGTGAAAGTAACAAGGCAAGCATGGTCAAGTTCATAGTATGCCATTTTCACAAGGAAGTTGTACAAAATGTACTTGATGCTGCACCCAGTCTATTTGTAGCCTATTGTGAATATGCAAGACATGTGTTAAAGTGGCCTTGATCTTACATCTAGAAGTGGTTTAGACCATATTTAAAGTGTTATATACTACGCCAAGAAAGCATCCTTACACTTGGAAAAATAATCACAATTTCAAAACTGAACCTGCACATTATGACACCACATTATGACAATCCAATGTGACCTCAAGAAGTAAAGTTACAAGCAATTGAATAGACGAAGGTCCAGTTTTAAAAGTGACAAATTGGCCTATACAAGGCGCAAAAAGATCCCAAACAAAGAGACTACACAGTTTCTTCAATGAACCCAAAAAGTGCAACAAAGAGACTACACAGTTTCTTCAATGAAGCCTTATTTAAAGCAGTATTTATTTCAGTTTTACTTCTCTGTACTTTTCATAACTTGCATTTTATTTGTCAGCTCTTTTGTTTCAGTTTTCTTTTGTTCCTTTTGTTTTAAATTAAAGGCACACACAAATTAGCCATTTACCACTCTCAAACCAGATGTCTAGTCCGTGGAATTTTGAATAGGCCAGTGTGTCACTTTTAAAACTGGACCTTCGTCTAATGAAATGCTTGTAACGTTGCTTCTTGAAGTCACATTGGATTCAATGGGGTGTCAAAATGTGCGGAATGAGATAGTGCATCTCTTAAAAAAACAAAGTTACCCCAATATGGTTCAGTTTTGAAATTGTGATTATTTTTCCAAGTGTAAGGATACTTTCTTGGAGCAGTATACATAGTATGCATTTCTACTTCCATGTTTACTTGTGTGCACCCACATTAGATTTGTGTCAAGTCCTCAAAGTATTACAATTACCAACCAATAATTACCATCTCATGATTGCTCCAGGGTGGTCTTTGCAGGGGGTTAGGGGTGTTACCCCCCCCCCCCCCATGAGTTGGTTTGCTAACTCAATCACCAAAAGAAAATTTCAACCTCCACAAAAGAAAATTTCAACCTTTTAACTGCCCAAATAGTGTAAAATTGAAAATTGGCCCAGTATACACAACATTTTACCTTTATTTTGGGCAAAAATGTGTGTAAAATTAAAAATTGACTTGGTAAATACAAAGTTCACCTTAATATTAGCCTGAAGTACAATTAAAAAAATATTCATGTTTCGTGTGCAATTATCACAGTACCACAGGACCAAATGATGCCCACTGGGAACAATTTTGTCTTTTCCATGAGCAAGTAAAATTCTTCGACCCCCCAAATGACTTTGTACAAAGAACACACTGAACACTATTGTCTGTTGTTTCCTGCAGAGAAGCAGTTACTTGTGGCAGCATAACTTCAATTTTCTTATTCACCACACTTACTGCTGTTAATTACCAAAATCTGCCTCATTTAGTGGTGCTGGATCACAAATAATTTTTCACCTTAAGGGCTGGGGTATGAGCGTTTGGACAGTATTTATTTTGGGACATTAGAGCACATCAGACATATCGAATTGCATTCTGAATCTGAAGAATGTCATTCTGATATCAAATAATTTTGAATTTTTGAAATTACAATTTAATACACATTTTATGGCAAATCATTAAAAATTGATATTTTTGATATTTAACAGTACTTGAAGTGAATTTTATAAATCTGATGATTTATACTTAAAGTGTATGTAGGTGGGTTGAAAAGCCCGACGATCAATTGAAAATTTTGACCTTTTCGTATTGAAGATATGGATTTTTTCCCAAAACACCAAAAAAAAAAAATTAGGTCTTTTGGGAAAAAATCCATATCTTCAATATGAAAGGTCAAAATTTTCAATTGACTTCGTCGCTTTTCCTCCTACATACACTTTAAAATATATCATTAGATTTATATAATTACTTTTGAGGACTGTTATATATCAAAATTGAAAAATATCAAATTTTCATAATTTGTCATAAAATTTGTATTATATTGTGATTTTCAAAAAATGCAAATTATTTGATATCAGAAAGACATGCTTAGTATTCAGAATACAATTCCATAGGTCTGAGGTGCTCTCAAGAACAAAAAAAAATACTGTCGAAACGCAATAAACGCTCATTTTAGATCCCTTAAGGGTAGAGCGAGGTATTGTTGGTGAAACAGCCTAAAATCGATTTTATTATCTAGATCAATATATTATTGAAAATTAACACCTTGATGTTTTTTGCAAAAGTTAGTTCTACAAATCGTATACTTTGCAAAATTGCTTAATTATTGTTGTTAATGAGTTATGTACGTTTTACAAAAGTGTTGTTGTTTCAGCCCTCAAGAACCGCAGCACCTATAAAAGTATATCTGTGATATTTTAATCTTCTACACGCTCGCTATGAATTGAGCAATGCAGTTTTTGCCAAAGCTTTAATAACCTTAAATAGTTGGCTTGTTGGTACCAAACTTCTAGTGGTAATTCCTTGGTTCTTAGACAATGTCAGGTTCTTTTCTATGCTGTCATATTTCAAGAAATGTGACTCATTTTGTTTGAGAAGTTGTGTAATTTTTTCAGTATAATGTATTTATAATGCTCTGTCTTGATTTGATTTCTTATATATGCAAGAACCATTTTAAGTTAGTACAGAAAATTCTTCCATTGATGGTGAAATGCTGGCAAACCTTGAGGCCAATATACCTGTGCTGGCACCCCACACCTGTCAAAATAAATAACAATGTTTGTACTCAATTCACTCATTTTGTCTCTGATTAATTTTATTATCATATCCAAAAATACATAAATTTTTTTGTGGTGAAACAAAATATTGGAAACAAGTATATTCATGTTTTGTTTTTAAGTAGACAAAGTAAAATGCATCTCCACACAACTACCAAAGGGAGACATGTGCTACATGTATCTGGCGTCTACAAACCGATCATCAGTCATGTGACCGCAGGTTACCCCGTGGGTCACATGACTAGGTGTTTACCGCTCTACCTCACTTTCTGATGAAATCCCATGGATGTGGGATGAAATATCAAGTAGGCCTATTAAAATCAAGTATTTGTTGAGAGAACATTTTAAAATCCCTGTTTATCATACTATAGTTAGTCTTTTCTCAAGTTGAGAGTAATGCCATTTTGGATTTCGCAGAGGTAGATTTGAATCGTGTGCGCCAACCTAAATCCCGCAGGGCGTATACACCTGAGTAGAATGGCTATTTGTCTACGCTGGTGACATAACTGCATTAATGCACTGATTTGAATCTGACACGTTGAAATCCAACATGGCATTACTCTCAATTTGAGATGAGACACAGTAACCAGTATTGAAGAAGTTGTAAGAATGATCAAACAGATATGAGTATAGCGTAGACTAATCAAAACAGAGTGCTTCACCAACTGCAAGTCCAGCATCACCTGTTCATGAGGGTCAATCATTCCATGAAGAGTGACAAATGAGTGCCCCCTTTGCTTCTGTATGGCATTATGTGACACTTGGTGTCTCTGCCAAATATGTGCCACTGGCCCCTGGCAAGGTCTATCCTTCATGTAAGTATACATAAAATTAGCTTATTTTCAAGATTTTGTGGGATTAGCTTTTCATAGGCTGTAAATTTATTCTGTGTCTTGAAACCTAGGCTGCCTCTCAGTATACTTGCATGAAGGTAATACCCTGGAAATGTTTATATTGTTTGTTTGTTTACCCAGGTTGGTCCGTGAGGAACACATGCTAATCCATGGAAAACCATGGACCGTTCCAAGCTCATACAAATGCACAAGCCTGGATAGCCAGTGTAGGCTAATATATGCATGCTGGCCTAGATAGCTTTGATAAACAAAGCAAGAAATGGAAGAAAATAGCTAGGAAAAAGAGAAAAGAGAGAAGGCCACTCCCAAACACAATTGTACAATTTTACTCTTAGCCCTTACTTCGTGAGAAAGGAAACTGGAATTCCAATTGAAACATATATACAGTAAGCCAAAGAATTAAGGTACCAGTTATGTTCACCCCCTGTATATCCTAGGCCCCAGGATTGTGCATAGGTAAACTGTGCACGTTAAGCCTGTGCAACAATACTCAAATTTGAAGGATGCATGTATATAGGAAGAAAAAGACTGTCAATAGCTGCATCTTTTAGCTTGAATTTAAGACCTCATTCGTTGAATTTGTTCAAGAAATAAAGACACAAAGATCCAAAAAGCCAAGGAAAAGTGACGTCAATGTGTTAAGGCAGCTGTTTTGCGTGTGCATCTATCTATAATTGCGTGTGTGCGTCACTGTGTGTGTATGCCAGCGCTTTGAGCGAACACTAACATTTATAGCTGCACCCAATCAAATATGCACTGAAGTCACTGCCACATCAGGGTGGAAAATTACAGGGTATTTCACAATTATTGCACCCAAATTTTATTTGTTGCAAATATCCAAATATTTTATGTTTATGGTCGTGTCATAAGGAGCAGACACTACCCTACCAGTGCAACATCTGTTTATGTCTACATCCAGTCGCTCTATTAACAAAATTACATATTAATTAGCAATTGCTAACAAACTAGCATAATCATTACAAGCAGTTTGACTGAACTCAACACAGATTATATTGGGCAATGATTTACAATCGCTGTTAAGATTTGCACAATCACTACCAGTGATTCATCACCAGCTATAGGCCAATATCTAATTCTCGATAACGAGAGTACACTGTTGAGTCAGCATACTTTTCGTGGAACAACATAATCACATGACCGAAGACCGTGATTGGTCGATTCTCAAATGATGTGCTCGAGCCGGTATTAAAGCATGTGGTCTTTCCGAAGTATGCTTGATCCAAATATGGTGCATACCCAAGTTGGTTCTCATGATTGAGAATTATATATTTTGCCTAATAGCTATAGCTATTCATATCTCAATTGTTGCAATTGCCAGCTACGCCAGTATTTGTTTCAGAGCAGTGGAGTTTGATTCAACACAGAGTTGTCATTTTGCTGTACAGAAGATGAGTTGTAAATTAGTTTACCCAACGAAGCCTCATAATTGGCATGTGAAAAGAGGAGGAATTTTAAAAAATGTATTTCAAAAGGTGTTTTTTTTTGGGGGGGGCAAGCCAAAATGGGGGAAGGGTGATTTTAGTAGCCCATAGAGAGTTTACCTTCTTCTACATAATAACTGCATGGCTACTAACCCCTATTTAGTGAAACATAATTTATATGTTGTATAATAAATAGTCTTTGTAAACAGGGTTTTGATAAAACAACAGCAGTTTAAAAATTTTAAACCGAAACTGTTGCAAGAAAATATTCATTTACCATACACATATTTTCGGTAACAACCTGTTACCATCATCAGGCCAGTGAGGCCACACTGACTGGCTGATTGTCTTCACCACACCTGGCTTCTGAAATAAATTTTCAGTGGATCTCAGCCCCTGTCACTTGATCAGGGTCTTGAACTCTTGGTCTTAAGACACACACAAATTTTGTTGTGGGAACAAGTTACTTTTTTTCAACTTGTTCAATATCAGAACAATGTTTTTCATAACAGCTTGTGTATGTAACCACATGTGGCTAACCTTTTTGCAGCCCTCTCTATGATGCTCAATTTTCTTACAAACAAATTCGAATAATGCATAATCAAATAAACAAAACATAAGGTAGTATTAACCACTGTATATATGCGACTTGCCAAACTTGATTAAATTAGCAATGTGCTCTTATTTAGAAATTGCTACAGTAAGAATTTCAAATAATTGGAACATGTTGTGCCATATTAGCATAGGCGTAAATCCTGGGGGGATAAATCCCCCCCCCCCCAAATTTTGCCGGGGGGATAGTCCATACAATCATCCTCCCCAATGTTGATGCCTGAATATGGGTTTCTGACCAAACTAACCTCATATGTGCCCATTTTAGCCCCAAAAGTGCTAATTTTTGTGCGCTTTGCGAAGCTTATGAACTTATTCTGTCTGCAAAAGGTGTCAAGAATTTTTCAACCCATCCCCCCCAATGTCAAAAAGAAATCTACGCCACTGCATTTTAGACATATGCATAATAATTGCATACATCCAGTACATGCCTGGTAACCTCATTGTAGGTGTGTTATCATGGTCGAGTCACAGTGTGTCCATTCAAATGAAATACTTACTACAGAATTCATCTGTTATACTGAAAACTGCTCTCTTATCAAGAATGATATACCTTTCACGCAGCCAGACAATATTATCATATCCCTACAATGACCACATTGTAGCCGAGTCAATAGCCAGATTAATGTCAGGTAACCAAAGTTACTTCAGAGGCTGTGTCATCTCCATGACAACTCATAAATGCAGTTTTATCAGGCACATGCATGATTCTTTCAAAGAAATTCCTTAACAATCTGTATGCACGAACTTTCCTGGGTAAATACAACCATTGGGCGTTGTCATAGATCACCTATCCATCCATCACGTTGGGCAGTTGAGTTTGTTTCAGGAATGGGTAAAATTGATGAAGTTGACAGATTTATATTTGTGACACGATCTGGTCCATGGGGGCCAAAGGAGACATTTTCGAAAATTGAGTTACTGTAATTATTACATTATACACACAATAGGCTATCATTTACTGAAAACACCAATGGTCTAGCATACTTGGTTCTAAAGTTATGAAGTTTTTGATACCTATTTTTGTTTTTTACTCCATATTTTTACCTTTATCTCAGTTTCAAATTTGCCACCTTTGGCCCCCATGGACCAGATCGTGTCACATTTATAGAAGTTGTGATGCAACAGAGTTACAATATGTACAATTCCTAAATAAAGGCCATTGCAATGATTTGAACTCACTGAACCACTTGAAGTCTGCACAATGTTTGTAAGGTTAAATTTGGATAGGCATTTCTTCCAAATAACAGGCAATCCCCAATGTCTAGGCTAAGACACTGCCCTGGGGTGATATTATTTGGTCAGTGACAGGTCTCCACCGCTTCCAAGCGACTCTTCTTCACTTGATGAATATTTTCAACAATGGATTGGATGTTGCGAGTTCTTCTTTCAGTTTATACTACCCCCGCTTGGATGCAATTCCGAAGCAAAACAACTTGGTGGCTGTTTGTCTTTCACTTGCGGAATTTCTTGAAGAGTGGATGAGAGAATTTCTTATCTTTGGAAGATGACCCTTCTGATCGATACTGCATGTAGATCTGGTCATCGGCGCCAGACATAGAACTCATTGTTCCTGCACGACGCACAACCTGGAGGGAAAAAAAGTTCAATAAAAAGGTCATCAAATTAACAATTTTAAATTCTGACAAAAATATGGTTGAATGTATATCCCGGGAAGTATATAGCCTACATAGAGCTTGTGACCATGCAATTTCAAACATAATAATAATAATAATAATAATAGCTTTATTTATACACGGTAAAACATGTTCAATACAGTTTTGTTCTTCCACATGTCCGTGTGGATATTAAAAATGTTACTAACAAACACAAGTTAATTTAAAATATAATACATTAGTGTACATAGACTAAAAACTAAAATTAATACGATATTTTACTAAAAGACAAAATATATATAATAAATAAAATAGTAACCCTGCATTCTTCCTCATACAGTCACACTCTCACACGCACTCCTCTCTCACCCTCTCAACACACAACCTCCATACATCTTTCACAATAAAACGTTATTATATGATTTATGTACAAGTTATATTTAAATTATTAAAACACATCATCAAGACCACTATTGCACAAAAACATACAAAATGATAAATTATTCACAAATATTAGGAAATAAATTATTAAAACACATCATGATAATTGGCAGGCCCACTATTGCACAAATACAGAAATTTCATATTGATATAAAATACTATTAAAGTAGCACCTACTTTCATCTTCATAAAATCACACATATTCCCACCATGAAACAACATACACTCCACTCACCCCTCACTTACATACACGCATCCCCAACTCACCAAGCATATAGTTAAACCCTTTCATCCCCTCAACACGAATCATCCATACCCAAGATCCATACATCATATACGATTTATATACAAATTAAATTTAACTTATTAAAACACATCATCAAGATCACTATTACATAAATAATACAGATATTGAACAATATAAAATATACAAAATGATAAATTATTCACAAATATTAAGAAATAAGTTGTTTAAAATGTTTTACATTGCACATGCTTCTAGCATTGTCATCTATCGAGCTCCACAGTTGAGCACCTCTATAACTAAAACTACGCTTCTTATATTCAGTATTTGGCTTATCCATGATGAAAACATCTTTATTTCTGGTGTTATAACAAGTTTCTTTTTTAACAAATCTATTGTACAGATATTTTGTGCATACAGTACAAAGAGCTCCCTCAAGATATAAAGGAACTCTGCTTTTAAACTAAATATACACCAGGGGTAGAAAAGGGGACCTCAATTCTGCCAAAGAGCTCCCTCAGGATATAAAGGAACTCAGCAGTTTACTAACCCTTTTTTACTTCACTTGCAGCATAGACCCAACGAAACATATATGCTTGCAGCAACCAAATTGTTCAAACTCCAAAAGGAAGATTATTTCATGATAAATAATTCCAAACAAATTACCAATAAAATTGAAATCAACACAATATTATTTTGTTCACCTAACAATGTAATTATATTCTCCCATTACTTCACCCCATATTTGGGTGGTTGGGTGGGACAAAAACCATCCTTCTGGTGTGACAGACAAAAACCAACTGATACCAAATACAAGCAAAGAGAGCATAGCCAATGAAGATGCTGGAAAGCTGATAAAAAAAACTGTATCTAAGCAACCAGCACCCAATAAGAATTATGAATGACAAGGAACTTTGCCAGGAAGATTTGGCTGCTCTTAAGGACCCTTAAAGATGCATCCATGGCTAACCAAACCCTTGACCAAACAAGTCATTATCTATTAAGCAATTGAAGTTTTTAAAAGATTCATACATTCACTTTTTCAAACCTTATTTGTAAAATATCCTCATTGGAGGAGCTACCAGATTTTTCAAAGGAAAGAAGAAAGGAGTACAGCTTACTGCATGTTTAAATTCTCATTAATACTGACAGTCAAACAAGTGCTATTAATACTTGCTGTTACAGCTGCTGTTGCTGATTAGCTATTACAGAGCAGATTACCTGTATGTGATGATAACTTCACCATCGACTCTCTTCTGCAGCATCACTGGCAGCTTATATTTAGAGAATAAAGGTATTGTTTTTAGCCGCTGGAGTGCATCTACCGTCTCATATAAAAGGGGCGACATCATTATTTTAAGTAAAACAATGAGGCGAAGCCGAGTTGTTTTACGTCAAAAATAATGACGTCGCCCGTGTTATATGAGACGATAGATGCACGGCAGCAGCTAAAAACAATACCTTTATTCTCATTCTTAAGGGCTGGGGTATGAGCGTTTGGACAGTATTTATTGTGGGACATTAGAGCACATCAGACATATCGAATTGCATTCTGAATACGAAGAATGTCCTTCTGATATCAAATAATTTTGATTTTTGAAATTAGCAATGTAATACACATTTTATGGGAAATCATTACAAATTGATATTTTTGATATTTAACAGTACTTGAAGTAAACTTTATAAATCTGATGATTTATACTTAAAGTGTATGTAGGTGGGATAAAAAAGCCGACGATCAATTGAAAATTTTGACCTTTCAGTATTGAAGATATGGATTTTTTTCCCAAAACACCAAAAAAATAGGTCTTTTTGGGAAAAAATCCATATCTTCAATATAAAAGGTCAAAATTTTCAATTGATCGTCGGCTTTTCCTCCCAGCTACATACACTTTAAGAATATATCATTAGATTTATAAAATTTATTTCGAGGACTGTTATATATCAAAATTTGAAAAATATCAAATTTGAATAATTTGTCATAAAATTTGTATTATATCGTGAATTTCAAAAATGAAAATTATTTGATATCAGAAAGACATGCTTCAGTATTCAGAATGCAATTCGATCGCCTGAGGTGCTCTCATGTCCCACAAAAATACTGTCGAAAACGCCATAAACGCTCATTCTAGATCCCTTAAACATTTCGATGAAAATAAATATATTAATCATAAGTATACCAAATTGCAATCAAATTAAATCCTACATTTTACAAGGAATTACCTAGGGCTTAGAATCGATCAGTCCTGTTGTTGCTATGCACATTCCGATTGGTTCAAATAGCGCGTACAAGTATCGCGTCGAACGCACACGTTAAGGTGTGTGATATCGTGTCATATCACACGGGTAAGAACCAATAAGATTGCAAGAACATTCTCAAGTGTTTAAGAATTCTTGTTTTTGTAACAGTGCTGTTGCTGATTAGCTAATCTTACTTGTGATGATGAAGATATAGCTGACTTCACCAATAACTTTGTTTTCTACAGCAACATCAGCACAGGCAGCTAAATACTTGCTGTAAACAGTTGCTGATTAGCTAATACACATAGTATCTTACTTGTGATAATGAGGGTCTAAAGTTGACTTCACCAACAACTTTCTCTTCTATAGTATCATCAGCACCAGCAGCTAATACTTGCTGTAAACAGTTGCTGATTAGCTAATACATAACATCTTACCTGTGATGATGAAGGTCTAAAGCTGACTTCACCAGCGACTCTCTCTTCTTCAGCATCAGCATCACTGGCTGCTAATACTTGCTGTAACAATTGCTGTTGTTCATGTTTTGTGGAATACTTCAGGTTCTCCTGTAAAAGAGAAGGTTAATATTGTTGTTAAGTATTAAATGTTAAAGAATGCAAATAACTGAATCCAAATTTTATAGGTGAAATGACCTTTGTCATCATATTTTGTTTATTTCAACCAAGAAATAGACATGTGTCACAGTCCGATTTGTAAGCGCTCTACCTTATATAAAAGTCAACTAAATGGACTCTCTTTTAAAGCTGACAATTTCCTCTATTCTAAAGCCCTACCAGGAAATTATCTGTGCAGCACTAACTTGACCTCATCAGTGAATATAAAACATTTTTTTCATACTTTGTGATACTTTTCACATGAAGTATAGGACCAGCACATAATTGACCATTTTATCACCAAAGCCGTTTTATACATAACATGTAATAAAACCAAAAATATGCCATCACACAACATGATTAGACTAATTTGTTGGAACGTGCATAGGTTTATTGAGAATGTGCTCTGTGTTGATGATGTACCAATAGTTTTGTTTTCATTTGCAAGGCTCTTGGAATATACCAAAATAATCAATTTACTATGTATGTCACTGAAGTGGTGGCCACTGACAAACACATCAAGGGGGAAGGTCACTGGTTACTCTTTTAATGCCTGAATATTTAGCATATTGTTAGGAACAACATACAATTGGGTTCAGTAAACATACCTATTATACACTGCGCACAGTAGCGTAAGTATGGAGATTGTACGACTAAAAGTGTAACAAATCAATTGACTTTGCATTATTGAAAAAAATTCAATTCATACTAGGACCATGGCCCAATGCACCCTCTCTGTAACATTGTTTGTATTTACCTCATCCATCCCTGCCAGTTTGGTGATGACTTTGAAGCTGTAACCCTGATTCACCAGGAATCTCTGTCTCTTGAGTGAATAGAACATCTCCTGAGTGTCTTGTGATACAAGAGTGTAGAAGAAAGCATTGAACTCCTCCGCAGCAGCAGCTGAAGCAAATAGAGTATAACCACATTAGCAAAAACAATAAGGTAATAGCTAATTAGCCCTATGGTAATTAAGTACAGATATAATATTTCATTTAATGAAGTAACCTACCCTTTCTCATGCCCCATCTGTTTGCATAGATGGTCAATACAAACACTTCCACCTACAATTGGAGGTTGTAGGCTCAACTATCACCAAATACGTCCACTGCTTGATCTTTCAATCTCTTGTACTTCCATCATATCTTTACTTAACCCATGAAGACAAATCAGTCCAAATCTATTGACTGGTTTGGCACCATGGGTTAAGTTGGTTTGTTTTAGCTAGTCACCAGCTGTCCATCATGCTAGTAAATTACCACTATCTTACTAACCCAGATTATATGACCATATAACAATATCCCTTGGGACTTTAAGTTAATTGCTTTTTCCAAAGTGACAAGCCTTGTCAAGTTAATGATGGCACAGAACACTTTAAAAAACTTGAAGTGCAGCAATTAATAAATGCATACACTGTGCACTAACTTGGGTTGAGTGAGTTCATAATGTCTGGTTGAAAATAATTTTCTTTTAAAACTTGCGATCATGAAAAAAGAATAAGTTTCCTAGGTTGTGTGAGAGATTCTGTAAATTTGAGCAAATACTTTTGCAACAGCAATGCTAACTAGCAAATCTCCTATACCTACAATCAAGGAAATTAATGTTGGCCTACTCTGGCATAATATCGCCACCCCTCTCCCCCATTTCAATGTTGATGATAGCGCTTTTCCCATTGGGCTCTCCAGTCTCCCCAACATTGGTTGAGGGAGAATGGGGGACGGAAGGGGAAAGGGGAAGGTTTGGACTTCTCATCAAACATTGTTATACTAATTTCACTGAACTCTCAGAGCAGGCAGTGAAGAGTTCCAACATAATGACAGAGTGTGCCAAGTTGCCAACTAATTATTTCCTTGATTGTAGCTATTAACACAATGACACATGAAGTCACACATTTATTGTGAAGGCCTTGTTCATTACTTTTTGTAAAATGGGCAATAACTTCACAACACCGCTTGTCATTTACCTATCCAAGTGTGCACCTTGGACAGGCAAACTTAAGGGGTAAGTGACTAACCGCATTAACCAACATGGCATGTTTGAAAAGAGAAAAAACATTTGACAACCATAAGTTTGCATTTTTTAAATTGCAACATAATAAAAACTCAATTTGATCAAAATGTTTTCTTAATATTGAATATACATGTATTACCCTTTTTGGCTCTCAAGATACGTCCAAGTCGTTGAGCTTCTTGCCTTCGTGATCCGCCATGAGAAGAAATCTGTATGAGTACATTAGCTTCTGGTAAGTCAAATGAGTTGTCCCCAACCTGATTGACACAATACACACAAAGGAAATCTGTATGAGTACATTAGCTTCTGGTAAGTCAAATGAGTTGTCCCCAACCTGATTGACACAATACACACAAAGGAAATCTGTATGAGTACATTAGCTTCTGGTAAGTCAAATGAGTTGTCCCCAACCTGATTGACACAATACACACAAAGGAAATCTGTATGAGTACATTAGCTTCTGGTAAGTCAAATGAGTTGTCCCCAACCTGATTGACACAATACACACAAAGGAAATCTGTATGAGTACATTAGCTTCTGGTAAGTCAAATGAGTTGTCCCCAACCTGATTGACACAATACACACAAAGGAAATCTGTATGAGTACATTAGCTTCTGGTAAGTCAAATGAGTTGTCCCCAACCTGATTGACACAATACACACAAAGGAAATCTGTATGAGTACATTAGCTTCTGGTAAGTCAAATGAGTTGTCCCCAACCTGATTGACACAATACACACAAAGGAAATCTGTATGAGTACATTAGCTTCTGGTAAGTCAAATGAGTTGTCCCCAACCTGATTGACACAATACACACAAAGGAAATCTGTATGAGTACATTAGCTTCTGGTAAGTCAAATGAGTTGTCCCCAACCTGATTGACACAATACACACAAAGGAAATCTGTATGAGTACATTAGCTTCTGGTAAGTCAAATGAGTTGTCCCCAACCTGATTGACACAATACACACAAAAAAAACAATTTTTAACCTTCAGAAATACAGATACATGACTGTAGAAAAACTTCCTGACAAATAATAAAAGATAAAAAAACAGAGATTTTTCCTGTTTTTATAAATAATATAAGGCTACAAAAAATATACACTAAACGAAAACATGTTCGTTTCCTGCAGGTACTTCAAAAACCAAGGTTGGGTTTTTTTTTAATTGATTTTTCTCTTATTTTTGTGCCAAAATGTTTGTTAAAACATGCTTCAAACTCCAAATGTGACCCATCATAATCAAAAACCGACCAGTCGCCGGCTGGCATCATTTTCTAAAAACAAATTTGAGCTTATTTCACCTCATAAAAACATTTTGTTTGTATCTGATTTCAACAAGCAAGGTTAATGCATTTATATTAGCTTGTATTTTCCAAACTTTTTTTTGTGTGACAATTTTGTTATAAAAATAGCAGAAATCATGGGATTTTTTTCTTATGTATGAAATAGGTTATTATGTATGCATATCACATGTTGCTCGAGAAATTGTACAAAATAATCCACTTGTACTGAGATTGTGCATTATTTTGTAAAATTTCTCCCAACACAGTGATTAAAGTTTCTTGGTCATTTTATCCATCAAATTGTTGACCTTTCTCTTCAGGCTGTTCAAATGAAAATTGCTCTGTCAAATGAAATTTGTTTTTAATTTAGTGTTATATTTTTTCAAACTTACCTTGGATATAAATATTGTATTAACAGCTGGATTGTTCTGGAAATTCTGTAGCACCTGGAGTCTTTCCCCTTGACTGGTAGGGCCATAAACATAAGGTCTATAAAGAAATACATATCATAAGGCTACAATGTATGTAAGATTAAGAACATCAAGATAAAAATTTAATCTGAATATATTTAAGACACCTTAAACCCAGTATTTCTCAAATTTAATCCAATTTGCTAAGTATGAAAACTGTTAAGGATTCTGGAATACTGTATAGGATAGCTACTTGATAGCTAATCGTTGATCTCAAACCATTGCTTATGATCGATGCTAAACTTGGATCATTTTCAAACATAAATTAAGATGAAAGCCAACAAATAAGTAAAGTATGGGTCTAACATTTTCCCTTGTGTTACAATCCTATTACTCAAAGATCTAGAACTATAAGAAATTACTTTTTAAAGTGAAGTAATTTATTATAGTGCACTCCATACAGGCATAAACCTACAAGCCTCAGCCCATTTACAAAGAAGTACAATAATGCCTAGCAACTGTCAATCAACAAAATTATGGGATAAGTCAGTCCTACTTTTGAAACAGCAGCATTAATTGCATCAGTGCAAATCAGGTACACATTAGGTCAAAAACTCCCCAGCTGCGAGTGAATGTGAAGGGTCACAGGCTGTGTAACTATAGTACATCTCGTCTCAAGGTTGAGAGTTGAGAGTAAGGCCATGTTGGATTTTGCAGTGAGAGATTCAAATGAAGTGCCCTAACCTTTATCCAGCAGGGCGTATACTCAAGAGTAGAAGGATGATTCGTCTGTACGCCGGTGGCAAGTCTGCCTAAATGCACCAATTCGAATCTACCCCTGCAAAATCCAAGATGGTGTTACACTCAACTTGAGACAACACACACTATATATCACTTACTTGTTCATTGCTCTAGCATAGTGTTGTAGTGCAAACACATTGTCTGAGAACACAATGACTTTGTCATTCCTCTGCTCATGGAATCGCACCAGGAACTGACAGGCTCGGAATTTATTGGGGTTCATGGTATACAGCAGCTGAAAGAATAAGATGATTACTGACGATCAGCAGCTGTAGACGATTATATGCTTTATTGATTGGGGAGTTGCCTACAATCTCAGGAAAAAATTGTTTGAAAACTTTAAAGGCCTAATTGGACCTGGCCCCCCTCTAACTCTGTGCAATGTTGTAAAGCACAATATGCTCATCTTCACTGTCTGTGTAAGATGAACATTGAGACAACACTAATATAATTCTTAGTTTCCAGGAACTCATAAAGTATGTGCACTATGGTAACAAGGACATGATAGTTCAGTGAACTCAAAATTAGTAAACTATGTTTGATGAGAAGTACAATGTTTGATGAGAAGTACAAACCTTCCCTTCCCCTCTTCCCTGTCAATCAATGCTGGGGAGACTGGAGAGCACAATGGCAAATATGCTTTCATCAACATTGAATTGGGGAAGCAGCGTGGCGATTTACAAATAGTTTGCCAAAGTGTACCAACACTATTTTCCTTGGTTGTAGATTTATTTCCATTTCAGCCAAACCATAGTTACATTTCGGGGTTTTCGTGTTTTCATTAACTCTAAATTTCGGGGGAAGTAGTCAAAATAAATCAACACCCATCCCTACTCCACTGGGTTTGTTACTTACCAGTCTCTTCCTAGTCCTTATAGCTAGATATTCTCTGAAGAACTCTGGTGTCATTGGACACCATACCTCAGCACACTGCACTCTAGCAATAAAACCACGGTTTTGTAATTCCATCCAATTTGCCTCATACAGTTTTGGTCCAATTAAGAAGTTGAGATCAGCAATCTTGTCATCTTCACGTACCAAGGTAGCGGTGAGACCCAGCTTACAGTGAGCCTGCACTTGGGTTAGCACACGACGGAACTGTTTGGCAGGGATCGTATGCACCTCTGTAGTGGAAGAAATTTATGATTGTGAATGTTTTGCGGGCCATAGAAATATTTCTTTCCTTTTTAGAAGCTTATTAGAGTCTTTGTCAAAAGTTTTTTGAAAGCCCTATATAGCCATGAATGGAACACTGTTTTATGAGGGTTTATTTTCATCAATCACAAAATCATATTCCAAGGAACTTGGCTTGTGTATTTTTGCAAACACAAAATCAGAATTCATGACATTTTGTGACAGATGCTCATAATTGCATATTTTCAAGTTCATCTTTAAAGAAAAGATAATCTTCTTAATTAATTTTCTACAACTGAATTTGAATGTTGATAGTATAGGGACAATCCCATGCAAAATTCCAAGCTTTGCAATTTTAACTTGGTTTTAGTACAAATCTACCTGCAACTATATTCAATATCCACATCATGTAAAAAACACTGGTAAATGACCTGTTCAGCATCCCATGACCTCTGTGGTGTGTTCTGCCATATCATGTAGTAAGTCTCTGTTCTAATGTTGGCAATGCTTGGTTTATCTTATTACAGCTCAGTAGACATATGGTAACAATTAAATAGATATATTCCATTAATTCAAATAGAGCTGTTGTCAAACTAATAATGTATACTATATGCTCTCCAATTACGAGTCTTGCTTACGAGAATTCTGTTAAATTACTTGAATTTTGTATCTTTTTTTAGAAATTGTATTAACTTGTTCAAATATTTTGCAAGGGTGAATCATTCAGTGTTCAGATGAAAGGCAGGGTGTATGACCAGTGAGGTGTGACTCTAATCAGAACAGGCTGCAAGGTCTTTGTTATGCACTGCATCTGCCCTGTGAAGGTCCTTTCATACTACGCTGCAGTTACTTTGCAGTGAATTGCTGCACTGCATCGTACTGCAAGATACTGCATTGCGGTATTGCAATAACGTTAAATATATTTTAACTTGGAAATGCGACGAGTTGCGTTGAGTTGTGGTGAAAAGTAATCAATATATAGGCAATGCACCGCAAAGCAATTGCGGCGTAGTATGAATGGACCTTAATTCAAATGCGGTTTTGTTTTGAGGAGAGCAGACATTTGTTAAATTAAGTCTGATAACTGCACCAGAGTCAAAGACAATACGAAATCCTCTCAATTAAGGAAGTGGCCATACATACCATCTAATATCATAAGTCCCCATTCTTGTTCCTTGAGCCATTTCATAACCTGTTCAGCTTCCCATGACCTCTTTGTTGTATGTGCTACCATGGAGTAGGTACTTACACATATACTGCAACCTGCAAATAGTTACAAAATAAATATTTATAATGCAGAATAATTAAAGCAGAAATCTATGCTAAAACTAAATTACAACTAGGAACAAGCTTGGTAATATGAATGTACAATGCAGTGGAAATAAAAAACAAAAAACAAGAGATGTTACTTTTTCATAACACCCCAAACAAATTGTACATATTTCTTGGACTAAATTAACAAAATCTTGAAAACTACTCATGATCGGAAAAAATACATCCGATCATTCGTGTACATGTACACTTGCATATTGGATTGGAAAAACTTCCAAATATTTCAGTGAAAGCTATATACTGAATTTTCCAATTGCTTAAATCGTGAATCTCCCATGGCTAAGAAGTGAAGGTACAGGACTCACAAACTTTAGGTCATGGGTTCGATTCATGAGTGGGATCACTATTCCTTGTTTCTCTTTTAATAATATCATGATGGCGAAACTGTTAGAAATCTTAATAAATTTAGTATCTGATAAGACAACTGTATCAAGATAAGCACATGTATTGATTAAGTTTACATATTACATGCAAGCCTTACCCATAGGTTTGTCTTTGGCATCTGATGTAAACCTACACACCATAGAGTCATCTACAGTAGACCACAGCTTGAACTGTGACCTCCATTGCTCTACTGCCACACCTGATGTACATAACACCATACAACGCTTTCTTACTGTACATGCTGCTGTTACGCCGACGAGTGTTTTACCAGCACCTAACGACAAAAGAAAGGAACTGATGAATACAAATATTCTATGTTTTTGATTTGTCAAAACCAATTTGAAAAAACTAACTTTCTTGCTGACAGTTTCGTCAATGAACCACTGACTTTTTTGAAGCTTGATGTTGTTGTGATGATCCAACAAAACTGACAAAACTGTTAGCAAGAAAGTAAGTTTCTTCAAATTGGTTTTGACAAATCAAAAACTTTTAGATTGTATAATTACCAAACCTGATGAACCTGTTCCAAGGGTACAAACATTGTTTAAGTCTAGAATTGTCTCTAATTCTAATTGCATCCACTCCATGTTGTTGTATGTGGCACTCAATCCCTAACATGACATTCAGAACAAGAACCTAACATCAACAAAATGTGAACACCTTTATTTCATACAGGCTACCTCCTGCTAGGCTCTAGTTTTAGCTGCAACTCCTCCATCCTGTTTGTTCAATTATTTCCCAGTTGTTTGCTGTTTGATGGAAAACAAATAAATTATTCATTAGGGTGGCTTCAAAACCTAACCACCAGAAGACTGTTGGCACCTGAGCTGGTAGAACCGCTCGCTTTAACCATGTAATATTGCTTCAAACAGTGCAAGGCAGGCCCAATCACTGGTTCTGCCAGGCACTGGCCTGCTGGATATTGAAGTCATCCCTTCTTCTTTACATGCTCTTATGCAGAACACAGCCATCAAATGTGGACAGTCCATGGCTGGACATGAGTCCAAGGTGTGAGAACAAGCTTTTGTGGCCATTTAGTACACACAATCAAGAAAGAAACAAGAAAAGAACACCAATGAATTGAATAAAACTGGTTATAAGCTTACCACATGGCAACACGATGACCCCTGACCTTGCTCTTCCATTACCAAACATTTTCCTCAGACTTTTCTCTTGATATGGTCTAAGTACTGTGGTTGGTTTCAAGTCAATACTGTATGGGAAGGTATAAGGGCAAGAAAGAACGATGAAAAGGATATTGAAAATGCATAAATAATGCTACTTTCATATCATTTTATGCTTGTTTTTGCTATTTGCCAAATGAGACTTTTCTGTGCACATAATCATTCCACTTGTTGACCTTAACATGCACAACAGAATTTTGAATTAGGCCATCATGGACATGGCTGTGTTAAACACACATTCACAATTACAAAGCAACCACAAATTTGAAAACAATTTTAGTAAATAAATTGCTGTTTGCTGATACAGCCCTTAAAGATATCAAAACATTCATGTATAGAATGTGTGTAATCTTAGAGAACTTTCTTTGACTTTAAGTCCTCCTGGTATATTTTAACTAAATGGAGGCATGCTATTATAACTAGACTGTGATATACAGCAGTAATCATCCCCAATACATGTGTCAATCAGTTGTCAATTGCTGATCAAAATGTAAGTAATCTCAGAGTATTGTCTACTTAGACTTCACATCTTCTTGAGATATTTAAACTTGGAGAAATGCAGTTGATCATGGATTTGCATCAAAATGTAGCCTGTTTGGGAGTAACTGATGTAAATCTTGAAATTGAATATTTTTAACATCAAACTTATTTTCCTTCTCAGTGTCACATCTGAGTGTTGTTTCCAGAATATATCAATTGGATATATCAAATTTTGTTTGTACACTTACGGTAAGTCTGGATTGTGTGTGTCATTCCTGAAATCATACTCGGCCAAGAGAGGATACTCAAGTTCTATACATCTGCATGGGGAAAAGAAGAAAAGCAAAATAAAATTATGAATCAAATAACAGAAAGCTGGAGGTACACTTGTTACTCATTTAGAAAAAAATCCAATGATGATATATTGATGTTATGTATGTTCTTTAAAGTCAATCTTCTTGATTTTTTTGAACTGATTGTAGTTTGATTTCATAATTGATTTCAAATATACAACCACTTTGGAAAAATATCAACCAAGATTTTTAATTGTTTTTGTATATAATTGTTTTGACATGTTTTGATAGTTCTCATTATATTGTTTTTTCCAATCATTTACGGGAAGCAATTGCAAATATTTCTCTTGCCATCTTCAGCAATGAGATGTGACCTCCATAGACTAGCAGTTGGTCAACATAGCTGTTGACTGACTGACACACTTCTGTGTAACTTTGTCAGGAAACAATTAAATTGGGAAATGACAGCAGGCTTCAACAGTAGTGCAACTATGCAAGCCACCATTAATTACCCTGTCATCTGTTATCCTGTAAAAACCTGTCCTATGAGATGCACAGGAATGTGTATTGTACGCACTGTTGATTGTGAGTGTGGGATACTAACAGACATGCTGTTGGCACCACAGCACCCCAATGGTGGCGCCCATACATATATTAAATTTCCCATTCCTGGTGGTTTCTTTTTATTCACGCTTTGTATCATGCAAATGATAACCAGCCATGTCCTGTCAGGGTCTTGCTTTGTATATAGTTGTCTCCCAATTAACCATGCATTTAACATGCATCTGAAATTTGAAATGTATTATAGAACATTCAGCACGCAACCATGTTACAACGGTGTGCTACAACAAGGCGAGACTCAGAAGTTCTGCTAATCTGCAACAAAAACACAGATATTCTCTTGTGTCAGTCACCACTTACAAGCACAACCTAATGGCATGGACAGATAGTACACAATAACAGGGGTGTGAGAGTTCAGATTACAATCTGAATTCAGACTTTTTGATTTGAATCACAAGCATTCGTTCAAAGCGCTGGTCCACACACTTAAAGACGCCACATAGATGTGGGCGCAAAACAAAAAAAGTTGCCTTAATGCGTTGAAGTCACTGCCACATCAGGACGAAAAAACTCCCTACATACAACTCACTCAGTGGCGGCACCAGGAATTTTTTTTTTTTTCGGGGGGGCATTTGGGGGGAAAGTGATTTTAGAGGGGCAGAATTAACCAATATTACGCAAAATCGCTGCAAAAAGTGGAAATTTTCACAATTTTTGGGTTTTACTGGGGAAACAGTGGGGCAAGAGTTCTGATGGGGGGGAATTTGCCAACTCACTCATTGAAATTGACTTACTTTTTCTGTAGGGTTTCAATCTCATCCTGCTTCACTTCAAATGAAACAGTCTCCAGATCTTCTCCTTCTTCCTCCTCTTTATCAATCTTCTCATAGAAATCAAAGATATCAGATGGAATCTCATTGGAGGTACCATTCTCACCACCATTGCCATCTTGACTGGCGCCGTTTCCTTGACTACTGGTACCTGGTTTGTTCAACTGATAATAGTAATACAAATAAGTATGATACACTTGATAAAGACCTGGTAACTTCAAAAATATATTTACCGCATTTGATCTAATTTGCACCCAGAGCTTTATGTCATTAGAAGGGGCGTTAAAAAATTATCATAATTGAAAGTCAAACTGGACATTTTTGATGCAAACAATGTTGTAACTTGTAATTCAGGGAAAGTCACAGCTACTGCTGTAATTCAATTAGCATTTTTTGCACCCTATAGTTGATCTTAAAATGCACTGAAAGGGGTCGCTTCAACCAATGCAAGTTCACATCAGACACTTAATAGGGGTGGGTGCTACAAAGGTCAAATACGGTATCTACAAAGTTGGTTTTGTAAAATGGGTCTTCACTACTCGTTTATGATGCGACTACATCTCCAAATCCCATAGTCTAATTCAAAACTACATGTAATTAAATGGATAAATACTTGGTATTTCTATTGACTGTTATGTCAGTGTGATATTTTACAAGAGTAGAGTACAAACCTTGAGTACAGACTGCTTTGTAAGATGTGAAACTTGTAGGCCATCACCATCTCCTGTATTCTCATCACCTACTTCAGCCCTAAGACGACACTGCTGAACAATGGGATCTTTTAACAGACGCTGAAGAACTTCCTATCAATTGCAAGGTTAAGAGTATTAAATATTGTTAGGGATAGAAGTTGGGTCAACAAGTTTATGTATATGATTAAAATTTGAGGTTAGGTATTTTCAGACAAACAACAACAGGAAACATGTATCAGTCTGATACGTGTTTCCTGTTGTTGTTTGTCTCTTATTTTAATTTATTTGTTATAAGGACATTTAGTGATTGTTAAATTGAAAATTGTGTCCACACATTTTGTTTTACAGAGACTTTACATATGCATTTTAAAAGTTTCGAGGAAAATTCATTTTGGCATATGGATCATATCGTCACTCGCAAGACATAGTGGCATATGTGAAGGACAAAATATGTTTCTGAGAAAAAAGTGTTTGAAGGATATGTTACTAATAACGGAGTCAATACACTTCCATATTGGGAAAGGCACAAAGCAAATAACAAAAATGACACAAAAAACTTTATTGAATTTCACAAAATTATAAAATAACTAAATCTTTCTTTCTTTACAGATTAAAAAAACTAGTCAAGTAAAGAAACAGAAACAGTAAAAAAAAAACACTTGAAAACTTTTTGAAATTTCATTGTTTACTGGCCTACTGGGCATATTATGAAATATGATATGAGAGGAACAGAAAAGAGAGATTGGGAGAAGGAGAGAGGGAGAGAAGGAAAGAGAAGGAGAGGAGAAAAAGAAAGAGAACAAGGGGCTGAGAGAATGATAGAGGAAGAACAAGTTGTGTTATATAAGATGATATTTGAGAAAGAGACATAAAGAGAGAGTTAGAGAGATGGAAAGATGGATAAAGCAACCTGACGATATGTGAAGATGAGGGACAGAAAGAGAGAGAGAGGGAGGAAAAAGGAAAGTTGAGGCAAAGGAAAGTGACACAGAGAAAGGAATTTAAGGGAGAGAAAAGAGAAAATAGAGTGTTACAGAGAGAAAAAAAGTTTCAATTTGTGGCTGAAAGACAGGCCATTCACCCCATGCACTCCACAGAGCATTCATGAACCCCCTGAGGCTGATTTTGAACTTGAAAGGAAAAACAAAATCAGTAAATTAGACAAGTGAATTCTGAACAGCTCTGCATGATGAAATACAGCTGCATACTTAAAACAGAAACTGTTTTAAATTACACAGCTGTACATATTACTGTTTTGACATCATCTTTGTCATTTTCAAGATATAATAGGTGCATGTCATGCAAGATGAAACCCTTTAATTAAAAATTAATTTTGAGGCAAGCCCTATAGTTAGGAATTCAATATAGTACCTCTCACTCTATTGGTGTATATTTGGAAAAGTGCAATAATTATGCCGGAAGGTGAATTTTGCAAAAGGGTCTGCCAAAAGGAAATTGGAAAGACTTCAGATGTAAAACTCCAAATTACTTCCTTAAAGGAATAATCAGCCTGAATAATAATTTACTTTGAAAGCAGAACACCCCAAAATTCATCAAAATTAAGATTTTAAATTTTTTAGAACAAGCATATTGTATTAATACACCATACAAATCAGGGGTGGGATGGCCTCATATAGTAGCACTCCACTTCAAAAAGGTTGCCGACCCATGTTATATCATTCCAGTTGAAATCCATACACCCCTATGGAAGACATTACCTTAATCTCCCTCACAGGGAGTGTAGATATCAAATGAAATCAACCTTTCAGGTAACCTTGTTTTAAATTCACACTCCATGTGTAGAAGATTAAAATCATGTCTTCCATGGGGGTGTATGGTCTTCAACTGGAATTGCCCATTATGTTTACTCCACAAAAAATAGGTAAGGTGCAGTTCACAATCTCAGTATTATTTCTTAGCCTCAAAAAGTTTATCTTAGAAAGAAGAGAGAGATAGAGAGAAAGACAGGGGGTTGCCCTTGGGGAAAACCTGAATAAAGATGAACCAAAATCAAAACCAAAACAATGAGCTGCAGATATACAGGTAGGAAATGATTTCCCCACTGACCTCATAAGGGATTACATATCAATAGTTCACATACAAAACATGATATATCTAAGGCTGCCTCATGTATGGCTACTGAATGCTGAATGCAGTATTTAAACTTGATATCAATTTTAAAAAGCAACATGTCCACTAAAATTTTTTTTTTAAATATCCACATAAGACCAAAATAATTGTATGTCTTAGAACTTGCCAAGATTTTTAAAGTCCATAGATGAATGTATTTTTCCCTTGTTTTTTTGTACTCAATCTCATTCTAAATAAGCTTAAGATGTTCAAAACTTTCATTCTTGTACACACAATGAAATATTCTCACAAATTTAAAGACTAAAGTGTTAATCACACAGTTCTTCCACCAAATATTAATGATTTTAAACATATTTGAAGGAAAAAATTAATGTGGTATTGCAAAACGAACGCATGCGGCAGCTTTGGGACATGTCTTTTTTTCCAGCGGCATAGTTCATATCATCTTTTGCCCCTCAACACTTCATACAACTCTTAGTAATAGCTTACATAATATGCTTCAGGGATTCTTTTCAATACTATCTCCACATTAAATCTGGGGATAATGTCAGTAGCAACTTGCTATGTTGGGGCATGAGACAAAAAAAATTAATACGTGCAAAAAGAACATGTTTATCACTTAGCCCAAACTGTGTTACTTACATAATAATGCTATATTGATTTTAATACAGGGAAAAAAGCTAGTCAACCAACCAAACCCCATATTTTTGGTTAATTACGGCACAACTAACAATATTTTTATGCAAAATTGAAAACATCCATATCAACATTGCCTTCAGCATGCTTTATGATTGATGAATAAAATTGAATTGAATTGAAGTTATTGGGTCACATATAGCTTTGGTAAGTTGTAACCAAAAGCAAAGATTTTGAATGCTATTGACTACAAATTCTATGAGATTGCATGATGATGAACAAAATGTATCTAATAATATCACACATAACTCTTATAGGATAGCCTGTAAATGTTACAAAACTCCTTTTTCCTACATGAAGAGATGAGTAAATCCTTTGGCTTACAATTCTCTTGTTTTCTTACAAAACAAGAGTAGATTACATCAAGGAGGACTCACCATTGACACACTTGTTGTCAATTAATTCCCCCAGGTGTGGTAAATATAGGTCAGCGTTGTTGTGTGTATCTCTGTATTATATGGTTTCCCAAATAAAGCAGTCCTACTTTCCAAATAGCAGACATATTGGCTTGCTAGGCATATATCATGACATCATGTCCTGTCATTTCCTTTATACAAACTTTTGTGATATTATATTGTACGGTATATGTAAAGTTAGAGGATCAATAACACATGCAGGGACAATTAAGAATGAAACCACAGTAGTTTAAATCCACACTCATAACTTGATTAGGTCAAACAAAATTAATTATTTGTCTCATGTCCCATGAAACCCATGAAGACTGGAAAATCTTATGCATTGTGGGCTTTTTATTTCATTGTGTGTGTACTTCAACAACATAAATTTTGGGTATTTTGTACCTAGTCTCCTATTATAAATGCAATTATATAATGTTGTCTACATGAAGTTAATATTCGATCAAAAGCACATTTGAAACTGAAGATTCATTTTTACAACCAATTTTTGGCCCAATTTTCATGATAATGTAAAAAACAAATTATTAAAAGAAATAAATTTCAACTTTTGCAATTTTGCAAAAACAAATGCACAGCATAAATCTAATGCTTACAGGGTAGATAAACTGTTAACATTTTTGGGCCTTAATCATAAATTCATATGTTTATCATATGACTCCATTCACTCGGTCGGACATCCGGGAACATTGACCCCTTCGTCCCCTTTGCACAAGCGCGCGCATAGCAACCAGCTCGAGAAAGGGGAACTGCACATGCGCTGCACATGCGCACACTGGTTTTACAAGGCTATTTCCCCTTTGTGACGTCAGCCCGACCAAGAGAATTTTAGTACACAAACTAAAGTAGACTGTACATTGTAGTGTGTTATTGTTGTCTTATCAATTCAATGACAGCTAGAAAATTCCAATGGGATTTATAAACTGCATGATACTGTCAGGTCCACTGATTGCTATAAAAGTCCAGTGACTGTCCCATGCCATTGAAATGCAACCAAGATGAAAGCCAAGGTTTCACTGGCCTCAAAGAGATTACATCATGGTTTCATGACAACATCTTAATTAAGGACTCCTCTGATTCAGAACCTGGGTTTATCCTTTAAATGTAAAAGACATCGTAATTACCCTAGCATAGAATTCTTCTGAGGATTATACAGCTTTTTTCTGCAAGCTGCTTCATTCCTGAATGGAGTCTTCACACTAGTAACTCGAGAATATCTTACACCAAGGATACATCAGAAGCTGAACGAAGCTCATGCTTTTCTTCTACATGACTACACTTGATCACAGCCCCAAGCCTCCGAATTAACAGGAGAAAAGTTGCATTAGATAATATTTAACAGTTTATTTACCGTACGATCTAATATTCATGATTACCAAACAAGAAACGCTAATAACTATAGCAGCGATAACACCGATCACGCTGTCCGTACAGCTGGTCCTATATTATGGAATTCATTGCAAAAATCTTTAAGAGCGTCATTCAGTGAAACATTTCCGGAACGTGTACAAAAGACACTTAATTTCAAAATATGATTAATTGCCGAGCATTGTAGATTTTTTGGTTTTTGTTTGTTCGCTTGTTGCTTTTTATTTTTTGCTGTTGTGTTTTGTGTTTGGAAACCTTTTTGTTAAAGGGGATGGCTACCTCTGGCCTTACTGGCCTTTCGGCCATCTCCTCCATGATTCTTTGATGGTATTTTGATGTAATGATATTTTAGTGCGTATTTTGTAATTGTATGTAAATTGTAGAAATGAATAAATGAATGAATGAATGAATGAATGAATAATACTAATTGAGTATAAAGTTGCAATACTTACAGGGTGCATACTCTCCACAAAGTATCTGTTGTGCTTCAGGACCAGTTTCACTTTTCCATAACTCAAAGTACAAAGCTATTAAACAAAATACAATAAAATGTGTAATTGTCACGGCAAAACAACAACTTGACTGGTATTACGTATACTCTAATTCATCAGGGGAAATGTTCAAATTGTGTTTAAAATGATTCTATTCAAACATTCAAGAAGAAACCAGTTTGTATTCTTGCTAGATGCAATCATAGATGTTGCAACCACAATGTTTGGTCTTCAGGATCATGCAAGGCCAGTTTCTCACACAAATAACACATACACTATGACACATGAAGCTCCATGTTAAACCATTTATCTAATTATCTTGTGTAATTTCTAATTTCTTGGTTTTTAATGTTGCTTTCTTGACCTGCTAAACAAATCCCATGATAAGTTGATATCCAATAAGTAATTTCCATTAGTTATTTGATTTTAAATTAGACAAAAAAGAAGCTGGAGAACTTCTAATACGAGTGATCAGTTGGTTAAGGGAGTGATACAGACTCATATGAATGATAACTTTGTGAGCTATGCTATGAGTATGGTGTAACAATCATGGTGTATTTAACATGTTAATGGAACATTTCCAAGTTTGTTTAAAATTTGAAGGAAGATTAAATAAAACATCCTGAACTACATACGCATAGACTTGCACATATTAATGGAACTAGAACGATTCACATACAGCAAGTTTTTTTGTGTTACAGAAACTTCAAATGTTTTGACTTAATTGGGTGTGTATTTTAGGGTGGGTTCGGGCACCAGAATTGACCAAACATTTTTGTTCCAGCACTTTACTTTAGGTCAGGTGGTTTGAGAAGTATACGGTTGGTTGAACAGAAATACATATTTGTTTAGCTAATATTTATGTCTGTAGTACCAGTATTCTACACATGTTCCATTTTTTGCCATATGTTGTCATTTTTTAAAGATTTAGCCTTAAAGCTTATAATAGCGGGTATTACCTTAATAAATTCTATAATGCCATCAGGAATGGTTGTTTTACTAAGACGCCGTAAGTATTCGATGATGTCACTGGTTTGAAGGCCTACTGACACAGCTGCATACAGGGAGTATGCTGTCAATCTGTTAATGCAACAAGATCATGAAACAATGTTGAAAGACTATAGGTAAAGGTTGTCTTGTGTACCATTTGTATTCATATTGTTATTTTATGTAAAGAGATACATTGTACATCTGTAATGGTTAATTGGAGGGAATACAGTATTGGAATAACCTGATGTCAATAACCTAAATAATTCTCAACACGTTTCATTACATGGTTCATTTAAGGGTTGGTACTATATTTTTTTTTATTTGAATCAATTTTTTTAAATATTTTTTATTCCAAGAACTGCTATACCCCATGATAAAATTAAAAGAGACCAGTGGAATGCTAGACAATAGACATATACGCAATTCTAACAGGTATTTGCAAAAAATCAAAACATGTTTTTACATGTCTAAATTTCAAAGAAAAAATTTGGTAAAATCAAAAAACCTGTTGAATTCTGCACCTTGAAGATGAATTTTTAGCAATAGATAAAATGCCATCATAGAGGTATTGTAATTGTATCCAAAAGTTGTTGCATTATTAGGAATGAAGTAAAACAGTCAATTTAAGAAAGAAATTAACTTACATAAACAAATATGGTAAAAATGAAAAAGTTGATTTATTTTTTTTGAAAAAAAATCATGTGATTTAAATCACGATTTAAAGCCATATTATAACATTTTCATACAAAATAGATTAGCATTTCTTTGCCATAAAATGTTAGTTTTTACTGTCAGATATATCCCCTTTTATTTTTGAGCCGAACAACTACGGCAGAGCAAAGAAAATTGGAATTTACTACCAGCGCATATGTCGCCAATACGTACCACTCCTTCGGTCATGTTATGGTACGGCCCTTTGTTGTGTAGATCACCGTCGCAAGTCGCCGTGTACGTACTGTGTGTTATGAACATCGTGTATGCGTTAGACTAATAATTCCATCGTAATAATAAAACGCTGATTCAGGCGTTTTATTCAAAATCTCGGATTTTGACAAAACTACAGCACCTAGAGTCTTGATTTTTCAGGGTATATTGGTTTAATAAAGTACAATATAATCGTGTAAAAAAATTAATTAAAAAAATCAGTAAATGTTATAATATGGCTTTAAATCAAGTAACCCTGGATGAAGATGATGATGGTGATGATAATACAAAATTTTGTAGAGCAATATATACATGGTGTCAAACGCTACTGGGGAATACTCGGATTCAGTATTTAGAAAGAGACCATCTACACTAACCTGTATTCATGGATATGTTCAGGTCGACACACAGGTTCAGAGATAGCGATGAGGAAATCATGGGCATGTTTGTAGACAGGGGAAAAAGACTCCAAGAATACATGGCCATCAGGTGCCTAACACAGTAAGTATAATATTCACAATTAATAATTTTCATGTTCAACATTGCAAAGAGATAATGAGATTTTAAGTAAGTACTACACACATCGATAAAATTGTGTCTATAAATAAAAAAAAAAAAAAAACTAATAACACAGTGGTAACAAAAGTTATGTATATTATAGGGGCAAGGAATCCAATTACTACACTGGAATTTCAGTGACCCAAGACAAGTGGTTTGTTATTTATGACCAGAAATGAGGTACCGCTAGGATGTACCTCGTTCCTATCATATATACTGAACCGCTTGTCTTGAGTCACTGAAATTTCAGTGTAGTAATTGGATTCCTTGCCCCAATAATATACATAACTTTTGTTACCAGTGTGTAATTTTTTTTTGAGAAAAATGCAAAAATAGTCACAAATTTACCACATGGGTGTAGTACCCCCTTAAAAGGTTCATAGGTTTACAGCGACAATTTAGATAACACAATGGCTTAGCTGCATTAGCTGCTTGGAGTGCAAAAGGGTTAACAGCCTTTATTTAAACTTAGCAGTTAACAGTCTTGTGCACCAGGCAGCTATTGCATTTAGTGTTGTGTGCTACAAGCAGTAGATATTATGTTGTGACTTGAAATAAACAAGAGATGGATTAGATATTTGATCTTTGCATAGGCGTAGATCCCGGGGTGATGGTCCATACGATCAACCCCCCAATTTGCCCATTTCAGCCCCAAAAGAGCACATTTTGACTTGCTTCGTGCGCATTTATTCCACTTTTGCATCATAAGTCATCAATTTAACTTCCAAATAGCAAATTTTTTTCCTGCGCTTTGCGCACATTTGTACATTAACTTATTCTATCACCAAAAGGTGCTGGATTCATTATACTTCAAGAATTTTTAGCAACCCCATCCCCTTCCCAATGTCAAAAAGAAATCTATGCCAGAAAATGATAGGTAGGTCAAGACGGAGGGGGAACATAATTACTTATACATGAGATACAATAGATATTTTAATTATTTGAGAAAAGAATAGGTAGGACAAGAAGGAGAGCATGCAATTGCTTAATTGACAGTGATATTATATTATCTAGTAACATTAAGGCATGGATTTGTGGGTACACTGGTCAGAACATCCGGCAGTAGCAACCAAGCTCAATTTCAGCAATCACCACTCAACTTGTGCTGGACTACATGTACATACAAATTGAGAATTTGTCCCTCAAAAATGTGTAAATGCAAAAAATAATGGCCTACATGTACACTAGATTAAGAGGACAGAATAGCAGATTATTGTCTTTAAGTGTCACCTGTCTTCTCTGATTCAAGAGAATGCAATTGCTCTTCTTCATCACTATACAGATTACAGAACCAACACTAATATATGACCTATGGATATCTTATATGTGGCACATACTTAAAACTTTATACCGACGATGGCATTATTGCCTACGTAAAAATACACTTCTGCGAGTGGGGCTATGGTCTAATCAAAACCTTGAGGTACTTACCACCCACAATGGTCTGGCTTCATGGTCAAGTTTCAATGTCATGAGCTCCCTGTAATCTTTGGCACCAAACTCATCCTCTTTTGTTTCTTCTGCTACATTTTGTACTTGTCTTGAAGCTGACTCGGGTAGCTCCTCTGTACCTAGAAATTGGTCCAAATGTTTAACACAATACATTACACTTTCTTCTTTAAAACACATAACACAGAAATGTATCTTGTCATGACATTGACAGTGCATGCTATAATCAAAGTATTCTAGTGCTATAATTATTACTCAACCTAATAAGCACCCTGGGCGCTTCAGTCAGGGGGGAGCACTTATTAAAATTATGAAATGGAAGTTACAAATGGGATTTTCCATGCAAAAACATTCAAAATACAGCATCTGAAGAAAAAAGATCATCATAATCCTAAACTGGAAAGTTTAGATGGTAATTTCATTCAAATGGAATTTAGTTGTAAATGCACATTGAAAAGGGGGTGCTTAGACTTTGTCTGTGGAAGGCACTTTTAGGAGAGGGGTGCTAATTCGGTAAAATAAAGAATGGAGACTCTGTCATATAGTGTGTTACACATGACGGGCAAAATAGTTGCATACATGCGTCACATGTACCGATCTGACGGCTTCATATTCATAGTCATACCACTCGTTTATTTGTCATAAAACTCACAATGACATTTATTTTGAAGATCTTCAATATTTTTATACTTGTTCACATACTTTAACAACAGCAAAACAGCCACCATATGCTGTCAGGCAGGTAAAATAGCAACATTACATTCCTAACTGGCTGCCTGACTAGCTAGTGCAAATATGTTTAGTTTCACCAGACTGGTAGCATATAATTAAAACATAATTAAAACATTGGCCACCAGACATATGGAGCATGAGCTCAAGAGGATGAGGTCATCAGTAACAAAAGATGATAACCTACCTTCTGGACCAAGTGAATCCTCATCTTCATTGTAATCAAAGTCATCTACTTTAGCTCTCTTGGACTTGCGACTACCTGAAAAACAAAATACACAAACAAAAAATGAACAGTTACATGTATTTGGCTGACATTGGTAACAAAATTGGGCTCAAAATCTGTTAAAATGTGAGTTTTTTACTAGATCATATGGGTCAATCGCTATCATGCTGCTGAATATAGACTACCCGGTCAGAGCGCAAATAAGAGCAGCACAATAATTTATTCTTAATGATTACAAGTCTAAATCCCCTGCTGTGTGAGCCAGATGGTCAAAGACCTTGGACTTCAACCACTCTGTACAAGGAGGAAAGCAAGAAGACTCTGCGCATTTAAACAAGCAAGATTCGCCGGTGACCTGTCCCTGCCCATTGTAAACCTTCTGCAGTATGTCAAGCACTGTTTGCGGCATCATCATCCTAATTCATATTCTACAATATCAGCTGACAGTGATTGTTAAAAAACTCATTTGTACTCAAAACAATCAGTGACTGGAACTCTCTGAACTGTCACATGATCTAATCAACATAACAAAACTAGAAAGCTTCAAAGCAGCAATAACTAAGCACCTACATGTAAGAGAACAAGACTAGCAAGAAACCACAGCGCAGATCACAAAACCTGGTCATTTGATTCCATATTGGAGAGTTGGATTTTATTCTACTCAACAGGGTTCGCAGGTTTTTGCCGCAGGTGGAAAAAACCGTGGTTTTAACCGTGATTTTAACCGCTTGGCAAAAACAAGTTTTGCCAGCAAAAATGGCAAAAAAAAGAAGTGATTTATAGTTCAGTTTTTCATCTCAAAACAAATTATTAAGTTACAAAAATCATTTCCTGAGTGTAACAAGGCCAGATTTTGTAATTATAAGTAACATATTAAGAAATTAAAGGCATGTGTTTTCATTGCACCTGTGCATTTAACCGAAATGTGGCATATATCAGATTCAAAACTTTTTCATTTTAAGGACTTGATGAGACAAAAATTATGTTGAATGATTCATTAAAAGTTGTGTGCTGCTGTTTATGAGCTTTCTGTTTTTTTTTTAATATTTGAGGCTGACTATGAGAGTTTTTGCCGGTTTAATCCAGGCAAAAACTGGCAAAAACAGGTTTTTGCCAGTTTTTGCCACTGGCAACGGCAAAAAAGGTTTTTGCCGGCAAAAACCGAACCCTGCCACTCAAGACTCAAGAGGGCATTTTTAGAAGTGAATATTCAGTGAAAAAATATTAATAAATAAATGAATGAATGATTGGTTTAAAAAACTACTTAAGGGGGACTACACCCCTGCCCAATTTTGTGCCTATTTTTGAATTTTCTTCTCAAAAATTATAGCGTATTGGTGACAAGTAAGTCATGTATTTATATTACAGGGGCAAGGACTACAACTACTGCACTATACTCGGACGAATACGGTAATATCTCTAGCATATCCAGTTTGGTACACAATAGTGTTTTGAGGTTTCTGATCGTCACAATTTTCACCCAAGACACAATTTTCTCCAAATTCCCAAACATCTTGTTTACTCCTTGTTATCGTTGTGACCCAACATCATTTTTTACTTTTAGTCTCAAACCCAGAATGCAATATTGACAACAGAAACCGGCTGTAAAATGAGATGGTTCATCTCATGACATTCATTTCGACAATTTGTTGTGTTTCATCAAGTCAGCGACCACATCATGACCATGTTTGATCAGACGTCTGGGGTCACTGGCTTGGAAATAATATTAATTATATCAAATATTCCAAGTTCAACTTACATACATACATGTACATGTACATACTTCTTAGATTTTAACTAATCTGATATGGTAATTTTCTGCGATTCTGTTTCACCGATCGGCACCAGCCAAACCGACCTTCCTTTTTAGTATAATACGGGCTATTAACCAATCAAGGATCATCTAGGGAGTTTACTAACAATGACATCAGATATAAACTACAGCAGGAATTCCAATTGAATGAACGTAGCCTCACTAGCCTGACATAGCGCTACGCTTTTTGTGTTAAAAATGTGGAAGTGAATCCAACCATCCATGCCAACGCATAAGTTGTGATTGGCATGATTGGTTAGCATTGTATCCAAGGTCTTGCGTTCGCATATATACGCGATATACGATCGCGCTTGGATCGAGTACAGCTATTGAAAGCTGCGTTCAATCAATTGGAATTCCTACTGTAGTCTTTTATTCTGTCTTTAATTATATGTTGATTATAGACCTTTTTCTGATGACATCACCTTAGAATCGATATTGGGGTCTCAGATGTAAACAAACAACATGTGCGTTTCTCACTTGCCCATGGTGTGAAAAAACATATTTTCTCCTCTGTTTTGTTATCTTTCACTTTAGCTTCCATAAATACATGTAGATAATTGTTATGCCCAACTCCAAATAACTTTCGCAAGCGACAGACAAATTGCAGGAAAGCGTGCCAATTTAAGCTTCCTGTAATATCTATTGCACATAACATACAAAGTCACAAACTTACAAACTTCAATATGCACTTCAAATACAGCAGACCAGCTGTTAATTATTACCGATCCTGTAGAATAACTTACATAATCTTCAATTTCATGGAATCCCGTTGCTCAGAATTGCAAATCTCATTTATATCTGTCAAATGCGCTGTGGATGTGCTCAGAGATTTTATGATGCGCTTCATTAAATCACAGGTGTGAAACTGACTTTATACCACTCGCTCACTTTCGCAGAAAAGCGAAGCCTCCACCTCGTGGCGCTGGGGCATGAGCGTCATCATGGACGTGTGTAAAATTTCCGACGGCCGGGCGCCATATAACCCGGTTTGTGATTGGTTGCAAAAACTATTAATTGCAATCGTAAGCCAATCAATGAACGCGACGGCCTTAATTAATAGTTGTGAATTCCCGCCAATTAGCGGAGGATCTAGCAGGGGTTTTCATCGAAGAGGGGGACATCTTTAATTCACACGATGTCGTGTCCTTATTTACCAACACCCCGATTGACAAGACACTTAGTATCATCAAGAACCGCCTGTCAGATGACAAGACACTGAAGAACAGAACTAATTTGAACATTGATGACATAATGGAGTTACTGGAGTTTGTGTTAACGACAACATACTTTTCGTTCAGGGGGACTATATACAAACAAAAGTTCGGAGCCGCCATGGGCAGCCCATGTAGTGCAATCATCGCCAACATATTCATGGAATGGCTCGAACAAGAAGCTATTGCCACAGCACCCATGGAGTGCAAGCCTAAGATGTGGAAGAGATATGTTGACGACATCCTGGAAGTCATCAAAAAAGGGACTACGCAACAACTCACGGAACATCTCAACACAGTCGACCCCACTAAGAACATCAAGTTCACGCACGAAGAGGAAGCAAACAACCAGATACCGTTCCTTGACACCCTGATTATCAGGAAGGACGATGGATCTGTGAAACTGTTTCTAAAACCATGACTATACCCCTCGGCTACGCCTCGGGGCATAGTCATGGTTTTGAGATCACCGCGGGCCTATAATTTTAACCATGCCCCGAATAAAAAGCAGTCAATATTTGTTTTATATACATGTATATACCAAATCTTAAGATTCTTGTCATCTGTTTGGTTAAAAGCATCGATTTTGGGAAGAGAAATTAGTAGTTTCAATGCGAACGGCACACATATTACAATCTACGATTTCTGCGTAATTATAGCGCGTGAAAACATTAACGTGTGCGTAATATCATTTTACGCTGGGAAAAGCGCGCGGTTTCATCGTGGCGCACATGACCGGTCCATAGTTCATTTCCATGGACCGGTCCATAGTTCATTTTGCGGGCATAGTTAATTCAATGACTGCACTTTCAACCAATCAGATGACAGGAATCTATATACATGTATGAGGTATATAATACAAAATATACATTTTCTTATCTGACTTAAATGTTTACAAAAATATATTGGTCCACACGTTGTGCATGTATTCAGTTGTTCGACGTATAGATAATTGTTTTTAACGGGAACTGTATACTGGTTACCTTTCAGCTTGTTTTGATGCTACAAAATACAAAAGATATGGAAAAATGTGATGCTATTTGAAAATCAATCTTTGTTTTGTTTCACAAGTTTTACTTTTTACACCGACACCGTGTCCATGACGAACTAACACTGATACTGCGAGCTGGCAATCTCGCGCAGGACGCCTATCGTGGCGCAAAGTTGATCACGCGTACCGGCGTGGTATTTATTTGCTTTTGGCCCGGGGGTGCCAGTTGAACCGTCAATGAAGTCATCACCGACCAAAATTTCGCGGTAAAGGGTATCTTTTTAAGCATAGGCCCGTCCAGCGGGACGCCGAAAAGGGTCTCAATTTTGGTGTTTTCTGGAAAAAAGGGTACCTTTTTTACAATAGATATGTCGGCGTTTTGGGTTCATGAAAAATCAGAGTCCAGCATTTGACGTCAGCCGCTGTTTTCGTTCCTGATTGTAAACAACTTCTTACTTCCGGGTCTGTAAGTGTAATATATTAGTCTTGTGCCCGGTCTTGTACCATGATTAAAACTCGGTGATGTTTGTGCATGCTGCCGAGCGGGCTGCGTAGACGGGCGTAGAGACTACGAATTTTGTACAAGGTACAGATACTGTGTAATCGGAATGGATTACGACATACGTTTGACTGCTGAACCAGATATGACAGGAACCATGCCTTTTGGAAATCGTGAAGTGACATTTGCCATCGCTGTTTGTCACCCGCGCAAAACCGAAGTTAAACGGGAAAAAAAAGTGCTTTATATTTCAGATTTCAGAGCTTAGCGCGGATCATGGATTCGCCCGGATTCAGCACTGAAATCAAAGGTAAATAGCTACGCTTATTAAGAAAATGCAATCACGTTTTCATCGCTTTTGCTGATGTTTCTTGCTTTCTACTCCCGGGTTTCTACTTCCGATTGTGTGCCGCGGGTTGTGTACCATTCAAAAACACACCAGTCCAGAGGGTGCAAAATTCGGCACACACATGACCAATTGATAAGCTTAAAGTTGGTAAGCTTCACTGCTTAGACGATGCATTTCTCACACCAACTAAGTCATGACATGGTGAAATAAATATTACATTTTACATGAATCTGTATTAATTTATTGGATAATTTATGACCTTAGAAAGTGCAGACAGTGTGCCTGCAATGAAATTCCCGGGTGAAATTGATCGAAATATCCATCGCAAATAGGTAAATATTGCTTTCTACCTTCGTCAGTGAAAAGGGTCATTGGGACATGTAAGGTCAGTGATATGGGTACCTTTGTTTGCACCATGGCTGTGGTCAGTGATTTGGGTATCCTTTTTCATAGCAGGTCAGTGGTAAGGGTTACCTTTCAGCCCTTGGGCATGTCAGTGTTTTGGGTGAAAAATAAAAGTGTCTGGTCAGTGATGACAACATGCAATGGTATATGAGTGGCACCCCCGGGGCTTTTGGGTGCTGATGATTCGAATGCTGGATCCAATATCGATTGATTGATGACGTCTGAGAAAAAGGTCTACATGTCAGTGTCAGCAAGGCATTAGCCAGAGGGATGTCTTTAGGGTGTCCAAATGACACCTGGACCCGGGACCTGGACACCCCTCTGGCTAATGCCTTGAGTGTCAGGGTTGCCGAATTCGACATATTTCAGATCCAAATCGTTCTGACGGCATTTTCCTTCCAGGACGATTTAACGAGATATGAAATCTCAATAATGGAAATTTAATGGTTTAATATTACGTTACCTCCTTCTTTTCTGTCTCGCTTGCCCATAACAGCATATTACTATCACAAACACCGGTAAAAGAAGAATATTTTGCGAGATATTTCAGTTCCTATTTCATCACACTGCGAAATTGAAAGCACTACGTGCTGTATGTAACACGCGGTGATTATAAAGAAACCGTATGACAATCAAAATATTTTTTCACAAATCAATCAATTAGAGAAGATCACAGGAATCAATCAATCAATCAACCAGTAAATAAATAAATAAATAAATAAATAAATAAATAAATAAATTTACTATAGCAGAGATTATCAGGAACATGAAGGAAAAAAAAAAAAAACAAACAAAACAAAAAACAAAAACAAATCAAAAACAAAACATAAACATAAACAAAACAAAAAACAATAAAAAAAAGATGATTCAGTACGCAAGAAATTACCTTTTGTCTCATATAAACCAACCGTAATTGCTATCTTCAGTAGATAGTGAAAATAATAATCATTAAAAAGATCATCAAACATAAAGAAAAAAAGAGGTATTAATTGTTTTCTTGTAGGTCCTAAAGGCTATCTACAGAAGAAAGCAAACAAAGCAACAACAAAAATAAAAATAAAAAACATGCAAAATAATAATGTTCCAAAAACCATTGCATCATAACGCGTTCTAGATGATGATTCAGTACGCAAAATCTGAGGATTCATATTACGCAAAATCCCGGGAGATTGGCCGCGCGCTTAGAAAAAAATAGCCAATAGGCCGAATGCAAAACTATAAAGAAATGTTAAAATGAAAAAGTTAACCAAAATTTAAAACGGCACTTATATAGCAGAGATTATCAACAACATGTAGGAATAAAAATTCCTTTAAAAGGAATAGGGCGAACCAATGAATTGTCAAGATAAAGGTGTAGTTCCATATTGATAAGTCCAAGTAAAATAAAAAACATGTTTCACGTCCAGGTTTTTGAAAAAAAAAAAGGAGGAGGGGCCTTTGTATTTTGTATCGCAGAATCGATGTAAATACCCATATTTAGAGCTATTTTAGCGTGCACAATAATGCCTGCAAAAAGGAGGAGGCCTCTTTTTATTTGTTGTTCTGAGGGTAGGCCCTCTAATGATCTCAAAACCTTCCAAATTGTTTCTTGTATATTGGGAAGGCTATAGAAAGCATCTCAACTTCTAATTCTAACTGAATTTCAAAATATAAAAATATAATTGAAGAAACCTCCAAAAAGGAAGCGGAAGGGGACGTGAAACATGTTTATTTTTTTATTTAGCCTAATGCAATATTACTTCGATTTTCACTTGTCATCATTAACAGAGGAGTGAAATTTTGATTGAAAGAATTAAACTAAGGGACGCACCATTTGATACAGGGGGATAGGAAGTTGAGGTCGGGGAATTTTTTGTCGCTGCCAAAGGCGGCGATTCTTTTTTTCGCCGCCGAAGGCATGAATTTATTTGTTAATATCATGCATTTATACACAGTTAGGCCTAGGTGGGGAAGGTTTTTTTTTTTTTTAGAGTTGGTGGGGAAAGTTTTTTTTGCTCATGTAGTGGGTGAAGATTTTTTTTTTTTTGAAAAACTTCCTACCCCCACCCTGAGAATCTAATGGTGCGGCCCTAAGATGGTTTGTGTTGGAAGTTATATAAATGATGAAGAGACCAAAGAGAGCAATCAAATTAGGACAACAAAATAAAAAAAATAAAAAACCCTACACCATAGGACTGTACGGTACAGGCTACTTTTTAGTAACCCACCTTTGTAGGACTACACAACAAAATAGCCCTCCACCATAGGACTTTACGGTAAAATATTTAGAGGAGTATGCCAAATAAACAATGAATCACCACTCATGACTCGAGGTCAAAACCATTATGTAAATAAGATAATGGCCACTAAAATGGCTCACAGACATGAGTTCATTATTATGTAAATGAGATGTCATTGTTCAGTGTTTGCATGCGATCTCAAAAAGGGACATGTTGACATAACTTAATTGACTGTGTGGTTATAGTCTCATTAACAGATTTTATACGCTATAGTTGAACAGCAAGCACATACAAGCAAGTATTTTGCCAGTATTAATAAAACTATAATGAGGCTATTAATGTAGCCCAACTGTACGTACAATCTGGCAATACCGCTCAGTCTGAGAGAAATGAAAAATATCTGTTGCAATTTTCTGATTTGCATAAAAGTAATGCTAGTTCATGGAAGTTGTAAAACAATTATTTCTTTTAATACAAACATATTCCTTGGTAAGACAACTTTATAGCACTGTTTGAATATCAACATGAAGTAGTAATGGCAAATTTAAATGGACACTATCGCCTCTGTAGTTTCCTGATTACATAGACAGCACGAATATTTCATTTTTATTCTGAAACGCCGTGAAGAAGTAAGTAGTACAAAACCCACCGCAATATGGGACGAAAATCGCTTCGCGATTTTCGCCCAAAAAATAAGAAACAAAACAAAATAACAAAAACAAAACAAAACAAAACAAAACAAAACAAAACAAAACAAAACAAAACAAAACAAAACAAAAACAATGATGATTCAGTACGCAAAAAATTATCTTTTGTCTTATATAAACCCACCGTCATTGCTAGGTCTACAGTAGATAGTCAAAATAATAATCATTAATAAATCTTTAAAAATAATGAAAAAAAATAGAGGTGTTAATTGTTTTCTTGTGGGCCCTAATAGTACATGGTGTTACGTAACCCAGTGCAAAATTTGCTACATTAGTGGAACCAATGCTTTTTAGCTTCTAAATACCCCTTCGAACAAAACCTGAGTTGGTTCCATTTTTTTCGAATGTGTCTTCGGCGGCCATTTTGAAATTCAAAATGGCCACCATATTTAGCCTTTTTAAGCCATATTTGTCCCGAAAGTGCACAAAGTCATATTTTTCTTACTGATTATTTATACTTTTGATTGTCAAATCCACTAAGAACATAATTAGGATCATTTTCTAGAATCCAAGATGGCTGCCAAATCCAAAATGGCCGCCAATTTGTCTAAAATGGTCTGCCAGCTATAAGGACATTGATTTCTTTCCTTTTTTGCTGATTTATTCACTACTTATGTTTCTGAGAATCCACTGAGAAATAAAAACTTAATTTGGTCCATTTTCTCCAATCCAAGATGGCCTCTCAATCCAAAATGGCCGCCTTTTATTAAAATATGGCATACCGCTTCAGGCAATTACTATCATTGAGAGTAAAATACATGTATCTCATTTCTGTCAGATATGGATAAGAAAATGATTCTAAACATCTTAAATAGTGCAACAACATTGTTTAAGGAGAATATAGGTGTATTTCACCTTTCAAAATGGCCACTAAAGTATCTTGAAATTGGCTAAGATTTTCAGCTAATTTGTCGGCATTTATGCAATGAAATGCAGAAAATCGCGTTTTAAAAAGTTGAAATTTCAATATTGTAATTCAACTTTAGACGTTTATGATAGAGCTGACCTTGAGGCACTTTAATGCCTAGTTGTCATCATCTATGTTATCAGTATTTTCAAGTTCCTCAGCATAGCTGTATTGGTACACTCTTCATCTGCTGCACAAGCACATGCTTCTGTACAAGCTATTGCAATGTCTGACAGGATAGGTACTGGAATGTTATCTGCATCACTCGACCATCCTAGCTTGAACGGGTCTGGAATATTTGGATTTACCACAAGGTCTTGACTCCAAAATATGCTTGCATATGCGCCCGCAGAATGTGTTGATGCCACGCACCAGAAATTGGAGGGATTTTATCAATCCCCCCTGCTTGGCTCTTGAAGCGTTTCCATCTCAGTTTTTCAACTGTGTTGGCCTGTAGGTCATTTTTGTGCCCATGAGCCTGCACAAAACCTCTCACAGCCTGAAACAACACTTTGAGATGGCATTTCTGCATCACCAAGTTGACTCAGTGCTGTGAGTTCTTCAGGTGTTGCTTCAGTGAAGGCATTCGCAGTCTTCTTGCCTATACCTCTGATATGTCCACATGTGTCGCACCCTGCTTTTGATGTCCCAAGACGGATTGTATTGGTTTCAGCAAGATTTTCCTTCTGTTGTCACCTGTTCATATACACATGATTGTCTGAAGACCAAGAACCGTTAGTCTTCGAAGAGCAAGGACCATAACACCTGTATCTACAAGCGGCTAGGGGACGCAGGGGTAACCTTGTCAATCAAATACTTCATCTATTGTGTCCAATATAAGTGATCGATGTATATCGATAAAAATAGGATCAAGATCGTGGATGAGCTATGGCGGCATGCTTTAAAACTTTACGATTCGGCCAGGTACCTCGTAGGCTGGATTCAGCAGCAGGATGTCATGACTTAATTTATTCTTTATGATAACGATTTTTTTTAAAAATACCGAAATAATAATAATAATAAAATGATGATAATATTATATACTATAATAATATAGGATTTTTTTTTTAATTAAAGAAAAACATTTTTTTTTATCATAGGCCTATTAATTAAACATGTTAAATATACCATTTCGTAACATCTTGTAGGCCCGGGTTGTAGGCCTGGTAATAGAGAGCTTGCGGAATGAAGTTACTTTAACTTTAACTTTAACGTCTAGAGGATTATAGAGGATTATGTATTCAAAACCACTCTGCCATTAAAGCCGCTTGAAGTTAAAGTTAACGCGAGAATCTATAGTGTGCCGTAAATTATGATGAAATACGTCATACTTTAGAACAATAGTTTGCCTATTTCCTCATAGACTACATAATTACCACTTATGTATTATCTAGTTAATAGACCAATTATTGGAAATCTAATTTGGTTTGGGGAAAAACATGCTACATGTTGATGAAAATTACTGATTGAATTCAATCAAAATAAATTTTGTTCCAAACGTCACACTTGATATATAATTTTGTGTGTGCTCATGACGTACACCAAATCAGCTTGCGGAACCAAGTTTTTGGCTTGACTTCAACGCCAAGGGGATTAATTTCCGGTAAAATGGTCTGGTTTTACTTGAGCCAGCAGTGTACGATACTTCTGGAAGAGTAAAGCAGGTGCATAACATTTTTATATATAACATGTCATAGGTTGTGTCTGGTAAGAGAGAGAGAGAGAGGGGGGTAGGGAGGAGGAGAGGGAGGGCATTGGAAGTGGACAGGGAGGTGTTTTGCTGGTAGCCAAGGGGGGGGGGCTCCCCCGTGGGACATCTTCTCTTCCTTCTTGACCCTTCCCTTTTGGATGCGGGCCACGCCCTCCTAACAGAAAAACCCTGACAAAATCACTGGGGAGGGGAAACAGGAGTGCGAGTGGGTAATTATAGGAGGGTCAAGTTTGAGAGAGCGAGTACAGATAGAGGGGAGAAGGAAGAGAAAATAAGGAGAAGGTAGGGGAGGGGAAACGGGAGGGGAAGGGGGGAGAGAGATTCAGAAGGAGGGAAAGAAATAAAGAATATGTATTTCATTAGGCTTTGCGAAGTAAATTGGAATATGGAATTGACAAAGCTGACGAGCCTTTATTAAATAATATTATATATATATATAGGCCTATAACTATCGTAAGAATATTAATTGAAACGTATAGGGCCTAGCTAGTTTCAAAATAATATGATAAGGAGATTAACGCTGGGTCCCGACATAATCCATGTTGAGTGGTATCGCGAGTTCATTCATGTTTACTCAAACGAAGCTCTTAAGGTAGAGTCTTTTGTCTTGAAGTGGGACTAATAACCACTTGACTAAACAAAAGAGAGACATTTGGATGTAGTTGGTAACAAGCTCTTACACATGCCCTTCTTTTGAACGCACATTGATACACATGTCCCGAGTTTAAGCAACAAGACGCTGTTGGTACAGAAACCAATCTGACGTTCGCGTTGAAGTGAATTTGAGCAAGAAATCGAATCGATATTTTTGAAGTTGCCGTTAAAGTTCCAGTAACTTCATTCCGCAAACTCTCTAATGTCCCGCCCCGGTGTCCCGCACACTGACAGAATGAATATTTTAAACTTGTTATATAACTTGAGAATCTGAGACGAAAATACCTAGGCCTACATCTCAGTTGAAAATGTTTATTTGGTTTTTAAAAAAGCAGGATATTAAATCTTATGTGTTTTCAAATTTATAGAAATAGTAAGATTTCTTCTTTTTGGTAATAACTTTATAACACAAAGTTTGAAAGTTTTTAATCTTAATATTTATTTTATATTATTATTATTATATTATTTAATATGATTATGATGAATTGATGATGATGATGTTGATGATGATGGATGCCATGCTTGTAGCCAATATTATTATTTTTAATATGTAGTAGACCCTATATGTTTTGTGATATATGAAATAAAAAATGAATGAATGAATTATTTTAACATTGTGATAACTATTCATTGTTATCATTATTAATTTTTTATTTCATTTCAAATTGTAATATTTTATATTTATTTAACTTTTATTCCAACCTAGTATTGACAGGAAGAATAGAAGGAAAAAGGAGCAGAGGCAGGAAGAGAGTGATGTGGTTATCAAATCTGAAAGACTGGCTAAAAGAAAGGGGATCGAGCTGAACATAAAGCGACAGAGCTTCTGGAGATGGCTTATAACAGAGAATTGTGGCATGACATGATCGCCAACGTGCAACGTCTTAATTAGGATATGGTACCTAGAGAGAGAGAACTTTTATTCCATGCAAGTTTATGCGCACGAGTTAAACTTCGTCAATTTCGCACAGTGGTGCTATACCACGCAGTCGATTTGGATAATTGCCTATCGATTGGATTGATCATGGATAAACGTATCGGTGATGTCACTGGCTTTAAGGGAGGTGGAATGGGCGTGATCCAAGACCCCTCAAAAAAATTTCCAAAAATTTTTTTTTGCCATATTTTGTTTAAGAAAATCATAAGCTATCAGGTCAGCCAGATAAAGTTAAAAATTTCCTTTTCAAAATGCGAATTTGAGGGAATTTCATCTCTTTCAATTTAAAACGATTTATGGCAGCGTTGACTTGCTATACATGCCGTAACCAGTTTGGTTTACGACTGGTGGGAGACTAATCAACGAATCAGCTGATCAGCTGGATTGGTATATATATACACACATGCGAAGAAGAATTCCAGTCATCTTATTCTTTCTAGTGAATAATTCATCCACTAATATTACTTTTACTGATATCCTGGCATGCCTGGAGAAAGAAAGAGGCGTCGTTAGCAGCTATCACCTATATTAAGTAAGTACTTCAGTCTAAAAATATGTGTGACGTGTGTTTAGCCCGGGACGGGTGTTTAGTAACTTAGCCCGGGTAACAACATGTCATGGGTAAGCTTAAAGTAAACATGATAAAGATATTTAGCATTCTCTCGGTCGGGGCTGTTCCCGGGCATGCCGGGGACTGTTCTATCTATTGCACTATATACCTACTTCTGACGTAGGGGCTGTGCAATAATTATGAGCCCGGGGGGTTGCGGGGTGGGGGTGGGTGCGATGTAAAATTGCCACCCCCCACCTGGAAAAAAGTCCACTTGTACAAAATAAGCACCCCCTAATGCCTTATAAAAATTCCTGGCGGTAAAATGGGGGGTGCCAAGAAATTTTATCGAGCGAAAGGGGTGGGGCAAGCAATTTTTGGCAAGCCGAGCCGAGGGGGGAGCAAGTGATTTTTGGCACACATGGGTGCCTTGCTCCAAGTTGCTCGAGAAGAGATAGCCATGAATTTGTTCACCGATAGCTTCACATTCTATAGGTATGCCAGGCAAACACATTTGCTAGTCAGCCAAATTCGCCGACAATGTCAATGCATTTTTACATAGAAATTTAAAACTTGTGCCCGAAGAAAGAAACCTACATAAATATGTTTTCTATACTTCACTTGACCCAAATACCGGTATATGATTTTTTATGGTGATAAGTCACTCGCACATGGAATTTTAGAGGATTTTGATAGCAGTTCCATTAAAAAAGCTGCTATCATAATGAGACTAAGATCTAGAAACACCCCGAAATGCCGTTTTGGGGAATTTTGCTAACTGAATCTTTTGACATTGTTTGATGAAAGTCAATCTTTGACAAGATGTAACTTTGCTACGGAAAGTGCTATGAAAAAAAGGTTTTCAGTTTTGGTTTTGTTTACTCAAGGGCTTTAATTTGATATATAAAATGATGCAGTTTGATGGCAAATTTGAATTCACCTAGCATACCTACATTCTAGAGACCATTGCATTCAAAATCTAGTCGGATTAAGCTGAAGCATGACACGTGCACGTGTAAAAGCAATGGAAGTTCAGAAGTAAAATAGTAAATTACACAGCTGATCACGACAGACAATCGCATCAAAAATGTTGCTAAAATTAAACTTGAGCAAAATTTTAGACTGTTCAAAATAGGCAAATCTTGCTCAAAAGATACCGTACTGTAGTTGACTCATCAAAATAACTTTCATCCAAATTTCAACATTTAAACAGAATAAATATAACAAAAGATTGCACCGCTGTCCCCCCGAAAATCATTTTAGCAATGCACTCTAGCATCGAATGCGCCAACTATCGTGTGCAAAAAAATTTGAAATTGAAGCTAGAGTTATCAAGTAAGGCGCCTTTTAAATAAAACACTCTAAAATGGCTTTATAAAGGAAAACAGTTACGGAAACACTTTGCCAATTTCCTGCTCGCTGCGTTCACAACAAGTATCATGTAGATTAGGCTTCCTCAAATATGTTGAAGTGCCACATGAAATAAAAGAAAACAGCAAAGTGCCACTCAATGGCTGCTTTAGCACCTGGGGTGGGGGGAGCCAGAGGGGTGTCCCCCCTGTGAAGCTATCGATTTAAAAAAATTTGAGGTGCAAATGGCGCCATTTGGTGCAATATTTTGTACTATTTTAGCCGTTGGTAGAGGACATAAAAAAGGGCAGAATGGCAGTCAGGAAGGGCATATTTTACCTGTATCAAATTTTGTGTCAATAAAATACATCATATAAAAAATTCGATATATACATCATGCATTATCTATAGTATATTCCTTTGCTAAATCGTAAATAAAAAATTGAAATGTAGAATATTGGAGATATTCCTGCTGGATGAAGTTTGATCAAGGCATTTGATTTTATTTTTATTTTATCCATTCTTAGGGATAAATCACAAATAGTACCACAAATAGTCTTGGAAGCTACAATCAAGGAATTTAATAGTTGGTACACCTTGACAATATGTTGGAACTCTTCATTGCCGCTCTGAGAGTTAAGTGAAATTAGTATAACTATGTTTGATGAGAAGTACATACCTTCTCCTTTCCTCTTCCCTCCCCCATTCCCCCTCAATCAATGTTGGGGAGACTGGAGAGCCCAATGGAAAAAGTGCTTTCATCAACATTGAACTGGGGGAGAGGGGTGGCGATTTACATTTAGTATGCCCGAGTGTACCAACATTAATTTCTTTGATTGTAGGGCTTAGGCAGCCAGCAAATGTTACACACCCAAATTTGTACACGTCCAGTTTTTGCCCACATGGCCTATACTTTGTACACAAATGTTTAAATTTACACACCCAGTTTTTTCAATTTACACACCCAAACCTTCAAATCTTGCCTAAGACCCTGCAAAGTGATCCATGGATGTTCTTTAATAAAATTATTTATTATGTGCAAATGCCCCCAGCCCCCTAGTAGTGCCACCACTGTTTAGAACTGAGGTATACTTTTATTTAGACATTTGATGAATTTAGTTGTACAGCTGTCTTTCAAAAGTTTCTTTAAGGGTGGTTATTAGGAGAAGGGAACTAATTATGGTGAATACAGTACCTGTAGGCTACTTGTGTGACGTTGACAGCAAAATAAATTTGAGCCAATTTTTTAACTTTCATTCAATCTCCATGAACTTTGCCAGTAAGTGTTATAATTATACTGAACTGTTTTACTACTTCCAGATGGTGGAGCTTACTCCAGGCATGGCAGTGTTTGTGTTTCCAAGTACACTGGATATGGAGAAGACATTTGCAAAACTATGTAGAAGATTGATGGATGATTTTTACAGTGGGGCAGAACAGGATTACATGTAGATGTGATCAAACAAGACCATGAATGACACACACCAGCCATTGTTGGTAAGAACAGCTACATGTATTCCCGTATATATGTTTCTTTTCATGTTGCCTGGTGTAGCTAGGGGGTTGTGCGCCAAGGGCAAGGATACAAAATGGATGTGCCCCAAAGCTGTGAAAGTACCAACTTGTCAAAATTATCACTTGGTCATTTTGTGAAATGCAGTTACACAAATATCTAGAAACAAAATCAGTGGCTCCAGAATAGGGTACATCTCGTGCCCCCCATCACCTCATGTCACACAAATTTCTTGTCCCCATTGCAAATTTAAAATTATTCCAAAGCCGTTTTGGGGGTCAATAGCCATACCATATGCATAAGGCAGCTATTTTATTCATGCATTGTGTACATTACAAATGACTGCTGTACTAGTAACTTAGTCCTTACTACTATCAATGAATAAAAGATGATCAAAATAACAGTCTTACTCAAAAAATAACAAGGCCAAGTTTATGTAAACAAAATTGGCTGCCATTTGCTGTCTTTACTGTGTAATTGTGAATACATAACGTTACTGTTTTTGTGCCAACTTTGACCTGTTAGGCTGATACTACTACAGAAGAGTGATCGCACATTTGCACATTTATAGACCTTGCTCAATTTGATGAGACAGCAGTCACAGCACCCAATATGTTAAAAGAATGGAGGCTGAGGTTCTTCAAATCTTCAGATGGGAGTTCTCAGCAGAGGTGGTTTATATCGTGAAGTTGTGGATAGGTAGTGGTGAGCAAACTCAGAAGTTTAAAATTCTAGAGCATTGTAGATGCTAGGCCAGATGAAAGGCAAAGTATGAAGCAGAATGACGTAAATAATCATGACACATATATGCCTTATTGGAACTGGATTTGGGAAACCCTCATCAGTGTCTACAGAAATGACTCCATCTGCAGCCCTTGCTGATCTAGCTGTGCAATGTGCATGATCCTTGGATCACACTTCATATTCAGAGATAAACAATATGGTCCTGATTTCCTTTCCCCAGAATGTTGAGACTCTGAAGCATACATGTACCAAAGCATCACTCAATGACATTAATGCCCTCAATATCAATGAGCGTTGAGCATGGAGTAAAACCCAGCTCTGATTTCCTGCGAGTGCCAATCGAAGATATCCAATCTCAAGATTTGAAGAACCTCAGCCCTCTGGCTAGCCCTCTAAGTTTCCTCCCTCATGACCAGCACTTGAATCCTATCACAACTTTTGGGCTTGGCAAGTCCATGATCAGGGATGTAGCTACAGTGGGCGGTGGTGGGCGGTAGAGCCCACCAATCGGTTTTGGAGCCTATCACTCGGCTCCAATATTAGCATTGGAGCCCACCACTCAGAGGCCAAAATTGCAGCATTTTATTGAATTAGTTAAGAATTTGGTCTATTTTGGCAAACAATTTCCACCTGGGAACCAAGGGAGAACAAAGCCAGTGCATTGATTGGTCACCCCAGGTCAAACAAACAAACAAACAAACAAACAAACAAACAAACAAACAAACAAACAAACAAACAAACAAACAAACAAACAAACAAACAAACAAACAAACAAACAAACAAACAAACAAACAAACAAACAAACAAATAAATATAAATAGCACTGAAAATATCCTAGCTACAACCCTGTCCATGATATGACCATCACAGACTGTGGCTGCTTATAATCATGTGTTTTAAGTTGAACAATCAAACTCGGGTTGTGCCTGCGAGCTCGTATGGCGAGACAAGACTGTTTGGCGGTTCGTAGACTGAGCCCAAGTTCAATTTTTCAGCATACGCACGGTCATTAATAGCTGTAATCTGTGGCCCTCACTGACTTCATGAGCCCCAAAATAGTTCAAGCAGGGAGGAAATCTTAGAAGGCCTTGAACAAGGCTACCCTCAAGCTCATCAGGCCTGTGTGTGTGTTGTCTCATCAAATTGAGCAAGGTCTAGATGCAAGTGTGTGATCTCAAGTCTTTAGTATTATCTGCCTAACAGGTCAAAGTTTATAGCACAAATAGGAAAGTTATGAATATTTTAGCAATTTCACAATTACACAGTAAAGACAGCACAAGGCAGCCATTTGTGTTTACATAAATTTGGTCTTTGTAGATAGCTCCCTTATGTTTAATTTTGAGACAAGTATGCTTTTTTAACATCTTTATTCATTAATAGTCCTAACTGCATGAACTAAAATGCATAAGGCAGCAATAATTTCTAACATTAACATTAGGGTATGGTCATTGACCAACAATTTCAGCATCACGGAGGCCCCTATATGATTTTGGAATAATTTTAAATTTGGTATGCAGTAATATATTGACCAATGGCATGTTTTGAGACTAGGGACAAGAAATTTGCTTGACAAGAGGGCATGAGATGCACCTTACTCCAGAACCAGGGAAAGGTTGGGACTGGGGTGGCACCCAACATACAAAATATGGCGGTCAGTCGGCCATTGGCATCTAACTTTTGGCCTGGCGGAAATTTTCTGACTGGCATCTAGTTGGCTGGCGGTTACTTTTTAAAAGGTCAAGCCTGGCTGGCCTGTAACTTTTGAGGCATATTTGAACACTGGTGGCACCCCCAATATCCGCCACAGTATCGTTGTGATGAAAATGAGATTTTAATATGAAAATTTTAATGTACACAAAATCATATAGATCTACATCATGGTTTGTATTTACACAGTGCACTCAAACTAGCAATTTTGAGTTAAGATGTTATGTCCCTGAGCCCTTGATTTCTTGTTTATTAGGAGAAGAAATTATGGTGACAATTAATTGAAGATAATATATACAATGATTTGGTACATTGTAATAGTGTTTTAGGAATGAGAACATTTCAACAGAGATATGTCAATAATAATCGTATTTTTTTTTCTATCCACAGCATACACACTTGCTTCACAACTTGATGTGGATACTGTTACAGAAGCCAAGCGAGCATCTTAAAAATAAGGAATACATTTACCATGTTTACAGGGGTTGCTATCCCACAATAAGAAGATCCAGAAGACATTAATGTGGGCATCATTGTGAATCTTGGAACTCAGTACCCTCCTCAAGCCACGTCAAGCTTCACTATTTTCTTCTTCTTGGATACCGCTTTGATGATTAAGTTTAGACTTATCAAAATGAACTTCTGGGTGACGCTTGAACTAATAAAAGCATTCGTACGATTAAGGTTAAACTTGGCTTTCGCTTTCAGGCATTATTATCGTGAACCGATGCATGGTGACAAATTGAACGCATAAATGGTGAGACAATGAAAATCCTTTTGGATGCATGGTGAAGCTTGGCCCAACAGAACACTTTATATAGTGAAAGTTGACTTCAAATTTGTGAGCAAAAAGTAAGCTGATCGAGGTGAAGCTTGACCTCCAATATCAGTTAAGGTGAACAAGGATGAATGCTTCAGGTTGGCTCAAAAGTGCTGAATGACCTTTGCATAAAAGACAATTTTTTGTGCATTTAGGGGGCTGTCATTTTCTTCAGAATGAGGTCATGAATATACTAGGGGTCATACAAATTGTATACCAAAAATAGTGAGGGTCATAATTTTTTACACCAAAAAAGGAGGTTATAATTACTACAGTTTCCTTCAAAGAAGAATGGCACTTGTTTACATTTTGAGAGTGGGCACAGTGTAAACACGGTAGTAGGGTTCTGATCAGTGGCTTAACTAGGTTTGGTAGCGCCTGGGGCAAGAAAAAAAAATTGCGCCCCTACACCCCCAGAATATCTTAGGCGTGGGAAATTTTTTAAACATTTGCTTGGAGACGCATAAAATTTTGGACAAATAAGGCCTACCACTAATTAATTTTGGTTACTAGAAGTTGAATATCGGTCTTAAAATGTTCTTTCAATAGATTTTGTGCTGAAAATTTTGACTTTCATCGCTTGGAGGCGCGGAATCGATGCTGAATTAGTCAATTTGGTGTCCCCTTAAGGGTAGCGCCAGGCACGTTGCCCCCTCTGCCCCGGTAGTTACGGCACTGGTTCTGATTGGCTGATTCAATCGTCTGACAAACATAACTACAGACGTGATAATTTGATTGGCCGATTCTGCGCCTTAGACATTGGTCTGCACAAACAAAGCTCCTTGTATATGTCGCTCATTAACAGAATAACAGGGCATTCAGCGTCCAATCTGAGCAAGGGCTGCCGTTCTTCTCTGAAAACGAGTGAAAGGGCGTGTGACTTAAAAAATGTGGGTGCCCTACTTGAGCACATTTACACTTTCCATCACAAATTTTACAATCTTTAGTTACAATGACAAAATAATGTTTCTGTACTGTGCACACCTTTCCATCAAACACACATTTCTTAACTTTTTGGAAATTTGTCTCTGGTATGCGTACAAAAGGCGGTCATCAAAATATTCCGCCAAAGATAGGGGGTCACAAAATTTTCAGCCCACGATGGAAGGGGTTCATAAAAATCGACTCTGCTCACTGACATATTCATGACCCCTCACCTTTGTTTCATAACCACTAAGGCCAAATAAAAAAATAAACATGTTTCACGTCCCCTCCCGCTTCCTTTTTTGAGGTTTCTTCAATTATATTTTTATTTTTTGAAATTCAGTTACAACTTTTCAAAAAAATATGTCTAGGAAGTAGAGATGCTTTCTATAGTCTAAAGGTTTTGTGATAGTTAGAGGGGCCTATCTCTCAGAACAACAAATAAAAAGAGGCCTCCTCCTTTTTCCAGGCATTATTGTATACGCTAAAACAGCTCTAATTATGGGTATTTACACTGATTTTGCGATAAAAAATACAAAATAAAAAGGCCCCTCTTCCTCCTTTTTTTTTTTAACCCGGACGTGAAATATGTTTATTTTTTTACTTGGCCTAAGGTGTAGGACATTTTTTTGTTTTAGCTATAGCCCCCACTCCAGGCGTATTTTTAATTGGACTTGCTGAAGTGGCATTTTCTATTTTATTACACAATTTGTTGCCATTTTTTATGAACTTGTAAGTTCTTAAAATAGCCTAAAATGAGGCTATAGCATCCATAATTAACAGCCTTCTCTAATATTAATCTCCATAGACTTTACATGTAAAATGAAAAGGTCCATAAAAAAAACGGTAACAAATTGTGTACTAAAATTTGCACAAAATGCTAATTGAGCAAGCACAAATGCAATGCACTAGTTTTCGTGAGGGGCTATACTGAAATATTTTTTATGTATTGTATATATATGGTCTTTTTAAAAATAAAAATGTCCATCTGAAACATAGGTGCCCTCCCTGCCCGAAGAAAATAACAGCCCCTTAGCAGCCACATATCCTGGCTATATGCACCTGGTCAACTTTACAAGCAAAAAGTTGATGGTAAACTTTTTGTTACACCCTGTATATCCCTTTTCTGTATCTTTTGTGTAGTTATGTCAATGCTATTGTTGATAGTAAAGTAATTGTGTATTTTTGTATCACACAGAGCATACTGCATATATAGTGTAGCACACTGAGCAAAGTGCATGCTGCTCTCTGCATGTATCATATTAAAAGGGCATTTTGTTTGTATTGCATGGTTTGCATTAACCAATTTTTAGGAGCTTCAAAACATGCATTCATAATGATAGTCAGAAATGAGTGAACTATTTTGCATCTGACGATCATGTCAATCCTCACCACGGCCTGTGATATGTTTAACTTTAAAAGCACACAATCAGAGACAATGGCCAATGATGTCTGAACTTTAGGAAGGAAAAGAGCAACTTTTCTAGGAATTGTTTTCTAGCATTAGTTTCCTATTACTAAGACCTAACTTTTTAGAGAGTTTGTATGTTTAAAGGTAAAAAACTAACCATAGGGCATGCTGTTTCCCGATGGGTTAGAAATTTCAATCATCAAGAAAAAATGTATACAAACAAACTGTTTCTGAGTTTGATTGACAGGTGAACTAGGCCTACATTGTAGTATCTTTAAAGGAAGTCTCTGGCAATCACAACATTATGCCTTATATGTAAAAAAATAACTATCAAGCACGAATCACATGGTTTTATTTAAAACAAACTCATCGTGACTATAAAAGCGATTAAAAACAACCGTCTCTCAACGGCCGACACTCAAAATTCCTGGGCAATGAAATTGTCGAGTGTAATGACAATTGAGTACTGGTACAAATAACCATTATGTCATTGCACTTAGACAGATTCAGCGCAGGAATTTTGAATACTAGTATCGCGTGTTGAGAGCCGACTGTTTTTTATTCGCTTTTATAGTCAATATGAGTTTGTTTTAATAAACCATGCGATTCATCTTCATAATTATTTTTCTAACATAAAAGGCACAATGCTATGATTGCGGGAGACTCTGATTTTATGCATCATTTTGTGCATATTGGCATATGTGAAATTTATTAAGTTATTTTTTTTGTTAATAAGGCCGATATCAAAAAAATTAAAAAAACTGTTTCTAGAATGTCGTCTCAAGATAAATAAAGTATTTTTGTGTTATGATGTAGCAACAAAGGAATATTCTGTCCCAAGAGGTATAGGCAGTAGTATTAACTTCAAGATCATTCATCCATGGTAGAAATATCATGCGATGAAATTTGACCAGCCTCCTTTAATGTTACTTACACCTAAACCTTGATGTACATTATAAATTGAAGGCTTTAAGGTGGTATGGTACTACACCCCTTGATAAATTTTGTGACTAATTTTGCATTTTTTCTTAAAAAATTACTACACTCTGGTAACAAAAGTTATGTATAATACTTCACTGACATTTCAGTGATTGAAGACAAGTGGTTCATTATATAAAGAAATGAGGTACATTCTAGCGGTACCTCTTTTCTTATCATCAATAACATACCGCTTGTCTTGAGTCACTTAAATTACAGTGTAGTAACTGGATTCCTTGCCCCTATAATATACATAACTTTTAATTGTTACCAATGTGTTATTACTTATAGAGAAAATGCAAAATAATCGCAAATTTATCAAGGGGTGTAGTACCACCTAGGTTTTGCCCGTAATGGGCATTTTTCAGTTGTTTGTTTCTTTGTGAAAAGGCAAAACTCTAATCATTCATAATTTTTAAGTGCAAGTATTGTATTCAACCAAATAGCTCTTTGGGTGCTTACACAAGACAAGCGGTTTGATACTTGTGATAGAAAATGAGGTACATGTACCGCTAGGATGTATCTCATTTCCTATCATATTTACTGAACCGCTTGTCTTGATTCACTGAAATTTCAGTATAGTAATTGGATTCCTTGCCCCAATAATATACATAACTTTTTTGTTACCAGTATATGTTATTAATTTTTGAGAAAAATGCAAAAATAGTCACAAATTTACCACAGAGGTGTAGGACCCCTTAAATGGGTTATGATCAAGTTTGAAAGTTCAATGACCTTTTCCCACTGAATGCAAGGTGTTGTTGAAATGGCTCCATAGCCTAGATTAATAGTGCTATTTCTCAGCCAAATATGGCAACTTGTAGTGCATATGAATTGAAATCATTGGATTTTGAAATGTTTGCAAGCTCCGAGACATAGCATTTTTTTGGAAAATGGCATCAAGGGTGTATTAAATTCATATTGTTTTCGATATCTCGCTGCCCCCAACTCAACACAAAAGTTGACAACCATGAGAGTTACCAAATTATGCGTGGAAAAGGGTTATTTTTTACCAGTAGCAAGGACCTTGAAATTGGCAAAATTTCAGTGAAATTTGACAGTGAAATTAGCATAATAGGGTATTTAATTTGCACTGTCCGCGATATTTTGATAAAAAGTAATTGAGAAAATCCAGAAATTTTATGTCAATATTTAGTGTCATTGATAAGGGGTGTTTGAAATTCTAATCATTGAAAGCGGATGTTTGAAATTCTAGTCATTTAAAACCGCAAAAAAGGGGTTGTTTTGGCCATATTTAGTCCTCGATTTTGCATGAAAAAGGGGGTAAATTTGATGAAAAATCATTGCAAAAGGAGGCTTTTGAAAGATTTGGTAACTCTCATGGTTGTCAACTTTTGTGTTGAGTTGGGGGCCGGGTATCTACGCTAGTCCTGTGGTGAGTCTGTTGACATGATAAAACAATATAAAAACTTGATCTCGAATTGAGCGATTAACTGAAACACTCCCGGGAAGCAATTCAACAAATGGGGACGCTTTATAGTTATATATTTAGTAAGTTGTTATTCGGCACTCTGTCATGTTATAACAGTATGATATACTAGTAATACAATACAAGTGGCAAATGATGTCAGTAATTTATATTCAACAAACACATTTATTACAAATGGAGATAACTTTATTTAGCAAATAAAAGATATTAATGATTAAGTACAAACTTGTGATAAAGTGTGTTTTTCATTGTTATTATTCAAACACATTGTTATACACCAAATGGGCTATTCAGTTGAAATCCATACACCCCCTATGGAATACATGACCTTAATCTTTGACACAGGTGATGTAGATTTCAAGTGGCGTCACCCATTCAGGTAACCACAATTGAAATTCACACTCCCTGGGAGATTAAGGTCATATCTTCATATTGGGCTATTCCAGTTACAATCCTTCCACAGGGGGAGTATGTTTTTCAAATGTAATTGATCAGGGTTAATTATTTTGAAACCCATACACCCCTGCATTATGGCTTTACCTATAGACCACTTGACATCAATGTTTATCAACAAAGGCGAGGGATTGGTCTTTCGATTTGCTCGAACGAACCGCTTCACAGTTCAATGGCTTTCTTGTACCATATGAAATGTGGTGGGAGATTTAAAATACACACGCCCTGAGCAAACTACGATGCGCACGCACAATGCAGGGCAAAGAACAATGGAAAGTGCCATAATGCGTGCGCATACTGCCGGGTAATGATGTCACATGTCAAGTGGTCTATATCTTCCACAGATGGAGTGAGTATTTCAAATGGAAGTTACCCAACTGTCTATTCTATTCGAAAACTCATACTCCATCTGTGGAAGACTTGGGCTAAATCTTCCACAGGGGTAGTGTGGATTTCAACTGGAATAGCCCAATGACCAAGTGGATGGTGGGAATATTGGCTGCTCATGATAGAAAGTGTGCAAATTATTACCCCAAGGTGATCTGGAGAGTATATGTCTACTATTTTCCAAGACTGAAGGTAGAAGGAAAATAGTAGGCCTATTCTTGAGTCACTGAGGGGTAATGGAATTCAACATTCCCTGAATACAGATCAGTCAAGAAGACGATATCAAGGTTACGATGTTGGTAAGGGGCGCACCATTAGATTTCCAGGGGGGCATGGGAGTTTTTTGAAAAAAAAAAACTTCGCCCACTAGTGAGACGAAAAAAAAAAAACTTCACCCGCTAGTGAGACGAAAAAAAACAATTTTGCCTCACTGATGAGTAAAAAAAAAAATTTCCCCAACCAACTTTGTATAAAAGTATACATTAAAATTGAAAAAAAAAATATCTAGCCTTTGGAGCCCAAAAAAAATGAAACTACACAAATGAAAACCCATGATTCCTTTATTATTATATTATAGGTCATACACACATGTAGCTGGTTTTAATAGCAAAACAAAAATCTACCAGAACTTTTCTTTCTGAAAAAATGCTTTTTGGGAGGCCTATCCATGTATGTGAACCACAGACATTGGTTAGAGATCAGTGGGGTAATCTCCGGGTAATGTACTATCAGCGCCATAAAAATTTAAAAATATCTAGGACCCATTTTTTAAATTTTTTGAATTCAAGTTTTTAAATATGAATAATTTAAAACAAAATTTTGGCCCAAGAATTTTTTGTTACGATGTACTGAAAAAAGTGGGCCAAAAACTGTTATTTTGGGATTTTGGGCGAAAAATGGCATTTTGGCCCACATTTGACCTCACAGATGAACTTATCAAGTCTTTGCCATTCTAAATATGTATACTTTTATATACTTTAGACCAACAATTTAGAGGCCGAAAGTTTCCATAATTCCAGGTTTCAGACCAACCTTAAGGGGTATTACACCCTGCCCAATTTTGTGCCTATTTTTGCATTTTTTCTTACAAATTAGGCCTATAAAAGTGCATTGGTGACAAGTAAGATATGTATATTATAGGGGCAAGGACTACAACTACTGCACTGAAAATTCAGCAACTCAAGGAAAATAGTTATTGATTTATTGATCAAATATTGGTTTTCCCTCATTTTTGACTGTAAATCCACAACTGTTGTCGGTGCTGAAATAAAATTTCCAGTGCATTAGTTGTAGTCCTTGCCCCTATAATATACATATCTTACTTGTCCCCAATGCGCTATAATTTTTGCTAATTATGCAAAAATAGGCACAAAATTTGGCAGGGGTGAAGTACCCTATAAAGTTGGACGTTGAAATTGTAAGTGCAAAGTGTAATGTGTACAAAATCTTGAAAACGTACATGTTCATTTAAAAATGATTTGATATACCTGAGAATTATTTTCATCTTGTAGCGATAGACAACAAAAAAATATACCCTTCAAATATGAGAATGAAGTTCAATGAACCATGTTATTATATAGCCATAGCTAGTGGGGGGGGGGGGCAAGGGGGGGCACGAGTCAGTGGTAATAAGAAGTATTTACTAGGGAAAAAAATGGAGGAGAAAATATTTGGTCCACCCCTCTCACTTTGGTCAACAATTAAGTGAAATTGAGACACATCTTAAAAAAAAAACCTCTGGGCAATGTGTTCCCAGCAAACACAAAAATGTTCTTAAAACGTTTATTCAATACGTTTTAACTAAAATAACACTATTATATAGATTTTTTTTCTAATTTAAAAGTCCATGCTCTCCTGATTACAAAACTGAAATTTTGATTTTAATCGGACATTCGGTTCTCAAGATATGGTCTGTCAAAATGGTACAAAACCAACAAATTGGCAACAACTTTCTTTTTATAATTTTCTTTATTTTTGGCATGAAGTGTTGTCAGGTAATTTTTTCATTATATATGCATGAATTATGCAAAGTAAAGTTTTCAGATACAATTATAAGAGGTATGGTAGTACTGAAACTTGGTACATGGGCTATACACATAAAATGCAACAAACCTATGGATGTATTTGGCAAATTTCCATAATTTGCATAAAAATAATTAGGACCCTAATCAACTTTTCTAATTAGTGGCCCTAATTGATTATGCAAATTGAAATTTGTCAAATGCAACCGTAATTTTGTAGCACCTTGTGTGTACTACCCATGTAACATGCCTCAGTACCTCGGAATACTACCCTTTTACATGTTTTTATTATTGCGGATGGTGTACATGCCCCTGCAGGCCACAATGGGGTATATGTAGGCTCTTTATTATTATTATAAGTGATCACTATTGCCCAGGCGAGGACAAATTACTGACCAACTGTCCTGTTTTAAGCATTCCCTGGTTTTCCTACAAAATCATTATTTTTGTTGATGGGGATGGGTAAAAGCCACAGACTGCTACATGTATAAAATGATATAAACCCATTATAATTCTTTCCTAAATGACACTTGATAATTTGCATACCCTGTAGAGTGGTCACTGCCAGCCAAGCCCATCTCCATAACATAATAATTCATTTTATTTTAATCTTCCTTGAAACTAGTTTTTTTTGTTGAAAAAAACAAATTCTTCCTCAAAGGGTAAAATTATTTCCTCCCCTGGTGTGTGTGTGGGGGGTGAATAATAGAAGAATAGAAGCGGCCCTGACATTTATTTGATGTCTGTAATCATACACTTCCAAGTATCAAAATTGAAATGTGTTCATGGTTATCCAAAGCAGTGTGTCAAATGTCAATAAACTTCCTATAAATATAATACATAATTAATGTCTCCGAGTCTGTTTACATCACTTGAAGAACACTGAATTGTCTCACTTAGAATCTGCAATTCCTTAACTATTGACACTCATCATAAAGCCAGTCATCAACAAAGTGTCATATACACCATTTCACTTCAGTTGTGCTGATGTGGTTTTACACGCATAGCTGTGAACTGAAAATGTCTGCTGCAGCCTTTATTGTTGATTTATAAGAAGAAATATTTTCTCTGTCTGTCTCTTTTACCTGCTCTACGAACAGTTTATTCAACTTTTGAGTCTTTGAGGCTCTTATGACTTTCTCTTGAACACATGAATTCACAAACATAAACAGCTGGATTGCTGTATCTACAAAGTATACTCTACATGTACATTATTCCTGGGAGTTGAAGTTGAGTTGGTAATTAATATGGGATAAAATCCCTGTAGCATGTTGCATGATACTTCAAACCACTAGCACAACACAGTTTGTCCGGTCCTGTAAGCTGCTGCATGCTATGATTTGTCATCTACGGCTTTCGTCAATTTCTGTCTTATGAAAGTACAAGATGTCAGAGCTCCTTGGCATCTCAATCTGCTTCCTTTGTGGCAGGGTATTTCACTTTGTTGCAGACAATGCAAATATGTGACAGCACATCTTTGGAGTGCTGCTGTGGCTGTTCAGTTGAACAAATACTTAACCGTTATATGCAAGTAGATGTTTTTTCTTGGGAGTACATCCTCATCACTGCTTGTGTCCATGTCAGCAACTGCATTTGAGATACAAAACAAATGCGATTCAGTGTATGTGTAAAATATTGCCAGCATTATCAAAATGAAACTCAAAATTTTAATTCCCGACCAAACTGCTTATATTGCCAAACAAAGGGTTTCCATGTGTTAGCCTAAATGCAATGTTTGTGATGCGAGAAATTAACATATAGGTGAGTTTGTCTAAGGGGTACTACACCCCTGCCCAATTTTGTGCCTATTTTTTGTATTTTCTCAAAAATTAGAGCGCATTGATTGGTGACAAGTAATATGTATATTATAGGGGCAAGGACTGCAACTCTTGCACTGGAAATTTTATTTCAGCACAGACAACAGTTGTGGAGTTACAGTCAAAAATGAGGGAAAACCATTATTTGATCAATAAATCAATAACTACTTGCCTTGAGTCGCTGAATTTTCAGTGCAGTAGTTGTAGTCCTTGTATGCCCCTAACATATCTTACTTGTATCAAATGCGCTATAATTTTTGAGAAAAATGCAAAATAAGCACTAAATTGGCCAGGGGTGCAGTACCCCCTTAACCTGACCGACTGACGACTGTAAAAAAAACTCTGCTGAGTGTGATTTTTTGTTTCAATCAATGTGCACAAAGGGGTATATGACTCCAATTTGCCACTAATTTGCTCAATCTGTGGGAAATGTTGATTACAGCGAGAAAAGTGAACCAAAATATTTTGAATTTCTCGAAATAGGCAACATTTGCTCGAAAAGATCAAGTAAAATAATTGTCACAATATTTTGCTAAATTTCTGACATAAACACAAAAGTTCTCCTGTGTTGAAACCATGAAACGCAGAGTAAAAATGACTGCACTTACCACCTACCGTTTTGATATTTTAGTGTTCTCTATCGTAAACTAATGAAGCTCTCAGAGCCCAATTTTATGCTAGACTGGAGTCGGGGGGGCAGCCCCCCAATTTGCAAAAGTATACAAAAAGCCCCAAAATGTAATAATTTGCAAGCGATTTTTAAAGCTTTTTGGGTCAAAATTTGTGGAAGAAAGTCTACTTCCACAAAATTGCCGCCCCAATCAGCACCCCCACAAAGAATCATGGTTACGGTCTTGACAAAATAAACATCTTCCCCATAAATCCATTATCATATTATTATTAGCCTGGGAATGCATAAGTTTCACTTAGAGGCTTTGCAATAATTATGAGCCCTAGGGGAGGTACCGTATATATATTTTTTTTTTTTTTGGGATTTTTTAACGAGCCAAAAGGTGAGAGGGCAAGCAATTTTTGTCTGGCTGGTAATGGGGGGAGGTACAATTTTGGCATACATTTACAGAGCACCCTTTAAATCACACATGCTAAAATAGCAACACACTACAGTAACGTTTAAAAATGTACAATTTCCTGCTCGCTAATCATGTAATTATAAATCTGAGAAAGTTTGCAAATTGGGAACCCAAAAATATGGCATGTGCAAAGGGGGTAGGGGCAAAGATTTGTTGGCAGGCCGAGGGGGGGGCAATTTTGCTGAGCCAAGAAGGGAAGGGATTTTTGGCCAGCTGAGAGGGAGGGGCAAGCGATTTTTGGCACATATTCATGCCAGGCCGCCTTTAAAATAAAACGCTCTAAAAAGGCTTAGGAAAAAAGTACAGAAACGCTTTTAATATGCAAATTTTCTAGCACGCTGCACTCGCAACATGATCTAGGCCATTTAAGGTTTGCAAATTGGGATCCCAAAAATTTGACATGTGTAAAGTTGGGGGAGCAAAGATATTTTGGCGGGCCGGGGGGGGGGGGGGGGGAGGGCAAGCAAATTTTTGGCGGGCGAGAGGGGGGCAAGCGATTTTTGGCAACCGTTTGGAAATCGGGCTCACAATTTATTGCACCGCCCGCCATCTTTTAGAATACCCTGGTACCATCTTTTTACATTCACAGTGTATGTGTATGGGTCGTTCATAAAAGATGACATTGAAAATCTGCAGTGGTAGGTAGGGTATTCCAAAAGAAATCCCACCGCCCCATATTGCACACAGCACAGCCCCAATAGTACACATATTCATAGCTGGCTTCATTTTCATGCTTTATATTAAAATCAAACATTACCTGGTTCAGGTTGAAGTTTTTGTTTCTTCTGCATCCTTTTGACCTTGTCTTTGTGCGCCGGGGTGTCTTTGTGCGCCGGGGTACGAACGATGTGTCTTAATGGTTATAACATCTTCTCTGGTGTGGTTATACATGTTATAATAACTATGATAAAGACTGCCGAATTTTGATCGCAACGTTTGTGATTCTTGTTTGAACATTATGCTATAGCTAGGCAAAATAATTCCATTGAATGATTATAGGGACTAACATTCACGGATAACTGGACAACAAATTTGAGCAGCAAACAGTCAGAAAAGTAGGAAAGAATTGCCATAATAGTGCATGATCATGATGTGAGCTGAGTGATCTAACTTTTCTTCGCATGTTTGACCTCTGTGGGGAAATTCCCACTATGTAGTCTCATTCATATTACTTGTGCACGCTAAGCGCAATAGGACGTTAATAGGACGTGACCTGAGATCGTACGTAATGATACTGATAAATATTTATATTTTGGGCTTTAAAATGGCTGAAAATGTCTTTTTTTTCTAAATTCTTGCAAATATTGCAAAAAGCAACAATAAAAATTAGGTTTACTATGCACAGTTGAAGTAGAATTGTCATAAGGAATTACTTTCTGCCTCAAAATAGATCACGTGTCATCATGGGTCAAGGACGAATAAATAAAATGGCGTGCCATTTAAAACCATATTAATTATCCGAGCTAGCTCGACTTTCTACCAGAATTGGACTCAAAATAGACTATAAAAATAGTCTATTTCAGAAGAAAATGGAATATCTAAACTGCAGGCACTCTGAGGAAAAACAATGTGAGTATAAATATCAGAATTACCCCAGAAACCGACGTTTTTCACGAAACATCTAGACTGCCAATTTACGAGAAACAATTTTCTCGCTTTTTTACATGTGTCTCACTGTGTTTATATCACTTGCAAACTTCGGTAGCAACCAAAATATACACATAGAGTGACTTGAATAAAATTCAGTTGTAATGCGCATAATGTTTGCAAGAAATGCCGACGGTCAGACCAAAATTTTGAGCATGTCATTGTGAAAAACGATTCTTAATGCGAAAACATACATAAAACCGACAGAAAACAGCAAAATTGGAAGACAAATTCGAGTGTAATATTTAAATGGAAAACTCGCAGGTGCTAAAACCATACTGAAATTTTGTGTGTATGTATGTATAATAACTGTCCAACAGCGATTGTTTCTGACATTTCTCTTTAATGAAAAATGTGCAAAAACCGATTTTCACTAATTTGCCCCAAAAATCTGACCAGATATAAAAGTTAGTAAAAAAGAGTATACATGACATGTACTGACCCATGGCAGTTATCACACATGATAATGAGTGTAGGGCATCTTTACTTTTCGACAGGGCTACCCTGACCAACGTCGCTACCCCAGCCCTTAAACTTTGGCGGACAATAGAATAACCATTGATTGACACGGTTACCCCTGCGTCCCCTAGCCGCTTGTCTGTATCTTGGGTCATGATATGGACATTCTGTCCAGCTTCAGATATCTCTGCTGCATGTAGCATGATTAGACTGTCTACTTCCTCTTGTGTACTAAAACCTGTCTCACATGCAGACGTGTGTAAGAGCCCAATACGTAACAAATCCCAGTACGTATCAATTTGATACGTATTGGGCTCAACCTCTTCTACCTAGAACAAAAAGTGGCAAAAAATAATTCATACCGCCCAATACGTAACAAAACTAAAATTTGATTAAAATTACTTTATTCATACTCCCTCCCTCTGTAGTGGTTTTTGTTACGTATTGGGCTCTATACATTTTTTTGTTACGTATTGGGCTCCGGTTGTTTTCAAGCAAATTATGGATATTATGTGCATGTGTTTTTATAGAAGTACTTTATATTGACCCAGTAACTCATTTTGAGTCTTTCTAGAACAAAATATTTGACAGTGTTTTATCTCTAGACTTGGAATTTATTTGTTACGTATTGGCCTCTGGTTATTTTAAAAGGACATTATCATGATTAAATGCATGTTTTTGTTATAGAATTACTTTACAGTAAATCCTTTTGAGTCATTTTGAGTCTTTCTAGAAAAAAAAATTGACAGTGTTTTTTCTCTAGACTTAGAATTTTTTGTTACGTATTGGGCTCTGGTTATTTTTAAAGCAAATTATGGGTTTTAGGGGCATGTTTTTGTTATAGAATTACTTTATATTGACTCAGTAAATCCTTTTGAGTCATTTTGAGTCTTTCTAGAAAAAAATTTTGACAGTGTTTTTCTCTAGACTTATTGGGCTCTGGTTATTTTTAAAGCAAATTATGGGTTTTAGGTGCATGTTTTTGTTATAGAATTACTTTATATTGACTCAGTAAATCCTTTTGAGTCATTTTGAGTCTTTCTAGAAAAAAAAAAATTGACAGTGTTTTTCTCTAGACTTAGAATTTTTTTTTGTTACGTATTGGGCTCTGGTTATTTTTAAAGCAAATTATGGGTTTTAGGGGCATGTTTTTGTTATAGAATTACTTTATATTGACTCAGGAATTAAATCCTTTTGAGTCATTTTGAGTCTTTCTAGAAAATTATTTTTTACAGTGTTTTTTCTCTAGACTTAGAATTTTTTTGTTACGTATTGGTCTCTGGTTAATGTGGTGATTAGTTGCATTTTTTGTTTGCTATAAACTTACTTTATATTGACCGGTAACTAATTTTGAGTCATTTTGAATAATTCTAGAACAAAGCTGATTATGGTTATTAGGTGCATGTTTTTGTTATAGAATTACTTTATATTGACTCATTAACTCATTTTGAGTCATTTTGAGTCTTCTAGAAAAACATTTGACAGTGTTTTTTCTTTAGACATAGAATTTTTCTTGTTACGTATTGGGCTCTGGTTATTTTTAAAGCAAATTATGGTTATTAGTGCGTGTTTATGTTATAGAATTACTTTATATTGACCCAGTAACTCATTTTGAGTCATTTGTGACTCTTTCTAGAGTAATTTTGAGTATTTTTAGAACAAAATATTTGTCAGTGTTTTTCGGCTGGATTTTTTTTGTTACGTATTGGGCTCTATACATTTTTATGCGTTTTGGAGGTTAAACTGTCGGAAAAGCTTTTATCCGGATTTTTTCGCATATATGGACATGACTTGACCTCCGGTTAATATTTATCGAAGAAAGAAAACAATTCGAGTGGGTCTAGATTTTTGTTACGTATTGGGCTCTATACATTTTTTATGCGTTTTGGAGGTTACACTGTCGGAAAAGCTCTTTTATCCGGATTTTTTCACATATATGGACATGACCTGACCTCCATTTAATATTTATCAAGAAAGAAAAAATTCGAGTGGGTCTAATTTTTTGTTACGTATTGGGCTCTATACATTCTTTATGCGTTACGGTCGGTCGAAAGAAAACAATTCGAGTGGATCTAGATTTTTGTTACGTATTGGGCTCTATACATTTTTTATGCGTTTTGGAGGTTACACTGTCGGAAAAGCTCTTTTATCCGGATTTTTTCATATATGGACATGACCTGACCTCCATTTAATATTTATCGAAGAAAGAAAAAAAAATTCGAGTGGGTCTAATTTTTTTGTTACGTATTGGGCTCTATACATTCTTTATGCGTTACGGTCGGTAAAGCTCATTTATCCGGATTTTTCGCATATTTGGACATGACCTGACCTCCAGTTAATATTTATCGAACAAAGAAAAAAATTCGAGTGGGTCTAATTTTTTTGTTACGTATTGGGCTCTTTACATTTTTTTATGTGTTTTGGAGGTTACACTGTCGGAAAAGCTCTTTTCTCCGGATTTTTTCGCATATATGGAAATGACTTGACCTCCGGTTAATATTTATCGAAGAAAGAAAACAATTGAGTGGGTCTAATTTTTCGTTACGTATTGGGCTCCATACATTTTTATGTGTTTTGGAGGTTACACTGTCGGAAAAGCTCTTTTATCCGGATTTTTTCGCATATATGGACATGACTTGACCTCCGGTTAATATTTATCGAAGAAAGAAAACAATTCGAGTGGGTCTAGATTTTTGTTACGTATTAAACTCTATACATTTTTTTATGTGTTTTGGAGGTTACACTGTCGGAAAAGCTCTTTTATCCGGATTTTTTCGCATATATGGACATGACTTGACCTCCGGTTAATATTTATCGAAGAAAGAAAAAAAATTGAGTGGGTCTAATTTTTGTTACGTATTAGGCTCTTTACATTTTTTATGCGTTTTGGAGGTTACACTGTCGGAAAAGCTCTTTTATCCGGATTTTTTTCGCATATATGGACATGACCTGACCTCCATTTAATATTTATCGAAGAAAGAATAAAATTCGAGTGGGTCTAATTTTTTGTTACGTATTGGGCTCTATACATTCTTTATGCGTTACACGGTCGGTAAAGCTCTTTTATCCGGATTTTTCGCATATATGGACATAACCTGACCTCCAGTTAATATTTATCGAACAAAGATAAAAATTCGAGTGGGTCTAATTTTTTGTTACGTATTGGGCTCTTTACATTTTTTATGTGTTTTGGAGGTTACACTGTCGGAAAAGCTCTTTTATCCGGATTTTTTCGCATATATGGAAATAACTTGACCTCCAGTTAATATTTATCGAAGAAAGAAAAAAATTCGAGTGGGTCAAATTTTTTGTTACGTATTGGGCTCTATACATTCTTTATGCGTTACACGGTCGGTAAAGCTCTTTTATCCGGATTTTTCGCATATATGGACATGACCTGACCTCCAGTTAATATTTATCGAACAAAGAAAAAAAAATTCGAGTGGGTCTAATTTGTTGTTACGTATTGGGCTCTTTACATTTTTTATGCGTTTTTGAGGTAACACTGTCGGAAAAACTCTTTTATCCGGATTTTTTCGCATATATGGACATGACCTGACCTCCAGTTAATATTTATCGAAGAAAGAAAAAAAAATCGAGCGGGTCTCATGACTTGACATCCGGTTAATATTTATCGAAGAAAGAACACAATTCGAGTGGGTCTAATTTTTTGTTACGTATTGGGATCTATACATTTTTTATGCGTTTTGGAGGTTACTCTGTCGGCAAAGCTCTTTTATCCGGTTTTTTTCTCATATATGGACATGACTTGACCTCCAGTTAATATTTATCGAGAAAGAAAAAAAATTCGAGTGGGTCTAATTTTTTGTTACGTATTGGGCTCTATACATTTTTATGCGTTTTGGAGGTTACACTGTCGGAAAAGCTCTTTTATCCGGATTTGTTCGCATATATGGACATGACTTGACCTCCGGTTAATATTTATCGAAGAAAGAAAAAAATTCGAGTGGGTCTAATTTTTTATTACGTATTGGGCTCTCTACATTGTAATGCGTTTTGGAAGTTACATTGTCGGAAAAGCTCTTATTCGGATTTTTTTCGCATATATGGACATGACCTGACCACCAGTTATTATTTATCTAAGAAAGAAAAAAAATCGAGTGGGTCTAATTTTTTGTTACGTATTGGGCTCTGTATATTTTTTATGCGTTTTTGAGGTAACACTGTCGCAAAAGCTCTTTTATCCGGATTTTTTCGCATATATGGACAGGACCTGACCTCCAGTTAATATTTATCGAAGAAAGAAAAAAAATTCGAGTGGGTCTAATTTTTTGTTACGTATTGGGCTCTTTACATTTTTTATTCGTTTTGGAGGTTACACTGTCGGCAAAGCTCTTTTATCCGGATTTTTTCTCATATATGGACATGACTTTTATCCGGTTAATATTTATTGAAGAAAGAAAAAAATTCGAGTGGGTCTAATTTTTTGTTACGTATTGGGTTCTATACATTTTTTATGCGTTTTGGAGGTTACACTGTCGGAAAAGCTCTTTTATCCGGATTTTTTTGCATATATGGACATGACTTTACCTCCGGTTAATATTTATCGAAGAAAGAAAAAAATTCGAGTGGTTCTAATTTTTTGTTACGTATTGGGCAGTATACTTTTTTATGCGTTTTAGGGTTACACAGTTGGAAAAGCTCTTTTATCCGGATTTTTTTCGCATATATGGACATGACATGACCTCCGGTTAATATTTATCGAAGAAAGAAAAAAATTCGAGTGGGTCTATTTTTTGTTACGTATTGGGCTCTTTACATTTTTATGCGTTTTAGAGGTTACACAGTTGGGAAAGCTCTTTTATCGGGATTTTTTTCGCATATATGGACATGACATGACCCCCAGTTAATATTTATCGAAGAAAGAAAAAAATTCGAGTGGGTCTAATTTTTTGTTACGTATTGGGCTCTTTGCATTTTTATGCGTTTTAGAGGTTACACAGTTGGAAAAGCTCTTTTATCGGGATTTTTTCGCATATATGGAAATGACTTGACCTCCGGTTAATATTTATCGAAGAAAGAAAATAATTCAAGTGGGTCTATTTTTTTGTTACGTATTGGGCTCTTTACATTTTTATGCGTTTTGGAGGTTACACTGTCGGAAAAGCTCTTTTGTCCGGATTTTTTTGCATATATGGACAGGACCTGACCTCCAGTTAATATTTATAGAAGAAAGAAAAAAATCGAGTGGGGTCTAATTTTTGTTACGTTATGCGTTTTGGAGGTTACCCTGTCGGAAAAGTTCTTTTATCCGGATTTTTTTCGCAAGGAGTTACTTGATTTGATCTCTAATTAATATTTATTTATTGAAGAAACAGGAAGTACCGACTATTTCTTTTAAAGGCGATATTGGAATGTCATCTTTCCCTGAAGATCTGACACCAGGCCAGCCCATGGCCCGAGGGTAACATGAGTATGTTTGTTTTACCTTGAAGGCAAGGATAGTCTTGCAAATATGGGCTAACTTTCCCCTAGGCCCTAGGAGTACAAGTTCACAGATTTTGTTATGTTATGCGTTTGGAGGTTTGCATGTCAAAAAATGGGGTTTATAGGATTTTTTGGTTTCATGGTTCGACTTCATTTGATAATCATAGACAAAAATTATTCCATTTGTAGGTGTTAATGTAAAAAAATGGTTTTATTCTGATATTTTTTAGCGGCGAAGCCAGCTGAAGCAATGCCCGTAGAACAAATCGCTTGTTAAAACCATAGTGCAGTCCATTATAGTAATCGATTGTCCAATGCAAATTTATTACCACGTGATAATATAAATCCAAGACCGCTACGATCGACTAATCCAATCGATAATGACGCTTATTGACATATACGGGCGGAGCTCCACTGACCGAAGTTTTGGGGTGTTTTGCAATGGTTTGCTGTCATTTACTCATCAAGGTGGTCCCCGTTATTATAAGGACTATGCTAATGATTTAAAGATGACATGTAGAGAATAAACCATACTTGATTGACAGAAAGTACTAAGTTTGTACCTATTACGGTTTCGTGACACCCCTCTTCCAAATGCGACCAAGCCAGGGCGGTCCGGTGAAGCAAAATGTGCATTGGAATAACATGGGAGTTTGGATATAGATGGTAGGATTTCTTTCTCATACAAATGTATGGTCCCTCGTTATTGAAGCATGTACCGGGTCGAAAATTCAGAAATTTGGAAAAGAATAAGTAATTGAAACATAGAGCAAGTACTAAATCATAGCTTTTATACTTTTTGATATATGACGCTAACTAGTTCATCTCCTATATCTACAACACAGCGCTACCAGTAGGGGTCAATTGCCTATTGTGATTGCCCCTGTGTTGTGTACATACATGTAGGCAACAATAACTGCATGATGCACCGAACAAACTTTGAGATGAGTGTTGTGTGAGATGTGTTCAGTCCCACACAGAGTGTCCTGGGCTGTCCCACAATCTTGGTTCGGTTCCGTCTTTGGATAATGGAATGATACATAATTACATACGACCTATGAACAAAAAGTTCTGTAACCCCATTAACCCGCCCCCAGTTTCAAATTCCGCTTCTAAAATAGGCCTACTCCGTGCCAAAAATCCATTCTTCTTTCTCCACAAATCAATGTCAATGATTACACACACTGTCGGATCATGCGGCGATCTTTTGTGCGTAATTATAGAGGGATTTACTTTATTTGAAGAAATCAAACAGCCCTAGAAATACAAATTGTAGTGTAATGATTGACAGACACTATTATTTCTTTTAATGAAAACAAATTGTAATCGAAAACCCAGTAACCAATAACCAAACATTGAACTGATTAATAATGTTACATAGTCTTCATTACCAGTCATTATCCACGGATCCGAGTGTAGAAGGGTCTAAAAGAAAGCCGGTGGACTGTGATGAAACGCGGGAATAAATTGCATAGAAGAAACGAATAAAAGGAGAGAAAAACGTGAGATATAGGCCTAAACAAAGAAAGAACGTGATGGTTAACGATATAAGAAGAGGGGAAGGAGAAAACGAGAAAACGGAGAGAGACAGGGCGGCCGTAAACAAAATGGACTCTGGTCGGACATAATGACCCCACCCCTTTAGAAGAAAATGACAGCCCATTGAGACCACCGCTTCCGAAATTTGATCGGCGCTTGATTCAATTTCGGACTGTATTTTGTGAATATTTAGGCCTACATTGTTGACAAATATGAAAAGCACATGAGGCCAATTTAATGTTTAGCGTACAGTCCTTTTAGAAAACAGGACATTGACATGGCCCAAAATGGGGTTAATTTTAAGTCTAAAATAAACCAAAAGGAAATTGCAAACTGTATTTTTTCACATTTCTGTCGACTGAGCAGGAGAGGGAACTTGCCACTCTGCCCCAGGGCGATACTCCATTGGTGCTGATTTAGGGTGTGGTGCGGAGGGGTAATCGGACACGCACGTATTTTTTCAATCTTGCTAAATTATTACTTCAGTGTCTATTTCGTGTAATTGATCTTTTTCGGTGAACCCATAAGCCTTTGTGATTACACCTGATATGTCGTCATTTGACTTCAGTACGCGTCAGGCCGATCCGAACATCGTTTAGCAAACATCGTTACTGCGATATTGTATATAAGTCGACGTGACGTCAAGTAACGACATCTCAGGTGTACTCGCAAAGGCTTATGGGATTTACCGAAAAGAATTGATGTTGGGATATGTTTTTAAACATAAGATACATTTTTATAACTGGTATTGTTGATGTTTGGTTACACATTTGATGTTGTTTCAGTTATAATATGCTAGCATATTAGGCCAAAAAACTAAATTGTTGTCTTGCCCTCCCAAGCCTAAAATCTGGTGGTACAGCCGGCCGGATTGTTTTAACCAACTCAACCATTTGATACCTACTATTTCACAGTAAATTTTTTAATTTGTTTAATTTGTTTTTTTAAACCCAAAATAAACCGGGCCCATAATTATTTTCGCGATTTTGACCCGGCCGCGGATGGCAACACAACAACTTTTTTTTAACCTAATCATAACACTTGTATATCGATCTAATCTCCTAAGAGGAATACACACATTATTTTCATTTAAATGTTTACGACTTTTTATCTTTTTCGGCATATGAAATCTTACTTTCGTTATGAGTTCACCTACAAAAATATGGAAAATGTATAAAAAACAGTGTAGGTAACATTTAGATGTACAATTATGCTAAGCTTGAAGAAGCTATCATTTTATACAGGACAGAAGTTATAAGAGTGGAGGTAGAACTTTTGAATGGCCCTCGTATATCAAGGAGGTTCAACGCCCCTGGGAAAATGCCACAATAAAATAAAATATGAAATATAATCTTCAGTAGATAGCAATGACTTCACATAACAATCTGCTATCATTTGATAGCACTGTCTTTACATAACCATCAGCTATCTTCGGTAGATAGCAATTACTTCACATAGCCATCAGCAACCTCAGTAAATAAATATGACTTTACATAGCCATCAGCATATATATCAATAGATAACAATGACTTTATATGACCATTTCTAGATTGGCAAATACTGTATCATGTTGACAATTGATATAGGGCCGTAACCCTCACCCTAACCTTTAACCCTAACCCTAAGCCCTATAACTATAAATCTTAACCCAAGTCCCAAACCAAAACCCTAACCACAAGCAGCGCCCTTACCCTTACGCTCTGAAAACCTTAACCCAACCCGAATATCCTAAACCCTAAACCATTACCCTAAGTCCAAACCCTAAACCATAACCATAACTAATTCGGTGGGTTGGGATTGTATTTAGCAGTTCAGCATATAGGGGCGAAATGTCAGGTAGGCGAAGTGTCCTGTTTCCCTTTAGTAGATACGTGGTGTGTGAGCACTATATTCAGCAGTTCAGCATGTAGGGGGTGAAATGGTAGGGATGCTAAATGTCCTGTTTCCCTTTAGTAGGTGAGAATAACTTCACAGAGCCATCAGCTAACCCCGGTATATAGCATTAACTTTACATAGCCATTAGCTATCTTCAGCAGATAGTAAAGACTTCACATAGCCATCCGCTAATATCAGTAGGTAGCACTGACATCACATATATCCATTAGCTATCTTCAGTAGATAGAAATGACTTCACATAGTCATCAGCTATCTTTAGTAGATATTAATGAATTCACATAGCCATCAGCTAACCTCAGTAGATAACAATGACCTCACAGAGCAACCAGCTATCTTTAGTAGATAGCAATGACTTCATAATAGCCATCGGCTTTCTTTAGTAGCTGGCAATTACTCCATATTAGACATCAACTATCTTCAGTAGATAATAATAACTTCAAATAACAATGACTTCATAGAGCCATATCTTGAATAATTAGCAATAACTTCACATAGCCATCAGCTAACCTCAGTAGATAGCAATGACATCACATAGCCATCAGCTATCTTTAGTAGATAGCTTCACACAGTAATCAGCTATCTTCACCAGATATAGCAATGACTTCACAGAGCTATCAGCTATCTTCGGTAATGAAATGAATTGACACAGCCATCAGGTAACCTCTGCAGATAGCAAAGACTTCGCAGAACAAGCAGCTATTTTTAGTAGTTTGAAATGACTTCTCAGGGCAATCGGCTATCTTCAGTAGATAGCACTGGCTATCTTCAGCAGATAGCACTGACTTTATATAGCCAACAGCTATCTTCACTAGTTAGATAGTAATGATTTCGCAGATATTTATTTGATAGCACTGACTTCACATTGCCATATCGGTTATCTTCAGTAGACATGGTAGATAGTAATGACTTCACAGAGCAGTCAACTATCTTCATTTCATAGCACTGACTTCCCATAGCTATCAGTGTCTTAAGTAGATATATCAATGAGTTTACATTGCCGTCAGCTTTTCTAAGTAGATAGCAATGACTCCACAGAGCCATCAGCTAACATCAGTAGATATCAAAGACTTAACTTAGTCATCAGCTATATTCAGTAGATAGCAATGATTTCATAGAGCCATCAGCTAACATCAGTAGATAGCAATGACTTCACATAGTCATCAGCTATCTTCAGTAGATAGCAATGACTTTAATAGTCATCAGCTACATTCAGTAGATATTAATTACTTATCATAGCCATCAGCTATCTTCAGTAGATAATAATGACATCACATATACATTACCTAACTTCAGTAGATAACAATGACTTCATAGAGCCAGCAGCTAATATCGTGATAGATAGCAATAACTTCACATAGCCATCTAGCAAAGTAAGCAGGGCGCGTTGACCAATCGCATTGGGGGGGTATACGGCATATTTGATGACGGAAATATTTTGGTCTGTCTAATACAATTGTGAATTGTAGATCCCAAATTTATTTTTTCGCCAGGGCGCTCAAGAATCTAAAAGGTGGGTGTGTGTGTGTGGGGGTGTGTGTGTGTGCGTTGGTTTTTGCATTCAATCGGGGATATATTCCAATTTTTTTACATGTAATTGGGAATATACCGCCAACCGGGGATATCCCCGATTTTTAAAAGGACTCTATACAGGGTAACAGGGGATATAGAGCGTGTTAAGACACTCTACAGGGCAATAGGGGGTGATGTCTCCATTTGCCCTGTAAAAAGTCAGTAAAAATTTCCTAGTCAACGGGGGAGGATCGGGCTCTATTATGTGCCAACTGGGTGTCCCCATTTTCATGGTTACGCAACCTGTGTAAAATGTGTGTATCCCCGATTGAAGGGAAAAACCAGTGGGTGTGTGTGTGTGGGGGGGGGGGTGATAATCAAAATTTTTCCTCAATATTTTTTTTTTTTCATTATTAACTACTTTTACAATAACAATATTGTATAACAACAACTTCCGCACATTGGCTTTTGTAATCTGCCGACAATCCTATATGTTTTGCCGACAACCGTCACTTTTACCGACAACATTAAGAATTGGAGGAGGGTGTCTCACCCATACCACCCCACCCCTTCTAGCGGCAGCCCGCATAATTACGTCACCGCAATCAAAAAGGAATGACTGGGCACCATACTAGCATATATTCATTCCTTCCTATAGTTTCCGCATGTTTTTGTCCTTTTGGGGCGCCCTCTTTCATGATATATCTTTTAATTTTCTCTGTTTAATGATGAACGTAACGTTTATACTAAAAAACCATATACAGTTTATTGGTAAATGACCGATTCGCATGTGCTCAAAATGGTTTGTGGCCGTGGGACCGAATTGTTTAGGGTGCGAATCGACCTGGCCCTCAGGACGGGTATGGTCGAGGACTCAGGGAAGGTAATATGGATTCTGCTTATTTATTTGTTGCAAATTTATGACTCAAGTACATAATTTATTCTCTTTAAGTAGAGTACATGAATAGAATACATTCAATTCTTTGTTATACTATCTATTCAGCAATGCATGCTAAATAACACTGAATTAAATAAACTTTTCCACAATGGATGCATAGTCAATTTAATACTATGTACCTTCTATAATGTGTTGTTAGGAAAAGAGATTTAAAAAGGCTATATGTCATCATAGGTCATGTTATAGGTCACTTTGTTCAGGTCAAATTTAGGCATCCATTTTGAAAACTTGTGATAGTCTGTGATATTTTATAATGAGGCATCAATTTTGATATTTTGTCTTTTACTGGATATAATATTGAAAAGGTGTGAGGTGGATATACTAAAATACCTTGGGATGTAAATGGTGAGTACAATTTAGATTGCCTAGTTGAGATGGATTGGACACATAAATATAAAATAGTCACCAAAATCACAAAAGTGAATCTTACGAAAAACTACCTAATATGGTGGTATAGGTGACAAGAAATACAATTTTTTTCAACATTGCTGTAGTGCGGTTGTGGTAACCTGTTACCTATGGCTTAATTAAGTTTCAGTGAAATAATGTCGCAAGTTAAAAAGTATAGCTCAAAATTGAAAATAGAAGCATTTTAACCAGTTTGTTTTTTGATAGGTGTGGAGCACCAAGTTCATGAAGTCATAAAAAAAATCAGGAACAGCTTATTCCCATTTTACATATCAACATTATTTCCCTAATGTGTTAGCAACACATATCCAAAATTTTAACGAAATCCGATGATAGTAAGCTTTCCAAAACGAAGTGATGTACCACCTTTTGGCTTCTACCTTTAAAAGCGTGTAAGTTATATTGATACCGATGCCACCAATAGAACGAGAAGATTTACCCCTTCATTTTGCATACCACTTTGTCCAATTGTTTTTCTCATTTCTTCACAAAATGCAAAATAAAATGCAATGGATGTAGTACCCCCTTTAAAACCTTTTTTGCAAATTTGTTGTATGTTTACACATGTGCCAAACTTTCAGACAAATTTGGTGTGATTGCAGGACAACATAATAGACTAGAGTCAACAGACGCTGAATACAAGCCGCAATTTGACCCTATAACTTGACCCCTGGGTTACGGATGGGGTCAACTGCTCTTACATTGTGCTTAGGATGTCATAAGAAATATTCCTGGTGAATTTCAGCTTAATCGAACTTAAACATGGATTTTGATTTTTTTTTTAATTTTTGATTGACCTTTTGACCCCTTTATTGACCTTTGACCTCAATGAAAAAAAAAAACCTATGTACACAGACAAAATGCATTGTTTTAATTTTAATTTAAAAATTCTACTATGTTCAGTTGTCGAGATAAAAATTCTTAAAGTTATTTAGTTAAAAACAGGAAGTGACCCCTTAATGACCTTTGACCCCCAAAATAAAAATACTATGCATACATCAAGTAACACTGATTCATGTATGATAGTTATATTACTCTGGTCTGTTTACATTTTGAGATAAAATTTTTTTGAACTTTTGGTTTTTGACCGAAGTAACCCCTTAATGACCTTTGACCCCAAAACTGTAGGCATCCTAAAGACCCTGGCTAGTAGCAATGCATGTGTGCTAATGGCGACTCTCTGCTATATAATTTGTAAAGACAGTGATTTTTGAATATTTTTAGCTTTCAGACCGGAAATGACCCCTTAATGACCTTTGACCTCAATTCTTTTTAGGAAGTTTTAAGCACTGCCACATGTTGATTCATATGCATGAGTCACATGATCATTGCATGAAATTTGTGGAAGGAGTAGCATTTTTTGTTTTTTATCACATTTTGACCATTATAGCTAGGTCAAAGGTCACAGCAAGGTCAAAGTCAAATGGAAGGTTTGGCCTTGTCCAGTGGTCATTTGGTTCAAGTATGGTTGAAATCTGTCGAAGCATAAGAGAGCTAGGGCGAAACGTGGCAAGTCACGCAAAAATGTCACGAGTTGCCAGAAGAAAGAAGAATTGAGAAGAGACAGAACAAGCCGACATCCGTCGTCGGCTTGTAAAAATCTATGATTTTCACACATTTCAGATTTTTGCAGTATTTAGGGAGCGGTTATTTTTTAATAACGCCAGCAAGGGGGGGATGGAGGATTTCCATATTTTTCTATATTTTTTACCTTCCCCCATTCAGTTTCCCCACCAATCAGGTAAAAAAAATTGATGTTCTCCTCTCCTATAACTAAAAACAAGTCCTTGGTCTTTTTGTTTTTGATTTGTTTTTATCGAATGCTTTCGGTTGACACTTGTACTGGTTCTCACATTATCCAGTCAGAATGTTACAGCACTAAAATCATAGATTTACTTTTTAGAGTTAACAAGTCACTGTACACCTGATCATGTGATGCCGCGATGTAGGCCTACAAAAGTATAAAAACAAGTTGGAAATTATTATGGAGGGGAATGACGTTTCTTGCTTCCATTTGAACATGAAATTGCTGCAAGAATATCATGGGCGTGTCCAAAGACATCGACAGGGGGTCCAGGGGACTAATGCTAGGCCTCTGTCGTGGTCCAGAGCCTCAGTGGGAAAGCCCCTCCCCCCCCCGGAAAATTGACATTCTGCTGTGATTTAGAAAACTAATAATGGTTAAAGGCATATGGCCTATAAAGTTAGGCGCACCAGGTGCATAACAGGAGGCCAGAGGGGGGTGGGGGGAGGAGGTGACGGATTCCAGAAAAATGGATTCTCTTCTTCGAAATTTGATTCCTGGTTGACCCAGGCGGCGGATGACATGATCGAGCCGGCAACTTGTGAAACCGCCCGGCCGTATGGCATTTTCCAATATACTCGTTAGTTTTGTGGGGTTCATTATCGAACCCCAACGGTTTTAGCTTGTATTTATATTATTTATCAACATAGGCCTATTTGTTTGTGATATTTCAAGCGCTTTTAAAATTTCAAAATAATCCCATTCAATTACACGGTTGACGATGAAAATTTACTGAATTTAGAGAATGCAATGCGGCCACCACCTGGGTTGACCCACAAAAGTGTTTGTGGGAAGTGAAAATGTTTATCATTTGGTGTCGGTTTCACCAAAGTATTGTCTTTTTGGAATGAGCTAACAAAAATATAGACCAATTTAGTCATTTTTGGCGATATTAGCAACTTGAAAAAAATTGACTAATTATTTTTGAAATTTTAGGTTAATGCAATAAAAAGGGGTCATTGGATATGCATGGGGGGTAGTAATGCGTGTTTTAGTGATGGAGCCTCTTTTATAATCTTGAGCAGTTTCTTGCATTACAAAAGTTTGTATTAAACTTTATATTATTGATATACAAGCTTTAAGTTTAAGGTATTAGGAGCATTCAAAGTGAAGGCAGTTTCCATGGCAACGGCCATATATACTCATTTTAAAGCAAATTCTCCCAGTAAAATTGAGCACATTTCTCAGTAAAATAAAAAATAAAAATAATAGTAATAAAACAATTTTAAAAAATCAAAAAAGAAATAATACAACACACGGTCAACCCTCTTAAGAATGTAAGCATTAAAATAACACCTTTTCTGGCCCACCAGGATAATAATTTATAATTTTTTCATAATTTCCCAATAGGATTTGCACACACGCTTTAAATAGCTTGATATCATATTATATCAGTGACATTAACAAATATCGTATATTGGACATATTTTTCATTATAATTACGATATTAAGCCCATTGGCTTACTGAACAGAGCTAGATAATTATTATCTTGTGTAATAAAAATCGACGATCGAATATAACTTTTTCATGAGGTACCGATACCAATATGAATATCCGATTCATAATAAATTTAAAGTATGGGATAATACTGGACACTTCACCCTTTTACTTTCACCACGTATATTTCCACGCTGCCCGCACACTTTCATCCCAGCACACTCTCATCCCGTTTAATTAAGCCTCTAAATAACAAGCTATTCTATGTTCAAAATGGGAAGAATGGGCCGGTCGGTCTAGTCGATTTTTTTTAAACTTCAGATTTTAAAAATCCAAACAAGTATTAAGAGGAACTATCTGTTATTTTTGAGAATAGTGTTGCCACGGTCAAAAATAGATTTTCTTTATACTTTTATATTTGATGCACCTTGACCTCAAACTAACACACATGGGATAAATTTCGGGAAAATATCCCCGTTGCCATGGTAACAGGCAAATTTCAATTTTAGGCCTATTTTCAAATTTTTTGCATTTTTCAGCAGTCAACTTGTCAAATTTTGAAGCCAGTGTTACTAATATACACAATATATATATAATTTTTTCTTTATAAGGTATGAATAGGTCAAACCTTAGATGCTACATTGAAAGTATAAAAATAATCACCAGATGTCAGAGTGGGTTATACCATTTATTTGAAATAGGGGTGTTTTTCAATTTTTTCAAAGTATGAAAATATACCAACATTCTATAGCTCATAAACCATATGGTAGTGTTCCAATTTCAACATCGACCACAGCATGTTGAGATGATACATTGGTCTTATGAAAAAGTTACATTTGAGCTTGGGGAAAACACATCTGTATATACAGTGTTGCCAGACATTTTCCTATTTTTCGAAATTCAACACAAATCTCACCTTAAGTTAAATGATGTGAAAATGAAACATCCTTTCAAGGAACATTTATTAGAAAGAGAGTTTTTATTCATATCAAATTTGATCAGTTATAATGGTCAGTGTTGTTTTAAACCACATGGGTGTTGCCATAATTGGGGTTTAATTGTGATTTGTGGATATTTTCAACTTTTTACAAGTCATAAAAATACCAAAATGCATTTCTATAATAAAGAAAAAGAATGTTGAGATGATATATTGGCCTTATGAAAACGTTATTTTGATGTGGGGGCGGGGTAAGACATCAGTTTATTTAGTGTTGCCAGATAAACCACATGGGTGTTGCCATAACTGGCGTTTAATTGTGAGGTGTGGATATTTTTAACTTTTTACAAGTCATACAAATACCAAAATGCATTTCTATAATAAAGAAAAAAAACCATCGACCTCGTCATGTTGAGATGATACATTGGCCTTATGAAAAAGTTATTTTGATCTGGGGGGTAGAACATCAGTTTATACAGTGTTGCCAGATATTTTCCTATTTTTTAAAAAATTCAACACAAGTCTCGCCCTAAGTTTAAAGATATGAAAATGAAACATCACCTTCATACAGAACATATCTTTTTATAGAAAGAAAGTTAATATCATATTCAATTTGATCATCTGGGATGGTCAGTGTTATTCTAAGCCCTATGTGTGTTGCCATAGCTGGCGTTTAATATGACAAATTAGATATTTCCAGCTTTTTACAAGTCTTAAACATAGTACACATCCTTAAAATTAGTGTGGAATGAACGCAATATTAAGGTTAAAATTACCCTAAGAACACTTAGTATGTGAATTAAAATTTTAAATATTTCCTTCTATACAGTATTGCCAGTTATTATCACATATATTTAAAATTCAACGTATGTCTCACTTTAGGTTTTATATTGTTTAAATCGCTGCCATGAATAAACCACATGGATGATGCCACTATAAATGGAGTTAATAGTGAAAGTTATAGCTATAGTATTCCACTTTTTCACAAAAACACCCAAAAAGCACACAAATTTGTCCTACTTTGGCGCTTTTATGGGCACTTTTGCCTTAATGCACCCAATTTGGCGTATTGTCTCCACTGTAAACCCACCAAAATTGCTAAGGTACCCCCAAAACCGTGGCACATCCCCGTATACGTTTAACCAGGGAGAACCCCCTCCGGGGTCATGTCATAGGTATACTGTGCCCGGTAGTCCTCTTTTTCCTCAGACAACTCTTATCAACATTTAGTGATTTTTTATTTTGCTTTAACCCTGCAAGTATCTGCAAAAGTGTTCATATAAATCTCCTTCAGTCTTGAAAGCTTAATTTTAGTTAGCTGCTTCCTTTTTACAAACTCATACAAATTCATGTCATCAATGAATCAATGCTTGAATGATAGAGAATTAGCAACAATATCATGCAACATTTCAATGGTCATTTCTTCTTCAGCATGACTTTAAATGTCACACTTTCGACTCTCCTGCGAGCCCCTCTGGGGAAAAGTAACTGGACATTAATTTGTCTGGCTGTGAAAAGGTTCTGTGCATTATTGTTTTTGACTAGTCTCATATCTTTCGAAACATTTGCTGGATCTATATAGTTTTTTGAACATTTCTTCCCCATATCTTTTTTGCAAGGATACTTTGGATGTGTGCTTTAATAATATGGGGTAGGCGTAATTTAAACATTATCTTATACTCTTATATGCATCTTTTTGCAATGGAGCAATCTTATGTTATTTAATTTATTTTAGCCTAGCTAGTATGTGATTATTGGTAAAAAATTATGGCTTTTATGTATATTTTAAAGTATACATGTTTGATGTTTTCTGTGTTGTATTTTAAGGGGTTGGTCACCCACCTTTGCACAGTATTTTTATGTCGGACCTGAGAGCACATCAGACATACTAAATTGCATTTTGAATACGAGGAATGTCCTTCTGATATCAAGTAATTTTGATTTTTTTAAAATTCATTAATTAATATAAATTATGTATATTAATTTTTTTTAAATTTTTTGACATATTACAGTCCTCAAAGTTAACATAATAAATCTAACGATGTGTATTTAAAGTGTATGTAGCCTGGATGAAAAGCCGACCACTAATCAATTAATTAATGTTAATTGAAAAATTTGACCTTCATAGTGAAGATATAGATTTTTTCCCAAAAGACCTACATTTTTAGGTGTTTTGGTGAAAAATCTATATCTTCAATACGAAAGGTCAAATTTTCATATGGACGGCTTTTCATTCCAGCTACATACACTTTAGGTACATATCACTAGATTTATACAATTTACTTTTGAGATCTGTTAAATTTCAAAAATATCAATTTTTAATCATTTGCCATAAAATTTGTATTATATCGCAAATTTCAAAATATGCCTGATGTGCTCTCAGGTCCACACAAAATATGCGAAAACGTCGCTATTTGAACCCTTATGACTCACATCTCACTATTAAACCCTAATTATGGCAACACCCATGTGGTTTGGAACAACACTGACCATTATGGAAGTAAATTTCATTTAATAAACTTTCCTTGTGAAGGTGAAGTTTCATTTTCGCATCATTTAACTTACGGTGAGACTTGTGTTAAATTTTGAAAAAACAGAAAAATATCTGGCAACACTGTATAAACATATGTTTTCCCCAAGCTTAAGTGTAAATTTTCCATAAGACCAAATATGTATCATTTCAACATGGTGAAGTTGATGTTTTACTTTCACATATTTTTTAAGGAACGCATACCATGGTATTTTGGTATTTTTAAAACTTGTAAAAGTTCAAAATATCCACACCTCGCTATTTAACCCTAATTATGGCAACACCCATGTGGTTTGGAGCAACATTGACCATTTATACAACTGATCAAATTTAATATGAAAGTACATTTCTTTCTAATAAACTTTCATTTTCAACCTAAAGTGAAACTAGTGCTGAATTTCGAAAAAAATAGGAAAATATCTGGCAACACTGTATAAACAGATGTTTTCCCCAAGCGCAAATGTAAATTTTTCATAAAACCGATGTATCATCTCAACATGATGAGGTCGATGATTCATTTTCACATCTTTATTTTAGGAATGCATGCCATTGTATTTTGGCATTTTTAAGACTGAAAATAGCTGAAAAAGCAGAAAAAAACTGGAAAAAAGCTGAACATACGTTGAATTTTGAACAAATGAGGCAATACTGTATAGAAGGAAATATTTTCCGAACTCAAATTAAAAATTTAAATTCACATACTAAGTGTTCTTAGGTTAATTTTTAACCTTAATATTGCGTTCATTCCACAATAATTTTAAGGATGTGTACTATTTTTAAGACTTGTAAAAAGCTGGAAATATCTAAATTGTCATATTAAACGCCAGCTATGGCAACACCCATATGGCTAAGAATAACACTGACCATCCCAGATGATCAAATTGAATATGAAATTAACTTTCTTTCTGAAAAGATGTTCCGTATGAAGGTGAAGTTTCATTTTCATATCTTTTACTTAGGGCGAGACTTGTGTTGAATTTTGAAAAAGTAGGAAAATATCTGGCAACACTGTATAAACTAATGCTTTACCCCCTCTCAGATCAAAATAACTTTTTCATAAGGACAATGTATCATCTCAACATGACGAGGTCGATGCTTCTTTCTTTATTACAGAAATGCATTATGGTATTTTTATGACTTGTGTGTAAAAAGTTGAAAATATCCACAAATCACAATTAAACCCCAATTATGGCAACACCCATGTGGTTTATAACAACACTGACCATTAACTAATCAAATGTGATATGAATAAAAACTCTCTTTCTAATAAATGTTCCTTGAAAGGATGATGTTTCATTTTCACATCATTTAATTTAAGGTGAGATTTGTGTTGGATTTCGAAAAATAGGAAAATGTCTGGCAACACTGTATATACAGATGTGTTTTCCCCAAGCTCAAATGTAACTTTTTCATAAGACTAATGTATCATCTCAACATGCTGTGGTCGATGTTGAAATCGGAGCACTACCATATGGTTTATGAGCTACACAAAGTTGGTATATTTTCATACTTTGAAAAAATTGAAAAACACCCCTATTTCAAATAAATGGTATAACCCACCCTGACATCTGGTGATTATTTTTATACTTTCAATGCGGCATCTAAGGGTTGACCTATTCATACCTTATAAAGAAAACAGTATATATATATTGTGTATATTAGTAACACTGGCTTCAAAACTTGATAAATTGACTGCTGAAAAGTGCAAAAATAGTGAAAATAGGCCTAAAATGAAAATTTGGCTGTTACCATGGCAACGGGGATATTTTTCCCAAATTTATTTCATGTGTGTTTGTTTCAGGTCAAGGTCCATCAAATATGAAACTTTAAAGGAAATCCATTTTTTGACCGTGGCAAACATTTTAAAAAAATTCTCCAAAATAACAGATAATGCCTCTTAAATACTGGTTCATCCATTAGGGACATTGTCAATTTTTACTACTGGATATTTGTTAGATAATCAATTAAGACTAGTCTTTCAAAAAAATTTAAATTAAAAAAAACCATTTAGTTTCTATATCTGTACAAATTTTAAAATAAATCCTAACTCGATTTTTTTTCTTTCTTCGATAAATGTCACGGAAAAAAGAACTTTTTCGACAGTGTCGAGCCAAAACGCATAACGTAACAATTAGACCCTCTCCAATTTTTTCTTTCTTCGATAGGTATTAACCGTAAGTCAGGTCAACTCCATTTATGCAAACAAATCCGGATTGAAGAACTTTTCTGAGAGTGTCGGAGTCAAAACGTATAACTGAAACAAAACAATTAGACCCCCTTGAATTTTTTTTTTTTTTTCGATAAATATTAACCGGAGGTGAGGTCATGTCCATATATGCGAAAAAATCCGGATAAAAGAGCTTTTCCGACAGTGTAACCTCCAAAACGCATACAAAATGTATAGAGCCTAATACGTTACAAAAAATTAGACCCACTCGAATTTTTTTCTTTCTTCGATAAATATTAACTGGAAGACATGTCATGTCCATATATGCGAAAAAATCCCGATAAAAGAGCTTTTCCAACAGTGTAACCTCCAAAACGAATAAAAAATGTAAATAGCCCAATACGTAACAAAAAATTAGACCCACTAGAATTTTTTTCTTTCTTCGATAAATATTAACTGGAGGTCAGGTCATGCCCATATATGCGAAAAAATCCGGATAAAAGAGCTTTTCCGACAGTGTAACTTCCAAAACGCATAAAAAAATGTATAGAGCCCAATACGTAACAAAAAATTAGACCCACTCGAATTTTTTTTTTTCTTCGATAAATATTAAATGGAGGTCAGGTCATGTCCATATATGCGAAAAAATCCGGATAAAAGAGCTTTTCCGACAGTGTAACCTCCAAAAGCGCATAAAAAATGTAAAGAGCCCAATACGTAACCAAAAATTAGACCCACTCGAATTTTTTTCTTTCTTCGATAAATATTAACTGGAGGTCAGCTCATGTCCATATATGCGAAAAAATCCGGATAAAAGAGCTTTACCGACAGTGTAACCTCCAAAACACATAAAAAATGTATAGAGCCCAATACGTAACAAAAAAAATTAGACCCACTCAATTTTTTTCTTTCTTCTTCGATAAATATTAACTGGAGGTCAGCTCATGTCCATATATGCGAAAAAATCCGGATAAAAGAGCTTTACCGACAGTGTAACCTCCAAAACACATAAAAAATGTATAGAGCCCAATACGTAACAAAAAATTAGACCCACTCAATTGTTTTCTTTCTTCGATAAATATTAACCGGAGGTCAAGTCGTTTCCATATATGCGAACAAATCCGGATAAAAGAGCTTTTCCGACAGTGTAACCTCCAAAACACATACAAAATGTAAGGAGCCCAATACGTAAGAAAAAATTAGACCCACTCGAATTGTTTTCTTTCTTCGATAAATATTAACCGGAGGTCAAGTCATTTCCATATATGCGAAAAAAATCCGGATAAAAGAGCTTTTCCGACAGTGTAACCTCCAAAACACATAAAAAATGTAAAAAGCCCAATACGTAACAAAAAATTAGACCCACTCGAATTTTTTTTTTTTGTTCGATAAATATTAACTGGAGGTCAGGTTATGTCCATATATGCGAAAAATCCGGATAAAAGAGCTTTACCGACCGTGTAACGCATAAAGAATGTATAAAGCCCAATACGTAACAAAAAATTAGACCCACTCGAATTTTTTTCTTTCTTCGATAAATATTAAATGGAGGTCAGGTCATGTCCATATATGCGAAAAAAATCCGGATAAAAGAGCTTTTCCGACAGTGTAACCTCCAAAACGCATAAAAAAATGTATAGAGCCCAATACGTAACAAAAAAATTAGACCCACTCAAATTTTTTTCTTTCTTCGATAAATATTAACTGGAGGTCAGGTCATGTCCATATATGCGAAAAAATCTACGGATAAAAGAGCTTTTCCGACAGTGTAACCTCCAAAACGCATAAAAATGTAAAGAGCCCAATACGTAACAAAAAATTAGACCCACTCAATTTTTGTCTTTCTCCGATAAATATTAACTGGAGGTCAGCTCATGTCCATATATGCGAAAAAATCCGGATAAAAGAGCTTTACCGACAGTGTAACCTCCAAAACACATAAAAAATGTATAGAGCCCAATACGTAACAAAAAAATTAGACCTACTCGAATTTTTTTCTTTCTTCGATAAATATTAACTGGAGGTCAGCTCATGTCCATATATGCGAAAAAATCCGGATAAAAGAGCTTTACCGATAGTGTAACCTCCAAAACACATAAAAAATGTATAGAGCCCAATACGTAACAAAAAATTAGACCCACTCAATTGTTTTCTTTCTTCGATAAATATTAACCGGAGGTCAAGTCATTTCCATATATGCGAACAAATCCGGATAAAAGAGCTTTTCCGACAGTGTAACCTCCAAAACACATATAAAATGTATGGAGCCCAATACGTAACAAAAAATTAGACCCACTCGAATTGTTTTCTTTCTTCGATAAATATTAACCGGAGGTCAAGTCATTTCCATATATGCGAAAAAATCCGGATAAAAGAGCTATTCCGACAGTGTAAACCTCCAAAACACATAAAAAATGTAAAGAGCCCAATACGTAAGAAAAATTAGACCCACTCGAATTTTTTTTTTTCTTTCTTCGATAAATATTAACTGGAGGTCAGGTCATGTCCATATATGCGAAAAATCCGGATAAAAGAGCTTTACCGACCGTGTAACGCATAAAGAATGTATAGAGCCCAATACGTAACAAAAAATTAGACCCACTCGAATTTTTTTCTTTCTTCGATAAATATTAAATGGAGGTCAGGTCATGTCCATATATGCGAAAAAATCCGGATAAAAGAGCTTTTCCGACAGTGTAACCTCCAAAACACATAAAAAATGTAAAGAGCCCAATACGTAACAAAAAATTAGACCCACTCGAATTGTTTTCTTTCTTCGATAAATATTAACCGGAGGTCAAGTCATTTCCATATATGCGAAAAAATCCGGATAAAAGAGCTTTTCCGACAGTGTAACCTCCAAAACACATAAAAAATGTAAAGAGCCCAATACGTAACAAAAAATTAGACCCACTCGAATTTTTTTTTCTTTGTTCGATAAATATTAACTGGAGGTCAGGTCATGTCCATATATGCGAAAAAATCCGGATAAAAGAACTTTTCCGACAGTGTAACCTCCAAAACACATAAAAAAATATTAACTGGAGGTCAGGTCATGTCTATATATGCGAAAAAATCCGGATAAAAGAGCTTTTCCGACAGTGTAACCTCCAAAACACATAAAAAATGTAAAGAGCCCAATTAGACCCACTCGAATTTTTTTCTTTCTTCGATAAATATTAACTGGAGGTCAGGTCATGTTCATATATGCGAAAAATCCGGATAAAAGAGCTTTACCGACCGTGTAACGCATAAAGAATGTATAGAGCCCAATACGTTACAAAAAATTAGACCCACTCGAATTTTGTTCTTTCTTCGATAAATATTAAATGGAGGTCAGGTCATGTCCATATATGCGAAAAAATCCCGATAAAAGAGCTTTTCCGACAGTGTAACCTCCAAAACGCATAAAAAATGTAAAGAGCCCAATACGTAACAAAACATTAGACACACCCGATTTTTTTTCTTTCTTCTATAAATATTAACTGGAGGTCAGCTCATGTCCATATATGCGAAAAAAATCCGGATAAAAGAGCTTTACCGACAGTGTAACCTCCAAAACACATAAAAAATGTATAGAGCCCAATACGTAACAAAAAAAATCCAGCCGAAAAACACTGACAAATATTTTGTTCTAAAAATACTCAAAATGACTCTAGAAAGAGTCACAAATGACTCAAAATGAGTTACTGGGTCAATATAAAGTAATTCTATAACAAAACACGCACTAATAACCATAATTTGCTTTAAAAATAACCAGAGCCCAATACGTAACAAAAAAATTCTATGTCTAAAGAAAAAACACTGTCAAATTTTTTTCTAGAAGACTCAAAATGACTCAAAATGAGTTACTGAGTCAATATAAAGTAATTCTATAACAAAAACATGCACCTAATAACCATAATCAGCTTTGTTCTAGAATTATTCAAAATGACTCAAAATGAGTTACCGGGTCAATATAAAGTAAGTTTATAGCAAACAAAAAATGCAACTAATCACCACAATAACCAGAGACCAATACGTAACAAAAAAAATTCTAAGTCTAGAGAAAAACACTGTGAAAAATAATTTTCTAGAAAGACTCAAAATGACTCAAAAGGATTTACTGAGTCAATATAAAGTAATTCTATAACAAAAACATGCACCTAAAACCCATAATTTGCTTTAAAAAATAACCAGAGCCCAATACGTAACAAAAAATTCTAAGTCTAGAGAAAAACACTGTCAATTTTTTTTTGCTAGAAAGACTCAAAATGACTCAAAAGGATTTACTGAGTCAATATAAAGTAATTCTATAACAAAAACATGCACCTGAAACCCATAATTTGCTTTAAAAATAACCAGAGCCCAATACGTAACAAAATAATTCTAAGTCTAGAGAAAAAACACTGTCAAAATTTTTTTTTTTCTAGAAAGAATCACAATGACTCAAAAGGATTTACTGAGTCAATATAAAGTAATTCTATAACAAAAACATGCACCTAAAACCCATAATTTGCTTTAAAAATAACCAGAGCCCAATACGTAACAAAAAAATTCTAAGTCGAGAGAAAAAACACTGTCAAATTTTTTTTTCTAGAAAGACTCAAAATGACTCAAAAGGATTTACTGAGTCAATATAAAGTAATTCTATAACAAAAACATGCATTTAATCATGATAATGTCCTTTTAAAATAACCAGAGGCCAATACGTAACAAATAAATTCCAAGTCTAGAGATAAAACACTGTCAAATATTTTGTTCTAGAAAGACTCAAAATGAGTTACTGGGTCAATATAAAGTACTTCTATAAAAACACATGCACATAATTTGCTTGAAAAACAACCGAGCCCAATACGTAACAAAAAATGTATAGAGCCCAATACGTAACAAAAACCACTACAGAGGGAGGGAGTATGAATAAAGTAATTTTAATCAAATTTTAGTTTTGTTACGTATTGGGCTGGATGAATTATTTTTTGCCACTTTTTGTTCTAGGTAGAAGAGGTTGAGCCCAATACGTATCAAATTGATACGTACTGGGATTTTGTTACGTATTGGGCTCTTACAGACGTGTTACAGTGACCACTGGAATCTTCAGCTTCAAAAATTTTGTTTGCCAGGTAGATTGCAAGGGTGTCCTTAGTTTCATTGTTAGCCAAAAATAGATTTGAGTCATGGATGGGGGTTGTGTCAGCAACAATGTAGGCTCTCGCTGAAGATTGGACTCCTAACTTGCGACGTCTGATTATATCTTTGATTGAGTTTTCTCTTCCATAATTATCAAAGATGACACGACAACCTTCATAGTCACTGTAACACATCTGCATGTGAAAAGCAACATGAATGATGTTCAGACATCGACAGGTGTTAGTACACAAGAGGAAAGCAGACACTCTAATCATGCTACATGCAGCAGAGATCTCTGAAGCTGGAAAGAATGTCCATATCATGACCCAAGATACATACATACATACATACATACAACGGCTTTTTATAGCGCAATTTACAAAAAAAAACTTACGCTACTAATATAAAAGACTACAAGAAAACAAAAAACATGCAAAAGAAACAACATCAGCAATAGTTAAAAAGATGGGTTTTCAGGATACATTTGAAAGTAGTAACTGCGGGAGACGGTCTATTAAATGGATGAAGGAAGATTGTTCCAGATTCTGTTCCAGATTCCAGATACAGATGTTACGGTCCTTGCTCTTCGAAGACTCACGGTTCATGGTCTTTTGACAACCATGCTTATGGGGACAGGTGACAACAGAAGGAAAATCTTGCTGAAACCAATACATATCCGTCTTAGGACATCAAAGTGTTGTTCAGGCTGTGAGAGGTTTTTGAGCAGGCTCATGGGCACAAAAAATGACCTTCAGGCTAAAATAACACAGATGAAAAACTGAGATGGAAACAATTCAAGAGCCAACCAGGGGGGATTGATAAAATCCCTCCAACTTCTGGTGTGTGGCATCAACACATGCTGCGGGCGCATATGCAAGCATAATGTTTGTAGTCAAGACCCCAACCTTGTGGTAAATCCAAATATTCCAGACCCGTTCGAGCTAGGATGGTCGAGTGATGCAGATAACATTCCAGTACCTATCCTGTCAGACATTGCAATAGCTCCCGAGTATGTTGTCGAGCTTGTTAGGTGCGGATGTGGAATAAGCAAATGCTCCAGAAGATGTTCCTGCAGACGACACAATAGCATGTGCTTGTGGAGCAGATGATGAGTGTACCAATACAGCTGTGCTGAGGAACTTGAAAATACTGATAACATGGATGATGACGACTAGGCATTTAAATGCCTCAAGGTCAGCTCTATCATAAATGTCTGACGTTGAATTACAATATTGAAATTTCAACGTTTAAAAACATGATTTTCTGCATTTCATTGCATAAATGCTGACATATTAATCTTAGCCAATTTCAAGACATTTTGGTGGCCATTTTGAAAGGTGAAATGTACATATATTCTCCTTAAACAATGTTGTTACACTACTTTAAGATGTTTACAATCATATTCTTATCCGTATCTAACAGAAATGAGATACGTGTATTTTACTCTCAATGATAGTAATTGCCTAAAGCGGTATACTATATTTTAATAAACGGCGGCCATTTTGGATTTAGAGGCCATCTTGGATTGGAGACAATGGACCAAATTAAGTTTTTAGTTCTCAGTGGATTCTCAGAAACATTAATAGTGAAAATAATCAGCAAAAAAGGAAAGAAATCAATGTCCTTATAGCTGGCAGAACATTTTAGACAAATTGGCGGCCATTTTGGATTTGGCAGCCATCTTGGATTCTAGAAAATGATCCTAATTATGTTCTTAGTGGATTTTGACAATCAAAAGTATAAATAATCATTAAAAAATATGACTTTGTGCACTTTCGGGACAAATATGGCTTTAAAAAGGCTAAATATAGTGGCCATTTTGAATTTCAAAATGGCACTTGACACATTCAAAAAAATGGAACCAACTCAGGTCTTGTTACCTAGGGTATAAGGGTGCAAAAAAATCTTGGTTCCACTAATGTAGCAAATTTTGCACTGACTTATGATAATTCTACGTAACACCATGTACTACTAAATGCTATCTACAGAAGATAGCAAGCAAAGCAAAAACACCATGCAAAATAATAATATTCCAAAAAAACATTGCCTAAAACGCGTTCTATAGATGATGATTCAGTACGCAAAATCTTAGGAATCAGTACGCAAAATTCCAGGGCAAGACGGCTGTAATTGGCCGTGCGCTTAGAAAAACAATAGCCAATAGGGCCTAGGCCGAATGCAAAGCTATTAAGAAAATGTTAAAATGAAAAAGCTGACCAAAATTTTAAAACGGCACTTATAGAGCAGAGATTATCAGGAACATGAAGGGAAAAAAGAAACAAAAACAAAAACAAAAACAAAAAGAAAACATACAAAAACAAAAACAAAAACAAAAACAAAAACAATAACAAAAACAAAACCAAAAAACAATGATGATTCAGTACGCAAGAAATTACCTTTTTTCTTATATAAACTTTGTAGGCCCTAAATGCTATCTACAGAAGATAGCAAGCAAAGCAAAAAAATTATGTTTCAACCACAGAGGAGTAAGATAAAACGAAAACAAAAACAAACAAAAGCAAAACAAAAACAAAGCAAAAAAACAAAATCAAAACAAACACAAAACAAAACAAAAAAAACAAAAAAACAAAAAACAAAAACAAAACAAAAAAAAACAAAAAACAAAAAAAAACAAAAACAAAAAAACAAAACAAAACAAAACAAAACAAAACAAAAACAAAAACAAACATAAAATGAATGAATGAATGAGGGAGTGAGTGGGGGAATAAGTGGAAGAGTGAGTGAGTGAGTGAGTGAGTAGTACGTGAGTGATTGAGTAAGTAAGTGAGTGAGTAAGTGAATGAAAGAATGAATGAATGAATGAATGATTGAATGAATGATTGAATGAATGAATATTAATTAATCAATACAGTATATCAACAGCAACAATCATAATAATTTAATTTCCAATTTTAAAGTCAGTAAATACCTGCTTATTAATTGCGAAAGATAAGATCACAACGGCAAGGGCAGATTCGTTACGCTCCAATTCTGAACGGTGCGTGCATGAACAACATGTCGTGCCCCCATATGTATGCAGAATCGTAATCTAGCCTAATGAATTAATCAATTTTGTCGATGTCTATAAATGTGGTTCAAAAACAAATGTTAATATCTTAAAGTTGAAAAGTTTGATTCACAGGTTTGTTGCATATTCTAAAAGACCATCTTACTAAGAGTATTTGGTGAAAATATGTATGAAAAAGAATTTAAATTAGAAATGTTGTGCTAATTTATAGTTAAATGGTCAAAACAAAGTTTTGTTCACACTGGACTATTACTGGAAATAGAGTTGAAATAGGTTGAATTTAACGAATACTTACTGCATTGAAATCTCGGCATCGAATTAAAAGTATGAATCCGACCATCTGCAATGTTTCAAACCCGTTTGGGTCATTTAGTATAGTAAAGCCATTTTCAATCATTCAAATAGTAGCGGTATAGAAAGACATCACATTAGACACTATTACAGAATAGCAGAAATTGCTTCATCAAATTATACCATGAGTATTATCCAGTTCAATAATACCGGTGGAAATAATTAATGGCCATAAAGTCATATGTATTATGTAGTGGCGCCGGATTTATTCAAAATGAATTTTGGTCTCACCTTTCAGATGTGGGTTTCAAAATTCATCGTTGTAAATGATACAAGTTGCTGCAGTTATTTTTGCGATATATATATATATATATATATATATATATATATATAGTCTTCATCAATACCGGTATCTTCAGTAGATAGCAACTTCATCAATACCATCAGGGACGATCTCCAGTATACAAACGATAAAGATATCTGGGTGGTGGGTCAGTTCAGGGAGGTATGTTAAATAACAGGAAACTGGGTGGGCATTAATTGCCCACCCAGTAAATTATTTTGTCCACCCAGTAAATTCAACTTGCCCATTACCCAAAAATTCACATCCAGTAAATTTGCCCACAAAATATTTTATAATAAAATTAGTACAATAATAACATTACAATTTGTAAGCGCTCTTTAGCAAAGTCATAGTTCATTGAATTTATAACCGTATGACAAAACAGGCGAAAATAGTAACTGCATGCTGGTAGGCTATTGTCGTTAAGGAAGTGGGACTAACTATCCACATCTGTGCTGATGAAGCAACATCTATCAGAAAATAGTGATATTGATGAAACAGCTATCCATATACACTGCCGATCCTGGTGTCGATAAAGTAGCTAAATTAATGCTGAAGCTGCTATTGATGATGTAGCTCTTCAATAGGTTGCTGCATTGCATTAACGGATGGTGTATGAACGTTTGGACAGTATTTATTGTGGGACATTAGAGCACATCAGACATCGAATTGCATTCTGAATACGAAGAATGTCCTTCTGACATCAAATAATTTTGATTTTTTGAAATTCGCAATACACATTTTATGGCAAATGATTAAAAATTGATATTTTTGATATTTAACAGTACTCGAAGTAAACTTTATAAATCTGATGGTTTATACTTCTTAAAGTGTATGTAGGTGGGATGAAAAGCCGACGATCAATTGAAAATTTTGACCTTTTCAGTATTGAAGATATGGATTTTTCCCAAAACACCAAAAAAAAATTGGTCTTTTTGATAAAAAAAATCCATATCTTCAATATGAAAGGTCAAAATTTTCAATTGATCGTCGGCATTTCCTCCCATCTACATACACTATAAGAATATATCATTAGATTTATAAAATTTACTTCGAGGACTGTTATATATCAAAAATGTGATGTCATAACATTTGTATTATATCGTGAATTTCAAAAAATGAAAATTATTTGATATCAGAAAGACATTCTTCGTATTCAGAATGCAATTCGATATGTATGATGTGCTCTCATGTCCCACAAAAAAATACTGTCGAAAAGCTCAAAACGCTCATTCCAGATCCCTTAACGAAGAAGCAATTTATTGCTGTATATTGATTAACTGCTATAAGGCTGGTATTGATAAGGGACCTATTTACTGCCGCAGCTGATGACGCTGGTAGTGAAATACGTTGCTATCTACTGATGATATCGGTGCTGATGAAGTAGCTATCTACATGCTTTGACAACGTATAGCGGTTAGGCCTATATAGTTTTATTGGGTCTTTAACTTAGCAGAAGCCGGTAACTTTTTTGCCTAGCCTGTATTATATATCTTACATTGCGCTCAACCAGTGCGATAACATACACATTCAAGAGAGAGGAAGAAAGTATGAAAACACTGATAGCAAGGTTAACGACTCCTAAGAAACAAACATATCGGTAGTGGGATATCTCTCATTAAACATTAACGCTGAATATAATGTCGAGAATTCTCAGACAAAATGCTTTACGGTACCAGATTCCTGACAACGATGTAACCTCCAGTGCAATGCATCCTATATCAACATAAAAGAAATGAGCTGCATTAAGTTTATTGAAGTGTGTTATGATGTTGCTTTCGGGTTTCTGTCGTTGTTTTACAAATGGGCGTATATTATGCGCATGCAGCTGGCGAGAGTTCATTCGCTAAGTTCATTTGTTCCGAAATGCCGTGTAATTTGCAATATATTGTTCTTTTCGTAATTACAATTTATATTGCACTGTTGCAAATAACAAATTGTCAAGGGCAGAGGACTTTTTAGTGAAAGCGTTCCGATACAAGTAAACAAGAAGAAATCCAAGTATTATGTTTGTGCCTTAATTGTAGTACTACCCACAACCCTGGGAGGGTTATATGTTGGATTAGGTAGGCATATGCGGCGGGGATTCCAAAAATATACTCCCACCCCCATATAAAACCAAATTTGAAGAAAAAAATGGAATAGACCCAACCCTCCAAAAATATACCAGGCCTATACCATTTTTCGCCCTGAAACTTAATTAAGCCATTTGAGTATATCCACCTCACACATTTTCAATATATATCCAGTAAAAGACAAAATATCAAAATTGATGGCTCATTATGATATCACAGACTATCACATGTATTCAAAATGGATGTCTAAATTTGGCCTGAACCAAGTGACCTATAATCTGACCTATATGATGACCTATGGCCTTTTTAAATATCTCTTTTCCTAACAACACATTATAGAAGGTATATAGTATTAAATTGACTATGCATCCATTGTGGAAGAGTTTATTTAATTTATTTAGTGCTATTTAGCATGCATTGCTAAATAAGTTTTCTATAGATAGTATAACAAAGGATTTAATGTATTCTATTCATGTACTCTACTTGAATAGAATAAACTATGGTTTGTTATGAAACACACATCTGAGTTACTAGGATACAGTAAACAAAAAATATATAGGGCCAAAATGATTTACTAAAATGGTTTAAAAGCACTTTGTATGTAGAGATATTTTATAAGTTCAGGACATGAGATGATGAACATATTTATGTACTTCATAAATTTGCAACCAAAAAAAGAAGAGGGGTACTGATGAAAATCCATCATGCAGTTATTGTTAACTACATGTATGCACACAACACAGGGACACTCACAATAGGCAATTGAACCCTACTGGTAGCGCTGTGTTGTAGATATAGGAGATGAACTAGTTAGCGTCATATATCAAAAAGTATAAAAGATTTGTGTCACGAAACCGTAATAGGTATAAAAGCTATGATTTTAGTACTTGCTCTATGTTTCAATTACTTATTCTTAATTACTTATTCTTTTCAAAGTATTTTCAACTCCCGTATTATTCCAATGCACATTTTGCTTCACCGGGCAGCCCTGACTTGGTCGTATTTGAAGATTGGTGTCACGAAACCGTAATAGGTACAAATTTAGTACTTTCTGTCAATCAAGTATGGTTTAATCTCTACATGTCAATCTTTAAATAATTGGCATAGTCCTTATAATAACGGGGGGGGGGGGATCGCCTTGATGAGTAAATGACAGCAAACCAGTGAAAAATACCCCAAAACTCGGTCAGTGGAGCTCCGCTCGTAGCGTCATTATCGATTGGATTAGTCGACCGTAGCGGACAATTCGATCGCTCATTGGATTAATATTATCACGTGGTAATAAATTTGCATTGGACAATAGATTACTATAATGGTTTAGTACTGCATATATCGGTTTAGTACTGCATATATCGGTTTAATCTGAAAATGTTTGCATCGGTGACTCTGCAATTGCCGTATCTTCCAAAGCACGCAATTTAGGTGCATTTTTTGACACTCACATGACCATGCAACCTCATATCTCTAATGTCATTCGTTGTTCAGCGCTTCAACTACGTAACATCAGCCGGATCCGCAAATACCTAAGTCGCGATGCTACTGAACAAATTATTCACTCATTCATCTCTTCTCGTTTGGATAACAACAATGCACTTCTTTATGGATTACCAGCAAACCAACTCTATCGCCTTCAGAAAATTCAAAACACTGCCGCTCGAATTCTTACTTTCACCAGAAAATGTTGCCATATCACGCCAATCCTAAAGGAACTGCATTGGCTTCCTGTCACACAAAGAATTGTTTTTAAACTTATGTTGATTGTATATAAATGTATTAATGATATTGCTCCGTCATATTTATCTGTACTCCTTTCACACCGGCTTTCACATTATGTTCCCACCCGTACACTTCGATCTGGAAACATGCAACTTCTTCAAGAAAGAAAATCCAACCGCACATGGGGTGACAGATCATTTGCAATCGCAGCTCCACGTCTATGGAATGAACTGCCTATTTATATTAGAACTGCTAAAAATGTAACTGTGTTTAAAAAGTTGTTAAAAACTCATCTTATGTCAGAGACATTCTGTAATTCTTAAGTTATGTTTCTTAATTTAGTTCCAGTTTTCTTTGTCTTGTTAGTTTTTGTTTTTTGTTTTAGTGCCTTGAGCGCTCTTAATTGAGTGGATATGTGCCTTGTCGCTATTATTATTATTATTATTATTATTATTATTACAGTAAGCCACCAGTGTGAAAAAAGTGTTCAAAATTATGATAAATTTGCACAATTCTGGAAAATTTTCGCAAATTAAGCTAAAACACGGTAAAGAATCTATATTTGGGGAATTGTTGAAAAAACGTCATATCACTAAACCGGGTTCCTTACAATGTTATAACCTCCAGTGCAATGCATCCTATATCAACATAGAAAATGCGCTGCATAAAGTTTATTGAAGTGTATTGTGAAGTAGCTTTCGGGTTTCTGTCGTTGTTTTAAGCGTATGGGCGTAGGTGCAGCAGCTGATGGCAAGAGTTCATTCGCTGAGTTCATTTCTTCTGACATGCCGTTGAATTTGTATTATAATTAATGTATAATTCTTTAATTTTGATGATTAAAATTAGCACTATTGTAATTTCAGTGTGAACGTGTCTTACGTTTGTGACGATACAGTAACCGGAGTAAACAGACAACAATATCTTTTTAAAAGAAATTAAATATATGTTGTATTATACAACATATATTGTATTATATAGCCCCCATTATGTGAATTAAAATGAATTGATGAACAAGCCATTTGTCAAAAACAACGAATCTACAGATGAAACAGTTGTAAAATGAAGAAACTTTTTAAAAGCTGTTTTTGAAAACAGCAAGGGTGCATAGATATCAAAAGATGGTAGAATTAGGAATTCGTGTACGGTATCCTACTCTTTTTTTATTCTCCCTTATATTGTTATTAATATTGTAATATTTTATTTCAAGAGGCGGCATAAATAAATCCTTCACACGCCTTTTTCGGAATCCTCAACATGAATAAGTAATTTTTCATGTATTTTCAATAACACTTTGTACTGTGTTGAAAAAAGAAAGAAACTAAACTGAATGGCAAGGACATAGTTCGATATATTTCAAGTCATTGTGTCTTTTCTGCAACTCAACTTGCTCTGTTCACAACGGCTGGATTTGCCTACTGTTTTTTCTGTCTTTTTAGCTAGTGGTTTGTCAGATGTTTAAATTCGTGTTTGTTTTTTGGAATTCTTTTTAAATAACATAAATTTGAAATCATTTTGGATCAATTGCGATGCCGTTGCCTTAAGGCTTAAGTATTTCTTAAGGCTGGCATTTGATTGTGTTTGCTGTTCACGAACTGTTAAACATATTGATGGTTTTGTTTGTTTGTTTGTTTTTATTTGGTGTACTATTTGTTTCCACATAATTAAATAATACATGTGATATAATTTTTATCATAAAATTGGATTTGAAATCTAGGAAGTGTCGTCGTGGCGGAAGACACTTTAATTGTAAACAGGTACCTTGTAAACCAGTTGATCTTTCCGAGAATGTTTCTCAGGGATCCAATCATTCACTCTGAAAAGCCGTATTGCTTGGAATGTTCAATCTATAATGAATAAAGCCGTCTGTGATTTAGTCATCACCCAGAATATTGATGTTCTTGTGATCATGGTGATAGCAGAAGCATACTGATGAATGATATAATCAGACATCACAATACCTTTTCTGAATATCAGATTCACCAGTTGGAAAAGCTGGAGGTGGTCTGTATGTACGTATAATAAAATAGTACCGTACTAAATGACGTCTCTCACCCTAAAATCATTTTTGACAAGCTAAGTTACTGTCGACAATTGCGTAGCAGATAGGTCAATAATTGGGTACCTTAGCTTATCAAAATTATTTCTGGTGGAACAACCCATTTCCTAAGATTTTGAAAAAGCGATTCAGATTTTACTTGAATTACTTGACTTATATGCGCAGGCCGGTGTGGCCCTTTGCGCTCTGCCGAGTAAGCCTCCTCCATTCAGTCCTGTCTGTTGCTTGTGTCTTTGCTTCATGTGGGGTAATTCCCAAGTTCCTCTGAATTTGGTCCTTCCATCTGGTTGGTGGACGACCTGGTGGTCTTTTCTTGCTGAAGTCATTAATGTAAGCTTGGTGGGGAAGCCGATGTAGAGGCATCCTGAAGATGTGCCCAGCCCATTTCAATCGTCTCCGGCAGATAACATCATTGATGGAGCTAGTGATGTTGAGACTCTGTCTGATGGAATTGTTGCGGATTTTGTCAAGTAGGGAAACTCCAAGCATTGCCCTAAGGCATCGCATTTTTTGAAGACATCCAGTCTGCAAAAGCACTGTTAACTGCTTAAGGGACGTGTAAAGGGCGGGAACCTGGTTTGGATTCCAGAGGGAGTGTGCCTGTAAGTACAGCCATCAGAAAAAGACTAGCTCAGATCGCGCGCCAAAATAGTAAGCAGTTCAGAAATTGCAATTTTTCCCAGCCTTGAACGTCCCAAAATTTAAAACAAATACGAACCTTCCAAAATAAATACATAATTATTCGCACTCGTCGGCCCAGTCACTACCTGCCGCTGTGATTTGGGGGGGTAACCCGTCGTTGCCCCTCTCCAGATACCGGTACTTCAAATTTGCCCATACCCCAGCCTTTAAAGCAAGCAATACCAAAAACACACCCTTATGCTGGGGGAAATGATCTCATTATGTCATCTTTATATATAACCTTCATTAAAGCCCTTTAAAATGCTACGGGCCTTTTGTAAGCGGATTGCAAGTGCTCATCAAAAAGGTTCTTCTTCATGAATTCATCAATGGTTTTACACGAATGATTTTCAATGAACTTAGAAATAAAAGAGAGGTTTGGTCTAAAACATCTTTAAAAATAAATAAAACAAAGAAAACATGTTGTTGATGATGTTTATGTCGTTGCTATTGTTGTTGATGATGGTGCCGATGATGCCGATGATGTATATTTTGTTCGAGCAGCCATGACGTGTTCTGGGCATATCATATCATCCTTCTTCAGATGAGAACATTTATAGTACTTTTACAAGAAACCCGGACATTGTTTATAATACACTTTCATATATTGCTTGTTTCACACATCTGAAGACGGGCGATGCTCGCTACCTGTCACGACTGACCAATCTATATTTACGGTAAATTTTTATACATTTAAATATATCATTCATTTTAAATAAATAGAAAGTCAATTCAATTGCATCATTCTTGCATTCATGTGGCAATTCATATTGACAACTTGACATAATGTGTACTTAACCTTTACATGAACATTAAAAGCGGATGGGCTTGCGTATCCTTCTATCTAAAGATATAGTCTTTTTCTTCTTACAATCATTGGATTTAAGCCTCTCACCATGCAGCAATCTTAAACAGATAAAATCATTATTTTATTCTACTGTCTTTCCTGGTTGTTGACATTTTAAAACTTTGAATTGGAAATGAATAGTTATGTAAAGGGTAATGACCCGATCGAGAGCCCATCCCCCATTTTTCTTTATCAAAACTGAGATTTTGGTATAAGAAAAAACAACTCATATTTTTCTCAATGTTGCCAAGTTTGACTGTAAACAATCAAATCATCTACATGCGCTTCACATCCTTCTATGTCTGCTACAATTTGGTTCACCATTCTCTGAAATGTTGCAGGTGCGTTTTTCAAACCGAATGGCATAACTTTGTGCTGGTAAAGACCAAATGGTGTACAAAAAGAAGAAATCTCGTTGGCACTGTCTGTGAGTGGAACCTGTCAATACCCTTTCAAAAGACTGCTAACAAATTTTGCATTCCCAATTTTGTCTATGCAATCATCAATTCTTGGAATAGGATACGAGTCTGTCTTTGAATGAATATTTGCAGCTCTCATATCTGCTACTAATCTGTATGAACCATCATTCATATTGACAACTTAACATAATGTGTACTTAAACTTTATATGAATCCTTCTATCTAAAGATATAGTATATAGTAGAAAAGGATCATTGGATTTAAGCCTCTCACCATACAACAAACTTAAGGTTATTAATTATTTTAAACTGTTGTGATTTGGTAGTTCACAGCATCTTACGAATTGTAGTGAGCTTTGGCAAAACTGCATTGCTCAATTCATAGCGAGCGTGTAGAAGAATTAAAATATCACAGAAATACTTTTATAGGTGCTGCGGTTCTTAAGTTACGTTGTAAAGAGGGCTGAAACAACAACACTTTTGTAAAATGTACATAACTAATTAACAACAATAAATTAACTCTCTTCATGCGGGTGTCGACTGCAGACGACATGTTTCAAATTTTGTTTAAAAATTCAAAAATTTCAGAAATGTAAATTTTCATGCCCATATTTGGAATCAGCATGAAAATTGCATTAAAATGAGTACAAACAAGCCTAGTGTTGGTTGAGTAGTTCTTAAGATAGCTCTTGATATTTTGAGAAAAAATGTCAAAACTTGAACTTTTTCGGTTGAAGCGCATGGCTAGCAGGCAGAGCATTAAGCAAGTTTGCACAGTATACGATTTGTAGAATGAACTTTTGCAAAACATCAAGGTGTTAATTTTCAATAATATATTGATCTAGATAATGAAAATCGATTTTTTTTTTTGCTTCGACCAACAATACCTCGTCTACCCTTAAACAGATAAAATCATCACTTTATTCTACTGTCTTTTCTGGTTGTTGACATTTTAAAACTTTGAATTGGAAATGAATAGTTATTTCAAGGTTATTGAACCGATCGAGAGCCCCATCCCCCATATTTCTTTATCAAAACTGAAACTTTGGTACAAGAAAATAGCTCATATTTTTCTCATCACCCCAACAAACTTTAACGCCCGAGATATGTTTCGTTTAAATGGCGTGAACAAAAACCGTGGTGAGTTGTGGTTATTTAAATAAACTGGCGGCTGTTATTTTCTTAATAATGTTGTTGCTTATTAGTTGAGGGCAACAGTATGTCATTTTATACACTTACCATATGATAGTATTATGTTATGCTATCATTTGATAATTTAATCTGAAATTGAAAATGACTGTTCCCTGTCGCATCTCGTTCTTGTGTTTTCATGCATCATATACCGTATTTAACTTCATAACTTGGTACCCATACGACAACATAACAGATGGATTCGCTAGTCAACACACTAGACACCTTGAGCATACATAAGATGAAAGAGACAGACAAGGTAGAAAATAGATGGATGACATCAGACAACATGATATCATTGAAATTATTTATACTCTTTGCAAGATAAAAAAAACCATGTTGCTATATTTTGAATTGTTCATGTTTGTTTGTTTGTTTGTTTGTTTTTCTCTATCTATTGAAGATAACATTTGCGGCGCGGCGGGTCTGATGATCAATCAACGGATCTATCAATTTGCTATCAAAGTCCTCAGAGAAAATTAATTTACAAATATTTAAAATCTTGTTTTATTGCAACGTATCTAATTGCAATTACAAACAAGTTTTCACACTGCTTTGACCAAATGAATTTTGCACCCTTCTTCAACTAATCAGTCAAATTACTTGCTATCTCTAAAAAGTTTGGACAAAACTTTCTGTAATAGCCAACCATTCCTAGAAATCTCATGCGTGCCTTCTTGTTTACAGGGGTGGGGTATTGCTCAATTGCTTCAACTTTGGCTTTGATAGGTTTCACCTGACCTTGACCTACAATATATATCCTAAGTATGTGACTGTGGCATGGCAAAACTCACTTTTTACCAGATTGGCTTTCAATATTGTACTTTAGACCGCTTCTTAAACAATTGTTGGAGTTGTTCCCAAGTGTGACTGTAAACAATCAAATAATCTACATGCGCTTCACATCATTCCATGTCTGCTACAATTTGGTTCACCATTCTCTGAAGTGTTACAGGTGCGTTTTTCAAATCGAATGGCATAACTTTGTACTGGTAAAGACCAAATGGTGTACAAAAAGAAGAAATCTCTTTGGCACGGTCTGTGAGTGGAACCTGTCAGTACCCTTTTAAAAGATTGTTAACAAATTTTGCATTCCCAATTTTGTCTATGCAATCATCAATTCTTGGAATAAGATACGAGTCTGTCTTTGAATGAATATTTGCAGCTCTCATATCTGCTACTAATCTGTATGAACCATCATTCATATTGACAACTTGACATAATGTGTACTTGACCTTTATATGAATCCTTCTATCTAAAGATATTATATAGTATATAGTAGAAAAGGATCATTGGATTTAAGCCTCTCACCATACAACAAACTTAAACAGATAAAATCATCACTGTATTCTACTGTCTTTCCTGGTTGTTGACATTTTAAAACTTTGAATTGGAAATGAATAGTTATTTAAAGGAAAATGACCCGATCGAGAGCCCATCCCCCGTTTTTCTTTATCAAAACTGAAATTTTGGTATAAGGTTTTTCTCATTACCTCAACAAAATTTAACGCCCGAGATATGTTTCGTCTAGATGGCATGAACAAAAACACCGTGGTAAGTTGTGGTTATTTAAATAAACTGGGGGCTGTTATTTTCTTAATAATGTTGTTGCTTATTAGTTGAGGGCAACAGTATGTCATTTTATACACACAACATATGATAGGATTATGTTATGCTATCATTTGATAATTTAATCTGAAATTGAAAATGACTGTTCCCTGTAGCATCTCGTTTTTGTGTTTTCATGCATCATATACCGTATTTAACTTCATAACTTGGTACCCATACGACAAGATAACAGATGGATTCGCTAGTCAACATACTAGACACCTTGAGCATACATAAGATGAAAGAGACAGACAAGGTAGAAAATAGATGGATGACATCAAACAACATGGATCGTTACATAAAGTAAAAATAAAGAGTAAAATAAAGTTTGATGGAGAAGTCTTCCTTTTGCAAAGGAATGAAATATGCTAGATACGAGAGTCGGTCAGTATGTAATGAAAGTTGATCTTTGACCCCATATATTGAACATTTTGATGGAATTTATTTATGATCACATAAAGTCTGTACCTAAATGGTGTTTCTTTCATCAATCACTCCCTTTCTCCAGGAAACAGGCTTCTTTCTGCACTGCTCCACTTTATTGACAGATGTGTTGTTTTATAAACCAGACACCAGCAAGTCTTTCATACACTCAAAATCTCCTTCGTTGCTGTATTAAAATATATAGAACCTTATTGGCTATGTAAACTCATTAAAATGTACCTCCGTTTGAAGCACAACGACGATCAACACATAGAGCTTACAGACTCTCTTCATATTCTTCAAAGAGCAAACTCCCTTGCTTTCCACTTTTGTACTCATAAAAAACACGATCTATTAATAGACCATTCTGTCACATACAGCACTTCCTGTGGGTATTCCCCACATGAAGTCATATTCACTTTACAATATTGGGGATTTCCCCGATTGTGCAACACATTGAACATTCTGGAGAGAGCAGTGGATTTTCCAACAATCCAAAATTAGATATTATTCAATTTGTTCAATCAACTTGATGAATGAGAGGGGATTGCTTAAATAGTAGTTTTCGTATAAGTATAACGACCCAATACACACATATTGTACATGGAAAACACTGTGACAATACGTAGTGTATTGTCACGATGAAGACCGTGCTTGGAAGAGTATGCTGTATGCTAGCGTACATATGGTCACGGTGTATCCCGTTGTCAAAATACCACGTACTTTAGTACAGTAATAGCGCCCTCTGTTGGTCATAATTCACTTTAAAACGTATTTTCAACGTAGTGAAGAAATATTTTAGGTAATATAATACTATAGAATATAAAAACTAGTATTTTTAGAAGTTACATTTCAAGGTCGTTAAGGTTACTCAAGGTTTTAACATTAAGGTTAATTAATTAATTTATTTTTAATTAGAGACAGCCCGTCACCCTTAAGGTTACTCATTGTTGTTTGTTGATGCTGGGGCTCAGTATCAACCAAAAACATCAAGGCCGCAGGGCCGGCAGGCCCGAGGCCGGAGACTCCCATACGACGACTAAACACTCCAAGTGGGACCCCAATATAAGGGCCCCGCAGGGCAAGAAAGCAAGAGTAACCTTAAGGATGACGAACTGATAACGAAAATTCTGTTATATTTACGGACAGCTCGTCACCCATTTTATAGTCCTACTTTTACATTTTTTTACTCTTTACCCCATAATTTCCCTCATTCTTCAGGCCCTGCCCTCTATCGGGGGCTAGTTTATAGTTTAAGCTTGTTTGCTATTGTTTTTGGAGCAACATTGTTTCTTTATAAGCCTGCGGCGCAACCTTGAACAATATTGTCTTAGCAATATTGTCTTTTGAGATAACGCCCCGTAGCCACCCCAGCCAGCCCCATACCTCATTTTGATTTTTAACATACCAATATTCTGCTTTTTATATTCTATGGGGTCGCATATTACCTCAAATATTTCTTCACTGCGTTATGACCAACAGAGGGCGTTATTACTGTACTAAAGTACGTGGTATTTTGACAACGGTATACACCGTGACAATACGTATGCTAGCATACAGCATACTCTTCCAAGCACGGTCTTCACCGTGACAATACACTACGTATTGTCACAGTGTTTTCCATGTACATACGTGAGGACCAGGACGAGAAATTCTATAACAGTTATATTTCAATAACGGATTCAAATATTTTCTTGGGGTTAGTATTATAAATTTAACTAAAACCTTTCCTGCTCAACAAAGGTAGTTTTGTGCAAGTTTGTGTTCTACAACTTTTCCAAAAGATAGCACTCTCCATTTCCCGAGAAAATCTAGAATATACAACATTATCTCATTTTAGCCTCTTATTTTCCTAAAATAAATCCTCTTCAGTACAATATTGACCGACCCTCGTATATTTTACATGTTAAACTAAAATCTTTTAATAGGATGAAGTGAATAATCATTCAGCAAGAAGACGGAGTTACGATGATTTGTGTTTACATCAGTGGAAATTTCAGCTGAAACGATACACCAAAACAAGCGCCTGGTCTTATTCCATTGTTATTTATCCAATTCGATCTTCGTCCCCTGTAAAATACAACCTTAAGGCAATAGCTATACTTATACCTTGTGGGTGTAAATAACACATTATATATATCTTGGTATTCACATCCAGACAGATATGTAGTGTCAGAAGATGGAATACCTGTCAAATAGGGTCTTTTATCCAGCGGGTAGTCTACAAACATTTCAAACATAAAATGCTGTATGGATAATTCAGAATGATATAGTGTGTTATCACTGTTATGACATTGTCAAAGGAATTTGAACAAGTTGACACAATTTTATGTCAATGTAATAACACAACAGAGAGTTTTGAACAAGTAGGTGCTGGAACGAAGGCGTGACAAGTTGTCCTCCAAATAACCAGTGGTGTATTGACAAAGTCTATCACAACGTAGTCTTCGAATTAAGGGAACAATGGCGGTTGTCCATATTTTGTCTTAAAACACGGCTTTCAGCTGAACCACTAGCAGGCTATATTAGCACATCTGTGACAATGACAAAGGTACCAAAATCTGAATTTGGATGATTTACGATCATCCAGATGAGCAAATCACTGAATGGGCCTTTAAAAGTTGCTTCCTAATCAGATCTAATTAGTATGACAGGAATTATTTACATAGTTCTAAAACAAATCAATTTAAAATAGGTGATGTTGAAATACCTCAATGACGTTTCGTGCTGTAACACATCACTTTCTCAATTTGAATGACAAGGTTTGACCTTAGACGTATGTTGCTTCCTGTTGGTAGCTGACGTAGTTGGCGCTGAGGTAGTTGACGTAGGTGACGACGCTGTTGGTAGCTGACATAGGTGGCGCTGTTAGTAACTGGTCATAGATGTGCGGAAGGCAGTAGTTCCCACAATCCCTGTTGAGTGTATTAGCCTGCCCCCTCTTACGTCAGCTATCAACAGGAAGCAAGATACGTCTAAGGTCAAATCTGGTCATTCAATTTGAGAAAGTGCTGTGTTACAGCATGAAATGTCATTGAGGTATGTCAACATCACTTATTTTATATTGGATTTGTTTTAGAACTATGTAAATAATTTCAATGAACAATCCTGATGAATCTATTTGCGGAGTGTGACAGGAATATTATCCTTCTTTACCTTTAGTTACGGTCACTAAAATGACCCAGGCCAAAATCACCTGCTACCGAGTTCACTCAACACCAAACACGCAAACACACTGTTTATTATATAGAACAACTTATGATTATTTTATCAATTAGTGCAGTATGGCTAGCAATCAAATCACTATACAATATCATACAAGAACTAGATTTAAAATTACTACAAAGATTTCCTTTTGCAATGGTTACTTATCTAAGCCTGGAGATCTTGATTGACTAACGTTCTGATGAGATTCCTTTGATGGTCTCAGTTATTAATCCAAAATCCGGCAATGTCCAAGATCCTGTCTACCCAAGAGGAACCCATGGTCTATATTAGTCTAAGTCCAACTCTTGAAGACTATGTTTTCACTATCCTAGCTGCTATGCTGGTGTTGACCAAATGGTCTTTTATGTTGACCGTAAACTCCTCTGTCGAGATCACTTGTGCAAGCTATCTGCTCCACTTTACAGTCAGATAGCACACTATGACAGTCCAACGATATACCACAGTTCGTTGATGGAGATAATTCAGTCTGTCACTTCTTTGAATCAACTCAAGCACTATTGGCTTTCACTACCGCCTTTCACGTACTTTCTTCTCTCTCTTCTTTCTTAAGTTCCAACACACAAGAACCGCGAACCGAAGTTTGAAAACTATAAGATACATTTCACCGTGAGAGTTCCCTGTTATAAATCTAACCTGCTGCCTAAATCATTTATTATCCAGGCTGTACATATAATATCTTACCATTCTAGAATAATCACCCATTAATTAGAGCATAATTATATATAGCATATTACATCATTTCTGAATATAGCTCATTACCATAACGCGAGCCAATCAGAATCATTAATATGTATACATGGTTACTGTAATAGCGCCACCACTTAATTTTCCAGAAACTCCATATATAATTAAATATGCATTTCTGGTTCACTTTATTTATTAGTGTTTTCCATTGAGTTTCTAGAATGTTCCATGTGCAAACAAGTAGAGATAAATATCAAAACATAAAACCTAATGTCTGATGACAAAATGTATAACGTGTAATTAATATTATGAAATACTTTGGGGCACATAACACCATATTCATTTAACAGTACTGTTCGTTTCTCAATGATTTGAATGGGTCGAAGTGAAACCTTTTAACGGCTGCCGTTACAATTGAGATGCAAGACCCCAGAGCAATGAGATGGCATGTAGGAGTAGAACCATAGACAACTTTTAAAAAAAGTTTATCAGTACGCGAATCTTTTTAACAGAATGTTCTTCTTGCCAAAACCAAATATATCTTATTGACCTGACAGTTTCGGCCATCTTGGTCGAATGCCATCATCGGAGCGATGGTACTTGATCCTTCCTTCTGGTTGATTGGTCACCAACAGAGGGCGCACTAGCGCCCAGAAGTGGATCGTATGCAAAATATGCACCTCATCTCTGTTCATAGTGTTTGGAGCTCTCTTTCTTATCCACATATATAGATTCTTTGATGCGGCGAGCCCCCAGATCACATTCCTTGTCAAGAACTTTTGCGCCATCCCAATTGATAACATGATTATGTTGAACTGCGTGGTCTGCGATTGCTGATTTGGATTGTTCGCTTTCAGATTGGTGACCAATCAACCAGAAGGAAGGATAAAGTACCATCACTCCGATAATGCCTGTCAGGTCAGTAAAATATATTTGGTTTTGGCAAGAAGAACATTCTGTTAATTGTATCAAACAAACCTAATAAAATTCTTTAAGAATAAATGTTACTGTTGTATAAAAAAAGGTTAACGTGAATCTCGTGAGCTCTTATGGTGGCGACTTTCATGGAACATTAAAATCCCACGTCTGCAAAAATCTTAGTAAATCTTAGAAGGCTATCAGTTAGTTGATGATTAAAATGGCTTACGAGTGTTACAATGTATAGTTGTAATGTTCATGCATGACCATATTTATATTTGGAGTCCCTTAGATCATATGTATGCGACTTGAGGTAAATATAAAAAGTTATGTACATTAATTCTTGCCAGTGACTGCGACTTTTAAACGTTTCGTGAGTGAGTGTTAAGGAATGTGATAATCTAAATATAATCAATCAATTTTAATGGACCATTGTAGACTTCTCAAAATATTTATACCTGATATCAAAACCTCTATGACGCGTATTACATAACGAATTAACGACTAACACCTTATGTGTTCTACCCATTTATAAACACAAATTCAAATTCAAATTCAAATTTATTTATTTCCAAATACATATATAAAAATTGTACATCAAAACAAACAGCAAATAAAAAAGACAATATGGAGGAGTTAACCGGAAGGTCAATGAGGCCTGAACAAACCAACCCCTAAACAAAATTCGTTGCAAAAAATACAAGAACAAAATCACACGAGACCTAACATGCAAGGCCAATAAGACAAGACGGACTGTGCCCAAAAAAAATAAAAGAAAAAAAATTATTCATAAACTGAAATCATGTTTCGTTAAGGATGGGGTATGAACGTTTGGACAGTATTTATTGTGGGACATTAGAGCACATCAGACATATCGAATTGCATTCGAATACGAAGAATGTCCTTCTGATATCAAATAATTTTGATTTTGTGAAATTCACAATGTAATACACATTTTATGGCAAATGATTAAAATTGACATTTTTAATATTTAACAGTACTCGAAGTAAACTTTATAAATCTGATGATTTATGCTTAAAGTGTATGTATGTGGGATGAAAAGCCGACGATTTTTTTGACCTTTCGTATTGAAGATATGGATTTATAACCAAAAAAAATCCATATCTTCAATATGAAATGTCAAAATTTTCAATTGATCGTCGGCTTTTCCTCCCAGCTACATACACTTTAAGAATATATCATTAGATTTATAAAATTTACTTCGAGGACTGTTATATATCAACAAATGTGAAAAATATCAAATTTTAATAATTTGTCATAAAATTTGTATTAATATCGTGAATTTCAAAAAATGAAAATTATTTGATATCAGAAAGACATTCTTCGTATTCAGAATGTAATTCGATATGTCTGATGTGCTCTCATGTCCCACAAAAAATACTGTCGAAACGCTCATTCCAGATCCCTTAAGCTGATTACGTTTTAAAAAAAAATTGTTTAACGGATTTGCAAGTCTTTGTTTTTTTATTTATACTGTTCCAAAAAGTGGGTCCAGTAGCTCGGATGGAATGATCCGAGAATGCTTTTTTATTATTGTCAAGTTGAGATCATATACATGTCTTGTTTGGTAGCCGTGTATGTCAGAGCGCTTTGTAAAATAACCATTAAATAAATCAGGCAAATCATTCATAGAATATCTATACATAAATACGCCCAGTTCGAGTGAGTACATATCTTTAACAGTTAATAGGTTATATTTTGCAAATAAGGGTCCTGAATGACTTCTGTAATGACTGTTTGACACTGTTCAGTGTGAGTGTTCCCGTTTGCCACACAGCGTGGGAAGGGGTGTGTGGGGGTGTGTCTGTATGTTGATTGTATCAAATAAAATATTATTGTCATATCAAACCAAACTCAAACAAAGTGTTATTACAGAGAAGAATACTTAGCCCCTATCATCACCTCCAACAGAAGTATAACATTTCAACAACCAAATAATTGACGCAACATAATAATATGACATAACTTTCGAATTCTGAATTTTCCTTTTAGTTGATTGCGGGCGTAAATGTTGACAATAAATAATGCACTACTGTTTTAATTCCAGTTTTATTGATGTATGCAAAATATTTCTACACCCCATCATGTCCACGTAAATATGTGGTTACGCATTCAGATTTGAACAGTAAGTGGGTAATTTAACTTAAAGGATTTATAACGCGCGTACACCATCAAAACAAGATGTTCAAGGCGCAATACAAAAGTAGACTAAGATACTGAAACAAAAGTATAAACTTAAAAATAACATGAAGATATATTGATTGAAAACCAATATAATAAAGCAAAGCAAAAAAATAAATTAGGGCCTAATGTGTAATGCAAGAGTGCAAACACAAAGTCAGTTATTTTTATAGGCCGTACACACTAAGTGTGTTTTAAGTGCCTTTTTAAAACGATCCAACAGTTTTGGCAGATTTGATGTGCTCAGGAAGTGAATTCCATAAACGCGGTTTTGCAACTGCAAAAGATCTCTGTCATCCCATTTATGTTTTGATTTTGGTTCATAAAGAAGTGATTTTGATTTTGAGCGCAAACTGCGAGATGAATTGTAAGTTTTAGTAGTACAGTTTGTGATGTGTCCTGAGTAATTTAATTTGATGATTTATCTTTGTTTACAAAGTTACATGAGTGATGACATTTTGGGGAATTCCCCTCTCAAATTGAGCAAAACAAGTTGAATCATATCTAATTTGGAATATTTGGAAACCCCCTGAGGTTGAAAAGTGAAGATGACATCACGGAATTCCCCTCAGGAAATGATGTCATGTGAAAAGTTAATGTTATAATTAAGGCTTGGGAATTTCTAAGATCACATTTGGCTATTAATATTTGGGATTTCCCACTGCTTGATATATAAGAAAATGTAAACACAATTATTCACAGTTTGTAGTGTTGATCTGGGCTAGCTAGCTAATATGCTTACAGTCCAATTCCTTCAAAGAAAGGAAATTGCGAACCAGAATTAATTTAAGTAGTCAATGCACTACTACCTGCCAGTGTTGTCGGAGAAGATCTAGAATACGTCAAAGAACGTACTTCATCCAAGAAAGGAATATAAATTCTTCTGTCGACTCGCTGAAGTCTGGTTCATGCATAGATTATCCAAATATGATGATCTGTAGTTTTTGATACAACACAGCTGTCAAAATAAGTGGGGACAACTGTATCGCAGTCCTGCTTCCTGAAGATATTGTGTGAAAGGTGGAAATAGCACCAAGTTTGGAGAAAGCAGCGCAAGGAGTTAAGATTAGAGAAAGCAGCGCAAGGAGATAACGGTTTGGAGAAAGCAATGCCATTTTTGTGTGAGGATTTCATACGCAAGGATATTTATAAACTCAAGTGTACACTGGACTTCGCTGATTTTCGCAGGACAAGTGAATAAGGATATATTACATTAGTCATCCAGAACATTGCCAGAACTTTATGATCACCAAGAAGAAGAATGCTGGCTAAGTACTAAATAGATAAAGAGTGATTATATTTGATTATTGTGTATGTGCATTTGTTGTCATATATTATACCAATCATAACGTGCTTTCAATTAAAGACTTAGATTTTGTTAGCTTAATCAAACAGTGTATTTGTGTTGTGCATTCGTGTGAGTTCGGGTAAAAGGTGATTTTGGCCTTATTACGACTCGTAACAAGTAAAATAATCAGGTGCATTTCCATTAAGACATTTGAAGACAATGAGCATTAATTTGTAGACAATTCTATGAGTGAATGGAAGCCAATGTAGTTCTTTCAAGATAAGGATGATGAGGCAGAATGTCCCTGTTAATGTGACGACCCGGGCAGCTGTATTTTGAAGGCGTTGGAGCCGGTTTAGTTGATCATGTGACAAGCCATAAAGCCATTGCAGCTATCTAAGCGAGAAGTTATGAATAAATGTTCTATTTGCTCAGTCGCATGACAAGTAAGATATCGCTGGATTCTTTGTATTGTTTTATTCTACCTATCGGCCACTTATAATATGAACCTGTCGTGAATCATCTCCGCAATCAGCCTTGCAACAATCCTGGGGAAAATGTTGTCACACCCAAATGTCACAAAATTTTAGCAATGTAGAAGATAGTGCACCAATGTCGTCGGCATTTTCACCTTGCTACCAACATCTCAGATCATTTGGAACGAGAGAGTGGGTTGGATTGAAAAGAGGGAATTTGTGAAGATGCAGTTTCAAAATATCACACACATAAAGAAGATTGAAGATGGTTGTACTGAAATGAAGTGTTATAGGGTGGTATTTGGTAGCCTTGCCTACTAGCATTACACAATCTAGGGAAATGTTGGGTTATATATAGGCTCGTATTTGGTAACCTTGCCTGCTAGCATTACTCAATCTACCATTTATCCCTGCATTTAATTGAATATGTTGGTGCCTCTTTGTAACAAAATAACATCGAATACTCACAAGAAGTGTTTTATTGTGATTAAAGGGAAACAAGACGTTGACTCAAAAGTAATAATTCATTTATATAATTGGGGAAATGCCCTTGTCCATTAAATACTTGGTCAAATAATTGATTATCGAAAAGAAAACATCGAATGTTTGGTATGTACCAAGTGTCGCCCCCAAAAGGGGACATGTAGATTTTTGAAAATAATAAGTTATTGTTAACAAATATAAATGTCCTTTTCATGACATAATCTATGTACCCTCTATACCCCCGTGAATATCAATAGCACGACTGTCAGTCAGGAATGTACAAATATTCTTACAGCATATAACACAGCGACGATTTCAACCCAAAAAGCCTGAATAAAAAATATTTAATGGTTATTAATTTCACTCGCGCTCATAAGTTAAGTTGCTTTTAAAATACAGAGTTGAAACTTTATAGCGGAGAATTACAAAAATGATGAATAAATAATATCTGACAAAATTACAATGTAATGTTGATCCATCACAAAATGCGGTCCATTTTCTACATGTAACCGTTTTATGGGACACCGGATGTCGATGGGTTTGTAAAAGTATGCTTTTTTTTGTATAAATGTCATAGGATGAACAATATTGCAGAATATCCTTATTCTTATGAAAACAAGATCTGACCACCCGAGTATTGCTCCAGTACGAACATGACGAATACATGTACATAAGTACACGCGCTTTCTTGTTTGTTACGAGTATTTACACGAAGTAAGTCTTGCATTGTACTTCTACCCAAACTTTAACAATAAGTTAACGTTTTGTCCCTCTGCGTCCTGGAGTGCCGAAAGAAAATTTAACCTCTGCACGTACTGGTGAAATTGGCTAAAATCTTACAATGGTCGTATATAATACTAGACTGAGGTAGTCTTGCCGTCATCAACCAATCGATCTGAGCACCATTCACACCATATTCACTTGGGTGTAAGAACTGATGAATGGAATGTTGCCCGTGTACAATGGGCAAAACAATTATTGCCTGGTATATTATTTTAGAAGGCTGACCCGTTACAAACCAATACAATTGTTAACATCATTGCCAGATTTTGGCCTTTTCTGCTTTAGTCTGCCTCAATCTGGTTTAGGTCTGCTGTTGTTTACTCATCAGTGGCCCGGTTCTGGCTTGGGTCGAGTGTACTGGATAATTTTGTCAACAATTCTATCTCTAGCGATTCGCTGCTTCCCCCTTCTCTCCTTATCTGTGCCTATTGCCACTAGGCAGGTCAGCAGATCGATCTTTTCATGTGGGAGTTATCATTAGGGAATAGATAAGATTAATCTTCTGTTTTTCCACTTGCCAAGAATGTTGTGGATGTACAGGTGCCATATACATGATTTAATTATATGTTATTTTTATGAGATGTCTTTTAAACTGATTTTGTAACTTTTGATCATTGTAAAACAAGGGTTAGCAAATATTGTAATTTTTAAGGAGTGATTTTGATTCCTGTTGTAAGACATTGTACATATGTTATTCGTATGTTTTAGAGCTTTTAGGGAAATCTTTTTCATATTGTATTTTTAGTGTGGGAAAACATGTGCTATTTGCTCTTGTATTTCAGTTCAGTACAATGATGAAGCACCTGCAAATTGTGTTCTATGTGAGCTTATTATTAGTATCACGGGGTTTCGAGTGTAGCCATTGTAGCGAGCAGTATATTCAAATTTATCCAAAAGTTGTTGTAAAGTTCAATAAATATATAAATGTCCATTCCATTCTAGGTAACCCATAGATAGAAGACATGGAAGAGGGCGGTGTAAAACTTGTAAAAGTTTAGCGATGCCTATTTCTAAGAACTGTTGTTTCTTTCTTTTACCTAGAACTACGAAGGGAGGGGGTTGTACCAACAGTCTTTACGCCCAAACGACTCGCACTAATCGTAGATCCATCCTTGGCGCTCTTTTTAGTGATAATATTTTTACCCCAGCACCTTACCCGGGGTTAGGATCGACCATCGCAAATGACCATGCGGGGAGGGGTGATCGAGGCTTACCACAAGTTTCTACGGTAAAAACCGATTTTCATTTCGCTCTTGTTTGAAATTTGACTACTCCGTAGTCCACTTGTCCATTGTGCATACTCGACTCTGGTTATTGCATTTAAGCTTAAAACTCTGATTTAATTAATTTGTGCACAATTGATAGATTTTCACAACTGATCTTTTCAGTCACCATATCCCCTCTGTTTGTTAGCTTCCCAAGTGGACTACTGACTTTGGATTGTGGTTTGCATGCTTAACACGGCTGTCTATGGATGAGATTGTCGGATTTCTGGCCTACTAAAATTGGCCATGATGTAATGCATCTTTAAATGGATCTGGCTTGTGATTGGTCGCCCATATCTCGTTATGGTTTAAATCCTCCGGGCATGTACCATTACCATTGATAACTACATTGTACACAACTATGTGGCGCTTTGTGTACTAGGTGCATGAGCGCGTCTTGTACGTACGTACGTGGGGTTAAATTGGATTGATAAACAAGTATGATTGACAGTGTGTGTTAGGGACTTTGCCCGATCAAAGTCCCGTTTAAAATGCAATGTCCATAGTCTATTTTTAACCCGGACTTTCGCGATTAATAAACTGGTAGATTCTAAAATCAGAATTGTTCAGTATTGAAGTGCCAATATAATTATGACATTATGATATGTTGCATTCAATAATATAAGCCTACGTATACTTTACTTTTACTGTCACTAATATAATTATATAAACTTTTTCATAACAATTTTATACTAGTATTTTGATGTAATAAATATCAGTATAATTTCGAGAACTGAATCCTTTCATCACGATTAATGACATGTTTTATTTATCAAAAATCGACTACGGCATAGTCTAGTTTGAAATAGTCATTTCTTTTTTATATTTAGGAGATAACTTCGTCAATTTTGGCTATACTTTTAATTCACCTACCCAGAATTTCCACATTTTTCAAGGGTGCGCTCACATTATGACGTTATGCGACATCATGTGGGGAATGTTTGTACTTTTATATACTTGAGGGGTTGCAACGCGTCATCGTAGTCCGTGTTACAAAATATGCCTCATTTACACATATGATCATTTTCGTGTCCGCTGAATAGCCTGAAAATTAGCATCTTCGACATTGTTAACTGTGACCGTAATGTAATTTGGAGATATATTGACGGTTTCATGGGATTGGCCAACGGACAAGTAAGATCGTTATCAAGGCAGTAATGAAGTAAATAACAGTGGAAAGATGAAAGAGGACACCGGATTAGGACAATGGGCAAATAAGGTTAAAGGGACTACTGGTCAATAGAGTTTGTCCAGATGTGTATCTTCAGGCACAACGCCAACTCTTAACCTCTGCCCGTCGTTGCTTAAGTTGAATCTTAAAATGTTTGATTTTCGCTTGCGGTATCATTTTCCTCGATTCACCCTAATATATTAAGTGTGTAACTGCAGACGTCATATTGGGACATATGGGACATACTAAAAGGTCGTAACTCATCGTACATGATAATATTGTTTTAAATTTAAAACGAGGACGGTGCGCGTATTTTCTCCTATCCACCACACAAGGCTTTGTGTTAAAATAAGCCGCTAGCTAGAATAAATGAAACCAAAAAACACGATTTATGTTGTCAATTAAGTTCCCACAGCGAAGGTAAAGGCAGCCTTTCCCGCCTCTTTTTGCCACATTTCTAGATCGCTTTCAGTGGCTGCAGTGGAATGTTTAATAAATAGCGACATAAACTTGTTAAGATGCCCGGCACATGCCAAACCTTTTAATAAAATCACAGATCTAGCGCATCCATTAATCTCTTTCGTTAAAAACTGTATTACCTTTAGGCTATAAAACACACATTTGCCTTTCAACCAAGTGGCGTATCTCAAACACAGTAATGTTATACTGCAGCTAATATTGAGTAACAAAGGATAGAAAGAAAGATGCACAATTGCACATCACAAATTGTGGTTAATTTTGAGCCGGGGTGAAAGGGGGCAACTTGCCTCGGTCGGTACGTCAATGTGACTGCGACGTATAAGCTGTATATCCATTATTTGAGATCATAATACAGTTTGTGCGACATTTATACCAAACAATATGCCTATACCAAATTACAAATATGGGTTTTTACTTCCTTTCTAGTATCTATAGTTAAATGACACATTTCAAAAAATGAACAGCAAAATTCGTGGAACACTATGCAGAATTGAATAATATCGTGTCATTCACCCTCGGTGTATTGAAGATGTACATCTATATTTGATAACATCGCTTACGAAAGTGAAGGGTGTTATATTATTTATTTCCGTAAAATAGAAATTACAGTCACAATACAAATATACAGCAAAGATCATTGAAATCAAATGTAAATCAAATACAAAACTTCCGAAGGGGAAGCTGAAAGGCCATTATTTAAAAGATAGCCTTTCCCAAAAGTGTTGTTTACCAAACCACTGTGTCATGACATAAGGTATGTATTAAGGTTAACGGGTTCAGCAGTTGAGCAACATTATGGACTAAGATGTGACAGACGAAACTGCATTTCAGATCCACCCTCATATCTCAGCTTCTGTATGAAAAACTTGAAGTGACCATAAACATGATAAAATACCGTGACCATTTGGTCACTTCTAATGGCTTATATTAAAGATAACCTGAAGACAATTATTAAAAGGTATATAAGATGACTGTTTATCAAAGCAACGACAAATTTAATGTTTTTCTTAAAAATGCCCAAAAGACTTATACAGGAGTTGTCTGTATAAGAAAACAGGCCCAACTGAAAGCATTTCAAACCTGATATGGATGGCACTTGATAACTGAACACCAGGGGCCCAAGCTTCGTAAGTCTGGAAATCTTTCGTAACTTACGACGAGTCGTAAGTTCCATTTCACTAAACTTACTTACGAACTGTACCCTTCGTAAGTAATAGGGATTTACTACAGGGACCCTTCGTAAAGTTACGTCTAGTATTGGTTATTCGTAACTTAGCAAGTGACAAAAAGTCGCTGGGTGTCTTTATTTTTAACTTTCATTTCTGAGACAAATAGTCCCCAAGCAGATTTTCATGCTCTGAAAGACCATCAGACTTAACAGTAAAAATTTTAATGCTAGTACAATTTTGACAGTTGGAAGACTTTTGTTCGTATGTGCCACAAGGATCGTATGGTAAAACATACATCATTTTGCATCCAAGGAGCCCTTCATGACTGGAAAAAATTCTGTCAGATAGACAATAGTCGATAAACAGTTGTCAGCATAGTTCAGATGCTTTAAATCTTTTTTGCAACTTTTCCCCATTTCATAATCGGCTTTTCATCCTTGATGGTCCCATCAGGTCCCCAAATCTCAACTAAAAACACGATGAAATAAGAGCACCCCTAGAACTTCTAATTGTTTTTAAAGGAAAGGCGCGTTTAAAATTCATGATAACATAATGAATTAATTTAACCTTGATATGCGTGGGGATCGTTTCGAACGTTCCATCGACTCCAATTTTGCCCAACTTACGCTAGTTAACACGATAAGATACGGGGCTGTGCAATAATTTTGAGACCTGCGGGAGGGTAAAATTGTGATGGGCGCTATTTGTTTGCAACCCGAGAGGGGAAAGCAATTTTTTACACACATTTACGGGGCACCATGACACGCTCTAAAAAGGCTTAGGAAACACTGTACAGAAACGTTCAAATATGCTAAATTTCCTGCTGGGTACGCTCGCATCATAATAGACCATTCAAAGTTTGCAAATTGGGAACCCAAACATTTGGCATGTGCAAAGGGGAGGGACAAAGGTTTTTTTGCAAGCCGAAAGGGTGGAGGCAATTTTTGGCAAGCCATTGGAAAATGTTACCCCGCAGGGGAGCCTAGTAATTATTGCACACCTCCTAATGCTGTTGGTCAAGATAACTATTGAATACAATTGAATCCCATCACATCAATTCATCAAAGCTACACCCTTTTTTGAAATACTGGTTAACAGCGACATCAAATATATAAACACACCCACATGTGCCTCAAGTCAAAAACGCAATTGGCACCAGAACACAAATTAGGGTATAAGAGTATAAATAGCTCGAAGCAAAATAATATTGGAAAGTTTAGAGTTTGATGTACTTGAAATTACATTAAGCACATTACATTTAGATATGTATAATGTTTGAACACAAATTAGATGCCAACAATTAGTTGTAAAATCCAAATTGACGTCAAGTGGAAGTATAAATTATTACTTCTTTGTCAATGTATATCACGAATTAGGTTTAAGGAGCTAGTAAAACTAACATGACTTAATGCTTTGTGCACGATTTTGTGGACATTCACCACATTTGGAGAGGTTGGTAAGTATTTTTGAGCAAAACATTTTAATGCATCTGTATTATATAATGATAACACAATAGAGCAGCATAAGAAAAGATGATTTTTGATAGAAATAAAGAGAGTGAAGCGAGAGAAGAAACCACGACAGAGGAGATATGCAGCACAAATCAGGATAAACTACTGCTTGGTTATATCAGCCTAACAATCAGGGTCTCGCATGTTTCGTTCTGTCGTACGCGCTGCCAACAGTCAGAATAATAATCTATATAAATGCAAATAACTGGGATTCAATAAGAGATGCGAAATATTAACACGTTATACAAGAGATATGATCGTGTCAATTATGAGGGAAGACCAATAATAACCACAATACATATTTTAAGGCATGTAAATAAGTCAAGCAAATCTAAGATAAAATTTGTACAACTGTGCTTCTGTAACATACAGGATCTACAAGGCAATAACCCACGAAATATGTTGGCATCTTTACCCAGTATACACTGTCAAAACGTTGTATAAAAGTTAAAACAGCGCTGAAACGGTGAATTGAATAGCCAATGGTTTTTTTATTTTATTCATCTGGCAATTAACAACAAAATTGAGACAAAAACAAGAAATAACTTGTTTAATATGATAAACAACTTGTTTAATTCTGAAACAATATTTTAAGCAACTGGCTGTTCTTCAGTTCACCCTATAGCTCCAATACCACAAATTATCTATTACACAGTTTTCAATGGGAAAATGGCTAATTTCGGGCGGAATTTTCACAGTTAAACACCACCAATATCAGGTGAAACTCGAAGATGTAGATGCTAAATGATTAAAATCTCAACACAGGTGACTCGAGAGTTTTCTTATTTTAACACCTTAAAATTGCGCCCTTGAAGCTAAAAGTTACAATTATAGGTAGGGCGAATATTTGGTCGAATCCAACGAAAAGTGTACACGGCATGTTCAGGGCCATAACTTAAAAGTATTAATCAATTGGCATTCGTTTTTGTATTGTGTTTATTCGCCTTGATCATACGCTTCGCGCCATATATAATAAGACCCCTTCTGTGAAAAACTTAGACACAGAGACCCCAAAACATGCTATTTTTACCCATTTTTTCAAAATATTTCTTAAAGTATTTTTAAAAACATATAAATCAGTTATGAAAAGAAGTCATTGGATTGAATCTAAATTGATTTCCTGAAAGGTGTGTATTCAAAGATTGCCTGTTCAATTTTTCACATATTTGTACATAATTATGAATTTTTCGTGATAATTTTTTGAGTGGTATTTTTTTTACATTACCTACGAATACAATTTTTCATAGCACTAGATATATCTTTAAAAATGGAAATCACTAATAAATGCGCAATTGATACAAGCTTTGATATGTCCAATACTGAAATGCATTGCATTCGGACATCTTTATTATTGTGTTTAGCTGCCAGAAATTCTAAATGGCACAAAGGTAGGTTTGGTAAAAAATATGCATTACCTCCGAATACATGTTAAAAGCTGTGCCATTTCCACAAAGTGAGAGATTAGTAAACAATAGTTAAGCAATAGGTGCAGGGTAATACACTCTTTATTTCTACCAAGTTTCAATAGCCTGCGTTTAAATATTTCTGAGATGTCAACAATAAAAGCAAGTATTCGTAGGTAAATTTCGGTAACCGAATGTTACCTACGAATACAATTTGACATCATGACAGTATTGTGAAACACCGCCATTCATGCCAATGCCCATATTGGTACATAACAAAGGCCTGTATGTTTGCTATCAAATCATATGTCAATGAAAGTTGCGAATTCACATACATGCCCACCATGCAAAACTGAATACGGCTTAATTGGTGAAAAATATGTACTGAAATAGCCGACGGTCTGCTCATTTGAAAGAAAAATCAGATTCAAAGAAGATTAGAAGGGATAAATACTTGGATTTGTCAACTGTCATGTGTGCTTCATTTTAAATGTTTACCGACCTTCTGGTTTCTGAGTAATTTGTGTCCAAATTGATTTATTCGAAGGTAACTTTTGACGTTTTCGCTAAGGTTACCTACGAATACCATGGAAAAAACGACTGTTCTCATTGTTTCATGATCTAGACAACACATTGATGGACCCTGGTATAAAGCTAATTGTAGTTGCCCTCAAACGAAAGGCCACAAGACGTAACTGACTCCAAGATGGACTTCACAAGTCTGCAATAACGGTTTTAAGCGATTTGTGTGAAATTAAGCAAATTAAAGTCACTTTAGTGCCTTTGTTTCTTACTTCAATCCTCTTTCAACCGCTGTGAACCGACATTATTAATACATGATAGGGTCTAAAGTATCAATAAACGCACATAAAAATAATACATTCAAAGTGCTTTATAAAATGAAGTTTTGATTGCGATATCCACCAAAAGTCTAATTCTTACCTACAAATACTGAAATGTTACTTACGAATACAACATAATACATGGAATGTGTAATGAAGTGTCTCTACTAATGGAAATTAATTGTCAAAAACTTTAAGTGGTACCCCAGGACACTATTATTACCCATATACGGATTCATTCAACAATTATTTATTATGTAAAATTGCTGATTAACTACTTGTATATCAAAATGAAGTGGTCAAAATCTTGCTAAAAGCATCAACATTTTTTGATCTAAGGTAGTAGCATTTATTCATTTGGACGTACCATCTGAAAGAGATCTAAAAACTACCATTTTATTAATTCATTACCATTATAGCAAAATTTAAACCTCTAAACTCAATATAGATATTGTTAAATCGCTCATGTTACCTACGAATACCCGGGTTTCTTCACCTTTTCATTGTATAAAGCGTTAGGTGTATGCGTATAATTCCTAATATTCTTGAAAACATATATCCTACGCGTTCTAATACAATGTGTAAATTGATTCATACCCATTTGATAAATAAAATACAGAAACTGACCTAAACTTCATTTTCAAAAATAAACTAGCATAAATTGACTAAGATCATATTGATCGCGTTATAAAAATAAAAACAAATATTTTCTGGTTGAGCTAGCATTTTCCTGACACCCTGTGGTCTACATTACACGAAAAAAGCGTTAATGGGAATATTCCATTTGTTTTAGGTTGATTAGTATTGCGATAGTGAAAGCATCCTAGTGGTATTCGTAGGTAACATTGGGTTTTGATATCACATTTACTATCACACGTCCTGGATTTATTTTTCAAGATTAGTAATGGCACTTTTGGTTCCTATAAGGCCAATATGTCATCAATCAATGGGCAAAAGGAAAAATTGTGGAGACATTTTTATTTCGGACTTTTATTTTTGGCCCGTGGACACTTTTTGGTTGGATTCGACCATTTACTAAAAATCGATGTCGTGCGGATGAATTTTGGTAATACATGTATTTCAACAAAAATGTTATATTATTATTATTATTATTAACAATGCTATAAATAACGTTATTGCACATTCAACAACTCTTCCTATACCTTTGTACGTATACGCGAACGCAAGGTACGCCGTACGCGTTACGCATGAGCGCGTAAAATTCGTCATGCCTGGAACATTATGTGTAAACATGAACTCTCTTATGTTGGCGGTAGCAGCTAAATATTACCGCTTTATGCTGGTTTCATACTACCCTGCCGCTTGCCGCTGAGCGGCGTGGCGCACGCGCATTGCAGACAAATGGACACAATAAAGGCTTGTCATTGGTTGAAACGCAGAAAGTACGGCAGAAAGTATGACGGGCGCTTTATTGTATAAAGGTTGAGTGGCAATGACAAACGGACATTCCGAATGAAAGAATCATGTGAATTAGACATCTTTAGCTTGTTTCGTTATTGAAAGGGATTCAATCATGTTTCACCGTTGTTCATCACCGATTAACAACTCGCGTCCGGCGCGTCTGCGTGGTTTACTTCGCTCGGGCAGCTAAAGCTGCCCTCGCGAAGTAAACCACTCAGACGACGCGGACGCATCGTAGTTAATCGGTGATGAACAACGGTGAAATATGATTGAATCCCTAAAAATATAATATACTTTGGCTCAGCGCAAGGGCAGTGAGATACTAAGATACTGAGATATGGAGATTGGACAAACTCTGAGTAATTAGTATTATGATATTGGAATTGTGAATATAATTGGTAAAACACAGATGTGCATAATATAATGACGATGATACCTTTTAAACCACAAATCATCCCTTATAAAAATTACATGAGAAAGGTCTTAGTTTGCAATTAGTTGGATACTTCCCGGTATAATGTCTAAAAGTAATGATAGACAAGATAATCCACAACTACGTCTGTAGTTGCAAATAAACCTATAGTAAATAAGTAATAACGGGATACGTTTAAAGTAATGAACAGGGAGTTCTCCAGACAGTGTATTAAGCTGTTTTAGTGTGGTGTGCTGGCAGGTCAAATACTGCCACCATCAGTCGAAATATGTTGGGCGCACAAAGCTCGATTTAAAGCACAACTTACATAGTGTAAAATGATTGTATTGCTTTGTAATATTAGTTGCATCTTTTTGATAAAAATGTTAAAATGTACATCTGGGTAGATTATTCGAAGGCGTCTTTCATACCAGTAGTATTCAAATTGATTGTAGAGGTTCATCAGGTTTGGTAAATAATCAGCTAATTTAGAGTACATTGTCAAGGTCAAATGTAGAACTTATTTTTTCTACAGACAGTTTCGCCAGAAACTTTATGGCTTTCTCAAAGCGTTAATAATGTTATTGATCCATTTGCTTGAAGCGTCAATCTTGACTGGATGTTGTTTTTTTCCGGAAGTGTTTCTCCTGAGCTCTCCCGCCTCCAGCGTTAGTAGAATATCAAAGATGTGCCTCAAAAAGGAATACGCAAGAGGAGGTACAACAGCATGAACAGAGACGAGGGAACATTCTTTCTAAGTCAAATCTTTGATCCTCAACTCAAGATCAACGCTGAAGGCAGGAGTAACATTTTTGGAAAAGAACCAACCCATCCGGTCAAGGCTCCCGCTCGAAGCAGATGGATCAATAATATCATTAAGGCTTTGTGAAGGATAAAGGTTTCTGTCCGCAATGGTCTTGACAAATGAACTCTAAATTAGTTAGTCTTCAAATCGATTGATTATCTGACAGCGATCACAAGATTAATTGTTTTTACACTATCCATTTTCCCGCCAATTGGCGTAACAACCAATGTTTTGCCTCACTTTACACGTATATTTGTCAGTTTTAAACTTAATTTTGTTACGGTAAAAATCTAATTAACCTTTTCCACAATAGCAAATAAACAACTTTCAGGTGTCGAGTCCTTATAAGGATACTTCATCTTCCTCACCTGTACGACTACAGAATTCTGATTACGAGTTCGTTTAAACCTGAAACCATGAAACAATTTGGGTATCACTCATATAAGGCTGACCGAATGTTCCTATTTTGAAAATTGTCAGTATCGGTGGAATTAATAACTTGTAGAATATGTGAGAGTTATTTTATCATCATATGAACATATTTGCTTCTTTTACATTTCACCTAAGAAAACTACAAATAATTCAAAATAAAACCTGTGTATGTGTATTATGGTAGAGGGGTGTGTTCCTTTGTGTTTGGCTTGTGTGTATTAGGTATTTGTTTTCGTATTGTCTTTTGTTCGGAAAGACTTCAAAGCGATAACAATGTGTGTTATGTATTGTTAGATATATCTCTCGTAGTAAAGTCACGTACGTGTTCATTGATAAAATCCTTTTTCAGAGAAGACGCAGGAATTGAAAATCACACACAAACGTCGCCTTTATTCGTTTCTGTTCGTAGGGTCGGTAAACAATCAAACATTAACACAGTATAATGAATATCGTGTACAATAATCCCTACCTTGAGCGCAAAATTCTGTCGTGTGACGGTTATACATTATGTATGTTGTTATATAATTTACATTTGATTTCTGTAGATTTTCCTTTAGCTTCAAGTAATGTTCGTTGTACGTGAGATGGTTGCTGTCGTAAGGTCTGCGCATCTCGTTCTCCCACTATTTTCCCCTCTCCCCCTTTCTTTCTTTTGTATCACTGACATGCAATGATATTTGTTAAAATGGCAATGCTTTAAGGGCTGGGGTATGAACGTTTGGACAGTATTTATTTTGGGACATTAGAGCACATCAGACATATCGAATTGCATTCTGAATACGAAGAATGTCATTCTGATATCAAATAATTTTGATTTTTGAAATTCGCAATTTAATACACATTTTATGGCAAATCATTAAAATTGATATTTTTGATATTTAACAGTACTTGAAGTAAACTTTATAAATCTGATGATTTATACTTAAAGTGTATGTAGGTGGGATGAAAAAGCCGACGATCAATTGAAAATTTTGACCTTTCGTATTGAAGATATGGATTTTTTCCCAAAACACCAAAGAAAAATTAGGTCTTTTGGGAAAAAATCCATATCTTCAATATGAAAGGTCAAAATTTTCAATTGACCGTCGGCTTTTCCTCCCTGCTACATACACTTTTAAGAATATATCATTAGATTTATATAATTTACTTCGAGGACTGTTATATATCAAAATTTGAAAAATATCAAATTTTTATAATTTGTCATAAAATTTGTATTATATTGTGATTTTCAAAAATTAAAATTATTTGATATCAGAAAGACATGCTTCGTATTCAGAATGCAATTCGATAGGTCTGAGGTGCTCTCATGTCCCACAAAAAATACTGTCGAAACGCAATAAACGCTCATTTTAGATCCCTCAAGAACAATGTTTGCAGATATACTCCAATTCAAGGCAGTGAGAGATCATTGGGAAACGTAAATGGGTTATGCACACACACACACCCCACCTTATTGTATATGATGATGACAAATATGGCCCATATATCTTATTTGAAATGATTTTATTTCAATCTATTTGTTTCCCAAAGTAGACGTTAATGTATTTGTAAAATATTACACAGCGTACAGCTGTCAAAGTAACGGACTATAAATTTATAGCGATCCATTAAACAGAAAATCATCCACATATGACAGGCCTCAAATATCTGGCTTGCACCATAGACTCTGAATGCTTGCACGTTGTCATGACTTCAACGAAATTCATCACTTTAAAAACATTTCACAGTTGCTATTTCCTACGGTTAGGGTCCGCGTGACCCGTAAACTGGGAAAAATTGAACCAAGCAAAGAGCAGAAATCCTAGTTTTATTGTTCCACTGAAAAATCTGGTTCACATACATGACATAATACGTCCAACTCACTTAATATATACACTTCATTTTAGTTTCCCATCAAGTTTTCAACCCGGGGTCGGACCCTTGAAATTTCAAAGGCAAGGGTCCGGAGGACTCTTGGATTTTTTTCTTATTTCGAGGCCTGAAATAAACTAATGCTCAAGAGATGGGCACGATATTAAAAGAGTTTACCTTCATCTTAAAAAGTCTCACGAAATTATCTGTTATTTTGTTTTATTTTTGGGTGTAGGATCGTAAAAAAATGTAGCCCGCAATAGGGGGGGGGTCATAAAAATTTACTTTGGTCACCGACATATTCATGATGGACCAATAATATCATTAAGGCTTTGTGAAGGATAAAGGTTTCTGTCCGCAGTGGTCTTGACAAATGAACTCTAAATTAGTTAGTCTTCAAATGGATTATCTGACAGCAATCACAAGATTAAAGTCTTCAAATTGATTGATTATCTGACAGCGATCACAAGATTAATTGTTTTTACACTATCCATTTCCCCGCCAATTGGCGCGACGACCAATGTCTTGCCTCACTTTACACATATATTTGTCAGTTTTAAACTTAATTTTTTACGGTAAAAATCTAATTAACCTTTTCCGCAATAGCAGATAAATAACTTTCAGGTGTGGAGTCCTTATAAGGATACTTCATCTTCCTCACCTGTACGGCTACTGAATTCTGATTACGAGTTCGTTTATCCTAAAACCATGAAACAAATTGAATACATGAATACAAAAGCCACCTAAGTCCATGCGAAGTTATTTTGAGAGAAAAACCCGTGTATCATTTTAATTCCTTCAGTTAGATTAACCTGGTCAATATGGTAAGTTTTACGTGCAAATGAGTGGATTAACCTGTATTAGGTATGACGATTAGCATTTCAGGGACTTCGTGGGGTTCATTTTAAATTTTGGACTTAGGTGGTTTTTTGAATCATATACAAAGACAACAATGTTAGAATGAGATTACCACTAGTAAGATAATACAAAATAAAGCACACAGGTATGTATAATGTTGATAAGCATTCTGCCATGTAATATAAACCACACACTTTCCTTTATTAAACCCATTTTTTGTTCAAAAGTCATTCTTTAGCAATGAATGTGTTACAAGTGGACTTTTATACATACTGGATTTCAATCAATGTGTTACAAGACTCAAATCATGGAATTGGGTGATTCTTTCATACATGCTATTTTTCACATGCCCAATAGACACAGAGAATGAATTTGAGTTGTTCTTTCATGCATATGACAGGCCTATGTATAGCAACAATTTCCCATGCTTAACTCAATTTGGCCAAAGTATCGACTTAGGTGGCTTTTGTATTCATATATTCAATTGTATTTGGGTATCACTCATATAAGGCTGACCAAATGTGTTGAAGTCATCACTATTTTTTGAAAATTGTCAGTATCGGTGGAATTAACATTTCACCTAAGAAAACTACAAATAATTCAAAATAAAACCTGTGAATGTGTATAATGGTACAGGGGTGTGTTCCTTTGTGTTTGGCTTGTGTGTATTAGGGTTTTTTTTTCGTATTGTCTTTTGTTAGGAATGACTTCAAAGCGATAACAAATGTGTTATGTATTGTTAGATATATCTCTCGTAGTAAAGTCACGTACGTATTCATTGATAAAATCCTTTTTCAGAGAAGACGCAGGAATTGAAAATCACACACAAACGTCGCCTTTATTCGTTTCTGTTCGAAGGGTCGGTAAACAATCAAACATTAACACAGTATAATGAATATCGTGTACAATAATCCTTACCTTGAGCGTCGTGTGACGGTTATAAATTATGTATGTTGTTATATAATTTACATTTGATTTCTGTAGATTTTCCTTCAGCTTCAAGTAATGTTCGTTGTACGTGAGATGGTTGCTGTCGTAAGGTCTGCGCATCGAAAACTCGTTCTCCCTCTATGTTCCCCTCTCCCTCTTTCTTTCTTTTGTAGTAACACTGACATGCTATGATATTTGTTAAAATGGCAATGCTTCAAGAACAATGTTTGCAGATATACTCCAATTCAAGGCAGTGAGAGATCTTTGGGAAACGTAAATGGGTTATGCACACACACAACCTACCTTATTGTATATGATGACAAATATGGTCCATATATCATATTTGAAATGATTTTATTTCAATCTATTTGTTCCCCAAAGTAGACGTTAATACATTTGTAAAATATTACACAGCATAAAGCTGTCAAAGTAACGGACTATAAATTTATAGCGATCCATTAAACAGAATATCATCCACACACTTTGAATGCTTGCACATTGTCATGACTTCAACGAAATTCATCACTTTAAAAAACATTTCACAGTTGCTATTTCCTACGGTACGGATCCGCGTGACCCGAAAACTGGGAACAATTGAAGAATATCATCCACACATGACGGGCCTCAAATATCTGGCTTGCACCATAGACTTTGAATGCTTGCACATTGTCATGACTTCAACGAAATTCATCACTTTAAAAAACATTTCACAGTTGCTATTTCCTACGGTACGGATCCGCGTGACCCGAAAACTGGGAACAATTGAACCAAGCAAAGAGCAGAAAATCCTAGTTTTGTTGTTCCACTGAAAAATCTGGTTCACATACATGACATAATACGTCCAACTCCCTTAAAACACTTTTATTTTAGTTTCCCATAAGTTTTCAACCCGGGTCTTCAAATTTCAAAGGCAAGGGTGCGGGGTCGGACCCTTGAAAATTGGCGAATTTGACATTGACCGCGATTCATGCCCATGAGTTACCCATGAACATGCCCTGAACATGTCAAGGCTCTGACCAAACGTATGACACAAAAAAGCATGCAAAGGCATGAAAATTCATGTGTGAGCATGATCAACCCATCAAAATTTCCCAAATTCAGGAAAATTCATGCCCGTTGCTGGCGAAAATAGGGCATGTTCGTGGCATGTTCTTGGCAAGATCATGGCATGTTCATGGGCATGGCTCATGCCTAAATTTTTGCCTGGGAATGCTCAAGAGATGGGCACGATATTAAGTCAAAATTAAGTCTAAACATTCCAAATTTCCATTTTAGGCTATGATTTAGCTCACAACGTTATATTTTATATCAGATTTGATAATTGGTTATAAAAGATTATTAGAAAGTGTGTTTGCCAAAATTATAATCCGTAACCTGAAATTAGTCTTATATCAGTGTTTTTAGACTTGATCGTCACAGCATACGAATAACACCCACAAAACACATGTTTTTGGTCCTTATTTCCAACAATTGGCCAAGTATTAAAATTTAACTCTCATTACCAGTTAGAATATTTGAAGGATTGCGATTTGGCTATGTTTCATTTGGCAAACGGGATAATATTTTTAATCCCTATAGATTAGTGCTGTGGAATTGAGGGTAGGTATTTAATAATCACAAACTACATCATGAAACCTCCAATTGTGGCTAAGTACAGTAGGCTGAAGCATTTCCTTCATAAACCATTAAGTGTCATTCAGGGACATATAGGAACCCTAATCAGCCTACATATAAATAACCACCGCAGCCAGGATTTTAATCAATGTGATGTTTCAGTTTCAAATTTTGATGGGCACGTTTTTAGAAGACGTCTTATATAAGAAAGTACTATTTTTGATTAATTTACACGTGACCCAAAAAACTTCTAAAGGCAGATTGAAGACTTACACAACAGTTTATTAACATGAAATATAACGCGGATACAGAAGTATTTTCCTGGTATACATGGTAAATGTGACGGTTAACACGATTAAACAGAATGCATCGCAAATGGCATACTATTACTTTCATCTGAAAAATGAGTAGTTTGAAATAGCTTTTTACAATACTTTAGTTTAGTATGATACACAAGCATTTTACGTTTCTGGAGCATAAAATCTGTTTGTAGTGTGCATAAAACTGAATTGATCAACTCAAGGTGATTTGATACCCACCTAAAACATTATGTTAACCCATCTTATTTTGTTATATAAATTGTGTGAAACAATAATTACTAATCAATATGTAAATCTTTCAAAAAAATGCACCGCACATTTTTCGCATCTTTTGCGTTTTATCACGTATCTATATCTAGCATCATGTATATATTTTTGTGCAAGTGTTGCAATTGTTCAACTTCAACATGTCATTCATTTAGCGACACTTTACAACATGCATGCTACAAGCCTCGGGTAACTCGACTCTTTATGTAATTGCACTATTATTTGCCTGTTTACTGTGTGTTGCCCTTAAGGAGTGTTATTCAAAACCATGTTGATTCGTGTTCTGCGAAAGGTTTCGTATAGCAAAGTACAAGCTGGTAATACAAACATTAAGGGTAAACTCGTTATATAAATTGTCGACAAAAAGGCACGGTTATATGATATGATCATTTATTAATATATTCTAGCAAAACGTTATATAATTTTCAATTCTAGACCTGGACAATACCAACAGCTATCATAATAATATACACATATATTTATTAGCTATTTTCAACATAGATTGTCCTTTCTTTACCACATTTCACTTTTTCTACAAATTTGTGGTAAATTTTATTATATTGTATATTTGTGTACAAACTGAGGGCGCTATTTACATATATTTTTAATTTAATTAGTTTGATATTTTTAAAGAAAATGTTCTTGCTATTTGTTTCTCATTTTTGTAATATTAATGTCATTATACAAGTGTCTACCCCTTGAATAGATGCAAACAAGATTTAAGATAAATTGCGCCATTAGTGTTCACGTTGCTTAAAAATGAATACAATTGTACATGTTATTATACCTGACTGTTTTTGTCATATTGTTCAACTTACACTCTTCTTGTATTGTTGCCATCGGATTACAAGAAGAAGAATAGAATAGAATATGGAATAGATGCATTTGTAGGATTGGAAATATAAATTAGGCTTGATTTTTGATTGCCAAATCCAAGGATACTCACATATTTAGACTTTCGCCATCTTGGCTGATGGCTTCTTCAGAATGACCACTGGGGATCCACTTTTCCCGCGGGATTGACCGCTGCTTCCGGCGATTTTCGCATCCCTAGGTTGCTGAGTTCTTATAAGTGGATCGTATACGTGATCAAGTGAGTAACTACCGATGTCCCGGTTGACTGTTTTATCCCCCCGCCTTCTGATCCAAATAGCTTCTCTGATGAGTCTTGTCTGCTGGTTTCCATCTTTCTCGAGTAGTTTAGGCTCTTCCCAGTTTATGATGTGATTTTCAATGGCAATGTGGTCAGTTATTGCCGATTTGTTAAGTTCAGTTGTTGACACAGATCTATTCTTTCTTGTATACTTTCTATCAGCGACTTTTTCAGCGTCTTTCTGATGTTCTTTGAGTCTCACTCCAAACGGACGACCCGTCTCGCCAATGTAGGACTTGTCACATCCTTTACACCCAATTTCATACACAACTCCACTGGTCTTGATAGTATCAACTTTATCCTTTGGGTGTACAAGTAACCTTTTCAACGTGTTGTGTGGCTTCATGGCGACAGCGATCTTATGTTTTCGGAAGATCCTCTGAAGTTTCTCTGATAGGCCTTCTACATACGGGATGACCACCATGCCTTTAGTTTCTGTGTCCTGCTTGCTGTTCTTACGCTCTCTTTTGGTCTTATCCAAATCTGCTTTCGCTTCCACCTGTTGTTTTGCTTTGTCAAAAGCCCACTTGGGGTATCCACAACTGTAAACTGCCTTCTTAATTCTACTCTCCTCCTCCTCTTTGTCTTTGTCTTCTGTAACGATGGTATGCATTCTGTCTAGTAGAGTTCTGACGACGCCGATTTTCTGGTGTAGAGGGTGCTGTGAATCAAAGTTCAGGTACTGATCGGTATGGGTTTTCTTTCTGTAGACCAACAGTTTAACACTACCATCCTCCTTTCTCACAATGAGCGTGTCTAAGAAAGGGATCTTGCCATTCTGCTCTTCCTCGTAAGTGAACTTGATGTTGCCCGTGGTGTCTACTCCGTTCAGGTGTTCTGTAAGTTGTTCTGTTGTGTCTTTCTTGATGATTTCCAACACGTCATCGACATAGCGACGCCATAGGCGGGGTTTGCATTCCAATGGTGCGGTGGCGATGGCCTTCTTCTCCAACCATTCCATGAACAAGACTCATCAGAGAAGCTATTTGGATCAGAAGGCGGGGGGATAAAACAGTCAACCGGGACATCGGTAGTTACTCACTTGATCACGTATACGATCCACTTATAAGAACTCAGCAACCTAGGGATGCGAAACTCGCCGGAAGCAGCGGTCAATCCCGCGGGAAAAGTGGATCCCCAGTGGTCATTCTGAAGAAGCCATCAGCCAAGATGGCGAAAGTCTAAATATGTGAGTATCCTTGGATTTGGCAATCAAAAATCAAGCCTAATAGAATAGAATAGAATAGAATAGAATAGAATAGAATAGAATAGAATAGAATAGAATATAACTCACCATGACACCCGTTAACCCGCCATGACACATCCGAGACCCACCTTGACTCTCCGTCACACCATGACACTCCGTAAACCCAGAATAAGACCCATAACCAACCATAGGTCCCCTTAGTATCATAACAGCACGTAGCACGCAACCCAACATGACACCCTTTAACTCACCGTGACACCCTTAGTCCACCTTGATGACACCCGTTAACACACCGTAACAACCTTTACCCCACCGTGATATACCTTGATCAACCTTAACCAACCCTAACACCCCTTAAGCCACACTCACTTCCGTTAAACTACCAGAACACCACTTTGCCTGTACCCTAACATCCTGTAAACCCACAATACCGCCCACCATGACACACCTTACGTAGGTGCTATATCGTTAGGAAAACAGAAACAGAAATACATAAGGTCATAAGGGCGATGTCATTTTCTTCGGAAGAATGGGTCAGGAATATACTGGAGGATCATAGAATATTTAGACCAAAACTGGGGGGGGTGTTATAGAATTATTAAGGGCTGGTGGCTCAAAATTGCCCGCTGCGTACGAAGTTGTTCCGAATATTAAATATAAAGATGAATATTCTTGATAGTGTGTAATGGTTTGTAAACATTTTCGCGCATTAACCAATGGATCTACATAATCAGTAAACAATATTCTAATACACAACCCCCTTTTAACTACTTCAAGCACAACCTACAGTCTAGAACGTGGCTAACACACCCAAGTTTAATTTAAATCCATCGTGTATTTTAATTGCTAAAAAATCCGGGAAAAGAACTGCCTCGAGCTATATACTAATAGCGTTTGCTATTTAGATACCTTTGAAATTGTTTGTATCACATATTGATTAACCCAATGAAGGGTGTTAAACGACGGTATAATTTATATCTTCAAAATGATGTCAAAACTGTGACCCTAGGTATCTGTTGACCTATTTACAGGACCATTTGATATCAGCATACAGCGTATGGAGCAAAACAACTTACAAGACGCTAAAATAGATGGCATGGATAACAACATTAGAATATTCTACTCTACTTCAATTGTTTTGGAGGCGTACCCTCTGGCAACTATTTTGAGTAATGTACTTTTCTACGATTTTAATGCATTTTATAACCTGCATTCAATTGTTGTCGTAATGTGTTGTTGCATGTAAACATGCCTGCGGATGTTTGAGCGTCGTCGACCGGTCGCCATAACTTCTTAATACTCGTATCTGGATTTATCTGATTTGCTTTTCGATTTATTTGAAAGTTTATGTATATTGTGAATAAATGGAATGCTGAAACCAATTGACACTTTTTCAAAATTTGCATGTGCTTGATTTTGCTAAATTGATTAAAATGAAATTGATTATGATGGGACCATCCCATGCGCTAATTGTGTCTTTCTCATTCTTGTCACTAGCATCACAGTATGATGAAAACTCTGTTGACATCTCTTTGAACAAGTTCATTAGGAATGTAGATTTCAAGTGGGAATTTTGGTCGTTATGAACAATTCAAACTAAAACGAAGATGATTTACTCACGTTTTAGTGACGTTTCACCACTACACTAGTGGTTTCACAGGGCTGTCAACTTTTTGGAATTGCTTGGCGTGAGACAGAGACGTAGCGGGATTTGCCGACTCCAATGATAATTTTGTACCATGATTATTTGAGCCACGGCACTCGAGAATGTGAAGGGGGGGGTAGGAGCAACAAATTATTCATGACGATGCGTGATATTTTACTCATTTTCCAGCTTTTTGTGTGAGCTTTACTACCTTGGCGTGAGATTATACTACCTTGGCGCGAGACCGTGAGAAAGTGACCCAATGCGCACGGCCAATGTGTGAGAGTTGACAGCCCTGGGTTTCATCAGACTGGCAACTCATCACATCTGCATGTTTCCTTTTATGGACAACAGGAAGCACCGTAGACAGGGATTTAGACAGGGATCCGACGGCAAAACATAAAAGAGAATTAGTTTCCATCTTGCAGAGACTTGAAAAAGAGGATACAATCAAGAAAATAGACAAGCAATAGCTAGCAATGTTTGTATCCCACCTCTGAAAATGTTCCGAGAATTTATGGAAGTCCAAAAATTCATAAATATGGAACCCGTTGCGAACCATCGTGGACTTTACTGGCTCTAACGGATACAACGTGGCCAAGTCCTTAGGTGATATTCTGAGCCCCATTGTTGGCCAATCTTAGCACCACGTTCTGAATTCGAAAAGTCTTGCGGAAGATCCAAAAGACAGTCCTTACAGAAGATGAGATCCTTAATTTGCACGATGTGGGAGCCTTCTTTACCAGTACCCCTATCGATCTCGTTCTTCATGTTCTCCGTGAAAGACATAGTGAAGGTAAAAAACATAGTGAATGAAAAACAGAACACTCCTCACTATCAATGACATCATCGAACTTACCAAATTATATACGTCTTGCCACGGTTGCCTACTCGGGTGATACTTAACGGTTCGACATGGCTATGAGTAGTCCCATCAGTCTTCTTGCGTGGAACTGAAAACCATTTCCACCGCCCGGTAGCCTGCCGCTCGCGTCTCTGAACGAAAAAAAGTTGATTACGTGTTGGAAATAGCACGTAAAGGAGAAGTATATATAGACAACCTAACAGAACACTTAAATTCCATCGACCCAGGGGGCTATTTTAACGTGCCTCCTGGCACGTTCGTGCAGTGAGATTAAAAATCCGTGCAGTGAGAATTAAAAATCCGTGCTTAAAATATTTCTATGCCATTTAAGTTTCAACCGGTCAAATGGCCAGGAAATGAAGTAAGAGCGAGTCGCAATCCAGTATATAAAATGATATTTAGTAGATTTCCTCTCAGTAAACAATACTTTTCTTTATTCAACCTTCAACCAAAAATTGCCTTACATTGTCTCTGGTACAGTCAATATTTTCCAGCAACGCCGACAGTTGCTCCGCTTCTCCTTGCATTTTCGACTTTAAGTTGTGCAGATTAGAGACACAATCGAACTCAAGGTGATACAAGCAACATAATTGGCACACACACTCATTTTGTGGGTTACTTATTAGGAAAACCTAATTAAGTCCAAATGCTTATTCCGCCCTATCTTCTTGCTCTCTTTGTTCAAGCTATTTAGTTGCACCTCCATATTCTATAACTGCGATGTAGCTGTTAATGCGACATCGTCTTCAAATTTTAGGTCTGTTAACCATTCTCCGTCTATGTTCGGTTGTAGATCTAAATTTTTGAATAATTCTTCCATGACAGGTGTGAAATTTTTTAGATATATTGTATCACCCTGTCTTATTCCCTGTCTTATCACCCTGTCTCTGTCTAATGTCTTATTCCTCTTTTGATATACGTGGGTTTGGATACATTCATTTCCTTCGTTGACTCCAATTCACAAAGGTGTGAATAGGTCTCTGTGTTCTACCGAATCAAAGGTTTTCGTAGTCTATACCCAACACAAAACTTCAACTGGTATTCTGTCGCCTTTTCTATTAATCGGTTCAATCAATGCATGAAGATGATCTGTAGCTGAGTAGCCCTCCCTGAATCTCTGTTCTCTTGGTTGATTCTCATCCAATATTCTCTTGATGCTGTTTTGTATTATTCTAGTGAAGATTTTGTACGCATGGGACAGTGAACTTATTGGTCTGTAATTCTTGATATCTGATTTGTCGCCCTTCTTGTGAAACAGGATAATTTTAGTCTCTTTCCAGCTTTTAGGTATCAGACAAGTAACAAAAATAAAATCAGTTGCCTATCCAATAATGATGAAACTAATATTTTAGTTTATTGACAGCCATTTTTAATATTAAATAGAGGTCAAATTGGTTGTTCAAGTTGCACACATGTTTATTTTCATAATAAGTGATCCAAAAGGGGGTGTATAATTATTTGTACAATTGTATCACCATTTGGTCAATTGTAACAAGAACATTTGTGTTTCGGCGACGTCGATCTTGAAAATGGTGGCCATATTGTATTTTCAAGTGGCTAATGTTGTTTCCATAATAAGTGTTTTAAAAGGAGGGTTCGTATGCATGATCATTTGATCCTTTGTAACATTAATATTTACTACTTATACTCTGGTTGCTCTACCAAAAAGGAATAACCAACACACTGAAGGGTCTATTGTTCTATTGTGTCCGATTTGAGCACTGACATATTGGAAAATGTTGCCAATCAATATTCATGAGAGTGTACATTCAACGTCCAGTTATCGAAATTGGGTGACATGTGTTTGGCAGGTGTGAAATATATCTGACTGGGTGTTTTAATTACGTAACGTATTAAGGTTTTGGCATCATTAAGGGTAGACGAGGTATTGTTGGTCGAAGCAACCTAAAAATCGATTTTCATTATCTACATCAATATATTATTGAAAATTAACACCTTGATGTTTTGCAAAAGTTCATTTTACAAATCGTATACTTTGCAAACTTGCTTAATTTATTGGTGTTAATGAGTTATGTACGTTTTACAAAAGTGTTGTTGTTTCAGCCCTCTTTACAACGTAACTCAAGAACTGCAGCACCTATAAAAGTATATATGTGATATTTTAATTCTTCTACACGCTCGCTATGAATTGATCAATGCAGTTTTTGCCACAGCTCACTACCATTCATAAGATGCTGTGAACTACCAAATCACAACAGTTTAAAATAATTAATAACCTTAAATGGCTGCCTAGTGCTGTTATATGCTTAGATTCTATAATAATAATTATTATTTTCTTTATACATTCCTTTCTTTTCCTTTCTCTGCACTTATTCTTTCTTATGCACACACTTAAGAGGTGGCGTAGATTTATTTTTGACATGGGGGGGGTTAAGTACCCAGTACAGTGAACCTTATGGTACAAATGCGCGGGAAATTTTAGCATAGGCCTATTGAAACTAAACTGGTGAAATATGAGACAAACGTGGAATTAATTCGCGCGAAGCGCTAAAAAATGGCATTTTGTGGCTAAAATGACCAAATATGAGGTTAATTTTGACAGAAACCAATACACAGGCGTCAATATTTGGGGGGGGGCGTGATTATATCGACCATCCCCCTGGCAAAATATTGGGGAATTTATCCCCAACTCCCTCCCCTCCCCTTTCTACGCCTATGTAATTTAGAGCCCTGTGATTGCATCCATGGAGCTATTATAAGATGGAGAGGAAATAGATTACGTAACGCATTGAAACCTTGTGCCGATTTGAAATCTGACAAGCTATTCATCGAAAGGTACCTTTTGTTTGGGACAAAGGGCTTCCACCATTAAATCGGTAAGCTGACCCGACAGTGTATTAACGCTTTACCTAGCAGGCTACTGTCAATAAGTGATCAAATGCAAGTCGCGTGAAAGCGCTTAATGGAATGAAAAGTACCTATTGTTATACATAAACCCAAGGGTGTGATTGAGTAGCCGTAAGCACAAAAGGCACACATTAGCCGCTAATGCATAGTTCGTTGTCACCCCACTGACATTAGGTGCTTCATTTAAATAAATTGAATGCGCATGCTGAATGATTACACATCATGGCTGCCATGTCTATAATGGTATTAAATAGCTACGTCCCGGGAGCTACGTATACATGTAACATATAATAAGTATACCGGTATAGGCCTATATAAAAGTTGTTTTACAAATTGAGATTTTATTTTATTTTATTTTAAGAAGGAGAATGTCATAATCAGTGGCGTACTGAAGGGGCAGCTCTTCTGTGAGAGGTCTTGGGAGGGGATGAGGTTGAAGGAGGGGATATGAAGAATGAGAGGGGACTGGAGGAAGAGAGAAAGAGGAAGAAATAAAGAGAAATAAATAAATAGACGTAAATAAATAGAAAGGTAAGGAAAATGATAGGAATGAGAGGGGACAAAACGTAAGAGGGGATGGAGAAGGGAAGAGATAAGAAGAGGGAGTGATACTTTAGCAAGTACAGAGAAAGGAAAAGAAATGAATGACAAATAAATGTAGGCCTTATAATAATTATTATAGAAACTAAACACAGCTCCCCCCCCCGCCCACACACCGGCCTAACACTTACAGCACTATAGGCAGCCATTCGATGATGCCAATGCCTTTATGCGTTACGTATTTAAAACGCCCAGTCAGATGTATTTTACACCTGCCAAGCACAAGTCACCCAATTTCGAAAATTAGACGTTGAATGTACACTCTCATGAATATTGATTGGCAACATTTTCCAATATGTCAGCGCTCAAATCGGACACAATAGAACAATAGACCATTCAGTGCGTTGATTGCATCGCTCTCCTTCTCCCCCTCTTCCTTTCTTTTTTTTTTTTCCCTACAATCTCGATCACCCATCCGCTTCTCCTCTTTCATCTCTCGACACTCTTTCACTACCTCAATTGGACCTGGATATTCGTGATATTAAGAAATCCATTTGATTTTATTGAACAGGCCTATATAACCATGATAACAACATAATAGCTGCGAAGTAGTTAATTATAGAAAGTGACACAGATAGACTTATATACCTGGCAGCAATGACACGTTGTTACGGGTAATCGATCAGCAACTCTATTGAATTTATTTAAATGAGGCGCCTAAATTAAGATGGGCGATCAATAATTCTATGTCGACGGTAAAGTGTGTTTTTGTGTGTATGCGACAACTCGAGCACACCCTTGTGTGGTATTATAACAAAAGGTACCTCTCGTCCATGTAAACGCTTTCACGTGACTTTCATTTGATCACTAAGGCTGCGTTCACATAGAAGTATACTATTCGGGTATACGGTGCACGTTTTGCAGGTGCACGCGTATAGCTCAAATCGAGCAAGGTAATTTCATAGTACCGGGTCACATAAGGCTACGATCGCATAGAAGTATACTATTCGGGTATACGATGCACGTTTTGCCGGTGCACGCGTATAGCTTAAATCGAGCAAGGTAATTTCATAGTACCGGGTCACATAAGAGCTATTCGAAAAGGCCGTATACCTGCGTATAGTTTAGTATAGTGGGAATCGTGCGTGTTCGATTTTAGTGCAGCGTATACCGTCCTAATTTTAAAAACCTAAACCATATGTGGGTAAATTCATTTTTTAATAGATGCACTATCTAATTCTGCACATTATGACACCTCATTGAATGCAATATGACCTCAAGAAGTAAAGTTACAAGCATTTGATAAGACGAAGAAAATGGGTAAACTGACATACTCGCTAGCCGCTATACGAAATACGCTCATTCGATCAGGCTGAGTTCACATAGTATACTCCTATATGAACTCAGCCAGGAGGGTGAAAGTGCATAGGAACAATGCCGGAAACTACGTCACGCTATTGTTCGACTTAGACTACATCATTTTTAACGCGTGCGTGTTCGTTAATACAGCTTTAGTCTCCTCCACCTTCGCAACACGGTACGTGGAATGTCTGGAATCACACTGACGGCGGAGGAGAATACTAGCTGGTCAGACAGTTTAATTTTATCAAGCATATAATACCTGAACAATCACCGTCATTTGATCAATTTACTACAGAATATAATTGATTATTCAAAATATAATTTTAATATTGTAAACCTGTTAACTTGTATATTTGTGTACTAAAGTATAAGGACACGTGAATAAAATCATGTCGAAGACAAAATGGCCGCTAATCCGCCTATTGTCTAGACCTAGGATACATATTTCAACAGAGGGCAGCAGTCTAGGATGCCTATCCCTTTGTCTATTATTCCTGACTCAGCCTGATCGAATGAGCGTATTTCGTATAGCGAATACCGTATACCGTATACTTCTATGTGAACTCAGCCTTAAGGTCATGTTTTTAATGTTGGGCACCAGTTTTCACAGGTTTGGTACTATAACTTAAAAAGTTTACATTAGAACCCAATAAAAGTATATATTATGAGAGCATATACTCAGACGATTTCAGAAACCATACAATGGGCGTAATTATACAGGGTGACCCATATAATATACAGGGTGTAACAAGCAAAATAAGAATGAAAATATTAATTCAGTTAGGGGTATCACCCCTCAACGTACATTGATAATGTAAAGTTTTGACACATGTTTAATATTGTTAACTTAATTGCCCACCTAGCCATATGGAACTTTTAGCGGTCAAGTACTTCAATTATGTAGATACAGGGTGGTCCAAAATCCGTCAATATTTATATAAATTTCTTTAAAACACCCCTTATCTGGCACATTAGATGCAAATTTTCATGATTGAGGCATGTAACTTGATGTACAATAAGCTCAACAGTCCAGTTTTGAAAGTTAAAAGAGAATTCGACAAAGCGTTTTCGTAAAAATGGACTTTTTGATCAAAATTGAGCATGAGGGCGCTCTTTCAGATTTGTCGCAAACTTTCTATGTTTTACTAGTTTTTAGTTTACTGTAAAGTGGATTACAACCAAGGTCTGCTTAAGAAATTTGAGCCTTTTATCATGTTTCGTTTGTCCGTAGCATCCTTTTGAATGTTGCCTACATTAAATCCCTATTAAATACATAGAGGTCAACAAACTTTATTAATGTAGCAACAAGTAATTAGTAATTTTTAATTGCCTAATTAACAAATACTGAGGCAATGAATGCTAAACATGATATCACTTGTGTGAGATCAAGTACAGAAACAAGTAGAAATCCATCAATAATGTTTATTGAAGATCATGTGGCGGAGGATCACCATTGTACAGCATTGTGATCCTCCGCCACATGATCCTCCGCCACATGAGCCACCCCTGACTAATTAGACTTAACGAGTTACAGTAATTAGTACAAATGAAAATCATTAATTTTTGTTTCAGAAATTGAAAGACTAATGTCTAAGGAAAAAAATAGTACTAAACAAGCTCATAATAAATATCAAATAAACAAGCTACATGCATGTAAACACGTCTTGATGAGTAAGAATGCAACAGAGCCGCCCTTTTTAGGTGCCCAGTATAAAAAACATGATCTTAATGACAGTGGCCTGCCTATATAGCGTTAATACGCTGTCAGATCAGTTACCGATTTAATGGCGGAAGCCCTTTGTCCCAAACAAAAGGTACCTCTCGATGAATAGCTTGGCGGAAACTCTAATAGGCACAAAGGAACAATATGCGTTATGTAATATATTTCCTCTCCTTTCTATATCTAACCTCCTTGGGAATAACTATCAAAACCACTAATCCCTCCAATTATCCCTTGCTGATGCCCTATTATATAGCTATCAACATGGTGTGAAAAGTGTGCCAACAGATTCCATAATACCATTTTTACATAACAATGTTCTATCTGTTGGCTTGTCTACTGTGGTTTATCATTGGGGTGGCCTTTTCCAGCTGGGAGTGAAAATGGCCAAATGGGGTATTTACTATTAATTGGTCCTGGATAAACATCATCTTTCATAGAGCAAGAGGCGACAATCTCGGATTTTGAACTTACCAACGTTTTGTTTCCAATAAATATAATATTAATAATAAGCACCATTTATTAAGTGCCTTTTCATGTACAAACAATACATAAAATCAACAAAAATATCATTACATGCCAAGAGAAAAAACCCACCAATTTAGTAAAAATTACAATGTAATGCAGGCTGGTTTAAAATTATATAGCGAGACCAATTCATTATTTAAAAGAGCAGGAAATCATGCAAGCATTAAAACAGTTCAAAATGAAAGTGAGTCTAACATGATATGAAAAACATCATTTATAGCAAGATATACAGAATAATTAGATAAACTACATAGCGAGACCAGCTCATTGTTTTAAAAGCGCATCGGCAATCAAAATGCAATAATGTTAAAAGAACATCAAAATTAAATGCACGCAAGCAAAATGAAACGTAGCTAGGCATGGCAGGACGTGAGTCTAACATGATATGAAAAACATCATTAATAGCAAGATATACAGACTAATTAGATAAACTACAAAATGCAATATTTTAAAACATCATATCAAAATTAAATGTACGCAAGCAATATACATCATATCCAAACACACAAATGATACAAGCAATGGAGCATGCTGCATGAACAATTTTTGTTATAAAAGTTGCCAGTCTGGCATAGCAGTTCATCGATAAAAACAAATTAAATACAAAAGCTCCACAGAACATACTGCAGTTACTGTCCGTTTTCCTATACACAATACACAGTGCTCTTACCATTGAGCTGTGACCTGTACAAATCGTGCCATGTTAGAAGTATAGGCATTTGCCTAGTTAACGCCAATGTGTGAAAAATAACCGGCAAATATTAAAAGTACTCTCAAACTTCTAGCAAATATATTTCTCTAACATGATCTAAAATTACAGCTAGGTTAGATGTTCAGAAATTTGGTACTTTGGTAAAATAGTGAGTGAGGGCAAGGCATAGCTAGCCAACTCCCGTGTTAATTGAATGGAGATTTGACCGAAACTCTTGGTAAACGGACCGCTCACTTCTGAAGAATGCCACACGAAAACGGTACAAGCTACATTTAAAGTACTCTCTGTCCGATCATCATGATGAGTTTCTTATATAGTATGCCGAAATTGGGTACTGTAGGTGATTGACAAAGGGTCGTACTTCGCTGATGAGTAAGTGACAGTGAACATGAAAATCAGCGCCCATAACCCAAGTTAGTAGCTATATAGTTAGTGGAGGCCGTCGCGGGACTGATTATTGATTATTGAAGTGCCTTATTAATAGATACGCACGATTTAGGGCAAGAAAAAAAAACCCGGGACACTTTGGAGACATCATCATCATCATCATCATCATCATCATCATCATCATCATCATCATCATCATCATCATCATCATCATCATCATCATCATCACTTTCTACATTTTTTCTAAACAACATACTGTTTTAATAAGATTTTTTTTAAAAATGCATGTAACTATAATTATTGTTTAGAGCGTGATGAAATAAAACATCACGATTTTCATCACAAAACAAATATAATGCATAAGAAATCGTTTGTTTTAGAACGTGATGATGAAATAAAACATCACGGTTTTCATCACGAAACAAAGTAATACATAAGAAATCGTTTGTTTCAGAGCGTGATAAAATAAAACATCACGATTTTCATCACAAAACAAAGTAATAGGCCTACAAAAGAAATACATTTTTCGAGAGTGATTAAATAAAATATCACGATTTTCATCACGGAACAAAGTAAGGCTGAGTTCACATAGAAGTATACGGTATACGGTATTCGCTATACGAAATACGCTCATTCGATCAGGCTGAGTTCATATAGGAGTATACTATGTGAACTCAGCCTGATCGAATGAGCGTATTTCGTATAGCGAATAGCGAGTATGTCAGTTTACCCATTTTCTTCGTCTTATCAAATGCTTGTAACTTTACTTCTTGAGGTCACATTGCATTCAATGAGGTGTCATAATGTGCAGAATTAGATAGTGCAGCTATTAAAAAAATGAATTTACCCACATATGGTTTAGGTTTTTAAAATTAGGACGGTATACGCTGCACTAAAATCGAACATGCACGATTCCCACTATACTATACCATACGCAGGTATACGGCCTTTTCGAATAGCTCTTATGTGACCCGGTACTATGAAATTACCTTGCTCGATTTTAGCTATACGCGTGCACCTACAAAACGTGCATCGTATACCCGAATAGTATACTTCTATGCGATCGTAGCCTTATGTGACCCGGTACTATGAAATTGCCTTGCTCGATTTGAGCTATACGCGTGCACCTGCAAAACGTGCACCGTATACCCGAATAGTATACTTCTATGTGAACGCAGCCTAATACATACGACATCGTTTGTTTGATTGCAATCAACCGCGACAGTTCGTCTCACACACATAACAATGCACTGCGATCAAATAGGTTGATGACAACATTTGATTGAATGGACTGCACTGCGCCATGATTACGGTGCACCGGTTCAAATCCTTTGTTTGGAGCCAATCAATAATTTCACGTACAGCCTCTATGCAAATTAGAGTTTCGAAGCTGGTTGCCGTTAGTGATCGAATGCATGAGCTTATTTGCTTTACTGAATCGATTTACTGGATTAATTTCCTGTTAACTGGGTTTAATGCCACAAAGGTCGAATCGGGCTTGCCGTGGACCATAAGTGCATCATGACAAAAATAAATATACAGGTCAAAACACATGATTAACATGATTAAAGGGCCATTCAGTAATTTGCTCATCGGGCGAGGATCATAAAAATGATAAATTTCAGATTTTGCACACATTTTGTTACTGTCATAGATGAGCACATAGATGTGCTAAGACATTTTACACGAGTAGTTAATTTCTCTACTTAAAAGAAATTAGCTACATGTATTTGAATGAGGCTTCAACTTTGTTAATAATGCTGGTTTTTGTTGTTGTTTGTTTGTTTCGTTTTTTTGCCAAATTTTTCATTTCAAAAATATATAACAGGGGCGTGAGTGACCTGTATTGAAAAAAAAGGAAATTTGCGCAAAAAGAGGAAAAAAGAGGAAAAGCACTGGAAAAATGTTCAAAATGGGCTGAAAATGAAAGAAAAAGCTAAAATTTTGCTTCAAAGAAATTTCCAAAAACGAGGAATTCAGCTTAAAAGAGGAGATTTCACACCCCTGATATACCTAAATGACAATTTGAATGACGTATCTTTTACATTTAGGCAATTTATAAAATTTAGGCAATTTATAAAATTTTTTAATTTTGTTACACTTACGCTGGGATCATTTTTAGTGGCGGTCATCTTGAAAAATGGCGGCCATCTTGGATTTTAATTCGGGACGAAAGTAGCGACGTGACCCGATTTGGGGCTGGTGGGTCCAACTCAAAAGCGTCGGAAGTGGGAGGGGTGGGGTGGGCGAGTGGCGCCACTGGATAGTGCAGTGGATCTGGACCTCTTCTTCAGACCCATTTATGGAAAATTGGGTTAATATGCTTAACAATGACAAAAAACGCGTCTTTCATCAACACGCTGAAGGAATCCCCCTTTAAGACTATATAATTATTGAAAAAGTAAAAGAATCTGTTCATTTTAATGCGCAAAATTTTTGCCAATACTGAGCCTAGGGTGGTAAATGGCTTAGGGTGGTAAGTGGCTGCATGATGCGCACTTCCAACCTTTGCTTTGCTCTCCTTACCTAACCCCTCTTTCTCCCTGCATGCCCTTGCCTTTCTCCCGCATGCTGCTTACCCTTTGCTTAACTTGATGCTATTCTTACTATACTTAAGGTTGTAGACGCAGGAGGCAATTCCATCAGCCCTCCTGTTCCTAATCGCCTCTCTGTAGTTACCAACCCCCACGTTCTCGAAGATTGCATGTCAATCGCGGACCACCTGTTACGACTTTGCCTCGCGGCATAGTTAACAGACGGGGGCTCTGGGGGCAATAGCCTATGGCCTGAAAGGCTGCTGGAGCAGTCTGGAAGGCTATAGAATATTGCTTATGGGAAGGAAAACCCGAACAAACCCATAAGGGCCCTTACGTGTATATTTAAGGCAAGTGGATGGTGGCCCGCCCCTATGTAAGTAATGTAACAACTCACCCGACTGGGAAGTCATTGGCCGTGTGCCCAGTATGTAAAGCAGGTCAACACTCTATCGAGTAAAACTCCAATCATGAAAGTCGACCCCCCGTTAAGGCCCCGAGTCCCGGTGGCTGCTCGTCGGCAACAGAGTGGCAGGGGTGCTAAGAATCCGCCAGATGTTTGGTTGCCATCTCCACAGGTACAGCCAGAGGAAGAAACAAGGAAGACAACCAGGATCAGCGTAAGTAGCCGGAAGTCAACAAAATGCCAAAATGTGACAAAAGCCACAGTCAAGCAGGCCTTAAATACAAGGAGCTGCACTGTGACTAATAAGCCAAAAGTGACAAAACGGGCAACTCTAACAAAGACTGCTGTAGAGGAACCTACAAAGAAAAGGAGCTCCAGTGGTATTAATGTTGGAACCTGGAATGTCAGGACGCTTAGGACGGAAGGTCATTGGGAAATCCTCCTGGATGAGGTTAGAAGATTTGGTCTTGACGTCCTTGGCCTTTGCGAAACACACCTGACAGAATCCGAGACACTCATCAACAAAGATGAGTACACCATCCTTCTAGCAGGTAGGAAAGATTGCATAGGAAGAGAAGGTGTTGGGCTTCTAATATCACAGCCACTTCTTGAATGCCTTGTCAGCTATGAATTTGTCTCTTCTAGAATCCTAACAGCAAAGTTCAAAATGAAGGAAGGAATACTCAACATCATTAATGTTTACGCCCCCACCACTGCACACAGTGATGCAGAGAGTGATGAATTTTATGATGGGCTACAACATCACCTTCAGAAAATCAATAAGAAGGAGAAACTTATCTTGATGGGGGATTTCAACGCCAAAATAGGCTCTGACAGTAAAGCTTGGACCCCCGCAATGGGCAAGTATGGTATTGGTAAGATCAACAGCAGAGGAATTTTGCATGCTCCACAAATTGACAGTCTGTAACACCCACTTCCAGCATAAAGCCTGTAGAAAGGTAACATGGACTTCACCTTGTGGGAAATACAAAAATATGATTGACTTCGTCATAACTCAACAGGAGAACCTAAGTAGCATCCAGAATTGCCGATCATACTGCTCAGCTGATGTGGGCTCAGACCACAATCTAGTGATCGCTAAAGTGGTGTCAGCACCAGTCAGAACCAAACGCCTGAAAACAACTCCAACTCCAACCCGCCAAGATTGGTGGTACTTTTGAACCCCTGCTTCAACTGGAGGATACTGATGTAGAAGACCTGTGGGCTAAGTTCAGAGACACCACAAACAAAATTACTGAAGAATCAGTTGGTATTAGGAGGGTTCACCAAGTGAAGGGATTGCCTGAAGAAGTCAGGAAAATGTGCCACTTGAGAAGGAAAGCCAGAGTCTTGATGTTAAATAACCCGTCAGCTCCAAACAAGAAGTGCTATCGGAAGCTTAACAAAGGGGTCAAATATCAAGTGAAGCAGTGGAAAAGAAAACTTCTTGAAAAAGACGTTCAAGAAATGGGAGAAGCCCATGCAAAGAACATAAGCCATGATCTCTTCAAGAAAGTCACAAAGCTAGCAGGTGATAAAACCAACGTTCAAACTGCAGCCAAAGACAAACATGGTTCACTGAAAACAGTCCCAGAGGAAGTAATGAAATGCTGGGAGGAATACTTCAGTAAACATCTGAATACAGAATTCCCCAGGGACTGTAATATACTTAACTCCATCCCGGAGCCTGTCAACACTGCTACAGCAAGTTTGCCCTTTTCAATAGATGAAGTTGAAGAGGCCATCAAGAAGCTGAAAAACAACAAAGCGTGTGATTGGGATAAGATCTCAGCAGAAGTGTTGAAAGCAGGAGGACCCATGATTAAGCAAATGTTGTTGAAGATCATCAACACCGCCTGGGTTGAAGGAAAAATCCCTGAAGACTGGAGTAAAGGTCTAATAACCCCTGTATACAAAAAAAGGGCGATAAACTGGACCCAGCCAACTACAGAGCTATTACCCTCTTGTCAATCCCGGGAAAAGTATTCTGTAGGATGGTTCTTAACCGAATACAACAGACTGTAGATAACCATCTGAGAGAGGAACAGTGTGGGTTCAGGAGTTCCAGAGGCACCTCAGATGCGGTATTTACAGTACGCCAAATCTATGAAAAGGCTAAAGAAAGACGCATTCCAATACACTGGAACTTTGTAGACTTCAAAGCAGCATTTGACACCATATGGAGGGAGGCCCTTTGGAAATGTCTGCGATCAGTAGGAGTAGACTCCAAATTGGTGAACCTCATTGCAAAAATGTATGAGCAAACCAAATGCTCAGTCGTGGTAAATGGAAAGATCACCGATTGGTTTGAAGTACTAGTTGGTGTTAGACAGGGATGTCTTCTCTCACCATGCCTCTTCAACCTATATCTGGAGTTTGTCATGAAGGACATCCAAAATCTAGGCTCAGGTGTGCAGATGGGTGACATGTGCATTAACAACATCCGATATGCAGATGACACCACACTCATGGACATGGACTTTGAGCCAAATGCCCATTGAAAAAGTAAATAACTTTATCTTTCTGGGTAGCAGTGTGCCCTCAGTAGAAGAGTATATTAAACGTCGCACAAAGTTGGCAGCTTGGGCATTTGGTAGATTGAAAAATACCATCTGGTCTAACCATGACATCACCAGATCGCTGAAAGTAAGGATCTATCAGTCGCTCATCCACCCTATTGACACCTATGGGTCAGAATCCTGGGCGTTACGTGAATCCGATCGTCACAGACTGGATGTTTTTGAAATGCGATGCCTTAGGGCAATGCTTTGGGTTTCCCTACTTGACAAAATACGCAACAATTCCATCAGACAGAGTCTCAACATCACTTGCTCCATCAATGATGTTATCTGCCGGAGACGTTTGAAATGGGCTGGGCACATCTTCAGGATGCTTCTATATCGGCTTCCCCACCAAGCCTACATTAATGACTTCAGCAAGAAAAGACCACCAGGTCGTCCACCAACCAGATGGAAGGACCAAATTCAAAGGGACTTGGGAATGACCCCACATGAAGCAAAGACGCAAGAAACAGACAGAACTGAATGGAGGAGGCTTACTCGGCAGAGAGCAAAAGGCCACACCGGCCTGTGCATTTAAGTCAAGTAAGTCAAGAGCCTAGAAGTTTCGCGCTCAATTTGTTCAGCACGACGCATAGGCGCAGATTTTGCTGGACGTGACTTTGCAAGGCGAGGCATATATTAGCACATCGATAAATTGTACGGCATGAGTTTCTACTACATGTGTTGAAGGACACAATTAACCAAAAGCTGTAATGTACGTCTTCCTTTGGCACCATTGTTTTCATTTGGCACATATTAGCATTAAAATTGCAAATTCCTGCACGCTTCAGTAAAGTCATTTTAGTAACGGATTAGCGCGACGATTTGAAAATTTAATTTGCCCCCTCCAAAATGACTGTTTCATCTATGCCTCCAATGTTTAAAAGAAAGTCACAAACGTGTCACCAAAAAAAGTGATTTTAACGGGTGAAACTCACGTGCAGTGACTTTTTATCCCTAAAATAGCCCCTGCATCGACCCTACCAACAGCGTCAAGTTTACATACGAGCAAGAACAAGAAGATTCGATTCCCTTCCTTGACACCTTAATCACCAGAAAACAGGACGGATCATTGAAACTCTGCATCTATGCCGAAATAAAACGCACACTGACCAATATCTTCAGTTTTCCTCCCATCACCCCCTACATCAAAAGCTGGGAGTTGTTAGAATGCTGTATAGACAGGAGTGACGCGTTAATAACCGAGGAAGTGAACATACTAAAAGAGCTAATATCCGCGAAGCGTTGACCACTTGCGGTTACCCAGATTGGTCAGTTAAGAAAGTCAAACAAGACAGATATACTCCTAAGACAATACTTATCTTAAAGAGAAAAGATGACAGTGAGAAAACCAAAGGCATGGTTGTGATTCCCTATATATATAGAGGACATATCTGAGCGCCCGGGGGGGCACATCAAAAAATTTTGGTGGGTATGCTCCCCCGGAATTTTGAGGTGGTGGGTCTTTGGGAGCTGACGGCGTACCGGTAAAAGGGGGTCTTTCGGAGCTGCGAACCGGGCTGTGAACAAGTAAAATGGGGTCTTTTGGAGCTGCAAAAGTCAAAATCAAGGGTCTTTCTTGGCTTTTTGGTTGAAAATCGCCTGAAAAAACCAGAAATATGAGGAATGAGCAATTTTTGGGTCTTTTAGAGCTGAAATTATCAAAATCAAGGGTCTTTCGGAGCTTTATTTTGGTCAAATATAGGGGGTCTTTCGGAGCTGCGAAACCCAAAAAGGGGGGTCTTTCCGGGGGTGCATACCCGTATGGTCATTTGTGTTGAGTGTCCCCCCGGGTCTGAGCGAGTCTCCCGTGTGTTTAAAAAGCACGGATTTTCTACTGCCATGACGCCACATCGTACCATCCGCAGTATGCTCCTTCACCCAAAGGATAAACTTCGACCTCAACAAAAAGCGGAAGCCATTTACGAGATCTCCTGCGTGACTGCCCCAGTTCCTACATTGGTGAAACTGACCGTCCCTTTGGTATACGATTTAAAGAGCGCCAGAAAGAGGTGGAGAAATTTGAATCCAGACCATTTACGCGTGCAAATCGCAAATCTTCTGTCACAGACATTCACAAATCTGCCATCACTAATCACGTGGCTCTACAAATTACTCCATCATGATAGCACTCTAAAGTCATTGATCGTGAAGCTTATAATAACAACTCATCACGCCCTCTACGATGCTTCCTGTTGTCATAAAAGGATCTGATGAGTTGCCAGTCTGAAGAAACCAGTAGCGTAGAGGTGAAACGTTACTAAAACGTGAGTAAATCACCTTCGTTTTCATAATTGGAATTGTTCATAATCATAACGAACCAATGTCACAATCTATGGACTACTTCGTAGAGCTGTCTCAATCTCGAAATCATAACATAATTGAGATGATGTTAATGCATTCCCAAAATAGCGTAAACGAGTGAGCCATGGAGTGAAGAGTAAGATTACTATTAACACCAGGATCTGTATGGCTCCCAATCAGTAGACTCGACGTTAGCTCTGTTTTACTTTGTTTATTTTAACTCGGTTTGTACTACTGTCAATACCTTGATTAACGTTGACATAATTATTTTTTTAAGTCTCCATGGTCTGCTGTTGCGATAGAGCATAAATTTTGCTAAGAAAATAAGAATGAACTGGCATCCACTTTGTTTTTATTTACCAACAATAGATACTTTAAGTACATGCAAACCATTCTGGAGGGATGGTAAAAAGTGAAATGACATTGAGGCACAACCAGGGGCGTAGCCAGGTTTGTTGGTCGGGGGTGGGGGGTGGCGTGGGCAAAATAAAATTTCAGGGGCACAGCTGAAAAAAATTGCAGTTGCAACATGAAATGTTTGTTATTTATTTTTAGAGAGACTGTACATGTCTTCAAGCTTCCAAAAAAGGTTTTATTGGGACGATGTGCGAGCGCAGCGCGCACAAATTTTGAATTTGACACTATTTTTGCCCATGATCGAGATGAAAATTGCTTTATTGTGACAATGTGCGCGTACACTATTTTGGCCCATGATCGGGGTAAATTTTGATGGAAAAAAAAGATGGAAAAGGGGCTCCTTGCCCTTTTTCTTTGCCCTTTGGTCAGAGGGGCACTTTTTTCTTTCATTTTTTGTCAGGAGGCAGTCTGCCCCCCCCCCCCGCTAGCTACGCTACTGGGCACAACTTTAAAACTTAGCAAGTAATAACCCTCTAACCACTTTATGTGTAACCCATTTTTTACTCGGATATATTATATTTGGTACCAAATAAATACACCGCAAGCGATTCTTTTTTATAGCAATGAAATTATTTTGCATAGATATTTATTTGAGATATATGAAAAAAACACAAACCCGAATACTTTTTGAACACCCTGTATTAAGATTGTTTATTATGTTTTATTATTGTTATCTTTATAGTTATCATTATTTCAAAGTCTATGGCAAAGGCGTGAATAGAATTGTGTTTCACATAGCCTAAAGGTTATACATACTAAGGAATGAGTTTAATGGATGCGCTAGATTTGTGATTTTATTAAAGGTTTGGCATGTGTCGGGCATCTTAATAAGTTTCTGTCTATATGTATTAAATATTTCACTACAGCCACTGAAACTGATCAAGGAGTATTGATAAAGAGGAGGAAAACAGTTTCTCTTACTGCTAGTAAACATTTCTTGACAACATGAACAATGTCTTTTCAAAATTGAGTACAAGTACATTATTCCCATTTTAGCACGTGATCTTGGAGTCAACTTTGTACTTTATTTACAAAGAGTTGAAAGAATCAAGATAGTCTCATGTATCTCCCAAAACATCACGTTTGTAGTGACAAATTAAATTATTTTAGTGAGAATCAACAAAAATGATCTACCGCAAGCTAAAATCAAACATTTGAAGATCTAAGTTAAGAAACGACGAGCAGAGATTAAGAGGTTGCACTGTGCCTGAAGAAACATATGTGGACAAATACTAGTATACTATCGATCAGTGATAAGCAATGTGTCCATTTATTATTAGTTGTCCTACTTCGGTGTCCTCTCCAAGTAACCCTTGATGATAACGATCTTACTTGTCCGACGGCCATGCAAACCAAAAGTTATTTCTTATATTACGTACCCTGGTACCGATTGCCATGACGGTTCCACACTTAGATGATCATGGATTGCGTACCGTCGATAAATCGAAAAGACTGGACGATCCTTTTGTAACTCAAAAAGAAATTCAAAGGATCTAGTTCAAGTAAATGTAAAAGATTGAATGTGCATAAAAGCTGCACTGTCGAACGTTTGTGAACATGGAATAATAATCTGATTATTATGAAAATAATTGACAGCGTTGCTGAAAAGAATTCTGTGCTTTCCGGGCTGCTCTGTATCAAGTTACAACAGCAACACTGTTGACATATACCGATGTCTTTGTAATGGACGAGGGAAGGCTTATACTTTTAAAGGGTCGTGAAGTCGTCTTAATGTTGACAACATCCTTGTTATAGAGCAAAACATCACATTGTATTCTGTCTTTTCGATATTAACGAGCTTTCAGTTTATGAATGGTTCTATAAGATGCTTTATACACGTGTTAAGGAAACATCTGTCCATCCAATCAGCGATTTGGTAAAGAATTATGAGGGCTATTATGGATATCAAAAATGCTAAGTATAGAAAATGAACGATAGGGGAAATAGATGGTATGTGTAGACAATTATACCACTAGTACGTTAAAGATATATAAAGCTATCGTCAATAGCTTTTAGATTCTACATAAAGTGCAATTCAACCGCCATATTTGCTTTTAAGATTTATTACAACTAAAACAATTTAATTTGATCGCTATCATGGCTACAATCGAAGCTCCACACAGGTTTGTCACATTTCGGCCATCAAATATATTATACGAGGGCATTCAAAAAGTTTTACTTCCACCCTCATATCTCAGAGGAGGGAAGAGAAGAAAGGGTAGTGCGCGAGAATGGAATGGAGTAGGGTGTAGGTGAGAGGTGGGAAGAAGGAGACACATGGGAGGGGAAGAGGAGACTGAATGCTAGTTTTACTATCTGCAATTGAGGCTCTCTCAACACTCAAGTGAAAACGTACAATTAGCATGATTAGTGAAATGTTGACACTTTCAATTACACGGTGCTCAATAATACTATGCATGTCCACATTTCAAATATTTCTAGATAGATTGTGTGACATTACCATTAAAATCAAGTTGCCTAAAACATTAACCAAAAAGAGGGTATTATAACTTTGTTTAATACTTATTATTTGTTGCTCATACATATCGTTATGAATTCGGCAGAGTGACGAATCGAGAATGTTGAGCAAATTCAGTTTTTGTATGCTTATGATTATATTTCAGGTTATCTTTTATTTCCACCAAAAATTAATGGTAAATCTTGCACACCGACGTAGCTATTGAAATTTTGATTTGGACGAATCGCGCCTGAGTGCGATAAATGAATTCGGCAGAGAGACGAATCGTATACTTAGCTGTACAAATCATGTTGATCTATAGTATTGTATAGCGGAAACCCCGAATTTTCTATATGACCATGTCCTATACTAATATATTTGATACCAACGTATAGCTGTAGGTATCTTCTATCCAGTGATACCAAAATAAGTACAAACATTTCCCACATGATATTGCTGTGGTTTAATAATGTGAGTGCGCGCCCGTGAAATTGGAAAAATCCCGGAAAATCATGCGCAAAATATAGGCCAATATTGTTATTTTTGCTTTAAAATCCTCGAGTGTTTGCTAAATATTACAGGGATGACTATTTATAACTTTATATAGCAAGTTAAGTCTACATAGCCTTAGGACAACCAGTAATTTCTACACAAATGCCCCAAATCATAAATGCGTGCTTTGGTTTACACGTAGTTGAATGCGTATTCAACCTCTCTCTGCGCAGTGATTGAGACATTTTGGATACAGCATAAAGCCGAATAGCTGTTAAAACGCGTTTAGAGGGATATATCGATTATTTCAGAACATGCAAGTATTGCCAATAATTCGTGTACATTCACTTCTATAATATACATTTCAAATGAATGCTCACGAATGTTCTAAATTTTTAGAAGGACCAATGGAATGGTACCAAGATTTTCAAACGCCGTTTACTCAGAACAGAAATTTTGCGTATTCGGCACTCTGCCGTGTTCATAGCGATATACACTGCTTCTGGTTCAAACTCCCACCCTGTGCTACCACCATCTAGTACAGACATAGTTTTGTACTTGAATACCACAGGTCCTTGACGCCCACAATGATATTGTACGGTACTTCCAGTTTTCTTGCACAAAATAAAATCAGCCTTTACTTCACAAAGACCCCATAGTTTTTAACACTAAAACACTAAAACAATATGACAATAATTATTAGTTCGGGGGCATTCGTAATTCACGTACGTCTCTGATTTCAAAGACGGGTCAGTGATTTCACATACGGGGAGTCGGTGATATCACATACGTCGAGCTTTGTTGACAACTGGGCACTCGATGCAGCCCATCGGAACGAAGCTGAGTGTATTAGAATAAGCTTTCCTATGTTTAGCAAATATCTACCTGTGCAAAAATTATATCTATCTGTGCAAATTCTGACAAAGGTCCCAGAACACACTAGATTGCAATGGCCAAAATCAAATGTTTTGAAGTAAAAAAATCCCAAGAGTACCCGAGCCTGCACTCTGATTCATGAATTGGATAGTAAAATTAGCAGGCACTCAACTTGGCCTAGCTACAACCCTGATAAGGCCTACTCACAAAATTATTCCCACTACGCCGGCACGTTCACCAAAATTACTCATATCGTTTGCGACTGGGTTTTGAAACTAGGGATTATGTGATTTACGAGACGTCTCTGAAATATGATACTGTTATGTGACATGACACTTCAAGAGTATTTGATATCAGAGACGTCCGTGAATTACGAGTGCCCCCGAACTGATAGGTAAATATATATTTTTGTTAGTGTAGTGTATTGCATTCTGTATTCGTCACACCTCTTTGGATCCACTGTGACTGACCTCTACAAACAAAGTTACATGCATATGAACGTCCAAATTTAAAACTGACAAACTGACCTACTGAAGTAACTGAAGTAACCTACTGAAGTAACTGAAGTACAATACATACATACCTACTTCATGGTGTATATCGTGGAGTAGTTAAGGGTAATGTAAACACTAACTTCTCAGTACTCGCATAGTACTTGCATATCATGATATGAACATACTTATGCTTTCGTACGGATTAAGTGTTGGCACTTGAACAAAACTCGGATGGTCACGATAAAAGTTCATACGGAATTAATATCTGAGAGGAAATTCTGTGATACTCCTCGTCTTCAGCGGTTTATATATATATATATATATATATATAATGGTCGAAGTGGATATATATATATATATACATGTAGTATAAGCGTACTTTTGCAAAGCCCTTGTACATCCTGAACATTAGGTCCTTGCCTTGTCAAATATATACGTAGTAATTATTATATTTAAAAGTTTATTTACTTTACTGAGTTTTACCTGACTATCCATACTTTGCATACTTTGCATACGTCCACTCTAGTTGTTTAGACTTTTTGATGGTTGAAATAATATAGTTCTTGACATGGCCTGAACATATCCATACATTTCCTTTAACTCTTATTCTTATGCTGACCCTAAACCTAAGTCATGATAAGCATTAAGTAAACTCAATAAACTTCAACAGGCTCAAAATGCTGCTGCACGCATGCTCACAAGGACTAGAAAATTTGACCATATTTCACCCGTCTTACAACGTCTGCATTGGTTACCAATTCGGTATCGCATTCATTTCAAACTCCTTCTTCTCACCTAGAAAGCGCTCCATGACATGGCACCTTCTTATATCAGTGAACTTATCAATTTATATATTCCAACACGTAAACTTAGATCATCGGATAAGCGTCTTCTTTCAGTTCCACGGACTTCTTCTTCATTTGGCGACCGGGCCTTCTATGCTTGTGCACCTGCACTTTGGAACTTGCTTCCTTTAAATATGCGTATTTGTGATTCACTCATCTGTTTAAGATTGCTTATGACAATTGACTTCTATATGTGACTGTTTTTATAATTACGTGTTAATTTTTAATTGTTCAATGTTTGCGCCTCGGAATAGGTTTTCTAGATAGATGGCGCATTATAAATGCATTATTATATTATATATTATATATATTAAGTAGGTATTGACAAGAGTATTGTAAGATAAAATCAGTTAGTCTTATCAACCATCCCAAGAACATTTGAAAAGCACATTACAGTTGGTTTTCACCTTTTACGTTCTTTCTATTTCGATATCACCCTGCGACCAAATCCTTACTAAATATCAAATTCGGCGTTTGCCTTCCGCCATTTACATAAATATTTGCAACCCGTCTAGCAACAAAACCGAACTACTACTACTTGACTGAAGACAGAGGTTCAAAAATGAGTGCTACTGTTATCATTCCATCCCATTTGGGATTGGATTTCAAGTGATTATTCTGTTAAATAAGAAGTTCAATATCAATATTTGTATTTCATTCCACTGCAGTTCCGCAGTTTGGTATTGTTACAATAACAATAAACCAAAAACGCAATTTAATTCCATTTTCTTACGACTTCAGGTAATGACATTTCAAAAAATGTCCTGATTTCTAATGAGATAAAATCACAACCATAAGAAATTCAGCTTTCGTATACATGCTTATCAGTCTCAACACGAAAAAGCGGCCAAGTCAAATATGTGTCATTCTTTGTATGTGCTCATAGAGCCATTATCATATTCAATTAAATGCTGCTATAAACAAGGTGCTTCGGTTATACAGGGTGTAACAATAAAATTTGTACAATTTTGAAAATAGAATGACACAAGTATGCTGCTTATTTTTTAGTTTGATATTTATATGTCTTTCAAGATCATTTCTTTAGCCATCAGATAAGCTTTGTTCCAATAAAATCGATGGTGTACAAGTGAAGATATGGCCAATTATGTAACCTAGTCTTAAAACCGCTTGGACCACTTTTGTCTAAGTGTTACAAAAGTGACTGAATAGAGTTGAACCATGGACCAGTTGGACGGTGCTCTTATGATATAGGTTTTAAACAATGGGGTATTCGAAGTGGTAGAAATGATAACATAATATAATATCTCCTTGAGGTTTTGAAAGTCACAACTAAGCACTGACGTAACAACCTCATTTACTAGAACTCGTGGCTGCAGCTCAACAACTTCAATTCACGTTGGAAGAGCGTATCTTTATGGTTGTGACATTCGGTAGCACATGGAGTCAAGCAGAATCCATACGATTGTTTATAGCTCATTTTCCAAACTCACATCCCGGGCTCACATCTTCCATCAAGGCATACTATTACATATAACTATGAGAAGTATGTAGAATTTGTTAACAGAAATGCTGGCAATAGTGGTCGCCCCAGAACAATGATATCTCAGGGATATGAGAAATTACTTTTTTTTTATAAGGTTATTTGAAAGACATTTCATGACTTCATTTATAGATTTTAAAGAAATATCATATTATTATTAAGTTCATGTTAATTATATGAAGAAACACCACTTATAATTCTTTTGTGTCAGTTCTTTGGTGTTTAATGCACGATTTAGCATATCTACGCGGCTCAAACTTGATATGTGCAAACATAGCAAAAGTGGCCCACACGTTTTCTGGACGATTTAATTAATCGGGCATAACTTTTGAACCCAAGCTAGTATAGAAACCAACTAAACGTCTTCTTTTAGCCAAGATATTACTAATGATATTGCACATACCATTTGTGCCATAACTCATTTAGTTTTTTTTCCTAAGAAGTCAAAATGCAATTGTATAAATTTTATTGTTACACCATGTATATATACATGCGCTTTTATAAATGCGCACGTGACCACCTCCGCGCTACCATAACAGCTTATAGACAGTAAGTCTCGAAGTGACCTTCTACATAGCGAGTTGTCTTTCTATATATTTGTATGCAAAGGCGGAACAACAAGAGACTGCGGTGCAGCAAAACTGTCTATTTTGTTCAACTTTATGATTGTATTGTAAACGTTTCCGTCGTTGAATATTTTTTTCCGTCGTCAGATACTTTCAAAATGTTGTTTTGATAACATATTACAAATTCGGAATTGCAAATTTTGTAATATTTAAATTTGATGATATTTATCTACAGAGTTCCTATCCCTTTCTGTATAGTGGTCAATGCATGAGGATTTGGTCACGCTTGTTGGTCTTGGTATGTTGTGCCCATGGGTCACGTGCACATTTATAAAAGCGCATTTATAGATATAACCGAAGTACACTGATAAATGGGAAATTGAGTAATGCTAACAGGCAGATTACCAATAGACTGCAAAATGGAAAACAAAATTGTTCCCACAACAACCTGATTTGGTGAAACTGTTCACATATTTGAAATTTTGTTTGTGCGTGTGATATTTAAACCTCACTGTACATTACTCTCTCCATATGATGCGAGAACTTAGACACGATTCAATGTTGGGTGAACATAAAGGGAAAATGTTGATATTGTTCACTTAGTATTGCGAAAGAGGAGGGGAAGCGTAACGTTTCGCCAATGGTTCCCCTAACGTAACCCTTCCCCTAGGATAGCATTTTCCCTTGTATGGATTGTACCACAGTTGCAGAGGGGATTCTACGACAATTTCATGTTGCAAGTGGATGGGTATAGCGAATTTTTTTATACCTTTTCACCTACCTACCATGTAAACATCAAATGAATTGGTAGCAAAAGTAGCCACACATTAGTTCATCTTGTTTATTGTCTCAGAGAGCATGTTTATAATGATTATAGTCTTGTTAAAATCGAATTAGTATCACAACAGTAACATTTACCAAGATACTAAAAAGGTTGTCTCTATCCTACATGTCATCTCAATGCTCTGCGGTCATGCATCTTAATTGTAACGGCAGCCGTTAAAAGGTTTCACTTTGACCCATTCAAATCATTAAGAAAAAAATAGTGGTATTAAATGAAGATGGGTACGGTTGGATATTGTTCCTGTCACGCAACATTCTGATTAGGAAGCATTTTTTAAGCTATACCGCAAAAATACTCCAGGCCGGTTGTCTCTAAGTATAACGGAAAATTGGAATTACGTTAGAGTCAGCCTATCGCCTAAATAATTAGTAGAGATAGAACGTCACCCATTAACCTATTTAAATAAATAGTTTCTAAAGTTGAGGGTAACCAAATATTCTGGCGACAATCAAAAGCATGTTTTCCAGGTAGTCTAGTTCCCTTAATTCGGAGACTACCTTGTGATATACCCTTTTGGTACGTCACTGGTCATTTAGAAGACTTGTTACGTCTTCAAACGAAAGTCAGAGGAGTTCAGTTCCAGCACCTTCAGGTTCAACTCTCTATTGTGTTACTACATTGACCTGAAATTGTGTCAACTTTGTCAAATTCCTTTGACAGTGACATAATATTGCAATGAAAGCAGGCTATCCTCTGGATAAAAGACCCTAGTTTTTCGGAAAAGATCCCTAAATTTTCTGAAATTTCCAACGTGATACTTTATCTGTCTGTTTGTTGTATAACATGAAACATTAATTTGTTATACCTATAAGAGGAGAGGAGATAGTATTATTATTATTGCCTAAAAGTTAGATTTTACAGTTGAAAAACATCGGATGTAAATGGATTAATACGTCCATACCCTTGCTGGTATGCTGATTTAGTAACCCTTTTTTGATGTAATGTTGTTAAAAGAAAGAGGGCAAGGTAAGGTAATGTTGTTATTCCAATTCGTGACTCCGTTTTTTCCAAGGTGCTGTATAACTATTCAGTTCATGCTATGATTCGATTTTACATTTTTAGTTTAACTTATAAAATCTATCTGCCATATTCCCCTCCTCTGCTGAAGAAAGACCTTTTTATCAATTTTTACTTTACACTGTCTTTAGGTGTTCGTTTCCATTTATTGCTACCATGTTCTCTGATGTCATTCATCTATCTTCTGTCTCCTTCATCTAATGTACAGGTTGTAACAAAAAATGTATTAAATTTATTAAATAGTTTTAGACAAACATGTCACTATTGATTGCATTTTCTTAAGCTACTACATTAGTTTTTGAATTTTAACAATTGACCACACCGTTCATGAAATATAATAATTTTACGAAACTACCTCATTTTCAAACCTTTCTACGGATTCAAATATCAATGATGTGTATAAGGCGTGCCAATTACTGCTCATGAGAGGTCTATTTTGTTAATTGATTGATATGTGACTCCGCGGAACGGATTGAAGTAGTTTTGTAAAATTCGTTTATTCCTTAATTGCCAAAATTCAATAAGTATGCGATAGCCGATTTATTCTTCAACCACATCTGTTTAATATTTATTTCTGTTTGGTCGAGGCGTTAAAATATCCTAAAAATAAGGTTTCTAACGATACAGTTCTTTCAGGACACCCTGTAAGTCGCTGCTAAACCAAGACTCTGAAAAGGGTAACTGTTTAAGCAAATGTCAAAAATGACAGAGTCCGATATCGGTTTACATGCTGATATTCATTTCCTATTCAAAGTTTGAAAATGTCAACAACCAGGAAAAACAGGAGAAAAAAATAATGATATTATTAAAGATTCGTGTATGGTGAGAGGCTTAAATCTAAAGAGACTTTCTATCTTTCTTTCTTATCTTTAGAAGGATAAACATCTCGTCCGCTTTAAAATGTGGAAAGATATTGCCATTCATGTAAAGGTTAAGTACACATTATGTCAAGTTGTCGATATGAATGAGAATGATACAATAGAATGGGCTTTATATTTATTGCAAATGAATGATAGATTTAAGGGAGGGGTAATGGGCAGGAACCTGGTTTGGATTCCAGAGGGAGTGTGCCTGCAAGAGACACAGCCATCAGAAAAGGAATAGCTCAGATCGCGCGCCAAATAAGTTAGCAGTTCAGAAATTGATTTTTTCCCAGCCTTGGAAAACATTAGGCAGAGCTGGGAATCGAACCCGGGACCTCGCGGTTCTGAAACTCAATGCATTACCACTAAGCCAACTAGCTATTTGCTGTGAGAGGTTTGATAGTAGTCCTTGATATTGCTGAATAGAATAAATCAATACTGATATTTATCTAATGTACGATGTTATTCAAATGTCAGTAAATAAAGAAATAAATAAATAGACATAGGACCCGTAAATAAATAAATAAATAAATCCATGCCACAGCGACGAACCCTATAAACAGAGGTAAGTTATCATTTTGTTACAAGGAATTCAAAGTAATTTTATCATCAATAGATCCACATAGAGGAATACGACATCTATCGTGAGCCAATCTGCATTCTGTTGCCTGCAAAAGCCGACGATCAGGTAAAAATTCTAAAAGCAGCGTGAGCAGATATTTTTCTTAATTTCATGATAAGCTTAAATTGCATTGAAAACGCCAAATTGCAGACATAAAATATATAATACTAGTGCGCCTGTAGCTGCAATGGCCCTTTAGCTATTATTGGGGTATGTGGGCGCTTATTGGGGTATGTGGGCGCTTATTGGGGTATGTGGACGCTTATTGGGGTATGGGCGCTTATTGGGTATGGGCGCTTATTGGGGTATGGGCGCTTATTGGGGTATGGGCGCTTATTGGAGGTATGGGCGCTTATTGGAGGTATGGGCGCTTATTGGGGTATGGGCGCTTATTGGGGTATGGGCGCTTATTGGGTATGGGCGCTTATTGGGTATGGGCGCTTATTGGGGTATGGGCGCTTATTGGGGTAGGGGCGCTTATTGGAGTATGGGCGCTTATTGGGGTATGGGCGCTTATTGGAGGTATGGGCGCTTATTGGGGTATGGGCGCTTATAGAAATCATTTTCAGCAAGTTTGGGCCCGATCGGACAAAGTTTGAAATTTAAAAATCATTTGCAGCAATGCATTCTGGGTAGACATTACAGTGCATTTCAAATTGGGCAAATAGCCAAAAGCTGAATGAAACATGCCCAGAGTTGCCCATTACACATCTTTTTATCCATTTGCTATTTGCTATCCACTTAGGGTATTTTTGCCCCCTAGATGACCTTTGACCTCGAGGGGCCCTTCGAAAACCACCCCATAAACGTGGAATGCCTGATATCTATCTATATCTAAGATATCGGATCGATGCGTCGAAGCGCAGCGAAACGCATAGCCGGACAGACAGACAGACAGACAGACAGACAGACAGACAGACAGACATAGCTCATTATTTTATTAGTATAGATTACTAAATCACCCAAGCAGATGGTAACGTAGGTATGTGGAAAAGAACTGCCATAACAATAACAAACTAGACTTAGCTGTGGTCTAAGACCACGAACACAGCCGTGTTGTGACCCCATAATGACCTTTGATCCCAAAATATATGACAACCCCATAGACATTGGTTAATGTCAATGCACGTGTGCACGTGGCATCACTCTGCTATGTTATTTGTGCCAGAAGAGGCATTTAGAAGGAATTTCGTTTTAGACCGGAAGTGACCCCTTAATGAACTTTGATCCCAAATAAAAAAAATACCAGAGATACACTGGATAACCACTATTTATGTGTGAACATACCGTTACTGTCTTATGTTTTGTTTAGCTAATAAAAAATGTAAAGGTATTTCGTTTTATACCGGAAGTGACCCTTTAATGACCTTTGACCCCAAATCTGTGTACACCCCGTAGACACTGGGTAATGACAATGCATGTGTGCGACTGGCGTCAATGTCCTACATAATTTGTGGGAGAAGATGCATTTTAAAGGTATTTCGTTTTATACCGGAAGTGACCCCTTAATGACCTTTGACCCCAAATAAAAAATACCACATATACATTGGTTAAACACAATTCATGTGTGAACATACCATTACTCTCCTATGTTTTTCTTTTAGCTAATAAAATTTTTTGAAAATATTTCGATTTATACCGGAAGTGGCCCCTTAATGACCTTTGACACCAAATCTGTGTACACCACATTGACACTGGGTAATAACAATGCATATGTGCAAGTGGCGTCTCTGTCCTACATAATTTGTGGAAGAAGATGCATTTTAAAGGTATTTCTTTTTATACCGGAAGTGAACCCTTAATGAGCTTTGACCCCAAATAAAAAAATACCACATAGACATTGGGTGACTGCAGATCATATGTGAACATACCGTTACTGTCCCATGTTTTATTTAGCTAATAAAATTTTTTGAAGATTTTTCGTTTTATACCGGAAGTGACCCCTTAATGACCTTTGACCCCAAATCTGTGTACACCCCATAGACACTGGGTAATAACAATACACATTATATGTGAGAGAAGATGCATTTTGAGCTGAAATCACATTTTTGACCAAGTTAGGTCAAAATCGATGTAAGCATATGAGTGCTAGAGCAAATGTAATGGTTGACAGAAAGAAAGAAAGAAAGAAAGAAAGAAAGAAAGAAAGAAAGACAGAAAGAAAGAAAGAAAGAAAGAAAGAAAGAAAGAAAAAAAGAAAGAAAGAAAGAAAGAAAGAAAGAACATGTAAGAAAAAAGACACAACCTAACGTCACGGCTGTGTAAGAACCTGTAAGAAAAAAGACAAACGTCACGGCTGTGTAACTATGTGCCCAAAGAGTTGTCTTTGGCATGTGGCTTTTTTGAAATATCACCAAAAATATCAAATTTTGGGAAAACGCCCCAAAATTTAAAACAAACACGAACCTTCCAAAATAAATATATATTAGCACTCGGCGGCCCACTGACTACCTGCCGCTGTGATTTGGGGTAACTCGTTGCTTCCCCTCTCCAGATACCTGTACTTCAAGTTCGCCCATACCTCACGCCTTAAGTGTATAAAAATAATACATTATATATCGCTGTAAGTATAGATTTGGTCAGTCATGACATGATGCGGGTGTCGCCCTCTTCAGATGTGTGAAACTAAACAATGTCCGATCTCTTGTATCTAATTTACTTTCCTAAATGTTAATAACTGATTACGATATAGCGATGGATGAAATTAAACTACTGTGACAGTAAAATGCTTTTGTGGTAAGCTGTAAATTATAAATATTCTCACTCACTCACTCACTCACTCACTCACTCACTCAATCACTCACTCACTCACTCACTCACTCACTCACTCACTCACCCACTCACTCACTCACTCACTCACTCACTCACTCACTCACTCACTCACACCCCAACTCATTCACTCACTCACTCACTCACTCACTCACCCCCTCCCTCACTCACTCACTCACTCACTCACTCACTCACTCACTCACTCACTCACTCTCACTCACACCCCCACTCACTCACTCACTCACTCACTCACTCACTCACTCACTCACTCACTCACTCACTCACTCACTCATCTGGCTGTTTCACCCACTGCTGTGTGAGGCCCTCCTCCAGCATTTTCCATCTACTTTGTTCCTAGCCGCTGATGCCCAAGCTGTTGTACTCAAAAAGGTGGCAATGTCATCTCTTTAACGTCTTTATTCGATTAACCTTTAAACACTTTTTTAAGAAGAGCTCTACGTACAATGTCAATATACCCAATGTTCAGTTTATTGTCATTTTCTTACTATGTTTATTATGAACATGCTCAATCTAACCATCTCGTTTAAGTCAGTGAAGTCCTTGTTTAATAATATTTGGTTAGTTTTATAGTTTTGTTCCTGAATATTTTCAACATTACCAAACGTTTCACTGATTGTATTTTAAGCTATCAGGTCAGTTACCAATTACCAATTTAGTGGTGGAACCATTTTGTTAGAAACAAAAGGTAATGATATATGAATAGCAAAGAAAACATCACGTAATGTTTATTATAACTTCCTTGGTTACTATAAATAGGAAGTGGGCTGCATGTAATTTATATGAATGCATGATGTGATGTGCCCTGAGTAATTTAATTTGATTATCTTTGTTTACAATTAAAATCTATTTTATGAGACATTTTAGGGATTCCCCTTTCTTGCATCAACTTGATCAAAAACAAATTGAATCATTTCTAATTTTGGATCATATGGGAATACCCTAGAGATTGTAAAGTAAAGATGACATCATATATGGGATTCCCCTCAGGAAGTGATGTAATGGGATTTTCCCTCAGGAAGTGATGTAATGAGAAAGGTCAATGTTATAATTAAGGCTTGGGAATTTCCAAGTTCTCATCATGTGTATTAATACTTGGGATTTCCCAGGGCCTGATATATAAGAAAAGGTAAACATATTTCTTCACAGTTTATAGTGTTGATCTGGGCTAGCTAGCCCAGATCAACGGTCCAATTCCTTCAAAGAAAGGAAATTGCAAACCAGAAATATTTTATGTAGTCAAAGTACTACTATTTACCAGTGTTGTCGGAGAAGATCTAGAATACGTCAAGGAACGTACTTCTTCCAAGAAAGGAATATATATTCTTCTGTCGACTTGCTGAAGTCTGGTGTTTTGATTCAACGCAACTGTCAATATAAGTGGGGACAACTGCATCGCAGTCCTGCTTCCTGAAGATATTGTGTGAAAGGTGGAAATATCACCAAGTTTGAAGAAAGCAGCGCAAGGATTAAGGCGTTTGGAGAACGGCGCAAGGAGATAAGAGTTTTGTGTGAGGATTTTATTCGAAAGGATATTTATCAATGCAAGTGTACAAAGGACCTCGCTGATTTACGCAGGACAAGTGAATAAGGATATATTACATCAGTCGTCCAGAACATTGCAAGAACTTTATGATCGCCAAGAAGAAGAATGCTGGCTAAGTACAAAATAGATAAAGAGTGATTATATTTGATTACTGTGTATGTGCATTTGTTGTCATATATTGTACCAATAATAACGTGCTTTCAATTAAAGACTTAGATTTTGTTAGCATAATCAAACAGTGTATTTGTGTTGTGCATTTGTGTGAGTTCGGGTAAAAGGTGATTTTGGCCTTGAGTCAAGTACAGCTCAACTTACCGTACTTTTCCTAACCAGACAGTCCATGACAAAATTGTTACTACACCTTTACATTTCATCGAATCTCTTTTTGATGTCTGTCATTTTGAACATCACACTTGAAAGATGTATGCTATGTAGAAACTTTATTTTGCAATTTCATAATTTGCATATTATTAGCATATTGGCAAGAAAAAACATGAAAATCAATAAATACCTATATTTTTCACAATTTCAATATTTTATTAGAAATTAAGCATGTAGGCCGTTTGTTATGACTTGATGAATGAAGCTGTTAAAACAGATTTTGATATTTTTGCTTATTTTTCCTTTTTTGCCCCAAAATGTGTAAAAATCAACATTTTTGGATGACCTATATTTTCTCTGAATATTTATCAAATTTCTTAATTTAGGTATAATACAGTGCAGAAAAAGATGTCAAAAAATCTGTTAAAACAGATTTCCAATAAATTGTTCCATTTTCCATTTTGGGTTAAATACTCAATTTTCATGCGCGGGATATTTGAAACATAAAATGAAAACATGTCCATTGCACTTTTTCCTCGAGATGTACTATAATATCAAGGTTACGGATATATTATAATCCCTTCTTATCTTCACTGATCCATCAGATACCTATTGTTATGAATGATCAATGAAAAGGTTCAGAACTGGGCTACAAATGGTCTGTCAAGTACCTATAGTTATTTTCATGACTGTGTCAACTCAAAAATCATTCAAGGTCGAATGTAGGAAAAGTATGATCAGTTGACCTGTACGACTCGTAACAATGAATATGTGACCCCTCAGCACAACTGAGCCCTGAAGTCGCCAATCATCATTTTTGAGATATTCAACCAAAATATTCTGCTTGAAATTAGCTTTAAAATGATGTATATCATTTCTATAGTACTTGACATTTAAGTAGTGAAAAATCAATAAAACAGTCAATAAATCCTTTGTTTCCTTTTGTTTATTGTTAAGTTCAATGGACCCAATAGTGGCACTGGCGACATCCGGGCTCAGTTGTGCTGAGGGGTCACATATATGAAATTTGTGGATATTCACATCATTTGGAGAAGCGATTTTTTGGATTTTTACGTCATTTAGAGAGGTTGTTAAATATTTATTTATTTGTTTGGTTTTTTAATATTATTAAGTGCAAATTCTAATCGCGCTAACGTAATGCCGCAGTGCGTATACACATGCGTAAAAGGAAGATTTTTCCGTACGCTGGCGACGCAACCGCGTAAACGCACTAATTCTAATCTACCACTGCGAAATCCAACATGGCGTTACTCTTAACTTTAGACGAGACACGACCATTTAAGGGAACAAAATCTGTAGTGGAAGCTTATACTACTTGAATAAGAGAGGCAGAAAAGAGCCTAAAAACCAAACCCTGTTTACATATTGATAGACTTGCAGCAGCATGGCACACTGATTGAGGTCTTTACCTTTGGTGCAAGAGGTCCCGGGTTCAATTCCCCGAAAGGACCACAAAAAAAACCCACATCCCCGCTCTTCACATGGTTCATCTGGTAATGGCGGGCCAGATGATCCATGATAAAAGACCTCGTTACAGTCGGTTCCGATCAGGGTAACGCCCGATTGTCGGCTACACTTTTTCTTGTCTGTCCTGTAACAAAAACCCGACCAGCTATCTACGGCGACCCCCTTCACCAGGTCACATGTGCCTGGCCAAGTTTCGTCAGCGTTATCGCCTAGATTTCAGCTGCTAAGGGATGTAGCTATAGGAATAAAGACCAAACAAACATATTCTTGTTTATGCCGCAATATTGTAGTCTTTCAACCCTTTCACAACTTCAGCTGTGTAACTTACAAAAATTCCTGCTAAAAAGGGGTTCTTTTAATTTTAGAAACTACATTAAAAATCGCATTGGACTTTTCGTAGTGATCGTACTATAAATGACCACACTATAGACGGGGATTACATGTGACGTCATTGCCAGGCAATTTGTCTCTATTGTTCCTTGCCCGGAAATATGCCCATGCACGCATCATGTTGTGCTCAGGGACGGTCCTTTTAAAACGCCCGCCAGATCACAATAAGGCCGTTGAACTACACCAGGCACAAAAAGAAACTCGTCAGTTATATTCATCCTTGCTGTTCAATAACTTGATAATTTTGGATTATTCTGAAATATATATTTTGTTAATTGGACTTTTCTTTCTCATTTGATACCCTGTTCGTGAACATTGAGCAAGAATTGACCAAGATATGCGCCTCCAAACTCTCAAACCCCAAAATGAAAAGTTGTAATTTTAACGATTCAATTGTGCCTGTTACACTGTGTGCTTTGTTGATTGGCCCGTGGTGCTTGTGTGCAATACAACGATGCGTTCCCATTGAAAATCGTTGTAAATGCAACTTTTGATTTTGGGGTTTGAGTATTTGGAGGCGCATATCTTGGTCAATTCTTCTTCATTTTTCACGAACAGGGTGTCAAATGAGAAAGCAAAGTCCAATTAACAAAATGTATATTTCAGAATAATCCAAAATTATCAAGTTATTAAACAGCAAGGATGAATATAACTGACGAGTTTCTTTTTGTGCCTGGTGTATGTAGTGGTCATACGTATTCGCTGAAGCATAACAATAGGCACGGTCCCTTAGCAACTCATTAATAATGTATGGAAACAGGTCAGGGACGGCAATATGATAATTTCAATCCTTTCTTTGGGGTCAATAGATAAAAGAAAGACCTTCAATCACACAGGTGGTGGTTGTAGATAATATTTTATCATCAAAGCTGCTGGCATAGGAAACTTTATTTGAGGCGGCGCTTATCATTTCTTGTAAACACAATCTCATGTGGTACCCACTACGTGTAGAAGGCCGGGTCTGCAAATGTTCAGTACATGAAGCTAGAGATATAGCTTGTTCAGTGTAATCAATGAAAATAGGCATTCCTTCTTGTTATGGACAAGTATTAATTTTGATATTATTATAACAAAATCCATTCCCTTCTCAATTGATTAGGCTCCGTGATTAGGCTTTCTTTTCGAAAATTAAATCATAGGGCCTAGAGGTGATGATATAGGCCGAACCTAAACCCATATACGGTATGCAGAAACCTTCACAGTCCGAGCGGCGCTTGCACTCGCATTAAACAGGCAAAGTTCGCTAAACTGACGCCTGCTTCAATTGCCAACCTTTATCGAGGGGCAAGTTTGAGGTTTCATAGTCATCTATTATCTATGCCATTTTTCACCCCGATGTGGAAGTGACGTCAACGCGTTGAAGCAGCTGTTTCGCTCGCGCATCTATGCGGCGCGTGCGTATGTACACCAGCGCTTTGACCGAACGCTAGCGAGTGAGGCTGCGCCTAATGAAATTCGCACAGCACTGACGTGACGTCACTGCCACATCAGGGTGAAAATGGTATTGAACATCGCAAACCAGCCAAAGGTCATAGGTTTGAATAGCTAGTAGAAAAACCGTGAATATAGTGTCAGAAAGTCTCACACATCTTAGCATAATAACCTTGTCGTTAATGTGAAACCGAATGCAGCGCCATTTTTGGAATATATTCGGACATGGTGTGGGCAAATAGTTGGTCAAATGTAGGCTAAGTAGGCCTAAATCATGAAAATCGCTTAATCGGAATAATACCAACCAGCAACGAACATCGAGACAACACTACGTGAGAAGTTTGGGGCAAGTAAAACTTTTCCTTGTTATAAAAAAGAAGGAAAAAGCAGTCCTTTTTATCACAACGCGATATATTAAAAAAAGTACATTTTGAGATGGCCTACGCTGGTTCTTTCGATTCTAGTTTAAAATCTGTTCATCACCTGCAGTCCGATTTGGTATCTATGGTTTCATCAAAGTCTTGGGAACTAATGTGGATGGTATTTTGGTTAACAAAACGATACTGTTAAAAATATAGGTATTTATGCAAGCGACATTTCTAGTGTGTGAAATGCATTGAAAATTGTCGGCTAAAGAGTGCATAAAATAAAATCGCGAAGAGTAATAGCAACAATAACTATCTACATTCCAAGCGGAAATGCTTTTCAAAAACATACCACCTTTTTTTGGGCAATCGATGAAACTGAAATATGAAATTCCAGGCCATCTGTAAAAAAGTGCGTGAGCAGAAATGACCATGAACTTGGGTCACCGAAACAAATGTTTATATTGGTGTCAGGCCTGTCATAGTGATACAACAATTAGCCCCCCACTAATGGCTTTCATTTGAACTCTTATTTGTTAATCTGCAATTTTTACTTTTTGAGAAATTAATGAAATCAAAAAACTTTTTGCAAATCGATTTAAAATTGCCCAACCCGTTAATGCCTACAGGCTGTATCAAAATGATTGGTATCCATCAGTTTTTAATGTTTATTGACAATCCTGCTTCTTCAATATGCGAAATTGGATCCTCTGGAAATGACCAGGATTTACAGTGTATGACCTTTTATAACATGAACATTTATAAACAAGGCAACTCCTATGTTGCATTTTGATGTGCCAGTCTTGTTTTAATCACTGCAAACTGATAGGTACCAATCATTTTGATAGAGCATGTAGATATGTAACATAAAAAAACAAAAACAAAAAACATCTTACCGAATATGCTGAATGTATACAGTACAGCGAACAGATGTGATTTGACTCAATAACACTACCCATGCAACTTGAATTTCATAGTGGTAGTATAAATACATGTCATACGATATTGATATCAATGGCCTAGTTCAGCAACATCAATTACGTACAATATAGCGATAAATGCATACTTTCAAGAGCGGCTTCTAATTCCAACCATTGTCTTGCACAGAATTTAATGCAATGCCTACTCATGAGATGGTAAAACCAATTGCAGCCACTTATGCCTCCACTGTAAACACCACCAGTCAAATAAGTTTCTTGACGAATATTTTTGTAATGACTCTAGTCTTAGTTAACTAATATGTGACTGGGCATCACTACGAATGAGCCGTAAAGTCGGCAAATTGTATTCTGAGTTACAATGTAAAATGTGCGCGAAGGTCGTATTCATAGGTACCTCAATTTGGTGCGACAAGTATCTCATCACACACTGTGTAAACCAATCAATAATCCTATTGTTGAAGAGGACAATAAGCTCCTACCTATTTCTACAGAATCCTTAAATATTTCATGTCTTTGTTTGCTTTGGCTAAATCCTGTTCAAGTGGTGGACAACAAAGCATTGTATTTTGTCTAGGTATGTATAACCAACAATTAACAATTGATGAGAGGACATTCTTGAACATCGTTGACTTGGGGATGATTTGAAATGACCGCCAATTATGACTGTTTGATATTTATTACCAGAAATGTGGAATAGGAGGCACATGTAGAACCGAAAAAAGGTACAATTTTGTTGAAGGAACAGAGTTCAACAAACCATAACCCCGCTTCTGGATATCGTTTGAAGTCAAATGATATATCATTTTAAAGCTTATGATATATGTTTTCTAAACACGAAATAAAACAAAATTGACCGGGTCGACTTTACGGTTGATTCGAGGTGTCCAGTCACATATAATATATTTATTCTAAACATATTTTTACCAATATTGATATATTGTTTATACGAGGGACGGTCGATAATTTCCTGCAACTATTAACTATCTTCTCTCAGGGGTGACTCAGGTCACATTTATTTAAAATAATAACAACTAAATACCTATAATCTATGAAAATTGTCAACATTGGCGGGCAATTAGAATTGAGGTAAAGGCTCACGAAATTTGAATTTCATTATTAGTAGCGAGGGACCCAAAACTACTTCTCTATCATGCTAAATAAGTCCCGGGAAATAAGTATTATAATAAGAAATTATTTCTGTATGGAACATTTTTTTTTATTAACCAATAAAAGACACGTTATTTCAAGAGTTTCTGTCTCTTTAAGATACTATATGTATTTATAACATTACTATTTTGCATAACATCTTTCTTTCCTGACTAACCATCATAATGCATTCAAAAGCAAAGTGTGTTTCTCTAAATTTATTTGTGTTACCTATATATGCTTTACATCCTGTTATCTTAGCACAATAAATAGGAAGCATTTGTTAGCTTTATACTAGAAATACCACAGATTTTCTAAGTAAGTTTTTGAAAAAAGTAGGGCATTTGTCTTCCTTTCGTCTTTACTTGAGATATAGTAGGGACTATTGCACCAATATAGGCATATGGGAACAAAAACCGAACTATATTAAATATCAAAGGTACCGCGTAGAAATATACACGACAAAATCTGTTTTTGTTTTTTAAAGCCATGTCCCTTGTGTGGTAAGTCTGTTACACTTCATTCTGAAAACCCCAAAATGATTCTTATTCCACTTTTTTCATGGATTTCATTATACCACCACAAGGTACTTACGTTCAGAAACATTATTTGTTAAAGAAAAATTCACAAAAGTTCCACTTCTTAGCTCCCCATTCCGCCAAAATAAATCCTGGCTACGAGCCTGCAAATTATCATGACCTGTTCCTTTAAATTTGGAAGGCGACGTTGGAACTCCAATCCAGGGATAATTGAGAAGCCCGGGTTGAGATCGTATTGCCACTGACTTTAAAAGGATTTCCAATCGTCTTTGATATACACAAGTCTTTATCTGTCAGCAGATCATGTCATCAACAAATAAAACGTGATCAACTGGAGTAGTTATAAGCAAATAGACAAACTTAGAGTAGAGTATTGAAGTAATCCTGTGTTCAATTTCGGTTCATTTTTATGGACAGGATTTTAAGATATGACCTTGTGAAAAAGTTACTTTTTGAACCCAGTTTACATTATACCTATCTCTTCCTCTCTTTGTTCCCATCTACGTCTTTCCTCCCCCGTCTCTCTCTCTCTCTCTCTTCATAATACCTCTTCATTTTGCTGTCTGCTATACAACATGCGTGGTATTTGAGGTACTCGATTTGTGGCCCAAGTAGGTTATTTTTCAGCAGGAAACTGTGAAATTCACACTGCCGTGTAAAGGGTACATTTCTCATAGCAGGTTCAATGAGATGAAGGCTACTATTAACTTGCAACTTATGTTGCTGAGCTAAGCACTTACGATGAAAAATTACGTTGAGCCGGTCGCATACTTTGCAAATTGATCGTGATCTCATAACGCTCCACTTGAGTTGGTGTAAATGTGAAAGTATTTTTTCGGGCAATATGATTTGCACTTTGCAGACAATGCTCAGGGACGGTCCTTTTAAAACGCCCGCCAGATCAAAATAAGGCCGTTGAACTACACCAGGCACAAAAAAGAAACTCGTCAGTTATATTCATCCTTGCTGTTCAATAACTTGATAATTTTGGATTATTCTGAAATATATATTTTGTTAATTGGACTTTTCTTTCTCATTTGATACCCTGTTCGTGAACATTGAGCAAGAATTGACCAAGATATGCGCCTCCAAACTCTCAAACCCCAAAATGAAAAGTTGTAATTTTAACGATTCAATTGTGCCTGTTACACTGTGTGCTTTGTTGATTGGCCCGTGGTGCTTGTGTGCAATACAACGATGCGTTCCCATTGAAAATCGTTGTAAATGCAACTTTTGATTTTGGGGTTTGAGGCTTTGGAGGCGCATATCTTGGTCAATTCTTCTTCATTTTTCACGAACAGGGTGTCAAATGAGAAAGCAAAGTCCAATTAACAAAATGTATATTTCAGAATAATCCAAAATTATCAAGTTATTAAACAGCAAGGATGAATATAACTGACGAGTTTCTTTTTGTGCCTGGTGTATGTAGTGGTCATACGTATTCGCTGAAGCATAACAATAGGCACGGTCCCTTAGCGACTCATTAATAATGTATGGAAACAGGTCAGGGACGGCAATATGATAATTTCAATCCTTTCTTTGGGGTCAATAGATAAAAGAAAGACCTTCAATCACACAGGTGGTGGTTGTAGATAATATTTTATCATCAAAGCTGCTGGCATAGGAAACTTTATTTGAGGCGGCGCTTATCATTTCTTGTAAACACAATCTCACGTGGTACCCACTACGTGTAGAAGGCCGGGTCTGCAAATGTTCAGTACATGAAGCTAGAGATATAGCTTGTTCAGTGTAATCAATGAAAATAGGCATTCCTTCTTGTTATGGACAAGTATTAATTTTGATATTATTATAACAAAATCCATTCCCTTCTCAATTGATTAGGCTCCGTGATTAGGCTTTCTTTTCGAAAATTAAATCATAGGGCCTAGAGGTGATGATATAGGCCGAACCTAAACCCATATACGGTATGCAGAAACCTTCACAGTCCGAGCGGCGCTTGCACTCGCATTAAACAGGCAAAGTTCGCTAATCTGACGCCTGCTTCAATTGCCAACCTTTATCGAGGGGCAAGTTTGAGGTTTCATAGTCATCTATTATCTATGCCATTTTTCACCCCGATGTGGAAGTGACGTCAACGCGTTGAAGCAGCTGTTTCGCTCGCGCATCTATGCGGCGCGTGCGTATGTACACCAGCGCTTTGACCGAACGCTAGCGAGTGAGGCTGCGCCTAATGAAATTCGCACAGCACTGACGTGACGTCACTGCCACATCAGGGTGAAAATGGTATTGAACATCGCAAACCAGCCAAAGGTCATAGGTTTGAATAGCTAGTAGAAAAACCGTGAATATAGTGTCAGAAAGTCTCACACATCTTAGCATAACCTTGTCGTTAATGTGAAACCGAATGCAGCGCCATTTTTGGAATATATTCGGACATGGTGTGGGCAAATAGTTGGTCAAATGTAGGCTAAGTAGGCCTAAATCATGAAAATCGCTTAATCGGAATAATACCAACCAGCAACGAACATCGAGACAACACTACGTGAGAAGTTTGGGGCAAGTAAAACTTTTCCTTGTTATAAAAAAGAAGGAAAAAGCAGTCCTTTTTATCACAACGCGATATATTAAAAAAAGTACATTTTGAGATGGCCTACGCTGGTTCTTTCGATTCTAGTTTAAAATCTGTTCATCACCTGCAGTCCGATTTGGTATCTATGGTTTCATCAAAGTCTTGGGAACTAATGTGGATGGTATTTTGGTTAACAAAAACGATACTGTTAAAAATATAGGTATTTATGCAAGCGACATTTCTAGTGTGTGAAATGCATTGAAAATTGTCGGCTAAAGAGTGCATAAAATAAAATCGCGAAGAGTAATAGCAACAATAACTATCTACATTCCAAGCGGAAATGCTTTTCAAAAACATACCACCTTTTTTTGGGCAATCGATGAAACTGAAATATGAAATTCCAGGCCATCTGTAAAAAAGTGCGTGAGCAGAAATGACCATGAACTTGGGTCACCGAAACAAATGTTTATATTGGTGTCAGGCCTGTCATAGTGATACAACAATTAGCCCCCCACTAATGGCTTTCATTTGAACTCTTATTTGTTAATCTGCAATTTGTACTTTTTGAGAAATTAATGAAATCAAAAAACTTTTTGCAAATCGATTTAAAATTGCCCAACCCGTTAATGCCTACAGGCTGTATCAAAATGATTGGTATCCATCAGTTTTTAATGTTTATTGACAATCCTGCTTCTTCAATATGCGATTTACAGTGTATGACCTTTATAACATGAACATTTATAAACAAGGCAACTCCTATGTTGCATTTTGATGTGCCAGTCTTGTTTTAATCACTGCAAACTGATAGGTACCAATCATTTTGATAGAGCATGTAGATATGTAACATAAAAAAAACAAAAACAAAAAACATCTTACCGAATATGCTGAATGTATACAGCGAACAGATGTGATTTGACTCAATAACACTACCCATGCAACTTGATTTGTGGCCGAAGTAGGTTATTTTTCAGCAGGAAACTGTGAAATTCACACTGCCGTGTAAAGGGTACATTTCTCATAGCAGGTTCAATGAGATGAAGGCTACTATTAACTTGCAACTTATGTTGTTGAGCTAAGCACTTACGATGAAAAATTACGTTGAGCCGGTCGCATACTTTGCAAATTGATCGTGATCTCATAACGCTCCACTTGAGTTGGTGTAAATGTGAAAGTATTTTTTCGGGCAATATGATTTGCACTTTGCAGACAATTTTGGTGCTGCGACGAGTGATGAAGTGTAATATAAGACGGTGATAAACATATTACTTCCATGACTGCCGCAGTTCCTACTCAATTCATTATGTGACTTTAGGTTGAGCCGAACAATAACATGTTGATGATGTAAAATGATTAATGCAGGATAACTTCAAAACAGGCATGATTTGACAAATATAGTAACAGCTAATAAATATTGTTATGATTTCGACGATCGTCAGTCTGCAGTCTGCACGAATACTCCATTCCTAGAATATACCATTTACCTTTTTGACATTAACCGTTTGGCCGTTAGACAACAGAACCTTTCTAGGGTATGTAGTTAGGCCTATAGACGAATTCAATTTCACGTATTCCTACACCTCAATGGCAGCCATAGCTGGGTCCCCCCTTAGGTCTATTCCACCTAAAATGTGAGATGATGTGGCCTTGGCGGGGATATTAAACTGCATTCCATCGCCCGTGTTACACGTAGACAAAAGAATGGTGAAAGTTTACAACACAATACAACTCAACATAGATTTTTAAGCGGATTTAATCCACCCAATTGGGCAGTAACAACACCAGTTTTGTGCAAACGGGACCTAGTAATGACCGACTGAATTCTGTCCTTCACTTGGCTTGTTGGTTTCGTCTATACAGGCACATAGACACTATAAAAGACAACCACATGGGCCAATCAGTGGTTCACCGCAGCTTTGGGACAACAAGAGTGAAGGGGTAGAGTAAAGCATCAGAAACAGGAAATAAGATGCTTATGCACTCTGCACTTAAAGTTGAAGGATGTTGTACCTCTGTCTCCGACAACTCCATCTGGTAAGCTATTTCAAACGTGAACTGCAGTGTAGATGAGGGTCCGGTCAGTAGATACGGTTCTAGAAAGTGGTACTGAGAGAGAATGGTAAGGCATGGACAAATGGCTTTTGTAACAGTGCTTTCAGATCTGGTGGGGACAAGCTGGTGTGCATTTTATAGACGTCTTTGATGGGGAGATGTGATGTCTTCTCTTTAATTTATGATATCGGTGACAAAAAGTGATTTCTGCCGTCACGTCACTGTCATCTCAAAAAATCACCCTATTGTGCACATTGTGGTCACCTTGCTATTAAAGCATTATTATGACCTTTACGAAAACAACCGTCAATTTAGTTGTGGGGTCATGTTCAAAAACTGGCACCTCATTTTTGTGCAGAATGGATATGCCATTGTTCTATTTTTGTTTGGTTCGGAATTAATCACCTTACATTTGTTAGTAAATCTTCAATATAAAATCCAAAACATACTATTAATTTATAGCAATGACGTTTCACATCCTTTCAGGATGTTTTCTCAAACTGATCTTCCATTTGTGTTTTTCACACCCACCAAGACAGAAATACAAGTTTGGATTGACAACTCATTACCTACTTTTCATTTAATCTCATTGATTGATCGTCGTGTGTTATATGCGAGACATGTTATGTTCCTAATGTACAACTTAACCTAGATTTGAACATTGGCAGACCGATTTTTTTTCTGACGGAAAGATATAACATCACTATAGAGTATATTTTTACTCGTATCAATTTCAAATGATACACACATTCGTGTTGAACATGTAATATAAAAGTTTACAATATTCTGGGTTTTTTTTCTTTGTTTTTTGTCTTTAATGACACTTTTCAAAAATACATTTAAAGATCCCCTCTATTACATGTACATATGTAACTAAGAAACCCAGCAGTAATTAACCCAGTAACCCGTTGAATCTGCTTTTAAATATAACATTAATTATAGTTGGAAACATGCTTCTTTATTATTATGAAAATTAGACATAATTTATTATTTGCTGTTAGTCACCGCAAATGAAATGAACATGAAATATTAAATAAGACTGTATGAATATTAAGTTTCGTTTTGTTACTATTTAACTGGATACTCTCAATATGAGTTGGTGGAAAAGTAAAATTAATGCTCACTTTAATATTTTATTTCAATGTATCTCAGTCAAGAAGGAAATGGTCTCTTTAGATATTTTATGTCACGAAATTTCCATTTTGTTCCTGTTTAAAAGAAGGGTTGTGACTAATCAGGCAGGGTGCTGAATTATCTCTAGCCTGAGGGTACACTATGAATTATAAAAGTTTATCACGATTTGTGATGAGCCAGGCAACGAGACCATCTGTTTAAAAATTCTAGCAACAAAGGCGTTGACTGCACCACGTGCTCATGGTGATGGCACTTCCCTGATGTGACATGGTACAATAAACTTGGCCAAGGTCTAGAAAACTAAAAAAAAGTAATCAGACCTCTAAAGTAACGAGAAAGCAATACAATTTATTTCATTGATAACGTATAATGATAAGCATTATGTAGCAGTGACTGCAATTGGACAATATTTATTTTTATGCGATAAGTATTCCAATTCAAGGAATGAAATTGAAGGCGATGAGGAGATAATGCAATTCAAGGCGATAAGCATTCCAATTCAAGGAATGGAATACAAGGCTTTGAATGAAAATGAACGCATATCTCAAATTTGCAAAATGAGATTAAAATGGCTCGAATACAACTTTGAAATCTATTTCTCTTTACCAAAAAGTATTTATGTAGCGTAGTTATCTAAAACTGCGCTTTACAGGAAGCCGCTGACCACTTTGGCCCACTTGTAAACATTTACTAAACTCAACCCAGAAAGTATCGAAACGATTATATATGGTCAGATATATCGGAAACTGAAATATATAGCAAAAACTTATTTAATGTATATAAAGCGCAGCTTTCTCCTGCGCATTTTGATACCTCTTTTGTTGCTCCACGATATCATTTGGTCGAGTTATGGGCGCTTGAGTAGACCATCTGTTTAAAAATTCTAGCAACAAAGGCGTTGACTGCACCATGTGATCATGGTGATGGCACTTCCCTGATGTGACATGGTACAATAAATTTGGCCAAGGTCTAGAAAACTACAGTTTTTTGTCCATAAGTGTCTGTTCACTCCTTCAGAAAGTAATCAGACCTCTAAAGTACCGAGAAAGCAATACAATTTATTTCATTGATAACGTATAATGATAAGCAAATATGTAGCACTGACAGCAATTGAATATATGAATACAAAAGCCACCCAAGTCCATACTTAAGCCAACTTGAGTTAAGCATGGGAAAGTGTTGCTATACATAGGCCTGTCATATGTATGAAAGAACAACTCAAATTCATCCTCTGTGTCTATTGAGCATGTGAAAAATAGCATGTATGAAAGAATCACCCAATTCCATGATTTGAGTCTTGTAACACATTGATTAAAATCCAGTATGTATAAAAGTCCACTTGTAACACATTCATTGCTAGAGAGTGACTTTTGAAAAAAAATGGGTTTAATAAAGGAAAGTGTGTGGTTTATATTACATGGCAGAATGCTTATCAACATTATACATACCTGTGCGCTTTATTTTGTATTATCTTACTAGTGGTAATCTCATTCTAACATTGTTGTCTTTGTATATGATTCAAAAAACCACCCAAGTCCAAAATTTAAAATGAACCCCACGAAGTCCCTGAAATGCTAATCGTCATACCTAATACAGGTTAATCCACTCATTTGCACGTAAAACTTACCATATTGACCAGGTAAATCTAACTGAAGGAATTAAAATGATACACAGGTTTTTCTCTCAAAATAACTTCCCATGGACTTGGGTGGCTTTTGTATTCATGTATTCAATTGGACAATATTTATTTTTAGGCGATAAGTATTCCAATTCAAGGAATGAAATTGAAGGCGATGAGGAGATAATGCAATTCATGCGATAAGCATTCCAATTCAAGGAATGGAATACAAGGCTTTGAATGAAAATGAACGCATATCTCAAATTTGCAAAATGAGATTAAAATGGCTCGAATACAACTTTGAAATCTATTTCTCTTTACCAAAAAGTATTTATGTAGCGTAGCTATCTAAAACTGCGCTTTACAGGAAGCCGCTGACCACTTTGGCCCACTTGTAAACATTTACTAAACTCAACCCAGAAAGTATCGAAACGATTATAATATATGGTCAGATATATCGGAAACTGAAATATATAGCAAAAACTTATTTAATGTATATAAAGCGCAGCTTTCTCCTGCGCATTTTGATACCTCTTTTGTTGCTCCACGATATCATTTGTTCGAGTTATGGGCGCTTGAGTAGCTTCAAGTCGGATTTTGAAAGTTGCACTAAGCTCCTATTCAAGCCAGGTCACATGTTGCAGCCCTAACCAGAGAGTTCTTGGAAACAGAGGGGGTGGACATTCTTGACTGGCCTGCAAAGAGCCCTGACCTTAATCCACTAGAACACTTGTGGGACACTCTTAAGAGGAAAGCTAACAAGGCAACCAAGCCTGACACCACCTTAGAAGGCCTTCGGAGACATTGACCAAGGAACGATAAGACATCTTTTCAGAGCATGCCACGACGAATCCAGGCAGTGATAGACAGTGATGGTGGGCACACCAAGTATTGAAATGTCAGCAGAAAGAGTTCATGAGATAAGTCAGAGATAAGTAAAGGGTAGCAAGTATTGAAGTTGGAAGTCGAAAGAGTGAAATAAAGTAAAGTTCATGGTTTAGTAAACAGAGCACATCGGTGTCCTTTGTCTTGATTTTGTGTGTTGGGGTGTGTGTGTGTACGCGACGAACGCATTTGGCTTGAATAGGAGCTAAGTGCAACTTTCAAAATCCGACTTGAAGCCACTAAAGCGTCCATAACTCGACCAAATGATATCGTAGAGCAACAAAAGAGGTATCAAAATGTGCATCAAATTCCTTTGGTGTTGCAATTTGAAAATGTGATGAGCAGTGGGCTTGTCATAAAGAAAAAGTTACTTGTTTGTTTGTGCAAAAGTATATCATGGGAGCTATACGATTTTTACACGTCAGTTGATCAATATGAAATATGATGCTTCTTACGAAGTTCTTTTTCCTAGTATATGCCTGTCAACACGATTAAGCAGAATACATGGCAAATGGCATACTATTACTTTCATCTGAAAACGTAGTAGTTTAAAATAGCTTTTTTACTTATGAAGATTCTAGCTTGGTACATTACACCGCGCATTTTACATTTCCGAAGCATGTGGATAAACCTGATCAATGCGAGGTGATTTGATCCCCATTTAAAACGTTACGTTAACACATCCTATAATTTTGTTACATAAATTGCGTGATACCAAAAAATCTCTAATCAATATGAAAAACTTTAACAAAAAGCACTTGTATATTTTGTGTTTTATCACTTATCTATATCTTGCAGAGTGACTATTTGTGTGATTGTTGTTCAGCTTCAGCATGTCATTGTATAGCATTACAACATGCATGAGCCTCGGGTAACTCGACTCTTTATGTAACTATACCATTGTGCCTGTTTACTGTGTGTTTAAGCAATTATATTCAAAACCATGTTGATGGATGTTTTGAGAAAGGTTTCAAATATCAAAGTGCAAATTCGTAAATAATACGAACGTCAATGGTAAACTAGTTATATCAAATCATGGCCAAATGTGAGGTTAATTAGGTCAGAAACCCACGTACAGGTGTTAACATTTGGGGATGATTGTATGGACAATCCCCCTGTCAAAATAATGGGGGATTTATCCTCCCAGCCCCCGGGATCTACAATCCTGCGCGAAAAGCTTGGGACAGTTTGTTTATTTTACGCATCCCCGCTACCCTTATCCAATGTTGAATTCTAAAAAATAGTAAAAAGTGGTTGCGCTCAATGTCTGCTCCAACATTGTTTCCAGGGGGAGGGGAGGGAGAGTAAGCAAGCAAGTACATAACGTGAGCTATGAAACGTATCATGTATTTTCAGCCTTATGTTAAATTCACAGGAATTTGATCTATAAAACATCATCTGTCCCAACGATTTCCCCCCAATATTGTACGCCTATGATTGTTACAAACAAATCTTTCTGAAAGAAATTGAAAATTTTATGTACTTTATAAGTACATATTATTTACGATTTGTGTTTACATGTAGTAGGTATTTCAGATATCTTCTTTTTCTATCAGACAGTGGTAGCGGAATGTTGGCCGGGAATGTTGGCCAATCTATTCGACATAGAAGTGATGATGTAACAGGATTAACTACCATAGCAATAGACCTTTTCATACTGAGTAATTCCGATAAAACCCGAAGCATGAAATAATTTCCCCTGTCGCGCGCGTCTAAAAGTACCTCTTCATCATCATGTACAGTGCGAAGTTCCGATGTGTAACAGGCGTCATAAGTACGATGAACTTTCGATGGTCAATTTAAGGACGAGAGAGGTACTTTTGCCAAGGATACCCAACGTGCAATTCAGCATCGAAGTGGTTACGTAATTCTCTTGGTTACCGGATCACGCTACTTTGGTATGCCTTCGAGTGCCATATACTTTATGTGGTGATCATTTCGATCGTGGTTCATTACTCTAGCGTGTGATCCCGTTGACATAGTAACATTACGTAACTTCGATACTGAATTAAGCATGTGCCGGTAGCGTTGTGTAAGAGACTGACCATGGAAGAGGTGATGAACGTAAAAAAACACGTTCTGGGAAAAAAATGTAACTGACGAAAAATTATGGACATTATCCATTTCTTTCCATTAGTATCTTATTGTGAAAAACCAAGTAGCTGAGGTGTTAGCTCAATATGCTAGGAAAATATTTCTCGCGATGACCACATGTTCACAGTGGCCTAATAAGCTGTATTTTCGCGCAAAAGGGTGTCGTGGATTCATGACATTTCTTGTCTGCCAGTTTGGGCACAATTTGACCCCCTAGCTTACTAAATAAATATCGCGGTTTTCCGAACTTTTCCGATCTTGATATATAAAAGGGCTATATAGGTTAAGACAATTTTTGAATATATCACACTGGACTAGTACGCTCACGTGTTAACTATGCATTGAACTATAGATGTCAAAGCACAGCAGTGGACGCCATCCGCCAATTGTTTCTAGAATCCCTATAGAATAAGATTAATTTTAATGCTAATTTATTGCACATGCTAAGGAAGCCTGGTTACCTTTTTGAAAAAGCCGCGTGGGATCGAGGGTTTTCAATGAAAAATTTAGTGTAAAAACTGAAGCATCCTATGTATAAAAGAATATATGAATATTAACTGTACATCATATATAACGATTCGTGATACCGAAACCTGCAGCAGTTTGTGTGGCTTAGGAGGCAAAGAACTTTATTTTTTTATTTTATATATGCCAAAATATATTTTGAATTTAGTGAAAATGGAGACTAAGACTGTCAAATAACAGGGATGCTGATCACTCGCACCTGTAAAATTAGTATCTTTGAAAAGAGCGGTATTGTATTCAATCTATGATTGCAGACATACACAGGTGATAAGTGCAGCCTTGCGTAGTCATGCATTGCGTGAGATCAATATGGTGATGCCCTACATCATTATTGGACTTAACTTCTTTGTTTGGATTTGGGGGAAACAACGTACAACCATTCTAAAACGTCATTCACACAACGCAAAGAGTTAATCAAGAACTTGTGATTTTGCTGACGCAACACGGTAAAATCTCAAATATCTCACATCAACGCTACCTGTGTCAGTAGAATGTTGGGTACTGGAGTGACGCCGTCGATTGGAAAAGACATCACCTTGAACTTTTGCGTGATAACAAAATATTGCTTGAGTAATATCATTCCAGTGTGCACAAAATTAGGAAGTTAAAATGTTATAAAAGAGCTCAAATATCAATCACGTTGCAACAGGGATTTAAATAACTTGACTTTTGGGACGTTATTTTATATTGGATGAAACCACATTGTTATTATTATATAATTCTTTTTAAAACAAATATAATCTGATTTCGTAAATAAATTCATCAGGTTTGCAGAAAATCAGAATACAAAGTTCATTTTTCAAAACCAATTAAGATATTTTTCACTGACCTGACAGTTTCGAATGTCATGAATGTCTCAAGAAGAATGTCGCCCATGTCATTCGAAACTGTCAGGTTAGTGAAAAATATCTCATTGGTTTTAAAAAATGAACTTTGTATTATAATCTGATTTGTCAAGATTTTGTCATAATTATAGCGTCAGTTCTGAGTTGATTGGGTAATATCATTTACCAGTAGGTATGAGGCATAATATACAGGTATATTACTCATCTTCATGAATAGCTAGACTATGGTAACGGTCACTGGCCTGGCTTTTTACTTCCGCAAATGGCCGTGGTGACGGTGTTGGCATACTGCAGTTACTGTCCGTTTTCCTATACACAATACACAGAGCTCTTACAATTGACGCGTGACCTCCACAAGTAGTGTACGTTAGAAGTATAGGCAATTGCCTAGTTAACGTCACTGTGTGAAAAATAACCGGCAAATATTTAAGGTATTCTCTGAAATTCTAGAAAATATAGTTTTGTAACATGTCCTAAATTTTTAGCTAATTTAGGTGTTTGGAAATATTCGCACTTTGGTGTTTTAGTGTATGTTATAGGTAATAGGACATTGCCTAGTTAACGTCACTGTGTGAAAAATAACCAGTCAATATTTAAAGTATTCTCTAACATTCTAGAAAATATAGTTTTGTAACATGTCCTAAATTTTTAGCTAATTTAGGTGTTTGGAAATATTCGCACTTTTGTGTTATGTAAACGACAGATAACACCAAAAAATATGAAGAAATTATTTCCAAACCGTGTTAAGTCTAACCACTATGCTTCTCATTTTCATGAACGCTGGTTAACAATAAGCAGACCATTGTCTCATTTCGTAAACAAAAGCCCACACAGAATTGTAACCTAGCGTTCGCTTTATAATCGTTCACCCAACTGAAACTATAATACCAGCTCATTGCTCATTGCACAGGTAAATCAGAAACATGTGTTGTGTGGATTTAACCAGAGAAGATCTGATTTAATCAGTTGAGCTGTTTTCAATGAGTGTTATCTTGGTTTAATAGCTTTTAATTGGGTTTAAGTCCTGCAAAGGTCGTGGTGAATTCTACTGTAGACATGACTGCATCATGGTATATCATCTCTTCTCAAACTGTGACCTGGGTCCCGACATTTAACCCTGTGTGAATATTGGTCTCGCCTTTAGATGGGGCTTAGGAACTGCAGGGAAGGACTCCTGGAAGAGGCAGCTTTAATTAGCATGAGGCGCGTTGTTATTTAAATAGCGCATTGTTATTCAAATTATTTGCTCTCAGGTCTTGTAGCGGGCGGTAGTCATGGCATGTAGAGGTAGCATGGCTAGTGTGAGGGCTTGTTAGGTGGGTGGAATAAGTATCACCTTTCGGTACAGTATAAGATGGTATATTTCGTATACCATATCGTTATAAAAGTGAGTATCATATTTTGTATTAAGTGCATGAACTTTGAAATTTACCTGACTTTGAAGTGCAGATCTCCAAAATCTAGCTATAAAGTATGGTGATGTGAAATTCTGCTGTGCGACACCCTCTGCATATTATAATTATTCCATTCAGATAATATTGACAGATAGATGTGCAGCAAACCACGAAAGAGATGTTAATTAACGAAGATAATTAAATCTAGAAAACAAATGACAATTGACTATGTAAACCAGCTTGGAATCGTAAATGTTGGCCCATTTGATTTTACGAACATGTGATATATTAACCAATATTTGGAGTCGTTGGTGCATTACTGTCACACAGTTAGTACAGGACCAGCTTAAGACTCCGTGACCAAATCATAGAACAAAAGTTTGAGAGTCATTTTGGGATCTTTGATTGATCCTGAATAAATTTAGCTTGGGATCACCTCCTGAAACTTCCGGGCATTCCGGGGAGGGGTCAATCAAGGTCAAGGGGTCAAATTTTTATAATGCCCCAATTGTGTCAAGTGATATATCAAAATACTCGTATGGTCATGAGGATTCCAAAAATGTATAGTTTATTATGCGTCAGACTTTCAGGTCAGAATTCAAAAAGGTTGTTGACATTTTTTTGTCATAGCGCCCTCTTGAAACCTATCTACATATGCTTCATATCCCACTATGTCTGCCACAATTTGGTTCACCATTCTCTGGGAAGTGGCTGGCGCGTTTTTCAACCCTAATGGCATAACTTTGTATTGGTAAAGACCAAATGGTGTACAAAAAGCAGAAATCTCTTTGGCACGGTCTGTGAGTGGAACCTGCCAGTACCCTTCCAAAAGATCAAATTTGCTAACAAATTTTGCATTTCCAATTTGTCAATGCAATCATCAATTCTTGGAATAGGATACGATAGGTAACTTCCCCTATTTCATGATACACAATTATACAGGGTACATCATACTATACATTAGTACCACAAACAACGGTATACGACGTTTAAAATCGAAAAAAGGCAGCTGAAAAGGGGGGTTGCAACCCCACCCTGCCCCCTTCGTAGTCCGTGTTACAAAATATGGCTGAATAGTTCTAGGCAGTAACATAGTGAGGGGGAAGGGGCACGTGCCCTATGCGCCACTTAGGAGCGCCGAATCGACAAATTCAGCATAGATTCTGTGGCCCCTCTATGCGATGAAAGTCAGCACAAACAAGTATTTAAAAGATTAATTTAAGACCGAAATTTTGATTGAAAAGATTGAATTTTCAATCTCGCCGTCCCGAATTAGGGACAAATCGTTTTCGACTGTATATTCAGTGGGGTGATTTGAATTTTTCAAACTTTTTTTAAATCAAAAGGAGTGATTCTCAATCTTCAGTATTTTCAGTATAAAGGATTGATTTTAATTGTTTTTCAATCTTTGCCGTCCCAAATTAGGGACAAGTCCTCTCCAGTTACAAAAAAATTTGAAAATGTTCACGCTAAAACAGTTTGAAATAACACTTGATTAGATAGTGAAATCAGTCTACAAAGAGAGTTAGAGTGAAAACAAAAAGGTTTCAATCTATTTTTCAATCTATTTAGATTGATTCCAATCATCAATCGTTAAAAAGATTGAAATATTTCAATCGGCCAATTTAAGAGAGTACAACCAAAATTAATTAATGGTATTTGTGAAAAATCTTCGCGCGCTCCGCAAGCAATTGTTTCAAGAATGGATGGGGGCATTATGTATCCTTGGCCCTGGTGCACCACAACGCCAAGCTACGCCACTGGTTCTAGGGTTAAATAACAAATTGTTTTGATAGTATGTAGCGGTGTGTAAACATGTTTCTCGTAATTAGTAAACAGTATTCAATTACCCAATCCACTTGCAACCTTTTAACTACTTCAAGCACAACCTGCAATCTAGAACGTGGCTAACACACTACAAGTTTAATCTTAAACCTCTTGTGTATTTTAATTGCTACAAAATCCGGGAAAAGAACTGCCTCGAGCTATATACTAATGAAGCGTTTGAAATTTAGATGTCTTTGAAATTGCTTGTATCACATATTGATTAACCCAATGAAGGGTGTTAAATGGCGGTATAATTCGCTTTGGTTTATTTAAATGATGTCAAAACTGTGACCTTAGGTATCTGTTGACCTACTTACATGGCCATATCAGTGATGGTGATATCAGTACGGCGGATGTAGTGGAACAATTTGGAAGACGCTATAAAGGTTTCACGGATAACAACATTGGAAATCTTCTTATTCCGAGACAAAGAGGTACTAAAGATGACTGTGCTTAATTGATTTGTTTTCATGTGTGTGCGTATTTGAGATTAACGCTTATGATGATTTCTTCTGCAATTGCATTAAGATCTAATGTGTAAAATATTAGTTGAAATACAGTTGAATTAATTAATCTGGTTCAATGCATTATTAATCATGGGCATTGGGAATAAAGGGACTTATTGCAATCCTTCGGTTTACTTTATTTGTTCATCTATCGTGGTATACCGCATATCCACCATATTTCAAATTATGTGACCATCCCAGTGCTAAATTGTCTCTTTCTCATTCTTGTCACTGGCTACATACAGTATAATGAAAATCTAACTTTATACGATCCTTAATAGAGATCCATAGTTTCATGCTAGTATTATTGTTCAGTATTGCTCACGACATGGAAGTGACGGACATGATAATGACGTAATGATGTTGGTGTTTGGCGTACTGACAAGAGATAAAAAGACGTATTTAGTAACAAAAGCAACTGGCAACTGATACTTCGTGTATGGAAACCCGCCGGGAAGGAATAATAAGTTCTCCCCTTCCCAAGACCCACATATTCTGAAGACGGTATGTGACATGTTAAAACAATTCTGTTTCATAAAATTTATATTCGTTATAAAATATATTACGCTGGGAGTTTGTTTTCTTACCAACTTTGTTGAGATCTTATTCAAAAGCGAGCAACTGGACAGCAATGTGATGAAATGGCGCAGCTATCGTGTATTCCAATTATCTACTTTATTATATTTTGATGAATCCCAGTGTGTGAAAATATTGGATCCAAAATATAACCCTAGAAGTACTGAGCCATATTGAGAAATTCTGGCTATGTACAAAGTATAGGCAAAATTGATTTCCGGCTAAAAATTCTATAAACATGCGATTTTCACCAAATTTTCTCCTAAAAATGAACAAAATTACTATTTCAACCTAATTAACAATTAAAAGGTCAGTAGCTCTTGTAATAATTTTACAAGAACGAAATGAAAATTATGGATTTTACTGTAAAACACAATGGTGGGCCGGTCCTACCTCCGGGTAAGGTGCTGGGGTAAAATTAGGGCAAAGGATGGATCTACGATTAGCTTAGCTCCTTTGGGCGTAAACATGGTAAACACAAAAAAGAAAACTTTGGTAAATACGTGCGAGTTTTTTTTTATGGCGGATAAAAATTCTTCTTAGGTAGGGTTAATAGAGTAATGATAAAATTGGATAATATTGATTGTTCCCGCTACGACTTATTTGTGAGTTTTAAAATATTTTAAACTCACTCATCATGCTCATAGTTCGACCATGGGGCATGGGCTCATTCGATCCAATTTTATATCATTGATGGTGATGGTTTCCAGCCAGGCCGATATCACAGAATGACAAAGTCCGATTGCCTGCTGTTGCTTGTGTCCCAGCTTGAAATAGAGCTTACTATTCAGCACGTTGCTATTCCGATCAGTGCATCTTTGATATCGATAATATACTGCGCCAAAAAATATCCTTACACTTAAAAAAAAAATCACAATTTCAAAATCATATTGGGGTAATTTTGTTATATAATAGATGCACTCACATTATGACACCACGTGGAATCCAATGTGACCTCAAGAATTAAATTTACAAGCAATTGAATAGACGAAGATCCAGTTTTAAAAGTGACAAACTGGCCTATACAAGGCGGAAAAAGATTCCAACAAGCGCAACAAAGAGACAACAGTTTCTTCAATGAACAGATGAAGCTTTATTTAAAGCAGTATTTATTTCTGTTTTTACTTCTCTGTACTTTTTAGAACTTACATTTTATTTGTCAGCTCTTTTGTTTCAGTTTTCTTTTGTTCCTTTTGTTTTAAATTAAAGGCATGCACAAATTAGCCATTTACCGCTCTCAAACCAGATGTCTAGTCCGTGGAGTTATGAATAGGCCAGTTTTTCACTTTTAAAACGGGACCTTCGTCTAATCAAATGCTTGTAACTTTGCTTCTTGAAGTCACATTGGATTCAATGGGGTATCATAATGTGCCGTATTAGATAGTACATCTATTAAAAACAACAAATTTACCCCAATATGGTCCAGCTTTGAAACTGTGATTATTTAAAAGTGTAAGGATACTTTTTTCAGTATATTAATGAAACATTGCATTACGCGTTTAAAAATCAAACAGAGCAAGATTCACTGGTCTTATTCACTTTGTTACACAAAAGCCCTTATTTTTCAATTTCAGCAGCAACTTTCATTTATAAGTGACTGTAACATGAGCTTATGAACCAAGAAATTCAATATTCGCCGCTTCTGTTGGACTGACTTAAACAAATCTTACTTGCTTTAGTTTTTGTGTTTTCGCCGAGCCACGGCAAAGCTCTCCGTATCCTCCTGTCCTTCTCCTCCTGCTCAGATGTTTCCAGCCCAGTGTCCTGCTTGGGACAGATACTGCAGGTTCAGCAACTGGCGTAGTTGGTACCCTGGGGCTCACCTAATATAAAGGGGCTAATTAACCCCCTGAACAGACTCTAAATGGCATCACCGATGGCGGCAAATTTGCTACCCTAAATGGCGTAAATGTCGACATGTATTCATTCAACCTATGGCCTAACCACGACAGTTTAACACCTAAATAACGTATTATCATGATGGGTATATAGGCATTTATTTTATATTATCTTTTAATTACAATGTTCTTCCAAAGATGCCATGTAAACAGGAAATGTAACCCCTAAAGGTCTAAGTAGCCAAACGATGGACCCCTTAACGTCGACCGCGCGCCCGGGACGTCGACGCCACTGTATGATTAAACTTCAACCCTTTTCTACGGTTTTATTAACGAGGATGCATTGCACCTTTATAGTCGAGTGACCGGCCGGGAGTTGGCATTGTTCTAAAGCTTTCTAAGATGCACTCTTATTGTTAATTTCATCTAGAAGTACAACGCACGTAGACTTCGTAGTGTTTGTCGTGGGGTAATACAGTGTAATGTAAATACTCATAGCAATCAAGGAAGCGCACGTAATCATACTTATGTATTCGTACGGATTAAGTATTATGCACTTGAGCTTAACTCGAATGGTCATGTCCACGGACCCAAGAATTGTTCATAATGACATTGCAACTCAGAGGAAATGTTGTGATACTCTTCATCTTCCGCGGCTTATAGTACAAGTATCCGACAATCATACTTTTTCAAAACTCATGAACTTCCTGAACACTCGGTCCTTGCCCTGTGGAATATGTAAAGGTCATTTATGTTAGTCCTCTAAGTTTTACAAGAATATCCAAAATCTAATTGTGCATGTATACTACAATTATGTCTTCCTAATTAAAAACAAACAAACAAACAAACAAACAAAAGCACGTTATGCTTGGGTAGACGGTAGTAACGACTCTCATATGAATATGAAGAAGACTGTAAGTCCACTTTTGACGAAATTGAGATACAGGTGGTTTTGAAGTTATTGGATGAAGACAAAAATTATGTTTGTTTTGGACATTTGGCCCCCTTCCATAGGGGTCACGTGAGAGGTCAAGAAGGGTCAAAAATGAAAAATTGTCCAATGTCGTTAAGAGACTTGTCAAATTACTCGTCTCATCACAACGATTACGAAAATATATAATTTATCATACATTTTGAGCTCGGTCACTTCCGGTTTTAAATTTCAAAACAACCTTCAAATTCAACAACCAAGGTGTCAAATTGCAAGGTGTCAAATATTTCCAACAGTTTTAAGTTATAAGCTTCTGTTTCAATTTGAGCGCAAGAAGACCGTAAGTCTAAAAATGATAAATCGATCAATATCGATCAATATTACAGATATAATGATATATATTCATACGTAGCGGTAAACTGGCCGCTTTGGATTTATGTTCTGTTAGCCTCTTTTCGAGCTTGCGTCCTGACTCGCCAATGTATAGGGAGTCACAGTCTTTGCAAGGGATGCTGTACACGACACCAGATTGCTTTTCTTGTTCCGTTTGGTCCTTTGGGGAGACAAGAGATCTGCGCAGACCCAAATTTTATGGCTTGATCAAGGTTTATAAAGGTTGCAAAGACTGTGACTCCCTATACATTGGCGAGTCTGGACGCAAGCTCGAAAAGAGGCTAACAGAACATAAATCCAAATTGTAGATGCTGTACAATCAGACTAATTAAAAAACGCCGCACCTTCCTCTGTATCTGTATAGACAGCATCTGACGTATTATTAATTTACAGATAAAACTGTCTGCCATTTTGACTTTGGAACTAAGTCAGGCATAATAGGCATCATTAACTCTCACCATGACCTTTTCCCTAAAGTAATGCTAAACAATAAATATGCATTCGTGCAGCGTTCCATACATTTGAATCGGATGGTCTAATCACCACATGATCACGATCCCAAGAACATTTTGAAAGCAACTTCCATCTTCTCCCTCATTGATATCATGCTGTGATTAAACCCTTTGCCTCCGATACACGTGTTATCTCTATTCTAGTTTAAAGGGTTTTCATAAGGGGCATAAAGATATTTAATTAGGATTTTGCCTTACGCACCCGTATAGTAACAAAGCTGAACTACTTCTTTGCGCTTGAAGACGGAGGTAGGTTTAGAGAAAGTGAAGTGTCCACATTCCATGTGGGATTGGACTTATAGTGTTTATTCTGTAAAATAAGAAGTTCAATCAATATTTGTATTTCATTACCATTCAACTTACAGTTTCTTAGTCTTATATTGTTACAACATTATAAACAGGCCACGCAAAAACGTAATTTAATGCCATTTTTTTTCGATTTCAAAAAACGTCCTAATTTTAAAACGACGTAAAATAATCAGAAGAAAACACGATAAGAAATTCTGCGATCGTATGCAGACTTAACTGTCTCACCACGAAAAGGCGGCCAAGTCAAATATGTGTCATTTTTCACAATGTTTTCTTTTCGGTAATCAATTATTTGACCAAGAGCGTTATTTTCCTAGAGATTTTTATTGCAAAGTAAGATCTAATGTAATTGACGTCGTATTTCATGGACAACAGCAATTCCACAATTGTATTAAGTCACTTCATTTCCTTTTATTAAATGTCTCGTTTTGCCTTAATTCACAATGAAGAAATACTTCCTTGAGAGTATTCGGTGTTATTTTGTTACACAGAGGCCCCAACATATTGAATTAAATGCTGGGATAAATGGAGAGATTGAGTAATGCTAGCAGCCAATGTTACCAATATGAGCCTATATATAACCCTACATTTCCCTACACAGATTTCGAAATGGAAAAATATCGTTGCCACACCATCGTCATTGAATTGCGCCCATGATCCAGTCCCAACCATATGTTGCCCATTTTATGTAGGAGGGTGTGTGTGGGCGTATGGGGGAGATGTGGGGGAATGTCTATGTAACTATTTGTTATTGCAGCTTCACATAAATTGTCAGTTCCCTCCCCTTCATTTAATGTTGTGGCACGAAGTACAAGGGAAACATTCTCCTCATCAACATTGCAATAGGAAGAGAGGAGCATTGTTGTGTAGTAGATTCAGTGAACTTTTTCATGAATCCATGGGGCACTCAACTGAAATTTTGGAGCTAAGAACTAATTTTGGGCAGAATAGGGGCTTGATGAACTGAAATTTCAACATTTTCGATGGGTCTTGCGAACTAAAATTGGGCCAAGTTATATGCTTTGGAGCTAAAAAAATTCCAAATTGTTCAAATTTTAGCTAAAGGGCTATAATTGTCAGAGTGTGAGGCTCAAAGAACTGGAGCATGATCCGAATGTGATTCTTAAGGAACTGCTGGAGAGCCTGTAAAGGGGACCCTTGATCGCCTTACATACCCATACCACCTTAACACGTGAATACCCACCCGGGGTATAAATACAATATTACGTTAGTTACCTATGTGCCTATTCACTTCTGTGGAGTATTCCAAAAATCGACAACAAAAGTCAAGCTTTTTACACCACTTTGCGTTACAGTATTGTTCTGTGGCTGTGAGCCATGGGTTTTGCTACATCATGTTACAGAATAATTTTGAACATCAAGTGCACTGACCATGCCAGAATGAAAGGATCCATAGACGAATACAATTTCACGCATTCCTACACCTCAATGGTAGCCATAGCTGGGTCCTCGCTGTGTCTATCCCACCTGAAATATGAAATGATGCGGCCTTGGAGGGAATTTTAAAATGTATTCTTTTGTGTGAGGATCCCATGATACTGATCCACTGAACTCCATACATGGTCTTACCAGAGATTTGTATGCCATATTTTTATATTTTGGGAGCAGAAAAACGCCATATGAAGTATAAGAAGGCTGCATGTCTTGAATGTGCAATCACATCTGAAGCGAAGTGGAGATAGTTAAACACGATAAGAAATTCTGCGATCGTATGCAGGCTTAACAGTTTCACCACGTCACGAAAAGGCGGCCAAGTCAAATATGTGTCATTTTTCACAATGTTTTCTCTTCGGTAATCAATTATTTGACCAAGAGCGTTATTTTCCTGGAGAACTTTATTGCAAAGTAAGATCTAATGTAATTGACGTCGCATTTCATGGGCAAAGACAATTCCACAATTGTATTAAGTCAGTTCATTTCCTTTTATTAAATGTCTTGTTTTGCCTTAATTCACAATGAAGAAATACTTCCTTGAGAGTATTCGGTGTTATTTTGTTACACAGAGGCCAGAACATATTGAATTAAATGCTTGGATAAATGGGAAGATTGAGTAATGCTAGCAGCCAATGTTACCAATATGAGCCTATATATATATAACCCTACATTTCCCTACACAGATTTCGAAATGGAAAAGCATCGTTGCCACACCATTTGTCATTGAATTGCGCCCATGATTCAGTCCCAACCATGTTGCCCATCCTCTGTAGGAGGGGTGGGGGTGTCTATTATGTAACTATTTGATATTGCAGCTTCACATAAATTCTCAGTTCCCTCCCCCTTCGTTTAATGTTAGGTAAACATTCTCCTCATCAACATTGCAATAGGAAGAGGGGAGCATTGTTGTGTAGTAGGTTCAGTGAACTTTTTCTACATGTTTCAACTAAATCGCACCAGGATGGTACGCAACGCAATTGATGCAATGAGGACTAGGACTGAAACCTGTATTCGTCAAGGAGGCAACCAGGTAGGGCAGAGCAGCACAGTAAACTCACTCCAAAAGAACCAAAGACAAACTAAACAGCCCTTTTCAGGACTACCTTTTATTCCAAAAAGAGAAATGACTTATGCTGTCAAAAAAAAGAAAGCAAGAAACAATAAAGTTATTCATCACAATGTTACAGATTCTGAACAAGCTTTTTGTGATTCTGTGGATTCTTTTTTCCTGAAACAAATGAATGATATCCCATCTAGAAAAAATTGTGATAATATTTTAGATCTTATTTTCACAACTGTCCCTGACAGGCTCAATGGTGTTACCATATCACATGAAACATTCTTAACAGATCACAAGCTGCTTCAATTTACTGTGAGTAAATTTACAAGGGTTGAGCGTCTCAAACAAAGACCTCGATTTGTATACAATTTTAAAGCAGCTAATTTTAATGATATACGTTGTGAGCTGCAAAACACTGATTTTAGTCAAGTATATTGTGCAATAGATGTTAATTCATCATGGAATTTATTTTCAGAAATATTCACCAAGGTTTTAGACGATTACATACCAAAAATTAAGATCAAAGACTCTTCGGCCCCAGCGTGGATTGACGCAGAAGTTAGGCATCTCCAAAACAAAAAGGAAACTGCGTGGAGGCGTGCTAAAAAATCAAATCTCTCTAGCCACTGGGCCAATTTTCGGAAGTTACGTAATCGTTTGAAAAATTTGCTCTCTGCCAAGTTTAATGAGTATATTGATAGTCTTGGTGAAAGTGTTGTTGATAACACCAAGAGATTCTGGTCATTTTTTAGATCAAAAACAAAATCCAAATCTCTTCCAAAAGTTATCAGCTGGGATAACATCACAGCTACAACAGCTAGAGAAAAAGCTTCTCTTTTTAACAACTATTTTTATTCTGTTTTTACTCAGCCAACTTCCAACACACAGTTGCCAAAGATACATGGGTTTCAATATCCTTCACTGGGTAATATTCAGATCAACGAATGTGATGTCCTCAAGATCTTGTGCAATTTAAATGTTTCCAAAGCTATTGGTCCTGATGGGATATCTCCCAGGGTCTTGAAAGAATGCGCTCATGAAATTGTTTTTCCTTTGTGCCACATTTTTAACTTATCTTTGAGTTCTGGTATTATGCCTGAGACCTGGTTAAAAGCCAATGTTGTTCCTGTTTTTAGAAAGTCTGACAGGCAACGTGCTGAAAATTATAGACCTGTGTCACTATTGTGTATATGTGGAAAAGTGATGGAGAGAGCTATTTTTGATCAAGTGTTCCCCGCAATTAAAGACCAATTATACCATCTGCAACATGGTTTTATCAAAGGTCGCTCCACTGTGACACAGCTTTTATCCGTTTTTCATGAAGTCAGTTCTACTCTGGACAACGCTGGGCAAGTTGATATGATCTATCTTGATTTCTCGAAAGCTTTTGACAGTGTTTGTCATAGCTTGTTGCTTCACAAATTGCAATCTTTTGGCTTTCATTCTGACCTCCTCAATTGGTTTCGCGCTTATTTAACAGGGAGGAGGCAGAGGGTTGTTATTGATGGGGTAAATTCCGACTGGCTTCCAGTTGTTTCAGGGGTACCCCAAGGTTCAATATTGGGGCCTATGCTTTTTCTTTTGTACATAAATGACATGCCCAGTGTTGCCCAGAATTCTTCTTTAGCTTTGTTTGCAGATGACTCTAAATGTTATAAAAACATCTCTGATGTCTCTGATTGTCACATGCTCCAAAGTGATATTGATGCATTATTTAATTGGAGCAAAACTTGGGATCTCCATTTTCATCCCTCTAAATGCCAGATCATATCAATCACCAGACGTAGGAATGCAATTCGTCATGATTATAAAATGAATGGTGCCATTCTAGACCGGGTTAGTTCCATTAAAGATCTTGGTCTTGATATTTCCTCGTCTTTCACTTGGGATGATCACATTAACAGGGTTGTTAAAAAGTGTAACAAAAAACTTGGTATGATTAAACGCACCATTGGCTTCAATGCCCCTCGTAATGTATCCAGGACTTTGTACTCAGCCTTGGTTCGTAGTGATTTGGAATATTGTAGTCCCCTCTGGAGTGGTACCTCAAAGCGCAACATCCAGAAAGTTGAGGGGGTCCAGAGAAGGGCAACTAAATTCATTTTAGATTATCCCGCGGCTGAGTACAAAGAAAGGTTAACAGAGCTAACTCTTCTCCCATTAAGTTTTAGAAGAGAATATGTTGATCTCAATATATTTTTCAAGTGCAATCTGGGATTATATGACATCAATCTAGATGATTATGTAGTTTTTAATGGTATTAACAAAGACCGTCCCACCACCAGATTTTCCTCTGATCCTTTGTTGCTGGTAAATCAGCTTTCTAAAACTGAGTGCCACAAGATGGGCTTTTTTCAGCGTATGGTGCCCATTTGGAACCAGCTCCCTAGTATTATCAGATCTACAAATTCTGTTGCTTCATTTAAGCACCAAGTTTTGGAGTTTTACCAGTCCAAATTTGCTCGCACCTTTGATGCAACTTCTGTTTGCACTTGGACCTCTTTTTGTAATTGTCCAAATTGCAGGCAAATGTAACTTACCTGCATTTTCCCCTCTAATTTATTTTTCCCTTCCTTCTTTTTTGGTTTTGGTGGGGCGGTCTTAGAGGTGCCTGGCACCTGTTCGCTCCAGCCATTCACTGGACTTTTTAAAACAAATGTTCCTTTCATAATATTGTGTAATTTTGATGTAACTTATGTGCAATATTATATATTTCTTGTAATTCTGTGCCAGTGATAAAGTGTAATAAATAAATAAAAATAAAAAATAAATAAAGTAAGAAAGTAAGAAACATAATAAAACAAAAAGGCATAAAATAACAAAATAACCGAGAAAAACATATGTAATTGCAAGTATAGCAAAAGAAGTCCCATCCCACATAAATTTCGCCCAAATTAATGACACCATAAACCCACCGATGAAGCCCATTCCCTAAAAAAAATTGTTATTTTGTAAAGTTATCATCGAGGAATGTTTTATATTCATGCATGGTATATGCACTTTTCAATCTTTGAAGTAGCCAAACCTCCTCCGTGGACAGAGTGAAAAACGGATACATTTCTTTAAAAGAGCATATCTTCAAAAGTTATGAGCCGATTGAAATAATTGTTTCGGTTTATTAAAGCTAACGGGTAAAGGCTTCTTTACATACCAACATATACTTGATCAATTTTTCTAAAATAGGAGAAAAGGAGGCCGCAATGAGGGGCCTCTTTTTGGGGGGACACCCTGTAGATTCAATCTACTACTGTTTTCACCTATTGCTATGTCAGTTAATCCGATTTACTACGTCACTTCGCCAGCGTATATTAACAATTAAAAATGAGAGGACATTCCTGAACCTCTTTGACTTGGGGATGATTTGAAATGACCGCAAATTATGACTGTTTGATATTTATTACCAGCAATGTGGAAAAAGAGACACATGTGGAACCGAAATAAGGTACCATTTTTTTGAAGGAGCAAAGTTCAACGAACCATAACCCCGCTTCTGGATATCGCTTGAAGTCAAATGATATACCATTTTAAAGCTTATTATATGTATTTTCTAAATATGAAATAAAATTGACCGGGCCGACTTTACGCCTGGTTTGTGGTGGACGGTCACATATAGTTACTAATTCACATTTATCATGTTTATTGTGACAGTTTAAGATGAAAACTTTATTCTCTTAGAATAAAAAGCTGTTTTGATCTTTATGCCAATATTTCGTTTCACTTTATATGTTTGAGGTTTTGTGTGACATATTTCTCAGATATTGTCAAAAGGCAACATCACTACCGCTAAAGATTGTCATAACATAACACATTGCAATTACGATTTATACGATCTAGGCACTTAGCAAGCTAAATATGCAACTAATACAAATATCAGACTCAGAGTCGGGAAATAATATGATGAAAGCAAATAACAGATCTAGAATAAATTACGTGAAATAACAGATCTATCGTGAAGATGGTTTTTAGTCATGTTATTTATATTGCACCAGCAAAGTGTAAAAACAGATGAATCATTAACATATCATGAAGTAATTTATGTTATGATAAGAATTGAGACACATTTATATCGAGTTTTAGTTTCTATTGGGTACATAATACGAAATTTGTATGTACATAAGGTTCTTCATTAAGCTCAAAGTCTGTTAAATGAATACGTTATAACGTATATCCAAGAGTATAGAGTTTTTATTATGGACAATAGATAGATTCATTTTCTCTGCTGACACGGCAATTTCAAGATCATGATTATATTCAATATTTTGAGGAAAATAATTATTGTTATAGTCTATAAAATTAGGCTTATACTTTAGGGTTTGATCACTTTCATGAGGTTCATTCAAAATAATTTTCAATCAGTCGTCAAGATAATAATATATACGTGCAATTGATGTTTCTTTTCTCATTTTTCTCCTTTTCTCTGGTTCTGGTTCTGGTTCTGGTTAGGGTTGAGTCGGCATTGCCAGTTATACTGTACTTCACCAACTTATCCTGGAACCTAGGATTGAGTGCAGATATCAGAACTGGGGATGGTCTCCCTTCTCTTTTCCAATAGCTCTGACACTTTGACGTGCACAGGGATGAATCCTCTTTCCAAGTTTCTTCTCTTCGTGAATGTTTTCCTTTATTTCCCCTCTTTTATTGGGTGAGGGTGGGGGTGGGGAGGGCGACGTCTCTTGTTTTTGTGTCTACTCTATGGTTCATAAACGATTTCTATATGCATCGAGCCCTATAAAATAAGGTTTTAAAGAAAAGGACCTGTTTTTATTGGGGACGATATCCCATGTGTCCGTACCTGCATCCTAACACCTCTCTTTTTTCTGTAGCCCCCCACCCAGGTAAGAACGGCCAAGCTACGCCACTGAACGTCATTGTCCATCTATCCCTCTATCTTTAGCATGACCTACTACCACGGAACCTGACAATTATAGCCAAAAGTCTACAACAAGATCCTGCTAAATAGAATCCGAGATCATCTATCTGTCTATCATCGTATAAATTTCAAGAAAACATTTGACTCCATCAACAGAAATACCGTAAACGTTCGCCTAATGGCGCTTTTGGATTCTTAGAAATGTGAGAGCGCCATCCTTGTAAAATCTCAACAGCATTAAGGATACGTGTATGTTAAATTGAGCAACCTGGACATAATGCCTCAGAAAAAATATCGTGACATGACCCAATACTTTAGGTCACTAGGTTAGTTGATAGAGCAGCAAATGTTTTGGGGTTTCTTCAGGTATTCTTTCTCAAAGTGCCATTGGACTTAATTTATAAATTGGTTATACCTTCATTCTTCTGAATATTCTTCAGTTCAAAATTACACCCTTCTATTGTCTGACCGGTTAGCTCAGTCGGTAGAGGGTGCGCCTTGAATGGTGAATGGTACTGGTTCGAATCTTGATTTCTGCCCCCACTTTTATGTGAAGAAGGGTCAAGAAATGTTTTTGGATTTTGTCCCCATTTTACGAACGAATATTGTGAATTTTTTTTAATTTAATTTAATTTTTCTTATTTTTTTTAGATAAATAGGCACTGAGAACAAACGACAACAAAAACCACTGACAAAATTTGCTCCACCTGCTACCTATCAATGCGTGATATATTCCACTTCATTTAACAGTTAAATGACCTTTCAAAAATAAAACGGCCTCAATGTTTCAAATTGTGTAAATCTACATTACTTTATTCATTTATGCATTATAAATGATCAGCTATTTTTTTTTTTTTTTAAAGGATCGAACCCAAGTAGATCAGACCATTGATCATATAACTATCAGACCACGAAGTAGTTACGTAACTCCGTGATGTTATCGGAACCAAGCACTGTTTGTATGGCGATCATTACGATCACGCTATTTTGGTATGCATTTTTGTGTACTGATTGTTTCGATCGTGGTTCATTACTTAAGCGCGTGATCCCGTTGACATAGTAACATTACGTAACTTCGATACCGGGCTTCGATACTGAATAGTTGTTGAGTGCACATAATATGGAAAGCCATTGGGGTATTGTGTGCCTTCCAAAGCGCCTTATAACATGTTCTCATTGTGTTGTGGAATCCTAGCCAGTATTCAATGATAGCTATATAGAGGCCTTGCGTTTATCGATTGGCTCCAAACAAAGGACTTGAATCGGTTGCTTCCCCGTAATCATGGCGCAGTGCAGTCCATTCAGTCAAATGTTGTCATCAACCTATTTGATCGTAGTGCATTTTGTTATGTGTGTGAGACGAACTGTCGCGGTAGATGCAATCATGCTTTTGTTGAATACATTTGAGTAGTCCGCCATATTTACGGGATGATACGTCATATGCACAGCATCTATTCAGTTGGTCGTTGTATGATTTTGTTCGTTCACTCATTCAAATTTTATTTATATCATTTGAAGACTGAGCCTATTATGATACATCCTCTGTGGAACAGTTTCAAACAAATATAGCTAGGGATTATTGAATCCTCTTAGAGGGCTATCATTTTTTTCGGAAGTGGGTCCCAAATTTACAAAAAGTCTGCGTCAATAAAATTGCGCACCCCCCATTTCGGCAACACATATTTTATGATCCCAAACCCCAAAATTGTATTGAAATCAGTCTTTTTGAATAAAATAACACACTTTCTGTGGTCATCGTGTGACTCCCTACATTTTGGTCATAAAACATTTTATGACCCCCTCCTATTATTCTTTCCAAGACTTTATGACCCTCGTATATTTGGGACCCCCCCTTTCGAATAAAATGATATAGGGCCTACCTCTTATGACCACTGATGCATAGGCAAGGACACTCGCGCGAATTGAAAGACTTTGTCTCACACACATAACAAATGCCTATACAATCAAATAGGTTCATTACAACATTTGATTGAATGGATTGAGTTACTCTAAAATGAAACGATAAAAACAAAGAACTAGATATATTGCATCCTCAGAAGGCTGCGAAGTCCAGCCGTGACCTTGAAGTGACCTCTTATGACCTTGAAAAGATTTGTAACACAATTGCCTTTTCGTGAAAAATGTTGGCATTACGTTTGATAACAATCTATCTAATAAAATAATTTGACCTTTGTTGACCTCTGATGACCTTGAAATGACCTCCATTTTGTTTGAAATCATATTAATATTGCATATTCTAATTTAGACTTAAATTGGACGAATTTTGAAATTTGACCCATTTTGACCTTTGCTTGACCTCTGGTGACCTTGAAATGACCTGCATCATATTTTGAATCCTACCGTGATTACATATACTAATTTTCGTTTGAATTGGGCAAATTTCAAAATTTTACCCTTTTGACCCCAAAACAGACCCTCCCAATGTTCAAGCCAAATCTGATTATAACCCTATATGCACCCAATGCTATAGTCATTTTGGCATTATTCTGATGATCACAGCACTTAATATGCAGGAAAAAGTTAACTTTAAGGTGATTTTCAGTAATCAACACTATTTTACCCCTTCATGACCTTGAACTCAAAATCCGTGTTTACACCATAGACACCAGCTAATGTCAGTGCATATGTGTCAATCTCATCTCTGTACTATGTAATCTGTAGGAAAAGAAGCATTTTGAAAGTATTTGGTTATGTGCAGAAAAAATCCCTTAATGACCTTTGACCCCAAATCTGTGTTTACCCCATAGACTCCAACTATAGTCGATGCCGATGACCAAGTCTCATTGCGCTACTATGTAATCTGTAAAAGAAGAAGCATTTTTGGTAAAAATCGCATTTTTAGGCAAAATTACTCATGTGTGACATTTGACCCCAAGTGGGTCATGTCAAATGTAAAGCCTGGGGTAGTGGAGCCGTTGCCCAAGTTTGGTTAGAATCGGTCAAGTAATTAGGGAGCTAGAGCCAATTATGTTAAATGTTGACAGAAAGAAAGAAAGAAAGAAAGAAAGAACTAGATATATTGCATCCTCAGAAGGCTGCGAAGTCCAGCCGTGACCTTGAAGTGACTTCACAGTTATCTGACATGCAGTGTTTGAAATTGGTGCCTCCGATCCCATATACGCTAATTCTTTAGTCATAATGAAGTTAATTATTGTGATTTTTATAACATACATATCTCTAACATTAATATAATAAGGCGTAATCGTGTTGTTGTTTTCCTTGAAAGACGGTATAAAAAGAACACAGCAAAAATGTACATACCTTATACGAGAGCTCATAGCATATAGCAATGTGTTGCAATAGAAAAATGTACCATGGCGTCCGACTTTAGAAACTTAATAATGTGATGGTAATCGGTCAGTGCCATAGAGTGCTATAGAGTGCTTGCACGGAAGGTCATTAGTTCAAATCATCCTCCAGACACGCTCCAGAAGACATGCAAATGCATGCAGCACAATACCAATCACCTGTGTAACTGGTATTGATCAAAGTAATTCTTTTGTACTCCATGCATTTGCATATCTTCTGGAGCGTGTCTGGAGGATGATTTGAACTAATGACCTTCCGTGCAAGCACTCTGTATGGGATTTAAATAAAGTGCATCAAGTCAGTTTCTTTAGTATTATTAACATGCATGACTGACCAAGAGTAAATAGAACCTCTGAATAGAAAGGACAATTATCTGTTTACCAAAGCGGGCCAATCTACATTCATAGATTATCTTCTATGAATAGCTGTCTATAAGATGATTATGTAACAGTATCAATAACTTGTGATCTACTCTGTCGTTTAGTGCAGTATGCTCTCACATTTTTGCCTAACTATACATCTTATGATTTTTAACGGTGTGTAGAGTAGCCTGCATTAGTGCCTAACTCTGTTATATTGGCTGTTAAGTTAGGCAAATTGTTTTACAATCACCGTTAGAAAGTGTCTGGTTTGCGAAATTGCAATTTTCATTTTAAATCATTCCAATTGGATAAAATGTTCAATTTTACCCCTTTTGACCTTTGGTTGACCTCTGGTGACCTTGAAAAGACCTCCATTATATTTTGAATCATACTAGAATTACAAATAACAATTTTTATTCAAATTGGATAAACTTTTAAATATTACCCCTTTTGACCCCAAAACAGACCCCTCCCTATGTTCAAACCAAATCTGATAATAACCCTATATGCACCCAATGCTATAGTCATTTTGGCATTATTCTGATGATCACAGAACTTAATATGCAGGAAGAAGTGAACTTTAAGGTGATTTTCAGTAATCAACCCTATTTTACCCCTTCATGACCTTGAACTCAAAATCCGTGTTTACCCTATAGACACCAGCTAATGTCAGTGCATATGTGTCAATCTCATCTCTGTACTATGTAATCTGTAGGACAGGAAGCATTTTGAAAATATTTGGTTATGTGCAGAAAAAATCCCCTTAATGACCTTTGACCCCAAATCTGTGTTTACCCCATAGACTCCAACTATAGTCGATGCCGATGACCAAGTTTCATTGCGCTACCATGTAATCTGTAAAAGAAGAAGCATTTTTGGTAAAAATCGCATTTTTAGCCAAAATTACTCATGCGTGACATTTGACCCCAAATGGGCCATGTCAAATGTAAAACCTGGTGTAGTGGAGCCTTTGCCCAAGTTTGGTCAGAATCGGTCAAATAATTAGGGAGCTAGAGCCAATTATGTTAAATGTTGACAGAAAGAAAGAAAGAAAGAAAGAAAGAAGAAGAAACCACTGGGATTCAAGAGTCCAGCCGTTGCTCGGCTGGACTAAGAAGAAACCACTGGGATTCAAGAGTCCAGCCGTTGCTCGGCTGGACTAATCATGAAAAAAGACACATACAAGATAAAATAATAAAATTATATAAACAATGTTAAAGATAAAATCAAGAAAATAGAGAATAAAATTTCCTCAAATCAGAAAAAAACATTGACAGACATCATAATCTGTCAGAAATTACTGCATGAGATTCGAACCATCAATCTTCTCCACAAGTTCTCTTTATCCTCGCACTATAGTCTAATGCTCTGCTCACTGGGCCACAACGTATCAGGTGAATGATTACCGCATTATCATGAACAAGTTTGTTCGATCTTGTTCATCATTGTATGTGTCGACAGGTTTCACCCTCTACACGTACCCTTAATGATCAGTGATAATAGTCGGCTTTTACAGGGATGGCGCTCTCTCATTTCCATGAACTCTATAGCGCCATTAGGCGAACGTTTACGGTATGCCGTTAGTGCTGCGAAAGCTCTGGTTAACGCCATAGTCGCGCTACACTAAGCCAAATAATTAATAATCCTACACAAAGATAAATATGTCAAAATTAAAACCAGCAGCCAATACCTGTACCCTTTAGCTTTGATTTAAGACCTCATTTGTTGAAATTGGTTGAGAATTAAAGAAACGGTGATCTAAAACCCAAGGAAGTACGAAATCAAAAGTTGCACTTTCATATCCTTATAAATGGAAAGCACGTCGCTATAGTTTTGATGTGCTATCTCTCTTGTTCGAGAACACTTCGTGTAAATGGAGCAAAACTGCAACTTTTGAATTTGCATTTTCCTTGGGTTTTGGATTATTGTGGCTTATTTCTTGACCAATTTTAACGTAAAATTCGAGCTGCAAGATAAGGTATATATATAAGATATACCGTAAAACCCCGTCTACAAGGATATACCTAAGAAACGCCCTCAATAAAATTGGTTGCTTGTTGTATTTGGAGTTTGAGCAAATATATACTGGCACTGGGTGGCTATGCATTCCATCTAAGTATGTTGTAACACCAATCAATTGTATTGACATAATAACGACTGTTTCGTATATCAGGATCGTATAGCTCAATTGATAGAGCGTCAGACTTTGGAAGTGAAGACATGCTGAAGAGAGCATGGTCCGGGCACCGGTTCCGTTTTTTCATTCTCGTTTAATTTTAACTTTTGACATGTTCTTTTTATCTTTCTTCAAATCTACCTTTCTACTTTTAATTTTAGGTGCGTTTTTTTTTTTTTAGTAATTTTGTGGTTTTATAGAAACTAGTAAAAGCATTTATTCTAAATAATAGCGAAACCCACGGTTAGACAGATGTGTTGTAACTACTTGTCTGTCCTCGTCTTTGCAATAAAAACCTATGTTGCACCTTTGTGCCATCCCAATTCTTGAGGTAGGGTGCGTTTTTGGCTTAAGCACGATTTTGTTTCTACTTGAAATGAAATCAAAATAAATATTGTTCTGTTGCCACAATTGCAGTTTTTTCAATAAAAAAAAATAGATGAGGAATAATAATTATTCCATATTTGAATCTATTGTCCCACCAAGAATAGAGTGTCTTCAAAAACTTCAATCAATTCATCTGACAAAGGAAACTATTCTGGTCATTCAATTTTGTTTCGCTTGCACCTGTTATATCACAGGCGTTGGTAGAGAAGGCACACTTCTCTTGTCTTCACCGAAGTAGTGATGTAAACACTAACATGATTAATTACCATAGCTAGCAATGGACATACACTATTTTTGTTCCACTTGAACCCATACTATAGGCTATTCGCTGTCGATGTGACGTAATTAATCGGATTAACTACCATAGCAATTGATGAATACAATTTCGAATATATAGCCCTGCACTTCATCGTTCACGTGGCACCTATGCATTAAACCATAGTTGTCAAAGAAATGCTAATCACTCGCCATGTAAGATTAGTATTTATGAAAAGAGTGGTATTCAATCTATGTTTGGTGACATACGCGGGTGATTAGTGCAATCTGCTTGATGGTAGTTATTGCGATTATTACGTCACTTCGACAGCGAATTGTAGTATAGAGGGTATTCATTACTACGTCATTGGTGTGATTGCTCATGCATACAATTCCTCCACATAGGCTGTTAAGCTTATTCATGAAAGTGGCCTCTTGACATGATATAACAGTAACCTTTATGTCATTAGTGAGGCCCACTTACAATGTTCAACACAAAGTGAACAATGCTATAACTTGGAGGACAAACAAACGAACACCGCCAAATTCGACTGACGTGTGTACAACGTGGGAAGCTATGGGGAAATTGAAGACTCGCTCTCTGATCATGCATGTGTTTATGGTTCGGTTAGCGGTTACTTAGCAACTCTCGTTCCGCTTGGGTTTATTGCATACACTCTATACGCTGGCGAAGTTACGTAATAATCGGATTAACTACCATAGCAATAGGTGAAAACAATTTTTGAATATACCGCGCTGCACTGATACGTTACGCGGTACCTCTGCATTGAACCATATCATGCTAATCACTTACACCTGTAAGATTAGTATCTTTGAAAAGACCAGTATTGTATTCAATCTATGATTGCAGACATACACAGGTGATGAGTGTAACCTGTTTATAGTGCGGCGCGATATGTTCAAAATTGTTTTCACCTATTGCTATGGTAATTAATCCGATTAATTACGTAACTTCGCCAGCGTATAGACGAATCCAACAAGCCAAGTGATGGTCAGAATTTATTCGGCCATTATACGCTGGTGAAGTTGCGTAATTAATCGGATTAATTACCATAGCAATAGGTGAAAACAATTTTGAACATATCGCGCTGCGCTACAAGCAGGTTACACTCATCACCTGTACTGTGTATGTCTGCAATCATAGATTGAATACAATACTGGTCTTTTCAAAGATCTTACAGGTGCAGCATGATATGGTTCAATGAAGAGGTACCGCCTGAACGTATCAGTGTATAACGCGGTATATTCAAAAATTGTTTTCACCTATTGCTATGGTAGTTAATCTGATTATTACGTAACTTCGCCAGCGTATTGAATAAAACAGGAGGATGTGAGTTCATAAGGGCAATGTCGGGGATAGGTCACAATCGATGTGGAGAGATGAGAGGTCCGACCAACAGCCATAGCGATTCAACTAATTCCAGCGGACGGTCTGTGGCTAGTAAGGAATCGTCTTTGACCACATGCGCAGATCTGTCTCGTCAGGAAGATATTTAATATCCCGAATTTATAATAGGCCTATGCCTACCAGTTCCATCGTATAACCGATCTGCTAGAGAATATTTGTTACCATGTTTAATAAATTCGTATTTATCGTATAATAAAATGTAGCCAAATGTATATTATGTGTCACACGGTTTTCTGCTGAACCACTAGCAGGCTATGTTACCACATCTATGACAATGACAAAGGTGAATTTTGATGATTTTTACGATCGTCCGGATGAGCAAATCACTGAATGGGTCTTTAGTTCCCTCCTCTCCTTATCCTGCCAATATTATATGAATCAAAGAAAAATAAAGAAAAATAAAATTAAACAAGAAAAAAAGACAAAGAAAAGAAACAATAAAAGAAAAACAATAGAATAAATTAAACTAAATATGAAAAAAAATGACGAAAGGAGTCTTTAGAAAATGCAAGAAAATATAAATGAAAAGTTTGAACAATATTTTGTTTATAAAAGTTTGTGTGACCGTGATGAGGCTCGAACTCACCATCTTCCGATCTAAAGAACCAAAGTCTTATGCCTTGCCAAGTGAGCTATGCTCGTGAGATGCGAAATAAAGATAAAATAATACATTGTATACCTGCTTGTGTCGGTAAATGATTTGCTCAAATTCCATAATGATATAATATTGTGGAGGGCGCTAGCGTGAAATATGCTATCATCACAGTCGCTTCTATTCCTTATAGACGGGTTTCTACGGTATAATAAAAAGTGTTTGCACCGCTTTTCTTAGAAGTGATGAAGTTTAATCTGAATTGGAAGTAAAACATTTTAAAATATTTTTATGACTAAAGAACGTTATAAAAACGAATAACAAACATTATGCCCTAACCTAATTCATCAATCTGATTAAATCATGTGAAATTTCCAGTCACAACCTCATGTAATCGTTCTATTGGATGCTCTGTAGTTTTATACGTTTTGATGCAAATGCGGAACCCATCCCTACTAAGCCCTCCAAATTGTCAATCTTGGACGTTCAAAGCAATCTTAGGATTCTAAAATCTTAGGCTAGGAATGATTCGAAATCTTTGGGACACATCTTTTCTGACTGAATATTGAGTCGAACTTATTTTCATCGTATATTTTTCCGACTGCAGTTAAGGACAAATCCTTTCCAAAAGAAAATTTCCGGTACAAAAAACTTTCATTCCAACCATATGCACCGTATACCATTTAGTAGTACAGATATTAGGAGAAACACTTGATGCAACCCTGGATTAGATAGTAAGATCAGCCTACAAAAAGAGTGAGAGTCAATTCAAATATCCATTTCAGTCTATTTTTCAATCTATTTAGATTGTGCCCTATTATTAACCATTACAAAATTGAAATATTTCATTCGGTCAATTTGCGAGATTTGTGTTATGTGCCCCAAAATATTTCATAATAATAGTAATGTGTTTTGTCTTTTTTTTGTCATTTTTGCTTGTTCTTATCATTATTTCAATGTTCAATGTTCAATGTTCAATTTATTTCTCCGAAAATACATAACATGATAAATGTACAAAACAGTTAATTGGTAGGAAAACCAAAAGAGAGCAAAGCTCGTTAAAATTGGCCACCTTGAGATTTCATAAACATGATAAATATGCAAAGTAACATGAAAAACTTGCTACAAACAGTGGACAGGACAAAGTGCAGACAAACAGGACGAGACAGGTGCAAACAGAGTGTTGCTGGCTTATGTGATGGCAATATAATTCACATATTAATGATCAACTGGAAAAATATAATATTAACATGATTAATACCGAGACAATAAATGTAACTTAAACCCTTTCTTAAAAACATGTATATTGACTTAGTATTTTTCAACTCCTGATCAATCGAATTCCAATGCAAAGGACCCTGTCTTCTGATAGTGTTCCTTGCTAAATCATATTTAAAATTATAAGGACGATACAGTAAAGAATTGCGAGTAGGATAATTGTGAATGGATCTGTTTTGAAAAAAGTAATCTGAAAAAGTAACAGGAAGGTTGCAGTGTGAGTAATTATACATAAATAAACCAAGCGTTAATTTGTGGATGTCATGAATAGTCAAAATATTGAACTTTTTAAATAATGGCGGGGTGTGTTCAAGCCAGTGGGAATTTGAGCAGATTCTCATAATTCGTTTTTGTTTTAGGTGAACAGTATTAAGATGGCTGTTGTTTTGATCTGACCAAATCAAATTACAATACAAAATATGAGGTAACACTAAAGTGTTATATAAAGAAAATAACGTTTTGCAAGGAAGAAACTCTTTGAAACGGTATAAAATGCCACAGTATTTTGAAAGAATATTAACAATGTTAGAAGTATGCTTAGACCAAGTTAATGATTCGTCTAGGATAACGCCAAGGAATTTAGTATTGGCAACTCTGGAAACCTTAATACCATTTATTCAAATATCAAGTTGATCATCATCATACCTTCTATTACTGTGTCTATTTGTGAACATGATGAAATTAGTCTTATCGATGTTAAGTGATAACTTATTGCATTTAAACCATACAGAAAGATTGTCCAACTCAGTGTTTACAATAGTAATTAGATCAGAAAGATTATTTATCCCAATAGGTGTTTCCATCTTAAAAATTTAATAGAAAATGCTAGTAAACAACATACATATAACCCACTAGAATGATCATGATTGCCACAGGATAAAGTGGTGGCGCTATTAATGTAGCCATGTACACAGGTGAATGATTCTGATTGGTTTGTGTGGAAAGTAATGTTTTGTTGGTTCGTTTTGAACAATTCCAGTGAAAAATGATGTTGACTACTCACATTTTTCGTGACGTTTCACCACTACACTAGTAGTTTCTTCAGACTGGCAACTCATCACTTCCTTTTATAGGTAACAGGAATCGTTAAGGGCGTGATGAGTTAGTCAAAGATGGTGTTGAATGAATAGGCCCCTCGTCCTTGTTTAGAGTGTCTTTTCCTTTTCAGCGTATCCAGATGGCCTCTTTTAGTGGTCTTGTCAGCTTATCTGTCGATAACTTTTGAGTCCTCCCAATTGATGGAATGATTAGAAGAGACTACGTGGTCGATCATAGCTAACTTGTGAATGTCTGTGATAAATGATTTTCGGCTTACTCGAGTATAATATGGTTTGCTTTCAAGTTTCTCCACCTCTTTGGTGTTCTTTCAAGCGGACTCCGAACGGACGGACAGTTTCTTAAATATACGAACCAGTACAGTCCCTGCAAGGGATTTCATAAATCGCCTCCGCTTTTTGTTGATGGAGAGGTTCGTCCTTGGGATGAACGAGCATGCTATGTATTGTGCGGTGTTTTTTTTTCACAAGCTCTTTGAACTTCGGACCTATTCACTCAACAACAGCTTTGACCAACTCATCACCCCCTCAACGGTTCCTGTTACCTATAAAAGGAAGCAGTCAGATGTGATGAGTTGCCAGTCTAAAGAAACCACTAGTGTAGTGGTGAATCGTCACTACAATGTGAGTAGTTCAACATAATTTTTTCGCTGGGATTGTTCAAAACGAACCATGTTTACAATTAAATCCAACATTCCAAATGAACTTGTTCAAAGAAAAAAGGTGATTTTGGTCTGGGTCATTTTAGTGACCGTAAGAAATGAAATAACAAATACGCATTTGATTGTATAGTTACTTCGACGAGGGAAGTTTATGAGTTGCCAGTCTAAAGAAACCACTAGTGTAGTGGTGAATCGTCACTACAATGTGAGTAGTTCAACATAATTTTTTCGCTGGGATTGTTCAAAACGAACCATGTTTACAATTAAATCCAACATTCCAAATGAACTTGTTCAAAGAAAAAAAGGTGATTTTGGTCTGGGTCATTTTAGTGACCGTAAGAAATGAAATAACAAATACGCATTTGATTGTATAGTTACTTCGACGAGGGAAGTTTATCTTCCCTAGAAAACGTGTACACATTTTTTCTAGTGGAGACTGTTGACACTTCTCCGTCCAGCTTGCCCGAGGTCTGATAGCAGGAATATTCGCAGGGAGAGCATTTCAAAAGATATTTGATGTTCAAAGTTAAAAAACTCTTGTAACCGTTCATTAAAAAAAAAAAAAAAGTAAATCCTTCCATATTGGCACGCTCAAGTATAAGCGTAGGCGTACATTCTGGATTTTTCATAGGAAACTGATAAAATGCTCTCTATAGCTACACACAAGCTACGCACATTACCGGAGAGTATTAGTAATTTTGTTTCAAAATCAAAAAGAAAGAATAATAATAATATAAATATTTTAGATTCACCGGAAGTCAGGATATTTTTAATACACAAGCTACATATTGATCATATAACTTGATATGTTGATCTCAAAAATGATATCAAACTTTAAAATGTTTTGAGTGATGAGTTTCATAGAAATTATAGCAGCGCATCAGCCGGTATTTGAAGCGTATGTCATTTTCTTAATGCAACAAAATCGAGTTAAATCTGTTTATTGCATGTGTATAAAACAAATTTTGTTTTCCAAGGCCTCGTTTCACATTTTTGGTGCATCCTCAAATATCTTATACTTGCAGCATAAGTACACAGTATGGTCGCTGCAATTTCAGTGATAACAGAGAAAGAGATTTTCTCTAGCTCCCTGCGAGAAAGACGAAGATGGAGAGAGGCAAAAAAGAACAAGTAAGAGATCGAGTACTACGAGTCTCTTTAGAAAATACATACTTTTTAATTCAATTCAGTTCATTAAAATTCAGGTCACATCCAACCAAACTAACTAGACTAGACTACTCAATCAAAATACACCCAGTTTTGCACACAATGCCACTACCCCACCCACATCCCAGAAACACATCAACCCCACCACCGCCGCACCCCCACCTACGCTGAGTACGCCTAATACTTATTATGTCATTCGTGGGTACTCACACACACAAATCTACAAACAATCCTAAAGGACAAACCTAAGTATCACAATGTACATAAAACTAAAAAGAAAGTCATATTCAATACTTCGAAATGAACGAATGTAAATGTAAATTATATAACAGAAATAACATATGGCCGTTATACGGTAAGATTCTCTGCTCAAGTTGAGCACGGATTATATTTTACACCAAATTCTTATGTACTTTATTTAATCATGTTTAATTGTTTACCGAATTTTTATAGAAAACTGAACAAATAAGTAGTACGCCTCTCAATTCCTGCGTCTTAAATTATTACTTTCACTGATATTGATAATATTGTAGAGAGGAGGCAACCTACTTAGCCAGCCCTTATGGAAAATACCGGATACAAATTTGTTCATAGCTTCAGGATAAACAAATTTGTAATTCTGTAGTCGTAGTCAAGTGCACTTGTTGAGCATCATGAAGTATCAATTAAGTACCCGATCCCAGAATGCTGTTGACCTGCTTTTCACAGAACTTTTAATAATAATTTAAATGGAATATAGGTTAAATGAGCGAATATGAACCCCTTAACCTCAAATGCTCAAGTTGGGGTCATTTGAAAAACAACCTTTTCCTTTATAATACTGAGATAACAATTACACAAGTGTGTTTAGTTTGCAAACACTTGACAATTTACAAAAATGTCAGCGAAATCCCACACATATTCAGGTAATGTACTAATTAACGTTTTATAATCATTATCCTGATTACACAGCAGCATTAATTTGTGTTCAAACAGTTGTTTGTACGTATTACTCTCTAAATTCCAGGGACTTATTAAAATGACAAAACCCTGAAAAGACTTAAAATTCAAATCTAATGGATTTAAATTATAGTCTCATAAAGATTTGAATTTTAAGTCCCTCAAAAGTTTTGTCATCCTAACAAGTCTCTTAGACTTATTTTTAAATCTTAGGAATTTAGAGAGTAGGTAATCGTTTAAATCACACTTTAACAATGCACCTTCTGTTTTGGGACGAGATAGGAGCATACCGACTGGTGAACAAATCGATATGCAGCGGACGAATTTGTGGAAACTTTTCATCAAAACTGTAAAATAATGGTAGAAAACATGTCACTTCTGCAAGATACTATGCAATTTGTACATTTTTGGCTATACAGCTTGGTATTGTTTAGTGCAATAAATTTGTAATTCTGTAGTCGTAGTCAAGTGCACTTGTTGAGCATCATGAAGTATCATTTAAGTACCCGATCCCAAAAAGTAGTTGACCTGCTATTCAGAAAATAGTTTAATAATAAAAAGACTACGGAATATAGGGTAAAATGAGCGAATATGAACCCCTTAACCTGACATGATCAAGTTCGAGTCATTTGAAAAACATCTTTTTTCCTTTATTATACTGAGATAACAATTGCACAAGTGTGTTTAGTTTGCAAACACTTGACAATTTACGAAAAAGGTCAGCGAGGTCCATCCCACACATATTCAGATAATGGACTAATTTAGAATTATTATCATGATTATACAGCAGCATTTAATTTGTGTTTAAACAGTTGTTTGAATAAACGTACTAGGTAATCGTTTAAAACACACTTTAACAATGGGTTCTCTTTTTTGGGACGAGATGAAAAATTCGATATGTAGCGGACGAATTTGTGGAAACTTTTTATCATACCATTGTTACGAGTCGTATTTGACTCAAGACCAAAATCACCTTTTACCCGAACTCACACGAATGCACAACACAAATACACTGTTTGATAAAGCTAACAAAATCTAACAAAATCTAAGTCTATAATTGAAAGCAAGTTATGATTGGTACAATATATGACAACAAATGCACATACATAATAATCAAATATAATCACTCTTTAACTATTCAGTACTTAGCCAGCATTCTTCTTCTTGGTGATCATAACGTTCTTGCAATGGACGACTGATGTAATATATCCTTATTCACTTGTCCTGCGAAAATCAGCGAAGTCCAGTGTACACTTGCGTTTATAAATATCCTTGTGTATGAAATCCTCACACAAAAATGGTGTTGCTTTCTCCAAACCGTTATCTCATTGCGCTGCTTTCTCCAAACTTAACTCCTTGCGCTGCTTTCTCCAAACTTAACTCCTTGCGCTGCTTTCTCCAAACTTGGTGCTATTTCCACCTTTCAAACAATATCGTCAGGAAGCAGGACTGCGATGCAGTTGTCCCCACTTATTTTGACAGCTGTGTTGTATCAAAAACCATAGATCATCATATTTGGATAATCTATGCATGAACCAGACTTCAGCGAGTCGACAGAAGAATTTATATTCCTTTCTTGAATGAAGTACGTTCTTTGACGTATTCTAGATCTTCTCCGGAAGGTAGTAGTGCATTGACTACTTAAATTAATTCTGGTTCGCAATTTCCATTCTTTGAAGGAATTGGACTGTAAGCATATTAGCTAGCTAGCCCAGATCAACGCTACAAACTGTGAATAATTGTGTTTACATTTTCTTATATACCAAGCAGTGGGAAATCCCAAATATTAATAGCCAAATGTGATCTTGGAAATTCCCAAGCCTTAATTATAGCATTAACCTTTCACATGACATCATTTCCTGAGGGGAATCCCGTGATGTCATCTTCACTTTACAACCTCAGGGGGGTTTGCCAAATATTCCAAATTAGATACGATTCAATTTCTTTTGCTCAATTTAAGAGGGGAATTCCCCCCCAAAATGTCATCACTCATGTAATGTTGTAAACAAAGATAAATAATCAAGTCAAATTACTCAGGGCACATCACACCATAAGTAGTATAAACAACATGTTAAAATTGATTTTAACAAAATGCATAAGATCTACACTATCCTGATGACTTGTAGCGTTGAATAATTAATTAATTAATTAATTAATTAATTAATTAATTAATTAATTAATTAATTAATTTTATTAATTAATTAATTAATTAATTAATTAATTTTTTTATTTATTTATTTATTTATTTATTTATTTATTTATTTATTTATTTATTCATTTATTTATTTATTTATTTATTAATTAATTAATTAATTAATTAATTAATTAATTAATTAATTAATTAATTAATTAATTAATTAATTTATTTATTAATATTTATTTATTTATTAATTAATTAATTAATTTATTTAAATTTTATTTTTTATTTTATTTATCTATTTTTATTGGTATATTTTACGTAGCCCTACATATTAATTTCAAGTAGGGAAGAAACTATGTGTCAGGAAGTCACTGAGCTCTCATATGGGTGATACCGTCCATCACGTAAACACGATAAATGGTCAATCTAGAACGTCCAAGAATATCTTACGCATCTTAACTCTTAAGGTCCGTATGCACAAAAGAGTTAGACCGGGTCTAAAGTTAGACCTGGTCTAAGCAGAATTTAGTTCCACCAGGAATGGACCTTTACTCTTATTTCCTTCCTAAAGTAGCTAGCAAATTTTAAAGATTTAAATGCAAAGTTCAAAAATAATACAAAAGAACTTAAGAAAATGTAAAGGAAAATGTACTTTCTCCTGGTATTAAATTCCACTTAGACCAGGTCTAACTTTAGACCCAGTCTAACTCTTTTGTGCATACGGACCCTAAGGTCCGTTCATATAACACCGCAATTGCGTTGCGATATATTGATTACTTTTTGCCGCAACTCATCGCAAATTGCATATCCAAAAGTACTAAATTTGTACCTATGACGGTTTTATGACACCAATATTCCAAATACGACCAAGCCATGGCTGCCCGGTGAAGCAAAATGTGCATTGGAATAACACGGCGAGTTTGGATAGATGGTAGGATTTCTTTTTAAAAAAATGTATGTTCCCCCGTTATTAAAGCTTGTACCGGGTTGAAGATTCAGATATTTGGAAAAGAATAAGTAGTTGAAACATAGAGCAAGTACTAAAATCATAGCTTTTATACTTTTTGATATATGATGCTAACTAGTTCATCCCCTATAGCTACAACACAGCGCTACCAGTAGGGTTCAATTGCCTATTGTGAGTGCCCATGTGTTGTATGCATACATGTAGTTAACAATAACTGCATGATGTTGCGACGTAGTATGAACGGACCTTTAGGAGTATAAGATTTCGTTGAGTGATAATTGGCTATTTGTGATTTCTGGTCATTTTTATTTATCGATTTTAAAAGTATACCGCGAAATTATTGGACATCAAAGACTGCATCTTTAACATCCAAGATGCGTCTTAGACGTCCAATATTGAACTCCAAGGATAGGCATGTATGATCTTAGGCATCTTTTGATGCTGTCGGCCATTCATACCAATTTGAAGGAACACAAAAAATGGTAAAACACATAATCTAGCATCTAGCATCTTAGTTCAATAATCTAGACCGAGATGAGTATTTCCGCATCTTTATGGCTACGGCAAATAATACCTATTGACAAAGTGATATAGTCAAAAATAATTATAGTATGAATGCTGCTTTATTTAGCTCGACTTTCGTGATTTTAGCTGGCGGCAGTATTTGCCCTGCCAGAACACCAAAAACAGCCTTCGTGTAACACCTGGATTTAGAAAGCTTAACGAATTGCCGGAGGAGTTCCCTTTCCATTACTTTCCTTGTTACTTATTTACTACAGTTTCTTGTTTACAACTAGAGACGTAGTTGCAGATTAACTTGTCAATCATTACTTTTATAAGACATTATACCTGGAAATATCCAACTAATTGCAAACTAAGACCCTTCTCATGAAATTTTGATAAAGGATGATTTGTAATGTAAAGGGTATCATCGTCATGGCATTTTAATTGCGCGTACGCACGTGGTTGTTTTACATATTTTATACCAAATAAGGTGACGAATTCACAATTTCAACATGGATTATAGGAGTGAAAAGGAACAAGGTACACCAACTTGATGTGGGGAAACAAGTAAATTACAGACTAGACAATATAGGGGGGGGGGCAAAACAGCAAATGTAGGCATTTAGAAGTAGGTAAAGTTCGATGGCCAAAAATTACCAGTTCCAAGGCTAACGAAAGTGCTAACCAGCAAAAACAACAAGGGTCAATTGGAATACAATGGTACACTAGAATAAGTGATGAAAATCACTGTGCACATAAACAGACTCGGTTAACCAAACAACCAATGTAGGCACAAAAACAGGCAAAGTTCGATGGCCATTTCAGAGCACACAGAAGTGTCAGCAAAACAGTACAAAAGTACACTGGAGCAGACAAATGGATTGTATTTTGTACATCGAAAATGTTATATTGTCAATGCTCAGTTTCTCAGTATCAACCATAATGCGGTAAATAATTCTGATATAAGTGAGCATCAAGTCTATTCCTGATGTAAATTTCGAAATGACAGCAAAGTAAATAATATGATAACACATGTCGTCAGCCTTATGGAATACATCAAAAGAGTTAATGAAAATGCGGCTGGAAATTTGATGAATTATGGGTTTATTACTCAGAAAATCAAAATTGCAAATGAGAAACATGTAAAAATGACTTAGGCATTTAGCGTAGCAGGCTGTGCATTATCTCCTCTCTTATATCTTTCGCCATCAATCTCACTGCCAGCTCTCTTTTATTCCACTCTCACTCTTTTTTTTATGTCTGAACTATGCAAGGCATTAACAGCTGCTATCAGTATGATAGCGCTGATGGGTTGGCGCCAAGATAGTTAACCTCCCGCTTGAAGCTCAGCCGATTCTGGTTAGAGATAATTGGACCAGGTAGAGCGTTCCATAGATGAGCTGAGGATGGAAGGAGTGACCTCTGGTGGCTGACCACTTTCTCTTGTCTCTCTTTATTTCTCTCTATACGCATCCTTTCTTAAACTGCTCTATTGTGTTATCATTATCAGACACGTACATCAACTGGTTTTGTTCAAAATATTTAACAACCTCTCTAAATGACGTGAATATCCTCAAATCTCTCTTCAAATGATAAAATCGTGCACAAAGCATTTAGTCGTGTTACTTTTATTCACTCCTGAACCCATTCCTGATACTACACTGACAAAGAAGTGATAATTCATACTTCCACTTGACGTAATTTTAGATTTTACAGCTAATTGTTATCTGCATCTAATTTTGTGTTCAATTATTACACATAATATAATTATGTAATGTGTTATATTTAGTACATCAAACTCCAAACTTTCAAATTGTATGTTGCTGCGAGCTATGTATGTGCTTATACTTTAGTTTGTGCTTGTGTGCTGATTGCGGTTTTTGAGTTGAAGCATGTTTAGTGTGTTCACTAATATCACGAATTGTGCGCCTCTTTCCTTTTAAAAACAATATTAGTTCTATTACTTCATTTTTTCTTCCTTTCTTTTGAACATATAACATGCATAAAGAGTAAATATGTTGCAAATATTCCGTATTCTTAATCAAAATAGAATTGGAACAGTTGAAATACCAGAAAACTGCATTTTTTGTTCATTATGTTCTTCTTCGGCCGCCGTCACTACTGACGATTGGCTGCATCCCCGTATCTCCTCCTTTCAAGCTGTTCTGTTCTGAGCTAGACGCTTGGCTTGCACTAGGTTTATTCGTGTCCATTCTTTGATGTTGTCAAACCATTGATTTTTCCGTCGTCCTCTTTTCCTTTTCCCTGCAACTTTTCCTTCTATTATCTGGAGTGTTAATGCACTGCCACTTCCTCTGAGGATGTGACCAAGGTAGGTTAACTTTCTTGTCACCAACTCTTCAAGCAGCTGTCTCTTCACACCAAGTTTCTCCTTCCAACTGATGTTTAGTATTCTTCTCCAGAACCACATTTCAGCAGCAAGCACCCGATTCTCATCTGCTTTAGTCACATCCCAGCCCTCCAAGCCATAAAGGAGTAATACACTCCATACCAGTATCTTGATCAGTTTCATTTTCAGTTCTGTTAAACGTTCAATCATTTTTCCTTTGGCCATTCCAATAGCTTTGATGTTTGCCGTGTAATTTGTATTGGGTGTTTTCACTGAGCCCCGATACTTGAAGTGATTGACCTGGGCTCCATCTTTTGCTATGTTGTACTCTTTTCTTCCTGCCTCTGCAACCAGTTTTGAGATTGGTATGCCTCCCGGAGCTACTTTGATGCCAAAAGTATCCACATCAGCATCCCGCATCGCTTTCTCTGTGTATGTCACGAAAGGATACGCGTATACGGTGACACAATGCAGCCTGTCTCACACCTTTGGTCATACTGAACTCATCTGTATTTTCACCACTCCACCTGATCTTTACTCTGGTTTACAAACAAGGATTGTAGCAGAATCACAAGATGTACTGGGAAGCCCATTTATTCCATTACAGCAAACAGTTTAACGTGGCTGAGTGGATCAAACGCCTTTGAATAATCAATGAACATGACGAAGACTTCATCATGTTCATAACCTACTCGAAGTATATTCTCCATAAGTATCTAAAGGCATACCAACATGTCTCTGGTTTCTCGGCCTTTCCTGTAATTCTTTTTTTAGTAGTGAAAGTCCATGTCGCATTTGTGAAAAAACCTATATTGGTGAAACTTCTGATGTGTTTGGTACGCGATAAAAAGAACACAAAACCGAAGCGGAAATAGCTTCAACTAAGACTAACAATAGCCAGCGAGTGACTGGCGTTCTGAGTGGCAATGGTAGTTTCACATGTTGTACTTCCATCCACACTAGCTCATCATACCCATGCAATAGACTGGTTCTATTTTGGAAAAATCGTGTTCCTAGCGGCAAGTTTTTGTAAAAGTTGGCAACCAGCTTATTTTTGTTGGGTATGCTGATTTGAATCTGCTGTCTGCCAAGCAATATTTTAAGACAGTGACCCTCAAAAAGACACTCAATTTGTATTCAGCATACCCGAATTAACCAAATTGGTTTAGTTTTACGCAAACTTGCCGCTTGATGTATGCTTGTATATTATATATAAAAAACGCCAACGGATGAAGAGTATCATAGAATTTCCTCTGAGATGCAATTCATATGATAAATTTTATTGGGACCGTAGACATGACCATCCGAGTTTATTTCTAGTGCACAACACTTACCCCGTACGAATACATATGCATGCTTATGTACTTCCTTTTTTCTACTACAGGGTGAGTCAAAAAAAGTGCAATAGAGAAAATAATATTTTTTTATAATACCGAGTTGAACCTTTTTGGTTTTAAAACATTTTATACATAGTATATTCATCAGTGACATTGTGTGAAAATATCAAGGTATTAGCATTTACCGTTTTGTTTTTATGACACAATTTATAGCGGCACCCAATTTTAATGTTTGTCCAAGAAACATCTAAATAGAAATTTGAATGTCAGCCCACTCTGTGTAAGGTAGATTTGGAACAACTGCCATTTTCTTAACCTCACTGGCATTGAAATAAAATGGAGCACCCAAAGTGTTATTGCCCTTGGTCTTATTTAAGGAGAAGAAACATTATTTGTTGTTATTTTCATTTTACCTTTACTTTAAAGATGTTTATTCTCTATCAAAAACATACACATTTGTAGGCGGGTTTTTCAAATGTCAAAATGAAATGCGCACAAATTGAAGTGGAGTGAATTACAAAATATCCAGGAAGCTGGACATATTGGGATTAAAAAAACTAGAGTTGGAGTCGAGTGAGGTATGAAGGACTCAAAGTAATATTAGAAGGTTTGTTTGAACAGAAAAAAAGAAATTAAAATAACACAAAAACCAACCTTATTAAAGTTAAAGTCAGTTTCAGATCTGGTGCCTTTACCGTGCAATGTGTGCTATCATTCAAAATACATGGTACCTCGTGGAAAAATAACGAAATTGGGTATCGCAGCAAAAGGACTCATAAAAATTAAACGGTAGTCGCGATTCACTTCATATTTTCATAGAAGGTGGCCATTGAGTGTGGCATTTATAGAATATTTCAATATTGGGAAAGTTCGACTTGGTTCTTACATAAATATCGATTATTTGCTCTATTGCAGTTTTTTTGACTCACCCTGTAGTATTTACATTTATACCCTGAAATACCCTCTGACATTCACCATAAGTAGGGCTAAATGTTTGTACTTCTACCTGAGCTATATAAGTGAGCATTATTAACTTTCTCCCTACCCTTTTGTGGAAGCCAAATTGGTCAATCTAAATAAAAACGTTGTGGCTCCTAATAGATTGAGGTAGCTAGACTTTGCCATAGACTTTGCCACCGTCAGCCTGATAATTAGCGCCAAATGGAACTGAATATCGAACTGAATACTTGTAGACTGGTTCTATTTTGGAAATACCGTAAAACCCCGTCTACAAGCATATAGAGTGCTTCTGATGAAAGCTACATTAATCCAGGCGCCATTATGGAGTTTGAGCAAATAAATTACGGATTCCGGATTCAAGGATATACAAACAAGTATTATTTTAAGACCAATCTATTGTATTGGTATATTTACGCTTGCTTCGAATTAATTTAGCGTTCATAAAAAACACCATATATGCTTGTAGACGGGGTTTTACGGTATGTGCTGAAGCAGCATGTCTACTACAGTAGACTTGTTTCGTTATAAATAATGCAATACGCAGTATAGAGTTTTTGATATACAAGCAGACAGAAATATTTTGAGCTGTATACAATGGTCCATTAAATTTGATTTTGATTTTTATTGATTATATTTAGATTATAAAAATTCCTTAACACTCACTCACGAAACGTTACATCGCGGTCACTGGTAAGAATTCATCCATAATATCAATTATAATACTTCAAGTCGCCTATTTACTTATCCACGAGACTCCAAACATAAATATGGCCACGCATGAACAACTAAACATAACAACGCTCTTAAGCCATGTGTCATCATCTAACCAGTTAGTACCGCAAAGGGGCGCAAAATACCCTGGGCCAGATCACTCATTTGTACACTACGGAATTTGACAAATACCGCTGTAGGTTTTAAATGTGGACTTTTAAGAAAGATTCACATACGTATACACACACGCTTCGCAGCACTTTTTCCCGAGGAGACAGCAAATTGCAAATTACCTACGATCCATGTACATGGGCGGAGGGTCTTAAAATATATAAATAAGTATCGACTTGTTGCCTCAAAATAGAATTAAACAAGAGTGTGAAACAATGACAAGGATGTTATATTTCATATTTCATTTCCATGAAGTGTAATAATTGGTCCAAGTATTGCTATGTCTCGTACTTCCATGGTCTTTGGGATGGAATTTGGCGAAAATCTGTGAAGTAGAGTGAATCAAGTGTTTTAACTCACAGACCCAGCTCACATAACTACTTTTCACAAACAATTGCGCACAAAATACGTACCAGTTCGAAGCTAAAATAAATATTCTTGATGAAAAAAGGAGCAAATTCGCGCGAAGCGCGAAATATTTTGCAATATAAAAGGTTAATTATTCTTCACTAACTGTGACAAATTTTTTTTCACCCTTTACATCAAATCTTTTTTTTTCTGGTCCGAGGTGGAGCAAATTTTTTTTTTTTAGTCTGAGGTGGAGCAATTTTTTTTTTTTGGGTCAGATGGCGCGACAAAAAATTTTTTTCAAAAAACTACCCAGCCCCCCTGGTATCTAATGGTGCGTCCCTTAGGAGAAACTCATATTTTCAAATTACTGCAGATAAACAGTTTTGTTGGTTGCGTAGGCCTATACATTTTTAAACATTGAATATTAAAAAAGGATTTATTGATTATCGATAATCGATAATAATTGATTATCGATAATATTTTTGATTAATTTTAATTTTTGCATATTGAAACGAATATGGGGATTAATCCCTGACAATTTGGTGGCCATATGCTTAATGCTTTATATTTTATAAGCCAAAATATGAAATTAGATGCATTTTTGGAAGAATTATCATAGCTTTAAACTACGAAAATAATCGGCAATCATATAATATTCTTTTGACTTATCCCTTATTTCACAATATTTTTATCAATATGAACTTTACATATTGATATGAATGTGAGGATTACTCCCTGAAAATTTGGTGGTCATACCTTTTATGGTTTTATTTTATAAACCAAAATATGAAATTAGATGCATATTTTGGAATTGATTCGGACAATCCGCGAAATTAATAGTTGGCACACTTGCACTAGAATGGAAATGCGTGCCCTATTAAAATTGGGGAGGCGAGGGAAACATGCATGCAATATATGTGAAGTACAGACTCCCCCCTATATCTCACCCTTCCCCACTCCCCATCATTCAATGTTGGAGGGTCTCACGGACCTGTTGACAACATGGCTTGGTCCAACATTGAATTGGGGGAGCGGGGGCAGAGATATACCAAAAGACAGGCAAACTGTGCCAATCTTTTTTCCTGGATTGTAGTCACTAGTCACGGGCTTCTCACGAGGGGTATCAAATTCACTGTAGCCTCTTCTAGTCCTGCTAGGGATATCAAATTCACCTCTTCTAGTTTCCAAAGGGTTATCACTTTTTCTGATTCCATGCCCACGTATCTTATGGCTAAATACCACTAATAGGCCTGGGCGATACATTGAAATACGACGAGTAACTATTTGTTTTCATGGCATTCGAAAAGACTGCATTAAAATCGCTGAAATTGATCAAGTTATATAGCCAAAAAGTACTTTTTAGAGACTTTTTACGGTACATTTTCTCTCATTATATCACATTTTTGTTGTAATAGCACCAAAATTCATACGTACGGCTTCGGTTTTTAGTAAATATTCGCCCTATCATGTTGTAACTTTCAGGTTCGAGGGCGCACTGCCATTTTAAGGTGTTTACGGTTCAGTGCGTTAAAACAAGAAAAGTCTCAGGTCAACCTATGTTGAATTTTTGATCATTTGGCATCTAAATCATATAGTTTCACCTGTGAGAGTTCTGAATATGAGAAAATTCCACCCGAAATTAGGCATTTTCTTAGGCATCTTTTGATGCTGTCGGCCATTCATACCAATTTGAAGGAACACAAAAAATGGTAAAACACATAATCTAGCATCTTAGTTCAATAATCTAGACCGAGATGAGTATTTCCGCATCTTTATGGCAAAGTGATATAGTCAAAATAATTATAGTATGAATGCTGCTTTATTTAGCTCGACTTTCGTGACTTTGGCTGGCGGCAGTATTTGCCCTGCCAGAACACCAAAAACAGCCTTCGTGTAACACCTGGATTTAGAAAGCTTAACGAATTGCCGGAGGAGTTCCCTTTCCATTACTTTCCTTGTTACTTATTTACTACAGTTTCTTGTTTACAACTAGAGACGTAGTTGCAGATTAACTTGTCAATCATTACTTTTATAAGACATTATACCTAGAAATATCCAACTAATTGCAAACTAAGACCCTTCTCATGAAATTTTGATAAAGGATGATTTGTAATGTAAAGGGTATCATCGTTATGGCATTTTCATTGCGCGTACGCACGTGGTTGTTTTACATATTTTATACCAAATAAGGTGAACAGCAAATGTAGGCATTTAGAAGTAGGTAAAGTTCGATGGCCAAAAATTACCAGTTCCAAGGCTAACAAAAGTGCTAAACCTGCAAAAACAACAAGGATCAATTGGAATACAATGGTACACTAGAACAAGTGATGAAACTCACTGTGCACATAAACAGACTCGGTAAACCAAACAACCAATGTAGGCACAAAAACACAATTCTTGGAGTCAAACACAATGGCTTTGGATGGATGGAGGTAAAAATCTTCCTTCCTAAGAAACTTGTCATATTAAACACATTGCACAGTTTAGTTTCTAGTTCAGTGGTTTAAAAAAAAGTAGTCAAATAACCAATCACGCTCAGCTGCACTCAGCACATGGTTGCTCACAATGCAGCCTGGCCGCCCAAGATCAGAACTACCAGAGTGTGAGCTGTTATATTTAAAAAGACCCGTTACGGTATTTACCAGGGACCGTGTATGCGAGCTACAAGTTTGCGAGTTTTGCATTTCTATTATTATTATGATTCTAATTATTAGAAATGAGACAAAATATATGCGAGACACAGATTTGTTTATTCTGATATAAGTGAGCATCAAGTCTATTCCTGATGTAAATTTCGAAATGACAGCAAAGTAAATAATATGATAACACATGATTTTGATGAATTATGGGCTTATTACTCAGAAAATCAAAATTGCAAATGAGAAACATGTAAAAATTACTTAGGCATTTAGCGTAGCAGGCTGACGATGTGCTGCATTATCTCCTCTCTTATATCTTTCGCCAACAATCTCACTGCCAGCTCTCTTTTATTCCACTCTCACTCTTTTATTTATGTCTGAACTATGCAAGGCATTAACAGCTGCTATCAGTATGATAGCGCTGATGGGTTGGCGCCAAGATAGTTAACCTCCCGCTTGAAGCTCAGCCGATTCTGGTTAGAGATAATTGGACCAGGTAGAGCGTTCCATAGATGAGCTGAGGATGGAAGGAGTGACCTCTGGTGGCTGACCACTTTCTCTTGTCTCTCTTTATTTCTCTCTATACGCATCCTTTCTTAAACTGCTATATTGTGTTATCATTATCAGACACGTACATCAACTGGTTTTGTTCAAAATATTTAACAACCTCTCTAAATGACGTGAATATCCACAAATCTCTCTTCAAATGATAAAATCGTGCACAAAGCATTTAGTCATGTTACTTTTATTCACTCCTAGTCCTTAAACCCATTCCTGATACTACAGTGATAATTCATACTTCCACTTGACGTAATTTTAGATTTTACAGCTACTTGTTATCTGCATCTAATTTTGTGTTCAATTATTACACATAATATAATTATGTAATGTGTTATATTTAGTACATCAAACTCCAAACTTTCAAATTGTATGTTGCTGCGAGCTATGTATGTGCTTATACTTTAGTTTGTGCTTGTGTGCTGATTGCGGTTTTTGAGTTGAAGCATGTTTAGTGTGTTCACTAATATCACGAATTGTGCGCCTCTTTCCTTTTAAAAACAATATTAGTTCTATTACTTCATTTTTTCTTCCTTTCTTTTGAACATATAACATGCATAAAGAGTAAATATGTTGCAAATATTCCGTATTCTTAATCAAAATAGAATTGGAACAGTTGAAATACCAGAAAACTGCATTTTTTGTTCATTATGTTCTTCTTCGGCCGCCGTCACTACTGACGATTGGCTGCATCTCCGTATCTCCTCCTTCAAGCTGTTCTGTTCTGAGCTAGACGCTTGGCGTGCACTAGGTTTATTCCTGTCCATTCTTTGATGTTGTCAAACCATTGATTTTTCCGTCGTCCTCTTTTCCTTTTCCCTGCAACTTTTCCTTCTATTATCTGGAGTGTTAATGCACTGCCACTTCCTCTGAGGATGTGACCAAGGTCACCAACTCTCCAAGCAGCTGTCTCTTCACACCAAGGTCCTCAAGGATGCTCCTCTTTGTTCATTTCTCCTTCCAACTGATGTTTAGTATTCTTCTCCAGAACCACATTTCAGCAGCAAGCACCGGTTCTCATCTGCTTTAGTCATAGTACAGCCCTCCAAGCCATAAAGGAGTAATACACTCCATACCAGTATCTTGATCAGTTTCATTTTCTGTAAACGTGCAATCATTTTTCCTTCGGCCATTCCAATAGCTTTGATGTTTGCCGTGTAATTTGCATTGGATGTTTTCACTGAGCCCCGATACTTGAAGTGATTGACCTGGGCTCCATCTTTTGTTATGTTGTACTCTTTTCTTCCTGCCTCTGCAACCAGAAATTTTGTTTCTGCCTCTGCAACTCAAAGTTTTTTTGTTCTGTGTATATCACGAAAGGATACGCGTATACGGTGACACAATGCAGCCTGTCTCACACCTTTGGTCATACTGAACTCATCTGTATTTTCACCACTCCACCTGATCTTTACTCTGGTTTACAAACAAGGATTGTAGCAGAATCACAAGATGTACTGGGAAGCCCATTTCTTCCATTACAGCAAACAGTTTAACGTGGCTGAGTGAATCAAACGCCTTTGAATAATCAATGAACATGACGAAGACTTCATCATGTTCATAACCTACTCGAAGTATATTCTCCATAAGTATCTAAAGGCATACCAACATGTCTCTGGTTTCTCGGCCTTTCCTGTAATTCTTTTTTTAGTAGTGAAAGTCCATGTCGCATTTGTGAAAAACCTATATTGGTGAAACTTCTGATGTGTTTGGTACGCGATAAAAAGAACACAAAACCGAAGCGGAAATAGCTTCAACTAAGACTAACAATAGCCAGCGAGTGACTGGCGTTCTGAGTGGCAATGGTAGTTTCACATGTTGTACTTCCATCCACACTAGCTCATCATACCCATGCAATAGACTGGTTCTATTTTGGAAAAATCGTGTTCCTAGCGGCAAGTTTTTGTAAAAGTTGGCAACCAGCTTATTTTTGTTGGGTATGCTGACTTGAATCTGCTGTCTGCCAAGCAATATTTTAAGACCGTGACCCTCAAAAAGACACTCAATTTGTATTCAGCATACCCGAATTAACCAAATTGGTTTGGTTTTACGTAAACTTGCCGCTTGATGTATGCTTGTATATTATATATTAAAAACGCCAACGGATGAAGAGTATCATAGAATTTCCTCTGAGATGCAATTCATATGATAAATGTTATTGGGACCGTAGACATGACCATCCGAGTATATTTCAAGTGCACAACACTTACCCCGTACGAATACATATGCATGCTTATGTACTTCCTTTTTTCTACTAGTATTTACATTTATACCCTGAAATACCCTCTGACATTCACCATAAGTAGGGCTAAATGTTTGTACTTCTACCTGAGCTATATAAGTGAGCATTGATAACTTTCTCCCTACCCTTTTGTGGAAGCAAAATTGGTCAATCTAAATAAAAACGTTGTGGCTCCTAATAGATTGAGGTAGCTAGACTTTGCCATAGACTTTGCCACCATCAGCCTGATAATTAGCGCCAAATGGAACTGAATATCGAACTGAATACTTGTAGACTGGTTCTATTTTGGAAATATGTGCTAAAGCAGCATGTCTACTACAGTAGACTTGTTTCGTTATGAATAATGCAATACACAATTAGAGTTTTTGATATACAGGCAGACAAATATTTTGAGCTGTATACAATGGTCCATTAAATTTGATTTTGATTTTTATTGATTATAATTATTTAGATTATAATCAATAAAAAATTCCTTAACACTCACTCACAAAACGTTACTTCGCGGTCACTGGTAAGAATTCATCCATAATATCAATTATAATACTTCAAGTCGCCTATTTACTTACCCACGAGACTCCAAACATAAATATGGTCATGCATGAACAACTAAACATAACAACGCTCTTAAGCCATGTCATCAACTAACCGGTTAGTTAGAATCACTAACTAAAAATTTCAAACAGTCTTCCAAGATTTAAAGATTTTGAATGACGTGGGACTTTAATGTACCATGAAAGTCTCCACCAAACAAGATTCACGTCAACCTGTATTTTTCACAACAGTAACATTTACCAAAATACTAAAAAGGTTGTCTCTATCCTACATGCCATCTCGTTGCACTGAGGTCTGCATCTTAATTGTAACGGCAGCCGTTAAAAGGTTTCACTTCGACCCATTCAAATCATTGAGAAACGAACAGTACTGTTAAATGAAGATGAGTAAAGAAGGATAATGTTGCTGTCACACAGTTTATAGATCTGATTATAAAGCAGCTTTCGAGTACCGCAAAGGGGGCGCAAAATACCCTGGGCCAGATCACTCATTTGTACACTACGGAGTTTATTACCGCTGTAGGTTTTAAATGTGGACTTTTAAGAAAGATTCACATACGTATACACACGCTTTACACAGCACTTTTCCCGAGGAGACAGCAAATTGCAAATTACCTACGATCCATGTACATGGGCGGAGGGTCTTAAAATATATAAATAAGTATCGATTTGTTGCCTCAAAATAGAATTAAACAAGAGTGTGAAACAATGACAAGGATGTTATATTTCATATTTCATTTCCATGAAGTGTAATAATTGGTCCAAGTATTGCTATGTCTCGTACTTCCATGGTCCAAGATTGATAATAGACTGGACTCGAAGTACGCCTCGCATCGGAGGGTACGTGGTTTGTTCTGTCAATTTAGACGCTTGCAGACAGGTGGTGTGCGCTTGTACTGCGCCACGACAAATCTGGAATTTTACAAGGTCTGTCAATGGGAAATCCATATTAACCCTTAGTAATCATGGTAATGGGAAACCCTTAATAACTTACCCTGTTTGAGACTGCGTCAAGTCGACAGTGGCAGCGTTCAAAATGATCATTGTCGAGGGCCAGACACCCGAGTGAAAGGTTTTTATGGGGATGTGCTATGCGGACGACTCATTAATATACGACTCATTAATATACCCATTTCTTACAAAAAGGACCCAAGTTCCGACTTAACTGATGTAATGTATGTACATTCGTACTCTGCCAACACCCACCGACGGTATGGGCATTGCTATACCAAAGCCCCTGCAAATGAACGCGCCAACCGCTGCATATGCCGACACTTGCGGAAACTAGTGGTATTCGATTCATTTAATCATTACTTATCAATATACTTATTTTGTTATTAAAAATGACAAAAATGATCGAAATTACTATGAGATTCACAATCTGTGGACAAAATAAATAAACTCTTGCATATTTAAACAAAATAAATTACAGAAAGTGGAATGTTTGTTGGAATTGCAGTACCAACAAAAACGTTCCGAAACCAATGGTGGAAAACCAAACGCATGTTATCCGGGTTGTTTGGTGGACAACCTCTACTGTTCCGTTAATTCGGAGGCAACACCCCTCAAACACAAAATAAAAAGTTTTGACGTGATAAACATACTATATTTTGGGTTTTGTTTTAGGTAAAAAAGTTTCAATAACTTTAAATATCGGGTCTTATAAAGGTAAAACGTAATGGAAACGTTTTGTATCAAAACACACTGCAACAACAAAATATTGTCAAAATGTTATTGTAAAATGATATTTGCAAACCGTTTTTGCCAGCTATTTTGTCAACACTGAAATAACATTATGTTAGAATATTTTGCAGTACGTTTTTAAAAAATGTTTTTGAATGTTATGAAGACATTTAATACCCATTATTAAACGTTTTCTTGCAACATTTTTTTCCCCAAAATTTTGCGACTAATGTACAAAACGTTGTGTTTGCTGGAACGCCACTGGTCATTTGGAGGACACCATCACGCCTTCAAACTTATTTCTGCTATGTCAGACACGCCCCGCCCCCTAATATTTGCAGAGCGGTGCCTGACTTTGTGTGAGCGCCGAGCCGCCGCGGCGAAATTAAAAATTCATGGATCCGCCCCTAAAATTCCTTTGACAATGACAATAGTGATAACACACTATATCATTCTAAATTATCCCTTCAAAATTTCATCTTTAAAATGTATGCAGACTACCCTCTAGATAAAAGACCCTATTTTGTCAACAAATTTCTGACTGGTATTCAAACTTGTGACACTATATCTGTCTAGATGTTGAATAACAAGCCAAAAGTGTTTAGAGAAGAGCAGATTTCTTTTTTTTTCTTCTTAATTTGTTTAAGCATTGATAGTGCATGGAGGTTATATTTTACAGTGAACAAACATTTGCTGGCGTTAACAACATACCGACTGCGTTGGACATACATACAGGGCCGTGGTGCAGGGTTGCGACGCGAATCGCGCGAGTAATCACAATATGCCGCATTCATGCATTCCCGACTCATTATTTCCCGCCAATTTACTAAGCTGTCTTGAGCCATGCGACTTTTTAGAGTTGAACAGAGCAAAATAAATCAAGCAAAAGTGGGAGGAATTATTAACAAGTTGTATTTTATCAGTTTCAAGTAAAACAATACATCTTAGTGTTCGATCATAAGTATCAAGAAATTTCAAATTCGGGCATGGATGAATGTGTTTCTCCTTATTCTACCCTTGTGCCCACCTTTGATTATATTTGCGCAACAAAGTTAACTGCTGCATAGTTACACCACACTGACTTTTACCGATTGCCTTGCTGTGTAGGCCTAGTTGTTGTCACTCCAAGTCTCATAGGGCAGAGCTGAAGTTATCATGATTGAAATATTTTCAATGTCAGCGGACTGTTCCCCATACAGCTCTATACAAGCTGGAAATTCTACATACTGCATAATATAAAAACGCAACAAGGAGATGCTAGAAAAACAGTCATTTTCAATTTATTTGAGCTCTTGAGAGCAGATTAAATTGAAAACTGATAGCATCACATAATCCTATTATATTGTTTGTTTATAAAATCCCATACTCTTGCCCTCAACTAAAGAGCAACAACATTAACATACACAGGTTTAAATATCTTTTTTAACTTTTAAAATGTGAACAACCAGCAAAGACAGTAGAAAAGGTAATGGTTTTATATGTTTAAGTTTGTTGTACGGTGAGAGGCTTGAATCCAACTATCCTTTTCTAACTGTTTCAAGATGAAAAATACTATCTTTAGAAGGATAAACAAACCATCCGCTTTTAATGTTGAAAGATATTGCCATTCATGTAAAGGTTAAGTACACATTATGTCAGGTTGTCGATATGAATTATCGTTCAAAATGTAGGAATGATGCATATGAAGTGGCTTTCTACTGTATTTATTTAAAATCATGTTGCATTTCAGTGTATTATGCATAAAAAATAAGTACATGTATGCTACCTGTATATAAGAAGCCATTTATTTTCAAGTGGTTATATAGATAACCAGGGTACTTGAATTCTGATCCGAAAGAGGGAGACTAGTCACTAGTCACGGGCTTCTCACAAGGGGTATCAAATTCACTGTAGCCTTTTCTAGTCCTGCTAGGGATATCAAATTCACATCTTCTAGTTTCCAAAGGGTTATCACTTTTTCTGATTCCTTGCCCACGTATCTTATATTTTGGATTTTTTGATAAAATAAAATTTTTTGACTTTTGAAGTAATTTCTGGGACAATAATTATCATATTTGTGCACTTGGACTTATATGGGACTTTCACTGAAACTCACTACGAAAACTAGTCCCGTTAGGGGTGTGTTTTCATAGAAATCTGGTCCTGCTAAGGGTATATGTTTACTTAAAACTAGTCTCGTTTGATTTGGTAGCAGATTAATGTTTTTGCTATTAGTATCTTTACAATGGAAAAAGTAAAGTATTAAAAGTATTATGCTTTCTATCTATTCATTCGTTCATTCATTTTATTCATCTATTCATCCATTCAATGTATTTATTAATTTTAATATTTATTATTGTTTCCAGCTTTCTGCCAATTTGGCGCAGTTTACGGCGTATACGGAAGTGGGGTCCTGATTGGTTAATTGAATCACGTCATCATCACATCGGCACATCATTCGCTGATCAAGATGCGTAGCATCGCGTGAGCATGGCGAGTTCTTTTTACGCTATTATCAGACGGACACCGCTGAAAGAATTTGCTGAATAGTATAATAATTGCGTATAGGCATATGAGGATTGCACGGTTTGTTTGGTTATCAGTGATATTCTGGGATTTATGTAAGTCAGCGCATGCACATTTTGGACAGAAACATATGCAGTCAATGCAGACTTTCTTGGACCTGGATATACAAATTAAATATCTATCTGACGTTATCGTAGACCCAAATATGCTTCTCTGTGTATAAAAATGGTAAAGAAATCTGGGATGTAAATGAACATTTGAATATATCAAAAAGATATATTAGATTGATCGCGCTTTCCTACGAAACAAACTAAAGTTTGATATATCAAAGGTTCTCAATGACAGGATTTGTCTATTCGAGGTACTACCGTATGTATTTACACCACGCTTTTATATTTAGCATAAGGTTTTATTATCCTTGAATAAAGCACTTTATCTCGATTACTCCTCCCACCCAGGTGTATAAATGGGTACCGGCATTCTTAAATGCTGGGAAGGTAACAGACTTATTGAGGAGGAGGTGTAGCGATCCCCCTATAGCAACATTACATGGAGGAGTCTGGCCCAATCGCAAATGCATAGGGCCTGCACTTTGCTCGACATTTGAAAGGGCGTGAATTCATTTTGGATACGCCCTATTATAATTAGGTAATACTCGACTCACACACATTCCCTATATTAATATGTATATACATGTACCACATGTAGTCAAACTGTCTGCTTTATCTGTATTGTGCCCCTTCTTAAGCAAATACGGTAGTTAAACACGATTTCATCAAACATTATAACAATAGCTCTTTTACAGTGTGCAATCATCCCGGGCAATAATTGGGCAATAATAGAGGATGTGCGTGAAATTATTGATTGGCTCCATACAAAGGAATTGAACCGGTGTCCTTCACCGTAATCATGGCACAATGCAGTGCATTCAATCAAACGTTGTCGTCAACCTATTTGATCGTATTTGTGCATTTGTTATGTGTGTGAGACGAGCTGTCGCGGTAGATTGCAATAGCTTGTAATCATGCTTTTGTTGAATGAATTTGAGTACTCCGCCATATTTACGGTATGATACGTCATAATGTAGGTGATTATTTGCATTGGATATCTTGAATACGCTGGTGAGGTTGTGTAATAATCGGATTAATGCTATAACAGTAGGTGAATACAAGTTTTGAATATATCGCGTTGCAAAGCCCCATTCAGTGATCCCAGCGAAAGTGAAAAAAAATCAAATTGTTACTTTTATAAAAAAATTTAAGTGAAAAAAATTGGCACAAAACCCAATAAAACGGCAGTATTGACGAAGTTGAAGCCCCATTCAAATACATGTAGCTAATTTATATATGGTCAATTCCAGCCAAAGCGGGCCAAACTTCTCTCTGGGGGCCATTTTGTAAATGTTTTCCTTTTCAATTCTAGACTTATCAAATGAGACGATCATGTCTAGTGAATCGTCAGGTGGAAGTGCCATCGGATTGAAAAATAACTTTTCTTGCTAGACCAAATAAAGTGTTAAATGCGCATATGCATGTTACCCACGAATTCAAGCATGTTTCACCTGTTGTACGCCATAAAATTTCACTTTCTTTAATATCTTTCAATATTTTATGTGTGACTCATATACACTGGAAATCGGTGAAGACTTTGAACGTAAAATAGAATTTTATTACATATATCTACAAAGAAATATTTTGGTTATTACAAATTTTAAGAAAGAACCAGGTGTACAGTTAAGATTGTGTCAATTCTTCGAACTCTTTCCAAAGTGGCTGTCATTTAACATTACTGTATTATTTCGAAAGATTAGAATAAATGCTTCATATAAATATAAAGTTAGATTTTGTATCTCGTCGCAGGATGAGGATCTCGGATGGATTCGTGGGTAACAGCGTCTGGAAAATAGCAATTCCTATTAAGTTTTTTAAATAAAAATAAAAAATACTTTTCCGTATGTCAATAATTCAGGCTGCAATGGCACTAAAATGAATTTTAATCAAAATACAGACTACATGGAATATTTAGAATGGATCATTATGGCATTTTGGGTATAAAAATTTTGAGAATAATGAAGTTGCCAAATTCAAATAGACAGAGCAAACAGTTTTATATTATTATTTTAGTAAAATCATTCCATATTTTCATGCAGCAATATTCTATTAACTCGTGTTTGACAGTTCCTATGAACGTAAACACTATCAATGCATTGTTAACTATAATTTAAGTAGGGATTCGTGGGTAACCAAAATGTTCGTGGGTAACACATATTTGAAGGTATGTATTGGTAAGCGGCAAAATAGAAAATATTACAGAAGGTTGGAAACCACCATGCGGTTATTCCTCCATTGTGTTTCAATGATTCCCGTTTCTCTAACCAATTGCATTTACCCAAAAATGGTAATTTAGGATAATCAATCAAAACTTCATGATGCAGCTTCAGTATACCTTCAAGAGGACGCTATTAAACAGGACTGTTTTGGAACCTATTTCGCATGTTTTCAAAATGTTAAGATGCATAAGAAACATATAATTTACCAGTAAATCCTTGGATCGTAACGCCGAATTCGTGGGTAAAGCTATAAGTACTATAGTACCGTTTGGGGTTTGCGTTTCTTAGGTGTATAAACTGTAAGTACTGTCAAAATTATAGCATACCCATGGCTTGAATATGTGCTGATTTAAACTTAAAATAAACAATCTCCTTATTTTTCAAGGTTAGCATCTATTCGGGATTCGTGGGTAACAAAAGTTTAAACCGTCGTAGATTCTTTTTAAAGCGGTGAACGTATTTTTACGATTGACAATTTTAAGCGCTTGTCAAACTAAATTCAGTGTCCAAAGTCATTAAATGTTAATTTAAGTTATGGCAATTATATTTGCTGGACTCGTGGGTAACAGTTGATACGTGGGTAACATCAAATTTGATTTTATGGAATTTTATGGGTAAAACGTATTTGCATAAAATAATCACTTGGACCTCAGAATTATAGAACGAAACTTCGTTTCATGATATAGTCATTTATGGCATATTCACTTAACATTTTTCAGAACGATCATTTTATTTTTGATACGCGGGTAACAAAATTATTAGCCAAATTGACTTAATGGCCTCTAGAGTCCACAAACTTTGGTGGAATTCAATCGTTTTACATATGATGAGAGATCATGCAAACGTCTTTCTAACGGTAATAATTTCATTTTGATTGAAGGACATTCAATGACATATATGGTGCTTTATCTTTGAATTCGTGGGTAACGCCAATTCATTTAAGCTATCATAACTTGTCCCCTGGTATGACTTGCTAGTAAAGGCCTATATGCACAAAGAGAGCACATTGGACGTGACATGATATGCTCCATCAATAACGTGATTTCCTTTATTAATGACATTTTAAAGTGGAAAGTTAACATAGAGAGAATTTTGTCCCACTTTCGCTGGAATTGACCATATACTGTCAGTATATAAATTACAGATTCACGTAAATGCATTATTTTTGTCTTAAATAGGCCTACACGGCTTAGGGCTGAACCACTAGCAGAAGACACCAAGTTGATGTTTTATGACCTTTGACATTCTTTTGTGGCGAGTGACATGGTCAGTTCAATTCACGCCGAGTGTCCTTGACAGGTTTAACTCTGCTTCGGTGGTCATGAAAGAATTCAAAAGATAACCTCTGCCCCAACAATCCCAAGCAATTGTCTGAAACTGCTCTTCGGATGATGTATCATAAGAACTCAGTCGTCAAATGATGATAGTCATATAATGACCAAAAGATTATTACTGACTATATCATTGAAGACTGAGTTCCGCAGTCTTGTACAAAATCTGAATTTTGATGATTTTTACGATCGTCCGGATGAAAAAAAATCACTGAATGGGCCGTTAGTTCCTCCTCTCCTTACACTGGCAATATGGATCAAAGAAAAATAAAGAAAAAATAAAGAAAACAAGAAAAAAAAAAGACAAAGAAAAGAAACAATAAAAGAAAAACAAATATGAAAAGTTCGAACAATATTTGGTTTATAAAATTAATGTGACCGTGATGAGGCTCGAACTCACCACCTTCCGATTTAAAGTTCGAAGCGCTAGTGTACCAAATTCTGATGCCTTACCAAGTGAGCTGTGCTCCTGAGATACGAAATAAAAATAAAATAATACACTGTATACCTGCTTGTGTCGGTAATTGATTTGCTCAAATTCCATAATGGTACAGTGCAACAGAGCAAAAATGCCCAAAATTTAAAAGCTATATAATTTATGACCACTATACACTACACATAAAAATACTAATACAAGGGAATTTCAACGTAAGAATCCAAACAATTAAGTACCAACATGCACAGCTTTGTCCTTATATCACATTTGGGTTTTAACAAAATGTTATCAAACCTCTACTGTGATTGGCAGCTGCACAAGGCATCTCTTTGATAGCTGATCATGGCCATCCATTCAGCAAGTGGCTACTAACTGACCTTGACAGGCTTGAATGAGCACTGTCATCTGCTACAAAACCATCACACTCTAGGACCTGGTCACTCCATAATGCTACAGCTACATGGAGCACAGTACTTTGACAATGGAGTGAAAGACTATTATTATTGATTAGGCGCGGATTTTAAAAGTACAGCTCCTATGCGTGTATAGCAAAAAATTGGAATAGAATGTTTGGAATCATGTAACTAAAGTATTAAATGCATTCTGCAAAATGCGCTCTGACCAATTTATAAAGCATTTCATTAGCTTTACTTTGACATATTGTTTGACATATTTGGAATTATGGTAAATCATTAAATAAAATATTTATTAATTAATCAATTATGTCAATTAATTAAAAATTTAATGCAAATATGCATATTTTCTCTGACAGAATTGTAGGATTTGACAAGAGCCATCTTTCTTGCGTATTGCGTCCCGTTATAGTTGCAGAAAAAAAATACGCGTGCAGGACACACATACGCACACACCCCCACACACACCCCACCCAGAGGATCGTACCGTTTTACAATCTTATAACATTCATTGGCGCTAGTAGTAGTAAATTTCAATTTTCTTTGCTTTACCTCACTTGTTCTGCTCAAAATTAAAAGGGGAAATATCTAGCTGACAGTAAAAGCTTACATTTTATGGAAATTATGTTTAACTATTTGCTTAAACAGCACAAAACAGATAAAGCAGACAAATTTACTATACATAGGCCTATACATGTATAGTATCATGCCAGGGACTGTTTAAGAATATAACATTAGATTTATGATATTTACTTCGAGGACTGTTATTTATCAAAAATGTGAAAAATATCAAATTTTAATAATTTGTCATAAAATTTGTATTATATCGTGAATTTCAAACAATGAAATTTATTTGATATCAGAAAGACATTCTTCGTATTCAGAATGCAATTCGATATGTCTGATGTGCTCTCATGTCCCACAATAAATACTATCGAAACGCTCAAAACGCTCATTCCAGATCCCTTAATTTGGTTAATTTTCTTTTCTTGTTTTCTTTCTTTATTTTTCTTTGATTTATATTGCCAGGGTAAGGAGAGGGAACTAAAGGCCCATTCAGTGATTTGATTTTTTTTCATCCCGACGATCGTAAAAATCATCAAAATTCAGATTTTGGATACTAGACTGCGGAACTCAGTCTTCAATGATAGTCAGTAATTTTTATATTTTGGACATTATTATGACTATCATTTGAGGACTGAGTTCTTATGATCCGAGGAGCAGTTTGAGACAATTGCTTGGGATTATTGGGGCAGAGGTTATGTTTTGAATTCTTTCATGACCACTGAAGCATAGTCAAACCTGTCAAGGACACTCGGCGTGAATTGAAAGACCATGTCACTCGCCACAAAAGAATGTCAAAGGTCATAAAACACCACTTCTGCTATATCTAAAGGCCTATGGCTGATTTTGTACCTTTCGTCATTGTCATAGATGTGCTAACATAGCTTGCTAGTGCAGTGGTTCAGCCGATAACCGTGTGTCTAAGACAAAAAATAATGCATTTACGTGAGTCTGTAATTTATATACCGGTACTGACAGTATATAAATTAGCTACATGTATTTGAATGGGGCTTCAACTTCGTCAATACTGTCGTTTTCCTGTTTTGTTTTTTTGCCATTTGTTTTTCAAAAAAATTTATTAACGTAACAATTTGATTTTTTTTTCACTTTCGCTGGGATCACTGAATGGGACTTTATAGCGCGGATTATTCAAAACTTGTTTTTACCTACTGCTATATAGCATTAATCCGATTATTACATAACTTTGCCAGCGTATTCAAGACATAGGTTATGTAGGGATAAACTGTACATGGGTATAGAAGCCCTGCATGCTTTTATCGATTGGCTCCAAACAAAGGATTTGAACTGGTGTCCTTCACCGTAATCTGTGTGTATTGTTCCCGGGTATTGTCAATATAGTCAAGCAAACAGGTATTATATTTTGAAAAGGCCGCTATAGTATATTCACAGGGGTGTCTTGAATGGCCAATCATATGGGACATAATCAAATTGCAGTGACTGCTTCCTTTGTTACCACATGTCAGTCATCTTGTGATTATTGGACCATGTAAGCCTGCAAAAAACGAGCCAAAGTGCAGGCCCTATGAAAGAGAGATGGGCACTCTGATCACTGTTTATACAGGATCTTCCCCTTTACCTTTACCTTATTATGCTGAATAACAATGACACTCGTTCTAAAACTTTAAAACAAAGTGTGTAGCAGATTTAATTATGTTAATCCACATCTTCCTGTTTAAAAAATAAGTACTTGAATGTACTGGGTAGAAATACTTTTGTTCTATAAGTATGTATAATTGCAAATTGTACCTTTTTACGACAACAAGCTACTTTTAATGAAACCTTTCGTCAAGAATAAATAATGCATTGATTTATATTTTGCTAAGAGTATGTTTATTATATTCGAGTATAATATATTCCTGAAGAAAGCGTTCACTTGTTTTCGAAAGACGAAGGCTAATATTGACATATGAATAACACAGAGTTGTGCTTTGTTTGCCATTTGCATTATAATGCCTCATGATGATAAATTCTTCATGTACACCGATGTACAAATGTCCAAGTTCACTCGGTCTTGATGCAAATTAAAAATTATTCTGTTAACAACACTGAAAACAAAAACTCAACCTTTATAATAACTTAAAAGTAGGATATTTAGCTTGCTGTATAAATTTGATAAAATAGTAATTCAAAGAGTTGAAAGAGTTGGTACAACCAAAATTTAACCAATTTAGATTGGTTTAGTTGACCATACTAATCTACAAAGGATGGTTCTAGTGGGCCAACTAATCTACAAAGGATGGTTCTAGTGCCCCAACTAATCTACAAAGGATGGTTCCAGTGGCCCCACTAATCTATACATATACATACATACACAATTCTTTTATAAAGCGCCGTTACATCTAGACCACAGCGCATAAACAAATTCAAAGCATAAATACAATATAACAAAACAAAGTGAGCAATAAAAACAGTCAACTTTTTGGGAAGAGATGTGATTTCAGTATTTTCTTGAAGACTGGTAATGAGTTTGCAGTACGAATGGTGATGGGTAAATTGTTCCACAGTCCAGGAGCAGCCAGAGAAAAAGCTTTATTTGCGGCAGAATGAAGAGATTTGGCATTGAACTTATGTATAGTAAGCCGTGTTGTATCTGAAGCAGAGCGAAGTCCAGTACGCGATTGATGGTAGGGTGTGAAACAAGAAGCTAAATAACCTGGAGCATGTCCATTCAAGCATTTAAACACATACAGAAGTACTTTGAAATTAATGCGCTCTTTCACAGGGAGCCAGTGGAGTTGTTTTAAAAACGGAGTTGCGTGATCGAATTTTGATGCAGAAAAAATTAGTTTTGCACCCCAATTTTGAAGGCGCTGAAGTCTGTCGATATGGGTTGTGTTTGCTCCCAGCAAAAGAGCATTTCCGTAATCCAGTCTGGATAGAATAAGTGATCTTACAATACTACTGCAGGTGTCAAAATCCAAGAAACGTCTGATGCGAGTGATGTTACGCAAATGGTATGAAACAGAACTGGAAAGAGATGCTATTTGCGGAGCCATAGACATTACATCATCAAAGATGATGCCCAGATTTCGCACAGTTCCTGATGGTTTGATGATGTCATTTCCAACTTGCAACTGAATGTCCGGTAAAGAACGTTTAAAATGAGGCGAGGTGGCAACAAAAAATTCAGTCTTATCACTGTTCAGCTTCAGCATATTTTCAGTCATCCAGAGTTGTATTTCATCAATGCAGTTTTGAAGTGCAGAAAGAGTCAACTGAATAGATGCTAAATCTGAAGGTATGAAAGAACTATATATTTGAATATCGTCTGCGTAGACATGATAGCACAAATTGTTCTTATTGATGATCCTTCCAATAGGTATGGTATAAATTGTGAAACATTTTGGTCCAACGATCGACCCCTGTGGAAGTCCATAGCGCATATCATGAGGAACAGAGTGAACATTGTCAACCAAAACACAAGTTGTTCTGTTGCTGAAATACGATTTAAACCAGTCAAGCGCAGTTCCTGTTATGCCAATCTCACACTCTAATCTGTTGAAGAGGATATTGTAGTTCACAGTATCAAAGGCGGCACTTAGATCTAAAAGCACAAGGAACACGCCTTTCTGGTCATGAATCATGCCCATGATGTCATCTTTGACTTTCAGTAATGCGGTTTCGGTGCTCCGTGCAGAACAGTAGGCAGATTGAAACTCCTCGCCTAAATTATATTCAATCATATCGTTATGAACACGACAGAGTGCCGAATACGCAAAATTGCTGTTCTGAGTAAACGGCGTTTGAAAATCTTGGTACCATTCCATTGTTCCTTCTAAAATTTAGAACATTCGTGAGCACTCATTTGAAATGTATATTATAGAAGTGAATGTACACGAATTATTGGCAATACTTGCATGTTTTGAAATAATCGATATATCCCTCAAAACGCGTTTTAACAGCTATTCGGCTTTATGCTGTACCCAAAATGTCTCTACCACTGCGCAGAGAGAGGTCGAATACGCATTCAACTACGTGTAAACCATAGCACGCATTCTTGATTTGGGGCTTTTGTGTAGGAATTACTGGTTGTCCTAAGGCTATGTAGACTTAACTTGCTAAATAAGTTATAAATAGTCATCTCTGTAATATTTAACAAAAACTCGAGGATTTTAAAGTAAAAATAACAATATTGGCCTATATTTTGCGTATGATTTTCCGGGATTTTCCAATTTCACGGGCGCGCACTCACATTATTAAACCACAGCAATATCATGTGAGGAATGTTTGTACTTATTTTGGTGTCACTGGATAGACGATACCTACAGCTATACGTAGGTATCAAATATATTAGTATAGGATATGTAATATAGAAAATTAGGGGGTTTCGCGCTATACAATACTGTACATCAACATGAATTGTACAGCTAAGTATACGATTCGTCTCTCTGCCGAATTCATTTATCGCACTTAGGCGCGATTCGTCCAAATCAAAATTTCAATAACTATGTCGGTGAGTAAGATTTACCATTAATTTTTGGTGGAAATAAAAGATAACCTGACACATAATCATAAGCATACAAAAACTCAATTTGCTCAAAATTCTCGATTCGTCACTCTGCCGAATTCATGATCAGTTACAATATTGATGACATGTTTTTCAATCAGCTTGGACATAAACTTGATATTAGCGACAGGGCGGTAATTCTTTAGCTCTTCGGGATTGAGCGACTGTTTTTTGATGAGAGGATTGATAATAGCATGTTTAAAAGTGTCCGGAAAAACTCCTGTTGAAAGAGACATGTTTATGATGTGGGTTATGACAGGTACATAAATAGACACATTTTCCTTAAGAAACCATGTAGGCACTGGATCTAATACACAACCTTTTGTTGCAGTGCCATTAACAAGCTTTATAACATCTTCTTCAGACACTTGATTGAATTTGGTGAGTCTACATGTGACATTAACTCTATAGGTATCGCTACATACACTACTTAATTGCTGTTTATCAAGATCAGAGTATATAATAGAAATCTTGTCTTGATAATAAGTAGCAAAAGAATTACTTAAAGTATTTGCACACTCATATGCAGGTAACACTTTGCTTGAATTATTCAACAGACCATTAACAATCTTATATACAGATTTAGAGTCATGAGCAGAATTAAGTTTCTCAGAAATATGCTGTTTCTTTGCCCTATCAATCAACTTATTAACCTCTTTATTCTGTTCAATATACATGTCGTGATGCACTTCCAAACGTGTCTTACGCCATTTCTTTTCGCAAGTACGGCGAATTCTACGAGCACTATGAATGTCCGAATTATACCAGGGCTGTCTTAATCTGGTACTGCGCGTTTTCTTTGAGACAGGGGCATAAAGGTCCAAGGATTTTATAATAGACTCTTCAAATGCCACAGATAAATAGTCAACATTGTCATCACGAGTAAGTATATCAACAAAACATGAATTTAGATCCTTCTGGAAATTGATGGTATCAATGTTACGGAAATTTCGTGTAACAGACACATTTTGCTGTTCACTTGGTTTTTGCAATGAGAGCTTACAATGAACCATATGATGGTCAGAAAGCCTGACGCCAACAGAACACTCCTTTATGAGATTCTCTTCTGGATGAGCAATAACCAAATCAATTGTGTTGCCACTGATGTGAGTAGGCCCTTCGGCATATTGATGAAAACCAGTACTTTCGAGAATCTACAAAGGATGGTTCTAGTGGCCCAACTAATCTACAAAGGATGGTTCTAGTGGCCCAACTAATCTACAAAGGATGGTTCTAGTGGGCCAACTAATCTACAAAGGATGGTTCTAGTGAAACTAATCTACAAAGGATGGTTCTAGTGGTCCAACTAATCTACAAAGGATGGTTCTAGTGACTAATCTACAAAGGATGGTTCTAGTGGCCCAACTAATCTACAAAGGATGGTTCTAGTGGCCCAACTAATCTACAAAGGATGGTTCTAGTGGCCCAACTAAATCTACAAAGCATGGTTTTAGTGCCCCAACTAATCTACAAAGGATGGTTCTAGTGGGCCAACTAATCTACAAAGGATGGTTCTAGTGGGCCAACTAATCTACAAAGTATGGTTCTAGTGACTAATCTACAAAGGATGGTTTTAGTGGCCCAACTAATCTACAAAGGATGGTTCTAGTGGCCCAACTAATCTTTAAAGGATGGTTCTAGTGGCCCAACTAATCTTCAAAGGATGGTTCTAGTGGGCCAACTAATCTACAAAGGGTGGTTCTAGTGGGCCAACTAATCTTCAAAGGATGGTTCTAGTGGGCCAACTAATCTACAAAGGGTGGTTCTAGTGGGCCAACTAATCTACAAAGGATGGTTCCAGTGGGCCAACTAATCTACAAAGGATGGTTTTAGTGCCCCAACTAATCTACAAAGGATGGTTCCAGTGGGCCAACTAATCTTTAAAGGATGGTTCTAGTGGGTCAACTAAATCTACAAAGGATGGTTCCAGTGGGCCAACTAATCTACAAAGGATGGTTCTAGTGGGTCAACTAAATCTACAAAGGATGGTTCTAGTGGCCCAACTAATCTTCAAAGGATGGTTCTAGTGGTCCAACTAATCTACAAAGGATGGTTCTAGTGAGCCAACTAATCTACAAAGGATGGTTCTAGTGGGCCAACTAATCTACAAAGGATGGTTCTAGTGGCCCAACTAATCTACAAAGGATGGTTTTAGTGGCCCAACTAGTCTTCAAAGGATGGTTCTAGTGGGCCAACTAAATCTACAAAGCATGGTTTTAGTGGCCCAACTAATCTACAAAGGATGGTTCTAGTGGGGGCAACTAATCTACAAAGGATGGTTCTAGTGGGCCAACTAATCTACAAAGGATGGTTTTAGTGGCCCAAATAGTCTTCAAAGGATGGTTCTAGTGGGCCAACTAAATCTACAAAGCATTGTTTTAGTGGCCCAACTAATCTACAAAGGATGGTTCTAGTGGCCCAACTAATCTACAAAGGATGGTTCTAGTGGGCCAACTAATCTACAAAGGATGGTTCTAGTGGGCCAACTAATCTACAAAGGATGGTTCTAGTGGCCCAACTAATCTACAAAGGATGGTTTTAGTGGCCCAACTAGTCTTCAAAGGATGGTTCTAGTGGGTCAACTAAATCTACAAAGCATGGTTTTAGTGGCCCAACTAATCTACAAAGGATGGTTCTAGTGGGGCAACTAATATACAAAGGATGGTTCTAGTGGGCCAACTAATCTACAAAGGATGGTTTTAGTGGCCCAACTAGTCTTCAAAGGATGGTTCTAGTGTGCCAACTAAATCTACAAAGCATTGTTTTAGTGGCCCAACTAATAATCTACAAAGGATGGTTCTAGTGGCCCAACTAATCTACAAAGGATGGTTTTAGTGGCCCAACTAGTCTTCAAAGGATGGTTCTAGTGGCCAAACTAATCTACAAAGGATGGTTCTAGTGACTAATCTACAAAGGATGGTTCTAGTGGTCCAACTAATCTACAAAGGATGGTTCTAGTGACTAATCTACAAAGGATGGTTCTAGTGGCCCAACTAATCTACAAAGGATGGTTCTAGATACTGCCCAGTCCGGAGAGGGTTACGCTCATCTTCTGATATAACTCGCTTGGTTGAACATAGAATCCAGAATAGGACACTGAAATCTGCCGCTAGCAAGTCATTCTTTTACACAGCTCCGTCATTGTGGAATAAGTTACCCATTGCCATTCGCACTGCCAACTCACTTCCATCATTCAAGAAGGCTTTAAAATCACATTTGTATCATTAATCATGTTATTATGATCTCATGCATTTTGCTATCTTTATTGTATATATTTTGTTTCACATTTGCATTATTGTATTTTTCATTGTTGCTTGTTGCGCCGTGGTCTATATGAAATGGCGCATTATAAATGCCTAATGTATGTATGTAATGTATGTATGTTCTAGTGGGCCAACTAAATCTACAAAGCATGGTTTTAGTGCCCCAACTAATCTACAAAGGATGGTTCTAGTGGGCCAACTAATCTACAAAGGATGGTTCTAGTGGGCCAACTAATCTACAAAGTATGGTTCTAGTGACTAATCTACAAAGGATGGTTTTAGTGGCCCAACTAATCTAATGGTTCTAGTGGCCCAACTAATCTTTAAAGGATGGTTCTAGTGGCCCAACTAATCTTCAAAGGATGGTTCTAGTGGGCCAACTAATCTACAAAGGGTGGTTCTAGTGGGCCAACTAATCTTCAAAGGATGGTTCTAGTGGGCCAACTAATCTACAAAGGGTGGTTCTAGTGGGCCAACTAATCTACAAAGGATGGTTCCAGTGGGCCAACTAATCTACAAAGGATGGTTTTAGTGCCCCAACTAATCTACAAAGGATGGTTCCAGTGGGCCAACTAATCTACAAAGGATGGTTCTAGTGGGTCAACTAAATCTACAAAGGATGGTTCTAGTGGCCCAACTAATCTTCAAAGGATGGTTCTAGTGGTCCAACTAATCTACAAAGGATGGTTCTAGTGAGCCAACTAATCTACAAAGGATGGTTCTAGTGGGCCAACTAATCTACAAAGGATGGTTCTAGTGGCCCAACTAATCTACAAAGGATGGTTTTAGTAGCCCAACTAGTCTTCAAAGGATGGTTCTAGTGGGCCAACTAAATCTACAAAGCATGGTTTTAGTGGCCCAACTAATCTACAAAGGATGGTTCTAGTGGGGCAACTAATCTACAAAGGATGGTTCTAGTGGGCCAACTAATCTACAAAGGATGGTTTTAGTGGCCCAAATAGTCTTCAAAGGATGGTTCTAGTGGGCCAACTAAATCTACAAAGCATTGTTTTAGTGGCCCAACTAATCTACAAAGGATGGTTCTAGTGGCCCAACTAATCTACAAAGGATGGTTCTAGTGGCCCAACTAATCTACAAAGGATGGTTCTAGTGGGCCAACTAATCTACAAAGGATGGTTCTAGTGGCCCAACTAATCTACAAAGGATGGTTTTAGTGGCCCAACTAGTCTTCAAAGGATGGTTCTAGTGGGTCAACTAAATCTACAAAGCATGGTTTTAGTGGCCCAACTAATCTACAAAGGATGGTTCTAGTGGGGCAACTAATATACAAAGGATGGTTCTAGTGGGCCAACTAATCTACAAAGGATGGTTTTAGTGGCCCAACTAGTCTTCAAAGGATGGTTCTAGTGTGCCAACTAAATCTACAAAGCATTGTTTTAGTGGCCCAACTAATAATCTACAAAGGATGGTTCTAGTGGCCCAACTAATCTACAAAGGATGGTTTTAGTGGCCCAACTAGTCTTCAAAGGATGGTTCTAGTGGCCAAACTAATCTACAAAGGATGGTTCTAGTGGGCCAACTAAATCTACAAAGGATGGTTCAAGTTGGCCAACTAATCTACAAAGGATTTTTCTAGTGGGCCAACTACATCTACAAAGATGGTTCAAGTGGGCCAACTAATCTACAAAGGATGGTTCTAGTGGGTCAACTAAATCTACAAAGGATGGTTCTAGTGGCCAACTAATCTACAAAGGATGGTTCTAGTGGGCCAACTAATCTACAAAGGATGGTTCTAGTGGGCCAACTAATCTACAAAGGATGGTTCTAGTGGCCCAACTAATCTTAAAAGGATGGTTCTAGTGGTCCAACTAATCTACAAAGGATGGTTCTAGTGGGCCAACTAATCTACAAAGGATGGTTCTAGTGGGCCAACTGATCTACAAAGGATGGTTCCAGTGGCCCAACTAATCTACAAAGGATGGTTCTAGTGGCCCAACTAATCTTCAAAGGATGGTTCTAGTGGTCCAACTAATCTACAAAGGATGGTTCTAGTGGGCCAACTAATCTACAAAGGATGGTTCTAGTGGGCAACTAATCTACAAAGGATGGTTCTAGTGGCCCAACTTATCTTCAAAGGATGGTTCTAGTGGTCCAACTAATCTACAAAGGATTGTTCTAGTGACTAATCTACAAAGGATGGTTCTAGTGGGCCAACTAATCTACAAAGGATGGTTCCAGTGGGCCCACTAATCTACAAAGGATGGTTCTAGTGACTAATCTACAAAGGATGGTTCTAGTTCCCAACTAATCTACAAAGGATGGTTCTAGTGGCCCAACTGATCTACAAAGGATGGTTCTAGTGGCCCAACTAATCTACAAAGGATGGTTCTAGTGGCCCAACAAATCTTCAAAGGATGGTTCTAGTGGTCCAACTAATCTACAAAGGATAGTTCTAGTGACTAATCTACAAAGGATGGTTCTAGTGGGCCAACTAATCTACAAAGGATGGTTCTAGTTCCCAACTAATCTACAAAGGATGGTTCTAGTGGCCCCACTAATCTACAAAGGATGGTTCTAGTGACTAATCTACAAAGGATGGTTCTAGTGGCCCAACTTATCTTCAAAGGATGGTTCTAGTGGACCAAATAATCTACAAAGGATAGTTCTAGTGACTAATCTACAAAGGATGGTTCTAGTGCCCCAACTAATCTACAAAGGATGGTTCTAGTGGGCCAACTAATCTACAAATGATGGTTCTAGTGGCCCAACTAACCTACAGAAGGCGTTTTTAATTGACCTAACTATTGTACAAATGATGTCTAATCTTACTAGCTTTAGTTGATAGGGTCTGTTAAATTAATGTGACATTTGTAGGAATACTAGTATTACTTGTTTGTTCCACAAGAGTTGCATATCATGATATTATACCTAGGCCCAACAGCAAGCTCGAGGCATCTCATAATGCATGGCTTTGTTTTGCTTTAAATTCTCACAATAGGCTTAAGGGCTCTAGTGTGTCACAACAGTATTTTCTAATTGCCAAAGATGGCGCTTTCCACTTGCAGAATTTTTTTTTTTTTTTGAGGCAAGCTGCATTTTAAAAATGCTATGTTAACAGAAATTTAATAATTAATGCGCGTTTTCCTGGATCATCTATACCTCACATGAATGTAAAAAAATCCCAAATATATTTATTTATTTCTCATCAAAACGATGGCCTCCCTCTTGTACCAATACTTTTTTTATAAATGTAACAATAAATGAGAACAGCAATGTTATTCTAATCATGGTTTTAGATATTTTCCAGGGAAACTCTCTTTTGAATATTTGTATAATATTAGTCATCCAAACAATCCCACTGGTTCTTTTATTTCAATATGAAAATCATTCACACAATTTCTCATCTTTCGTATTTTTACCACGTATCTTGCACAAAGTATATTGTTTGTGTGATTGTTGTTCAACTTCAACATGTTATTGTATAGCGTTACAGACAGCATGCATACTATAAGCCTCAGGTAACTCGACTCTTTATGTAACTGTACTAATGTGCCTGTTTACTGTGTGTTACCCTTAAGGAGTTTTATTCAAAACCAAGTTGATTCATGCTCTACAAGAGATAAGTACACGTTCGTAATATATACAAGCATCAAGGGTATAACTTGTTATATAAATAATTGTTAACAAAAAGACGTCATAACTGACTTTTCATTTGGTTTAAACTTACACCATTCGTGTATAGTTGCGATCAGATCACAATAACAAAAGGTAGACCTTCGGCCTACTACTTTTTCTTGACTTCGTCTCGAGAATATAGTAGGCCACGGTCTCTAGATGCAGTTCACCTTGGGGGAATATTTGGTATGAGCTGCAGGTAACTCGACTCTTTAATGCAACTACACTGTTCTGTACCTGTTTACTGTCCACTTCCCGTATTTTATTAAAAACTAAAGAACTAAAACGGGTTCCACAAAGGCCGATTCATGTTCTACGACATTTTTCTAAACTATGCTAATAGCAAAATACAAGAGAATAGCAAAGTCCAAACCAATTCTAGTCATACATGATAAATCTAATTTCGTTTATGACGCCAAGAACAACTTCAGATCCGCGTTAATTAGCTAGTACAAACTGTAATGTTTGTTTTTAAAGTTTACTATTTCAATCTCAATATCATTAGTATTTCAGATCGTTCTCAAGATACCTGCTTCCGGGTTAAACAAAAAATGTTAAAAGGCAAGACACATCCTTTAAGTAAAAATACGTCTGATCCCAATATCGTAAGAGATATTAGAATTTCCAGATTTTATTGAAAAGTGGTATACATACCAGACCTGCTAACTAGTACAATGTTTTTAAAATAAATTTACAATAAAATATGGAAATACAATCGGCAGTACTATTAATGGATTTGAGATAATGGTCTATCAGGATTTTCATTTTATTATAGAATCGTTAGCGAGGAGAGGTTTAAATTGATTTTTAATTCAATTTTCTGTCTCCAAATGGGGTTTTATTGCGCAGAATGTGTTAACTACCTAACAATAGAAAAATATTAGGTGTCGGGCTTATAATTTGTTCGAAAATTGTAAGCATGAAAGCGTGCTTAAGGGATCTGGAATGAGCGGTTTGAGCGTTTCGACAGTATTTTTTCGAAGCATGTCTTTCTGATATCAAATAATTTTCATTTTTGAAAATCACGATATAATACAAATTTTATGACAAATTATAAAAATTTGATATTTTTCAAATTTTGATATACAACAGTCCTCGAAGTAAATTTTATAAATCTAATGATATATTCTTAAAGTGTATGTAGCTGGGAGGAAAAGCCGACGATCAGTTGAAAATTTTGACCTTTCATATTGAAGATATGGACTTTTTTCCCAAAGAGACCTAATTGTTTTTGGTGTTTTGGGAAAAAAAATCCATATCTTCAATACGAAATGTCAAAATTTTCAATTGATCGTCGGCTTTTCATCCCACATACATACACGTTAAGTATAAATCATCAGATTTATAAAGTTTACTTCGAGTACTGTTAAATATCAAAAATATCAATTTTTAATGATTTGCCATAACATGTGTATTACATTGCGAATTTCAAAAAATCAAAATTATTTGATATCAGAATGACATTCTTCGTATTCAGAATGCAATTCGATATGTCTGATGTGCTCTAATGTCCCACAATAAATACTGTCCAAACGTTCATATCCCTTCCCTTAAGGTTAGCAACTATTTTAAACTGTTACGATTTGGTAGTTCACAGCATCTTGCGAATGGTAGTGAGCTTTGGGAAAAGTTGCAGTGATCATTTCATAGCAAGTGCGTAGAAGGATTCAAATATGTTGTGAACAGGGCTAAAACAACAGGACTTTTGTGAAACGTACATAACTCATTAACAACAATAAATCAAGCAAGTTTTCAAAGTATATGATTTGTAGAATGAACTTTTGCAAAACATCAAAGTGTTATTTTGCAATAATATATTGATTTAGATAATGAAAATCAATATTTTGGTTGCTTCGACCAACAATACCGCGTCTACCTATAAGGCGAAGTGTTGATGTCTGGAGACATGTTTTTCCAGTTTTAGCCAATTAACAAAACACTGCAGTGTACTTTTCAATGTACATCATAACCAAAAAATACTCTTTCCCCAAACTTTTGTCTAGTTTTTTCTTAATCTTGAGACTCCATTCCAGAAACGTTTTGTTAATTGTTTTGACATTGGCCTTATTTTGAGATATTGACCATATAAGACAACAAAATTTACTACAAAGAGAAAAAATTATGTAAGATACAAACTTTATACAAATGGAAAATGTAAAAGCTAATGGTATGTGTACCAAAAATGAGGGTGGCGACAACAAATGCTGACCAAAATATGATAAGGACCATTGAGTACCAATAAAACATGAATCAAATTACGAGTCTCTTAGCGGATATTTTCCAAGGGGATGTTTTTTAATGTACTGTTTGAAAACAGCAGTTTTATGTCATAAATATAACAATGGCTATTCTTTTCATTTAAACCATTGCCTTTACTTATTAGGTAAATTTAAATTTGGTTACTATTGTTCTTATAATCTTGTAGTTGTTATGTAGAACTCAGTAGTTATATTCATGATTTTACCGTATTATTTAATATACACATGTTACACAAAATATTGCAACATCGCTGAAAGTTGAATATTGAGGCTTGTTTGAAATTAGTTTGCATTGCTCATTTTACTCCATAGATTGCCCGGTTCAACTTTAAAGTCATATCGTGAATTAAGTAAGAACCGAGGTTATGGAAATTATATGTTTATTATCGTGTAAGTTACACTTCATCACTCGTCATAAAGTCTGCAAAGTAGAAATCACATTTTTTCGAAAAAAATACTTTTACATTGGCACCAACTCAAGTGGAGCGTTAAGAGATCACGATCAATTTGCAAAGTATGCGACCGGCTCAACGTAATTTTTCATTGCAAGTACTTAGCTCAGCAACATAAGATGCAAGTTAATAGAAACTAGAAGCCGTTCATCTCATTGAACCTGCTATGAGAAATGTACCCTTCACACGGTAGTGTGATTTTCACAGCTTTCTGTAAAATAAATAACCTACTTTGGCCATATCTCTTAATACCGCGCATATTGTATAGCAGAAAAAAAAAGTGACAAAATGATACAGGGGACGAGAGCGTTGCAGATAACTTGCGACAACGACTCCCTTACAAAGAACATACTTGAATATAAATTATATAACACAGGAAATGACAGTTACACTAGAGATATTCTGTGCCCAAGGTGAACAAGAAATATTGTACACGAAATTCTTTTGTACTAAACACATCAAAAGAAATAAGTCCCCTCTCAAAATTTCGTTATAACATCGTAGAATAAAACTTTGTACCAATAAAACTAACTGAAAAATACTTATTTGACTGTTTACTAAGTGTTGTGTGAAAACGAAAGATGTCAATGACTTCATGGCTGAATGAGCCCAAATTAAAGACAAAAACTGCCCGTTCCAAAAGTCACAAAGTAAGCCTATGCTTGTTAACTGCAAGGTGTATTAGGACAAGGAATGCGACTGACCATCTTACCACTCACTGGGGATTTGCATGGCTGAATGATCAAGAATGTTCACTTGGTAAGGATTTTAAACTGCACTCAACCACAGTCCACATGGGCCTAGTGACAAGCCATGAATCAACTTTTGTGACAAGCATGGGCCTACTTTGTGACTTTTGAAAAGGGCAGTTTTGTCTTCAATATGGGCTCATTCAGCCCAGAAGTCATGGACATCTTTCATTTTCACACAACATTTAGTAAACAGTCATATGTGATGCGATCAAGCAAAATCAGTCGGAACTCGGCAATAATAAATTTTCAGTTTCCTATAGGACAGTAAAAAGCATTTACAAAGCTGGATTTTGCAGAAAACCCCATTGAAATTGAACAACTAGTTCCAACGATATGAACAATTAAAGAGATTCCAAAACAAGAGAAAACAAAAGGAAATATTTCCTTTGTTTGGCTATATCTCAAAATCAATATTTCCGAGTTCCGACTGATTTTGCTTGATCGCATCACATATAATTATTTCAAAGTTTGTATTATTGGTACAAAACGGAACCTTGCAATGCTATGACGAAATATTTGGAGGGGGACTTATTTTTGTTGATGTGTTTATATTGATGTTTGATTGTTCAACAACACAGACGTCGTGATCGTATGCCCGTCGATCTATTCAAACCAATCTCCTGTATCGACGTCAGGTCGCGTATTTAGCCAGTTTTGAAGATTTTGCACGTTCGAAATTAACGTGGAGACATCGTTGAAAACGCACAAAATAATGAACATACGAAGGAAAGTTTAATTATTATTATCATCCTTTTAGTTTGTAAGAAATCATTATAATAAAGCAACATAGAGGTGTGAAAACTTGACTTCATTCAAACGCCAAACATTGTCCAGTGATATGCATGTGAGATCAGCCGTACAAAAATTACATTGCGATGTGCCTTTCTGATACAAACGTACCTTGCATACGCACGGTCCACGTTGAAATTGACATTTTTACGGCGTGTTGACAAACACGTTCATGAACGCGACTAATTTTCACCAAGAAAAAGTATCATTTTGAAAATAAATCTAAAGAAATATTAGGGTTTTGTAATAATAATATTCGGGAAGCGCTGAAAAACAATTAAGAAATAAAGGGTAATGCTTTATCATTTACACCCAAATAATGTGTCGAAGCAGTAAAACGTAAATAATGGGTGAGGCGCAGCCGAACCCATTATTTAAACGTTTTACTGCCGAGGACACATTATTTGCGTGTAAAGGATAATGCTGCACCCTTTATTTCTATTCTATTACCAGAAAATAGTGTGATTTAAAGAGAAAATATCATTTTTTGGCACAAATATTTTAAGTTGTTTACTTCAAGGTGGAATGCGTACGCGTAAGTGACAGCGCTATCGTGGAAATATTGCCCGCGTAACCAAGCGTAATGCTGTGCGTAGAATGTGTTACGGCGCTCGACCCATTATTGCAGAATAATGGGCTCTCACGTGACACGTTTCAACGAATCACAGTGTGCGCGATTTTGAATAATGGGTCGTGGAGGTAATAGAATCAATTTTAAGGGACATCAAATGAGGCTGAATTAACGTTATTATATAGATCGTCGATAAAAGTATGCTTAACCCCTCCAGAATTTACAGATTTTGGTTCCAAACATTTGGCCACAAGAGGGCCGAATGCTGTATACAGGCTGAGTCAAAAAAAAAAGTAAACTCATGTTTGAGGGGCTGTAACTCGAGATTGGTAAGGAATCTGCTAAAAATGAAAATACCACTGAAAAGAGCATATTCTACACGTCTAAATAAAAAATAAAAAAAATTGCTGCAATTGCTCACAGCAAACTCAAGTTATACTCATTTGAATACCACCACCCATTTTTGTAGCTGCACACGGTTTCACTTCCCAAGAAGGAGCCTACCTATTATGGGCAGGTCACGTGGGAACAAGTGAACAAGTGAACACGGAGCAAGAGCTCACGCCACAAGGGAACAGTCTATGGATACAGGGCCTAAGGGAGCAGTATATAAGAATCTGAACAAGCTCAATGTGCATGGGACACTAAGGAACAGACAGCCGGAAGCTTCAGACAGACCACGAACTGCTAGATCACAAGTGAACATTGCTAGAGTTAGACATGCGTTACAGCAAGACCAAAGATCAGCTCAATCCTTTACCCAACATTCCCCAATCAAGCTTCTGCTGGATCGTTCATAAAGACTTGAATTGGCATCCCTACAAGCTATAGTACCGTCATGGACTTTGTTGAATATTAATTAAAAGCAAAAGTTGTCTTTTCAACAATAAATCCTGTTAGCACTTTGCTGATTCGTCGAAATTGAAATGTATGGACATCAATCAACCGTGTGCAGCTACAAAAAATGGGTGGTTGTATTCAAATTAGTATAACTTTAGTTTGCTGTGAGCAATTGCAACAATTCTTTTTTTTTTTTTATTTAGATGTGTAGAATTTGCTCTTTCCGGTGGTATTTTTATCTTTAGCGGATTCCTTGCAGATCTCGAGTTATAGCTCCTCAAAAATGAGTTTACTTCTTTTTGACTCAGCCTGTACAAAATCGTTGGTTGACTATTATACAGCCAATACATGTATAAACGTGCGTATATACGTGCGTATAAACGCACGTTTAAACGTGCATTCCAGCTGTCACGTATTGTACATCACAATCTCTCTATTGTGCCTATCAATAAGTGACTTTACTGCGAAAGATATATCTAACAATGCACATATAATATTATATCCGTTTGAACTCATTTACAAAATTAACAAAAGACAATACAACGCAGATGCTTAACGCCCACAGAAACAAAATACATTTTCAAAGATGAAAATGAATAAATGTGTATGCATAATTGCAATAGTTTCGCACTTATTTTTTGTATAGATTATTACTTTCACCGATATTAATAATATTGTAGAGAACGGTCACTTCAACCTACTTAGTCAGCCGTATATGGACGATACCAGCAACAAATTTGTTTATAGCTTCAGGATAAGCAAGTTCGTAATTAGAATTCTGTAGCCGAAGCCAGGTTAACCTGTTGAGCACGAAAGTGTCCTTATAAGGACCAGATCCCTGGAAGTTACTGACCTACTATTCAGGGCAGGTTTAATTTGAATTTAAAACAACTACTGATGCCCGACATTTGTTGCTGCGCCAAGTTGAGGGAACATAAAAAGTGTAAAAACAAACAATCTAGTGATCTATCGATCGGTTAATAAATGCGTATCACTTGTTGAGAGAGAAATTGAACTCAATAATGCACACGTGCGCTGGGATGCTGATGCATCCAGTGCACGACACCGCAGGGTGTATTGGACGCATCAATATTCAAGGCAAGTGCATTATTGTGTCCAATCTCTTGAGCTACAATGGATCCGCATTTTTTTATCCTATTACATTCACGACAAGGAATTTCTGCAATTTCTGCTATTTATTATAACAAAATAAGTTAACATAACATAACATAACATAACATAACATGTTAAAATAAGTTGGAAAATTTGACCAATATCAATGCATCTACCTTCAAACAAAACTAATAAATCCTGCAAGGGCATAGTACGCGAAACTTCGCGCGAGTGCCATTATACAATATTTAATTACACCGCGTAATTTTCTTACGGCTTTTCTGTTTGGCTATGTGTTCTAAGTGTGCATGAAATGGCGAATAATTAATTTTGAGACTGCAAATTTACCCCTTTCTTTCCATTTGGTGTAGAATGATTAAATATTCAGTACTTGACCACAAGTCCTCTTCTTGTTGATTATAATGTTCTATTACAATGTTCTGGCTGGCTGATGTATATGCGAAAATCACTGTGCATCGAAGTTCATTGTACACTTGCATTTATATATCATTTGTGTATAAAATACTCGCACAGAAATGGTGCTGCTTTCTCCAGATACTCAACTCCTCGCACAGATGACGATCTCCAAAATGGTGCTTCTTTCACCAATCACTCTTATGCTCCATGAAAGGCTTCTTTCAGGACTGATCCACTTTATTTATAGACGTGTTGTTTTATAAACCAGACTACAGCAAGTCGACAGAAGAATTTTAATCCTTTGAGGAGGAGAGCCTGCAAACTCACTACATATTCTGCAAAGAGCAAACTAAATTAATTTTAATTTTTATACTCACAAAACCCACAATCTATCAATAGACCATTCTGTCACATTCACTTATTTTAGCAATGGGGTTTTCCAAAATAACATTAGGCAATGCACAGCATGATTAACTCCAAGGATTGCCCTTTATCTCATACCTCTCATGACATAGCTTTAAATCGTAAACAAACTTTTAATTAAATTATATTATTCATGGCACATCACACTGAAGACGTCCCTGTCCATTACCTTAAGGGAATAGCTTCCAGTTGGTAGGGTTCAAGGAGAAAAAAGGTTGTTGCCATCTTAACTTTCTATTTATGATGTGCCATACTGAAACTAACGGAACAATGCCTAAAAGTATCTCATAAATACATTGGAATAGATGGACATACACTTCAATGCTGTCAATCTTATCTCACGCATAGACCGCGGCATGTTTGCATTGGATCATGGAGATACTTTATCAGAACCAGATTTCTTGATTTCTCCGTGCCACAAGGCTCTGTCCTCGGACCACAATGGTTTACAATCTAGACTTACCCAGTTCGTCAAATTGACATGTGTTATCATGCTTATGCTGATGATAGTCAACTGTATCATATTTAAACCCTCACAACAAGTTGCCGATAAGAGTATAAAACGTATTGAACATTGTATTACTGTATTACTGGATGAAACACAACTTCCTTAAATTAAATGATGGTAAGACAGAATTTATTGTGTTTGTGTTCCAGTGACTTTAGTTTCTAGATCGATAACGATCATAAATGCAACGTTAAAATTCATTCTAAAGAATACGAAAACTCAAGGCAAAGTGATATATTTTTAAAACATGATAGGACGAACCTCCCTCCTCCCTCCCTCCCTCCCTCCCTTCTTCTCTTCTTGATCTTGTACTTTTCATGACTATTCCTATGCTTTCATTATACCCGTCTCTTTGTGTAGTGTCTTTCTCTCTCCCAACCAGCACCGCGGTGTTTTTACAAATGCCTCTTGTCTTAATTTTATCATTATGAAGTAAAAATACATTAAAACGGTATGCTACTTAACAATATCTCCACGTAAGGTGAATGTCCACAGAAGCGTATGAAAATCATTATTTCATGTTTGTTTTACTAGCCCTTAAACCCAATTCGTGACACTCTAAACCCACAAAGAAGCAATCATTTGTAAGGTACTTACACTTGACATATTTTTGAAGTTTTATGCCATTTATTATGCAGCATCAAATTTGTGTTCAAACATAACACAGATCGAAGTTAAAAGTAGTGTTTTCAAGTACTTCAAGCCCTAAACCTGATTTTGGGCTAAATATGAAAGATAGTCGTTTATTCTAATCTACTCAAGTTTGAACTCAATAAGAGCAAGAGTAAGAGCAAAATAAACTTCGCTTGCCTCTTAGTGAAACCAATTTGTTACTTTTTAAAGAAATATTTGTTGACACTTTTTCTCAAAATTTAATATTCATCATCTTGCCTAGTAAATATTATCATCAAGTTGATTATGTACATAACAATGTGCTGTCACACTTATGTTGACTCAATCGCTGCAAACAAGATCAGGCTCTATTGAAATTACAAGAACAACACTAATCCCTTCATTTTGAATGAATATCGCAATAATAATGAACAGTTCTAAATATTTATGACAACATACAGGGTGTCTCTAAAATACCATTTCTTTGGGAAAAATTAAGTATTTGGTTGTCCGAACTAATATAGCCACAATTTTTTTTTAAATTTTGAAAATGATTATTAGAGTCACGCGGTAGCCGTGACCAGCAAGTTTTAAAAAAAAAGACTGATAAAGAAGACTAATAACATATGCTCCCGCGAGACTATATTTACACCTAACATTAAAACACTTGACTTCTATTGTTCGATGTTATTTTTCGCTGGGTACAAAATGTATCTAAAACCATGGTAAATGTTATTTACAGTCCCAGGTGTAATATCTTGACAACTCATTAATTCCAAAAGGGCCACCAATCCTACAGTCAATCATTGTTCGTAATAAACAAATATTTTTGCTTCCATTTCACGCGGTATTTCATAGCGAAAATTAGTTGCAAATCAAACTGATCCAGAATTTTTGGACACTGCTACAGGTCTACCTGGTTCTCACCTTCACACTACTTTTTCAGATTCACTTCCAAATATACCCTAGCAGTTTCTGAGATACCCTACATACAAATTCTGAGCCCCATTCGCCAAAAAAATCAAATTTTTCACAATTCTTTTGTTCTTATCGGACGACGCATCCATTTATATAATAAATGCTGTATTTCGACACAGCAATTTTCAGCAGAGGCCCATGGCCTAATGGTTAGGGCGTTTGACTCCAGATACGCTATCCCGAGTTCGAAACCAGGTGACCAACTGATTTTTTTTCCAATATTTTATTAAACAATTTATTGTCATTAATCAAGGATAACATAATTTGAAACATCCAGTGCTATTGTGATATTATTTTTTTATTAAAGCAATTTAAAAACACAGCATAGTGTGATACAACACCATCAAGGATCAAAAGAAATCTGAATAACACAAGAAACTAGATCAGGTATTTATAGGGTATACGACGTTACTCATTGTTATTCTCATTTAAATATATTTTGTCCTACCACGGACAAATTCGCATGATAATAGGACAATAAAACATGATTGTGATATGTATGAATGGTTGTTGAATCGATTTAGAGACCTGACTCTCTGTCATCTTCAGCTATCGTAGAACATGACAATTGTCATACCGTCCCGGTAGCTTAATTTCTTTCTGCAACCATAATGGGCCGCAATATATCACTAACCGCATAGTCCGAGGCAAGGTTCATTATTGTCAGGGTTAGGGTCTTATGGTTAGGGTTAGGGTACGGGTTAGGGGTTAGGGGTTAGGGTTAGGGTAAGGGTTAGGGTTAGGGTTAGGGTTAGGGATTAGGGTTAGGGTTAGGATTATATACGTATTTATTAGTACTAATATACTAGTAATAGTATATTGTGTGTATGCACCTTATACCGTAATCAATAAGTATCATAAACAAACACCTTTCTGGTACAACGAATCATAGCACAGTCGTGTAGGCATTAGACTATGGATACATAGATTGTGGGTTCGAACCCCCAGGTAAACCGTTGTAGAATTTTGATTCTATCGATTGCTTTTTATTTTATTAAGTAAGAGGAAATAGTAATGGTAATAAACTCGTGTTACATCTAGCCTCATAGGCCTATAATTACATGTATGTACTATGTGTTATCGCATTGCGGCCCATTATGGTTGCAGAAAGAAATAACGCGTCCCGGTAGGTTGATTACAAACACTCTGTAGGTGTGGAAAATTGTTCCGCTAGTTTGGAAGGCCAGCAGGAAAAAAATCCAAATAACATTTAACAAGCATATATAGTACGGAAGCGTCTATGTGACACAACTTGACAAGATAATTATCTTGCCATGTCGACTTATTATCAGCATTATGTCAACATGACGATATAAAATATCTCGCCAAGACAACTGAACAAACAAGTCAACATGGCAAGATATATTATCATGCTAAGTCGACATACCAAAAATGGATGTCGTCTTCGCGAAATAAAATATTATGCCAAGTCAATTTAGCAACAAATTAATGTCAACATAGCAGGATATTTTGTCACGTCCAGTTGACTTAAAAACAAACAATAAGTCAACATGGTAAGATAAATCATACCAAGTAATAGTAATTTTTGACACCGTATAATTTAAATTATTGAAAAGCATCCTCGGGATGTAGAGGAGGGGCGGCCCGAAATTAAAGGGAAAATTAAAACCACAAATCTCAAAAGACCGCCGACAACCGCCGCTTAATATGGATATCCAACAAGATTGCCACGCAGGGCTACAAAGAACCACAAACTGCGAAATTTGGATATCCAGCTAGATTGCCCCGCAGGACTCAGGAACCACAAATCTTGAAATATGGATATCCTACAAATTAAAACCACAAACCGCGAAAACCGCCAACAACTGCCGCTCAATAGAAATATCCAACTAGATTGCCCGCAGGGCTATAAAGAACCACACACCGCGAAATATGGATGTCCAACAAGTTTTAACTATAAATTAGCCCTCGATAGAGGGCAAGGCTTGAAGGATTAGGGAAATTATAACAACGAACCGCGAAAGTTACCTTAACAAACGATATAAGTCAAAATGGTAAGATAAATTATCATACCAAGTAATAGTAATTTTTGACACCGTATAATTATTGAAAAGCATCCTCGGAATGTAGAGGAGGGGCGGCCCGAAACTTTAAAAAAAGGGAAAATTAAAACCACAAATCTCAAAAGACCGCCGACAACCGCCGCTCAATAGGGATATCCAACTAGGGCTACAAAGAACCACAAACCGCGAAATTTGGATATCCAGCTAGATTGCCCCGTAGGACTCAGGAACCACAAATCTTGAAATATGGATATCCTACAAATTAAACCCACAAACCGCGAAAAATCGCCAACAACTGCCACTCAATAGAAATATCCAACTAGATTGCCCCGCAGGGCTACAAAGAACCACACATCGCGAAATATGGATATCCAACAAGCTTAAACAATAAATTAGCCCCGATAGAGGACAGGGCTTGAAGAATAAAGGAATACCACAAACCGCGAAAGACCGCCAACAACCGCCGCTCAATAGAGATATCCAACTAGATTGCCTGCAGGGCTACAAAGAACCACAAACGGCGAAATTTGGATATCCAACTAGATTGCCTCAGGGCTACAAAGAACCACGTACATTTTATAGGTTTAGCTACATACACTCGTATTTTTTATTGTCATAAATCAAGGATAATATTATTCAAACTTCTATTTTTCGTTTTATTCGTCTTATGTAGTACTTCGTAACCGGATGACTTTTCAAGCTTGGAGCTACTCGGCTTCATTCATAAAAAGAAAGGAAATCTACCAAAAAAACGTTGACAACGTAAAGAAAGCAGCAAGTTTAAAAAGCCCCACCTCGGCTCACTTTTTGAAACTTGGTCCCATTTTGAACATCAAATACAGCGCTTCCAACGTTTTAATAATAGCATGACTGGCATTATATGCCTATTTGTTATTTATTCATGAAATTAATATTATAAAACAAAACATATATAGGATGTTGGCTTACCATGCAAGAGCAAGATTATAACCTTTCTGATCTTACAAATTAATATCGCATCGGCACATTAAAGACTCATAACACATATGGAAATGTTTGAAGTTGATAATATTATGATAAAGTTTAAATCAGTTCCAGGAAATCAGTACGTTTTACAAATGGGACCAAGTTTCAAAAAGTGAGCCGAGGTGGGGCTTTTTAAACTTGCTGCTTTCTTTACGTTGTCAACGTTTTTTTGGTAGATTGTTCGTTACAGCCAGTCTGCTGCGACCAGTATCATTCAGACAGATTTTTCTTACAGGAAAAGCATAAATATTTATTTAAAAAAAGATTATACCCCTTTGTAAAACAGAAATTCAAGGAATCTGATAGCAACGTTTGCACATTAATTTTTGTGTGACCTGAGAGCACATCAGCCATATCGAATATTATTGCATTCTGAATACGAGGAATGTCCTTCTGATATTAAATAATTTTGATTTTTTTAAATTCGGGATATAATAAAATTTCTATGGCAAATTATTCAAATTTGATCTTTTTGATGTTTAACAGTCCTCGAACTAAACTTTATAAATCTAATGATATGTACTTAAAGTGTATGTAGCTGGGATGAAAAGCTGACCATCAATTGAAAATATTGACCTTTCATATTTTTCCCAAAAAGACCTCAATTTTCTAAGTATTTTTGGGAAAAATCTATATCTTTCAGCAATTTTTCTACGGGATCTTCAAAAAGATTATGAGGTATTTAAATGTGGTTTTCTGTTTTCAATGTGATTTTAATATTGTCTTATATTTAAATAAACATTTTCTAGTAAAGTGGTTTTCTGGGCAAATATGTTTGTTTCCAAAAGGGATTAAATCCATTTTGTGTCCGAAAGAAATATAAATAAAATACAATGAAATGAAGAATGAAACAAAATGAATACTGTTTCTGTGATACACCTATTTGAATCATCTTAACATCCTTATAAAATGCACACATTTGCCGGTTTGTTAAAGAATCTCTTAATTAGAAAACCACTGATAGAAATATGATTTTGATAACCAGAGCTGTTGTAGCTGAAAAAGGGAGCTTTTAATTTCAAAAACACCGCCATGAAAATTCATGACAATGTTGAGAGCGCCAGTAACTACTCGTGCATAATTGAAACACAGATAGTAGTAACTTGCTGCATAACAATTATGAAAGTAAAGACTGCACAAAAAGTAAAGCAGCTGTTAAAAATACGCCTATAGTGTCAGAACTAATAGTTGTGTTCACAATATTTCAACAGTGCAAGAAGAGTGATATATTTACGCGCATTTTGATACCCCATTTGTCAAATTTCGTTTTAATATTAACAACACAGCAGTGTTTTTAAAGAAGAATCCCCGAATTTAAAAGTTGCAGCTATATTTGAATTGATTTGAAGTAAGCACGAAAGATAATGGAGGGTTTTACGTGCCAAGGTGCTTGCGTAATAACCATTGATCGCTGTAAACTGCAACTTTTAAATTCGGATATGTTTCTTTAAAAGCTCTACTGTGTTGTTAATAAATCATCCTTCTTCCTATGTAGAAATATTGTGGAAACAATTGAAGGGGTGGGTGTAATATAGTCCTAACCCTCCCCTTTTTACGGCGCACTTGTTACTGGTTTCAATCAATTGCAGTTAAGGAAGGGTAGACGAGGTATTGTTGGTCGAAGCAACCTAAAAATCGATTTTCAAAAGTTCATTCTGCAGATCATATACTTCGCAAACTTGCTTAATTTATTGTTGTTAAAGAGTTATGTACGTTTTACAAAAGTGTTGTTGTTTCAGCCGTCTTTACAACGTAACTCAAGAACCGCAGGACCTATAAAAGTATAATCTGTGATATTTTAATTCTTCTACACACTCGCTATGAATTGAGCAATACAGTTTTTGACAAAGCACACTACCAATCGTAAGATGCTGTGAATTACCAAATAACAACAGTTTAAAATAATTAATAACCTTAAAACATATAGATTGGACAACTACTTAATCCATTTTATAAACAGTAATCATTATATTGTACTTATTAAAATAATGTGTAATTTTTGCACCAATATGAACTTATTGGCATGAGTACAGCTGTGTTATGTTCCCTGTTTTTCTTCAAAAAAGAAATGTGGGTTAGCACTATATTGCCACTGACTTTAAACCTGGGGTCCTAGATTATCTATGAACAACAATTTTGATCTGGAATCATTGAGAACGTGTTTCTTACATCAACAACGTCTACATTCGATATTTTTTCAAAGAAATATCCATCTCATAACTAGTGTGCAAAAAGTCCTAAACCACACATTTTTAAGTAACCGGTTTGTGCGTAAAAATTGTACGAATTATTTCAACAAAACGGTTAGTCTGTTGAAGAACTCCAATACTTTATGCTTGTTTACTTTACTTATGGAAATTCTCATGTACTTGGTCAAAAACAACTTATCGCGAAACCAGTAACATGTGTTTTAGGAGGGTTAGGACTTTATTACACCCACCCCCTTCATTTATTAGTTCTGAAGCTTTAGGCGCATTTATAACAGCTGCGTTACTTTTTGTGCAGACTTTAGAAGAGGATGTAGCGGAAAAACTTCATTTGTAAGGAGCTAATTTTGAATTTTTAAAAACTTGTTGACATCACCATGAATATTCTTGAAACCGTTGGGAGCATCAGAACTACTTATGCATATTTGAAACACAGATGATAGTAACTGGCTGCATAACAATTTTGTGTATGAAAGTCGTAGACGATGCTTTGTAGCGGGAAAACTTCCATGAAAGGAGCTAATTTTTGAACTTGTTGACGTCGCCTTCAATATTCATAACACTTCTCTGTTGGGATCATCAGCAACTACTCGTGTGTAATTGAAACACAGATAGCACAAACTGGTTGCATAGCAATTTTGTGTAAACATACTGCAGTTACTGTCCATTTTCCTATACATAATACACAGTACTCTCACCATTGACGCGTGCACATGACCTCTACAAACAGTGAATGTTATATGTAAAGTCTGCACAAAAAGTAACTCAGCTGTTATATATACGCCTATAGATTCAGAACTAATAATTGTTTTCACAATATTTCAACATAAAAAGAAGGATGATTTATTTACGCGCATTTTGATACCCCATTTTTCCAATTTTGTTCAATATTGACAATATAGCAATGTTTTGAAAGAAAAATACCCCGATTTAAAAGTTGCAGTTATTTGTATTGATTTGAAGTAAGCGCAAAGATAATGGCGGGCTTTACGTGTTGACAGTGCTGGCATTATAACCATTGATCGCTGTAAACTGCAACTTTTAAATTCGGGTATTTTTCTGTAAAAGCACTACTGTGTTGTTAATATTGAACGACATTTGACGAATGGGATATAAAATGCGTGTAAATAAATTACCCTTCTCTCTATGTTGAAATATTGTGAAAACAATTATTTGTTCTGAATCTATAGGCGTATTTATAACAGCTGAGTTACTTTTTGTGCATACTTTATATGGGCATTGCCTAGTTAACGTCACTGTGTGAAAAATAACCAACCAATATTTAAAGTACTCTCTGAAATTCTAGAAAATATAGTTTTGTAACATGTCCTAATTTTTAGCTAATTTAGGTATTTGGAAATATTCGCACTTTGATGTTTTAGTGTATGTTATAGGTAATTGGGCATTGCCTAGTTAACGTCACTGTGTGAAAAATAACCGGCCAATATTTAAAGTTCTCTCTGAAATTCTAGAAAATATAGTTTTGTAACATGTCCTAAATTTTTAGCTAATTTAGGTGTTTGGAAATATTCGCACTTTTGTGTTTTAGGAAGGATATGTAAACGACAGATAACACCGAAAAATATGAAGAAATTATTTCCAAACCGTGTTAAGTCTGCAACCATTATGTTTCTCATTTTCAAGAATGCTGATTAACAATTTGCAGCCTATTGTCTCATTTCGTAAACAAAGGCCCACACAAATTTACCATACGTTTGCTTTATAATCGTTCAATACCAGCTCATTGCTCATTGCACAGGTAAAACAGAAACATGTGTAGTGTGGATTTAACCAGAGAAGATCTGATTTAACATAGTGGAGCTGTTTTCAATGAGTGTTATCTTGGTTTAATAGCTTTTAATGGGGTTTAAATCCTGCAAAGGTTGTGGTGAATTCTACTGTAGACATGACTGCATCATGAGTCGTACACCTCGCCTCGTTGGTATCGTATTTTGTTAGTTATAATTATTTTAGATTTTTTTTTAAACATTGACATTTTAATCTAAAACATCTTAAAAGTTTGAACCCTCTGCATACCAAGCCTTTTTTAGCAACGCGTCTTGCAAGGTTGTGGTTTAATACCACCCATATGATTTATATAAATATAGTGTTATATGTATGCTTTTTTGATACCATTACTGTGGGTCTCCACATTTCCGTAATAACACAATAGCTAAAAACCTCGTATGACCTAACGAACCTTGACGTAGCTGCCAAAAAAATTATACATTGAGTCGAGTTTTTACCTTATATAGAAGGAAACTACTATTTTAACATACACACCAAGTTTCAAGCACACACTAGAGCAGCTTGTGAAATCTCAGTATAGGTAGGCACCCCCTTACTCTTAGAGTTTTATAGCATACTCTGCTCTTGGGTAAGGCGGAATTGTCAATTTTATGTCGTTGAAATGAGCGCAATGAATGTTCATACAATTACATAGAGGCGTTTGGTCGCTTTCTTCAGTAATAGTGGGCAAACCGTTAGGGGGTACCACCTTGGTACAACGAGGGTTAAAGTAACGTCTTTCAGATTAAAATTTCGATCCATAATTTGATTGATTAGATTGATTCCTTTGGGATATACGGTATTTCAAATCTGTTGATCGGTTTAAGGATCCGCAGGGGCTGTGCTAAATCGGCTAGCTCATGTGTTGATTTATATTATTATACAACCAAGCTACCGACTTATCTGAGAATGTGTACAGTTCGTATGTATGCTAGCAATAATATGTGGGGCGGGAAATCCAGGGTAAATGGGATTGGTATAGGAAATAAGGTGTTGGTATAAACGCAATACTCATAAAATAAGAAATATAATGACTTCAATCAAATTCACGACTGATAACAACCAGTCTGAAATCTTGGTACTCAAATAGAATACGTATAATTTTTTTAAAATAAACAATATGTTCATTTGACGTATCAAATTTGAGGTAAATAGGTTAATGCAATAGATGAGATTTGACGTACCATGCTGTGTCTATCTTATTGATATTGTCACAAATCATATTTGTTTCTACCGTACTTGGTAGTACTTTCGCCCTTGTGCCCTCGTATGTAAACACGCGTCTGCAAGTTAACAACATAGTAGATACTACATATGAGCCAGACAGGTTACAAAAAACGAGCAGTATTCGCTGGAAATTATTATTTTTTATTTGGGAGGATAAATATGCCGACATCCACTTCATTTTGAGGCGTTAAGTTCATTGAACGGACAGTATGTAAACATAGTAAATAGTAATGTCAAGGAATATGCTTTATGTGACTCTCAAAATAAATCTCATCAGACAAAAAACGAAGATGAAAGATCTTGAAAATAAAGAAGATTGAATAATAGCGCGCCCGTGATGAACAGGTCACCTTGTAGAGAAGCAATATAGAAGGAAAACATGCTGAATAAAACGCAAATTGAGTTGTGATAAAATTGATTGCGTACAGAGGCACTACAAACTATTTTGATTAGAAAATATGCAGGCATGTGAAAATTTGGATATGGCTATATTGGATTGGGAGTATAGTGATGGTAGATCTGCGCCGCTTAGATAAAATTCAAGACCAAAACACCATTTGCCCTTCATTTGCCCTTCAATAGGACTTGATATGACAACATTCACGGCATTAACCTATTATCCTACCCAAATTACACTGACTGTGTATTTTTTATCCTGTTTTCATTTAAGGGGGTACTACACCCCTGTCCAATTTTGTGCCTATTTTTGCATTTTTCTCACAAATTATAGCGCATTGGTGACAATTAAGATATGCATGTTGTAGGAGCAAGGACTACAACTATTGCTCTGAAAATTCAGCAACTCAAGGCAAGTAGTTATTGATTTATTGATCAAATACTGGTTTTCCCTCATTTTTGACTGCAACTCCACACCTGCTGTCTGTGCCGAAATAAAATTTCCAGTGCAGTAGTTGTAGTTCTTGCCCCTATAATATACATATCTTACTTATCACCAATGTGCTATAATTTTTGAGAAAAATGCACAAATAGGCACAAAATTGGACAGGGGTGTAGTACCCCTTAAGTGAAAGGCCTTTCCCATAAATCACAGTAAGTTACCTGGTAGAACGAACAACACAAAGGCACAAAGGACAATCACTCTGTTGTCTGTTGTGTACTACAATGGGTTAAAAATCAGGTCAAAGATGTGTTCAGAAATGATCAATACAAAGTGCAGGCATCTGAAGGTGAAGTGGAAATGTTAGTCAACTTGCTTCAACATTAAAATTTCTTGGATCTTTCACGAATTCTGTGATGATCACGTGTGTAATTTGATTTAACTATTCACTATGTTTTGTCATTTGAACATTATTACATGTGAGATGGGACATTCCCTTCACGCAATCAAGACGGACGAGATCATTCTAGGAATACAATAACAACATCAATCAAGTCTATTTGATTGGTGGATCTTCAGATATCAGAATCTTAGCAGACTTGTAGTATTGGGACCCGTCATGAGTACGGGTACGGGTCCGAGCCATGAGTACGGGTACGGGTACGGGTCCCAGACCATGGGTACGGGTACGGGTCCCAGGCCATGGGTACGGGTACGGGTCCGAAGCCATGAGTACGGGTACGGGGGTCCGAACCCAAAATAGGGTGCGGGTACGGGTACGGGTACGGGTCCGGAGCCATGAGTACGGGTACGGGTACGGGTACGGAAATTGGGACTCGAGTACGGGTACGGGTACGGGTCCCAGTATGGGTACGGGTACGGGCCATGGGTACGGGTACAGATATTGGGACTAGAATACTTGTATGAGTCCCATTATGGGTACATGGGTACAAACAAAGCTATTGTTATTGATTATTGACATTAATAATATTTATTGGCTATATACCTTGATGTAAATACACACTTTGATGTCATTTATACCACAACAAATGAATTAAACTACATTTCGCACCAACCTAATTAGAGAAATTAATTTTGTCATAACTATATACAACATTTTAATTTGTTGTGTGTGCCATGAGTTGATGAGACATTTCTATTTGCTAAGAAGTACTTCCATTTACAGAAAATTGTAGAACTGGTTTTGTGGAAGTACAAAAAGAGATTGGTGATGGTCTTATTGAATCTAGCTTAAATATTTTGGGATGCAAAAATCATGTAAACTATGTCTGTGTATTGACACACAGACTGTACAATACTAATTTCAACATACATTTAGCAGTGATATAGCATTCACCTCAAAACATCAACTGGATTTCAAATTTAGTGAAGCCTTTCATGCACATCCACACATCCCAGCACACATCCACCAGATTATCCATTAGCTTAATATAATTATTATCATTAATTATGCACATCTGGATAATTATTCATATTTTGCCTATAAGCTCCAATAAATCATAAATTTCTGTAAACATGGTATGGCAAAGGAACTCTGTATCATTTGACTCAAATGCACACAACACACTGCCCAAGTACATGTGGTGGGAAAATGTAGTTTTTATGTGTGCATTTGTGCTAGGGGAGTGTATTTGGATGGGGAATATTAAAATGATGAATAAAATAATGCTATAATAATGATATCAAAACATGATAACTTGAAATCCACCACAAACAACAATTTCTTGAAATGTTTTAGTTCCAGTTTGCTATTTTTTTCTGTATCAGTCAGAGTGTGAATGCTACATGTATGAGTGGCATGAGTGTGCATAGGCTGGAGGCTGTCACAATCATGACAATGTAGGTATCTACCCTGTGTGTAGCATGTACATTTTGTGTAGCCAGGACTAGATTTACCTCTTTCAGGGCCCTGGGCCAGGCTACAATTTAGGGCACTTGCTATCTGGATCCATGCATGTGTTACTCTCCCCACCCAACCCCATCCATGTAACCTATTATTTTGATTATGTCTATGATCAGAGGACTCAGTGCATGAGTGGAGTTAACAGGCTTGTGAGAAGTGAGAGTAGATCTACTCTCACTTTCTTACATGCATGTAGGCAGGCACTGTATGGTACCCGTACCCATGGTACCCGTGTCCACGGGTATGGGTACGGGTCCCGGGCCATGAGTACGGGTACGGGTCCCAGGCCATGAGTACGGGTACGGGTACGGGTCCCGGGCCATGAGTACGGGTACGGGTACGGGTCCCAGGCCATGAGTACGGGTACGGGTACGGGTCCCAGTCCATGAGTACGGGTACGGGTACGGGTCCGAAGCCAAAATAGGGCATGAGTACGGGTACGGGTACGGGTCCGGAGCCATGGGTACGGGTACGGGTACGGGTACGGAAATTGGGACTCGAGTACGGGTACGGGTACGAGTACGGGTACGGGTACTACAAGTCTGAATCTTAGTAAATGCCATCATACGGAAAACCCCCGGGTATTTATATACTGAATGTACGAATGTGCTTGAATCTTAGAACAGATTTCTCAAATGGGAATTCATTATAAAATGGAATGACAGCAGCAATTCTGGGCAGAATGTACCAAACGTTTTATTGTGTGTATATAATTGCAGCTAGGTGCTCTCAAGAAGAAAGAGCACTTGAGCAGATAAATGTGCTACGTTGCCAAAGTGCTACTAAATCGCCCAAAGAAAATTGAGATTATGGATTACGCCAAAGTGCACATTTTCCCAAAAAAGTGATTTATATTGGTCTTCTTTCGTCATGTTGAAGTCCGACATGTCTATCAATGTAACTGCAAAATAGCGTAAACTGTTCCCAGAAGAAATGAGTGTTTGGTGCAAGTAACACCGTGTACGTGTATGTGTACGCAAAGGATGTGCCAGTTGTCTCCAAATCTACAATGGACTACTTGATTTCATAGGCCATAAGTTTGGATAATACTTCAGAGAGTCGTCTGCAACTCCAAGAGTAAACAACAATAAGACCAAGACAGCCGGATAAGTAGAATATCTGACGAATGTAGTGATTTTCTATACTTGTGATCATGGTGATTTATGTAACAGCATAGTTCAACCATACCGTATTTTTAAATAAATAATTAATTTGTATTGTAATTTATATACCAGTGTGTATATATAGTTGTGTATCTTTGCGTGAACTCGAAAGAGTGTTTTCAACCTTCAGGCTTTCTAGATGGAAATAGACGAACGTAAGCAAATACCTACCAGAATTCTCTAGTCTCTAGAAGTACGTACAAATTACACTATACAGACCATTATTAAATCTTAGACTGATTTTCAATAGCAAATAAGATATCAAAACACTAAAAATTGATTTCGAGCGAATCAGACATTAAAATCCGCTCATAAATACCCGATAATAATATTATTAACGGTCTGTAAAATTCAGGCAGGCAGGCTTAATAGTAATTAAGACGCCTCGTTACTAACGTCTCACGATATAAGGCAGTTTTTACAAGACACACTCACTTTCATCTCTCCGTGACTTTGATACAAAAAGGCGTGGTCGTATATGTGAGTGACAGGCGATGAGAAAGAAGCTTGTTTCATTACATTCGCACTCTCAGTAACTCGGTTGTGCTATCTTCTGTGTCCGCCGCGCTATTCTACGTCTACGGTTAGTGAATATACCACACTCGTAACTAATATACGTTTACAAGATTCATACAGTATTTTATACTTACAGCACGGGTGGAACCTTTTTACGACGGGCATCGCTATCTGTGTGGCATGTTAAGTTTTCATCGGAGTACTCGAATGGACTTTTTGTGACTCATCGTTCGAAGCTTTCTAGTCGACCCGCTTGTCTGCATTTGACACAGTGTTTATTTACTTGGAGACGGGAAAAGATCTGAAATTACGCTATTTGAGTTTTCAAGTGTTTCCTGATATCCACTTTACAAAGGTAAGAAAACACGTTGGAAATAAATAAATTTTGATTTTCATCAAGAAGCTAAATTTTGATTCAAATTGTTTTAAATTGCTGTTGTCCAAAATGTTATTGAGACTACTGTTGTTGAAAATTGATCACCTAATGTCTTATTTTACTAATCACTCGGAAATAAAAAACAAAAAAGTTCAACTGAGCCACATGGCTTAATTACAATTCGTGATATGTTAACAAGCGCTGAAGCATTCAATCAGAAATTTTTGTTAATGACGTTCACGCACAACATATTTCTCAAACATGATGTATCAATCAATTGCAAAACTAATAGTGCTATTATTTCAGTCAACAAAACATTCCTTGTGGCTATTACTTCATCATACTACATGAGCCATTAGTATGTTGACAAAATGTAATGTTTTAATGTGGCGCGTTTTTTTGTACAATATAAAGTGTAACGTGATCTTGAACGCATTTCGTAATATGTCTTAAAACGGGGCTTGATCTCCATATTGTTTTAGATTTGGTAATGGTTGGCATCTGAAAGCCATATCACATTAAACGGCAATAATTTTAAAACCATTAGGTAATCCAATTTGCTCTGCTTGATAAGTTGAAATTTTAAAAGTATTAGCATCCATATCAAAACATTGTAAATGTATTTTGCCGCATAGAGGCAATATCTCTCATAATATAGCGACTTTTAGCGCAAGTTCCTTTCATGTGTGTAACATGTGAATGGCTTGCTAAGTGTACATTAAACTGGATATTATTGGAAGTAAAGCAAACATAGCAAAACTAATTAGTTCCTGCGGGCATTTTTAAAAAACGCTTTCAACGCTATCAAACTTTCTTTTTTGATTTTTTTTATATCTCCATAATTAAAACGTGATTTATACCAATTAGTGAGATGACATTTTTTCAACAGAAAAAAACACCTTTTGAAAATGAAACATAAAATTGATAAATTATATAATAATTTATAATTGTTGCTCAATGGCATTAAAGTTTAATTAACACACTGGATTATTCTGTTAACATTAAGTATGGTGACTGACATAATTGAAAATACAGCTTTTAAGGCGACGTGCTTCAAGTTGAAAGAGCTGGTTTTTTTCCAGTATTATCGGATTTATATTATTATAGTTTCACTACTAAATGCGTGATTAAACTCAGTGTCATTGAAAACTGCGAACTGAGTTTAGTTTGTCAAAAATCACAAAACCACAAGGAATTGGCAAGTTTTTGAGGCAGGTGGAAAAAACATGGTTGGTTTTAACCGAGTTTTTCCCCTTTGGCAAAAACATCTTTTTGTCAGATTTGTCGACAAAAACAGCAAATACTAATGAATGTTTAACTTTTTCTTATCAAAACAAACTTATAATTAAACACATTTAGAAATAAAGATATGGATTTACATTGTTCACCAGAGATGTGAATCATATCAAATTGTTTATATGACTTGGTGAAGGCATAAATAATATTTTGAATGATTCATTATAAGTTGTTCTCTACTGTTGGCGAACTCGCTGCGTTATTTCATCAGGTTTAAATGACTATATACCAGTTTTGTCTAGTTTTTGCCAGTTTGGCCGGTTTAAACCGGAAAAATAGGGGATAAAACCGAGCCGTGAAAACCACTTTATTAACTACGTATATTTACCTTGAAAATAATTCAAATTAAACTCGAGAAAATATTTTTTCCCTTATTAAAAAAACAAACACAATTTTCATACGTTTATTACTTTTTATTCAAGCAATTGCTGCCTTTGCAGTATTCAGAGCCATACAAAAGAAAACCCACATCATGGTTATATACGTAAGTTTCGCTCTTGCTTTGAAACGCAATTTAAAATTGAAATAGGTTGAGGTAATAACATAATTCATGGGTAATATCACGAAACCATAGACGTTACCATGTAACAGTTTCACAAAGCAATATCAAATTTAATTACATAATTAAAATTGGAACTGTGGTGGATAATTATTTATATGGAATGTGTGGTTAGATGTGTAGATGGGCTAAGCAGGTTAATCATTTGGAAGAAATGAATGAATCCCTTATTTTTCAATTTCGATGATTGTCATCATTTCATTTTGTTTGGGAGACTATTTGGAAATCGTGCCCCAAAGGGGCTAGCTTATAGCTCTAAACTGGAAGATTTTAAGTAATATTTATCCAACAAATATTCTTTTAGCAACTAGTAGTAAGAGTGAAATATTAGTATATGTAATGTTGTAGACTATTTGGAATACTTCATTAACCATGTTAACTGAAAAACTATTGCAACATTATGGGTTGAAATAACCACAGTAATTTTAAAACAAAAAGAAAAAAACATCAATCTTTCTGTAACAGACATCTCGCTTGGGGTTCATAAAGAAAGTGAGAACCAGTTTATTAACAAACTTCTTATAATTGGTAAGCTATGTATCAATAAATATAGATATGGAAAGTATCCTAATATGTTGGTTTTATTGCAAAAGATTGCATTTAAGAAAGTTGGTGTAAAAAGTTATACATAGATTGCATTTAATGGTGATACTCTATAAATTGTAAGGGGAGATGGAAGGGTAATAATCTTTTATGAAAGACAAAAACCTTGATGATAACCACTCTAAACCTTTAGAGTGGTCAAATCATCGAACTTCCGATTATAGCATACTGATATTGTAAACGTTTAATTTGGATTTGGATTTGGAAGAATGGTTCAATTTGAGTTGTTGTGCTGGAAATGCAGTTAATGTAGTGTGGGTGTTCCCATGTATTATTTTGCTGAAGCGTGTGGGAGTTTTAGTTTTTGTAGACATTCTGCGTTTGGTAAAAACTAATTAGTATACACATTGTTGCACCATTCTGCACCATCAACTACCTTCATCATACGATTGTTGTGGCTGTGTCTTCTACAATCGATCAACTACCGCATACCAATCAATTATAAAGACACTAATCCATTCTTTCATAACTTGCTTTTCTAAGTAATTGAATTAGTATGGCAAGCAAATAGAAATATGAATATATCGTATAAAATCCATTCAAATTTTAAAACGCATTTTGGAGAACCGATAATCACATAATGTGGTGTATGGGTGTGTGTATAAAATTATCTGACTTGGTGCTTGATATTAGATTAAGCAAGTTTAGTAATATATTGTTTTCCTCTGAAGTGTCACAACCAAATCAGCCGTCTACATTCTAACGAAGCTGCGAAATACACACTTAACTATATTAAACCCTATTTATTTCTTTTCAATTTATATTTTTAGAACATTTCTATTTATGTCATATCATTCACCTGTGTTAAGACACCTTAATTGTATACGAGAATACTTAGCAATTGACTTATATGTCATTTCATCTCCCTCTTTGGTGAATTACAAGAGGTCCCATGAAAGCAATCCAATATTAATGTTACCAGGTTGTATGCTACTAATTGTGAGGAAGGAGATAGGGGTTTAAATCAAATGGTAACTTGAACCATTTATACACATTACTAACCAATGTGAGCTACCGACCAGCACGTAGGTATCTAAAGCTAAGTTCCCTTTACTTGAAAAAGGAAAAACCTTCAAGGATGCTCGAGCTATGCAAGTGTTTCACAAAAGAGCTACAATATTTTGAACTTGAATAATAATTTTTACTTCCACATTTGCTTGATTTTATGTTTAAAGCACTATGACAATATAGCTTGATTTCATTAACTGTTCAAATACTAGTTTTAAAAACAAATGTAGCAAGATAAATTCAGACAATTCCAAACAACTTCACAAGATTTAAGAGATTTAGATTAATTCAAAAATTGGTATTCAAATGGTTAATGGAAAACAAATTAACCTAAATTTGATGAAGACTTAACAAGTTGTAGTAATACATGGCAAAGCTATCAGTTCAGCAGCATATTGATTTGTGAATTGCTTTAAATTCATCTAAAATGTCACAACCGAAGCAGCCATCTAAATCCCAAAGGAAGCACAAAACACACACTTAACTAAATTAAACCAGATTTATATTTTTAGTTCATTTGTATGTCATATCATGCATTTGTTCTAAAAAACTTTATTGTATACAAGAACACGTAGCAATTGATTATGTTATTTCATCCCCACTTTAGATAAATTACGAGAGGTCCCATGGAAGTAATCCATACCAATATTAATATTATACTACTAATTGTGTGGAAGGAGATAGGGGGTTTAAATCAACGTGTAACTTGAACTATTATACACATTATGAAGCTATCAACCAACACGTAGGGATCTAGAGCTAAACCAAAGGAGTGCTTGGTAATATAGTGAGCATAGTTTTACATATCAGGTTCTCTTTACTTGAAATAGAAACCCTTCAAGGATACTGGAGTTAAAGAAGTGCTTCCTTGCGGTTAAGGTATAATGTGTTTGGTTGCGTTTTGGTTTTTAGGGTTTTTGTTTTCACTTTAATTTTTGTTTCATGCAAAAGAATGTAACCATTATGATAAATTAAATATGGTTACGATCTCATCGGTTGCTCTCAGAGACAGCCAGTGTCGAACTTCTTGGTCTCACCCTCAGCAGAATCTTAGAATCCTGTTATCACCAAGATGGCAAAAACAGCCGCCGCCGAGTGTACTGGTCTCCTTCGTTGAGCTGCAGCCTACCCGGTGCCTGCTCAGAAAGCCATAATTTACAAGACAATGGTCAGATCAAAGGTGGAGTATGCTAGCATAGCATGGCATGGAGCAACTCTTGCGTCACTGTAAAAAGATAGTTGCAATCCAGAGGCGTGCCATTCATATCATAGATCTCCCTGGGGACGAACCCTCCTTCCGCCAAATTCAGCCTTTGGTCCACTGTAGAGCAGATAGTGACATTACTATACAGGGTGTATCAAAATAAAGTATATAGTTTGAAAAATGCCACTAGATTAGAAAATATGAGGTATCAGGTCCGAATGTTAAAGTTGACAGCTGAACCAACATCTTGTCCTCCCATAACTGTAAAACCACTGGCGTGTGATCATTAATAAGGATTCAGTGGCTATTATTGGCGAGGCGAGTAAAAATGTAGTTGCTCGAATTCTATTAAAGTCAAAGCAACGTGAAAATCACATGTTTAACCACTTTCTTTACAGTAATTGACAGTCTTAGTCTTCCACATGGCCACCAGTGCATGGTCACCATTCCTCTGCAGATATCAGCTCACCTCAACATGCCATTCCTACCACATATTATGAGAAACGTCCTGCCTGTGGATATCAACTTGTGCAATTGTGTGTCTCTGGAGTTCATCAAGGAGGATTTGATTTCAGATAGCCCCACGAGAAGGCATCCAAAGGTCTAAGATCAGGAGATCTTAGGAGCCATTCCACTTGGTCCTTCAAAGCAATCATCATACGATTGGCAAACAATTCTGCAAGGCTTTCTGTCAGTTACTAGTATTTTAATTGAGTCCTTATTAGTGGTCACATGCGAGTGATTTTGCAGTTGTGGGAGGACAAGATGTTGATTCAGCTATCAACCAAATTATTTTGACCAAATACCTCATACTTTTTAATCTAGTGTCATTTTTCAAACTGTATACTTTATTTTGATACACCATGTATAGTAATGCTCCGGAGCTGTTATGCCAACTACGTCCAGACAAGCTCTAGACTGACCCTCTTCGCCGCTTCGTTATATCTCACGACCTTGCAGTTCAAATTCCAAGACATAATCTTGTTTACGAACGGTAAAAAAAAAAAAAAAGCTAAAGTAGTTTTAGATACATCAATAATTTTCTTTCTGTTTTTATTTAATTAAAACAACAACACGTACATGTCATATGTCTGAAGAATAAACTGCATTTTTATGTCTTGTTCTTGTATAATATTATTACGTCAGTGATTATGTGGGGAATTATAACATGATTACGTTGGAGCGTCTTCCAATTTATAATTGCTTATACAGATCCCATTACGCCTGGGAGACAGATTTGACAACATTAACCGTCATAACCAGCACCAGACCTTTTAAGTACTTTATGTTTTACAGTTAAATAGATATCAGCTCAGTCTCATAATTCCCAATTTGGCCACCCTGTACTGAGATTTGGGGTGAGCTTTCATGCCACCTTTGGATTAAAAAATTTCTTGGGACTATGGGGAAGAAAATGTCAAGCCATCATAGACTTGCCCAAAATTTCGCCTCCTGATAAAAATCGCCAGACACGAAAGGCGTTATTGTAAATCCTGTATTTGTAAATGTCAATTACTTACAACAACCTTAAACGATATTGTATAAATAAGTCTTAAGTCATACACTTGGTTGATATCCTTTAGCTTTAACTTTAATCTAATATCGTCGTAAGCAACGATGGGAAGATCAACGAGATATGCTGGAATAAGGATGTTTGTCAGGTATATAAGGCCATACATTAGACAGATAAGCATCTCATCACAGGCTATTTAAAAGATGTGCATTGCGCTCACCTAAAGTTCATTTAATGTATAAATAAAATGGAAAATTTTCATTTGATGCTTTGGAAAGAAGTAGTACAACTACCACTGCCAATGCAAGCAATCAGTACACTGTAAAAGAGGTTGGGAGAATTGTTGGGTCAAATATGAACAAAAGTGGTAATAAATATTCCACTGAAAATATTTATATAATATTGAATGGCTTTGAATATTTTTCTATCGAGTGCAATATATTCTTGTATCACACGAAAATAAGCCATTCAATATTATTATTATTATTTATATCTGGCTTTCTCTCTGCGGTAAAATGAAAATTTAAGCTTACCTAGCCACCGGGCCTAACCTATGCGTATTGTAAGTAATGTAAGCTTACCTGTTGACCTTCTTGTTTTTTGCTCTTTCCTTCCCCAAAGACAAATTCGGAACATATACAGGTTTATTTGTAGATGTGGAATATATTTCCTAGGTTATTCATCATCCAAAATTGCCGCAAATTAAGTTTGTGTATTTACTTGTTTATAAAATTTCCTGTACGCCGGTGACTGTGGCCGTGTTGTTGTGTTGTTGTATTGTGATGCGTGTTGGTGCTGTTAGGAGCCGTAACCATGGTGACGCGCGATGGCGTACGCGATACGCGTACAATATTAAAAACAATATTGTATTGCATCCGGGTAATTCGCAAAAACTATACAATATCTAGTTTTGTTGTATCGCTCAAAAGCATGATATAAATAATAATATCAAATATTTTACACACAGTTGATTAATTTATTGTTGAACCAAATTTGGTGGCGAACTTACCCATCATTTTATTGCAAAGATGAATTTAAATACAAGTGCATTAAAAACATGTTTGGTCAGAAATTTACAAATTAACGTTTACTAACTTGCAAAAGCAATCTTTGATAAACACAAAGTCAAATTTTAATAAATGAAAATACGTCATTCATAATCATAGTATGCCTATCTCCGAATGTATTTACTCAAACTACTGTATGATTTAATTTAATTATCTAACTTCATGTTGCATATGATGAAATGCATTGAATAAGAAACCAATTACATTACTAGTTTTAATATCATTGCCTTGGAAAGTATATTTTTTCAATTTTCTTCTGTACGACATTCAATTTCAAAAATCCAAACAACTGCTTTGTAACGAAAATAGTAAGTATACAAGAGTACGGATTCATGTATCAAAGAGACGAAGATGTGTCAGTCAAATCAGAGTCTTTTTTATATCGAGCATATCTAGGCATTCACAGCTGAAATCTAGGAGATAACGCTGACAAATCTTCGGCCAGGCACAAGTGACCTGGTGAACGAAGGGGGTCGCCATAGATAGCTGGACGGGGCAATCTTGACAGTCAAGTGTAGCCAACAATCGGGCTTGTTACTCTGATCGGAACCGACTGTAATGAGGTCTTTTATCATGGGTCATCTGCTGGAGAGCGGATAAGATTTTTTTGGTCCTGTAGGGAATTGAACCCGGGACCTCTTGCACCAAAGGCAAAGACCTTAACCAGTGTGCCACGCTGCTCTCCTTCTTCAAAACAATCTCAAAAGTGTTTTATTATTATTATTTTAGCGCACACTGATGGCATTTTGGCGGTGCATATACATCACCAGTCACTCTGTTTAGGATAAATAAATTTGGTAAGTTATCGCTTTCATTCAGATATCTTGAATGAAATGGACTGACTTCCAAGCATTTGTTTGTCCATTTTGTCAACCACGCGAGAAGCACATATCATTTAAAGACGCTGTGAATTTAACAAATGCCTTGTAGTCCGTTAACCCAGCCTAGAGCATGTACATAATAGACAGGCGTGTTCTACTACTATCACTTGTCTAAATACTTTACACGTATATATCATTGCATGACAGCTAGAAATTGAAGTTTGAATGGATATCGTCAAAAGTGTTGATTACATAGTAATCTTTTTATTCACCCTTATAAGAACATTTACTACACAATTAAAAAATTAAAAGGCATGATGTATCATAAAAATTTTCAAAAAGTTTATTTCATATTTACATACGGCCAGCAGAGTTTTTAATTTTTTTCATTAATTTGTTTTTAATCTAAAATAAATGTATGTTATTGTTTGACCACCGAAAAAAATTTAGCGTAAGAACTTTTCTCATGAAATGATTCAACCCGTTTAAATAAACCTACTGTTACGTCAAGAACATTATGTGGCGAGATCAAGCAAAATCAGTTGGACGTCGGAAATATTGATTATGAGATATAGCCTGTATTGTTTTGTAAACTCTTTAACTGCTTACATCTTTGGAACTGGTTGTCCAAATTCAATGGGGTTTTCTGCACAATTTATCTTTGCAAATGCTGTTTACAATCATTTGTTTACATCAATTGGATAATCAATTATTGGCGAAAGTAAAAGACAGCTCAACCATGTGAAGACTTTACTCCTTAAAGAAAGTATATTGCCTGCCATGCCAATTGACATTTTCACAAGTCATGTGGACCAAACATGCCCGGCAATTTTTAGCCCAAGAGGAATTTAGCAGTGTCAAAACCTTGGTATTTTTGTCTATACCGTCACAGGGGAAATCAGTGCTAAGCTTTACTAATTGAAATGTATACCAGCCTAATTCATCTTAAAAGTCCGATAAGAAGAACTAAATAATTATGTTTTTACATTTTGCTTAGAAATGGAGACATTGTCGTCTTACGACTTACTAGATACGGATTTTTATCGATATTCTATTGATTAAATAGTCAATCACCTGGGAAGGCGACAAGTAAACGATTTATAAGACTTGTCAAAACGGACGTCAGTCTAATTATTTAGCATGTTTGGGTAGCCAGACATTTTGCATGTAATTCGGTTAGGATATTAACTTTCTGAATGAATAATCTATTTGCGCAACACAATTCATTTCTGTAAGGCTTTATCAAACCGGAATCGCTGTCTCCAGGTATGAAATATGATATTTCTGTTTTTTATTAAGTTTTATTTTATACCCTTCAGAATAGATTGATTGCATATTATGACTTAAACGTGTTACATACTTTAAGGTAATCATCCCTAAGATTTATCATTTTTTCATTTTCCTTATTCTTTACTTTGTTGGTGTTTCAGCTGTTGGGTTTGAGTATCGTATTAATCAAACAAACAAGATTAGCATGATAAAACAAAGCTTCGATTTGATTCACATTTGTTTCAATTTTACCATGTTTTTATACTTTGTTCATTCTGTTTAATATGTGTTCATTACTTTATTTGTGTGGGTTCTATTTTTTGTTGTTTTTTTTTGGTGGGGGGGGGGGTTATTCGAGATCATGGAACGTTTTAACATAAAAGAAATATATTCTTCGTGTTTCACCATTTAACGGAAAACATACATTAGAGTCAACTGTAGAATAAATGTAAAAACCTTTCTGGTTCTTTACCAACACAATATAATGAAATCACGTAGATATTAATTTGGACACAAAGGACAAAATTACACTGAATGCACTTGAAAGTATAACACTAAACTAAACCAGTATTAATGCCATCTATCTAAAGAAAAGCCTATTCCGAGGCAGTATCACAGTATGTGATATTATCAAGAAAGAAAAATCGCTAGTCGGTTAGATATAGGCGAAATGAAGTATTTATTTCTTTTCATCAATTTCAGTAATATTATTTAATATTGATGGGGATTTCTCAATACCAAAATTTGTATAAAGGGCGATATAAAAGTATTGTAGATAAAAGTTGATTTCAACAATCATAATGCTACTCAAGCTAATATAAGGATGTGTGTTCAATTTTATAACATTATGGATAAATTGAAGGTGGATAATTCCGATATCGTTTTTTAAATGGCTACCTTCATTGCCTTGGGACACTGTGCTTTATTGAGAGAAAAAGAGGAAAAGGAAAAGGAAGATTCCATCTGTTACATCATACCTTTAAGGCACAGACTGTGATAGAGTAATTGCTACAGATACGACAAATAGGTTTTGATAAAAGCAAGGATTGTAATGCCGGGATTAGACATCTGCATTATTGCTTAATACATATATGCATATAATATGATAAAACGATTTTGATTTTGATAAAGTTGTTTTGAAGTTTCACAATACTTTAGTACCCACAAAACAACTGATGCACAGTCAATAACATCTAATCAGGGTCCTTCAAGTTTAAACAAGATTGTTGTACCTGAATTCTACAAATACACACCAGGTTGTAAATAAACGGGTATTAATAAACAAGAACAAAAATTCACGTAACTAAATTAAACTCTATTTTATTTTGATTTGGTTGTGTCATTTCTAATGACCAGATACAAGGACCAGATAGCCTTTGTAATGCGCACTAAACTAGTAAGTTTAAGCATAGGCCTAGTTTTATTTTTTACTTTGCCTAAATGTAATCAAGATCAGCATGATACAGAAAAAAAATCACATCGTCATATGAATGACAGTTACTGGAAAACAACAAACAAACTTATCAACAACTACAAGCCAACAACAACTTTCTGGACACTTGGTGACTGATGTTTTTTGTTCAATTAAGGTTACACATTAGCATAATTTTATACTACACCCTAATTTTGCAAAGTGATATTGGGCAAAATTTTTGTTTTGAACACAACCCTAATTTTGAATTTTAATAAAACAAAGCACAATTTTTACAAGCCTTATGATTTTGCAATATAAAGGTAGTCCTCATAATGTAATCCTGATCAATTTATTTGCACTAAAGTGGGTTTTTTAAAACTTCCGTGGTCCGGGTACGCGCTGGTGAATTGCGATCGCGTAGAAGTGACAAGGTCGCTACTACGCGCCTCGCCGAAGACCAATGGGTCAGCCGGCTTGTTGTCAAGTGCATTGATCAGCCAATCAGCGTGATTGTTTATTGCTTTTGTGTTAACGCTCGTGTACGCGATACGCACAAGCACGACCACGGAAGTTTAAAAACAACAACTTTATTATTACACCATCCTCTAATTTACTTGTATCTTTTAGTGTTATGAGGAAGTGTCGAAAGGCATATGATATTTAAAAGGTCTGCAAAAACATTCAAAACCAATTATGGACAAACAACCTGTGTGATTACTTCTGCTTGTTTATCTGGGTTCAATATTAAAGTGCCAAAGTAATGTTTCTGACAATATCTTGAAATAATAAAGGCATACTTTAGCTTGGTAAGAAAATAGAAATAGATAAATCCATAACAATCCATCCATTACAATCCCATGCATATAGACAATGCTCATTATTATACTCTACTAATTACTACTACTAGCGTATCCAAGAATTCGTAGACTGGGGGCGCAATTAGGTTAGTGAAAGCACAGATCCTGGATGGTTTCTTTCCAGGATCTGTGGTGAAAGGAAGCCTTTCCTAGCACTCTCCAATAGTAAAATGACCTATGGAGCTATACAATGTATATGCCATGCTTGAAGCTGAGAAAAGTGACATGTTTTTTTTTTTTATTGTTTAATGACCAGCACAATCGATCAAGAGTTGAAACTAATTGGTATTTCTAAACTAATTACTATCAGCTTCACTATAATCCAGATATTTCTCAAGGTTCATAATTCTGTATTTTCTGATGCATACATAATGAATGATTTTATTATTTACAATTGCTCGTATTCACAACAGAAGTAGACAATTAACAAATAAATAATTAAGTTTATTCATGCACTACTGAGAGTAGAAGTCCTACACATTTATAAAGTCTGCACAAAAAGTAACTCAGCTGTTATAAATACGCCTATAGATGTAGAACTAATAATTGTTTTCACAATATTTCAATATAGAGAGAAGCATGATTTATTTACACGCATTTTGATACCCCATTCGTCAAATGTCGTTCAATATTAACAACACAGTAGTGCTTTTACAGAAAAATACCCAAATTTAAAAGTTGCAGTTTACAGCGATCAATGTTTATAATGACAGCACTGTAAATACGTAAAGCCTGCCATTATCTTCGCGCTTACTTCAAATCAATACAAATAACTGCAACTTTTAAATTGGGGTATTTTTCTTTGTCAATATTGAACAAAATTGGACAAATGGGGTATCAAAATGCGCGTAAATAAATCATCCTTCTCTTTATGTTGAAATATTGTGAAAACAATTAGTTCTGAATCTATAGGCGTATTTTTAACAGCTGAGTTACTTTTTGTGCAGACTTTATATAAGGAAATGACTACACTTGTGGTCAATATTGATGTAATTTTTATGCAAATTTGCAATAAATAATTGAAATGCAGTAATTGTTGAATCACTTGCAAGTATTACTGTAAATTTTGGTAAATTACATTTTCTGTTTTACATTTAGTATTTTTAAATGTACTGAATAAATGTCCCTCATTTAAATTTAGGGAATTGAATTTATAATTTGTGCTCTTCAACTTCATCAAAATTATTTTGATTGATCGGCACATGACATATTCAAAAGCTTGAGATTATTAAACAAGGCTGCTTTACCTAAATGCACTATTGGCCTATATGTATTTGATCATAAAAAACAGGGTGAACCCTCGAAATGCCCAAAAATACGACAATATTAGTATATGTAAGGATTGACTTTGGCTGCTTACATGGGGTCTCCTCGTCAGACCGAAACACTGTCAGTCCGAACCACCGCTAGTCCGAATTTTTAGGGTTAGGGTTAGGTTTAGGGTTAGGTTTAGGGTTAAAGTTAGGGTTAGGTTTAGGGTTAGGGTCAGGTTTAGGGTTAGAGTCAGCGTTAGGTAAGCTTAAAATTTGGACTAGCGGTGGTTCAGACTGACGGAGTTTCAGACTGATGGGGTGTAGCCGCTAGAGTCTGTGCACTCACACAGTAATTTCACAAGCATGATCTTTACCATTACCATAAGGCCTATGTATGCATGACAAACATGACAAAGGCTATCTGGTCCTGGGATCTGGTCATCAAAAATGTCACAACCAATTAATCAGCCATCTACATCCCAACGTAATAGCTAAACGCACACTTAACTTTATTGAACTTTATTTATTTCTTTTCAATTTATATTTTTAGAACATTTCTATTTATGTCATATCATTCAGCTGTTCTAAGACACCTTAATTGTATACGAGAATACTTAGTAACTGACTTATGTGTCATTTCATTACCCTCTTTGGTGAATTACAAGAGGTCCCATGAAAGCAATCCAATATTAAAGTTACCAGGTTGTATGCTACTAATTGTGAGGAAGGCGATAGGGGGCTTAAATCAAATTGTAACTTGAACCATTTATACACTTTATAACCACTGTAGGCTATCAGCCAACACATAGGGTTCTAGAGCTAAACCAAAGTAGCGCCATGTATACCCGTTTACATTTCATGTTCTCTTTACTTGAAAAAGAAAACCCTCAAGGATGCTGAAGCTAAACAAGTACTTCCTTACGGTTTAGGTATAATGTAGCTGTGTCATTTTATTTTTTCTAATGTAAATGAATTTAACCACTATGACAATTAAATATACCTTTGATTTATTAACTGTTGAATTACTAGGTTTGAAGGAAAGTTTGCATGCTAAATTTAAGGAAATCACTTGATGTCAGAGATTTATGTTAATTCAACAATTACCGGTAGTAGTTTAAATGTTTGTAATGAAATTATACATTTTATGTTACATCTGGACAAGCTTGACTAATATCAGGTACTCTGATAATGTTTTAAAGTCCATCTATAGTAATTAATAGCAATGTCAACATACATTACAACGTAAAGGTAGTTTTAGATATATCAACAATTTTCTATATTTTTTATTCGATTAAAGCAAGACCATCTAATCAGTACCATTGTCATATGTCTGTAGAACAAACTGCATTTTTATGTCCTGTTCTTACATAATATTATTACGTCAGTGAATATGTGGGGAATTATAACATGATTACGTTGGAGCGTCTTCCAATTTATAATTGCTTATACAGATCCAAATACGCCTGGGAGGCAGGTTTGACAACATTAACCGTCATAACCAGCACCAGACCTTTTAAGTACTCTACGTTTTACAGTTAAATAGATATCATCGCAGCCTCACAATTCCCAATTTGGACACCTTGTACTGAGATTTATTAGGGTAAGCTTTCATGCCACCGTTGGATATAATAATTCCTTGCAAGTACAGGAAAGAAAATGTTAAGTTATAAAATTCCCATCAACCTGGTCTCTCTAATATTCAGTCTGTATGCGACTGAACACATACTCGTAATCAGTCTATATGAGACTGAATATACGGCAGTATATGCTCCCTCTGGTGATTAAAATTCACTATAGTAAGTATTTTCAACAGAGTTATTATGTGACACTATAGAATATAAAGAACATAATTTTAGTAAGATAAAATATGAAATGAGGTATGGGGGTGGCTGGGGTGGCTACGTTGCGCTAGCTCAAAGGCAATTGTTCAAGGTTGCGCCGCCGGCTAGCAAACAAGCTTAAACTATAAATTAGATCCCGATAGAGGACAGGGCCTGAAGAATGAGGGAAATTATGGGTTAAAAAGGTGTTTTTTTTAAAGTTGAAAGTATGAAATGGGTGACGGACTGTCTCTAAGTAATGGGTTATCTTAACCCTAACCCACTAACCCTAACCCTAACACACTAATCCTAACCCTAATCCTAACCTTAATGTAACATTGACAAACAGTAACCTTAATGTAACATTGCCCAAAAGCAACCTTAATGTAAAACAGAGGGTGCTTTTTACTGCCGTATATTCAGTCTCATATAGACTGATTATGAGTATGGATTATATAGACTGAATAGAGAGAACAGGTTGAATTCATCTGCTGATATAAATCACCAGACAAGAGAGCTGTTATATTATAAATTTATTATTTCTAAATGTCAATTAATTATAACAAACTTATTGTTAGAATATGATTTAAGCCATATTATACATTCGGTTGATTTACTATCTGCAGCTTTAACTTAAATCTAATAAAGTTGTACAACTCGAGCAACGATGAGCCCGGGCGATGAGCAGATTGACGAGATATAAGGATGTTTGTATACAAGGCCATACATTAGACAGATAAGCATCTCATCGCATGGGTATTTAATACACGTAGATGAGGAGCCTGCTCAATTTAAGTTCATTTAATGCATAAAAAATAGACCATTTATGTGTGACGATTTGGTATAAAAATATAGATGTAGTAGAAAAATAGCCAATGCCAACAATCAGTAAATTGTCAAAAGTTGGTTAATGGTTACCCAATGCGGGGTCAACTATGAACCCAAAGGATCCTGAAAGTTATATTGAACATAACACAAGATATTTTACCCAACAGTTGATCTGTATATCGTAAAACCAAATTTGGTGGCAAAATTATCACACCATTATAAACGTTCATAACTCTAGTAAACAGCAACCGACAACATATGACATACAAACCCATTAATATAATTAATGATCTACTGTGGAACAGGTGGTTATATCACACACAAAACCGTACAATAAGTTCACATCACATCTCCGGATCTCAAGTATACAAGTGTTATCTCCTCTCAACGTCTAGACCAATTTCCCTCAGTCAATTTAATTCCACTATTAAACAGTTATCATATTATCGACTATCAATGTCACCAAGAAATATGTACTTATGCTTTGATTTTATTCAGAAATCAAGCCAGTAAAAGCTATCTTACGAAGTTAAATAATATTTCATCCTTTAAGTCTCTGTTCTGTCACAAGACTCCTCCACCAGGACTGTCAGGACATAACTCTCAATAATTCGCAGTGGATGAGGTCAACATTGAATATAAGTGTCGTTCTTCTTATTGTAACTGCAAGCCCAGCGAAAACAATCAGTTTTTTTTCATTAAAGTGTTCCAAGGTCTAGGCATATTCTATAAATTAAATGGCCAATTTGATCTTCAGTTGGTGCTTCATCATCAGTATAATCAGGGCCAGGATTGAAAATTGCTGATTGAATATATAACCATTGCTAGATTGGAAAAACAAAAAAAAAATGATTTCAATCTATTGATTATCATCTACAATATCATAACAGAATAAGATGTGGCTTTCGTCAAAATTTCACTTGTAAGGAAGGTGAAGAGCGAAGTCTAAGATTTGCTTTCACAATTCCCAACCAGAAACGCACAATTTTTGTTACCAGTATTGACATGTCGCATTTGAAGTGTATTGTTGATTGGTCATATATGTCGTATTAAGTAAGGAAAGTATATCCTGTTTGGTATCCAAATAATTGCATAAAGTTACTCTTTCCAAATATGTATTTTAATTTCCTCTCGGCCAATCCTGGTGAAAGATATGGTATGGAGACTTTTGGGACACACTGTACATTTTATCACAAAAACGTACAGGTTAACGTTTACTAACTTGAAAAAGCAATCTCTAATAAATACAAATTGAAATGTTAATAAATGAAAATACGTCATTGACAATACTACTATACGTATCTCCAGATAAATTCGTGTAAACTAATGAACAATGAATTTAATTATCTAACATCATCATGCACAGGATGAATTGCGTTGAATAAGAAACCAATTATATTACTATTTTTAATATTATAATGATTATTGCTTTGGAAAGTATATTTTTCCATTAACTTCTGTGCGACTAAAAAAATTATTTCAAGTCAAACCAACTACGGTATAGTGATAAAATAGTAGATATACAAGAGTTAAGATTCATATATCAAAGAAATGAAGATATGCAAGTTAAATTAATCACTGGTATTTCTAATATTCAAAGCAATAATCTCAAAAGTGTTTTTTTACTATTTTAGCACGCACTGACGCCATGCTGGCGATGCAAATACATCACCAGTCACTCTGTTTAGGATAAATAAATTCGGTAAGTTATCGCTTTCATTCAGATATCTTGAATGAAATGGACTGACTTCCAAGCATTTGTTTGTCCATTTTGTCAACCACGCGAGAAGCACATATCATTTAAAGACGCTGTGAATTTAACAAATGCCTTGGAGTCCGTTAACCCAGCCTAGAGCATGTACATAATAGACAGGCGTGATCTAGTACTATCACTTCGCATGGTTTAATATCCAGAAGAAAACTTCGAACTTGTATGTCTATATGCTTTACACGTGTATATCGTTGCTTGACAGTTCAAAATTGAAGTTTGAATGGATATTGTCAAAAGTGTTGATTACATAGCAGTCTCATTATTCGCTCGTGTAAGAATATTTACTTCATCAGGAAAAACAGAAAGCTGTTTGTAATAATCTGAAACGCACACTTTCAGAGTTGTTTTTTTGGTAATTTGTTTTATTTTAAAAACAATAGTGTATGTAATTTGCCCAAACCAAACAAATTATGAAATTTTGTCAAAATATGACATTTTTTCGAAAAAACTTTTCATACGAAAAATGATTCAACCAATAAAGCCACTGTTACGTCAAGAAAAAATACTTATGCCATCAATTGGATAATCAATGATTAATGTAGTAAGGTAAAAGACAACTCAACCATCATAAGTGAGAAGACCTTCGGAAGTGTATTGCCTGCCATGGCAGTTGACATTTTCACAAATCATGTCTTACCCCGCCTCTCTCGTGCACCAAAGATGCCTAGCAATATTTAGCCCGGGAGGAATTTAGCAGTGTCAAACCCTTTGTATTTTTGTCCATACCATCACAGGGGAAATCAGTGCTAAGCTTTACTAATTCAAATGTATACCAGCCTAATTCATCTAAAAAGCCTGATAAAAAGAACTTAATAATTACTTTTTTACTTTTACTAGAAAGGGTGATGTTGTCGTCTTGCCTTCTTTTTATTGCTTATGGAATTTTATCGATATCCCATGCTTTATTGTATCGATTAGATGGCCAGTCGTCTAGGAAGGCTTACACATATACAAATATGCTCCTGGAGCATGCTCCTGGAGCAGCTGCTCCTGGAGCATCTGCTCCTGGAACATAATTTCGGGCCAAAATCTCACAGAAGCTCTAGAAAGGAGACACGTTAAACAAACGATGGATTAGACTTCTCAAAAACGGGTAGCCAGACATTTACATATAATTCGGTTAGGATATTAACGTTAGGATATTAACGTTCTTTAATCTATTTACTTAACACAATTCATTTCTGTATGGCTTTATCAAGTCGGAATCGCTGTCTCCAGGCATGAAATATGATAGTTTGATATTACAACGTTTTATTTTATACCCTTCCAGATTGGTTGATTGCATATTATGACATTTACTTTTTACATACTTTTAAAGCTAAATATGCCTAAAATTTGTTATTTCGTTTTCCATATTTCATGTCTATAGTGTTTCAGTATAGTCCTTTACATTAAAGAACTTGATTCAAACGAGCAAGATCAACTTGATAATGCACATCTTGAATTTGATGTTAGTTTCATTTTATCCATGCTATCATTCTAGTAATTATTAAGTTTATATGGTTTCTTTACTTTATTCGGGCGTTTTATCCTTTCTTGTTATATTTTTATTGTACGTGTGTGTTGTTTGTTTGTTTGTTTCTTTGTTTGTTTGCCTGTTGTTGTTTTTGATAAAGTTAACATCAATTTCCAACCATTTTACTCGAATAAAATAAGAAGTCCTTTTCTCTTATTATTCGTTAACCAGATTATGAAAGGCTAATATTACTGGTTTTAATTATGTCTCTCTTCTTTCATTTATTTCATTGTTCCTCTGGTGTAGTATGTGTTTTTTTATAATGTCTCTAGCGCCCCCCCACCCATTTCATTGTTCCTCTGGGTGTCTCTTAAATTTTCAACTAGTGTCTATAATTGTCAATTTTGTATAATCTTTTACGGATTCTTTTGTAATTGACGACCATAGTAAAACACTGAAATAAATGTAGCATATTTTGGTCGACTTAAATACATTTATAAAGATTATAAAGACGTTCTACGACTGTATAGCCCAAAGCAAATGTACACACCATTTTATAGACTTCAATGCAATGCAGCACGTTTTTACAGTCGTCTCTTTCACATGTTTTTTACATGGACACCTTTCAATCTGATAGCAACTGCGCATATTAAAAATCCCCTGTAGACACGAAAAACCCATTTTGCAGATGTGAGCTGCCCTACACATAGTTTCATGTGATTCTTACATATTAATCTTGTGTATATATATTATTCTTGATATTTACGCGTACATGCTCTATAGCTCTAAATGTAATAGATTTGACCGTAATGTAATAGATAAAAACCAGTAAGAAACAGAAGGGCTTCCAATCTATTGTATCTAATTATACAGGTTGTATCAAAATGATTGTTCTCCATCCATTTTTAGTGTTTTTGAAATACCTACCTCTTCCATACTCCCCATTGAGTCCCATTTGATAGGATCTATAAAGTCCGGTTATTTTCAAGTGAATCCAATGGTGCGCTTGGAAGAGGCAGGCATTTCAAAAACACGGGCAGACAACAATCTTTTTGATACAGCCTGTATCCTGTAAGTTTTAAAAACAAAAAGTTATTATTAGCGAGATAACAAAAATGGCAAAGTTACGCTCAGCGGCACTTGACAATATTTGATATTATCAAGAAAGATGAAGTCGCTTGTCGGTTACTTTAACTTTAGATTAAGCTGAAATGAAGAATTTATTTCATTTATTTTCCTTGGTTTCAGCAATATTATTATGTTCTTATTATTAATAATGGTAGGGATTTCTCAATTATTCCAAAGCCTGTGTAATGGGCGATTATAAAGGTTGACTTTTACTTGATTGCATATTACGATAATAGACAAGATTATATAAAGATCTGTGATCAATCTTAGGGCATTATGATGAAGGTGGATAATTCTGATATCGTTATTTAAAGGGCTACTTTCACTGCCTCGGGATACTGTGCTGTTATTGAACCTCTGTACAAAATAAGAAAAAAGAACGCTAACGTCAGTCACATTATACCCTGAAGGCACAGATCGTAGAAAGAATAATTTCTTTAGGTAATAGAAATATGTGGTTTATTTTAAGAAAAGCAGGGATTGTAATGACGTTTTCATTGTTACTGAATGCATTCTTGCTATGATTTCGATAAAACTCCCCACAACATGTTTAATCAATCTTGGAAAGTGGTTTTCAAGGTTTTTGATGATGAGTTCTGCAAGAAAGTATAAGTAAACTGCCACAAAATATTTCGTTTTTGTACTTTTACATATTAAAAAAATGTCATTCAAGACTATATTTTTGGTTAAATTATGTCCGCCACATGTCGGAGACTTGATCAAATCTGTGTACCGAGGACAGATTTCCACAGTAAGAACTGAGTTTGGAAACTCAGACTGGTGTGCAATTGGCCAAGGAGTACGTCAGGGATGTATTTTATCACCCTACCTTTTTAACATCTATGCAGAGTATATTATAAGAATTGCACTTGTTGAATACTAAGGAATGTATCAATCGAAGGTCAACGACTAAATAATCCCATTCACACTGATAACGTTACTCCTCTATAGGGGGTGTGCACTTAATTTTTGGAATAGCCCATTTGGACGGACAGAGTAGTTTCTAGAGCAACCACTATTAAAATCATGTATTCCCTGTTTTTCCAATTGCCAAATCTGAACCATGGGCTGTCGGAAGGGTAGACAGATCCAGGATCCCAAGCTTTTGAACTGTGGTGCTGGCGAAAGATGCTTAGAATTTCATGGAAATATCAGAAAACTAATTAATTAAAAAAATTAACTTGCTAGAAGTCATCTTGGTGAGTCAATGTTCAGTGTGTCAGAATACTGATCGCCACAATTGCAGTACTTTGGTCACATCTCAAGAAGAAATTGTGACAACCTGGAGAAGATAATTGTTCAAGGTCAAGTTGAAGGACTTGGTAGAAGAGGAAGGCAAAATCTCTTACGAATGCTTACCGTCTTGCTTTGGACACCCTCTTAGTACATATAAATGTTGGAACCCGTTTAAGTGGCCACCTTAAGAACCCTTTATTTTTTATATATTTTTTAAATATTATTCATCGAGTACGAATATACTCGGGACACTTATAGGTCTCTGTCAAATTTAAAATCAGCGTGTTTCAAATGTACATATCTTAAAATTTAAAATGTCAGTTTGTGAAAACATATAAAATTAATAAAACATTTTGGAAATATCAGCCAACATCTACTAGGTTAACAATCTATAATAAAACGATTTTGATTTTGTAATGTTCACAATATATATATATAGTTATAAATCGAATACCACAACACAGATTTTATTTCTTACTTACGCACCGGTCACGCCCTTCAATCGCCATAATTGATCTCAAATACAGTCATATAAAAACGTTTATCAATTACGGTGAAGAGTTAGAACCTCACGGGTATTATTCGGCTTAAAGTGAACGTGAAGAAGGAAAACACTAGACTTCCAGTATGGCTTGTGGTAAGCTCCGGTGGGAAATCACATATACGCAGCGTATAGAAAAACATTTCTAGATGAATTCATTTATGCACATGTCAGGCTTTCTTGCTTAGCGGCCAAGATATAAATTGCTTTTTCTTTAGGCTAAGCGAGTGACAAGTTGTTTAGTACGGATAGACTGAGTATTTGTTGTTCAGAGACAGATGCATTTCTTAACTTTTTTGTCTATACGAAATGCAAACTAAATATAAAACACTCTTTTGAAATGCGAAGTTACACGTTATGAAATTTGGTAGCACTGACCTGAGCAGTGGCAACACCGGACTTTTATTTTAATCCGTGACTTCGCTCTAGTCTGAAGCTTAGGGTCGCTAGTCCGAAGGTTCTCTACGTCAGAAGGGTCGCTAGTCCGAAAACCAAATTAAGTTTACTATTCCGAAGGTTCTCTAGTCCGAATATAGAACAAGGATTAGTGTTAGGGTTAGGGTTAGCGAGCCTTATTCTATATTCGGACTAGAGAACCTTATTTATTATTCGGACTAGCGAACCCTCGGACTAGAGAACCCGATATTTGGACTAGCGAACCTTTTTCAGAATTCGGACTAGCGAATGGTAAATTACTTGTTCGGACTAGCGAACCTTCGGACTAAGGAGCCTTCGAACTAGGGAACCTTCGGACTATAGAGTTGTCGCTGGGGGTCGGAAAAATTACGATTTTGTTGCCCAAAAATGTGTGTTTTCGGTGAATTGTTTGTTGGGGAGGAGGGACAAAGCATACATTTAGCTGAGTTAATGCCCTCCATACACCCTTGGTGCCGTCATAATTTTTTTCTAAGTTCATTACTGTTTAAACGTCATTGTCAGGGACGCGTGATTTTCTGCCGGTAATGTTCAACAAATTTACCATCTACCGCCTATCACCATGATTACGCGCAATTCACGTCATCTTACAAAAAATCCGGGGGGGGGGGAGCATTTCCCTAAACATGTGATGTACCTACCAAAGTACCAAACCTCTGAGGTGGGGGACCATTCGATTGAAATATAATGTTAAAGCAAAGGGTCATTCGGTACAAAAACAAAAACAAATAGGAGTCTATGAGTGTCAAAACACTTTTAGGTCATTAAAATGAAACAAATAAATCGTTAATGTTTGCTTATTGTTAGGCCCTCTTTCAGGTACAACCAACCATCAAAACGTACTTATATAGTTAAATCCCAGATAACGTGTACGGGGCTGTGATTAAGGGTACCACAAATACCCATGATACGGGAAGAAATTGGCAGAAGAAAATATGAAAACATGAAGAAGTGGCAAAACTAAAATGATGTAGAAAGACTTTATTAAAAATTGGCAGGAGAAAAATGTGGAAACAGGAATAAGTGGAAAAACTAAATGATGTAGAAAAAGACTTCATTTCGCATTAAAATGTAAAATTATTTTGTTGGTGTGTGGTTCATGACGGGAACGATGAAATAGTAATTCTGCACGATATATATCGCCAAAGTATTAGGTCACCTGTTTAGTGATCCTTCCCATTTTAGTGATCGCTCCACAGAATTAAAACCAGAGAACCAGGACTCGGCCGCCATCTTGATACAGGCATGGAGCCAAAATTGGGGGTATTCGGTTTCCCTCGGAATGCACTCGAGGCATTGGTTGTCATGCAAGCGCGACATGGATGATGGGCGCATTTGAGAGACGCACTTGATGCGACCTGTACGCGAGTACCAAGACGCTTCAGATGAGACGCAGAATTGTTTTCGTTCGTCTCCGCGCACCGTCGGCAAGGACCCGAATACCCCCAATTTTCTCCCCATAGCTGACGGCGCGATTGTACGTGGCGGTATAGGGAGTCCCGGTTCTCCTTCTCTAATTCTGTGGATCGCTCCCATTTACTCAGCTATAGCCGGGGCCAGCGGGAGCGCGGGTATCCCGCTAGTTGATACTATTTTCATGAACTTCTTTTTGTTTTGTTTTCTTGGATATCTGTAAAAGCGTTTGTTAAATAATATTATGTTACATTTTTCTCATATATATATATATATATATATAAATATATATATATATGTTTTCTGGTTCTTTTACATAATTGTAATATTAACATAATGTAATAGTAACACAATGAAATAAACGAAGGATATTTGGCCAACTTTTTTAAGTCGTCCATATAAATTACTAAGTTAACGTTACATCCAAAATTAAGTTTATAATGTCTCTTCTCCAAATTTCATTATATCTCTGGTTTCTTGTTCGTTTCTGCTCCGAAGGAAAGTCTTTCTTATGCTTTCAGCCCGTGTCTAGAGTCTGTCCACATAGAAGTACAAAGTAAATAGACCTCGGAAACTGGAGGTATGAGAATAATTATTTTAGTGCAATGCGTGTGTAAATGCTTCTTAGGCGCGCCAACTGCTGCGCGATTTGTTCTTGCCGAGCGCACCACGCTCTTTACGCGTAACACGCAGTGCGTGTGACGCAAAGCATCGACCCCGATGCCACAGATGGTTTGTACTTCTACGTGGACAGACTGTAGAAACCTTAGTACATTGAATAAAACTGTCGCTTTAGTTTAATTTTTTAACAGTTCGTTTGTAATTTTCGACCATATTAACACACTGAAATAAATATCATATTTTGGTCGACTTTATAATAATTATAATTATTATATAAATATAATAAAAATGAACGCAGAATAGAAAACCAGGGAGAATATGAAAGACCACTATATATAATGTATTGATAATAATTTTTATTAGGTACGTCATAAAGGCGAAAATTCGTCATAAAGGCGACGAAATAAGGTAAATTTAACGCTCTGTGGCACAGTATGTGATATTATGAAAAATACGATTTGCCTGTCGGTTAAATTGACTTTTAGTTCAGCTATAGCTGAGATTAAATATTTATCTCATTCATTTTTGCTCGGTTTCAGCAACGTAATTTTATTATCTTTTCTGTTTAATATTGATGGTGATTTTGCAATCTCAAGCTTGCATAATGGTCGTTAATATAAAAGTATTACAGATAAAATTTGACTTTACTGCATAAAGGTCTGTGATCAATGTATTAGCATTATGGATAAGTTGAAGGGGGATCATTCTGATATCGTGTTTTAAAGGGCTACTTTCACGGCCTTGGGATACTGTGCTGTTATTGTAAAAAGGAGGAAAAATGAAGCTAACTTCAGTCACACTAAACCCTGAAGGAACAGAGCGTATAAAGAATAGTTTCTATAGATCATAAAAATATTTTTTTAAAGTAGGGATTATAATGATGGGTATTATTTCATTTTTTCAAAATGTGAAAAACATCTATATAATTTAAAAAACACAATTAATGAAAGATGGTTCATTAAATGAAAAATCAGCCTACAGTATAGATGTATAGAATAACTAAATAACTGACTTACCAGGTTAACGATAAAAAGGGGGAAAAAGATTTTGATTTGATAAAAGTTGTTAGTTGCTTCGAAAATTGCAACACTAATTTTACGCACCACACCCGCCAATCGATATAATACTGTAGATCTCAAAAACTAGGGAGTCGATTATGCTTCACCGTTGTTCATCACCGTTTAACATCGATGAAGCATAATTGAATCCCTGCTTGGTTTACTTCGTAACTCAAAGGTAAAAAAGTTCACGACCTGACCATCATCATCATCTCAGTCTCAGCCTCGTCGGTGAAATATGGAGCAACCATCTGAAAATTCCACGAGGTAGGAATAACTTTCTTGTGTTTGGATCTTTGGAACTTTCATTTACGAAAACTGAAATAATTTGAATATTTCAAACCAGAGACATCCCCGAACAAAAGATAAGTACGTGATATGCCGGGGTGATATGCTAGCACTTCTGATTCCGGGCGATTGTGATTAGATCACGGTTTTTTTATGATTATGGCTGGTAATACAGTTTCTTTACCCTATAGTGGCTATAGCTCGGAGGAGATGGGTAAAGATTAACAACTGTGAAAAAAAATCACAATCTATTTCCCTGCCAAATTATACACAACTATTATTTAATTTGACTTCATGCACAAGTCCTGTCCAAGTGATATCAAGAGGCATCGTCATGTGCAGACATTGGTACAACCTATATCTGAAGGAAGTCAAAAGTTAGCTCATTTTCTTCATAATGTGCTCGCATGTGTTCATTTCGTGGTAAAGACTCCTTAGCAAGGCGAAAAGTCTCTACGGGCAAATTAATCTGATTTGCATCGGTTGGAAAACATGTAAAATAAAACTTTCCTCATTGCACATTTTAAATTCAAATATTTGTGGCCATGGAAATACAGAACACGTGATGTTTCAAAAAACAGGTTGGTTACACGTCGATGTAGTGCACATTATTTCCAGTCTATGCGTCCGTAAAGTGAATAGTAAGAGCAAATATGACAAAACTGCTCGCTAGATCTTCATTTGACATTTATGTCAATTTTAGTTATAATGCTAAACCTAATAAAATATGGTTACACGAACGTATTATGATGAATACCAGTGGCGTCATAAAGTACATAATAGATTTGAAGCCAGTCAAATGCAATCATGGCAATATACATGAAGTTGAACATTATAGAATGGAAGCTTAGAGCTAATACTTTTAAAAATCTCTGTCACAATCTAAAAAGGCAAATTATATATAGATCGAGGACCCGGGGATACGTGCATTATGATTCTTCATACCTTTCACCAGATGACAAAATTATTTCCCGGAAAGCCAAAAAATAAACAAACCAAAGAGCTTGAAATGAGACCGTCCTGTGGCAAATGACAACAAATTTACTCAATTTATTTAAGTTCATCTTATATTTTGTCTACAGTGATGTGCTTATAATTGTACATTTCCCTTGGTGTTTTGCAGTGATGTCGATGTGTGAAATAATTGACTTCACTTGGTTCTTTTAGCAATCTATTTGCAATCTCTATGTTCTGGTTTGACTCTCATAGTACAAGAGCGACGTTAAAACATACCCGCAGAGAGTAAAGCTGCGTTTATGGCTCATTTGTTGAGTAAACTATGTGCAGACCTAAATTGGTCTTTAATAATTTAATGGTACTACTCTTTAAAGTTAGAATTGTTTTGAAATCAAGTCTTCGATGATTTGGAATTGAAATACGACAAGAGTTTTCATCAAATTCCCCATCGCTCGTTTTATCACTGATACATGCTACATTGTACCTTATATTAGATATTACCATAAATGCAATCGGCTTGTATTTGTATAGCTGTTTTAAAGCCACATTTAATAAATCTCAAGCGATGCAAAATAAGATGACATTTGTTTTCGAGGGTTATATGAATCTACACATTCTAACAGTACTTTCCACTCAAACCAGATTTTTCTGGCGCACAAATTCGGATGAATGTTTCGGCTCAGTTGTAATACATGTACTTGGAAAATGATTATTATTATGATTATTGTGGCGTAAAATTTAGAAATATTGGTCATGTTTACCGGGCTGGAACAAGTTCATTATTAATACTTTTGTTGTTAATGTTGCTGTTGTTATTGTTGTTGTTGTTATATTCAATTAATAAACTTCATATTTTCCTTTCTGTTGCATATCTTAATAGAGTTGTCTTACAAATATTCTACAAACAAAAACAACAAAATACATATCAAAGAAAGTAAATAGTTTACACAAGTTTATCTTCATTTCTTTTGCTCAGGTCGTCTTAAAATAATTAGTATCCATACTTTTTATAGACATATCAGTATCAATACAACGTGTAAGAGTTTTTCTTTTCAGCTGATTTTTCCTTTTTGGTTGCCAAAAATTACACGTTTTCTTTTAATTTCAGCCAACATTTGTCTTTTTACTCCAATTTTACGCTGTTTTCACCTCTTTTTGGATCTGTGACCTCACACCCCATGTATATGGTTTCAGAGAAAGAAATTGTTAGGACACGTTCAATATTTACGCCAGAGTGGAGTGTGAATTTTAAGGGAGAATTCGAATATTTTGGAGGGTCTTGGGGGGAATCTGATTTTTTTTACTTCAACCATGAATGTTAAATTTTTAAATGAAGAAAAAGGGTAAAACAAGGTCACACTCGTTTATGTCAATAAAGGCTGGATAAGACAATTATATGGAACACCCGTGTTTGAAGTGTGCAAGCGCCCTCTAACTCTTTATCGTAATAATTAGATTTTACTATAGGCCTACAACAGGTCCGATCGGATTCTCATTCCTTTATTCTTCTTTCCTCTCCTCTCCCTCCTATCTCCTTCCCCGCCCGTCCTTTTCCTTTCCTCTCCTCCTCTCACACCCACCAACTCTCTCCCTTCCCTCTCTATGCAATTTGCGAGCTTTATCATTATGGTCAATGACTGAAAAATAATAAACATTTGCAATAAATTTGAGTCCAGCATATGTAGAAGCGATTATCAGATAACCAATCGAAATATTGTTAAGCGAATGAATGGAATCAATTACCTTCGCTTGAAGCCAATTCTTTTGTGCTGCATACCACCACACACGCGACTTTGAAGATATTGTTGTATATCCATCCCCGTTTCGTCCCCGTAAGCATATTAAAGATTTTTCGTGATTTGTCGCACCATTATGCTTACTTCGTGGCAACACTGGTTGGTATATTTCAATGCGAGGCTATTTTTACGAGTAATTCCTGTCTATGCGGGAATGCATACAAGTCAATGAAGCCGTGTCATTTCTCGTGAATTTAAGACCGTAAAATGTAGGCACTACTTTTGACCGAAAGCAAACATATTTTCCGGGAGTGACAAAGGACCAGAATAAAAGAAACTACACGAAAATAAAAATGAAAACTGCACTGCAAATTGGCCAGAACACATGGAACGCGTTCATTAATGTAACGGTTTTTTAACACATGACACGTGTTCAACTTATTTAGAGAACACTAGTGTTAATGTAGAGAACACATGTGTTATTACCTCAGAACACTAGTGTAACGTGTTCTAATCCTTTAAACACATCTATGAACACCTCGGACACATGAAAGAAATGTAACGGTTTTTTAACACATGACACGTGTTCAAACATTGATTTTCAGAATGCTGGTGTTCAACCTTTATTTATACTTTTTCAAAATCTCATTACTCGACAATAAACAAATGCATGGTAGTATAAACAAGATATTGGCGGTGTTCCGAAGAATTCCGATGAAATCCAAGAGTTTTCACCTAAGGCAAGCCCAATGCTCGAACCCTCGCCGATCGTATCTCCCTGCCGACAGCGCAACGCCTTAACTGCTCGGCCATCTCGCCTTCTTGTGTCTCTCCGATGCTTGTTCATCGCTGTCAACAGATATACGGGCTCCGAGTCGCTCTCAAAGTTGCCCTGAATTTTATTCTTCCCTAAATCCTCTCCTAAATCGAATTTACTCTCACTATTATCATCCCATTTGTCTTGAAAAAGACAGTTTGGAATAGCGTTTCCACGTTGCATCACCATTGTTGTTGTTGTTGTTACTTATATCCCTCCTTCAAAGGAGCACCGTGTAGTTCTCGCTGACACGTCGCAGCTCTCCAACGCCTCTATCTGCACATCCACATCGGTATCATTACTACATGCGTTCCATTTTTGAACACCAGTATTCAATATAATCATGCAGAACACTTGTGACACGTCTGATCAATACTGTGTGTTCTACATTATACTAAAAGAACACTAATGTGCAAGGCTTATCATATTTTCAAAAACACTAGTGTTCTAAAGAGACAATTATGAACACCTCGGACGCGTCTGAGAAGCGTCATGTGTTCGGGAAAAGTTGCAGTGTGGAAAGATACAGAGGATCGACCCAAGAGTACAATCACAGAAAATTTAATAGGGAAAACTATTATGCCTTAAACGCTGTTTCCTACTGTGTGTTTTTTTTCCCTTTTCTAATTTTTTTCATCTTAAGACGCTTTATCATCTCATTGTTTATGTGGTTATTCTTGTTGACCTTGATAAATGTATGTTCAAGTGTCTGGCACGTACGACAAAATACAGCATTTAGTTCCACAATCAAGTTATTTTGTTAAGAATTTTTAACATTAATTTCCTCTTCTGTTACATTGGCTAATTTAATCATTCATGTATTTCATGCAAGATGATATGTATAGTTCTTTTGAAGAAAAACAGACAACATACGCAATATGAAGAAACCTGAATAAACTTTTGTTAACCTTGAAGAGCTTCGCCCGGAAAATAAAGATATTCCAAATCTAAGTGGAAATAATTAAATTATGGTATGCGCTATTTTGTAATATCTGAAGCCGTATGGCCTTTTAAAAAGATGTGTTTCAGGTAATAAAATGTAACAAATAGGTAGTGTTACATTTCTGGAGGAATTGTAATGTACTGCAAAATAAGGCCAACAAAAAAGTGTTATGTTGCCTTAAAATTGAAACATAAGGATGGTCGGTCGGTCGGCCGATTTTTATTTTAAACCATCATTTTTTTTTATATCTCAAAAAATCTCAAATAATGCTTCTTCCACGAGGCACACTTGTCAATTGTGACTACTGGATAAGTGTTAGATATTCAATTTAAGACTAGCCCTTCAATTAAACATTCAGTTTTAAGTGGGAAAACATTGCGATTTTGAACATATCTGTAAAAATCGTCATTTTTCAGGATTTAGGGTCGGTCGCTGAGGGCTACACAACAATTTGGCCTAAAGTATAGTGGTGGAGAATAGATATAAAAAGTCCACGTGCATAGTTCCACTTTCTTCCTCGTCATTTAACCTAAAAGGAAAATTTTCTGCAGGCGTGATGTTTATTTTGATATTAGTATGTTGCTTAAATAGTAGTATAATAGTGAAACTAAAACACTCTTTTGGTAAATTGTGTTAAGCAAGTTCTCGGAGGAAAGGATATGTATATATTCCTAGAGAGCCGTGGATGTCAAAATCTTACAGACACTTCTGACAGGCCAATGATTGGCTGTAAGTACAACTTGCTATGAGCATTATGGAAAAACAGTGTCTGAAGTAAAAAATAAAAACTTGTTAGCATAAAATATTTAAAACATTGAGGACCCTTTTGGCATCAGTTTAGTACTGTATCCATTTTTAAAAATATTTGAAGACGTTTAGACAACGTAATTCCATTCAAAACATTAACTACAAATTCAACTGTATAATTACTTCAAGTAATATTTACACTTTGTTAGACAAGTTAATTGTTAATAACATCTCGTCAACATTTTAATGTCAACAAATCAAAGCACATCCTTACCGGTTGTAACGCAATATACAAACTTATTTATCAAACTAAAAAACTTGTTAGCAAAAAATAATTAAAGGATTGAGGACTCTTTTGGAGTCAGTTTAGTTCTGTATCCACTTTGAAAATATTTGAAGAAATTTAGACAACGTCATTAATTCCATTAAAATATTAATTGCAAATTCAACTGTATGATTACAAGATAATTGTTAATAACATATCGTCAACTTTTTAATGTCAACAAATCAAAGCACATCCTCATCGATTGGAACGCAATATACGAACTTATTTATACGGCTGGCATAGAATTAGTAACAAAATGGATATTCCATTGTTTTATGTTTGTGGATATTGAAATATTTGTGGGGTAATTATTAAATGCATAATGGACTGTATCTTTAGTTACTGCACCAACAACGTCTTGTAGCTTAAACTATGTGTATCAATGGGCGATCAAGAGAAGGGCATGTGTAAGCTACTGCATCCCCGGACTGTATCAAACTTTTTCCCTTTTGTTTAGTCAGGTGGGTTATTGGTGACACTTTAAGACCAAAGACTCTAGCTCAGGGTCTTCGTTTGAATAAACTTATAAATAACTCACAAGGCGATGACTTTCTTAAGAGTGATTATTCTACTATACTCTTCCAGAAGTATGCTACACTGCTCGCTCCAGTAAAAACATACCATTTATACAGGAACTTAATCCCTTTGCCGTTGATTTTTTTAAATTCATTTCGCAAACTGAATTTTTGTACGCCATGAGCACACACAAATACCAAGCTTGATGTTTGGAACAGAAGATTATTTTAACCTAATTCAATCATTAATTTTTAACAACATATGGCGTGATTTTTACCCAAACCAATTTAGATTTCCAATAAGATAAAATAAAAACACTTATTTGCTGGGACCCCATTCACCCATATCTACACGGAACACACCCTGTGGATACGTACGTATCTACACAGTGAATACCGCTGCTTTGTAAATATCCTGTATTACAGAATAGTACGTATGTATAGGGTCTGCTACGTGTCCAGAGTACCATACATATCGGGATGGATGTGGTAGGGGGGGGGGCTTACTTTAGAACAGTGATAAGTTACATTTCAAGATCGTTACATTGAGGTTACTCAAGGGTTTAACATTAAGGTTATTTATAGACAGTCCGTCACCCTTAAGGTTACTCTTGCCTTCTTGCCCTGCCTGGGCCCTTATATTGGGGTCCCACTTGGAATGTTAAATCGTCATATATATAGGAGTCACCAGCCTTGATGTTTTTTGTTGTGTTGTGGAAAACATCAAGGCCGCAGGGCCGACAGGCCCGAGGCCGGCGACTCCCATACGACGACTAAACACTCCAAGTGGGACCCCAATATAAGGGCCCCGCAGGACAAGAAAGGAATAGTAACCTTAAGTTTGACAATTGTCTCTACTTTTTACCTCATTCTTCAGGCCCTGCCCTCTATCGGGTGCTAATTTATAGTTTAAGCTTGTTTGCTATTGTTTTGAGCAACATTGTAAGCCTGCGGCACAACCTTGAACAATATTATCTTTGATCTAACAAATTCTTAAACAATTACAGTTATTTTCGATATGTTTATAAATTCAGGCAATGCAACTACGCCAGTCTTGTAGAAACAATTGTCCATACACATTCAGGGATACACTCAGAAAAACAGATCTGGTTATGCGCATTATGCCCAGACGTGTTCTATTCAGTGACAGTTATACCTGAGTCGCCAGCGATGACCATTTGAGATCTAACCAATGAACCATTTCGTTCTTCTTTTTCTAAAAATAACGATCAAGTTACTCTGAGGAACAAAATGTAATACATAAAACATCTCAAAAGGTTTATAAGACAGACAAATGGTTTAGTTTTCATGGAATTTTAGACATTTTCATTAATTACCACATCTATTTTTAATGGTACCGCGTAACTTAAACAAGCACCAGATAAATTGTCTTGCTTTATGCAGTACTGTTAACCATTACGAAACTAAGAAAGTTGCCATCCAAAACGTAAAGTACATATTACAAGGCTTCAACCACAGTCAGCTGTTAGAGGACCTTATGAGTTATACTTCAGTTGCGGCAATCGATCGCTAGAAAATGATATAAATCGGTTTTTGTGTTGGCCCAGAAAGAAACAGCTTACTCTTCATTGGCGAACAATCAATCGTCAATCAATAGCGACTGTGATATTAAATCACCTGTACCATTGCTTCATTAACGTTAGCGTTGATATTCCGTGGAGTAGACACAAAATCGAACATCTGGGTAACGAGAGCTCCGGGTACCGTCTCAGTTCGATTTCATCTCAACAAGTTATTTTCAGTCAAGTTTTAATACACCGCAGCAAATTTAATAGTTACATAACACATCTTATGCGGTAGCCTATATCAAACATCAAGGAGCTGGTATACGAGCTTTTACAATTGTATAAAACCATTACAATTTTATAAAAATCATAGCATTGCTCTAATTTGTGTGTGGAAAACAGTGATTGTATCAGAGATTTAGGCGGCGAAACCTGATAGCACAAGGCAGGATTACACTTGTCATAAGGTCTTGGACAACTATGTAACCATAGACATTGAAGGTCTTTGCTACAACTGAATACCCGGTGGCTGTCTGCGCATTTCACAAACCTTTACCTTGCAAGTGTTGACCAGTCGATTGATTAAAAAAGGATATGGAAAATATATGTACATGTAAACGAAAGTTGTGAGAACTCCTAAATCTGCCTTCAACATTTATACGCAATATACATTTATAATATCGTAAAACTATAAACCCATGTTTAGAGGCCAAAAATAGAACCCCACCCGTTAACGCTTAACCAAAATAAATTCATTTGGTGCCATTTTAGCACTAAAATTTGTTTTTTTTGTTTACCCCTTTGCGCTCATTTATCCCGGTATAGACAGCGATGTTACCGGAAATGGGTCAGCAGGGTTATTCACAAGTTTAACCCCCACCCTCGAAAATTGTTTTTGACATGCCACTGATGGGTATCCGAATATAGTCATTCCAGCTTAATGATTTAATGACATTGTCATTACTCAACTCAACATATCATTGCAAAAGTGTTCAATTAGCACTTAGGAAATGACACGCGTGCTCGATACGGACCATCGTAAATAATGATCAGCACATCAACTCATTTAATCTCTTCAATTTAGACTGCTAAAACACTACAATGTGTGTAAAAACGTGTACGGGAGTTAATTTGGACATTTTACCTTCTAGCGAGGTCTACGATTTCATTCTGCACGATAGGTTTCCGTGCCAATCATTGACTCGCCTTAGTTGTGTCATTGTTTTTATCGCTCAGTTTAATGTAAAATTAATTTGCCAAACCATGCTACCCATCAATATCTATTAGGTTTCGTTTTTCGCCGGGCTCATATATATTTCCCGCCGAAATCACACTTAACAGTAAAAATCCATTGTTTGCGATTGAGATACAAATTTTTATTTATTATAGAAAAAGTTAACATGTTATATGGATTATTTACCACTAAGGCGTTTTTACCATATCGAGAGTTGAGAGCCAGAAAGCCTCAACTCACAATTACCTGCTCCCACAAAATGAGCATGAAGTATCCATAGAAGATACAGTCCATTATTCATGACATACGGTTGTTTGATGACATGTAAAACTGAGTAATTTTAAAGAAAAGCTGAACAATGATGACGCTATTTATCTAAAACCTTGTTTGTATCTTTACAAGGGGTAGACACTTGTAAAATGGTATTAGAACATCAGCAAACAGACAAACAAATGACAAAGGGATTTTCAACAACTTTTTATCATGAAATGTAAGGTATAACTCAATTTATTTGGCTAATTTAAATTCAAAATATATGTATATAGCGCCCTCAATTTGCACACAAATGTACAGTTTATAGAATTAAAATTACCACAAAAAAGCAGGAAAAAGATAAATAATTTGATAAAGAAACGAAAATATATGTTAAAAATTGCTACAAAATATACAGGGTGTCCCATAAAAGAGGAGCCTCATTGCGCCCTCTTTTTCTCCTATTTTTGAACAGTTGATTAAATATATTTTGGTATGTAAAGAAACCTTTATCGTTAGCTTTAATAAACCAAAACAATTATTTCAATCGGCTCACAACTTTTGAAGATATGCCCTTTTGAATACTCTGTCCACGGATAGCAAACAGAGTGGTTGGGATGGCTCATGCTGTGGAGTGGCCTGCACGATCACCAGACCTCACACCACTTGATTTTTTTCCTTTGTGGCAAAATCCAAGATCTTTGCAAACGTATTACTGAATGCATTCGCAAGTATCCGGCGCACAAAGATGGTACGCAACGTAATTGATGCAATGAGGACCAGGGCTGAAACCTGTATTCACCAAGGAGGCAACCAGGTGGAGAGTAGAGCAGCACAGTAAACTCACTTCAAAAGAACCAAAGACAAACCAAACAACCTTTTAGGGCTACCTTTTATCCTAAAAAGAGAAATGACTTATGCTGTAAATGAAAACAAGAAAGCAAGAAACAACAAAGTAAGAAAGTAAGAAACATAATAAACCAAAAAGGCATAAATAACCAAGATAAAATAAGTAATTATATTAAAAAGTTATCATTGAGGAATGTTTGATATTCATGCATGGTATGTGTACTCCTTTTCAATCTTGGAAGTAGCCAAACCTTCTCCGTGGACATAGTGAAAAATGGGTACATTTCTTTAAAAAAGCATATCTTCAAAAGTTTTGAGCCGATTGATATAATTTTGGTTTAAAAGCTAACGACTCAAGGTTTCTTTACATACCAAAATATATTTGATCAACTTTTCAGAAATAGGAGAAAAAGAGGGCGCAATGACTGGCCTCTTCTTTTTGGGAAACCCTGTATGTGTATATATATATTTTATTAGTGTGATAGATGTTGGTATTATTCAGGTCTAAAATTGAACAATATAATAATGTTTTGTTAGAAAAATTAATAAATGATCACATCAAACAACTGTGGACAAAATTCAATAGAAAAGAAAAGACATTGTGGAGGAAATTTTGATTTTTTTTTTACCAACGTAAGGAGCCAACTTTATGCTTATTTTGTGATCATAGTGTGTTACGGCTTTCTAATTCTGAACCATCGATATATTTATTCAATATTCATCCAAATTTAAAGATAAGAAATGTGTACCCTGAGAGTTCTTTTTGCATTCACCGGCACAAAACCGATTCATCATAAATAGACATGCATGGGAACTACATGTGTAGAATGTCATCAAGGTGCCTTGATGATCATATGATATTAATAATGTTTGGATGCATTCGTGGTATTATTCCCAGAGATGTTACAATCTTGACATCATAAATTTGAATGGCTTGTGGGAAAAATAAATACCTGTTCACTTCAATCCAGTGGTGGAGTGGGCTGGTGTATGTGTGTGTATAAATTTGATTCTGTAAGGTGAAGTCAACGAAAAGTCCACGTTGGTTACGTCATTGTCATTACAATACATACTTCATAAACAAACTGGCCCTATTTTAAGAACGTATTTTATACTTTAATCAAGCATAAGGAGGCGATAACGACGATTGCGGTGATTTGTAAATTGGATCCACATTACAACCAAGTGGGAGTCTCCGCATTCATTGCTATCGCTTCCTCACGCTTGATTGAAGTATGAATTAGTCAATCTGAGAAAAAGCTATTAGTCCTATAGCATGAAACTGTGGTTGAGGTACGTAACATCAACCATCGTTTTGGATTTTACCGAAAAATTCTGCATTATCTGTTTCATTGACAATCATAATGAACTTTATTTGTGGCGCTCCGATGAATGTTACCAATTTGCAGCGTAGAATATAATAAATAGGCTAACTCTGTCTTTGTCATTTGTCTCTTTATCTCTAGCTTTTCCTCTCTTTCTCTATCGCGCTCGCTCTCTCTCTCCCTTCTCTCTCGCTCTAACTCTCTCTCTCCCCCCTCTCCCTCTTTCTCTTTCTCGCTTTCTCTCTCTCTAACTCGCTCTCTCTTTTGCTAGCAAAATAACTGTATAACCTTTTTAATTCAACAAAACAATGTAATTAATGCAGGTGATCATAATGAAAAGGAATTACTAAAGTAGTGCATGGTACACATTAGTTTCGATTGCGTAAATGTCAAAAGCCTTTGTTTTGTACACATATTCATTCCAAATTCCATCTTTGTTTTTCATTGCATTATCCATTTTTTAAGCTCGTTTGATGGAATGCCTATTTATCTTTTCACCCCAAAACACTTAAAAGTGGCGAACGAGGAAGCATACTGCCTCTTATCAAATATTGAAGAATTAACTCGGTTAAACTGTGACAATTTAAAGAAGACTTGCTTTCAGAACAATATCTAGGATATCTATCAATTGCCTTATAAAAGAAAGCTCTTTGGAATCTACAGCAAAGTAACTAGCCTTTCAAAGATTGACGTAATTGATGAAAATTTTCAGTCATGAAATTAAGCTACTGTTCAAAATAGGTAATTGATATGGTACTTGTACCAGGTTTGACATGTCTGTAATCTTGTTAATCTTCAGGCTCTAGTTCTACGCTTTAAAAGCAAACACGCGCCAAAATCAAGACATCTTAAGTCATGACACGTTTTAAGGCTAGATCACTCTAACTATGGCTTTTCACGCTATAAATGAATCAGGGAACTTACCAGTTTTCATTCATTTCACTCAATGAGTAAATTTTGACATTTACATATTTGCTTATTATATGTTATTACTAAATGCAAGAATTATGTATTATATAAAATCGGTTTAAAGGCTTAAAATGGATAAGGTATTGTTAAATTTCATAAATTCCGTTACTTCATAGAATATTATTTGCTAAAATGTATACGCCAATGGTTAGTTCGAATGAAATCGGAGGCAACTCAAGGAGATTACTTTTCAAAGCTTGAGGAGAGATGGTGCAATGTCACCTTATCAATAACAAATTGACTAGATCCATTTCGCCCTGTCAATATTACTAGTTCGGCATGTTTAGACGTGGCTAAAACAAACTAAAAGCTTCATCAAATATGTATCATGTGCATTATCTTTGAAAAGAAATCCATTACTTTAATGCAACATTCTTTTACTGGATCTTCGGACAATGTATACATTTATCATAGTTGGATTTTCTGATATGCTGGCTTTTAGGATGGAATCTGAAGGGGTCATCTATACTTTACGCCACTATTATAATGGTTGAATCATATCATTATTTTAATTTTCGTATAAAGTTGATTACAGTTGTGGTACAAACTTGATTTGAATCTTAAACGAGAGTTACGGTTTTTGGCATTTTTTCCGTAGCATGTTGCATTTTGATCACATTCAGAAAATAATTATTGTACCATGTAATTTCAGATGAGTCATCAATTCACCAGTGGTCTCATCATTGATAGTTTAACTATATTTCAAGTTTGGACGTTCAGTAACATCAGGAGAAACATCTCCCGTAATGGTCTATTCCAGAAAATAGATGCACATCCATTATATGGGAGTTAAGATCTAATAATGGTCTAATAACCAGTTAGTCTAATACCATTTCGTCTATTTATTAATAACTAAATGCTTGTAAGACTAAATGGTTTGTAGACCAAATGAGTATTAGACCAAATGGCTATTATACCTATTGGTTATAGATCAAATGGGTATTAGACTAAATGGTTGTTAGACTAAATGGTTTTAGACTTATTGGTTATTAGACTAAATGGTTATCGGACCAAATGGTTAAAGGACCAAATGGTTAAAGGACCAAATGATTATTAGACGTAGTGGATATAGACCAAATGGGTTTAGACGAAATGGATGTAGACAAAATGGATATTAGACCAAATCCCCGTTAAGATTTCTACAGTTTTTATAGGCTCCTTTTTACAATTACGTGATTTGTCATGCATTTCCAAACATTTCCAGTAATATTGGCAACTGAAATTGCAGCCGTCTTCAGATTTGTTTTATTGAAAAGTTGCTCAACAATTGACCTTACATTATTGTATTTAATGAATATTCTCTTCGAATTTGTCAGCCAAATCGATGGACATAACTCTATTAACTAAATAATGCCATTTTGTTGTTATTTTGGGTTTTTTGTCCACACACAAAAAATACAGTTGGAGAGTAATGAAGAGGTTCGAGCCTAACATAATGAAACATGAAATACAATATGTGACCTTCTATAAAGAAATAAGCGTAAGGTCGCAGGTTGGTAGTTTAGAGACATCCTGGCTGACTGAGTTGATGTTCATTGTTTGTCGCGTACTTGTACAAGCCAATATGTCCTATGTCCAAGGTATGGCCGTATGGCCTTCGTGAATGACCCATTGTTAACCCATTCACAAAGGACATGCAGACATACTACTGGGTTGAACAGGTACCTGTGAAACAAAGAACACCAACGCAGTAGCTAGGGCGTCTCGAAACTATCAACTTGCGACTTTACGCTTAATCAGGTCACATAATAACAGTTTTATTTTTCATTTGGGATTACGCTAAAGTTTGCACTACCACACATCAAAGGTCCCATCAAATGAACCACAGTGTAATACAAGGCATTTTGTGGTGCTTGTTTTAAATTCGATTGTTTGTGCAAAATGTCAAAAAACCTTTTCCCCGAACAAATGGTCAATTATGTTCCAGTTGCTTAAATTGTTAATCATTTCAAAGGGCATTTCGTGATCCACAGCATCACCCCCCCCCCCATTTTTTCTTTAAAAAATTGAGATTTTTATACCACAGAAACCTCTGGCTAAATAATGTTTGTGTACAAACACATAATCATGCATGGAAAATGTCATAAAAAGAGTATGCTAGGATCACGAAATACACCTTTAAGTGGTTTTAGATCCATTATACCTAATTGAATTCAGCTAATTTGAACTGTAAATTTTATAGTTAACCAATGCTTTCATGTCGGTGGTATTATGTGTGGTCACGCCCTAGACAGGTCCCCCCTATCTTGAAGTTGAAACATATGCTTGAACAGCTTGTTGCGCCCTTGTTGCATTTGCTGTGGGTGGTGGGCTATATTCCTTTATGATTACAATGTTACTGTTTTAACGCTTTGACTCATCGTGCTTGTGTTTACGATTTCGTGCACTTATCATTTTGTAAACTGAATTCCAATTAATTCAAATGACGAGACAAAATGTATTAAAACTTCTTTCTAAAGCAATTCGGTATATAGTTAAACAGAAAACAGATGTGGCTTGAACTTTGTCAACTAGGTTGAGCTTAAATTAAGATCCGGGTACCAGTAAGTGTCATCTACTGCAGCAGTACCTATTTTAGTTGATTTAAATAGAAATTGAAGGCGATATCAAGTTACTTTGATAGACGCACTTTTTTAATCAACACACACCCATCTCTACAGCCATGAAATAAATTATCTGACGCTTTGGAATAAAACCGTCAAAACAATGTTATAAAAATAAAATGAAGACAGTCGTTAATGTGTTCTGACCGTGCGTGTCTATTGGCGCGTACTGAGAACGGAATTAAAGCACGTCGATTTACAGCCCAGCGCCAATTGACTCAAGCAACGCAACATGAATGCCGAACATGAATGAGCCTTACTCCCGAACTTTAGTGAACTAAGAAACAGTCGGTGGGCTTTAGGTTTTCCATCAGTTTGAGAGCTTTGCGTAAATCTGAAAAGAGCAGGTCCGACTTTGATTTATGCCGAAACCGTTATATTTAAATCATTTAAAGAAATCAAGAGTGAACTAGAGAAAAGTTCGGAGTCAACGACTCTATATGTGGGTGTGTTTCTGTGGGTGTTGTGTTATGTATGTATATTTTAAATTAAAGAACCTGTATAGTGGTAGTCGGTTGTACTACTTTTTAGTTTAAAGTTTAATGGTTACTTCTGATATCCAGCGTGCCGGCCAAAATATTAGCTGCTTTATGCTTCAAAACAGGAAGTACGAGGCATCCCTTGATATCATTCACAAGTCACAACTACATTAAAAGAATGTTTTCGGAAAGTTAATGTCAATTTTTTTAAACATGATTTTGCATGACATAGACACATTAAAATTTAAAATTTCAACTACAACTTGAAATCCGCATTACTAGTTCTAAAACTACTTTCCATCGAGCTCAAAGTTTCACACTCAGCTCATGCTAGCTTAATTTCTAATTGCTTTTATCCAAGTCATTACTATGTTTTCGTAATACTTTAAATTTACCCCGCGCGCAACCCTCCGCTCAGAACATAAGCTTACTTGTGTGTTATCGTTCGGAACAAATGCTTAATATCATATCCACATTACTCATTAAATACGCACTTGCTATGATTTTCCAATTATAAATTTTGCACTTTAATCGCTTGACAGGCTCAAATCAAAGCTATCGTCATTACACCGATAATCTTACATTACATATTATCTATACATAGGTAATGTAATACAGTTCATTCAAGTTCAAACATTAAAAGATAGACAGAATATTTTGGTGCAATAATAGCTCTAAAGGCTGCGTACTGTGTGGTGTGTTATTGATCGCGATATGAAGTCGTCCTAAAACAGAATGGGTAAACATTCTTGGACAGCAAAGGTTGCGTACACAATCTGTAGTTTTACATTCAACCAATTCAGGAGAATTGCACTAAATCTACGAGAACACAATCGATTATAATCTTAATTAATAAAAAGCCCAGGGTTTAAAAAGAAAAACAAGTTTGTTGCTAAAAATCACAATGTGAAATGCGTTATTTCTTGAGTAATATTTTTTTGAAAATGTTGTCAATCATTTTGTGGAACTGGAAGAAATTTGTATGATTTCTCAAATGAATAAAAAACGAAAGGGGGTAATATTTCCCAATAAGCGAACAACGATATGTCAATGTAGAGAAGTACTGATCTCAACGTTATTCGAGGCTCATACGTACCTATGCTTTACTTGCGAGGATGCCTCATTCTAACCGGGTGTAAAATGGAGTTCTTATATCTAAATTATGATCTGAGGGGCATGTGCTAAGACTGTGAACTGTGTTAAATTGAATTCGATCTGATAATATGTCAGTAACATCATGATTTTTAACATGTTTTGGTACCGTTTGATGAAGCATACAGTATTAAATGACTGGCTCCTTTTTGTTCGGCTCTGTTTACTCTGAAGTTATGCCCTTCATCTATAAAGTCTCTTTCTTGGAATGTCGAACTAGGTTTCCAAAGTGGCGCACATAATCCCATTCCTGCTGCTCTGATTGACACATAACGTCGCGTGCCATATTTGATTGATTAATTAAGCATCCGACTTAACATGAATCATTAAGGTCTACTTATCAACTCCGGTCACGAAATTAATGCATCTTGGGCTGTCACATGGCATATTACAGCTATCCCATATACACTTGCGAAATTCAAAGTCAATTTTGTGCTACGACTTCTAAGCGATGAATTGTAGTACTGTAGAATATTCAAATTTAGTGCCACGATTGAGTCGAAAGTCATACAAGCAATAGAATTGGAATATCCTCACCCTTCTACGATATTTGTCTAAGTATTATTTTCTAATTTCGAGAACAAGTACACAAAATGGTTCAAGCATGCATTTAACATAATTATTAACCAATCTTTCCCGGGCAATCTTTGCACAAGAAGAAATGGAAATGAGACAAAATAAAAGAAATATTCCAAACTTTATAGCGTGATTACATAACTAATGCATGCTTGAACCATTTGTACTCAAATACTTGTACCATTTCTCAAAATAATAGAACAATATATTCTCCTCGTGAGTCACTTATTAGAACAAGTACGTTAGTCAACGTTAGCAATTTGTGCAATCCCTGCATTCCGAGGTCAACTCCGCAGGTCATAAAGATTCAGAAAATGTATAATTTGACTTATCGTTTACGTAACCATGCTTGAACCATCTTTTGTACTTAATAATAAAAAAAAAATAATGACAATTATCGTAGCAGGGTGACGATATACTACCCTAGTGAGTCACTTATTAGCAAAAGTACTTATTTTACATATTCCATTGGTCATAAGTCAGAAAATGTATAGTTTGACCTATCGACAGCTTATCATTCCGGCGTTATGAGTAAAAGGTCGAAGATCAACATATTTTGGGGTTGATAAAAATGGTCTTAAATCTTTCACCTTGTAATAGCAATAGAGAAAAAGAATAGTTTGCCCTATATAGGACATTTGGTTACCTAGGAAACATAGCAAAATAGGTCACAACCAATATAACTTATTGGGTATTGACCCATTTCGCTATATTACCCAGGTAACTAAGCATCTCAGATACCTCAAACTATTCCTTATTGAAATTGTTATAACAAATTATCAAAATTGGAGGAAATTTTCTGTTCTGGCCCATGTGCAGCCAAAACCCTCGACCTTTTTACTCCTAAACAATAAGTCGTAGATAGATCAAACTATATATTTTCTTAATCATTATGACCACAGAAATATTTTGGAATTGGTTTTAACCAAACTGAGCAACTTTGGAATTTGACCCCTGTGTACACTTTTACCTTGGAATTGTGGAATTTCACAAATGGCTAACGTTGGCTAACGTATTTTTCATAATAAGTGACCCAATAGGAGAGTATATATGCTAATTCCGTTGCTTGTATTACCTTGGGCTCAATTAGCTTGGTGTCGTTACACATATTTGAACACCTATTGTTTTTATTTTGCCTTATTTTAAAGGAGTATTTCGTGATCCTAGCATCCTCTTTTTATGACATTTTTCAGTAGATATCCACGAAAAAAGCTTATTCCAAAATTTCAGTTGATTCCGATTTTGCGTTTGCGAGTTATGCATGATTTAGTGTATTACACTGCTCCATAGGCCACTGTTGTAATTTCGTTCTGGTATACCAGAACGAAATTCAAATTTGGCGATATTTTTGCCAAACGAAATAATCTGCAAGAAATATTTGGTACATAAACATTATGTAGCCAGAAGTATCCAGTGGTATAAAAATCTCAACTTTTTTTGAGAAAAGTGGGGGGATGAGGCTGTGGATCACGAAATGCCCTTTTAAATGGTCTTCTAGTTTTTAAGTATTTGTCTACACTGAGATAAGCTCGTAATAGGGGAGACTCGTAACATCGTGAATGATTCAGACCGTAAAAGAATAAAGGTACCAGTTATGTTCATCCCTGTATATCTTAACAACCTGGTCTCCCAACGTAAAAAAAACCAATAGTGCTCAAAGACAACGGGAACGGCCAACAAGCTGAAACTGTAAATTAGCCCCAGATAGACTGCAAGGCCTGATGAATGAGGAAAAAGGTGACGGGTTGTCGATAACTTAAGGTTACGAAATAGAACTCAAATGTGAGTCTCCGGCCTCGGGCCTGCCGGCCTTGATGTGTTTTGTTGATACTTGTTGTCCCCAGTAACTTTGTTTCTATAAACTATATTTTTGTGTGCACATTGATGGCGCTATTTATATGCACACAAGATCCAAGATAAATAGCGCCATCAGTGTTCACTTTTACGTAAAAGTTATTATATTTTTTACATGCCATCAAATAAACGTGTGGTATGGTCAAATACCACAAATTAAGAAAATGGTGCTTAAAAATCCTTGAAAAATACCGATTTTCACATATATATGTTGAAATGTCATTCTCTTAGTCTGATGTTCCGGGCTAATGTTTTCATTGTAATTTCATTGTGCTAGTACAGTGTGCGATGTGTAATTCTTCTTTCCCCTGTATATTTGTATATATCATTTATCCTTGCTGATGATTTCTGTCCGGGCCCATTTAGCGAAAAAGTAACACAGAAATGCACGCTATATTGGGCTATTCCAGAAATTAAAGGCACCCCCTAAAGAAGACATGGGATTCCCAAAAATTTTCCCATTTTTTTCCTCTGGGAATTCCCCCCCCCCTGGTCATTATTTTCACAACCCTAAAGAAGACATGGTAATTCCCAAGAAAAAGACACCTTTTATTTTAGACTTGGGAATTCCCAAATATTTTGACCAAAATTTGCCTGTCTTCTTTAGGGACACTGGGAATTCCCAATTCTTTAATCATTTTATTGTCAAAATGGGAATTCCCATTTTTTGGATAAAATTTTGGTCTGGGAATTCCCAAAAATTTATGGTACAAATTTACATGTCTTCTTTAGGGGGGTGCCATTAATTTCTGGAATAGCCCATTATAATCTTTCACATCAAAATTATTTCATGCTATTAAAAATTGAGTTACAAAATACTTACAATAGAGCATGCCGGGAAGATGTCAAATTCAAATACATATCTAAGAGTAGTATTTACTGAATCGTAACCCAGTATTTAGTGTCAACAACTTTACCATGTGTGCATGAGTACATTTACGTTTTGTTTAATCATGCTAACTGATTTATGTGCTTCATTTTCTTTATAATAGACTAATCACTGTGTTGTATCGGTTGCATATGCACGTATGTACGTCTAATTTAGGTAAGCCTACCTACATTTTACGAAGATTATTTTACATTATGTTTGATGGATTGTTTTGAGAACACCTTGCTGTTATAAGGAGCCAGCTTATATTTCTTTTCGTGAACATAAAAGACACAGGTCTTCGCAAGGTATTTCCTGTCTTTGGCTATAGCTCAGACGACAGGATTCAATCAGAAAGCCCGTGTTACGTACCAGACTCGAATCTAGGGCAACTTGCTGTTTAACGTTACAGAAATTGCATGTAAAATCGGAAGCTTTCTGAGTTGCATCGATAATGATGAAAGTAAAATAGTAAATAAAAAGGTACCTTAGAAATACATACACTAAGTTTGTATGCAGAATATAATCTGTTGGAATAATGGTTTAGAAAGAGACTTTTGGCAGTAAAATTAATTGAAAATAGAATCCCACAATATTTCTATTCGAGTGGCAACCATGCAAGTAAATTGAGAAATATTTCAAGGCCTGTGTCAGCACAGAATATCTTCACATTACCATTCTTTCTCAGTCATGAAATTTTCTTGTTTGCATTTCAGCATTTTCATGACCATATTTCAGTAGAACATGATGAAAAACATCCACAGTCCAGATTTGATGGGATTCGGATCATGAGGGCCCGAGATATGGCCGCATGAATACCTAATTAGCCCCATTGAAATCAGTGTAAATTGGCCTGGTTCATAACATGTTCTACTGAAATATGGTCATGAAAATGCTGAAATGCAAAAAAGTTTTTTGTGACGTCATCACTTCGGTACTCTCTATACCGATACCGTATAGGTAATAAAACAACTTTGGTTGTTCTGTAATCAGGAGTACAACATTCCATGTTAGCAATGTTTATGGGAGGATACCTGCGTACATTTATGTAAGTATTATGGATGCTGTAAAAATGTTCTATTGTCTTGATTGGCTACCTTTTTCTGTTGTCAAGAGTGTTTTATTCTTATTTTTGTTCCATCAGACATTTGATCATGGAATTATTGCGGGTACGTTTCGTTATGAATCAGCAAATAGCGATGTACGAAATCACCATACAACAAACATACCCCACCACCCCAACACACACACCCCACACACCCCCACCCAAATAAATAAACAAAGAGTGTCAACCAAAATAATAATCACATTACCATTTAAGCACAGGTTACGAGACTGATATAAATAAATGGAAAGGGCGTCCAACTTACGTTAAAAATATGATTTCAATATTTGAGCTCAAGTCTCGTCATGTCTGATAACGGGTTTTCAAAATGAACTCAAGCGAAAACCGCTTTCAATTTCTTTTTCTATAATCTGAATTGAATTCAACATTAAGACAAAACAAAAGTGAGAATTGATATCTGCTGACGTAAGCAATGTATTTTGCTCGTATTGCGTTAAATGCATTTCAAAACAATGTTAAAGGCTTCTAATTGATAACCAAAATGTTATTTGATTTCGTTTTCAATCTCTAAAAATATAAAAGCGTTAGTGTTATTTTTGAATTCTTCCGAGGATTTATTTTTCTGTTAAACAAAAACAAAGTGCACGTTTTATTTTTCTTACGTGGAAGCGTGGGGGTTGTCAGACTTTGCCAATGTTAATCCGGAATAATGTGATAACTCATTTTCTTCATAATCGCATTACTGAGCAACAATTCTGCTAAGACGACGCACTCTCAAATTTACGGTGAGATATTAAATTAAACATTTGATTCATATTAACTTTAAGGGGCTACTACACCCCTGTGGTAAATTTGTGACTATTTTTGCATTTTTCTCAAAAAAAATGAACACTGGTAACAAAACTTACGTATATTATTGGGGAAAGGAATCCAATTACTATACACTGAAATTTCAGTCACTCAAGACAAGCGGTTCAGTATATATGATAGGAAATGAGGTACATCCTTATTTCTTATCATAAATAACGGACCGCTTGTCTTAGGTCACTGAAATTTCAGTGTATAGTAATTGGATTCCTTGCCCCAATAATATATTCATTGAGGAGGGGTGTAGTACCCCCTTAATGCCGCTTTCTAAATATATATATTATCTTATCTTTTTGCAATGAACAGCCATGGTGTACGTTTATATAAAAATTATATCGGTAATAATTCTGTTTTCATGAATAAGTCTATAGTACATCAATGACTTCCGCGTTTGACGTAGCGACAGATTTACGCGAAACAATAACTTCCGTGTGTGCGCCGAACAGTTCAGCGCGATTTTTCGCGCTTCAGAAGAAAATGTAAGTTGTGATTAAAATTGAATAATTTTACCAATTTTAGAGAATAAAATAACTTATTATTTGTAAGTGAGGTAAAAGCTACACCCACGAAATATTCCTTGGTTCCAAAGGCGAAATGTTTACATTTTTCAAAATGCCCTCCCAACAACTGATAAACAGTAGCTCTCTTTCGGTAAATAAACGAATATTTCAATGAAATGTTTGATTGGGTGTTTTGCTCAATTTTTTTGGGTCTGAATAAGCGCATAACTCTACGATACTGCCACCGCTGGTTTTGATATGTTGATTGATGTCAGGATCTCCATACTTGTAGAGATCCGTCAAGAACCAAAATATCTGTAAAAAATATTTAAAGTAGCTTAAAAATGGGTGATAAATCGAGAAATCGTTTTCTTATCAGAAATATCGACAAATGTTACGAGCATCTTTGAGATTGCATTAACTGTTTCATTTGCACAGATTTCCTTATGCATGGGCAGAAAGAATTGATAAGAAAACGATGTGTCTAGCTTATTAAATAGTAAATAGTCTAAAAGTGCACAAAATGACATGGAAGATGTGTAAGTGTATGGAAACTGTAGTTCGGAATTTATGAAGCTCTGAATATCCCTTTATATGATTGTTGTGCAGATGAGGCGGTACACCGGACTTCTTTCCTTAATTACTCAAAACTATTCAACTTGTACGAAAATCTCCATAATCTCCCTTTTAAGGGGAACTAATGGCCCTCTACTCTATATAACAAGAACTTATGTGAAGCATTCGCATATCATATCAAAGATTTGGCTACAAAACGATACTCTTATAAATTCATCTATGCACAGTTTCCACCTAGAGTACACAAATTGTTCCAAGCACAGTAAGTCTAGCAATTCATTGCTCTACACAGTCTGTTTTACACAACACGGTTGAATGCATAGCATCATAAGAGCTGTGTTAGCTTCTAGCTGGTGACTAGTGGAAAATAGGGCATCTGTGATTGGTTTGGTCAAAACCACAATAGTTTCCTTCATCCAATCAGAAAAGTTTTTACGCTCTTTATTCGCATCCATTGAAGCTCTGAAATATGAGGGGGAATGTAATCTCGTAGTTTCAAACCACAAATAAGAGGAACAGTCCGGCGTTGAAGCCTTTGTAAGGGTAAAAGTACCAACGAGAATAGAATTTCCATTGTCTAAACACAACACAAGGTTATAAGTATACAAACAATTTATGTTTCCTTTATTGTTTTAAAGTCATATATAATCAACAACTTAATCTTCAGTTATTTAAAAAAAATATCCCTACACTCTAATTTGTGTTGCTAATGAAGTGTTATATGCATAGAGAGTTTGCATGGACATGTGGTCAGTGGTAAGGTCAAGTCTTGTATAAAGGTCCATTTCTCTACACGTGTTGATTCATATCTATCCGAACACATGGCAGTGTCTCTGGTCTTGTATCTTTTTATTAAACGAACGTGATCCATAGTTATCAAGTACGAGATTGTTCCATTTAATATGTGATGTCGCAGATTAAAAAGCTCCTATGCATGTGGACCGAAGGTGATGCTGATTGAGGTGGCGCCATTGTATTGTCGATGTGTTTTTATGAGTTCCCTCCTCTTTACAATCAGTGTAACAATGGAGTGTAAACATGCAATGTCTAAGCCTATAGACCTACAGAATGTCTACGTCTTCAAGAAGAACAAGGGTTTTAATAACATGAATAGTTCATTGAAACCTCTCCTCCAGCTGAGCCCCTAAGCTGCACATTAATACTGCGAGGAATGAACCAAATCCCATGTAGATAACCAGACATTCAAATCTCGATTGATATAAGGCTTCCAAACGAGTGCAGATTAAAATGAAAATGTATGTAATTGAAAGAAATCTGGTTTAAACCCTTTGAGCAAAGACATAAGATATGGTTGAGTCAACACATAGCTTTGCGAAGAACGTAAATAATGTTTTCATCTCTTGGTAATGTGTTCGTTTAACATCAATGTTGAATTTATGAAGAGCTTGTATATTAATGTCTTATTTCCAAACATACACAACAGGGAAGTGTTAAGTGATTTGTCAGTCAAATATGAGGCACACATTAATTGTGAAGTGTCTGTACAAACATATACGATAGATATAATGATATATTATACAAATGTTTATATTCATAGGACTTTTAATTTCCTTGATTGAAAATGACGATATGCTGGATACTTATTTAGCGGTGCCGGTCGTAGGTTCAGGTTCTGTTTATTCATGACCTGATAAACCTTACATAAACTTGTCATTTCACAAGGAAGACACTTTGACAAAAATATTAGGTATCAACATAAATCGTTTATCAGCCACGACCTGTTTAGGTAAATGGTACGAAGATTAAAGTTATAAGACAGAAGAAAAGTGTAAAACATCTACTGCCCTTTCTCCTGTTCCTGTTAAGCTTCCCAGTAAGCTAGAGAGACACCCGTCCTTCATTTATCTACATGCGCAGATATATAGATGTTGTGAGGGATGCCCAGATCCATTGTTTTTGAACGTAATGTACCGAAAAAATTTCTTACACTCCAGGCAATATTTCCTTGAAAACCAAGTTGGGAATGCAATAAAAGTCTGAACCCTTCCTACTGCCAACTACATGTGCGCGATTGAGCTTACATATCTACATAAAAATGCATCCTCAGGCAAAATGTAGCATAAATATTGTTAAATTAATAAGGGGATTGCATATATGCACTTCACAGTAACAGGGCGTAAGACAATGCGAAACAGAGTTCAAATATGTGAGACAGATATTGCCTTAACATTACCATACTAGTGTGAAGCCGATAGACAATCTTCTATTTTATTAGTATTACATTGTATAATCACGCCTATTGGTCGCTGACACACTTGAGAGTGTAAAGTGAGATATGGTTGCTTGTCATTCTTGTTACAAGCCGACGACGGAACGTCGGCTTGTTCTGTCTTCTTCCAATTCTTACAAGCCGACGACGGATGTCGGCTTGTTCTGTCTCTTCTCAATTCTTACAAGCCGACGACGAACGTCGGCTTGTTCTGTCTTCTTCTAATTCTTTCTTCTTTCTTCTTTCTTTCTTCTGGCAACCAATCAAAATGCTCTAGCTCCGCCAGGCATTGACAGATTTCAACCATATGTGACCCAAATGACCACTGGGTTAGGCAAAACCTTCCATTTGACTTTGACCTGGCTGTGACCTTTGACCTTGACCTTATGGTCAAAAATGTTGATTTCACAAAAATGCTCCTCCTTCCACAAATTACATGCAATGATCAGGTGACTCATGCATATGAATCAACATGTGGCAGTGCTCAAAACTTGTAAACAGATTTGAGGTCAAAGGTCATTAAGGGGTCATTTCCGGTCAAAATCTGAAAAATTTGTAAAAAATATTCAAAAAATCACTGTCTGTACAAATTACATAGCAGAGAGTCGCCATTAACACACATGCATTGCTATTAGCCAGGGTCTTTAGGATGTCTACAGTTTTGGGGTCAAATGTCATTAAGGGGTTACTTCCGGTCAAAAACCAAAATTATCAAAAATGTTCAAAAAATTTTATCTCAAAAGAGAAACAGACCAGAATAATATAACCATCACACATGAATCAGTGTTCCCTGATGTATGCATGGTATTTTTATTTTGGGGGTCAAAGGTCATTAAGGGGTCACTTCCTGTTTTTAGCTGATTAACTTTAAGATTTTTTATCTCAAGAACTAAACATGTTAGAATTTTTTAATTAAAATTGGAACAATGCATTTTGTCGGTGTACATAAGATTTTTTTTTCATTGAGGTCAAAAGTCACTAAGGGGGTCAAAAGGTCAATCAAAAATTTAAAAAAATCAAAATCCATGTATAAGTTCCGATTAAGCTGAAATTCACCAGGAATCTTTCTTATGACATCCTAAGCACAATGCAAGAGCAGTTGACCCCATCCGTGACCCAAGGGTCAAGTTATAGGGGTCAAAGGTCAAATTTCGAAATTGGTCCAATCGAGCTCAAATTCAACAGGAATTATTCTTACGACATTCTAAACATGTTCAAAATATAATAATATTTATGACCCCAAAGGTCAAAGTTTAGGGGTCAAAGGTCAACTGCGGCGGCTTGTACTCGGAGTCTGTTGACTCTAGTTTCTTCTTTACCTAGCCGGGACACCGGCTAGGTCTTGTGATGCTATCGGATCTTTCTTCTTTCTTCTTCTGCTTCTTTCTTCTGGCAACAAATTTCAAAATGCTTCTTCTCTTACATGTTACATCCTACAATGACGTCACTTGCACATATGCATCGGCTATATCCAGTGTCTATAGGATATTCACAAATTTGGGGCCAAAGGTCATTAAGGGGTCATTTCCGGTATAAAACCAAATATCTTCAAAATGCTTCTTCTTCTACATGTTACATCATACAATGACGTCACTTGCACATATGCATCGGCTATATCCAGTGCCTATAAATTATTCACAGAATTTGGGTCAAAGGTCATTAAGGGGGGTCATTTCCGGTCTGAAAGCTAAAAATATTAATAAAATCACTGTCTTTACAAATTACATAGCAGAGTGTTGTCATTAGCACACATGCATTGCTACCAACCAGGGTCTTTGGGGTGTCTACAGTTTTGGGGTCAAAGGTCATAAAGGGTCGCTTCTGGTCAAAAACCAAATATCATCAAATATGTTCATTTTTTTATATCTCAAAACGTAACCAGACCAGAGTGACATAAATTTCATATATGTATTAGTGATACCCGATGTATGCACGGTATTTTTATTTTTTTTGTCAAAGGTCATTTAGACGTCATTTCCGGTTTTAAGGTAAATAACTTCAAGAATTTTTATCTCCATAACTAAGCATAGTAGATTTTTTAAATTTAAACTGTAACAATGCATTTTCTCGTTGTATATGAGGTTTTTTTTATATTGGGGTCAAAGGTCATTAAGGAGGTCAAAACGTCAAATTTGCCAAAAAAAAGTTTAAAATTACGGAAAAGTAGCTGTATCTTAGCCTATGGAAGACGGATAAAGCCCCTACATGCTACAGTGATGCACCATTAATGGGGTGAGATGTCCATAATAGCCGGTCAAAGGTCAAACTTTAAGTTAAGACTGGCATTTCCGGCCCCGGCTAGGTCCAGATCTGTAACCAGATCTAGTTCTTTCTTTCTTTCTTCTTTCTTTCTTCTGGCAACCAATCAACTGCATCTAGCTTCGCAAAGGATTGACAGATTTCAACCAAAGTTGACCCAAATGACCACTGGGCTAGGCCAAACCTTCCATTTGACTTTGACCTCGCTGTGACCTTTGACCTAGCTATAATGGTCAAAAATGTGATTTCACAAAAATGCTACTCCTTCCACAAATTTCATGCAATGATCATGTGACTCATGCATATGAATCAACATGTGGCAGTGCTTAAAACTTCCTAAAAAGAATTGAGGTCAAAGGTCATTAAGGGGGTCATTTCCGGTCTGAAAGCTAAAAATATTCAAAAAATCACTGTCTTTACAAAATATATAGCAGAGAGTCGCCATTAGCACACATGCATTGCTTCTAGCCAGGGTCTTTAGGATGCCTACAGGTTTGGGGTCAAAGGTCATTAAGGGGTTACTTCCGGTCAAAAACCAAAAATGTTCAAAAATTTTTATCTCAAAATGTAAACAGACCAGAATAATATAACCAACATACATGAATTGGTGTTCCCTGATGTATGCATGGTATTTTTATTTTGGGGGTCAAAGGTCATTAAGGGGTCACTTCCTGTTTTTAGCTGAATAACTTCAAGAATTTTTATCTCAAGAACTGAACATGTTAGAATTTTTAAATTAAAATTGAAACAATGCATTTTGTCGGTGTACATAAGGTTTTTTTTACATTGAGGTCAAAGGTCATTAAGGGGGTCAAAAGGTCAATCAAAAATTTTCAAAAAATCAAAATCCATGTATAAGTTCCGATTAAGCTGAAATTCACCAGGAATATTTCTTATGACATCCTAAGCACAGTGCAAGAGCAGTTGACCCCATCCGTAACCCAGGTGTCAAGTTATAGGGGTCAAATTGCGGCTTGTATTCAGCGTCTGTTGACTCTAGTTCTTACAAGCCGACGACGAACGTCGGCTTGTTCTGTCTCTTGCCAATTCTTTCTTCTGGCAACCAATCGTGACATTTTGCGTGACTTGCCACGTTTCGCCCTAGCTCTCTTATGCTTTGACAGATTTCAATTATACTTGAGCCAAATGACCACTGGGCTAGACCATACCATCCATTTGACTTTGACCTGGCTTTGACCTTTGACCTTGACCTTATGGCCAAAAATGTTGATTTCACAAAAAATGCTACTCCTTCCACAAATTACATGCAATGCTCATGAGACTCATGTATATGAATCAACATGTGGCAGTGCTTAAAACTTATCAAAAAGAATTGAGGTCAAAGGTCATTAAGGGGTCATTTCCGGTAAAAGTCTGAAAAATTTGTAAAAAATATTCAAAAAATCACTGTCTTTGCAAATTATATAGCAGAGAGTCGCCATTAACACACATGCATCGTTACTAGCCAGGGTCTTTAGGATGCCTACAGTTTTGGGGTCAAAGGTCATTAAGGGGTTACTTCCGGTCAAAAACTAAAATTATCAAAAATGTTCAAAAAATTTTTATCTCTTAATGTAAACAGACCAGAATAATATAACCTTCACACATGAATCAGTGTTCCCTGATGTATGCATGGTATTTTTATTTTGGGGGTCAAAGGTCATTAAGGGGTCACTTCCTGTTTTTAGCTGAATAATTTTAAGAATTTTTATCTCAAGAACTAAACATGTTAGAATTTTTAAATAAAAATTGGAACAATGCATTTTGTCGGTGTACATAAGGGTTTTTTTCATTGAGGTCAAAGGTCATTAAGGGGGTCAAAAGGTCAATCAAAATTTAAAAAATCAAAATCCATGTATAAGTTCCGATTAAGCTGAAATTCACCAGGAATCTTTTTATGACATCCTAAGCACAATGCAAGAGCAGTTGACCCCATCCGTAACCCAGGGGTCAAGTTATAGGGGTCAAATTGCGGCTTGTATTCAGCGTCTGTTGACTCTAGTTTCTTTCTTTCTTTAAGTTAGGCGGGCAGCCTAACTTATTTCTTTCTTTGCGTTTCTTTCTTTCTTCTTTCTTCTTTCTTCTTTCTTCTTTCTTCTTTCTCACAATTTGCTTCTTCTGCCACATCCTTGATCGGATTTCGACCAAACTCAGTCACAAGCAGTATTGGGTAGATGGCTACAAAAGTTATGGGGTTTTTCAACGTCGAAGGTCATCCAGGGGTCACAGGGGTCAAAAAAGGTCATTTAACTGAAAAATGCTCCAATTGAGCTGAAATTTTAATACAATGATGCTTATGACTTTCTAAACATGTTAAAAATATTTTGATATCCATTTAAGGTCATTTAGGGGCCATAAAGGGGTCAAAGGTCAAGTTTTTCAAAATGCTCCAATTTAGCTGAAATTTAAATGCAATGATCCTTATGACATTCTAAACATTTAAAAAATATTTTTAAATCCAATTAAGGTCATTAAGGGGTCATAAAGGGGTCAAAGGTCAAGTTTTTCAAAATGCTTCAATTGAGCTGAAATTTATATGCAATGATCCTTATGATGTTCTGAACATTTTAAAAACATTTTAAGATTCATTTAAGGTTATTAGGGGGCATTAAAGGGGTCAGAGGTCAAATTTTCAAAATGCTCCAATTGAGCTGAAATTTAAATGCAATGATCCTTATCTTATCCAGCACAGTATTGCTGCTTCATCAGATCGTCACAATCATCAGCCTAACTTACCTCGTGCCCTTGCAAAGGGCACAGTTGCTCTAGTTCTTTCTTCTTTCTTCTGGCAACCAATCAACTGCATCTAGCTCCGCAGGGGATTGACAGATTTCAACCAAACTTAACCCAAAAGATCACTGGGCTAGGCCAAACCTTCCATTTGACTTTGACCTTGCTGTGACCTTTGACCTAGCTATAATGGTCAAAAATGTGATTTCACAAAAAAATGCTACTCCTTCCACAAATTTCATGCGATGAGGACATGGTTATATCATGTGACTCAACTTTAGTCGGTGTCTATAGGGTGTGCTCAGATAAGGGGTCAAAGGTCATTAAGGGGTCATTTCCGGTCAAAGCCAAAAAAATATTCAAAAAATCACTGTCTTTACAAATTACATAGCAGAGAGTCGCCATTAGCACACATGCATTGCTACTAGCCAGGGTCTTTAGGATGCCTACAGTTTTGGGGTCAAAGGTCATTAAGGGGTTACTTCCGGTCAAAAACCAAAATGTTCAAAAAAATTTTATCTCAAAATGTAAACATACCAGAGTAATATAACCATCATACGTGAATCAGTGTTACCTGATGTATGCATGGTATTTTTATTTTGGGGGTCAAAGGTCATTAAGGGGTCACTTCCTGTTTTTAGCTAAATAACTTCAAGAATTTTTATCTCAGCAACTAAACATAGTAGAATTGTCTTATTAAAATTGGAACAATGCATTTTGTCGGTGTACATAAGGTTTTTTTTTCCATTGAGGTCAAAGGTCACTAAGGGGGTCAAAAGGTCAATCAAAAATTTAAAAAAATCAAAATCCATGTATAAGTTCCGATTAAGCTAAAATTCACCCGGAATATTTCTTATGACATCCTAAGCACAATGCACGAGCAGTTGACCCCATCCGTGACCCAGGGGTCAAGTTATAGGGGTCAAAGTTCAAGAGTCGGCTTGTACCCGTTCTATGGAACGGCGGTTTCTAGTTTTGTATGTTTTGTTGCAGACCAGACATTAGTTGCATAATGCAAACTGTCTCGGCCGTGAGTGCATTGGTTCAATTCCCATCGGTTTTGACTTTGTATGTACTTTAATGCATTATATGTCAGTATTCATAATCACAAGTGGTCAGGTGAAAGAAATAACAATCGGAATAAACTGGAAAAAAACCCAGAAAATAATGAAAGATCCGCGTGCATGCAAAGACCACAAAATGGCCAAGTTTAATTGGTAGGGAGCATGACATAGCGGTGTTCACACTAAAATATTGAGACAAATAAAGCTAGCACACAAGAAGAATGATACGGGTACCATAATGGAAATCCCAAGGCTTGATTTAAGGGATGTCATTTCCGCCCTATATGTGTGCATGAGATTTCTCGGCAGGGGCAAAATGCCAAAAACATTAGTTTTGATATATTATTAACTGACACTCAAGAACCGCAAAACATATGCAGTTATCGTCTTCTACGATATAATTAACAGTACAATGCAATTTTTAGGTTCAATCAACGCACTGAAGGGTCTATTGTTCTATTGTGTCCGATTTGAGCGCTGACATATTGGAAAATGTTGCCAATCAATATTCCTGAAGTCGTGCGATCGACACCTACAGCTGTTCAATTGGGCGACTTTATTGTTAGGTGCTTTTATTCATACATTGGGCGTATCGAGCTGCATCGGTTGGTCCGCAATTATATTTAATATAATATTATAGGCCTACACGTATTATTTGCTTTGCTTTATTGATTGATTCAGAAATAGTATGGCTATATGCTTCTCGAGTTATTAGCAAATATATCACATTTGAGGTCCAGGGTAGACTCGCTTGCCAGTCCTATATACGCGGTGCTTATGTAAATTATTATGGTAGGCCTATATATGATAAAACACGATGTGGACCGCGGCTAATGTCCTTAAAAATACTACAGTAGGAGCGATATCATAATTACTTCAAATCCTTATATGTAGGCCTATTGGCAAACATTGTGTAGATTCTTATATCCGCCACACAGAGCGCACACTTTGCCCACAGACATGTGTTCCAATATCTGTGGTTTGCCTATGCTGCTGAACTGTCCGTAGAGAAATGGTAGAGCAAAGCGTGTTCACTGAGTATAATCAAATGAGCGCACAAACCAATTTGGGCGCTGCAATAGGTTTGTATTGTAGGCGAACCTCTGTTTTGTGTGCATGCGACAACTCAATCACACCCTTGGGGTGGATTACAACAAAGGGTACCTCTCGCTTGTGTAGACGCTTTCACGTGACTTTCGTTTCATCACTTATTGACAGTAGCCTAGCGTTAATACGCTGTCAGGTCAGTTACCGATTTAATGGCGGAAGCCCTTTGTCTCAAACAAAAGGTACCTCTCGATGAATAGCGTTTCGGAAACTCAAATAGGCACAAAGGAATAATGGGCGTTACGTAATCCATTTCCTCTCCTTTCTATATTAGCTCCATGGGTTCAATGGCTAAAATTGGTAAAATATGCTTCCTGTCATCCCACTCGCCTTAACAACGTCACTTGTAATCAATAAATTAAACCACTTGTTATGGAAATGAATAGTTGTAAGATTATTAACCCTCGTCTTTAATCCAACCAGCACGCTAAATTGTACCAATACATCACCAAATAACTTCGTGTAATTGTAAGGCGTATGTACAAGTGTGAGTCACCGCGAGATTCTTTTTTTAAGAATCAATTCACGAATATTCAAAATTGCGATTGCTGTTAGGAAGTGTATACCATAAGCTTTTAAAATGTGTTTTGTATGTCTTTTTAGAACTATCCACGGTTAAGAAAGTACACACTATGACTCGGGCGCTAATTGAATATTCAAATGCATAGTGAAGACGCACGCAGGGCATACATTTTAAATATTTCGATCAATAATAATAACTTTAAATGAAAGTAATTAAAAATGATATAATTTTAATTAAGTAATATTATATTAAATAATGTTAAAGAATTTACATAACCGTGGACAGTTTTATATTAAAGGTTTCTTAATTTTGGAAAGGGTATCAAGGAAATGCAATCGTCGAATCCCACGATTATTTTTGCAAATGACAGAAAACAAATTACTATTTGTACACATGTTTTCTTGAATTCATCAGAACTATTTTTCAAAATTGGTACTTTTTGCGTTATAGTGGTGAAAAAGAGGCAATACCAGATGCAAAATTCAAGTGCAGTAGAACTGAAAATGTTTGTGAGGATCTTATATTTTAATTTCACTTCTCTCTATTTTCATAACCTTTTTTGTAAAGATTTGTTGAGGTGTTTAATCTAATCTGTTTAGTATCCACTTATATCTATTTTTTCCTAAACCGTGTTCTTGTACAGCGCTAATTTGTTTTAATTTACATTTTGTCAGAAATGTATTTACAATTGTTATGTCACTTCGAAATTTCAAACTCAAAAGGTAGCTGTGCCTTTGTTCAGTTTATCTTTGATGTTGGATTACTACCCGGGGGTGTTCCACTGTTTATGTCAGTGGGGTAGAGGGGGAATCTTTGATATTGGATTACTACCTGGGGGTGTTCCACTGTTTATGTCAGTGGGGTAGAGGGGGAATCTTTGATATTGGATTACTACCCGGGGTGTTCCACTGTTTATGTCAGTGGGGTAGAGGGGGAATCTTTGATATTGGATTACTACCCGGGGGTGTTCCACTGTTTATGTCAGTGGGGTAGAGGGGAATCTTTGATATTGGATTACTACCCGGGGGTGTTCCACTGGTTATGTCAGTGGGGTAGAGGGGAATCTTTGATATTGGATTACTACCCGGGGGTGTTCCACTGTTTATGTCAGTGGGGTAGAGGGGGGAATCTTTGATATTGGATTACTACCCGGGGGTGTTCCACTGGTTATGTCAGTGGGGTAGAGGGGGAATCTTGCACAAGCTTTCTACTTACTGAGTGTATTTTCCTTGGTGTCAATAGGAGTCAATTGCGTTTTTTGCGTTGGTGGTTGTTTTGCCTGTTCTGGAGGGTGCTTTAAGGAATCTATATATTTGTAGAGAATTCAGTAGTGTGGTGCAAATGATAATGGTAATAATATCAATTTCACGAACAACATTATGATTACATGGGTCTTTATCCAAAAACACGAGAAATCTTATAATGATTTTACGTGTATCTGATTTATGAGCATGATGCTCATTAAGAAAGCTTGGGAGCTATTAGGGTTTCATTTAGGATCAAGATATGAAAAGAATATTAGAGACCTTGCGATTTGCAAACGTACGTATCATACGCACGTGCATAGATGCACGGGTGTATGATACGTACGTTTGTAAATTGCAAGCTTTATTTGAATAAACAATCATAAATGAGACAATCAATCCGTCTTGAAATAGATGGGGGCATTTGTTGTCTTGATGGCTGAAAAGGACAAATAATGCTTAATTTAAACGTGGATTTTATGTTATACTTAAAAAGTTTTTAAAAATACAAGCAAGAAATTGATAAATTCGTAATAATTTTCAATATCACTGTTGTGTTTTTAAAAGCGGTCAGTGAAGTGCTATGCATTGTTTAGTGAGTTAGCATTGATAAGTGGTCAGTGGTAAGGTCAAGTCTTGTATGGATATATATTTCCATTTCTTCACGCGTGTTGATTCATATCTATCCGAAAACACGGTGGTGTCTCTGGTCTTCAGCTAGTTTGTAGCTCTTTACTTAATCCATAATTATCAAGTACGGAATTGTTCCGTTATGCGTGCACGTTGTAGCGCATATTAATCAACTCTTCTTTGTGTGGACCTAAGTTGATCCTGATAGAGTTAGCGCCATTGCATTGTCGATGTGCTTTAAGAGATTCTTTACAACAAGTGTAATGAAGGAGGGCAAAACGTAGTGTAACATGGTACAATATAAATGCAATGTCGAAACCTATACAAATGTTTAGACCGGGTATTTCTTCTGCACGAAGAAAAGATGTTTTAATAACTTGAATAGATAATGGTTTCCTCTCCCAAGCTGAACTACAAGAACATTAACCCTGACATGAATTAACCAAATCCCATGCAGATATTCAGGCATTGCAATCTTGATAGATGCCAGGTTTCCAAAGAACTTTACAGCAGATTAAAATGGAAATGTATGTAATTGAAAAGTAATCTGGCGTAAACCCGTTGAGTAAATACATGAGATTTATGGTGAACGTAAATTATGTTTTCCATCTCTTGGTAATTTATAACTTTAACATCAATATTGAATTTACAAAGTGTTAATGTCTTATTTGGAAACATACAAAATAGTGAGCTGTTAAGTGATTTTAGTCAACTATGAGGCCCAAATAAACTTTAAAATGTCTGTACATCATGGGATATGTTATGCAAAACTAATGTGTATATTCATAGAAGTTCATTTCCTTGATTGAAAAAGAGGAAAGAAAAGCTGGACACTTATTTATCGGTCCCGAGCTTATGTTCAGGTTTTGTTCTTGTATGACGTCTTGATAAATCTTACATAAACTATGTTATTTGTCAGGTAACTTCATGTGGATATATATGACCAGGTTGCATATACGCAAAATTATTTGACACGGCGTCGTTGTTGAACAAAATTGCACGTGCTGATTGTCACGCCACATACATCAGAGAGTCAGGCAGGAAGCTAGAAAAGCGACTTGCAGAACATAAGTCGAAAGCGGCTGGCTCTAAATTGGCTGTACGAGAACATGTAAAAGCGAGCAAGAACACGCACCAAATAGACTGGGACAACGTAAAAGTACTGGAGAAAGAAACAAAAGAATTTCCCAGGAGGGTCCTGGAAGCTATCCAGATCAAGCAGCAGGGGCCTTCACTGAACCGAGACACAGGATTGGAACTAGATCCTGTGTGGGACAACCTGATCAAACCCAGTGGCACCAGGGGCATGAAACCTCCGACTTAGGTGACGTCATCCTTAGCCGTTTTCAAGAAAACATCAGAGCTAACAACATCGGCTGATGACGAGGAAGTTCCTCGAAAGCGCTCCCAGTAAGCGAAATAAACAAATAGTGTTGAAGTTTAAATTAATAATTTTCTTTGTATAAGCTGCTTCTTGTTTCTAAGTCACTCAATAATCTGGCGCCAGAATATATCAAATGTCTTCTTTAGTAAGTTAGTGAGACATAGTTGTTGTTTTCTATGAGATAGCAGATATAAGAAGAGATGTCGAAATCCATTTTTTTTAAAGTAAAGTAGGAATGCCTTACAATTTCAAAGTTTGGAATGTAGTAAAAGTCTAAACTCTTCTTTTTAAATTTGCCAAATGCATCATATCCCATCTGCGCGTTTTAGCTTACATAATATCTACGGACAATGCGTCCTCGAGCAAACTGTAGAATAAATATTGCTTAATTAATAAGGGGAGTTGTATAATTCCAGGCACACCCCTATAGAGGAGTTCGGATTTCCGAACTTTTTGCTCAGTAGTAATTGTTGATAATCCAGACTTTTAAGGCGAAAAATGCAGCGGAAAAATAGTTCGAAATCAGATTGCATCTGATTGTGTCGCTGCAGACTGCCTTGCAAGTTAGTAGGATTATTAGCAACTGGTTTTGACGTCTCAATTGAGTATATAATATGTCAGTATTCATAAATCACAAAAAGTCAGATAAAAATAAACATATGCAACATGCAGTATTACTTTAACAGCATTTTAATCGAGAAATGAACCAATTTACTGAACAGTGTACTTCGGTTATATTAAATACGCACGTGACCACCTCCGCGCTGCCATAACAGCTTGTAGATAGTAAGTCTCGAAGTGACCTACATAGCGGGTGGTCTTCCTATACATTTGAATGCAAAGGCGGAACAACATGAGACTACTGTGCAGCAAAATTGGATATTTTGTTCAACTTTGTGATTATATTATAAACGTTTCCGTCGTTGAATATTTTTTTCCGTCGTCAAATACTTTCAAAATGTTGTTTTTGATAACATATTACAAATTCGGAATCCCCCCTAGTGTAATAATTTTACTATTCAATTAATACTTAAATTTGATGATATTTATCTACAAAGTTCCTATTCTTTTCTGTATAGTGGTCAATGCATGAGGTTTTAGTGATGCTTGTTGGTCTTGGTATGTCGTGCCCATGGGTCACGTGCCTATTTATAAAAGCGCATTTATAAATATAACCGAAGTACACTGCTGAAAATGTATAATGTTTTATTATCATCCCTCGTCTTATGAGTGAGCAGTGGTGTTTCAATCTCCTCGTGTTTTCTATCTCGCACGCTTACCATCAAATGATTTGGTGTAATTGTAGGACACATGTTGGTAGCACCGCAGACGCAACACGTATCAAATGTGGTGTATTTGTAGGACACAGTCTTGATAGCAAAAACGTATCAAATTTGATTTGAAAATGACCAATTTTGATTTTATTAACAGACGAACACTATATATATCTTAATATCGAAGCGCGAAGGTAAGTGTGCTGTGAAGCCCGTGATTTCATTTATTTTATCATTTAAAATATTCCAAACTATACGGACTCAAAACGTGATGTAGATGACAGTACTATATTCATTGATATTTGAAGAGCTTAGTTACAAAAGCCCTTACATCCACCTTTTGACTTTTTGAGGAAAACAGCTTTTTTAATTGTGCAATTATTACTTGTTCGATTTCATTCACTTTGGTTTATGGATAAAGTGTTGATGAATAGAAACTAAAAGAATAGGTTTGGTACAACTTTATTATATTATTACTTTTTTAATTTCTTTTATATCGCGCCTTTTGTGGATGTAAGGCCTTTTGCAACTAAATAAATTTACCCCTTTTTAAGAAACCACTTTTGCAATCAAATTTGAGCCCATTTTTTGCACTACTTTTTGTAACTTGACTATAATGCTTTCAAAACCAAAACGAAAAATTGAAATATCTCATTTACTTTTTTTAATCATGAATTTTTAATTAAATTTGGCAAAAAGCCATTTTTTTAGTATTTCCGAAGCTACAACCTTTGTTAATTAAAATGATTTTTTTAAACATAGTGGTTTTTTTTTTCAAACATGCCAATAAAGGGCTTTTGCAACTAAGCTCTTCATTTGCGGTATGTTTATCGAAGAATAACAAACATGGGTTACCCTTTCTAGTTTATCTTGTAAAATGTCCTAGTTTCTTTGGGCAAACGGAGCTCTATTAGACAAAGGTTAAGAAAGATCTATATAGCCGATTTTGTTTCAGTTCAGTTTGACATATCCATGGATAAGTATAAAGGTAAATACAAGCTTTTATTTCAACTTGCCAAAATTAAAATTTAGTCAGTTTACAAGTCAGTATTGCACTGTGCGTGAACTTGAAATCAATACAAAAGCACACAGCAAGACTGGTATTGTAGAGAACTATTTTATTCAATTCATTCACAAATAATGAACAAAGTTTAATACATGCTACAGGAAGTATTATAGCACCATATAGCGGAGCACGAATTCAGGAAATTGTGTCACTTGATTGGCAACGGTGAGACATGTACGTGACAAATTGACGCAATATAGGCATTTGCAATTTTTACATAGCCTGAATATGTAACATGAAAGTTTCCATTTTGACATAGCCTGAATGTACAACCATGAACCTAGCATGATAGTAAAGTGGGTCTGTTCAGTGTGACGCCAAAGTACTTAGTTGAATGTTTTGGATAGTTATCGTTCAATGAAAAAAGAGTTTGTCTGAGAATAAAATAAGTAGGAGTATTTTAATTGCTTTTTATCACTTTGTTTTATATTAAACACACAAAAAGTTTTAAAATGTATAAAATCACGATTTTTACGGTCTTCGGAGGGAAATCTTTTAAGTAAAAAATATAATCTACCATTAGCTACACTTGCCTCTGTAATCGGGAAAAATACATCTTTAAAAATGATAGATATATCTTATACAGGGCGTATCAAAATAGAGTAAACAGCTTTAAAAATGTTACTACATTAAAAAGTATGAAACATTTGGTCAAAATGCTCTAGGTGATAGCTGAATCAACATCTTGTCAACCACCACCCCCCCCACACACACACACACCTACAACTGTAAAATCACTGGCGTGTGACCATTATTAAGAACTCAGTGGACTTTTTTTCTGAGCTGAATTTAAAATTGCAGTTGCGAAAAGTCGATTAAAATCAAAACAGCATTAAGGGTATACGAGGTATTGTTGGTCGAAGCAGCCAAAAAAACCACTTTGGTGTTTTGCAAAAGTACATTCTACAAATCATATACTTTGAAAACTTGCTTAATTTATTGTTGTTAATGAGTTATGTACGTTTTACAAAAGTGTTGTTGTTTCAGCCCTCTTTACAACATAACTCAAGAACCACAGGACCTACAAAAGTATATCTGTGATATTTGAATTCTTCTACACGCTCGCTACGAATTGAGCAATGCAATTTTTGCTAAAGCTCACTACCATTCGCAAGATGCTGCGAACTAGTTTTTTTTTTTGGCTGCTTCGATCAACAATATATCATACACCCTCAAAATCACATGATTCACCACTTTCTTTACCGAGGTGTGTGACCGAGGTGTGTAAGTGTAGAGCGTACTACAAATTACCTTGGGTTTTTTATTAGCATTTCTCACAATTTTCAAGATGTGTTTTCCGGCTTCAGTCAACACAGAAGTGTTTGTCAACTTCTCATCTCTAGTAAAAAGTGTATCTATGACTTATCCGATCGATAACTGTCTAAGTACGTGATGCTATTTTTAAGAGTTATTGGCAAAAAGGTCAAGTGCTGTCTGACCCTAACATGGCCAGTTTGGCCATGTCATGAAATATAATGACAAAATGTCATAATATTTCAAAACGTTACCAGAATGTATTGACAGGTAATGACAGAATAGCGATGGTATTATCCGACACCGCGTTTAACATGCCTGCCACCAAAACACCTCGCATTGACATACTTTGCTACAGAGGCCAAGGCGTTGCAACGTTCTGTTGGTTTGCTAAAGTTTGCTACGTTTCGTTTACATATTATTAACTCTATAATTGACGGTGTCCTTGAACAACGCATCGTATGAGAGTCTGTAGATTCTTTATCTATTGATCAAGAAACTTTTGATTTCATTATAATGATATAAATTTGTTGGTTTATAGTAATATAAATTTTGTTGTGTTGTTATTGTGTAGGATAACAGCAGCAGGAAGCTTTGAAAACTAAAGCGAATCAAAGCACGTTTTCTCAACAATTCTGCTTTAGTTTCAAGATGAAGTGGACGTGTCCATGGAGTGGGCGGTTCTTACCTATATAGCGTCGGGGTACCATTTTCAACCATTTTGGAACAATGAAATAGCGACGGCCTTTCTCATGCCGGTTTTGGTATAGCAAATGGTAGATTCTAGATACAGAAAATACCTTTTGATGGATCTTATTTTGGTGAAAAATTGGTAAAAGATTGGTAGATTCGTGAAACTTAAAGGGCAGATCCTGACACATTTTAGACCACCTCCCCCAGTTAACTATGGCTTGGTATAAATTCCCATCTTGCAACAAAAGAAGTGTATTCTGACAATTATTGCTATAACTAATATCGATTACTTCTAAAATCGACCTTGAATTTCCTTAAGGACAAAAACATATATTAAATACAGCCATGTCGCCAAAAAATATCCTAACAGTTTCTATTCTAATTTCCTGACAAATTTCTCATTTAAATTAAGGTAGAATAGAACTATTTTACCAGTCTGTAAACCAAGAGTCGGCTTGATATTATTGCTTATTGATTATTTTAGCTTTTGAACATTAAACGTATTTATAAAAGCAGTGTATGAATGAATTCAAAGCAATAATTATATTTTATATGCGGGTACTGTGCTTTATTACTTCGGCGTTTAATTCACTCAAGAAATTGAGTATTAAATCTTTAATACATCGACTACCAGTCCCAATAAGTACGTTTTGAATCTGGTGGATTAAAATGAGCCCCCTTAAAAATGTAGCAGTTTAAAGAACATGCTCAAAGGATCATCGTCTCAGTAAACATGTTAATTTTGCGTATTATACACTCTGCCTTGAACTCAAGAAGTCTTGAAAACAATAATAGACAAACAGGTAGAAAGTATATCTTCACAATACAGTTTGATAAAATATTGGTAAATAAACGATTGACTCAAAACAGTCCATTGATGAAAAATGTCAAAGGAAGTGTAGAGGCACACCATTAGAGTTCCGAGGGCTGGTGGTGAAATTTTTTGTCTTTAAACCTGATTACAATAATGTATGAAACTTATTTAAGAAATAGCTAAATACCTAGTGTAAAAATTGCCGACTCAAACTTCTATTCTATGCCGCCTGGAAATATAGTGATACGCACCTAATAATAAACACATACCGTTCGCCTAATGGCGCACCTGGGCTCCTTTGCCTTTGGGTAAATTTCACGTACGAATAGAGAGCTATCTTTTCTAAAAAATCCCAACAAGAATTAAGGGTTCATGAAAGTTCATCTGTGTTGGTATAAATCATGATTTTGATTTAAACTTTTGATCCAAACACAAGGAAATAATTCCTACCTCGGAATTTTCAGATGGTACTCCATCTTTCAAGACAAGGACAAGACAGATAAGAAAGACATTACAGGTCCGGTATATTACATCCCTTGCCAGGGCAAAACTGTTACCGGTACCAGACAGTGCAAAGAAGCCTATATTGGCGAAACTGAACGATCTCTGAAAACACGTTTCAATGAACACAGGAGACCCAGTAGTACAGCATCAGAGGTCTCGAACCACATTCACATCGAGTCTCCGGGACATTTTGTGGACTTGGATAAAGTCCGCATACTTGACAGAGACAGCAGGTGGTTCCAACGTGGAGTCAAAGAAGCAGTTCACATCAAAGCCAACCAACCATCTCTCAACAAAGACGGGGGCCGGTTCAAGCTTTCAGGAGTCTACGAGTCTGTTATCAGGTCAAAGGTCAAGAAAATCACGACCTGATACAGTCACTCACTCGCTGATGAAAGATGGAGTACCATCTGAAAATTCCGAGGTAGGAATTAATTCCTTGTGTTTGGATCAAAAGTTTAAATCAAAATCAAGAATTAAGGGTATGTGCCCTTATTTGCTGGTCGGATTTTTTATGGGAGGGCACTTTTAGTTTGTGTTTAAAATTCCAGTTATGTCAAGGGAGCCCATAGCGCCATTAGGCGAACGTTTACGGTATTGCCATATGTCTATAGGTTGCGTACAGATATTAACAGAATAATTAAACGGGAGACAGAAGATAGGAAATACAAAAGGAAATAAATTTTAGACCTCCCAAGCCGATTCCGTCTCACCTGTACGTATTGCTACAGGTAGATCAATCCATCAGTGTAACAGCTGAAATCATATCCGCTTTGATTTGTTCACCACCGACTAAAGGAAGAAGCTCAAAATGAAGCAGATATGACTAAGAGTAATTTACATACGATACAAATTGCAATAGTTTCAAAATGGCACTCTCCAAAAATGCAAAAAATTTCCATAAAGTAATTGAACCAAGTACTGAATTTGAAACTCGAGACATTCGAGTCGTCAACATTGTATAATATGTATACACGAGAAGCGTAATGAGTTGACAATGGTCCGTTGCAAAAGGATTTGCGATATATCGTAACCTTTTCAGTATCGCCTCTCTGTCGTAACGCCCAATTAACATTTTACCTAGTGTTAATCGAAAACAACCGTCACAACAGTCCAGTGGTTCCGTCGATAGGATTATTGTTTCAAATAATACCTGTAGCATCAGCAAGACATATTATAAGGTATCAAATTACGTGCCAAGGTATTATTTTATTTCAAAAACAAAAAGAGTATAAGAATGTGTGACCAGTTTGCGTAATATGCCACACAGATGAAGACCCATTTGCGTTTTAAAGTCAAAAGGCTTTTGCCAATTTATCAGCCTAATATCAAACTTTACTTGATCAGTTTGCAATAAGAAGTCCTTACGATTTTGGTCCTGTGAATTGCAACGTTTTTATTGTATGAATCTACTAGTTTGCCTCCAGAAAGTACGGAAAGTTTAATTTTAAAAAGGATCGTCGTGGCAGCGAAAGCATTAAAAAAGGAAGTCATCCCCGGGAATTCATCATCTACTGTTCATCTTGGCAACTTAAGTATCAAAGTTTTACAGCCCCTATCCATAAACCTATGTGATGGGTTCAATGAATCTTATAGCAGGTCCAATAACCAATACGATATTATTAAGCAAACTTTTGTGCATATCATACCACGGTTGCCACCAATATGAGTTCAAATCAACAATTTGAAGTTCAAATGAACACTGACATTTCTTTGGGATCCAAAAAGAACCGTTCAAGGACAAAATCAACACACGTTACTTCAGGGACATGATGTAAAAGTATACAAGAAAAAAACATGCTCTAAACTTTAAAACATTTTGACAGTATATTCCACAGGAGAGTTGGCAGATCTTAGACAGTGGCATTACAAGTAGTGATCAGGCATGTAATACAATCTACTACTTTGCTGTTCCTTACGTTGACCTGTGATTTGATACGTTGTGTGAAATAAGAACCTTCGGGGCTTTCCGATTTTTCACAAACGTTTTGTTTAATTTGATACACTCTACGACTATCTTTGGATAGCGTATAGGCATTGATAGCGTTGTTTGTTAAATATTTTTTAATATTTTGCAACTCCTCAAGGAATTGTTACTTTGTAAAAAATAAAGCGTCTGACAAAACATTGTATAAGCTGTAAGCTTATTTTGTCAGATCACTTGTGAGGTGAATATCTTTGGATGACAAATGCCAAAGATAATAGGTTATTCACCTTCTCATAAGCTCAAGGAATAATGTTCCTCTATTTATTTAATCATTAAACTTTTAAAATCACATGACAATTTTGATCAGATTTTGCCCACGATAATTCATTTCTTGTTACTCAAGAGATAGGATCTGGTGACTTAATGTCAGATTGAATTTTTGAATTGTTTTGACTTATTTGTCATAACGTTATTATTTTGTACTGCCTTTTGATATTATTGTATTGGTAGTGTTTTGTTCTCGTTTTTTTATTGGGGGGGGCTGTTTGTTTGTTTTTGTTTGTTTGTTTGTTAGTTTTGTTTTGATTTTTGTTTTTGTTGTTGTTGTTGTTAGTTTTTTACATGCTTTGTTAAGGCGGATGTATATATAATGGATTTCCAAATCCCTGTATATATTGTTATATTCAATATCAAATGATAGCAATCAAATTGGGTCTCCTCTTTTACGTGCAAAACAATATGCTTCATTTATGGTGATATGACGTCATTATGTGAGTACACCCACAAAGGATTTAATTCTGGCCATTTACAAAACATGAGCTACAATTTATTTTTGGCTAGACAATAATTGAATAAACATGTGGATGTCACCGATGTTTTACTTAGACTAGTTATCGTATGTTGACCGACCATCCTACCCCGGGCAAGTTGGTTGGTCAGTTTTACCACGGTTGTTTGGTGCATGTAGAACTGTTATAGTCATAACTAATTAAATATGAACACTGGTGGCGCTAATCCCCAGGTTATTTGTCTTTTAAGATACTTTTTTTGCATATTTACTAGGGTTAGAGGCAGACACTGGTATACTGTGTTACGAGTCGTTAATGACTCAAGGCCAAAAACATCTTGTTCCCAAATTCACTTCAGAATGCACAACGAAACACATTGTTTGTTATGTTAACAATATCTGAGTCTTTTAATCAAAAGAAAAGTATGATTTAACAATAATCTTGTGAGTGAACATAAATACATCTAATCAGTCAGAATCAATCAAATATTTTAAATATTACTTATCCAGTGGCCTTCTTCTTGTTGTTGATTTGAAAGTTCTGATATATATCCTGATTCATTTGTCCTGCGAAGATCATTGTTCAGCGAAGTCCACTGAATACTTTTATATCCTTTGCGTAAAATCCTCGCACATGGTGGTATTTTCACCTTTCCCATAATTAATTCAGGAAAACAGGCCTGCCTCCTTATCCGATTTGTTTGCACTAATGTGTTGTTTCATAAACAGACTTAATTAAGTCGACAGATGAATATAATTTGAATTCCTTTCTTGGAAGAGGTACGTACTTTGACTTATTCTAGATTTTCGCCGATATATTTCTCGCAATTTCCTTTCTTTGAAGGTATTTGGACTGTAAGCATACTATTACTAGCCCACAGCAACACTGTAATACTGTGAAGAATTGTGTTCACATTTTCTTATATACCAAACACAGAAAAATCCCATTATATTAATAGTCACTTACTACTTTCACAACATATGATGTAATCTGGATATTCCCAAGCCTAATTATACACATTAACCTTTCACATAACAGCACTTCCTGGTGGAATTCCAATGTGATGTCATATCCATTTTATTCTAGGGGAGTACCCAACACCTTTGTTTACTGTGTTTGCATAAGAAGGGGATTCCCAACTTTCACGGCATTGCTTTATATTGAAAACAAAGATAAATAATCAAATTAAATTACACTGGGCACATCCCAACTGGCATTAAAACATCAGAAAAATGAGTTACAAACAGCAATAAAATTTTCTAAAGAACCTTTTATCATGAAATGAATGGAATAACTCGTATTATTTGGCTAAGTAAATTTAATATATATGTATAAAGTGCATTTAATTTTTAATACAATTTATAAATAAACAGAATTACCACACAGAAAATGATGAATAATTTCATTTAAAAAAAGGAAAAGCAATTATATTTAAATAGCTTCAATATAGATATGTGTATATTATTGTAAAACCTGTTTTGTCTAGATCTAAAATTGAAATTGAATGATATTTTGTTTGACGAAAATAATAAATAATCACATCAAACTACCGTTATTTCCCCACTAAAATGAGCGTTTATGATGTATTTACAATAACCAAGTCGTTTCTTCTCCTTGTTTGAGCGCTCCAGTGCACTGAAAATAAATGTGTTTTGGGGGTTGGTGACCACTACTTGATTAGGGTTAATAAGGTTATTGTCAATGTCCTGTAAGATCATGACGTCATACTTTACATTGTGATGCTTATTAATATGAATGGAAAAAAGAGACGCATTAATTGCTAAGATCATGACCTCATACTAGACATTTGGTGCTTATTATATCATGTGAATGGAAAGAAGAGACTTATTTGCAATAGGTTGAAAGAAAAGAAACATTTCTGTGAATGTAAAGAAAAGAAAAAGCCCATTGAAATCAGATGGTCATACAAGGACACTTATATCATGGACATCTACTAGAGAGAATAGTAACTCCTTGGTGCCACAAAAATACACAAAGGTTAATGGAAAATCTTGAAACAACTAATCTTGGTATTCTCAAAGGGATCTAATGTTGCATCCGTAAGGGACAGTCTTTACAGTGATCTTCGGAAACTGAGGGGGTGTATTTCATACCGATCATTTTGTTTAATAGATGTTGTACTCTTTCAGCATATTCAGTGATATTTCGCGCTTCTCAACAGCTCTCAAAATTGTACAAATGACATTTGGAGTTGACAGTGCTCGTACTTGTACAATGTCAAAATCGAACCTATACACACACCAGCAAGATAGAAATGATTACTGGAAAGCCTCGAGCCTTGCAGAAAAGAAATTAAGATAGCCCGAAGCAACGAGAACAAATTCTGCTTGTGTTTTCATGTTCTCCTCCTACAGTATCGTACACAACAAAAACAATACATTGACATAATAAATGAATACGTTGTGGAAACGTGGTGCATGTGTGCGTCTAAGGAACAAAGTTGTTCTTAATTTGTTCAGCTTTCAATATGTTTTCCATCTAATTGTTCTTTAAAAACATCGAATAATACGGCAAATATTATGCCATTCTAAAGATACATTTTCGGTCTCAAAATTAAAGCAGCCAATTATCGAGGTTATATAGATCACGCAAATTTGAGTGCTTTTTGGATGTTAATTATGAAAAAGTGGTATACTGATGGGTCGCAAAAACAGCAAAAAGGAGGTATAGAGAAAGTCAGCATCCAGCCGAAAGTCTCAGTGGCAATTCTCGTACAAAAATCTTTCGAAGACTCCCCCCCCCCCAGCAATAGAAACCGAATATATATTGTAAATGTTATCCGCAGCTAGACATGTTTGACGTGTGTATATAGATGGACAGACATGCAACCGCATTTCCTGCAGCATATCAAAGACAGTCTTCTTATAGGAAAATAGTCCGAGTTTGAAAAGGAGCAGCTGAAACCATCATTCAGGAATTCGTTACAGTTACACTTTAAAAAAAATACTGTAGCCAGTGCAAAATGATTTTCGCTGCATGACTGGTTAATATTGCTGACAAATCGTAATATTGGAATTAAACCTATATTTTTCATGAATAAAAATCCTGGGTATAAAATCAACTTGAAATCGGCAACTATGTTATTATAAGGGTCGCAACGGAAATCAATTGAGGCTATTACATATAGTATTAATACAACAAACAAGATTGCAGAACATAATGGGCTTCTTTTTGGGTTTATCATTCTGGACATTTCGTAGTTTTGAGTTGTGGTAAAAAATAATGGAGTTACTCTCGGATAGTTACTCTTCTTGACGTGTTAATAATTTAACAAGAGAAACAGCTGAAACCATCATTTAATGCCTCATGCAGGGCATCGATGACTGTGGTCGTTTAACAAACTTTCTTACATGAGACAAATACATAGGTGACAGAGAGGATTTTATATTGCAGCAGCTATGATTGGAATGCCTTAGACACCGCGAAACTTCCAAACTTTAGGACAACTTTGTAACAAGTTGACAAGCTTATTTACAAGGAAACAGACTGATTAGGTTTAACCCATATCTCTTTAGACCATACTAGCCTGATTAATTGTATAAATATGGTCCAAATTTGTTAATTTTACAATACATTAGAGGATACGGTTTGTTCTTGTGATTCACAATAAGCGAATCAAAGTAAATCATCTTTTTGTTGTGGGAATTAATGCATTGACACTCGAGGGACCCGTCAGTTGAATTAAATTTATTTTTACTACTATGTTCATTGTTAAAAGGCACTTTATGGAATAAGCTGTCTGCTATATCTAATTGGATATCACTGTAAGGAAAGGTGTTACAATACGGTTGGTGATTGTCAAAGATTAAGTAAATAAAGAAAGTGATTATCAATCCACTTATCTCATATCTGTACTAGATGTAGCAATAATGGAATATAAATGAATACCATTTAGGTAAATATATTGAAAATACATGAAAATGAGATCAATATTATAGTAAAGCTACCACTGAAATTTAAATGATCCTAAACATCTTCTTCTCTAATGGGATATTGCACCTTGAAACTATTGAAAATATTTGCACGATCAATAATTTGCAATAAAGTTAGCGCAGAAATCATCATGCAAAGTGATCAGCATGCAAATTGTGGTTTTAATGGGTGTCTTCCGCTCTTATAAGCAGAACTGCTTAGTTTATCCGAATCTAATGGAGAGGGGAACAGTTTTACATGTTTTAAGAGGCCAAACCACGAACATGATGTAGTTGGTCAATCTCATGCAATTCAAAGTGTTTCCTTCACTAAAATATATACTTTACATCTGCTCCCCTCCACTACTTTTATTGAATTTAGTTGAAATGTGTTAACTCATCTAAGGTTTATGCTGTGTGCAAACCTTTTAACGAATACAAACCATAATTGGAATGCTTTTACACACAGTGAACTCCTCTAAGTGCTCGCTTACCTGACTGCATGCCACAGTGCCACACATGGTTGTAGCAGGTAATGGGATTTGACTGTGGAAAACTTGATTTCATATAACCAAATCTGTCCTCCCATGTAAAACACAGTATATGCTTTGTTAGATAGCAGTAGATACTTCATTTTATTTGGAAGACAAATTGATTCAATAGATTTGTCGCTCTAAACAAAGTACATTATCTGTTATGTTGTATATTTGCAGATACTCATTATTGTATTTTGGCTTTATGAACAGTGTGATTTAAAACACTGCTCTCAAGTGAAAATGAAGTAAATGTTTCGTAATCTATTTTCTGATACTGCGTACTAGCTTAGGAGGGCATAAATGCCATCGTGTAGAATCTATTTAGCGGAGAGTTCCGCTTATTATTTAAACCATGCGTGGTTATAGAGTTAACATAAATGTTGGTGCAATCTTTAAGGAAAAAGGGGTGAATGAACTACGTTCACTTAATTAGCAAACATGGTGCATAGTGGGTATAAATTCCTTGTAATCTGTCTCTAACATAAAGATGATAATTATCTCAACAAGTGTTAGTTTTATCAACTTTGATCGATGCCATTAACTGGTTTAGAGTATGATGTAATTTGCTATGGCCCTTAAAATAACACAAAAACTAAAAAGCTGCAGTAACAAACTTTGCAAAGTCAATGCGTGTTCTTTTCATCATTATTATCTGGTATCGTTATCATCATAAATTTTCATCATCATCATCACCACCATAATGATCTTCATCATCATCGCCACAGTCGATACATTGATTGTCGATAAAGTTCGAACAATATGTCATACCAGATAGACCCATTAACAGAAAACGTACTATAGAGCTCGTGAAGGACAATGTTTCCAATGCACTTATTCCTCCCTTTTTTGTGTTTACCTTTCTTCTTTGTTTTAATTATGTATTACACATGATATCTACAGGCATAACATTATGAATGAACTCTTCCCCATCATGTCTACACCATCAAATTATCTCGTTTAGCTGTTATTACCATATACTTCTCTATAGTTCTTAGTATAAATCTTAGACATTCCTCCTGAGCGAAACACCTATCAGATCTCACAGATAGTTAGACAATCTTCCACCAGCGCTGTGATAAGAAGATTATATTCGTGGTAATCACCACACATCTTGTGCTATACAGAAAAAAAAACCAATTCCACTCTGCATGTTGCCCTGTCCACTTAAGTTACTCGGATGTATTTATTGATGTGTCTATGACTGGCTCTTGTTTCCAATGCACTTATTCCTCCCTTTTTTGTGTTTACCTTTCTTCTTTGTTTTAATTATGTATTACACATGATATCTACAGGCATAACATTATGAATGAACTCTTCCCCATCATGTCTACACCATCAAATTATCTCGTTTAGCTGTTATTACCATATACTTCTCTATAGTTCTTAGTATAAATCTTAGACATTCCCTCCTGAGCGAAACACCTATCAGATCTCACAGATAGTTAGACAATCTTCCACCAGCGCTGTGATAAGAAGATTATATTCGTGGTAATCACCACACATCTTGTGCTATACAGAAAAGAAAACCAATTCCACTCTGCATGTTGCCCTGTCCACTTAAGTTACTCGGATGTATTTATTGATGTGTCTATGACTGGCTCTTGTGCAGAAATCTTGCTACCAACGATATTTTGCGCCTCAATCCTTGTAATACGTGGTGAAAGATAAATGCATCTAATAAAATCAAAAGATGAAAAAAGAGCTAAAGCTAAGTAATATGGACATAGATAGTAGGTGCTAATGTCTTATGTCTCTCTCTTGCCCTCTGGTGCAAAAGCATTAAATCTACGGAGCTTGGAACTTACTGCTTTTTATTTAGTTGTATATTACCTGCAGCTGGCAGGATGTTTTCTATTCTGGCTTCTGTTGCTCCAAGGCATTATGTCTTCTAATCAAAATAAAGATAATATATGAAATAATATGACCTTTGACATACTAACCTGTTATATTGCATTACATTTAAGCACATATAGCTCCGTTTCCAGATGTGCTGACAAAAACATGAAAAAGCGTAAAAGCAGAAACAAGCAATTAAAATTACTAAAACTTAAATTATTGCATAGGATACAAATGTGTTATCAGTGCACATTTGAAACTGTCAATGGTTGGTGCTTCACGAATGTTGTTTCGTAAGGAAGTCCCTGCGACAGCAACTGCCTACTACTCGAACGTTTCAAGTTAAACAGAGCGAACCTTAAAAGCGGTTGTTGCAAAAAGTATTTAATGATTAGAGTTTGAAATAATAAGGATTAAAATAAAAACAAATCAAATTGACAATATTATTATTCGATTGATCTATTCTAAATTGTTGGAAATAATAAATATCCATGAAGAAGTCGAACGAGTTGATGCTGATAATAGAGAGGCTGTGATATGTCTGATATGTCCTAGTGATTGCGCATGTCAAACTTATGAATTGAATATTTAGACGGGCGTACACACTATAAGGCATGATAACTCGCAACCTTTCAATTAGTTTAATCAAAATAGTTTCACTCCAAAAATTATAAGTTTTAATACACATTCAAAAAGACCTGCATAATTTGTAATTGAACTAACGTTGTTAAGGATTGTGATTTTAAAATATGATCCCAAGCATGTAAAACATTGTTAATACTCTAATTAATAGTGTAGGTATTTGTTTATCAAAAATATTGTAGTATAAAAATATTGTAGTATACAAATGTGATTAGGGCGGGAAAAATAGTCTATAAAAAAGACATAGAGATTTTTGCATATTGGTAGGGGGAATTATTCTCAACAGAACCGTAATACCTAGAATAACAGAGCGACCTCTGTTGGCGTATTTACAATGTATATCATTACCGTCCCCTCTTCAAAACCTGATTATATTAGATCCGATCTTGAACTCATATATCTTTTCTATTGTGCATTATTATAGCAACCTGATAGAGAGAGACATTTGTTGGTGTATTTACAATGTACATAAATACATCAAAATGCTATACATACTATTATTAACTACTAGTTTTTTTATTAAGATTACAGAGGTTAGACTGTATACTAGGACTTCGTTCATAAATATTAATGTTTGCTGAAATGTGATGTGGTACAACAACTTTAATAGCAATGTGCGTTTTCCAGAAACAGGATCTGCCCAGAAAATAATTTCATTTATTTGTATACATGACGTTATGACGCACATTAAGAATATGCAAAATATGGATAAACTAGAAGCAAACCAAAAAAACATGAATATGCAAAAACAAAATCTCAAAACCATTATGGACTGACGCAATAATTTCATATGATACATTTTCAATTCTTTCCGGTTCTGGAAAATACACATTAGCACAAAATTGTTGTACTTTCTAGATTTAAATACACACGAGTTTTTCCTTTTAAGCCAGTCACCGGATCTGATTGATGGTTTCCGCAAACATGAATATTGATAAATATTAATATAAATATCAATATTAATGTACTTTAAATACACACATTTATTCTATTACAAGTCACTCACCGCATCTGTCATAGCGTTTCCACAACCGTGCATAAATATTAATGAAGTTACTTCTATAACTGCTCATGTAGATGTAGTTGTCACATTACGCGTGTGTTTTACAAGACGTAATACTTTCAAGAAGGCATGCAACATGGGTTTACCTCATATGTGTTTCAGGATAAAATAATCTGTCCACCCAAATCAAAACGGAGTATCTCGACATAAATAACACAACTGATACTTATGTCTTATTGCTGCGTTTTCAGACAGGTGTTTTTGAATCAGTCTATTCCCAAAGTAAACATACCGTATCTACAAGTAATTTACATAGCAGGTACTTCGTTATTACTTGTGAAGGTAGAAATGCTTGCCGTAGAGGGTATTGAACAGTGTCGACAGACGACAAGTATTGTTGTCTTAAATCATCAACATGATCACCAACATGATTACAACATGATGTAAGGTATAACAGGTGCAAACCTGAAATTCTTGTCATTTGAGGACACTTAACTGACAGGTTACTTAACAGTTGGATGGGGCTTACATCGTGTTAATTCCCCTTAATTCCCCTTCCAATGCTCCAATAATATGCAAGTGCGAGGTAGAGTCCCAAATATTACTCTCTTGTTTACACTGACCAATACAATCACATAACCACTTTGTCTTAACATTATCGTTGACGTACCACATTTTGTATTCCGTGACTTAATCACTTTTCCTTACTGATCGGTCGAACGCGTTATGTTTGTTTGTTTGTTTACATATTGCACATTTCATGTTTTTAAGAAAATCTTTCCTTTTATCCCTTGTACATTTTAAGCTCGTTTACCTCGACATCAAAGCATCTAATTCTAGGTTCAACCATGCTTAAATATTCAATTAAGTACGTGTGGTTATCGCACAGTTAGTAACCAATATTTGGTAAGTGCAATAGAAGTTATGGATGGACATAAGAACAAAGCGTTATTGCGTGAACAAATTTATAGTATACATAGTACACTATCAATGATGGGATATTATCTTGGACATTAAACAAGCCCGCAGCTTGTAAAAGCGTAGTATAATAAAAAAAAAAAAAAATAATATAACCGATACCTGTCTGTTCACTCGGAAGACAAGTGTTTTGAATCAGTCGCCTTCCACAGTATAACGTATCTACAAGTAAATAGCGCTATAGATACTGCATTATTACATGGGAGCATATAAATCGAATCGATATTAATTTTTAAAACAAGAGATTTTTCAATATCGCTTTGAAAACTCTCTTTATATTTGGTATATTTTATCTGCTAGTGGACTATCAGATCGTAGTGCAGGGCAAAAGTATCACGCTTGAAGACCCACGGAGCAGATAATTGCCACTTAGATATACGATAATGTGCCACTTGTGGATTACAATCGGTGGAATGTATATAGTACAAGTCCAAATGTTTCAGGAAAATCGACTACATAGTATATAGTATAGTGCGCTATGGGTTTGGGATTTTCTTTTGCTACATTAGTGGAACCAATCTTTTTTGGCATATTTAAACCTCAAAGAATACAAATTTGATTGGTTCAATTTTTCTATGCCCCTTGTGGTTCCCACGAGGGGTCGAAGGTCACAGTGGGCCAAAACTTAAAAATAGTGCTATCATGTTTTAGTGTATCTCAAATTGTTTGTCTTATCACAGGGAATGAAAAAGTCAATTGTCATATTTTTCTACGGTGCTTAGTCCAGTAGTTATAAGGTCGAATAGGTCAAATGTCAAAACCTTTATATATATAGGTCAAAATTTAAAAATGGTCCGATTTCATTGAAACTGAAGTCAAATTATCTCAATTTACAATTTTGGTGCAATTTGCATTGTCATCTCCAATTTCAGAGTACTAAAATACAGCCAAAGTCCAATAGAAATTATGTACATGCCCTTTTACCTATGATTACATCGGATTCCGAGGTTATAAGTTTCTCAAACAAATTGTTTTTCTATTTCGTTTGTCGAGATGAGTAATTTGAGACAAAACGCGATTGATTCGGTGCATTTTCAAAATTCGGCCTTTGTGCATGAGATATTTGACATTTAACTCCATAACTTCTGAACTAAGAACCCTAATGCAATATGATAATTGACTTTTTTATTCCTAACATTGAGAGGAATAATTTGAGGTAGCCTATATTACAACATTCTAGTTCTATCACTTGAGGTGTAAGGATGCCAAAATTCATTGGTTCCACTAATGTAGCAAGACAAAATGCTAACCCAAATATCTCCAAAGAGCGCCTTGTACTAATATGCTTTGTTACTTCATTTTACTTGAAAGACAAATTGATTCAATAGATTTGTCACCCAAATCAAAGTACAGTATCTGCAATGTTGTATACTTGCAGATACTCAGATATTGTATTTTGGCTTTATGAACAGTGTGATTTAAAACAATGCTCTCAAGTGAAAATGAAGAAAATGTTTCGTAATATATTTTCTGATATTGCGTACTAGCTTGGGAGGGTATAAATGTCATCGTCGTCGATTTATCGGAGAGTTCCGCTTATTATTTAAACCATGCGTGGTTAAAGAGTTAACATATATGTGTAAATGTTGGTGCAATCTTTAAGGAAAAAGGGGTGAATGAACTACGTTCACTTAATTAGCAAACATGGTGCATAGTGGGTATAAATTCCTTGTAATCTGTCTCTAACATAAAACTATAACGATCGTAACAAGTGTTACTTTTATCAACTTTATCAACGCCATTATCTGGTTTAGAGTGTGATGTAATTTACTGTACCCCTTAACATAACACAAGAACTTAAAAGCTGCAGTAACAAACTTGTAAAGTCAATGCGTATTCTTTTCATCTAACAATATTTGGTATCCTTATCATCATAAATCTTCATCATCATCATAATGATATTCATCATCAGCGCCATCGACATCATCATCGTCATCGGTGTCGATACATTGATTGTCGATAAATATCTTGACTGAACAATTTGTCTACTGCAGGTAAACCCATTAACGGCAAACGTACTATAGAGCTCATGAAGGACAATTTTCCCAATGCACTTATTCCTCCCTTATTTTGTTTTTCCTTTTCTTCTTTGTTTTAATTATGTATTACACCTGACATCCACAGGCATAACATTATGAATGAACTCTTCCCCATCATGTCTACACCATCAAATCTCGTGTAGCTGTTATTACCATTATACTTCTCTATAGTTCTTAGTATAAATCTTAGACATTCCCTCCTGAGTGAAACACCTATCAGATCTCATAGATAGTTAGACAATCTTCCACCAGCGCTGTGATAAGAAGATTATATTCGTGGTAATCACCACACATCTTGTGCTATGCAAAAAACCCAATTCCACTCTGCATGTTGCCCTGTCCACTTAAGTTACTCGGATGTATTTATTGATACGTATGTCTATGACTGGTTCTTGTGCAGAAATCTTGCTACCAACGATATTTTGCGCCTCAATCCTTGTGATACGTGGTGAAAGATAAATGCATCTAATAAAATCAAAAGATGAAAAAAGAGCTAAAGATAAGTAATATGGACATAGATAGTAGGTTCTAATGTCTTATGCCTCTCTTGCCCTCTGGTGCAAAAGCATTAAATCTACGGAGCTTAGAACTTACTTACTACTGGTTTTTAGTCAGTTGTAAATTACCTGCAGCTGACAGGATGTTTTCTATTCTGGCCTCTGTTGCTTCAAGGCATTATGTCTTTCAATCAAAATAAAGATAACCTTTGACCTACTGACTTGTTATATTGCATTACATTTGAGCACATATAGCTCTGTTTCCAGATGTGCGGACAAAAACATGAAAAAGCGTAAAAGAAAAAACAAACAATTAAAATTACTAAAACTTAAATTATTGCAGAGGATACAAATGCGTTTTCAATGCATTTCTGAAACTATCAATGGTTTGTGCTTCACGAATGTTGTTCCGTAAAGAAGGCCCTGCGACAGCAACTGCCTACCGCTCGAAAGTTTCAAGCTAACACATCGAACCTTAAAAGAGGTCCTGAAAGCAAGCAGGGGTTATTGCAAAATATTTTTAATGGCTAGAGTTTGTAATGTATAGGTAATGTGATGTGGTACAACAACTTTAATAGCAATGTGCGTTTTCCAGAAAAAGGATCTTCCCAGAAAATAAGTTCGGTTATTTATATACATGACATTATGACGCAAATGAAGAATATGCAAAATATGGATAAACTACAAACAACCAAAAAACATGAATATGCAAAAATAAAATCTCAAAAACATTATGGACTGACGCAGTAATTTCATATGATACATTTTCTCACAATTTTTGTACTTTCTAGCTTTAAATATTTCCATTTAAGCCAGTCACCGGATCTGTCTTGATGGTTTCCGCAAACATGAATATTAATAAATATTAATATAAATATCAATTATAATGTACTTTAAATACACACATTCATTCTTTTACAAGTCACTCACCGCGATTTCACAACCGTGCATAAATATTAATGAAGTTACTTCTATAACTGCTCATGTAGGTGTAGATGTCACATTACGCGTGTGTTTTACAAGACGGATCCATCTATATAACCTTCAACAAGGCATGCAACATGGGTTTACCTCATAGCTGTTTCAGGATAAAATAATCTGTCCACCCAAATCAAAACGGAGTATCTCTACATAAATAACACAACTGATACCTATATCTTATTGCTGCGTTTTCAGACAGGTGTTTTTAAATCAGTCTATTCCCAAAGTAAACATAACGTATCTACAAGTAATTTACATAGCAGGTACTTCGTTATTACTTGTGATGGTAGAAATGCTTGTCGTAGAGGGTATTGAACAGTGTCGACAGACGACAAGTATTGTTGTCTTAAATTCATCAACATGATCACCAACATGATTACAACATGATGTAAGGGTATAACAGGTGCAAACCTGAAATTCTTGTCATTTGAGGACACTTAACTGACAGGTTACTTAATAGTTGGATGGGGCTTACATCGTGTTAATTCCCCATAATTCCCCTTCCAATGCTCCAATAATATGCAAGTGCGGGGTAAATTTCCAAATATTACTCTTGTTTATACTGACCAATACAAGCACCTCGACATCAAAGCATCTAATTCTATGTTCAACCATGCTTTATAAGTGCAATATAAGTTATGAATGGTCATAAGAACAAAGCGTTATAGCGTAAACAAATTCATAGTATACATAGTACACAATAAATGATGGGATATTATCTTGGACATAAAACTGGCCCGCAGCTTGTAAAAGCGTAGTATAATAAAATAAAATAAAATAATATAACAAATACCTGTCTGTTCACTCGGAAGACAAGTGTTTTGAATCAGTCGCCTTCCACAGTATAACGTATCTACGAGTAAATATCGCTATAGATACTGCATTCTTACCTGGGAGCTTATAAATCGAATCGATATTAATTTTTAAAACAAGGAGATATTTCAATATCGCTTTGAAAAACTCTTTTTATATTTGGTATATTTTATCTGCTAGTGGACTCAATATCAGATCGTAGTGCAGGGCAAAAGTGTCACGCTTGAGGACCCACGGAGCAGGTAATTGCCACTTAGATATACGATAATGTGCCACTTGTGGATTACAATCAGAAGGCCGTATACTTAATGTTTGAATTTTGGAGAAAAGAGGATAAGTAGAGTAATATGAGTACAATGTACTTGCAGAATAAATCGTGTGTGTTCAGGAATCCTTTACATAATATATATTATTGGAATGTAGTTTGGCCTTTCTGTTTTAAAAAAAACAAGTCAAAATTCTTCAGGAAAATCGACTATTAAATGAACACATACTACATTTACAATTTGAGAACAAATGAATGTATACATTCATTAAATTTTCCGTATTTCCGTGAACGAAATCGTGTAAAATTTCCTAATACATTTTCACGCCTCTTATCTTTCTCCCCTTTTTACTGACCTTAGTTTTTTATTCCTTCTCAGCTGTCTTGTCTATTTATTCTTCCTCTTCTCTCTTCCCTTTCATCTGTTTTCCCTCTTCTAGTTTTAACCTTTCCCCTTACATCATTTCCTTATTTTGTTTGTACCCAATAATGGCCTTAACATGCAAGTTAATGTGCAATCCTTTACTTTTGTCACTTGAGTCAAATGTTTTACTCTGCTATGCCAATCATCGGTAGTGTAATATCCACCTATCATTTAATAGGTAAATAACAATGCGTTACATAGCGTACTCACTAAAACATATCATGTAGCCCTTAGAAAACTAGAACAAAAGTCAAGAAGATCGAGTTGTCGGTTAAAACATTTGGATAGTCTCTCTATTTTAAAATGCCATTCAGATATACTAACTTTATACGCACAAATTCAGCAAGGGGACTTTCGTGTGCTTCAACATACTTTCAGGACCCCTATATGATTCCTTAGGGACATCTGCTTAAGATGTTTTTTCTCCTGGCACCTTGTGGAACGTGTTTGGCAAAATTTATGCTTCTGATAATAAGTTCAGCTTGTTTGTTTTACCATCATGTCCCTCAACAGAATTCCGCATCGTATTCAGAGATGAAGAGCAGGGTACTCAAACTTTTACCAAATTGCGATTTCTGCTTAGCCAAATTTTGTCTTGCTTTCATGAACTATTCATTCAGCACATTTCCGGTCGATATTGCTTTACAAAATAAATTATATGTCAATTTAAGTCGATCTTTGCCTTTCCAAACGATCATCAAACGCAAACGAACTTTGTGTCACCAAACGCCGCGTTATTATACTTCACAAGAATGAAATAAAGGTAATTTTAATTTGAACATAATACTTGTAGGTTTATGGATGTTACCACAAGACATACGTTTAGCAAATACAGTTCAAACTTGTGTTGGGCAGACATTAGCACTGGCCTCTATAATACGTGCATGTTGAATGTAGCTGGATACTGTGGATTATTTTCGCCATATGTTCAGCATTCGGTAATTTGCATTGACCTAAATGTCAAACTCTATTAAACTTTTCCGCACGCTTCTAAATGGGTACAACTTTTAAGTCTGCTTCATTGACGACTAATTTAAAACCAATAGATGATAACGGGACCTCGACCTATTTCCTTCAATCATTTTATTTCATCATCGATTCGTAAAGCATTCATGACTATAAACCCTTGGGGATATGTACAGGGAAATGTAAACCAAGAGAGGCGTGATATAACTAGAACATCAATAGCTAGGAATGTTGTTAGAGCAATTCCCGCAGAGAAAATTGCTAAATTGAGTGCATCCCGGGAGCCATCTCCTTTGAATCTGTCCATCTAAATTAATGTCCGTATTTCTGTCTCTCTGTCTGCTTGTCCATCTTCTGATTTTCGTGCTGTCAAATGGACAATAAGTCTTTTTGGTGTATTTCATCCATCGAACAATAGCTTGTTTTAATACAATATGTCCCACAATATCTTACAAACTTTTAAGACGGCAATGGAAGAGGTACCCAGGTAATAAATATCATTTTCAAATCACCGCTCGCCTAGCTTGTAAAATGACATTTTCCATGTTTCGTTTATTTTGGGTTCTGTTTTTTTGGTTGTCAGTTTGCTTTTTCTGAAACCTTTGCGTCAACTTTTACGACAATTGGAGCAACTTTGACTTTTGACCCATACATAACATGCAAATCGACCTTTTGTGCCCCCATAACTTCTCAACGATATGTAGTTTACGCACAAACATTACATTTCTGGGATCCGCGGGGCCAGAAGCACAATTTGACATGTTTGAAAGTGTTATTGGAATAAAATAGATTTTTGCCCCCTATACGATCCTATGGGGTCATTTGGGGGTCTTTTTAAGGGTTACGGTCTCAAAATATTCATTGACAGGCAGTAGATTCGTGTTCAGCATACCCAAATTAACAAAAATAAGCTGGTTGTCAACTTTTACGCAAACTTGCCGCTAGGAACACGATTTAACCAAAATAGAACCAGTCTGTCCAGTATAGTCATTGATTGAATACAATAATAGTACCGCTCTTTTTAAAAGACACTAGTCTTACAGGTGCGAGTTAAACATACAATGGACTCAGCATAATTAAATCAAGACGAATTGTCACTGACATCATTGTGAGAGACATCGGGTACAATAAACTAGGTTTCTTTCTGCTGAACCACGTTACATTGAAACAGTGAAATCATAATTAAATAATGCAAGAGGTTTTGAATTTCAACTGAAATCAATTTACAACAATAGCCCGGTTAATAATTTTCATGGTATCAATTTTGCCAAAAATAATGCATATACTAATATTTGCATCTTTGTAAACCGCTCCATTGATATCTCAAAGTGAATATTTCCACGTAAAAATAATATGTGCTGACCAACTAAGTAGAAGTCAAGTGCAGTTGAAGTCCCACGGGCTTGAAACCCAACAACAAGGGCAAATAGAGCGTTTACATTATTGTTTTTGTTGTAAGGCAAGTCAATTTGATTATACAATTTGTGTTTACAATTTCTCTGCCAAAGGGATAATTTACAGATAGTTTGATTCATTGAATAAATGAATATGTTACTTCTGGTTTAGAGTACAGGAATCTACCATTTGGTTATTCCCGAAAGCCCTTTACAAATTTCACCAATAATAAGCCCAATCGCCACTGTAACTTCCTGTTTTTGAGAGCAGTTTTGGGACACTTTGACCTCTGATTATATCGGAAAAATTGCTGTAAATATTATTCATTCATTTATTATTGTAAATATTGCTATCATTAATAACATTTCAAATAATATTTTTAAGCACACAAAAATATTACCCGATAGGTCAGAGGGCAAAGTGTCCTAAAAGTTCAAAATATGCCCCCCCATGCATTGCAAATTTCAATGCCGATTTGGCTTTTATACGTAATTGCCGATGCTCACACGGTCACTGCGCACTAACGACTAGAGACGAACATGCGCAGTGGTGATGTTCGCTTAGAATTTGTTTAAGGCTTCCGGGATATACCGAGAAGGTGAATAGATTTGACAAACTTCAATCATTTACATATCCTATTTGAATAACATCCGGCTGTACATCTGTATAGGAAGAAACATTAATTGATACAGAAGCATTATCATTTATATAAAAGACCCTCTTCCTATCAGTTTAATTGGAAGAAGAGCGTATCCTACAGCCTCGGAAATCAACTATTAATCGACGTCTCTAAATCAGACCAAATGAGTAGAAAACAATAAGCTATGTTACAAAAATCAAGAAATGTCTCTAGGGGTCAGCACGGGTCAAATTTCATACAACATGGTTCAAATTTCAAATTTGGTCATATTGTGTCAAAAATTACAACAAATAATTTCCCTGGTCATAACGATCCAGAAAAAGTATAGTTGTACCTATCTGCGGCATACCGTTCTTGAGTTATAATCAAAAGGCGAAAATTGGGGGTGGTCAGTTGCTTTTTTGACAAAAACTTAAAGTGTTCCACTCATGGTACGCACTTGCTCAAATCATTTCTACATACCGTGAACCAGCAAAATGGCCTCTATATGGTATGTCATCGGAATCTAAACCTGTCGTAGTTACTTCATTAGCCACGAAATTCTATCTCTTGCTATTGTTGATTTTATTTATTGTGAGAACATTAGAAAGTGTTGACATTTACATTGAATGGGCGAAATCTAGGGTTTCCATAGATGATGGATGCATGTTTGGAAGTGTACTATACAGCGATGGGACTGTAAAATGCACTATATGAAAAGACCATCTGAAGGATGACACCTATAATCATTAAAGCCATAATGTACGATTTCCAACAAATTTTAATTTTGTTCTTCTTTATTCAAAATGCTGAAATAATATCATGCTCTGTCCATTATTAGCCGAAATAATGTAGTAATGACTTCATGTCGTACTACAGTAAGCCAAAGAATTACGGTACCAGTTATGTTCACCCCTGTATATCCTAAATTTAAAATTAAAACAAGCAGTCACTACTTGTACTTTATAGCTCTGAATTAAGACCTTATTTGTTGAAATTGGTTGAGAATTAAAGAAACAGTGATCTGAAACCTAAGGAAGAAACGAAATCAAAAGTTGCAATTTTGTATTCTAATCAATGAAAGCACGACGCTAGTTTTAACGTGCTTATCAATGGAAGCACGGCGTTAGTTCTCTTGTTCAAGGACGCATTGTGTACAAATCAATAGGGCTTACAATAGAGCATGGAAGAAAGAGATGATCTCTTTCTTCCATGAATAGAGCAAGCTGCAACTTTTAAATTGGCATCTTCCTTGGGTTTTTTGGATGTCGTGTCTTTATTTCTTAAACGATTTCAACGAATGAGGTCTTAGATTCGAGCTATTGTTCCAATAATGACATACCTGTCTTTGTTTAGGATTTACAGTGGGTGAACATAACTGGTACCTTAATTTTTAGGCTTACTGTATACCAGTCGAAATTAATCTATTGACCTACAAGCACAACGAATTTGGGTGTAATTTGGGACATGTGTAAACATAACAAAAAACCAGGGTTGAAAACCTATTTGATATTATGTAAATTGTTGCCACAAACGTTATGAAGGGAACATTGAACAATGTCATTAAAGCAAACATTTTGGAAACGTTTTTAAGTTATTAAGCCAATCAAATCACATGAACCTACATGTAATAATATACACTGTATAGCGTAGCAATCCTTAAGTTTACGGCTTATTTTACATTTGTAATGTTTGTAAGAGAAGGCAGAACTCTTGCAGAATGCATTTCATTCATACATATTATTTAAAAAATGAAATGGCATGTAACAAATTTAAAAGAGAAGAAAACACGAAGGAAACAAATGATAGAGAAACGCAAGAAACAACAAAGATAAAGATATGATTAAAGAAAGAACAAATTAAAAAAAATATTTAATTTTAATAATTACACTTTTGTTCATATAAAAACAATTTTACATATCGATCAAATGTAACATAATTATTGTGCAGCAATATTAAAGCGACAGCAACTTAAACCAAGGCAATTGTACAAAGGTTGTCGAACTTAGACATTGACAATTGTTATTTTTACTATTTCGTTTCTAAATGAAATGACCATCAAGACAACTGAAATGAAAACAAAATGAACGCAGTTTCACTTCAACCCCTCGGGCTAAATGTACGTAATAAAGACAGGTCAAATACACACTAGATATCTCTGACTCCTTTCTACTTCACGATCGTACTGGTTATTCAACCGGGAATGCGTGCTGCTCAAAAGAACATTAAAAGCTGCTATGTCAAGCGAACATGAAGTTGTCCTTGAAAGCATTGCAAATTACAATGTATCATTTAAGAGCCATTTTTTTTCCAAGTGGATGCCATATCGTATAGTCCTCGGTAACTTTATTGCATATTTGACTAAAAGTTTCAATATGACTCAGTTAACAAAAGCAGAATTTACGGGACTGTCTGACTTTCCGTTTGCAGCTATAAACTATATGTAAGTAACATTCGTACACCATCAACGCATTGGTGAGTCAGGGTGGTAAACTACGCTAGGTTCTAAGTGGAGTAAACCTCATCAAGTAATGGTCATTCTATTCTAGCACGTGCCGCAGATGGTAGGACCAGTCGCAGTTGCTATAAATCGCTACTTTGGATCGACCAACGTCAGTGCAGAGGCCGTTACATTATTATATCTGTTAGTGACTCCTCGATAGCCTTGAAGTCTTTGCCCTGGAATGTTATGTAGGCTACAGATCATCGGCATAAAGAAGCGCCACACATCGACATCGCCTGGTAAATAATTACATTGTACAGCAGGGAAACTAAATCAATACCCGGGATCGATACACGTTTATGTGCTATGCACGATTTGATATTCCGACGATAAATCTTTGGATACCGGGGTAGAAAATGATGAATATCTCCCGTAAGATATTGCTAGACTATGTACTACGATAAATAATAAACTAAAGGAAGTATGCAACTGGTTCAAGGCATATACACTATCTCCAAATACAAAAACAAATGTTCTTGGGTAAGCATTTTCAAACTAGAAATATAGACGATAGATATGCTGTTTTCCTTGATGGTTGTAAACTTAAACTTACTCGGAATAAAGAAACCAATTTTTTAGGTATTGATGAAAATTTTGCATGGAAGAATTAAATGAATAAGTTATGTAAATTATGTGCTAGAAACATTGGTGTTCTCAACAAAGTTAAACATACAGTTCTTTCAGGGACATCCTGTAGTATTTTTCTCAGTTTTGTATGGGGGTCAACATTTTGCAGGCCTTTTATTGTACCTCCTCCATCTTATTTTGTTATTTTCTATTTTGTATGTTTCTTAATGATGGAAATAGAATAACTATGAACTATGAACTATGAAAAGCAACTTTATTCTATTAGACTTATCCTTTATTTCTAAGCTACTCTTGTAAATTCTTTATATTCTCACCGAATCACACGTGATTTTAAGCGCACACACGTCATTACAAATAACGTAAACAATGAACGCTATAAATGACAAACAATTTGAAACGGGTCAAGTGTTTTGTCTATAAATCAGGCAATATAAATCAAGAAAAGAGAGTCATAGTATGAAAGTTTCGAAAAGCGCAGTTAGTGTTTGTAGATTATATTTTATTCGTGTACAGTCCAAACATGACTACTAATTTTATTTACCAATGCCTTTATGCAAGCAAGTGGTTACTGAAGTTGCTGCACTTTAAATCATAGCTAATATAAAAAAATTCAGTTGAATTATCATTCCGTATGTGTATGATAAGCTTACGTGAGTGCTATGTTATGATGATTTGGACAGTGTTTTTGTCATTTTCATTACTTATAAGTGGGGCATTTACTGCTGACTTGGTTTAACAAACTCTTAACAAATGCAAAATAGAAAGTTGTTGTCGCTTTCTGCTCCGTTAAGTAGATATGTCAATCTCAGGCAATTCGACACACGCGGTACTCACATGTGCCGCTAAGTAATTGTAGACAAGACTGTTACATATGTAAATGCAAGAAATGCGATCCACCTTATTTGTAGAAATATGTATATAAAGATATAGGATCCACTGTTGCATTTGGACAAAACAGGGTTTTCAATAACATGAAAACTGATTGGTATTTATCAATTTGTAACATCAGATTTTATGAGTGGAAGGTTTCTCACTGAGTCAAAAGGAAACATATTCCTCCAAACATATCCTGCTATCTTTATTTTTCTACCATATCTCATTTCAAATCAATAATAATTATAATGTTATTTCTCTTCTATTTTCAGACCCTGCCTAAATTGCCTGGGTTAACGTGTGAGGTAGGTGATTTATACTCTTCTTTGCATTTTTCATTGAGGAAAGATGCATTTGTCCGTATTTCCTCTGCACAGCTCACAGGCCAAACTTATTTTAAAGATCCACTACTATTAGTACCACCAAACACAAAAATGTTTTTAAAACTTTATCAACGTATTATAAACCGGTTTTGGTCAAAACATTTTAATAACAAGTGTCGGGTTATTTAAAGATCATGGTTTTATATGAAAAAGCACTGCAACAACATTGTAAAAATATTGTTGAAATATTAATGTATAATAATTTTGACAAACATTTTATGCAAAATATTTTGTCCAGACATATGTAAATAACATTGCGCTGTAATATTTAGTAGCAAGTTTTCAAAAATGTCTTTGAAATATTATCAAACCATTTTATACCTACTAACACGATATCTAAAAGTTTTCTTTTAAAAAGTTTTGTCTGTGCTGGACGTAGTTTGATAAAGACAACGGCAATAAATAAATTGAACAAAAGTTGAGAAAGCAAATCGAGGGTTGAGAGCCAGAAAGCCGATCCCTTTGTGAGTTAAGGCTTTCTGGTTCTCAAGCCTCGAAATGAATTTGTTTAGTTAGCCAGGGGTAGGGCTTCCGCATACTGCGCAACAATTGCCACAACTGTTTTTGACGTACACTATACATTTAAAGTGGTATTGGATGCATTTTCTAGAAATTAGGAAATGCTTTGATTGAGTAGGGTAAAGTACACTGATCAATATGCCTTTTGTTTGAAGCTAATCGGACATACGGTTTCCATAATACATCAAATTATATTTTCTTTGTATCTTATTGTTTTTATCAAGAATCAATATAGTTAATGAGCTAAAGGGACTGTAAAGGCTCATTAATATGTAATTTTTGCCAATATTTTGCTAAAAATCAATGCATAAATGTTCGTGGTACTTTTATTTTGCCTACTTTTGCCCTTAAACTTGGTCAAAGTGTTTCTAATATGTTCTAATGTATAGTGAAGCCGCCCCCTAATTTGCATATTTGCATAATTAATGAGGTAATTTGCATAAATGCTAATTAATTATGCAAATTAGGGCGGCTAGCTCATTAATTATGCATACATTATTTGGAAGTCACTTTGACCAAGTTTGAAACCAATATTCTGTTAAATAAAAATGTTATGAACATTTATGCATTGACTTTTAGCACAATATTGGCAAAAATTACATATTAATGAGCACTTTCAAGTCATATTAGCTCATTAACTGTATTGATAAAAAACAATACAATACAAAGCAATTTAAAATGCAAGTATTATGAAAACCGTAATAAGCTTCAAACAAAAGGCATATTGATTAGTGTTCTCTGCCCTACTCAATTAATATATTTAAAACATGAATAGAGCACTTCCAAAATGACTCCAATAATCTTATTACGTAATGACCCGTTCAAAATGTGGGGTTTTATCACACGTTTTACAACTATTCAACGACATTCTCATGTACTTCAGTTTTAAAAGTGCATGACATGTCTTTAAAACTACGCTTTTAGTGTGGCTATCAATAAGACCGCCACGGGCTGAATTTATTACTTTTCACCGGTAAAACAGTGTAAGAAAAATGAAACTAGATATATCAAAAAGACTAACAACATGCATTTGAAGCTTTTACCTAGCTGCAATTGTCACTTGTAAAATGTTCTCAAACTGAACCTAAGGCCATTATTTGTGAGCGCTATTTGTTCACCATCAGAATCAATAGCCGAGTTGCTTATGCCTTTCTTCCATTATCGTGCACTAGGTATACCCTTTTTACCGAAGGGCAAGGTATCAACTACCCCCTCAAGCTTTCTATTTGGATCCGGTAGGCTATATTACGCAATTCTATTACCTCCACGACCCATTATTCAAAATCGCGAACTGTGATTTGTTGAAACGCGTCACGTGAGAGCCCATTATTCTGCAATAATGGGTCGAGCGCCGTAACACATTCTACGCACAGCATCACGCTTGGTTACGCGTGCAATATTTCCGCGATACGCGCTGTCACTTACGCGTACTCGCTCCACCTTGAAGTAAACAACTTAAAATATTTGTGCCGAAAATGATATTTTCTCTTTAAATCGCACTATTTTCTGGTAATAGAATAGAAATAAAGGGTGCAGCATTATCCTTTACAGGCAAATAATGTGTCCTCGGCAGTAAAACGTTTAAATAATGGGTTCGGCTGCGCCTCACCCATTATTTACGTTTTACTGCCTCGACACATTATTTGCGTGTAAAGGATAATGCATTACCCTTTATTTCTTAAATATACACCATTGTCTTGGTGTAATTGTAGATTCACCCTACATTGTTAGCAACAAAACATAACCTTCATCACACGATAAACCTGACCATTGAGCTTCCAGAGTGGCGGCTGATGAATATCAATATTCTAAATCTTGACACTTCGGTTTAAATAGTCATTTTACTCCTGTAAATTAATGACCTTGGAATTCTCACATTGCTAAAGGGTGATATCATTTACCAAAGGGAGAAAAACGGGATAGAGGCAAAGCTATATAGTTGGTATAACCAACTATCATGAGAAATGTGTAAATTGCAGCCGGACTACACTTAATAAAAATGAAAAGAATACCCATAAGAGTACGGAGATGTGCTTTTTGATTTGTAACATAAGAAAGTTGTTCTAGAAGTTCTGACACTAACTGCTCATACGTATATCAAAATAACGCAAAGCTGGATACCACTCAAATGTATTGACGCAGATGATCGCATTATTCTTTCAAGTCTGTAATTAAACAGGCAACGCTGTCTCTCGTTTTCTTCGCTTTTGAATTATACCAAAATGCCTATTTTCCTCTCCTAAAATATCAAAATAGTTCCTAAATTCGGATACGTGCCTATTTTATGCATTTTTCATATTTTTAAAACATCGGTTTCTATGACTTTGATCAAAATATCCATTGAAATTTGTCCTATCCTTTTATTTTCAAATTGAAACTCAAGACAATGACGATAAAAAGAAATGTTGGTAAATTTTACCTCCTGTCAACTGGATTGCTTTCATTGTATCGATCTGTGCCTTTCACGGCTCATGTTCTAGGTAAATTATCAACTGAGACACGGCAACAACATTCAAGTATGCAAGGGTTCCTCTTGGCTATCATTGATCCACAAAAAGCGATTTGGTACTTTATAGTGTAGAGCTAAACTTACAATCATATGGAAAATCATTGCGATTTAAAGGGGCACTTTTGGCATATTCCAACCGTCCTCTTTACAAGCTTATAAATCAGCGCAAAATACTGGAACGGTCGCCTTGGGGTTAAGGAAATTGAACGTTGTGTTATCCTTAACAAAAAGTAGTTACATTTAAGTTTCTCTACGCAATGATTGAACTCTTTTTTTACTTTTTTCACATATAATTGCCAGTCTCAATGTAACTTTCAAAATAAATCTTCACTGTTCGCGTAAAATGAGTTACGTGTCCTTCAAAAATGACGCATATGTTTTGGAATTTATATTAAAACTGTTAATGTCTTTTGAAAACATAAAGAACCTTTCACTCTATGGTTTTTACCTTTATTTCAAATAAAAGTTTAAGCTGATGCTTACGATTCTAGTATGCAGACGACACAAATGCAATATATTTTGTGTAAAATTAATTTTTATTACTTCCGTAGTCTGTGCTGTGCGCCAAGCGTACACGACCGTAAACATAGAGGTGATAAACATTCACGCTGATTGGCTGATCAAAGGTCTTGACAACAAGACGGTTTACCCATTGGTTTGTCGGCGCGTAGAAGGGGAGGAGACCTCACCACTTTTACGCGATCGCCAATCACCAACGTGTACCTGGACAACGGAAGTAATAAAAAATTAACTTTAAATCCCACCCTTTTACTATTTTTGTATTAACATTTTCAAATATTACTAAGAGAAGAATGTGCAATAGATACCATCTACAGAAACTGAAGAAACGTGCAAACAGATTCCCTTCTGCCAATTCAGGCAACTTAAAGCTATGTTGTGCAAGTTTTGCAAAACGTCGACCAAATTAACCATCAGAATAGCAAACTTTCTATAAAAAATTAGCTTTATGATTAGAGAATGTATCTTATATAGTAATGTATATTGCAATAATACGCCGTCTGTTATGGGAAAACTTTTTAGCTAGGCTACTAAACCTTGTAATGAACGATGTCGGAAGTAACATGCCTCATGGACGACAGGATGCATCCCGATATCATAATGCAAATTTATATTTTACATTTTGCTAAATGATAGGATCAGTAAATACTTGATAAAGAATGACATTTTTTGAGGTATTTTACAGTATAAATTATTTAACGAATATTATAAATGACAATTATTGAAACTTACGTTAAAATTAAGTGCATTAATGGTGATTTTCTTGTGAATGCAAGACTGTCATAAGTGCCAATTACCATGACAGAGGTTGGTTGTTGAATATGTCGTTAGCGCCAATTAACTAAAAATATCATGCAAAAGTTCAGAAAGAAAGACTATTGTAATTACCACTTATGACATGAGAATGCAAGACTGTTGTAAATGACACTTACGCCCGGGCACTTACGGCATATTAAAGATGTAATCATCTTAATTACTACATAATTAATGAAGGTCTAAACTTCAAAAAATGTCACTAACGACAGTCTTGCATTAGCCCAACACAGACCAGCCAAAGAGTTTGTTACCGATGAGTGATTTCAAAAGTTAATGTACACCTTTTTGAAATACCGTACAAGGTTAGCTTTTGGTGTCAGTAAATGGCCCGAAGCATATATATTACATAATGGAAGTCCACAGAAAAAATGTATATGCAATCAATATTCCCATGGGATCCACGCGTATTCTTACACGAAGCGTATGTTGACAAAGTAAACAAAAACGTGGCAGCCAAATAAACATATATGCAATCCTACTCGCTGACAAGACAACAATTTCAATGTCAAATAATGATTCACTCGTGAAATGGTTATATCCACATCAAGTAGGCACACATTTTGAAGTCAGACTTATTTTGTTATGTAACTTTTCATATACAATCCCTGCCATGATGAAATTGAAACCCATAAACCCCCGCACAATATTAAATTTTGAATCCTCGTCCAATATGACAGCATCTCTTATTAAACTGCTCACTGACCTTGAGAGTACGTATAATGTAACATAGGGGTTTATCACCACTTTCAATTTACCCGCCTTTACTGGGAAATGGAACTGTTTGGAGGTGAGTCTGATGATTCTATCTACAGAAACGTGATTGGTTGAAATTGAACAGCATAAAGTATGGGTTGATTTCAAACATACATAAAAGTTTATTCTGATTGTGACATATATGGTTTGTTTGAGGAAGAAAGTTTTAAGCTAAACAAGAATCTTCTTCAATGGCTGACCTCGAGTGACAATCGACCTTCCCATCACCCACCAAAGGTTATGGTGAGTTTTAGTCACAGCGTTTGCAACTTGCCTATAAGAGTGTTTCACAAAATCTTTAAAACATCACAAGCTGCGAGTGCCACCTGAAGACAATGGTACATATATCAAGGAGTCGTATTTCTGGCATTTATACGCTGCAATTTCTTTTCCCCTGGAGTCCTAACAGCATGGGCTGTGCCAATGAAATCCATACACCCCTTTGAAAAACATGCCTTTAACTTCCCACACAGGTGGTGTAAATTTCAAATACAGCCATCTATTCAAGTAGACCCATTTGAAATTTAGACTCCCTGTGTGGAAGTTTAAGGTCATGTCTTCCATAGGGAGTGTATGTTGGAATTCAATTATCCTCATTTGCAGAATACATGGAATAAACCATTGATTGTGTTCAGATACAAAGTTTGAAAATCATTGTTTGAAAACGGTAAAACTTAAATCATTGCACTGAGGGTCAAAAATGTTTAATACTCCGGTTTGCATTTGTTGTAAAAATCTATACGTGTAAATATTAATGTTCATTATTATAAGCTTTAAATTGATTTGGCCAACTCAATCCAATATTACACCCACGTGAAAAAAATGTTCCGTTGTTGCAGTCCCCGAGGTGTTTTTTGATTATTATATTAGGGTGCATTAAAATTCAAAATATAGCAAAGTATAACAGTACACTTCAATCAACCACGCTGTGATTTTATAACGGTCTTTCAATGACAAAAGCGAATGCATTTAGCCTGACTCAAAATATGGTGCAAACAAAAGCGTCTGATCTCAATGATTATTTTTGACTTGACGACTGGTGTTGTGTTGGTAAGCTATATCATTTTGATATTGTCTAAAATCTTGTGACACTTTACTGTACAGCTGTAGGCCTACTCTTGCTTAATATCAATGCTGAGAATGAAGTCAAAAGAGTGCCAAGGGAGTGTATATTTCATTAATTTGTGTAAATGCTTGGAAAGTATTTTCATTTTGGTAACGGTATTTTATTATTATTTTATTATTAATCAACACTTATATGGCGCTCTAACAATGAGCAATGAACGGTATACAGTTTTCACTGAAATCCAGTTTCTTACATTACAAACCTGGTTCCATGTTGTCATCTTTTCGATAAGAAAAAGAAACAATTTGGTGGTTTAAACCTTTGATCACAACACAAAAATTTGCGTACCCGGAATTTTCAGTTGACACTTCGACTTTCATCAGCAGACTGGCAACCCAAATTAGAGGTCAGCGACCTTTCGGACACTTGACCCCTAAATAGGATCGTAGACTCTAGGTAGCTTGTATCGGTCCACGGGGCGGCGATGGGGTCCCCAGTGTCACCAATCATCTGCAATATGTACATGGAAGATCTTGAACAAAAAGCACTAAAATCAGCACCCCACGCACCGTTGTGGTGGTATCGTTATGTGGATGACACTCACACAAAATTAAAGAAGCGAAATGCCCAGGAGTTTTACGGACCATCTCAACTCTTTGAACCATGATCAAATTCACGACAAAAGGTGAAGAAGATGGCGCCCTCGCGTTCTTAGACACCCACGCTGTGATCAAAGAAGACGGGAGTCTTAAGATTAAGATCTACCGTAAGGCCACTCATACGGGCCAATATTTAAATTTTCAATCTAAACACCCTGTTCAACACAAGCTTGGTGTCAATCAAATAACTCTATATCACCGGGCTGATTGCATCGTCACAAATCCTGAGGACAAGGAGGAGGAGAAGGCGCATATCAAGTCGCATATGCGCTTGAAAATTGCGGCTATCCCAATTGGCCCTTTGACAGAGCTGTCAAGCCGAACAAAGACAACAAAGACACGGAAATAGTCAACCGTGAGACAAAGGGACAAGTGGTTTTGACGTATATAAAGGGTACATCCGAGGCGCGTAGAAGAACTTTTGGCACCTACGGTATAAGAGCGAGCTTCAAACCTACCAAAACACAAAGACAACTGCTTGTTTCCCCAAACGACAAAACCGATAAGAAGGACATAGCGGGCCGTTTTATTTAATCCCATGCCAAGGACTCATGAGTCAGTGTTCCGAATCTTATATCGGCGAAATCAAAAGATCGGTTCGCATCAGATATTTGGAACACCGTCGCCCCAGCTCTATTTCGTCTGAAGTTTCCCAACACATCCACATCGAGTTTCCCGGCCATACTATATACTAGGACAAAGTTCAAATTCTTGACAAGGAACCCAGATATTTTGAGCGTGGTGCGAAGGAGGTCATCTATATCAGAGTAAATCAGCCATCGTTGAACAGAGACGGGGAATTTATTGGACTAATATGACTGCATTTGAAAAAAAGAAGAAATAATACAATGAGTCCATTGAGTATCATTATGGTCATAACTTCTAAAACTTCAAATACACATGTATGTTCATTCTGGGATATCCCTGTTCATTGAAGCATGATATTGAAAACAAATCTAGGGGTCAATACCAACTTTAACGTGATGCCATGATGGCGGCCAAATGGCAGACAGAGAGTACACAAACGAATCCCCACAGTGATTTCAGCTTGCTCTCGGGAAAGTTAAAACCCAGCAAAATTGTATAATAATGTCATAATAACATTTGAATTGGATCATTTGTATTTGTATTTTAAATTGCTTATTTCAGAGTAGACGGATATACGCAATTTTAATGATATTTGAACAAAAGACGGTATACCATATAAGCTAGTAACAGATCTTTACATTACCTGATTCTATTATTAACCGGCAGCAAACTAGATTACTCTGCAGTCAATCGTGATTTGTTTTTCTCTGCAATGATCAGAAAGAATATTATTTCTTGGTTTTCGATCTATGTGAAGCAATATACTTTTGACCTACGCAGAACATTGTTAAATATTGAATTAAATTAAATATAATTTTTCTTTTTCCAGATTGACTTAGATTGAAACTCATTTATACCTGCATCTGCAGGCAACATCAGTAATTAGATAGCAGTAGACATATTTTGAATTAGGATACAATTATTCAATTTGAATAAAAAACACAGTATTCGTGACGTCATATCAATCTAATTAATGATTCCCATATATGGTAACAGTTTCACCGGGGGATAAGGCATCACATTCTACCAATAACAGTCCATCTGAAAAAAAAACACTGTTAGTTGTCAGTAAATCTATTATATTAATGATACATACAATGTTTAATGGTGCCAACCAGCGTTTTTGTTATTGAAAACCGTGTTTGCATAGTGAAACGTGTGGTTTATGTTTTGTAGTAGTGTATCAAGTTTAAAACATCATATAAAATGCACATGCCATTGAAATAGGTTATTGATTTAAAATTAAACATAGAGTAATTGTATGGAAACGGTGTTGTATTTGCACTGTATGAAATATTAAACCTTACAATATTACAAGGAATGGGCGGTTGCTTCGTCAATGTGAGGGTAATCAATGTTATTATGAAAACAGTTTGTAAATTGGCGAACAACAAAACAAACATTACAAATAATATGCATAGCACGTGGTTTTATAAGCGGTCCTATAGATTTAAGTAATCAATGTTAACGAAAGCTGTACATTAACTGGCTATTAAAATATAAATATTACAGTTCCCACGTGGATATCTCACCGAGTATCAAATACCAACACAGCATGTGAAAATATTTTCCATATTTTGTATATTAACATGCACGTTGATGCCCATTGATGATCACACTTCATTGTGTGATTAAAGACTGCAGTGTGAAAATGCCTAAAGTGGTCAGCTATGTAGAATAAAAATGTCTAATCATTTCAATGTCTTTAATTTTTATTTATTACAAACATTGGGGTTTTTTTCATACAAAAGTAGACAGACTCGTAAATTACACCTGAACTGTTTAGCACCACCACTTTCTGATTCATCGAAGTATTATTTAAAACATAACCACTGTCAAAGAAAAAGAAGAAGGTTTTTTCCCGGGTTTTTTGGGGGGGGAAATCCTCATTTTTGGAAAATGTGATTATTTTTGACTAAAACAAAAAGATTTTGAGTATGGATAACTTTGGTAGGGTACCAAAAGATGACTCTATTCACAGGTTTTTACATTTTTCAAATTAACGAAATGTACGTCAAGTTATACAAAGAATCTTTTTGTAATTTTAGGGGGGCATTTCTTTTGAACCCTGTAATTATGTGACCATACTTTAAAAGGCAAATGATACTTTTAGTTGAACCTTATAAGTTAACAACATTTTTTTTAATGAAACAAACGCCCTAGAATGGTGGTTAGCCAATACTAGTACTTTAATTGTACTTATACAAGCGAACTCACAAAGTATCAAAATTGATCGGGACTTGAATACATTGAAAAGCACACACATAATGCACAACAATTTTAATGGTAGCGTGCATTTTCCAGAAGCTGCCTCTTCACCGACAATGATTTCGTCTATTTCTATGTGAAATTATACCGCCCTCATGACGCACAGATCATGTACAAGTCGACAAAAAAATAAAACGGTAACATTAAAAAAGTATAATTTGTATGTGTGGGGCGTGTGACGTGGGGATAGTTTTTGGTGTATAGGTGTAGATGTTGGGTGAGTGTGTACTGTGTGGAAAAACAGAAGTCATTCTAAAAATAGCCATACCATTACCAAATGTTTCCTTTAATGGATATTGAAAACATAATTAGATTAATAGATAAAGGAATCCATGATATGAAAGCACTTACCAGGAGGTGCTATGTCTGATCGCTCAACATGTTCAAAGTCAAAGTTTAACATTTCGCAGGAGCCTTTCAAACTTTACAGTACATTAAATTTCGCTGGAATAATTTTCATTTGCATTATAAAAGCGTCGTGATTTACATTATGAAATGCCTCATGCGAAAGAAATTTCTTTTATGTAATTTCTCTCAATTCATTAAATGTATTAAATTCGATCGACTTTTCTCAACAGCTGCTTTGAATTTAAATTTAAAAGGTTACCCTTTCAACTTTTCCATAACAAGTATCAAATTATAGGTAGATGCCAGGATCAAAGGAAACAAAGATCTTGTATAATCTTGGTTTGAGTAATCATAATGTGGCTACAATTTTACCCATCCAAAGATATTCTGAAGAAAATAACATTCCAGGAAATGCGCAATGAAAATACATGTACAATTATTTAAGCAACAAGTTAGATATCTTAGCTCGGTACTTGGTTGGTACTGTGATGTACCCTGAGAAATTAAATTTGATCATTTGAATTTGTTTGCATTTAATGCTATTTCATGAAATATGTGAATCCCCTCTCATATAGTAAAATTGAAGCACAATAACAAAGTTTGTCAAACCTATTTATGGACCGGAAAATGGCCAGATGTCACAGAATGATAATTGTTGCATCACTTAGTACACTGGGTTTCAGGGAAGAACGGCAGTCCCTTGCTCAGATTGACGTGAGCGCCCTAAATGAGCGACATGCGCGGAGCTTTGTGTTCAGAGCCCCACTTCAATGTTTACGCTCTGTACGCTCTCAAATTGTAAACAAGAGCCATTCTTCGCTGACAAAACTTTAGTAAACCCTGTTGCTAAAATAATGTGATTGTAAAATAAGGAGCTCTTTTAATAGAGCGGAGTCAATGTGCCATCAATTGTCCAGCTACGAAGAAGATCTGAGGTCCATTTTACTAAACTATTGCCCTTTCGTAAGTCAAGTAACCGTTCGTAAAGTTACGAATACCCAATACTAGACGTAACTTTACGAAGGGTTCCTGTAGTAAATTCCTATTACTTAGGAATGGTACCGTTCGTAAGTATGTTTAGTGAAATGGACCCCAGGAGTACGCCAAAGAGACCATCTTTCCCAAAAAGGGAATATATTCTTTTGTCGACTTATAAACCGACACATCTGTCAATGTAAAATGAAACAACGTGGATGTATGCCTGAATCTGGGTATACATCAGTCCTCAGGAACAATGACTGCAACATAACTTTGTAATCAACAACAAGAAGAAGCCTGCCGCGAAATAAAAATTGTAAATTATAATTGCAATTCATTGATTGTATATATTCATGTTTACATGCAAGAACATTGGCCAATCATACTATACCTTCCATCAAAGATTCAAATTTTGTGAACTTATACAAACAGTGTATTTTGTTGTACATTCTGAAGTGTACAGTACTTGGGTAATAGGTGTTTTTGCCCTCGGGTCGTTGCGAACCATAAGAGTACCTATAGCTTTAAATACTTGAGTGATATTTACTTGCTGTCCCAGAGGAAGGACACCGAATCTGCTCAAAACGTCGTTTATCGTTTAAACACCCTTTGTGTACCTGACTCTAAACATGCTAAAATTGGTTTGGTCAATGTCTTTGCCTTTCTGTATACTAGTATTGTTCTGTAATTTTTCTAAACACCTAAAATAAAGAAGGTACGCAGTTATATAACCCGTCCTACACCAAACCCTGATCTTGTTATGACAATATGATTGATACGGTCGTGTGCAGAATCTTTACACGTCGTTTGCAGAAGCTCTAATTTGATACCAAATTTACTACCAAACACTCTAAATTGACAAAGATTAATACCAGTATATGAAAGTTGGTGTATTTTCAAAAGTTGCAAATCAAAACGATGCACACGGTCGAAATTGCTAAGCGTGGTCAAGCCTGATTGCCCGCGAGTGGCTAAAAACGGTCTTCAATCTTTTTGCTTTATATAACTCCAGAATGGTGTTGCAGATTGCTCAAACTATACTTTTACCGAATCAATAAAATGAGAAGAATACTTAGGTATTTTTTTACTTTGGTATAAACAAAATTTGACCAAAAATACAGTGAAAATTTAAAAAAAAAGAATGAAACAAAACCGGTTCATAAGCTTCAACATATGGTTATTCTGCATTGGGCAGAATATAAACTTAATCAAAGAAGCGCAACATCCTTAGTTTAAAAAAACATTGATTTTCTCAAACTAAACAGAATGGATTTGATTCCTTACAAAAACAAACTCTTCTTAATCCTTCTCCATCATTCATTGTCTCGTCTATGGCACTAGGAAAGTGTAAGAGGAAATATTTATCGCTGAAAATTGGTTATAAATCTGATTTTATACGCACTTTTAAATCCGACGTCAAGGTGAAACCTCATACTACACGTAATACACGGTTATGAATCGTTTATATCCCTTGAAAGTAAATATCATCCCGTATTTGGCCAGGAGCATTACAATTGTTAATGCGTTAAATAAATGCGTAAGCAGCTAAACACGAGATTACCTTTTCCTTGTTTTAAAAGTAAAATTGAGAATACCGTGACGCAAGGCAAGCCATCTTACAAGTGGCAAAAGATGTAATATGGTAATTCATACTGCTGCAAATTATAGTATAAAAATAAATATGGAATAAAAGCTGAACCTTCTCTAGAATTCAAGCTAAACCTTCCCTAGAATACAAGCTGAACCTTCTCTGGAATAAAAAAAAATTCAATCGGGCAGAGAGACAATTTATACCCCCACCCCTCGAGAACTTGCCACAAAATTGACCAAAAGTTGTAATGCGCATTTTCGTTGGCCTAATTTAATGTGCATCTTCTTTGGCCCGCATTTAGACCGCAACTGTTCTCATTTGGCCCCATTATAGCATCTGCGCGCTTCACGCATTTTTCTCCCGTAATAGGTAAAATCATGGTAGTTGGTTAGCGCGACGATTTGAAAAGTTTGCCCCCTCTGGCTCGGTAAACCTGATACGCCCCTATGGTTCTTAATTTCTAGGGTTTACCAATCAAGGTAGGTAATGTGTCCTTGCACTCGGTATTAAAGCATGGCAAGGATCACCATTCATTTGTACATTGCTCTATCTGGACACATGGCAGCTGGACTGACATGCCTTGCGACATCGACAGTATATCTCAATCATGTTGTGCCATAAAACATCAATAAAATCGTTCAACTTCATGAATATTGCCAGATGTGTTTCCTCCTTTAAAAGCCGTCTGTATATTTAATATTTGACAAAAAGGAGATCCACCTATTCCCATGGTTCTACGTGATATTTTCCACCCAGCCAAAGCAGACAAATTATTTCAGATGTGTATATAACCCCGACGTGAAGACAACGGTTATAAACTAATTATGTGCAATCATGTCAAATTTATTTAACATTAGTTAAATGTTTTACACTCTACAAAATGATTACCTACTTGAAAACAGTCGTGATCGCCGTAGGGCATTAATTGTTGTTCCAATTTTCCTTTTATTTCCCATTACACTTGTAGTAGAGGTATCGGTGACAAGCTCTTGTTGGAAATAACCTACACGAGTCACGAATCAATATCACTTGCTGAGCGACTGTAAATTATTGGTAATGTACAAATTATGTGAGTTTTATAACTTATAAAAAAGAACTACCCCAAACACAAGTGGCTAAAACTATATTTACACATTTTGTGTTATGTAGCTTCTCCAGAATACTTCAATGTATAACACAATTTTTTTCGACTTTTGTTAAGAGCTGTAAAGATTTTGACCGATTGTAGAGGGTTAAAAGTTTGAGTAACTAATATAAATGGCTCAGTCACAACCGAACCTGTGCAAGTATCATCTGCCTTAGGAGACAAATAAAACTCTAACCTATTGTAGTTGTAGAATCAAATTGAGCCCATGGAGAAAAACAAAACAGTAAACAATCGCTAAGAATTCCAAATACCATTCACTTTAGTTCACGTATTATAACATTTAAACATTATGCAACCATTAATTTTGACCAAATGAAGAGGCGGTATCGGTAAATTTGAACCATTCATATTAAAGCATATAACACCAACAGCAAGAAATTCAAGACATACAAATTATTCAATATATAATGAAAGCATGCTGAATATCAAGCCACACCAAGGGCTCCAATATACGTGAAGCAAATGAGAAAAATAAGCGTTATTACTTGCCCGCTAGATAGGTACAATATTGTTAAGAGAACCGACACGCATTGCACATTCGGCTATTGAAATCCATAGTTACATTTATGAGTAATTTGAAATTCAAAAATGTAACGATAACTCCTTGAATCGTATGATGTCTTATAAAACCATAATAATTTGATTTTGAGCCTTTACCTGCCATAATAGACGTTATCGGTTTATATACGCCTGTGGCATATCATCAAAGAAAGATCACGCGGTTATACCCCGAATATGCGAGTGGATTGGAACGCTATATTGTTTCTTTCAAGACTTAAATATTAGCCTACACATTACTATCAATGCTTGTTTCTTGTTTTATTTGATGGACCTTTAACAGAGCATTTTGTGCAACATATACGCATTAAATGACTTGCTTCTCCATGTTTGAAACCATAGTTTGATTCAAGTATGTGGTGCCATTAAAGACATGAGCGCATAAATGAGCAGAGATCCACCACTAATAGATGATTACTTCGTCCTTCGGAGGAGACGGTATTCCATCATGCCGGCTGAAACACATATATCGGTCCAAGATCTCTATGGTTCTGCTTGAATATTGCGTTTATCAGAATTAACCTCAAGGCGAACACTATTTGTACCTTGTGATTTTGAGTTACCCATATTATAATTTAATGTGTGTTATGTGTCACCAATACTATAAAGATAATTTGAAAATCTTCCAAGCCTTCTTTAATCCAGTTTGCCTCTAGTGAAAGTCGCAGCCTAATGACGGTTCACGGTTTGTGTTGCACATACGTACTTATACCACACACACTTTGGACGAACATGCATCTCGGTTCACCCTGCTTTTTTTTTCAATCTTTGTAATTGTGTTATAATTTGAAGTACATTTTCAATGTCATTATACATGTACATTTGCGAAGCTTTATTTTTAAGTGCTAACGCTATTTTGTATGTGAATATATCTTTGATGAAAGAAAGTTGAAAAAAGAAAGAAAAAAAAAGAAAAAAAGAAAAATGTCGGTATATTTTTGAATTTAGAATGTAACATTTTTGATGAGACTTACAAACATCCCTTTAGGTAGATATAATACCCACTCACAACTGGGCCATCGAAACCAAATACAAGACATATAACTGAAATGTTAACTGCGTGTCAATTATAGTAACTGTCGCTTTACAGGTTTATTGATGATCATGCTACCGATTTACAGACAGGCTTTTGGTTTAGCTACAAGGGCTGACATTTCCACCTTGGTCACACTAATGACCAGCAGAGCTCTACGAATCCGAGTTTGGGTATTATTACCGACAATTTAGAATATATTAGGAAACTTTTTGTCAACACTGTACTAATCATATTTTTATCATATTTTTTTATTATATAAATATGTTTAATCGTTAATTTCCAATCATAATATTTTGAATTTAAATGTGTTAATGAGCGCAAACATACTCTCTAGACTAGAAAATATATTTTGTTAAGTAATTCAATTTAAAAACAGCAGCTGTAAAATAGAAATTATATTCACAGCAACTACAAGTCCTATATTTGTGCCACACTTGGGAATCAATTTAAAAGAGTTTAATTTCCACCTCAAATTTCACCACATTTACTTTAATAATAATCACTTGACTTCATTTCGCGCTTTGATACGGTTGATATTGTTTAACCTTAATGGTATCGCTAACGTTGTCGTGTGTTTATGTGAATGGGTTGAGTCTGATTGGTAAGTATTACTTTACTGATACAGTATATAATTCACGTCATCAATGGCAGTTGGTAGCTTTAAAAGCTCAAGTTAATGCAAAATTTGATACCGAAAAGTTAATTGTCGGAATATTGGTGTAAGAAAAAGCAAATTGAACTACTGCAGGTTCTGATTGGAGCTCGACTCAGATTCTATATTCTCAACATAATGTGCAATGTCATCTGCAGGCCTCAATTCCAATGTAATGCAGTACCTATACAGATAACCCTATAGGGGATACCAGACATATGAACAGGTGCCATACAGGTGCATAAATGACAGTCCAATTGAGGGTACTTTGGTATTCCGTTAAAGGAATATTCTAAGATTAAACATTTCAAACCGTTATATTAATCGTAACCTTGTGTATTTTTAATTTAACGCTGTTTGTATTATAGCTAATACCGCCTTTTCAGCGATTTATAAAAGTTGTTTACAGCAGGAGAGACTCGAGAAGCAAGCCGTGATGGATGCTTAGAATAATCTGGCATAAATCCAGAAATGTGTGAAGAAGTTGTGAGGTAACGGCATTGTTGTGTGGTCCAACTTGCAATTGCTGCATATAGCCCTGTTCCTCGTGATATGGAGTTGAATCAATATGAGATTCCCAAAATCAGAACACAACTAGATTGCAGAGCTTAGCGGTTGGTATCCCAAGGGGTGATTCCCGTAATCTGATTGTGCTCTGGCAATGGGAGTCAATTAGAGCAGCAGAGTAAACAGGACCAAGTCTTATATCCAAAATGAGGTTTCATGGTCAACCCTGTAGTTCAATCTAAGACAAAGTACTGAAGCAATGGAAAATCTATATGCAAGCTAGATGAGCTTATGATTTAGACCCAGAAGAGGACTTTGGCCTTCAAACGCGAGATGCTGGTTGATTTCAGCTTGGGATCTGATACACGGAGAGCGAACCAGAAGGGTTTAAGCGACACCAAAGCTGGTCAAGGAAAGCTTACATGATTCTATCGACAATGTGGCTTACCGGGCCAACTGAAAGTGTAGTGCATGCAATATGGCATCATGTCAATGATTATGTGCTACATTCTGTTGAGGAAGCAATAAGGTACAAGATATATGCAAGTATGTTAAAAGTGACTTGGAGCGCCCAAATAGCTTAACAAAACAGCTTAACAACATTTAACACCATCCAGTCACAATTTGCTACGCGTAGTTAATCCTTCCAGTGCGCTCTGTTGTTGTAGTGAAGAAAACATTTATCTTCTTAAATTACTGTTTACCTGATCAACGTGAATCCATAAAAGTGGTATTTAACTCCAAGCTTCATGATATATTTTATGTGTAACGTTCTGTTCCAAAGGGCATAATTATCGCCATAATGAACCACTGATTATTCTCTTTAAACATCAAATAATAAGCACAGAAAAGTACAAAAAATGAAAATCATACCTGAATAATATTTACTGCTCACAAAATATTGATCTGATGTCAAAAATGAAGATTCGACTCGGGCATGTGTTTTTGTTACTACGATAATACTTTTCCTTTTACTTCAACAATATCGACCGTAGCAACTATTATCAGTGTGGATTACTGTTGAATAGAAGTGTTTATTTTGTTTCATTTTGCTTTTACTCATAATGTGCAAAAAGGCCTCTAGCTGGGTGACTGCGTGGTGTATTTGTATTACCAACAGCTTTGCCACTGATGTTCGAATAATCTTGTTTCAATCAAGACTCCAAATTCATCTGGGAAATAATGTGCCCGTTGTATGGAAATAATTAATCTTCTCCGTCATTTTGCTAAGAGCAGTTGATGAAATTGGGTTTTTTTATCAAATGACCTTATTTTAATAGGACGTGAAAATGTCAGATATGCAGCTAAAACTGTCAAAATTTGTTTATTTGCAAGTGGAATCCGATAAGCTATCTGTGCCAAAGCTTTGTTAGAAAACATTATCTAGAACATGCAGTGCAGGACAGTAGTATCTAATTTTAGACGTTATCCTTTAATAATACCATAATCAATGGCAATGGAGAGTACATACTAAGGCTAAAAGACAACTTGTTTCCGAACGTCAAGCATTCGTTTTTACTTGAGATGATATCAGCTATCAAGAACGACATCATGTATTTTAATTTACAAAAACACGTTCTTAGTTGAATGCCAACGATAAATGACAAGAACTTTTAAGACTTGATGTAAAGTCACCAGTTTAACTTTACAACTTGTGTTTAAAGTTGCGGATATGCATTTGTAGCTTGGAGTAATGCGAAAGAACGCTGATTTGTCAGTCAATAGTGTTATGTGCCCCCAAAATTATTCGATGATATTTATTAAAAGTTATACAGTTTGTCATCAGACATTAGTTTTCACTTGTTCTGATATTTATCTCCATTTGTTTGTACATGGAATATTCTAGAAATTCAATGGAAAATGCTAATCAGTAAAGTGAACAAGAAATTCAAATTTAGTTATATGTAGAAATTTCTGGAAGATTAAGTGGTGGCGCTATTACAGTAACCATCTATACAGATTAATGATTCTGATTGGCTTGTGGCGATGTAATGAGCTATATTATTTTATAAATGATGTAGTGTGCTGTAATATATAATGAAAGGCCTGGAGAATAATTAAATAACAGCAGCAATGTAGAGTTATAACAGGGAACGCCGTAAATCTTATGTTAGCCAGTGGTTGTACAATTGTTACCATAATTGTGTGAAGTCTACAAACTTCGGTTCGCGTGATCATGTGATTTGGAGAGGAAAAAATAGGTTAAAGGCCGTAGTGAAAGCCAATGGTGCTTGATTGTTTTGTCGACTCAAAGAAAAAGCAGATGGGAATATCTTCATCAACAAATTGTGGTATTTGCTGGACTAATATAATAGGTTATCTGACTACCAAGCAGATAACTTGCTCGAGTGGTCTCCGAGAGAGGAGCTTACGGTCAACATATAAGACCATTTGGAAAACACCAGCATAGCATCTAGGGTAGTGAAAACATAATCTTCATGGTTTGGGCTGAGACCCCAGGCTGAGAATGCAGGTTCCACAAAAAAATACTGTGGTGGGTGACCGACCCCTTAATCTAATCCTTTCCACGCCGACGAGTTCTAGTGCTATGGTATAAAGGTGCCAAAAACAAACCATTTGGTACGCACTTGTCGAATCACCTTCAAAGGACATCCAAATGTGTAAATACTTTAGATAGAAGATTAGGTGGTATGCATCATAATACTAATAATGGCGTGTCCGTCCGTCCGTCCGTCCGTCCGTCCCTCTGTCCGCGCGCTATCGCGTGCGAGTGGCTCGCTAACGCGTGCTCGCGGTGCGTATCGCGTGCGCGCGGTGCGCTATCGCGTAGTGCGCGGAGTACCGACGGGCGCAGTGCGAGCATCGGAAAGCATTACAGTGTGGTTAATCGTGCAGGTGCATCTCATCGGATCAATAGGCCTATTTTCAACACATATTTCAAAACGGCACACATGCAGAGGCCTATTAGTAGCAGAACATGACTATTTCCAGGGTGCAAAGTAAGCATCACAGCTACAAAACAATTAAGTTGATTATCGTGTCAAATTGGGTCTTGATCATTGAGAGACGTGTATCATAGCAGTTTAAAAGGTCAGTGCAAGTAGGCCTATATGGGTAACGGGTGTTGGGTAATTAGAGATAGTCACAAGAACCACCCAACCCGAGAACCGCGAAATCTAGTCCCTTATAATCATAGGCGTAGATCCGGGGTGGGGGGGGGGGAATAAATCCGTCCCAATATTTTGCTAGGGGCATTGTCCATACAATCATCTCCTCCCCCCATGTTGACAAATGCATGGGTTTCTGACCAAATTAACCTTATATTTGGCCATTTTAACCCAAAATTTATTCACTTATGCACCATATTTCATCAGTTTAGCTTCAGTATGGCAATTTTTTTCGCGCGCTTCACTCGCATTTGTACTATACACGTCTTATTCTGTCGCAAAAACAAATAGCTACAAATGCTGGATCCAACCCACATCTCCCCGCAATGTCGAAAAGAAATCTACGCCACTGCTTATAATTATTATTACGAGAATTGATTCGGTAACATGATAGCAGCTTGCTAAAAAAAGAGACAAAAAGAAAACGGTCAGAAGTGACCAGAAGTGCTTATACGTAATTACAGCTGTTGTGGCGTTATCACAACCAAACTACTCTGGTTTTTAGAAGGAGTGTTTTTAAAACGTGACATCCCAGCTACCATTATTTATTGACTCTTGTCCGAAGTGATTATTCAGATTGATTGTGATAAGACACGAAACGCTAAATCATTTGCGTTGATAGATTCCAGTGTTCAAGCTGTTACATTCAATGAATTTAGCTTAGGAACCACTGACCTAGTACTTGTCTGTAATGTATTATAATTGAAGTACTTGAAGTACAGGTATCTGGAGAGAGAAAGCAACGAGTTACCCCAAATCACAGCGACAGGTAGTCACTGGGCCGCCGAGTGCTAATATATATTTATTTTGGAAGGTTCGTGTTTGTTTTAAATTTTGGGGCGTTTTTCCAAAATTTAATATTTTTGATGATATTTCAAAAAAGCGACATGCCAAAGACAACTCTTTGGGCACATAGTTTGTTATTGTTATTGCAGTTCTTTTCCACATACCTACGTTACTATTCGCTTGGGTGATTTACTAATATTATATATTTTATGACTGTAATTTGGCCTTTTCAATGCATTTTAAACGTATCATGAAATTAACGCAAATATCTAGTCACGCTGCTTTTAGAATTTTTACCCGATCGTCGGCTTTTGCAGGCAACAGAATGCAGATTGGCTCACGATAGATGTCGTATTCCTCTATGTGGGTCACTTGATGATAAAATTACTTTGAATTCCTTGTAACAACACACACATTGTCGTTAGCTTTAGACTTCAGCGCCGTATCAAATCTCATAAAAACCACACGACTGGCGACTATGTTTTTATGTTTCCCGCACGAGCTTGCGTCTATATTACTATACTTCTTTGGAAACGTTGACTTTTGACCATTCTTTGTATAACGCCCTGCTATGACCTTGATATGTTTGCTTGATTGCGTACGTTATAGCATCCATTTCTTTCAGTTGTTTAGCACCTGGTCAGTAGATAATCCTACAGGGATACAGTAGTTTAACTATGGTGTGAGCATGGTGAAAGACTCATTATTGATTAGACGCGAACATATTAAAGGCACAGGTCCTTTGCGTGTATAGCACAACATTATAATAGAATGTTTGGAATTTTGTAACTAAAATACTAACTGCATTCTGCATTATGTATTTATTTATTTATTTATTTAGGCCTATGCCTATTTATTTATTTACTGCCTTATCTATTTATTTATTTGCTATATTGGTTAGTAATTAGTAATATTCCATGATTCATCGGTTTATTATTGATTGATTGATTGTTGATAACTTGACAACTTGATTGATTGATCGATTGATAGTCATTTCACATTATATTCCTAGTTTACAGGCCCATATGGAACGTCTATTAATTTTGAATAGCATCGTACATTAGATAAATAGGCCTACCAGTATTGATTGTTTCTATTCAGCAATATCAAGGATTACTATCAAACTTCTCATAGCTAATTGTCAGTTGGCTCAGTGGTAACGCACTGGGTTTTACAACACGGAGGTCCAGGGTTCGATTCCCAGCGCTGCCTATTTTTTTCAAGGCTGAGAAAAAAAATGAAATTTCTGAACTGCAAACTTATTTGGCGCGCGATCTGAGCTGGTCCTTTTCTGGTGGCTGTGTCTGTTACAGGCACACTCCCTCTGGAATCCAAACCAGGTTCACGCCCATTACACCTCCCTTAAAGAATCGCAGTTAAAAAACGTAAGAAACATTTCAACCTGTTTTGTACTCGACACAATTCACAACGGGCCATTGTGTCTTTTACGATTTTGCACACATATATCAGATAACAAAAGAGTTGATCATTTTACTACATGTGCCAACCCCTATAGCTAAAACATACAACAAACGATCTCTTGTTTAAGCTTCTTATTTGTCAGCTTCCTGTTGCCACAAATGAGCAAACCAGAACACAAACACCTTGGTTTTTTCTTTCTGACATATAAATGCAATAAAGAAATGTGCGTTTGGCATGAATAATATTGTCGGTTTATCCTTGAAAACGATACATTGAAAACTGACACGTGGAAATCAACTATATGAAGGTGCAGGAATGCCAAATTTATTGTCTTACTTATCAAGATGATTCCTATATGATCAATATTAATTATTTACCTATCCCGGGTAGTGATGAAGGTACATTCCCTTCTAACCATTCTACTAATTTAACTTTTACCTCGTACTGTTTGTTCCAGTTCCAAATATGACCTAGACTCCATGATCTTAAGTCCAGACAATATTGTCAGATTTCAGAGCTTACCATAACACCAAGTTATTACCACAGGGTCATTACCTTCAAGACTTTCGTCAGGCTTTCTTAACACCTGTGTTAAACTTGATAGATTTTCCAGTGACTTTGTCTTATGATATTAGTCAATAGTGTTATTAACCTATCTAAGCAATTGATTTTAACCTGAAAACAATATTTGCAGCTAAAAATCCCGATGAATTTCAGCGAACACATGGGGGAAAACATGGCATACAAATTGTCGCAGCATCAAGTTGTTGGACTATAAAACTTTTTTATACCTTAGAAATGGGAATTTCCGCCCGGAGGTAAAAAAAAAGGGTGAGAATATAAAATATGAAGATAATACATGACTTTATGAGTGATTTGAAACTGTCTCCCGTCTATGATTCATTCTGTCTGACTTGTCAAGCGGCAGATTTAGTTTTCGCATTTTAAATATTCCAAGTGTAGATATGAATTTTGTGTACATGATCTATATTAAATCAGATAACTTGTTCAGATAGCATGTGTTCACAAGATTTATGTGTCTTGTGAATTTACGAGAATAATTCAACGTCAAGTTCAGGTGTTAAGGTATGATATCATGCTCTGCTAGTGGTAAGATCGAAGGTGACCCACTAAGGATACAATTTGACCTTAAAGGGGATGACCTTATTGGTTTAGGATATGATTTGATTTTCTTCAAACTTAAGTGCAATGTCCGTGCCCTTTATGTATCCATGTAAAACCAAAAACATTTTCAACGTATATGTGAACAATTAGCACAATTACCAAGCTGGCCGCTGAGGGGCCTAGGTTATCACAAATGAAGGGATTTTCACTGATTTGGAGATACAACGATTTGGAAAGCCAAATTTCATGATTGAATGGTAATGAGAAAATTAAGATATTATTATATGATACCTGAATCACAACAATGATGAGGTTGATGGGGGGGTGAAGCTGTCGATAAGATCAAGGACCGTGAAGTCAGATATTATAATTAACATACAATTCAATGACCCATAATATCAAATAGTTGCGATGAAATTACGAAGGGTGTTGCTGTAAATTGCTGTGTCAGCTCAACATATTTTGTTAATATTTTTTTATCTTTGGCCCATCCAGACGCAATAATGCATTTACCATGTTTACACGATGATGTGAGCTTTCGTCACCGAGAAATAGAGAGAGTGCTTCATCAGAATAACAGCATACAATTTAGGTTATCAACTCTAGCTGAATTGGGTTAATAAAAAGTATACTAAACTGTTTAAACAAGCTTTCAACACAAATTTGTATTAACAAAGAATACAATTAAGTGTGGTGAATAGTGAACGAATAGTGTGACAGTTTTATAAGTCTAGCACCAATCTTATAAAGGCTACGCTTATATCTGCAATATAGGTCTTTCATCATCAGGTTTATATTCATGCATATTATGATGTAGCAATGATGTACAAACAGCCAATGGGCAATATACGTCTTCAATATATAAACCGGACATAATACGATACTAGGTCAGGTAAATTCAAGACGAGGGCAGGTTTTCCTTCAAGTCATGTGGCTCGACTTTGCTGATATTGTCCCAGATAGCTTCAACATCAAATACTCTTTTCCTATTTAATTATTGACCAAGCGCTGTATCTATGGACTTCCTGAGGCCGCCGGGTTGATATTATGGGTAAACCATAATCCCCATCATTGAGGCATCTTCGAATAGTTCACGTGTCAAACACTGTTATGCACAATGTATCTTCGTGGAAAGCGTTAAATGATGTTTTAAACATTTTGACTGGTGCTTATTCTTCACAAAAGTGGTCAGGTTTGCATATTTCATGATACATAAATAACAGATCTTACCTTAAGTATACTCAACATCCTGCAGCTGAAATATTTGTCATTCAAACCTGAGGGCGCTGCATTCGAGAGTATTCAGAAAATAACTTGAAGATTTATATTTGCAGAATATAAGACATACAGTTCCTACTAATTAATACATGCATGCACTCAACATACCACACATGTGATAACCCATGGGAAGTCATCGTCCAGCACTACACATTTCATGTTTGCTGGACAAACATCTCAATGCCTTAAGCAGTCAACGCTACTGTAATCAAGTCAATGAGCTGTAGATTAATAACCCACAATAACAAATGAACGTTCCGCCTTATGAATGGTCGCCGAACACAATCACGACCAATCCATCCTTAATTGACATCACTCAGAGTCGTAAATCTTCAAGCGCAGTAGTCTAATTAACACCTGCCCTAAAATAAATATACTAGGCACAACTGTTTCATTTATTATTGGCCATTCAATAGTTTTTTTTAAATCCTGGCGTGTGTATCATTTTTCAGCGGTCAGAAATATAAACCGACCTCCAACTATATATCTGAAAAGAACAAAACTTACAAGCTGCGTCTTACCTACCACTGGTTCTAAAAAGAGTACGTTGTTCCATAAAAAGCAGTATTCTTACTGTTTCAAATATGACAACTATCTTTGTCTTTTAAATCCTATTTTGTCATATCGTTATAGTGTGTAGAAACCACAGAATTGTGTTTGGGCAGACAAATCTAATACGGGTCGTCAACACCCCTATTTATTCTCTATGTTTGAAAACATTCACAATAAAAGTGTACGTAACACGTGTCTTCCATATCGATAATAGTAATACAATCTTACACCCCGAGGCGTTAAAAATACTATAATGAAACTATTACCTATAAAATGTAATGTGTCATATTTCGTAAGCGTCTGAACACAATAGTTTGGGAGATAACAAAACGTTTTTCAAATCACATGAATGGTACCTGCCATCCCTTTTGGCTTTGGAAGTATGTCAAAAAGAACTTTGTTCTCTTTCGATCTTCGACTCAATTCCAATAGTAAATCAATATCGATACGTTCTGTTCTCTCTGAAGTAAATAATATAAATGATTAGCATCTAACAAGCAAATATAATAAATATAGGTTAGTGGGTTGTCGACGGGTATAGAGCCTTTCAGAGATTTACCATATGTGTTTGAAAATATTGCTGCATCAAATGTCATACACTTGAACTTAACCACTTGTTCAGTACATTTCCTTACCATACGTTTTTAGCACCACTCTTCAGTTACACTTACATGTATATGCAGTAGCCTCCAAGTTTAGGTAATAAATTCTGAAATAATAATCTTTTTATAGAAAGATGTAAAACGTTTAATTTTTACTGTTATTCGCCTGCCCTTAACTGGATTTTATTTACAGTGAATAACAAAAAATGTTGTTAAATTGTTAATTGTTTTGAGGTTGGTAGTATACAAATATATACTGCCATGAGAGGTTCTGGTTAAAACTATGGGCCCGAGGTGAGATCAATAGTACTATTTTCCTGAGGGGCGCAGCCCGAAGGAAAATAGTACTATTGATCTCAGCGAGGGACCATAGTTTTAACCAGAACCTCGAATGAAGGCAGTATATATTTGTTTTATATCCTTCATTCATAGATTTTTTGTTCATTGATTGGTTAAAAGATTACATGAAAACTATGCACGGTAGGCCGGTTTAGGCGGTGACTCCCACTGTAATGTCATGCATGTTCATGTGCTCATGTTTTTTAAGCTTACTCATTGTCAGTGTATATTTGTTCAAGTTGTATCTTCATTCCACTTTGCCTTCATTCATGTCATTCATAGATTATTTGTACAAAGATTAGTGAAAAGATGTACATGTAAAAAGATTTATATGTAGGCCTAAACTTGAAGGCCATCATGCATCGGGATAGGCCTCCGTACGCACGGCACTCATGCACTAGGCCGGCTAGGCGGCCGGCGGTCCAAGACTAGTCTCGCACTGTCAGTGTTTGTTTTTAAGCTTACCATGTCAGTATTGCTCTGAATCTGACTGTGTTGGTCTAAAACACATTCCTGCGCTAGAACTGGTAACAATTCAAATTAAACAACTGAAATCGTGCTTCTTCAGCAGTAGCAGCCCACTCCAGCTTGATTTATATTTCGCCATTTTTGTGTTGTCGTTTCGAGTAGGCAGTGACAAAATACTCTCATAGTCAATGTCGACGTTCAATGTTATTGTTATGCTTTATGGACTGCGACGTGGGTATGCTGCTATCCGTAAATAGTAAATATCCAGAAGTGCTATTTACGGCTTGAAGGTACTATTTACGGACGTAAATAGTACTTTTTTGCACTTCCTCACAGAATAGTGTGTTTATTTTTGAACACGTGACACACTTTTAACCAATCAATGAACAAGAATCTATGAATGAAGGATATAATACCTATTATCCCTTTGCTCTTCACTTTTTCAGACCATCAAAAAACATTTGGGTCAACATTTCTCAACTTCCGTCGGCAAAATATATTTCCGTCGTTACCTTTACAGGCTGTGCCCCTCAGTTTCCGAAATCCTGGCTACGCCACTGACTCTATCCACACTATATCAAGCACATGCGGGACAAACATGCATGGCATCTGGTTTATACATTTTATTTGTATGTGTAATAATTTTACATTTTCAAGGTCATATACATTTTTTGTTGGTTATAACCTTTTTTGCGGGACGACGCTACCCGCTGTATATACGTCAAACAATTGTAGCAGCTTTTGAGAGTTTAAAGGTTCGCTTTAGATATGCATCAACTCGTAAATAAAGTAATGTATGGCGCATGCTATCTTTGATTATTCTTTACGCCAATTTTGTTAAAAGAAGACAGACAAAAAGACATTTTAGTGATTAAGATTGCTTTACCCATAACAAATCTTTTTTTAACATATTTTATAGACTATGTAAGCTTTTAAATTGTTAAATATAATCATATTTTGAATATAAATCATTAAATTAAATTTAAAAGAAACACAAATGTTGAAAGCAATTCAATTTAGAACAACAGCTTAAGAGAGATAATCATATTACAGGGCATGCAACTACAAGCCCTATACTGGTGCTCACTCCTGGGAAGCAATTACAAGAGCTTCATTTCCTCCTCAAATTTCACCTCCATTTGCTTAAAAATCACTTGACTTCATTTCGCGCGTTATCATGGTTATGTCGCAGTTGATATTCTTATTTAAACTTAAGGTATCGTTTACATTGTCATGTGCTTATGTGAATTGGTTGAGTCTGATTGGTAAGTATTATTTTCCTGCTCTAGTATATAGTTGGTAGCTTTAAAATGCTTAGCTTTAAATGCTTAGCTTAATGTAAAAGTTGATTACTTTATATCGAAAAGTTAATTCATATCCCTGATTGTGGGAACATTAGTGCATGACAAAAACCAAATTAAACTACTGCGAGTTCTGATTGCAGCTTGACGCTCCAATTATACATTCTCAATATACATTGATTTACATGGTGTACAATGTATGCCAATGTCATATGCAGGCCTCAGTTACACTGTAATACATAGATTATGCCTATACAGACACGCCTATATGGGATATCAGATATAATTATGAAAAGGTGCTATGCAGGTGCACAGATGACAGCCCAATAAGGGTACTTTGGTATTTGGGTTCCTTAGGGAATTGAAAAGTAAATAATAATATGTTCTGTCTGTTATCAAAGTAACAGGTGTAAGTCAGTTCCTCTTTGGCGAACTGCCCAACTGGAGTGGCTCCCTAAATGTTGAAGAAACTTGCAACCCGTTGTTGATCACTCCATCGATTTGGTAATTGGAAATCACAAGACGCATTCACAGTTCCACCAGTGCCTTTGGACCTCTGGGATAAAGAATATTATGTTCCCAGCGTGGTATAAAACCAAATGTTAACCATATCGTGTGTTTGTCCTACCCTAGCCATGACTGCTGTATTCTACTGAGACTTACACACTCTTTCAGAGGTATATCAAAAAGTTAACTTCTATTTAACTTCGCCAATTTAGATGTTTCGGGAGTAGGTCTATATCATGGCAGGACCGAGTCTCTAATGGAGAGATACTTCAAATAGCCAAAATGGAGAACGTAAGCCATCCTAGTGAAAAGCCGACTGCGCTGGGTCGGTCATGTCGTGAGGATACCTGATGACAGATTACCGAAAGCTGGTGCATGGAGAGCTCACAGGAGACAAACTACAATTACTTTGTGCTGTGTGTACTTAAGTGCAGAGAGCTTAGGCAAATTTATCTAAACACCTACGTGATATTAAATCATATAAAACTTATTTTCAATATTTTTTCAGCTCACAAAGTATTGATCTTGTGTCAAAAAGATAATGAGATTTCGATTCGGATATACGTTTTTGTTACTATGGTAATACTGGAAAGTATCATTTTTACTTCAATAATAGCGGCCTTAGCAACAACATTCTATTATTAGGGTGGAATATTGCTAAATATAAATGTTTATTTTGTTTCATTTCCCTTTAACTCGTAAATGTGCAGTGCACAAAGGCCACTAGCTGAGTGGCCGGGGATTTGTTATACTTAGAACACTACCCCCGATGCTTGTATGATCTGGTTTTGATCAAGAGCCCAAACTCATGTGAGAAATATTGTGCACCGATGTACAGAAGTCATCTCGTTCACAAATTAATCTTCTCCGTCAATTTGCTAAGAGCAGTTCATGTTGACAGAAAATCACGTGTCATGAAATTGGGGTTTTTTTTAGCAATTATCAAATTACCTCATTTGAATATAAAGTGAGACATAGTGATGATTCGTATAAATCATTATCTAGAACTTGTGGAACGATACATTGTAATATTCAATTTGGATGATTGCCTTTAATAATGAATGGCAACGAGAATACCAATAACATACTACGCTAAAAGACATGCAGCTTGTTTTCGAACGTCAAGCATTCGTTTTACTTAAGATGATATCAGCTATCGAGAACGACATCAGGTATTTTAATAAAATAAACAAGTCTTGATTGGATGCCAACGATAAATGACATGGACTTTTAAAACTTGGTTTAAAGTCAACCAAACAGACTTACAACTTCATTTCTTAAGGGCATGCAATGTTACGTTCGCGAAAGAGGATAACGCTGACTTGTCAGTCAGCAGATAATGGTTTAATTTAAACTTTTCTACGCGGACTTTATCTAGTGATGTCGTACAAGGAGCATTAAAACTTAATATTTGGCAAGCACTTATCGAATCACTTCCAAGGGATATCCAAATGAGTAAACACTTTAGATTGGACATTACGTGGGTCTTGGTGTGTCCTTCTATATAATTAATTGAAAAAGATGCAGTAATAATATTTTCATTCGGAACCATAATAGCAGCTTGCAAAATACTAAATAGTAAACGATCAGAAGTGTTTGTTTACTTACGTAATTACAGCTGGTGCAGTGCTATCACAACCCAACTACTCCGGCTTGCTGAAGGAGTGTTGTAAAAGGGTAACATCCAAGCTTACCATTATTTATTGACTGTTGTCCAAAGTGATCATTCGGATTGATGGTGATAAGACACGAATCGCTAAATCCTTTGCACGTAACTTGCGTTGATAGATTCCAGTTTTCTCCAAGTTCGTAAGGAAACAAAATAATGCTTGCAACATTAGATGAATGTAGCTTAAGAGCGACTGACATGTTACCAGGCTTGTTTGCACATAATTGTTTTAAATAAATACATAAATTTATTGTAAAATATAAAAATACAGAATCAAGATTTTTATAATCATAAGATTCTAACCTATGCACCTTTCGCGATTGCATGCGATTATTGATAACAAAAGAGTTGATCAAGAATCTTCTACTAATTGCCGGCACTTGCAACCGCTACAACTATAACATACAATAAACAATCACTCAGCTAAGCTAAGCCTGTTATTTGGCAACTTTCTGTTGCAACAAATGAGCAAGCAATAGAAGATGTAATTTACATTTTGAATCAGTAAATATTGTTATGTTGTCCTACTCCGAGTCATTGAAATCAGGTGGATCACATTTATTGAATAACTTATTAAGATAAATCAATAGAGATCAATAGATTAAATGTGTATGTTAATTATTTTCCTATTTCAGGTGATGGTGGAGGTACAATTGTCTTTAACCATTTCTCAACTTTTAACCATTTCCCATTGTCGTAATTTTTGTTCCAATTTTAATGCATGACCTAGACTCCACAATCTAAGTCTAGACAATATTGGCAGATTACAGAGCTTACCATAACACCCAGTTATTACCCCCAGGGTTATTACCTTCAAGACTTTCGTCAGGCTTTCTTAACACCTGTGTTAAACTTGATAGATGCTCCAGTGACTTTGTCTTATGACATTAGTGAATAGTGTTATTAACCTATCTAAGCATTTGATTTTGACAAGAAAACAATATTTGCAGCTGAAAATCCCGGTGAACGTCAGCGAACATTCTGTGGGGAACACGCGCCATGCGAATTGTCGCAGTAGCAAGTTGTTGGACTACGAGTTTGTATACTTTACAGATGATAATTTTCGCTCGGGGCGAAGAAACAGCTCAACAAAAAAGCGAGAATATCAAATATAGAAAGAGTATGAGTATACAGAGGTTGATTCAATGTAATCCCATCATGCAGCATGACATTATGTGACTGCACAACAAATATGATTCGACCTTTGCAGTACTTAAACCTGGTTAACAGGAAATTACTCAAGCAATATCAATCGATAAAGTCTAGCCCAGCCCGCGTCCATCTTCCACATTGAATGGTGGACTGCACTTATGCCCAATATGGCACTTGCCAATCAATAATTACCCACTTGAAATCGCCTGGTTCCATCCACTGACCGAAGTTATGGACAGATATGGGAGTTAAATAAATGAAGAATTGAACTTTTGTTCACAACACATAAAGTTGCTCACCTGAAGTTTTCAGTTGTTAAGACTACAACCTTCTTACAAATCCTCGACAGAGAACCTCGGTACTTTGAAAGAGGAGTCAAAGAGGCCATTCACATCCGGGCCAACCAACCTTCTTTGAATAAGGACGGGGGCGCTACAACTTAGCAAGAGTCTACGATCCAGTTCTCACGTCACAAGTCAAGAGTCGTCAAATAGATCAACGAACTGGTTCAGTCTGCTGAAGAAGGTTTTAGTCTTAACAACCAAAAATTTCAGGTGAGCAACTTTGTGTCTTGTGAACAAAAGTTCAATTCTTCATTTATTTGATTACTAACACAGACGAACTTTCATGATAGATATAGGAGTTGCTTTTGCTGTTATTTGTCACTTACATATCAGTGAGGTACGAACATTTGCAGATGCCCCACCTACTCAGATTTTAGCCTACATGTAATATATACATTATTGCAATATTATATATTTTTGTAATTCTGTGCCAGTGATAAAGTGTAATAAATAAATAAATATTAAAAAAAATCTTGATTGACAGCAAGTACAAAAAATATCCGTCAAGTGGTTTAGCTTTAATGACCTTCGGAAGAGAGCGGTCCACAAGTGAGTGATAGTCACTAAAAGTTGCATTCGATTTACACAGGGAAATTTGCAGGCCATGCGTGCACTTCCTTACTAAAACACCAAAGTGCGAATATTTCCAAACATCTAAATTAGTTAAAAATTTAGGACATGTTACAAAACTATATTTTCTAGAATTTCTGAGAGTACAAACAATATTGGTCGGTTATTTTTACGTTAACTAGGCAATGCCCTATACCTATAACATACACTGTTTGTAGAGGTCACGCGTCAATAGTGAGAGCACTGTGTATTGTGTATATGAAAATGAACATTAACTGCAGTATGGTAATAAAGGAGCCATTTCAACACCATTTCATATTCAAATTTATGTACAAAATAAGAACATGTAGTTTTGATGGAATATTAATCGAGGCTTTCGTGTTTTGAATTGATAATTGGATAGGTATAACGTTTGTGGATACATTGATACCAAGAAAGTTAAAAATTCTCCTTTTTTCCATTTTAGACATTGTAAATGTTTGTGAAAAGAATTAGATGAAACCAGCAAAGTTGTCTTGCACATCCATGCGTGCAGACAGCTTATCTTGTCGTATTGACCTTGACCACATTAATACATTCCAATATCTGTGCTTGACCATACAAAGCAGAAGCCCAGTGTGATATTTTCTCAAAATAAACCATGTGTTTCTCAAACACGCCATCAGTGGCTGCAATGTATTCTGGGGTTGAAGATAGCATGTTATTTGAACAGTGTTTCCAGATTATGACCCAGATTATGATTCTGTCTCACTCGTTAAACTTCAGTTTTAATCTTCGGATATCAAATGTTTCAAATGTGGAATTTAATGTTACAGTTGGATGTTATGGACATCGATTTATTAAATCAGATAGCTTCACAAGATTTAAATGTCGTGTGAATTAAAGAAAAAATAACCAATATCAGGTGATAAAGGTATAAGCAATTCATTAAATCATATAAACTTTTAAAATCCATCACAAATCAGAATTTCATTTTGTAAGCTGTATAATGAGTGTGATGTAATACCGTAAAACCTCGTCTACAAGCATATGCAAGATAAATTAATACAAAATAGCCGTAAATATGCCAATATGATAGATTGGTCTTGTAATAATACTTGTTTGTATACGCTTGTATCGGTAATTTATTTGCTCAAACTTCTCAATGTTATAATTTTGTTTATGGAGGGCTCCTGGATTAATTTAGCTTGAATCAAACACACTCTATGGTCGACGTTTCTGTCCGTAAGGACATCAATATGCAATTCAATGATGCTCCACATCTATCTTATAAGTTTGGCGGGGTGCAGTACCGAAGGGTGCTTTAGTGATAGTGAATTGCTGAGCCAGGTCAACATACTTTATTAATATTATTATCTGTTGGACCATCCAGATGCGAGAATGCATTTAATGAAAGTACTCCTCTCTTCACGACGATGTGAGCTTTCATCATCGAGAAATAAGGCAAGTGGTTTATCAGAATAATCTCGTATAATTTAGGTTATCAGCTCTAGTTGAATTGGCTAACACAAAAGTATACTAAACCGTTTAAACAAGCTTTTAGCACAAAATTGTATAAACAAAAAGTATAATTAAGTGTCTCGAAATGTGTCATTCAAAATACCGCAACGGCTAGTGTGACAGGTTTTCAAGTCTAATGCAAATGTTTAAATACTACGCTTATCGGCGATATAGCTGCTTCATCATCAGGTTTATAGACATGAAGGGTATAACACCACAATGATGAGCAAACCCCCAATGGGCAATATACGTCTTCAATGTATAAACAGGACACATGTGATACTAGGCCATGCAAATACTATACAAGGGCAGATTTTACTTCAAGTCTTGTGGCTCGCCTTTGCTGATATTTTCCCTGATAACTTCAACATCAAATACTCTTTTCCTATTTAATTATTGTCCAAGAGCTGTAGTCTATGGACTTCCTGATGCCGCCGGGTCGATACTGCGGGTAAACAAATCCCATCGTTTGGGCAACTTTAAAGAGTTCACGTGTCAAACGCTGTTATGCGTTAAAAAATTTCGACTGGTGCGTATTCTTCACAGCAATGGCCAGCTCTGCATATTTCATGATCCTCAAATAATAGGTCTTGAGTAATTTAATACCAAGCATCCCGTGGCTGAAATATTTATTATCCAAACCTGAGGGCGCTGTATTCAAGAGTGTTCTGAATAACTGTTTTTTACATGCCTACCCCTAGCGACATGGCACACATGTAGTACCCGTAAGAGGTCATTATCCCACATTACACATTTCACCTTCACTGGACAAAAATGTAATTGCCTTTAGCAGTGAACGTTACTCTCTTCAAATTAATGAGCCATAAATTTGATAAGCATAATAATGTACAATTTTATGCCTCGTGAATTGTTGCGTATCACGTTAACATAATTAAACATCCTTAACATCATTCAGAGCCGCCAATCTCCAAACGTAAAATTAGCCTAAATCTAGAAAGCCATCTCCCCGAGTACTTCTACAAGGAAATCAGGACAAATGCTAGAATACAATACAAACTGTGGCGACTCTAAAACAATAACGCTGAAGTGAGTGTTGACTGATTTATCTACATGGGTCATTAATCTACATGGGTTCAGTAAATAATGGAAGTATAAAAGTTTGAAAGGGCAATCAGTGGGTGGAATTTAGAGATGGTTGAACCCGGGACCTCCAATTGCAGCTGTAAGTGTTTGTCTATGTAGATTGGGCAGGAAAAAGGGTAGCTTACTTCATTAAAGGAAATATGATATCTGTACTTTAAATATCATTGGGTTAGATGTAATTGTTTTTGACAATGTGGTTATATTTGACTTTTTTTGTGAATTGGTGGAAATTATAATAATCTAATGTGGGCTGACGAGTTACTTCTGTTAAACCCTGAGTGTAAGATGTTATTAATGTAATATGCTTCTAATAATAGATATCGGGGCTAGACAATGTAGCATTGTCAGAAAACACAGAAGTGTCAACAAGTGTTTCCCTCGTCTTTTCTTTACCATTCTAACTTCATTGCCTTTCTTTTTCCTCCTGTCATTGTATGTTGGACTGACAAAATATATAACACATATCAAGAGATCAAAGCAATCAGCATGCAACAGTGACCACGCAGATTAATCTTCATAATTATTTTATAGTGTCAGTTTTCTAGAACACGTTTTTTGTTCCTGATTTAAATGTTTTAATGAACAAATTATTCAAAATGTTATTTTTGCTCTTTTTACTACTTGTTCTTATCGTAACATTATATTATAGAAACCACAGGATGGTGTTTTGAGCCTGGATCGGCTTCATAAATAATATCCAAATTGCTTAGCCTGTTGTGACAATCGTATATTGTTTTTGTATGTAATAACATCATGCCAAATAATTGACAAATTGACAATATAAAATTCTAAGAAGAAGGTATTTCTTGGTTACTGAACATTTTCCTCACGACTGTTGTTGATATATAAATGAACAGATTTTTTAGATAAATTTAGATATTTCTTGGTGTATATTATATTCATATTTATTTTCTATCATATACTGGTCTTTAGGTTGCATTAGAATGAAACCACCCCTACACTTAATACTTTCATATGTTTGAAAACATTTACAATGACAGTGAACGTTACACGTGTCTTGCATATCGATAATAGTAATACAATCTTATATCCTGAGGCGTTAGAATACCAATAATGAAAATATTACATAGAATATATGTGTGTCATATTTCGTGAGTGTCTGAACACAATAGTTGGAAGACAACAAACCGTTTTTATGGTGTTTCCAGCTTTTTTTCCAAATTAATCACATGAATTTGACCTGCCATCGCTTCAGGGCTATGGATGTATATCAAAGAGAACTTTGTTATATTTCGACTTTCGACCCAATTCAGATTTTGAATCCATATCAAAAATTCCCCATAATAAATGATTGTCATCTAACAGGGCCTGGCATCTAACAAACAAATACAATAATGGTTAGTGGGTTGTAGGTGGGTGCAGAGCCTTATAGTGATTTACCATATTAAAACGTGTTATGTTTTAAATGTTTGCGTACACTCCATTCATTTCAAACACTGTACCAGCTATTTCAAGAGAAGCCCACTCAATCCAGATTTCACATATCAAGAAATTTTAAAAAACTGATTTTGGTTAGATCCATTTCTTTACAATAAGTCTCAGTAGTCGCTTCCATTGCACGTACATAAAGATCACAAAAAGTATTGCCAACGCTTATGCGTTAATTCACGGTTTGGATAGAAACCTGATGCTCATCTGTTTTAATTAGGATGTCTTGATCGGTTATGAATTCTCGGTCTGTCAATTAAGAATGTTGGTCTCTCCGCCCTTTTGCATCCTAACGTCACCTCTACGTGAGCATATCACTTCTTTTTGACACAGCCCCCAAGCATCTGTCAGAATTGATGTGAATATTTGCTTATTAGAAGCTCCCAACTCGCCGACATTGCCTGAGTGGTGTATCGATAGAAGGTTATAACCCCAATCTTGATGTCATTGGTTCAAATCCCGGCAGCGCCAAAATGTTGCGTAGTTGATATTTGTTTCTTGTTACTAACCACCAGTACAAATGCGGACAGACATGTACCGTATATTGCTTGGTGATGTATTGCTTAACATCGAATGACAGAAGAGTCTGTCTCATATGAGTTACACTAAGTGTCATGGGTTCGCTGAGATATACACTCCATAGGTAAAATATCTTTTAGCTTTTAACGTTCAAATATCATAACCTGAAAGCATAAAGCCAAAAAAATCCATGTATCTAGATGGCAAATCAAACAATCCCGATATTGCGAGCAAACATTTTAATTTGCAGATAAATCGATATGCTATAATTTATTCTTAACGGACATTTTGAAGCAAATACAAGTCCAAATTACTCATGACGATTTTAGTTGTAATGCATTTTTATAAACGAAATTAAACTGTTTAGAATTGATAATATTAATTTTTAAATTTCAGTCCACAAAATTCTTTCAATGTTACTTTCTAGTTCAACACAATATTAGTAATCGATAAAACATTGCACCTTTAAAGCATTCGATCGGCAAAATTAATAGTCAACACTTAACCCTTGTCTTACTAAGGGTGAGTAAACAATGACCCTAAAAGATTTTAACCAGTCCACTAAAACGCTCCAATAAGTATCCATATTCGGTTCAGCAACCCGGAATCCACTCCTTGACATAATTATACAGTAAGCCAAAGGTACCAGTTATGATCACCCCCTGTATATACTAAACAAAGAAAGGTATGTCATAATGGAACCAGAAGCCAATAGCTGCATCCTTTAGCTCGAATTTAAGACCTCATTCATTGAAATTGTTCAAGAAATAAAAACACGACGATCCAAAAACCCAAGGAAGACGCCAATTTAAAAGTTGCAGTTTGCTCCATTGCATGCCCTATCGATTTGTACACAAGCGTTCGCTAACAAGAAAACTTGCGGCGTGCTTCCATTGATTATCACGTTAAAACTAGCGTTGTGCTTTCATTGATTAGAACACAAAAAGTGCAACTTTTGATTTCGTTTCTTCATTAGGTTTTAGATTACCGTTTCTTTAATTCTTAACCAATTTCAACAAATACGGTCTTAAATCAGAGCTACAGTTTGTACGATTTGTTTGCCAAAAAATGTTAGCGTGTCTTGTGTGTGTTATTTTCGAGGGTGCACCCACATTATGACATCACATGACCCTTTTGTGGATCTGGTTGGTACTTATTTTGGTATCGCACGATAGAGGAGACCATATCAAATATATTACGCTAAAAAGTATCCGAACGCGTAAAACAAAAACTATTTCTTAAAAGAAAACGAGCAAGGTACACCAACTTGATGTGGGGAAACAAGTAAAATACAGACTAGACAATATGCAGGGGGGGGCAAAACCAGCAAATGTAGGCATAGGAAGTAGGCAAAGTTCGATAGCCAAAAATTACCAGTTCCAAGGCTCACAAAAGTGCTAAACCTGCAAAAACAACAAGGATAAAGTAACCTGGAGCAGACAAACAAAAAAAAAAGACAAAAACAACTGACGTTTCGAGCAGATAAACTGCTCTTCTTCAGGGACAGACAACAAAATATAAAAGAAACAACGAAAACTACATGCTGTAGTTTAAAAACAAATTCAAGTCAAAAACTGAAGGCAAGTTCAAATAGAACTCAGTAGCAAACAAGATAAGCTCAGAGCAAAATAAGCATGTCTTACTTCAATGAAGCAGAGTTTACTACACTGGAAAGCATTATGTAAATAAGCAAGACCACAGGACAATAGGGTATTGTCCTAATTGACAGGAAGTAGATGTCAAGAGGGGTCGTAGTCAATAGAAAAGGAAGAGAATGAATAGAGGGAGAAAGTGGGCCAATGTCACTCAAATTTAAAAGAGAAGAGAGGAGTCATTTTATTTCTTAAAGACAATAAAACTCAATTACAAAACAAAGTAGTCGATAGATAGAGAATTTTGTTCTGCGTACTTCAGCATTCGGCACGATACAAATTAATTATCCAAATTTACAGCAATTTAAATAAAAAAAGGGAGCTTTTCAAAGTTACAAAAATACTTGCACAAATGACACAAAAAGGCACGTTTCTAGAATTTATCAGTCTATCTAATGTCCGAGGAAAACCATTTTGCCCCATCTATTAGAAAACCCACGCATGCTTCAGCTAAAACCCAGCTATATCAACCACATAATATCGAATTATGTTTTACCTGGAAAATGTATAAATGAAAGGATATGATTAGATCGTTTCTGATTGTAAAAATGTATTTGTGTATACTGCGGATCAACATCCAAATGCGCAATTTGTAACGGACAATGGTCCAAATGAATCACAGTTATTCCATGCATTATTGACCTTATTGAACGAATTATTCATAAACACATTCAAATGGTTTCCACCATATCATTCAATGCCTGAAATGCTTCTGTAACTGTTCGGTGGGTGAGGGAGGGGAAAAGGCTGGTTGGTGTGGAAATATAACCAGTAAGTGATTGAATTTGCATCATTTTATTAGGGACTGTTACAGTGTATATGTATAACTTGCGTGAGAATACAGGCACTGGATGGGATATTACGTACATTTAGTCAATAAGTAGCCATAATAGGACGATTACTTCTACTTCAACTTTTCCTTATGACTTTACACAAACAGTGTACTTCGGTTATATTTATAAATGCGCTTTTATAAATACGCACGTAACCCATGGGCACCACATACCAAGACCAACAAGCGTGACCAAATCATCATGTATTGACCACTATACAGAAAAGGATAGGAACTCTGTAGATAAATATCATCAAATTTAAGTATTAATTGAATAGCAAAATTATTACATATGGGGGATTCCGAATTTGTAATATGTTATCAAAAACAACATTTTGAAAGAATTTGACGACGGAAAAAATGTTCAACGACGGAAACCTTTACAATGTTGAACAAAATAGACAAAAATTTTGCAGGACAGTAGTCTCATGTTGTTCCGCCTTTGCATCCGAATCTATAGGATGACGACCCACTGTGTAGAAAGTAACTTCGAGACTTACTGTCTAGAAGATGTTATGGCAGCGCGGAGGTGGTCACGTGCGTATTTATAAAAGCGCATTTATAAATATTTTTTTTGTTTTTCCATGCGCATTTATAAATATAACCGAAGTACAGTGACAAACATAATCATACATAGTATTTATATAGTGCTTTACCAATAAGTTGAACAAGGCGCTGCAATTTACAGTCACTATTTGCTATTGCACGATATACCCAGAGGACAATCTATAAAATTAATGTTCATTTAAAATACTATCTTTTGTTTAGGATATCTGGTAGCCTTATTGCAATAAGAAGAGAGAAAAAATAACCATTTTTAAACCTAAATCACTAAAAAATTAAGGCTTTCCAAATATCTACGGCATTCATACCGTTCATAAAATTGCCAGATATTGCAGACGTTATCTACTTGATCTCTTTAAAAACGAAGTTAGCACGACATACGCCTTACAGGTTAGATGCCGAGCGCATTAAAGTAGACCAAGTTATGGTTTTAACCCAAGAAATCCATCACTTCATATGTGCGCCTCGATTGCATCAATTGATAACCCGGTATCAGTAGTTGAAGCTGTGAAATGAAAATGCACAATGTGACTATAATACATGAACTTTTAAAAGAGGATATAAGTACGACTTTTTTTCCTGGCAAGTAAATTAACATTTTGAGTGTTTTTCAGTTAGCGCTCTAATTTTAGTAACTGTAATGTGGTTACTTGTAAGATACATTGCTGTGTTTTATTTGACCGATTTAAATCGTTTTATTGCAGTACAAATGCAAAATGTCTCAACATATCCGGTCAGTGACAATTAACAGTCAGCAAGCCAACTCATGGCATTCTACTTTACGTGCGTATCATTGTGAATTTATAACGTACGTTTCGTTTTATGATTCTTGAAAGTATTTGCAAAGACTTGTTTAGTATTATTTGTGCTTATTTTTGATTTTTGCTTCTTGGTTTGTTTGTAATTTTGTATTATTGTAAGTCGCTGTGATCTCTGTAGAGCGCCAGTATTTGTTAATAATAATAATAATAATAATAATAATAATAATAATAATAATAATAATAATAATAATAATAATAATAATAATAATAATAATAATAATAATAATAAATGCAGTTTTTATATTAGGAACAGGTTTATTGTTCTGGAGTAGTGATCAGTTGAATTAAATTGAAGGAAACAAATGTCCTTTGATGTTTACATCACACAGTTTGTCAATTAAACAAAGAATTTTCTGAGGAAGCGCATTACAATGGAAGGATCACACAATTGCAACACTTTTTGGCGGTCTATTTGTATTATAAAATGAGATTAAAAACACTAGCAAACTTTATTGTTCAAACAAAACTTAAGCTCTCACAGTGACATCTTCCGATAAGTTTCTTACTTGAGAAAACACAACTCAATATTTGGTGTGTCTCCCCCCCCCCCTTGTCAGCTCAAGGTCACATACGCGACGTGGCATTCCCTCGACCAGGTTTTCCAAGGTTCCTTGTGGAATATCTCGCTAGCAAGTAATGAGGGCGTGTCTAAGTTCCTGCAGGGTGATAGATTGATTGTCCATGTTACTTAACCTCTATAGGATACATATCCGGGCTCAAAGCCGGCCTGTCCAGGTGTTCTACATTCTCATTTTCAAGGAGTTCCCTCACGCGTCGGACTCTGTGTGCCGTGGTGTTGTCATATTGGATCACGAAATTGTTCCCGAAGCCTCTTCTTGCAAACGGAAGCATAACTGTGTCAAGAACATGGTTCATGTGTCCTTCCAGCATGCAGAAATATGATTTCGACTTACTGTAAAATGTTCCCATACTGTGGTTCCACCACCACCCCACTGGACTCTAGGCAGGATAAAATCCTTAAGCAGGGCTTGACCAACCTGTCTTCGGATCTAGAATCGGCTATCTTGTCTGTAGAGGAGGAACCCGGCCTAGTTACTGAAGATCACATTACGTCAGTGGCCTACTGTAAATTGCTGTGACTCTGTGAGCAACGCAAGCGCGCATGCCGATGTCTTTGCAGAAGTGTCGGCTTTCTTATTGGTTGACTTGCGCGAAAATCTGCACCAACCAGTCTATTGTTCACAAGTTTCCTGGTAACAGGCGTGTTTATGGACCTCAGCCATTCTGTTCGTAGCCTGGATGCAGGCTTCGTACGGCCATTGCCGCAAAGTCTCAGGAGAGATCGAACTTCCCTGGCGGTTGTTGTTCGGGGCCGAACTGACCTTGGTCTAGGTGTGTTAGTTCCGGTCTCTCAGTGTCTCTTCAAAATTTTAGAAACTGCACCCAGTGTAATTCCTAAAGTGGCAGCAATATCCTTCTGTTTGTAGCCGCTATTACGTAAGTCAATAACGCGGCCGTATAAATCTGCTCTACAACAGACATGACAGACAGATGCAACAAAGTAAAGCTGGTTTCTTCACAAAGTAATGCAAATGCCAATGTAAACTTGTTAATCATATCGATAAATTACCTGCGCAAGGGATGCCCGATGGTTTATTGGTCAGGCATTAGAAGCCATTGTCCTACATTAGGTAATGTGCGATATGGAATGGTACCTAAGCTAAGGCCTTGCTAGACACACGTGATCCATTTTGCATGGCTGACGGGTCCTTGATGGTAAGAAATCTGCACTTAAAAACACGGTTATACAAAAAAATAAAAAATATTCCAAACTTTTGTCCATGACTGTAATAAAAGTAATAATAATTAAGATTATTTTCTTATTTCTATTATTGATTATAACACGACAGCAATTATAACCAAATTATCATAAAAACATACGGGCTGAGTTCGACTATTAAAGGATTGCATTATCGTACATTTCATTTATGCAACCCCCAATCAATTTTAGATGAGGAAGTGGATACAAATTCTACAATTGTGCACAATTAATGTTCGTATGTACAGTTCGCAATGGTAGATTTTGTATCCACTCTTGTATCTTAGATATTGATCAATCAAATTGATCGTGTATGGACCGCATACGACATGTGGCGGATAAGATGACTATTAGTATTCAGTGAGAAATTAGGTCCTTGTGCAGATCTGCAGGTTTATAGAATGCATGCAATCATTATTGATATGAACTTACAGGTAAACTCGAAGTGACCAGTATGCCCCGCAATTTTTACACATAAAACTTTTTAATCTGTCAGCTTCTTAGTAGTGACAGTAAAAATTTGGTTGAAAATATTTAAATTTCAAATTTCGGTTCTAAAGATAATGCTCTGTGTGGATTCTTAGAAATACATACTATAAATGAATCGTATTACGATTTACCTATACCAAAGCCGAGGATCCTAGTCATCCTACTCACTTACCATAGCGAAGGACCCCACTCGCCGCAGCTGCAAGCTCTTTTATCTTGCAATAGTTACTATATCAATTTCAAGTTGAGAAAGAAGGAGACAAGAGCCCGGACAAGACTGAGAAATTACATCGGTATAAAACCTTTTGCTGTGCATAAAGTAATAACAAAAGTGCTTTTTGGGCATATACACCTGTACACGTGTCTTTTACAATGCAAACATGTCATATTCATCTATGTAATATTATATCGTAAATGGAAGGTCATTAATGTGTTCTCTATGAGAAAGCATGCACTGGGTAGCTGACCTTGTCAATTTTACATAGTTATATACAAGTTGACTTAAGGGTACATGCCCATGAGTTTCATTCAGGGGCGTGTTTGTAAAACGGCACAGCGCATTAGTAAAAAGAATAAAAATACTAAAATTTTCACCGGGGTTCGAACCACTGCCAATTTCACTGAATGCTAAAGATGCCTATGCTGTGCCACGGTGACTGTGGTTAACATTCGGCGATTTTCAAAGATATACATATCAACACGTTTCTAGTGTATTGAAAATCATTTTGATTTTGATTTTGGTAGGAATACGGTCATAGAAAGACATATGATTCTACTTGTCTATTTGTTTTTCATTTAATACAAATTAATTTTGATGAATTGAACTGGTACAACTCTTAGCACTCGTGATAAACGACGATTAATTTAGTAATAATAAAATGAAAACGCTGGGTCATTCACGACATCATTTGTAATTTATGTCAAAACCTGGGAGGACCACACACATCCGTGCTGCATGTATACGTGCTCAATCGATACTCAATGATCCAGACAATAGCGTTTGAATATACCGCCCTGCTTGACACATCTTGTCACTTGCGGGAAGATATACTATAGGCCTACCCTAATAGCTTACAATAGATACCCCACCGTAAATAGCTCTGTTCGTTATCTCGCTGTGCTAGTTTATACACGCAGCGTACGGACTTTTGAACCATATTTTGTTCAAAAATGATAGGAAGGGACTGTTTTCAGCTAAAATGTTGGTTATCAGCAGATGCTTAATGATACCGGGAAGTGTTGCAGAAAGGTAAGCGTACTCTTTATTTATTCAAAATATGTATATCAATAAATTTAAATTTGAAATCCAAAAGTAAATGTCAGGTCAAAATTCTCACCTTAGAATTATTGTGAAATAAAATCAAACCAAATTTAGGCTCCGCAAACAACGTCCAATTATTCCCATTGGTGTTTGCTACACGTGCATATAATAAATTATGATTTGGGGCTAATTTGAGAAGAGTTAATGCCTCGAGTTTCAAAATACACCGAGTGATGTTTTTGATCAAAAACATCGACAATTCAAGACTCTGTAAAAACAAATCAAGAATTTTCTGGGATAATTGCAACTAAGTGCAATGAAAGTTATGATCTAAGCTACCAGATGCATCATTAATTTGCTGACTATGATATTTAGTTGTGGGAAAAGATTACTTTAATGTTTTGGCGGGATTATTTCCCGCCAAAAATTTCAACCAAAAAGAGCATGTAGCCTTAAGGGTTGGTATATTCCTTTCTTTTATTCTATTGACTCGGAGAATGGATGGCAAAAAAACGCAACTACAAGAAAAAGCAAGAAGGTGAATGACTTACATAAAAGACTTAACAAAGTACATTGGTGTCATACGATATTGGTTGTAGAATTCGACCCGATCACTCGGTTTTCTGCGAACTATGCCTCCTATTTACTTACCTACATCCGGATCACGTACAAATTCAAGGTATATGGATATAACTGTATTTGATTGCTAGCTGATATAAGCGACTGACTTCAATTCCAACCACCATAAAAATCCAGTAGTAAATCAATGTTGGGGCACTTAATATGAACGTGGTGGATCTCTGAACCACTTTGTGAGATATTATTTAATGGTAATAGGGATCTGCATATTTTTGCATATTCATGAATTTCTTGTGATGGCCTTCAAGATGTGGCTTTTTTCAGAAAAAGAGACGAGGTTGTTTATTCTGCTTGAAGATTTAAGCAGATATGAATTGTAGTGGATATGTGTTTTGCTTATGAATGGAATTTACTGTTATCAAGGAAATCTGGCAAATGACACCATTTCAGTCCAGATTGACGCCTGACACATACAAATTAATTAATTACATTTTGAAGAAAATAGGAAAATTTTTTTGAATTCACGCGGCCAAAATGTCTTACAATCAACAATATACATGATATAAGTCCTGAGTAGTGATGAATATGACAAAGAAGCAACTCGGAAACTAATGGAACAGACCTGTGTTCTATATGAGTAGTTGCGGGTCTCAAAATACAAATCATCGTCAGTGTAGATTAACGCTCCACTTCCGTTTACATACTCATGTTTATGACCTAGTTTTCTCTGCTTTAATTCTACCATTACAGTTGCATAATACCCAATCTTATAAATTCAGCGATAAAGTATACCATTTCTCCCCCAGAGCTTAGTTGTATTTGAAGGTTGAAAACTAGAACCAGGTGTAAAGTGTATAGTGTCAGATTGACAAGAAAACCAATGAGATCTCAAAGATAGAAAGACTGAACTGCATTTTAAACAGTTCTTTATTTCGTTTCAGAAATTGAATGGACAGTGCAAGCCTGATGTAAGATATTTTAGTAATATATTATTCACCACGAATTTCCTGGTTCAGTTTAAGTACCCATACAGCGTCTTTATAAAATGTTATATTTTTGGAATTTATTAAGCATTTAAATGTATATTAAAGACATATTCAGCATCATAATTTGCTGACTATATTTGCTCAACTCTTCGCAAATTCACCAGATAGCATAGGCAATACATTATTAAAGGGGCACTGCGTGATTCACAGACTCATCCCTCAACTTAATCAAAAATATAAGATTTTTATACCATCAGAAATCTAAGACAGCATTATGTTTCTTTGCAAAAACTTCTTTGCAGATTAGGTCGTTTTATATACAAAGATAGCCAATGTTACCGTTGATATTTGATATCAATTGAACCAATCCCCCCAAAGAAGATGCTAAGATCACAAAATACCCATTTAAGTATCATAAGCAACTTTATTTTTTACATTTCAACTTGGATATATATAGATGCTGTCATACCGGCTACAACCAAATCCTGTACAAAAACTCATGATGATGGTATTGGTAAGATACCCATCCGTAAAACCAATTACCTGCCACAGCCAGAGTTCAACCCTTGGGAACCCTAACCTGAGATTGCCTGTCACATCCAGACCATTTACGAATCATTGCAATAATAGAGATAGTACATATAGGCTGCTACGCCAAACCTTTAATGATATAAGAGATACTCGTCTAGTAAACAGAAACTTAAATGCCATCGGTCTAACTCAACCCACAGGTTCGCGATCTTTACCCGATCATTTTACCTAAGCATGATGTTAACAGCAATAAAGATAAACCTCTGCTACAGCCTTTTTATGAGAAACTTTAACGATACCGAGTGCTAAACATGTAAAGATACCCGGGCCTCAACTCAACCCTGAGATTTCATGGATTTATGCCAAAGCTAGAGTGTCAAGTTTAGAAATAAAAAGAGGTGCAATGGCAAAAAGCTTTGTTTGTACCCGTGTCACACGCTCTCATCGGCCATCTAGTCCATTTCGTCACCAAACAAACACTTACTTTACGGAAGTAAGCGTTTTCAGGAAGAATCATAGTTTATTATAGAATTATTGAGGGTACTCATTTAACAGCAGGGAAGCATTGCTTTCCATATATGCCTAATCCTTTATGGTAGGGACGGATTGGGTCAGTTAAAGGTTTTTTGACTTAAATTGGACCAATCGTTTTACGCAAGGGTTCAATTCCAAACTTTCCAAGAGGAAAGTGCTTAGTTTCACATGTTCAATTAAATTCATCTTTTTACTCAGTCAATACCGTAGTGATCCACCCGTCCATGATCGAACCGTTGACCTTTATGCAACAGAGTATTCTGCGATACACCGATACACTATAAACATGATAAAAGATAAGATCTGCTAACCATGAAGAAAAAAATACGCAAGGTCACTTTGAAACCGTTTGTCGTGAAATACCTTACTGTTGTCTCCAGTCACGCATCTTCAGCGTATACACAATATAAGAGCAAGCCAGGTGGGTTAAAGAAATTGTGCAAAATTTCGTAACCCTTCCATTAACCTAATTCAAAAATCACAAAATATTAGAAAAAAAAATACTTCTTTATTGTTCTTTATATCGCAACACAAGACTATGTTTCATGAGAACACCTTTATTGACGCTTCGATATAATGACTTCCTATATCGATTCCATGCTGGTAAAAATCGCATTTTAAAAAGTGGCAAACAACTTCAGACAAACATGTATTTATTCAACGCTTGACTTTTTACAACAGCACCCGGCATCAGTTGAGACTGCGCTCTTAACAGACGTTTCATCCACTCAGCTACCTTTAATAAACAGTGGACTTCGGTTGTATATATAAATGCGCATATATAAATGCGCACGTGACCAGATGGCCAGTGCCATGTTCGTGTTACCTCACTGTCAATCACTGAAATTGCGACCACAGTTCCAGGTGGTGGCCGCATTGCATTCTCTAAATTCAGTAAATTTTCATCGTCAACCTTGTAATTGAATGGGATTATTTTGAAATTTTAAAACGCTTGAAATATCACAAACAAATAGGCCTATGTTGATAAATAATATAAATACAAGCTAAAACCGTTGGGGTTCGATAATGAACCCCACAAAATTAACCGACTAGGCCTATATTGGAAAATGCCATACAGCTCAACTTACCGTACTTTGCCTAACCAGACAGTCCATGCCAAAATTGTTACTACACCTTTACATTTCATCGAATCTCTTTTTGATGTCTGTCATTTTGAACATCACACTTGAAAGATGTATGCTATGTAGAAACTTTATTTTGCAATTTCATAATTTGCATATTATTAGCATATTTGCAAGAAAAACATGAAAATCAATAAATACCTATATTTTTCACAATTTCAATATTTTATTAGAAATTAAGCATGTAGGCCGTTTGTTATGACTTGATGAATGAAGCTGTTAAAACAGATTTTGATATTTTTGCTTATTTTTCCTTTTTTGCCCCAAAATGTGTAAAAATCAACAATTTTTGGATGACCTATATTTTCTTTGAATATTTATCAAATTTCCTAATTTAGGTATAATACAGTGCAGAAAAAGATGTCAAAAAAATCTGTTAAAACAGATTTCCAATAACTTGTTCCATTTTCCATTTTGGGTTAAATACTCAATTTTCATGCGCGGGATATTTGAAACATAAAATGAAAACATGTCCATTGCACTTTTTCCTCGGGATGTACTATAATATCAAGGTTACGGATATATTATAATCCCTTCTTATCTTCACTGATCCATCAGATACCTATTGTTATGAATGATCAATGAAAAGGTTCAGAACTGGGCTACTAATGGTCTGTGAAGTATCTATAGTTATTTTCATGAATGTGTCAATTCAAAAATCATGCAAGGTCGAATGTAGGAAAAGTATGATCAGTTGAGCTGTACGGCCGGGCGGTTTCACAAGTTGCCGGCTCGATCATGTCATCCGCCGCCTGCACAGTTCTGACCTTAAAGCCAATCATGTCCCTTTCATACTTTCATGCCGTTGCGACAAGAGGCATGACTTATCAGCCATTCACAAGTCTTGATTGTGTCTGTTTGTCTACAATGCGCGTGTGTCACGCCTCTCGGCGGCAAACAGCATGATAGTATGAAACCAGCACTACGTCATAGATATGGCCAATTGGCACGCCCATTTAGCACGGAAATTATGAAATATAAGTTTGTAAATCAGCTATATCTAGCTTTTCCGTAGTTAATTTTTTTTTCCGTGATGGAAAACGTTAATAAAGAGTTTATCTTTCGGGTCAAGTTATTTTACCCTTTGCAATCAATGCCACTATTTTGCAAAAGCAATTTTCCTTGCGACCTGTCATTTTCCCCTATACTTTTGCACGGGGAGTTTATGTACATCCGGGTACCTTATATCGTTTAATACGGTATGGCGACTTGTAGATATATATGCGCATTTATATATACAACCGAAGTCCACTGATAAACGACTTACAGTTGGTCATTGAACGGGATGTAAGAAGTATTTGAAGCTTTTGTCCACTTAAGTCAAGAAGTGTTACGGAATGTCATGATTTTTAAAAGAAATTTAGATAATGTTCCATTTTGAAGTATTATGCGATGTCCTGAAAAATATAGTGATGTTACATTAGTAGGTCTATAATAATGTTAAACATGTTTATGAGTAGTAATGTTTAGACCAAAAGAAAGAATGAATGTATAATGTGTTTTAACAATTGACCTTGTAAAAGAAATCAGTAAAGATCGGAGCAACCGCCCAAACGGAACTTTAAAAGTTATTTTTGTGGCGCCCCTGCAAGGCTGCATGCCGCAGTAAATATTTTAGCACCAGTTTCACCACCCTATATGCATACAAAACATGGGTTCTTCATTCGCACATTTTCTGCATATTTGCTTATTGATATATGCAACGACAGACTCGACAGCTTTCGACCATGCACTAATATTTACCATCCTTCTCAAGCGAGTTGGATATAATAAGCACATTGACTTCACTCACTAAGTACACGTGAACGCTTCGTACGTGTCAAACAAGCGCCAAAGTAAACCAATAATGTAAAATGTGGTCTGATTTTTATTATTATGTTGTTTCTACATAGAGGTCAATCGCCAAACCAATCATAAACGTATCACCTAGAAGTTATAGCAGTAGCTCCAAATTTACATTGTAATTAAAAAGTATGTTGCCTTATAAGGTTATGCACTGATATTCATATATCTGTCATTCATTATTTTCTTGTGAGGTCCTTTGAAAGTCTTCAGATTCAGCAAAGATCCAAAAATGGATAAACAAGCAGCTCGTGCAGTGATTAAATATCTTCATAAAAGGGGCATGACACCCAAGGCCATCCATGAAGACATGGTCAGCGCACTTGGTGATACCTCTCCTAGCTATTCCATCGTAAAGAAATGGGTTGCTGAATTCAAGCGAGGGAGGGAGAGTTTGGAAGATGATCCAAGGTCCGGGTGCCCAAGATCTACAACAACAGCAGATTAAGTGGACGCCATTCACCGGATGGTGCTGAAGGACAGACGCTTGACTACCCAACAAATAGCTGACAAGATGGGTATTAGTTATGGTTCAGAGCAAAGTGTTTTGACTGACACCAATAGGCACGTGCGAAATGTCCGCAAGATGGGTGCCGAGAATGCCGAATCCAGATCAGAAACTTGACGTTTCTGAAGTTTCCAAGGAACTTCTGGTGCGTTTTCAGACTGATCCAGATAATTTTACTCCAGAATTGTCACCCACGATGAAACATGGGTTTATCACTTTGAACCAGAATAAAATCAAATCAAAGCAAGCAGTGGAAATATCACGAGTCTTTACCTCCAAGGAAGTTCAAGCAAGTGGCTTCTGCTGGAAAGGTCATGGTCTCTGTTTTTAGGGATAGCAAGGGTGTCATTATGATTGACTACCTTCAAAGAGGTGAAACCATCACTGAAGAGTACTACACGTCAGAACTGCAACAGCTAAAAGAAGCCATTAAAGAAAAACGCAGAGGAAAGTTCCTGGCTGGGGTCCTTCTGCTGCAGGACAATACCCCTGTCCATATAGCGCAAGTTGCAGTGTCTGAAGCTGCATAGTGTGGTTTTTTTTTTATTGTTGCCCACCTTATTTACCAGATCTGACACCATCTGACTTCTACCTGTTTCCAAAATCCCAAATTCGTGAACGCTATTATGAGTCAGGTAATGATGTCATTGAGGCCGTGGAGTTCTACTTGGAGGCCCAAAATGAAGCTTTTTTCCATGAGGGCTTCAGAATGCTGGAACACCGTTGGACACAGTGCATTGAGGTCATGGTTACTGATTTGTAGAGGTTGTAACCAACAACAAAATAAAAAAAAATTACACTATTTTACTATTACACAAAATAGTGTAACATTGCACCTTTTATTTTGTTGCTGGTTAATGTTCGTATACTCTGATCAGCTCTTAATCGGCGGGACTCATAACATCGTGGATTGATACAGAATGGCGTACACACAGCTAGGCGCAGCACCTACGCGAACTGCGCTTTGCGTTTTGCGTGAATGACGCGTGCTTTTGTGAATCTACGCGTGCGTAAGTTGGAACTTTATTGACTCGCGCAGTACCAAAAACCGAATAATTCCCGCCTATTAAGAGCTGATCATAGTATATGTACAGTTCACAATGGTAGATTTTGTATCCACTCTTGTATCTATATGGTCTTTGATATTGATCAACCAAATTGATCGTGTATGGACCGCATACGACATGTGGCGGATAAGATGACTACCGTATTAGTATTCACTGAGAAATTAGGTCCGTGTGCAGATCTGCAGGTTTATAGACAATCATTTGATATGAAATTATAGGTAAAGTCGAAGTGACCAGTATGCCCCGCAATTTTTACACATAAAACGTTTTAATCTGCAAGCTTCTTAGTAGTGACAGCAAATTTGGTTGAAACAAAATTCAAATGTCAAATTTCGGTTCTAAAGATGATGCTCTGTATGGATTCTTAGAAATACATACGATATCAAGTGAATCGTATTACGATTTACCTACCAACGCCGAGGATCCTACTCACTTACCATAGCGAAGGACCCAACTCGCCGCAGCTGCAAGCTCTTTTATCTTGCAATAGTTACTATATCAATTTCAAGTTGAGAAAGAAGGAGACAAGAGTCCGGACAAGACTGAGAAATTACATCGGTATAGAACCCTTTGCTGTGCATAAAGTAATGACAAAAATGCTTTTTTGGGCATATGCACCTGTACATGTGTCTTTTACAATGCAAACATGTCATATTCATCTATGTAATATTATATCGTAAATGGAAGGTCATTAATGTGTTCTCTATGAGAAAGCATGCACTGGGTAGCTGACCTTGTCAATTTTACATAGTTATATACAAGTTGACTTAAGGGTTGGTATATCCCTTTCTTTTATTCTATTGACTCTGTGAATGGATGGCAAAAAAACGCAACTGCAAGAAAAAGCAAGAAGGTGAATGACTTACATAAAAGACTTGACAAAGTACATTGGTGTCATACGATATTGGTTGTAGAATTCGACCCGATCACTCGGTTTTCTACGAACTGTGCCTCCTATTTACTTACCTTCATCCGGATCACGTAAAAATTCAAGGTATATGGATATACTATAACTGTATTTGATTGCTAGCTAATATAAGCGACTGGCTTTAATTCCAACCACCATAAAAATCAAATAGTAAATGTTGGGGCACTTAATATGAACGTGGTGGATCTCTGAACCACTTTGTGAGATATTATTTCAAAACTTAGTGGCAATAGGGATCTGCATATTTTTGCATATTCATGACTTTCTTGTGATGGCATTCAAAATGCGGCTATTTTGTGTATATGTTTTGCTTATGGATGGAATTTGCTGTTATCAAGGAAATCTGGCAAATGACTCCATATTGACACCTGACACATTCAAATTAATTACATTTTGACGAAAATAGAAAAATTCTTTTGAATTCACGTGGCCAAAATTTCTTCCAATCAACAATATACATGATATAATTCCTTTATGAGTAGTGATGAATATGACAAAGAAGCAACTCGGAAACTAATGGAACAGACCTGTGTTCTATATATAGTTGCGGGTCGCAAAATACAAATCATCGTCAGTGTAGATTAACGTTCCACTTCCGTTTACATACTCATGTTTATGACCTAGTTTTCTCTGCTTTAATTCTACCATTACAGTTGCATAATACCCAATCTTATAAATTCAGCGATAAAGTATACCATTTCCCTCCCAGAGCTTTAGTTGTATTTGACGGTTGAAAACTAGAAACAGGTTTAAAGTGTCTGATTGACAAGAAAACCAATGAGATCTCAAAGAAAGGTTCTTTATTTCGTTTCAGAATTGAATGGACAGTGCAAGCCTGATGTAAGATAGTTTAGTAATTATTATTCACCACGAATTTCCTGGTTCAGTTAAGCACCCATACAGCGTCTTTATAAAATGTTATATTTTTGGAGTTCATTAAATTTGTTTCTAAATAAGCATTTAAATGTATGTATTAAAGACGTATTCAGCATCATAATTTGCTGGCTATATTTGCTCAACTCTTCGCAAATTCACCAGATAGGATAGGCAATAGATTATTAAAGGGACACTGCGTGATTCGCAGACTCGTCCCCCAACTTAATCAAAAATATAAGATCTCAGAAATCTAGGACAGCATTATGTTTGTTTGCATGAACTTCCCTGCAGATTAGGTCATTTTAAAAATATATCCATTTTTGTCGTTGATATCAATTGAACCAAATCCCAAAATGAGATGTGGGGATATGTCATACCGGCTAAACCAAATCCTGTACAAAAACTCATGATGATGGTATTGGTATATACCCATCCGTAAAACCAATTACCAGCCACTGCCAGAGTTCAACCCTTGGGAACCCTAACCTGAGATTGCCTGTCACATCCAGACCATTAACGAATCATTGCAATAATAGAGATAGTACATATAGGCTGCTAAACCAAACCTTTCATGAAAAAACATTTAATGATATAAGAGATACTCGTCTTGTAAGAAGAAACTTAAATGTCATCGGTCTAACTCAACCCACAGATTCGCGATTTTAACCAGATCATTTTACCTAAGCATGATGTTAACAGCAATAAAGATAAACCTTTGCTACATCCTTTTTTTATGAGAAACTTTAACGATACTTTAAACATGAAAAGATACCCGGGCCTCAACTCAACTCTGAGATTTCATGGATTTATGCCAAAGCCAGAGTGTCAAGTTTACAAATAAAAAGAGGTGCAATGGCAAAAAGCTTTGTTTGTTCCCCTGCCACACGCTCTCATCGGCCATCTAGGCCACTTCATCACCAGACAAACACTTACTTTACGGAAGTAAGCGTTTTCAGGATGAATTATAGTTTGAAATCATTATTGAGGGTACTCATTTAACAGTAGAGAAGCATTGCTTTCCATGTAATGCCTAATCCTTTATGGTAGGGACGGATATTGGGTCTGGTTCAGTTAAAGGTTTTGATCCGATACTGTTGTGACCAATCGCTTTACGCAATAGGGTTCAATTCCAAATTCACCAAGAGGAAAGTGGAAATCTACACAGCATAAATTCATCTATTTACTCAGTCAATACCCTAGCGATGATTGAACCGTTGACCTTTACGCAACACAGTAAGATAAGATCTGCAAACCATGAAAACAGTACACAGCGTCACTTTGAAACATTTTGTCGTTAATACCTAATTGTGTCTCTAGCCACACCTCTTCAGCGTATACAACACAAATCTGATAACCCTTCCATTAACCTAATTAAAAAATCACAAAAAAAATATTGAAAAAAAATACTTCGTTATTGTTCTTTTTATGGCACCACAAGACGATGTTTCATGAGAATACCTTTATTGACGCTTCGATATATTACTTCCTATATCGATTCCATGCGGGTAAAAATCGCATTTGAAACCACTTCAGACAAACATGTATTTATTCAACGCTTGACTTTTCACAACAGCACCCGGCATCAGTTGAGACTGCGCTCTTAACAGACGTTTCATCCACTCAGCTACCTTTAACAAACGACTTACAGTTGGTCATTGAACGGGATGTAAGAAGTATTTGAAGCTTTTGTCCACTTAAGTCAAGAAGTGTTACTGAATGTCATGATTTGTAAAAGAACTTTAGATAATGTTCCATTTTGAAGTATTATGGTATGTCCTTAAAAATATAGTGATGTTACATTAGTAGGTCGCATGCATAAGTCTATAATAATGTTAAGCATGTTAATGAGTAGTTATTAAGACCAAAAGAAAGAATAAATGTATAATGTGTTACAACAAATGACCTTGTAAAAGTAATCGGTAAAGATCTGGAGCAACCGCCAAAACGAAATTTTTTGTGGCGCCCCTGCATGCCGCCATGTGAAATATTGTAGCATCAGCTTCACCACCATACAAAACATGGGTTCTTCATTCCCACATTTTCTGCATATTTGCTTATTGATATATGCAACGACAGACTCGACAGCTTTCGACCATGCGCCAATATTTACCATCCTTCTCAAGCGAGTTGAATATAATAAGCACATTGACTTCACTCACTAAGTAAGCACACGTGAACGCTTCGTACGTGTCAAACAAGCGTCAAAGTAAACCAATAATGTAAAATGTGGTCTGATTTTTATTATTATGATGTTGTCTACATGGAGGTCAATCGCCAAACCAATCAGCATAATCGTATCACATCGGCCCATAGAACAGTATTGGTGACTACCACCTTTGGGGATGAAGCTACCACTTTTTATTCACCCATCTACATGAAACATATCTCAGGACTAACTAACATTTTCCTGGTGTTATGAGAAAAATATGAGCTTTCATCAGATACAAAATATCCCCGGGGAAATATCATAATATAAAAAGGAAGGTAAGGAAGCATATATAAAATTTCATGTAAACAAATCCAATTGATTATTTGGTAAAATGATGTTAAACATACCTAACAATGACGTTTCGTGCTACATCGTAGCACTTTCTCAAATCGACTGACCAATTCTCCCAGTCCTCCTCGTCTGCTTCCTGTCGGAGCGTGACGTTGGTGGCGCTGTTTTAGGTGGTTTTAGGAGTTGGTCATAGATGTGCGGTAGGAAGTGATTTCCTTCATCCCGGTTGAGTGTGTTGGGCCCCCTTTTCCGTATCCAAATCGCTTCTTTTATGTGTCTTCTATTTCTGTTTTGCTCTCTGTCCTTTATGCTCGCGTCATCCCAATTGATCACATGGTTATCCTCCGCTACATGGTCAGTAATAGCGGATTTGTTGACCTCACCGGTGACCGAGGCCTTCCTCTGAGCTCTGGTATAAGCCTTAGTTGAGGCTTTTTCCGCTTCGGTTTTGTGTTCTTTAAGCCGCGTACCTAGAACTCTAGAGGTTTCACCTATATAGGTTTTTTTTCACAGTTGCGGCAGGGGATCTCGTAAACGCATTCGGCGGTTTGTAAGGAATCGCGTTTGTCCTTTGGGTGGACCAGGATGTTTCTTAATGTCTGGTGTGGCTTAAATGATGTTTGAATGCCATGCTTATTAAATATCCTCCTAGCACGCTGCGAAAGCCCCTCTTTGTAGGGGAGGACGACCATACCTCTAGTGGTCGACTGTGACGGTTCCTTTTTGGGGGTTTCTTTTTGTCCACGTCTTTGAAAGCCCATTCTGGGTACCCACAAAGTTTGAGGGCTTCGTTTGGATTTGTTTACATGAAATTTTATATATGATATCTACTGACAATCCTGATGAACTTGTTTACGGAAGGTAAGGAAGGTTTTATTTCAGACTCTAATGGTGACCCGCAGGTCAAATTGCAAGAATTTAACATTAAACACAACTAAACAGACACGATGCAATTTGCAGGCAGCAGCTAAATCAGCGCCAATATTGCAACATTGAAACAAAGAATTATACAAACATCCAATCCAACCCAACCCCATCCCCCAGTAGGCAATGAGGATAAAGTGCCTTGCCCAAGGACACAACACGTTGGCACGAGCGGGGCTCGAACTCGCAACCTATGGATTATGAGTCGGGCGCCTTATCCACTCAACCACACGTGCTCCCCCAATATGCGTGTGGGGAAGAGCACACAAGGAAAACAAACAAGATACCATCAATGATATGTGGTACAACAAGTTTGATATCCCCGATTATGTTAAAAGTGGTCCAACCTGTTTTCTAGACACGTTAGATAATCGGACATAACTTTTCAACCCGAGCATTGAATGAACTCGACTGAAGTGCCTCTGGTAGCCCATACATTACTATTACACAAAATAGTGTATTAACATTGCACTTTTTAAACTGTGTAGACTCTCATTCATCTGGGTATGTTGAAATTAAGATTTAATTTAAATCTGGTCAAGCAGACATACCTATTTTGACGGACGAACCGACGTTGCAACTGAAACCTTCAGTCTTCAGCTGGGTTGTGATGCAAATGACCTTGAGTAACGGACGAGGAATGTCCTTTAAGATTCTGTCCCAGCACGAATCATACGGAAGAACAACAAGTATTACAATCGCGACCACGGGAATACCACTCACTTTAAACCCACAAATACGATCCGCCAGTCCTTAGTACACCCCAAGGAAAAACAACCCAAGGGAAGGATCGGTGGAGTGGTCTACGGGGTAATCTGTTCTGGAAAGCAGGACTTTTATATAGGAGAAACCACCCAACCTCTTTATAATTGCATGCAACAACATCGCAGAACCAGTCCAAATGGAAACGACTCAGCGATGTTTCTACATCTGAAAGCCAGCGGACACCATTTTGACACCAAGGATGTCCGAATTTAGGTCGTGAGCAGCGTTGGTTTGAGCGTGGCGTGAAAAAGGCTATCTGGGTGAGGGCGGAGCAACCATATTATCAACCGTGGATTAGGCGTCCGGGCCAAACTTTCATACGGCTGAGACAGAATCATAAAGTACATTCCTCGCCGGTACTCAAGGTCATTTGCATCACAATCCAGCTGAAGACTGAAGGTTTCAGTCGTAACGTCGGTTCGTCCGTCAAAAATAGGTATGTCTGGTTGACCAGATTTAAATTAAATCTTAATTGCATTTTTTTTGTTCGTTACAACCTGTACAAAGTATATTTCCTATTGTCGGGGAACTAGAAGACCTTGCTACACCGAGTAGGTAAAGTCATAATAATCACACAAAATGCAATTCCTTTCAATTTTGTAACATTTCCATACAAAATAGATCTGTATTTTTTACCGCAAAATGTTAGATTTCAATGTCTGATATGTCGCCTTTTAATTTTGAGCCGGAAAATGAGGTAAGACAAAGAAAATTGTATTCAATTATCACCAATTATCGTCACTAAACAGATTAGCCCTAAGGGGATAGCAAAGATTTATTTGCTAAGCAATCATCAACACCACCACCCACAACACTCCCACTACCAAAACAAACAATAATAACAACAACTAAACAGGACTACCAACATTGTAACTGCAATATCAACATTTATGGTAAAACCATATAGGTATAGACAAAACACACATGATAAGACGTCAGAAAATCTTTTTCAGTACGACGGAAACAGCTTTTGAATGCATACAATAAGATTAATCATTCTTTTAGCCAAAATGACATATATTATCATGTCATTGTGAAACAATGCCCTGAAGATTTGTAAAATGAAGATATCGGAGTATTATGAGAATATTACAAATCCCTACCTAAAACTAACGCACCTTGACAATGAAGGTTCATATAGCTGTAATGATTGCTTTGTTTCTTACCTAATGGAGGCTTATCTGAATGAGTAGCTGTTATGTCTCCCGTAGGAACGTTATAATCTATTCTATGATAGATACATACATAGCTTGCCAATTTCCGTTTCTTTAATTTTGATATGATATGGAGCGTAAAAAAGGAAAGTAGAAAGTTTAATCTCAGATATAATATGTCATTCTTACATTTTTTGTGAGTTATCTGTGAGTAATCACTCCGTAGCTAGACACCATATCGATATGATAATGATTAAGTTTAATACCACTAATCTAATTGTCAATTACACAGTTTTGGGAGGATTTTTCTCATATTCAGAACTCTCACAGTCAAACGTCAACAATACCAGATAAAACTAGATGGTTTAAGTGCCAAATGATCAAAAACTCGACATACATTGACCTGAGACTTTTTTGCGCTGAACTGTAAAATACCCTAAAATGGCAATGCACCCTCGAGGCTGAAAGTTACAATTAGGTCATCATCATCATCAGTCGGCTGCGGTACGTATAAGGCGCACATTTACTAAAATTCGATACCGTACGGATGAATTTTGGTAATATTTCAGCAAAAAGAAAATATTACCATTTTAATGCAGCAAACCCCAAAATATACTTTTTTGCTAAATAACTCGGTCAATTTCTGTGATTTTAATGCAGCCATTCAAGATGCCACATAAACAAATAGTTCCTCGTCTTGTTGTCACGTATCGCTCAGGCCTATTTGTGGTATATAACCATAAGTTCGAACTGCAGGATCTGAAACGATTTTAATCATCTTAGTTTGATAACAAAGTCTGTATGTACAAAGCCTTTTAAAAAGGTATTATAATATATTACTATTTCATTTTTGTTAATTGAAAAAAGGGCGAAGGAAATCGGGAAAATGTACTGGAGGTTTTCTACCTAGGGCCATATTTTCCTGAATATTCTGTATTGTAGATGAGATGACAATAATGTTTATAAACAAAGGCAAGAGACTGATCTATCGATATGCTGTGAGGAAACGGCATACGGCCACTTTTCCATATCATTACCTTTGTCTGATTTGGCGCGAGATTTTAAAGCACGGGTCCTCAACAAAATTCTATAATTGGGTGATGCTGTCACATTTCCTTTCATCTATGTCGTTGACTAGTTTTACTCAGTGTAACGATTATGTCATTTATTTTGTACTGTTGACCGATGTATTATCTTATTTGTATCTTGCAGGTGATATAGTGTAAACACAGCCCCGAAGCATCATGGGCGCCCGAATGACCAACGGAACATGTCCAGGATTTGAGGATGTAATGATGATGATGCCTGATGCCAATGACACCTGTCCAGCAGACCAATGTATCATAGACCAAAATGGAGAATGTGGTCATCCACCACTCACAATGCACGCTTATATTGTACCAGTCATACTTGCTCTTATAACTTTAATCGGACTAGTTGGGAACTCTATCGTGGTATTCGTTATATTTTATCAAGGACAACTTAAAACTGTGACAAACTATTACATCGTCAACTTGGCTATCACAGATCTTGCTTTTCTTATTGCTTGTGCTCCATTTACGGCGGCGCTCTACGCTACTAAAGATTGGATGTTTGGGAGATTTATGTGCAAATTTGTATTCTACTTACAACAGGTATGTAAAGCTGAGGCTATATCCGTAGAGCACATTCATTCCACTTCAATGACATAGAGCATTAATATGCCTTCATTTCCAATTATTTGGCAATTTACCCTTGGCACCCTTATGTCTAAGTATTACAGGTTACATACATTCAGCGTCTCACATCAGGTCTGAAGCTTTTCTTTTCTTGCCCAGGGTTTCTCTCGAAACGTATAGCTTAACGTTTCGCTTTGATTGATGCACAATTTAAAGAGTGTTGATTCAAGTACCAGCATCACCTAAGTGGAGCAGATTTTAACACCGTTTTGGTAAAAGTGTGGCAAGCTTTAAAAATTTGGTTGATGTGAGAGTATTCCATATTCTTAACATTTTAAATACAATGAAATCCGGGGATAATATTCTATTGCGATCATGGCCACCTAAATGCTAAACAGCATAAATACACCACAAGCATGATAATATGATTGTATTGTTAATGTGGTCCAGTAACCGTGTAATAACTAATAACGTCGTTTTGTGTTTTCCCTGATATCTTCACTTTGCTTTGTGGAAGTGTTTTCTCGTGAATACTTCTGTGACATTTGTGTGAAATGCTGACACGTCTCAAAATTAAAATCTGAAAATAATACTTTGAAAACAGACAGCAATGATTTCCTCACACATGTCCAAATGAGACATAGAGGGCGTTTATAAAGCGAAATATTACTAATTGAGATTGCGATTTCCAAACGTATCGAACGGCAGTGGAATCTATTCAAAATCACTCTCCTGTGAATAGATGACGGGATTTTGAATAAAATGCACGGGCGTTCGATACTACGTTTGAAAATCGCAATCTGTCTAATATGCCCCTTCGTGCACTTACTTTTCACAAAGGCGTTTATAAGAATTCGAAGAGACGTATATTATTAGTGCTCCCGAAATTGTAAAAATGTGAAGCACCACGTTTTTCGTCAAATGACAGTGCATACTTTTATAGTGACCTATAGTTGGCGCCATTACGGATAAACAGCGGGTTGGCATGGCATCTTATCGAACTAATATAGGATCGATAAAATAGCTATTCGTTTGCATGGACAAGTGAAGGAAAATATTGTCTTATGGTTCAAGTGAGAATTTAGAACTTTATTTCTGAATATTTATAACTGATCGTGGGTGGATTTCGGTGACAGTTGCCGATACATTGGATTCCTTAAAGTATGCACGTAATATCAGAATTGGTGAAATTTATTTTCACCACGTGGTTTTTTTTGCATATGTAATTTTCGGACAAATGTATTAGTTTGTTCAAGTTATGAAATTAAAGTTGCATAATTAAGAATGATAATAATAAGTTGCTCAAGAAAAAAATGGATAATGATAAATAATAAAATCAAATATTTTTCCCGACAAAAGCGATCCTGTGATCATCCATTAGCAATCGTAACTCGATTAAATGATTTCTTAGAGTTCCAACTTATTTGATGCAGGATGGTCTCCTTAGTGTTTTGACACCTTTTGTTTATGGAAATCGGCCAAAAATAGTAGGTGCCGGCTAAAAACTTATTTATGAAGTCTGTGAGGATCTGATTTGTTATTTTGCATCACAAATTATTATTCCCTGGCTTATTCTATTAATATTGGTATTATTTTATATCCCCTTGGTGCCAAAGATTCCATTTTTGAAAGTTGTATAACCAATCATGACCGTGGCACTTTTTTGTAATTTCTGGACGCCCTCCGTTGAAAGTGAATTTATGAAAGTGCATTGACCCCTGTATGCGTCTCAAGTTAATCCGTATTCTTCAAACAGGTGCAATTTCTTGAGCTGGTGCCACCTTTATAGTTACACCACTGAAAATTTCAAGTTGAAAGAAAGAGCATTAGCGTGTTTAATGCAAAGCGCCCTCACACCCTAATTTTGACACAAAACGGCATAAAACCGATGCTCCCAATCTTATTCAACTTTGTCATGTTATGGCCGATTTCCATTAAAAATGTTGTGAAAATGCTAAGCAGATCATCCTGTATCAAATAAGCTGGAGCTCAAAGGAATCTAAAACATCACCATTATAATGTATTATTATAGTCCACCTCTAGTTATAATACTAATTAAGTCGTACGTATAGATATTACTGACTAGTATTCGCTCATAACAATTAAATAAATGTTTTGTAAATATTTAATATGTAAATAATAATTATTATGTAAATTACATAATATTATTTGGTATATTAATTCAACACAAATAACTGAGTTCTCAAAGAAGTGTGTATACATGTATGGTTTTAACATTAAATTTCATCACAATTGACTTTTGCAGATATATGACTACAAGGACAAAGATGGCTGCAGGACAGAGTGGTCTTACAGATGGGTGTACTTTTTACTTAAAATACAAGAGTGTTTTATTCATATTAACCATTTTACCATTTATCTGTTTGTAATCCTATCAGCACAACCGAACTACGATGTCCTTTCTGGCGTTGATGGCGCTACAACATGTTCGAACGCGTGTTACATGAAACTACATCCTCTCATATCTATATATTAAAAAAGAAAGAAGAAGATCCACTTTTTTCAGATTCATTTAACGGAAATGTAGTAGACTAATCGTTGTGTTATTCCTTAACCGATTCTAGATGACGGCACAGACGACTTGCATTACCCTTGTGTTATTGGCAATAGATCGGTATAAGATCATCATGCACCCCATAGAAAGTCTTTATAAGCGAACAGAAAAGAGATTCTGTTTCGTCGTCCTTGTGATATGGATATGTAGTACAATCAGGTCAAAGGTTGATACATGGGCTTGACCTTTGACTTATCAACCTTCGACCTGTGTTGCTTGCAGTGTTCGAATGCGGTGTGTTTGTTTGAAGCCAATTGTTAACAGAATTTGTCCTTAATACAGCTGAACGGTTATGCCTATTATTTTACCTCGAATATACTGGCAAACAGGTTTAAGTTTATTGTACGTGATTGGCCTTTTATTGATAATTTTTTAACTTTCTAAGGCTTGTACCATTGTACGAAGGTCGCAAATAATCGCTGATCTGCTTGGTTTGTATTAGTATGTACTATGATATGCTGTTTTAGTCATTATTTTCAAAAGCAGATTTTAGTTGATATGTAGACTTTCTCGACGGGAATAGAGGTTATCCACATTACTCACGTGTGACTTCTAACAAAAGGCACTGGTTCCCGTATTTCTCATTCAAAGCAATTCAATGCACGACCTCAGAGTTACTTGCATGACTTTGGCGGGTGATGGAAAGAAGATACTAATATAACGATAAGGTGGAATTAGTATAGTTGTAAGTATGCTGAATGTAAACTTTCTAAAATCAGTAATGACCAAGTCTGTGATTCTTGTTTGAATCCGGAAATGCAATGCAGACAGCAAAAAAGTAAACTACTAGTTATCTTCACCCCTGTGTATCCTAAACAAAGACACACGTAACGACCTCATTTGTTAAAATCGGTTGATAATCAAAGAAAAGGTCATCGAAAACCCAAGAACGAAACGAAATCAAAATTTGCACTTTGTGTACAACTCAATGGGACATCCAATGAACTTTTGAATTTACATCTTCCTTGGCATTTTGGATCACCGTGTCCTTATTTCTTGACCGATTTCAACGAATGAGTTCTTAAAATAACTGGTACCTTAATTATTTTGCGGTCTGCATGTTGTATACGTAATGAAGCACTGAAATTGATGAGATGCATGTTTTGATGCTCGGGCATGTTTGATTATAGGTTCATGTATTTCAAGAACATGCATGTCCTTTTTAAAATGCTTGCTAAACAAATATATTAAGTCAATTGTCTCACTATTAATTCTATACTTCATTACTTCAACGAGAGACGAGAAACGGAAACATTTTATTGAAGAGTTTACGCAAATTATTGGCATTGTTTTGAGAATTATTTCAGCCTTTTTATTCTTTAATTATAACACGGAAAACGGCGAGACAAAACAAAGTACATTACGTTTGGGAATTGGAAAGAACCTTCTGATAAATCATGCATGACTCAATTACAAATCTCTACATCCCTTTCTTCTTGTCTATTGATATTTTGAATAGTGTTTATCTTTCCCTAATAGATAGCGCCCTGATCGATTCTTCCTGCATATCAATATGCTTCATTTACATTACATTACAGAGATCGGACACTAATCCCTACTATAACAAACTACAACTATAACTCTACATGCAAATACAGGTGATATAACAGGTCTATATTACAGGATTAGATTAGTAAACTATGATCTATTTGCAAGTATTATATTGATTGAGCAGGAAAGATTTGATACTATTTTTTTGTATAGTAGTCTAGTTGCCGGCGTGCGTTATTTCTTTCTGCAACCATAAGGCTGAGTTCACATAGAAGTATACGGTATATGGTATTCGCTATACGAAATACGCTCATTCGATCAGGCTGAGTTCATATAGGAGTATACTATGTGAACTCAGCCTGATCGAATGAGCGTATTTCGTATAGCGAATAGCAAGTATGTCAATTTACCCATTTTCTTCGTCTTATCAAATGCTTGTAACTTTACTTCTTGAGGTCACATTGCATTCAATGAGGTGTCATAATGTGCAGAATTAGATAGTGCATCTATTAAAAAATGAATTTACCCACATATGGTTTAGGTTTTTTAAATTAGGACGGTATACGCTGCACTAAAATCGAACACGCACGATTCCCACTATACTATACTATACGCAGGTATACGACCTTTTCGAATAGCTCTTATGTGACCCGGTACTATGAAATTACCTTGCCCGATTTAAGCTATACGCGCGCACCTGCAAAACGTGCATCGTATACCCGAATAGTATACTTCTATGCGATCGTAGCCTTATGTGACCCGGTACTATGAAATTGCCTTGCTCAATTTGAGCTATACGCGTGCACCTGCAAAACGTGCACCGTATACCCGAATAGTATACCTCATAGAGCGTGTTTATAGTGAATATACCGCATTTTGAGCATACCGTATACGATAATCCTTGTATATATACCGATACCCTTGCTGTTTATAGTGAGACACAGTTACCGCACAAATTATATACCAACTAACATTATCGTACATTTGCAATGACCCCGAGGTCACACGGGGAATGTGTAAATATTGTGGCGCGAGCTATAAAGAGCCCATTCAACAATATGATCATGGCGGTGAACATGTAGCTTCTGTTTTGATAACTCTTGGGGTGAGAATCGTTCCGAATGTCCTGCGCGCATCCCACGCATCATTAAGAAGCTCCCCACTTCCGGTAATACCGCACACAATTTATACTGGTGTGTTTATAGTGGGAATATCTCGCCACAATATCCTTCGGTTTAGAAGGATATCGATGTACCGTACATACATATACTGCTAGTGTTTATAGTGGGCAAGTATCCGGATAATCTCTAACCGGGTAGAAATTGTACCGCAATGTACCGCACATCTGCTCCCACTATAAACACGCTCTATGTGAACGCAGCCTAATGGGCCACAATGCGATATAACACATAGTACATACATGTAATTAATAGGCCTATGAGGCTAGATATAACACGAGTTTATTACCATTATTATTTCCTCTTACTTAATAAAATAAAAAGAAATCGATAGAATTAAAATTCTATAACGGTTTACCTGGGGTTCGAACCCACAACCTTTGTATCCATAGCCTAACGCCTACACGACTGTGCTATGATTCGTTGTGCCAGAAAGGTGTTTGTTTATGATACTTATTGATTACGGAATAAACTGCATACACACAATATACTATTACTAGTATAATAAATACGAATATAATCCTAACCCTAACCCTAATCCCTAACCCTAACCCTAACCCTTACCCTAACCCTAACCCTAACCCCTAACCCTAACCCTAACCCTAACCCTAACCCTAACCCTAACCCTAACCCTAACCCTAACCCTAACCCTAACCCCTAACCCCTAACCCATAACCCATAACCCCTAACCCTAACCATAAGACCCTAACCATAAGACCCTAACCCTGACAATAATGAACCTTGCCTCGGACTATGCGGTTAGTGATATATTGCGGCCCATTATGGTTGCAGAAAGAAATTATTTATGTCCTCTTTGCACAATTACTGTATTTTTGTGGGACCTGAATTTCAAATTTGTATGATGATGACATAGACTCGCTTGCCAGTCCTATATACGCCGTACCTATGTATATTGAGGACTGGCTTACGCCATTTTGGATGTCAATGGGAAATACACACTTAACGATTTGCGCCGGTTAGAAACTTGAAAAAAATCTTTAAAATTTCATCAATGTATATAAATGTGGTACCAACTGTATTGATAATTTAAGACTCGGTTGAAACAAAATTAAGGATCGAAAGCATTTAAGTGTCCAAAAAGGCAAAATTATCGTCAAAGTTCTGCCGAAATCGGCACCCTTGCGAAGGGTTCAGAATTCGAATCGGGAACGAAAATATCCGATCTTTGCGATCAAAAACACAAAATAAATTACAACTTTAAACATACTATTGGCAAAAGACATTATTACCAAACAATATAGAATAGAAAATTTGACGTCATTTTCTCAAAATAATGAAAAAATTTGCTCACTAGACATCGAAAAAGTACGCAATCCAATTCCCGTTCAAACGCGTGGGAAACTGAAAGTGCATAATCGTGACTAATGATGACATGTATGATGCAAACTCATAGGTGTTGTGCGTTTGGCAAGTTGGGAGGGGGGGGGTTCAAAATGACCCCATAGGATTATAAAATTGCTCAAATACCTCTTTCAAATAAATTATATCAAATTATTTACATAAATAAACAAAAATAAATAAATAAATAAAAAAATAAATAAATAGATAAATAAATAAATAAATAAATAAATAAACGAAAAAAATTGAACAAATTTTAGCGTAGCATTAAAATCATAAATATAACCATTGCTGGCAGGAGGACTCGAACCAACGATATTGATATCAGCAGTCTGATGCTCTAATATTGAGCTAAATGACAGCATCTAGTGATGAGCGTCGAGTTTTTAGCTTATATAGTGTTTGTCTGTGATAATGTCGCCTCGTGAAAGAAAGAAATATAAAATCTCAATTTGTAATTTAAATTTATTTGATAATTTTCTAACCTATATTTTCTTTCGAGCAGGGACAAATATTTCCCCTTTTATCTAATTTGACCGCTATATAAGAATCTATTTCTTTTATTACTGATTTAATTCCGCGATTTGTTCCATTAAGCAATATCAAAGATTAATGTCACACATCTCACAACAGATATTTAGTTGGTCTAGTGGTCTTTCACAGTGCTGTTTAACCAGGAGGTACCGAGATCGATTCCCACCTCTGCCTGCAATTTTTTTTTAAAGACTGGGAAATAATAACCTGACATTCGCCGCTGACATTCGTACTTCAGTAGCGGAGTTATAACTTGTTAAACTTTGCTCCTTCCGTAAAAGGGTACATTATTTTGGCACTACATTATTTCTTTTTTTTTTCACATTGCTGGTATTAAATATCAAATGGTCATAATTGGCGGTCACTTCAAATCATCCCCAACTGAACTAGGTTCAGGAATTTCCTCTCATTGTTAACTGTTGGTTAACCCACCACTTGAGAATAAAGGACTATGATAGGTGCAACAGGATTACCTACGGGATTATCTCAAGGATATAATTCTGTTCTCCATCATTTTCTTACATCTTCTCTGATATGTGCTAGTGTCAATGGTTATTGTTAAAAGGCAATAAGGTGTGTCATTGCAATATTTCCTCTGAATAGGAAAGACTCCCTACATCGAGTTATGTATGCTGGTGGTTCGCAATACTGTTATTTAAGAGAAGGTATCTTCCAAATCCAAATTCAAATGTACTTCATTTCATTTCAATATTCATTAACCGTATTTAAACGAGTAGAATTTTGCTGTGAAAAAATAAATCTTCAAGCAGAATTAAAGGAGCGAAATATGCTAGGCCCTACTCATTTATTATATTGAGAATTATGAATTACCTTTCAATCAATTTCTTTCAGCATCTGGTCTGCTTGCGGCACCTCTGATTTCAGTGTTTGATCTAAAAGTGGAACTCATCGAATGCGAACATCTACTCGTCTACTGTACAGAACAATGGGAAGTTTGGGAGACAAAACAATTCAAATTTGACTTTTGGCATCGTAGCTATGTCGTTTACACGGCCCTTGTTATATACGTTATCCCTTTGCTGGTTATATCAGTTTGTTACTCAATTATCTTGAGTCATCTTTGGAAACAAGAATTACCCACAGATGACAGCGAAGCCGTATTACATCAAAAGAGAGTTGTGTATCGCAGACGACGCACTGTAACACGCATGGTATTGGCGGTAATGTTTGCCTTTGCCATATGTTGGTTTCCTATTCACGTAATGAATATCTGGAGCCGATTCGATCCTTGTTTCTACATATATCATGATAATAGCCTTGTCACGGCAATGATGGGTGTAGCTCACGGACTTATATACTTGAATTCAAGCATCAACCCCATTTTATATGCGATTTTAGGCGGCAATTTTAGGCATCATTTGCGACAAATGTTGGCGAGAAATCCTAAAATGAGGAAGCAGTCGACGTCATCAATACAACACCCACATGCAAGATTACTGGGGACTAAGACTACACAGATCTAATGACGTACAATTTTAGAGCGGACAGTTATTTTTTGTTGACATTTACCTATGCGGAGAATTGACCCGGGGCTCTTGCACCAGAGTCAAAGACCTTAAATACTGGAGCACATTTCCCATTAATCGTCACAATCGTTTGAACGTGTTGTTAGATGAAATGTGTAAACACTACGCTACCGGGCATCTATTGTAAAACGGATACCCCATCTTGACAGATTTTGACGCTCAAATAAACGGCCAAATAGCTTTGGCTAATCTTATGATCATCCCTTACGCACATTTAAGCGAACATACCCCGTATGGTGGACGGTCGAAACCCTAGGGAGTTGTTAAAGCCAATTAATTTTAAACAATGATTATCATACTATATCATGTCCCAATATGAATGGTGTTGAATTTATATGCTCATGGTTTAAACCCATTAACCTAATTTATGTAGAGGCGGTGTCTATAAAAATTAAATTTTCAAGCGCTATGAAAAGTGAAAGAGTGAATGATGATAACTGGAACAAACAATTCTTAAATTTATCAAAATATTCTGTACCTTTTTTTCATTAATTTTTTCATAATGGATTTGATATTTGTTTATTTAGCAGTAGTTTATTTTCCCTATTCATTTGTACACAATTGGAAACTATCATATAGCTGTAAGCAAGAAATAAAATGTTTCGTGTCTGCATAATAAAAGGGTTAATAATTTATTTAATTGTTTAATTGTTATTAATTACTTGCTTGCATGCATATGAATATAATATTACCAACAGGCACATTGTTCCCGGCACATTTTATTTTTGGTGTGAAATTTATCTCAATTAATAACCTAATTTTCTCATTAACGCGTCGGTGGATTTCAATTTTGAAATTACCGGGTTTTGTATAACTCCCAACATTCATATTGAAATCACAACATTTAAACAGAAAAATATAAGGTAATCTGTCTCCTACCTAGTAGTGCAAATTGTATTTGTTTCAGTTCAGCGGTTACAAAGAAACGAATGATGATGTTACGTCTGTCAGCATGCACTTCATTCAACTATGAGCGTCTTCTCCTCCTGATCAGACTGTTTGATGACGTCGCCTTTCCCTACTGCTCTTTATTCATTTCGTGTGATCATTCTGTTATTCGTATTAACATGATTAAGGTATCTTTAGTTGATCAATGTTGTAGACTTATTCCCAGAACTCTATAGTCATGTAGTAAACATAAAAAAACTGCCTCTTGGGGGAATGTTAAATAATGCATCCAAAGTACAAAATACTTATTTATCATATTGTCAGCGTTTTCTTATTGTTCAGCATTACCAACTGTCCTCCATAAAATAAAATACGACTATTGTATAATTGGAGAGATGACATGTCTGATTGCATGTATACATTACAATCTGAATCTGAATAATTCTGAAACTATACAATAATACTTATTTAGGCACAGGTGAAGAGCAGAAAACACATAAAATCATATTACACCTGTAATAGTTCAATTACACTGGCTGCCGATCGTCTTCAATATGTTCAAACTCATGGTTTTAACATACAAGGCGTTGAATGGCGAAGCCGCAGTTTACATTTCGGACCTAATAAAAACATATCAACCATCTCGGACTCTCAGTTCATTCATACAGTACTTACCTCAGGAAGCAACCGTGAAATCCAAGACTTCGGAACCGGTTTCCTCTTGCTATCCACAATTCGCAGACATCATGCATCTCACATTCAAATCGCGTCTACAAAGACAACTTTTTAATGAAACCTTTAACAACTGAGTATAATCATAATATGCTCTTCATAATATACCCCGGATTATGTGCTTTATTGCAATTTGTGTATTCTGTACATTTGCTCATCGGAATTTTAAAACTGTTTTTATCTGACAGTGATTGTATACACTATTTTGTATATGTTTTTATATATTTTATATATACCGCATTTGAGTATACCATGTACGAAAATCCTTGTATATGTACCGATATTCTTCCATTATGGTACATTTGCAATGCCCCCGAGGTCACACGGGGAATGTGTAAATATTGTGGCGCGAGTTATAAACAGCCCATTCAAAAATATGATCATGGCGGCAAACATGTAGCTTCTGTTTTGATAACTTTTGGGGGGGTAAGAATCGTTCCGAATATACTGCGCGCATTCTACGCATAATGAAGAAGCCCCTACTTCCGGTAATACCGCACACAATTTATACTGGTGTGTTTATAGTGCAAATATCTCGATGTACCGTATATGCATATACTGCTAGTGTTTATAGTGTGCAAATATCCGGATAATTTGTGACCGGATAGAAATTATACCGCAATGTACCGCACATCTGCTCCTACTAAATTTATAAACACTCTGTTTGAAAATGAGCGCGTATGAAATTGCTTATGGACAAACTTGGAATGAATACCTCCGGCAGGTATGTTTTTACTCTTGTATATCTGCCTATGTATGTTATGCTTCCATTTATAAATTCATGTTTAAATGTGCTAGTGTGCGATGCGTAATTCTTCTTTCCCATGTATATTGATATATTAAGAATAACGATTAAGCATCATTAATTTGATCTCGTGCGCTAGTTTGTAATGTTTGAATGTTTCCTTGTTCCAGTGTATGATGCGTAAGCCTCTTTCTCTGTTTGTATGAATATATTAGACTGGCGGGTAAGCATCATTAATTGATCTCGTACACTGGTATGTAATGTATTGTTTGTACTGTTTACCCGTGACTGCTCATATCCATAAGTACCAGACTTGAGTCCTGTTTACAGGGACAGTCTGTGTAGATCAGTGGTAGAGCGTTCGTCCGACAAGCGAGAGGTCTGGGGTTCTAGTCCCCGCACAGGCAGGTATGAATAGGCAATTATATCATGCGTCTAACCAATGAGCCGAATCGAACGCCAATTGCTCTGATATATGTTACACTCAGAACGCTATTCAACAGCTTGCTATTCAACAGCTTTTTTGCTATGAAATTAATTTTCTCGGTCAAATATAAAGCAATATATTTTTTTTCTTCAGTAATGTCAGTTTAAAACATAGTGCTGGGATATACATTTTATAAATCCTGGTGATAAAATTAGGCATGAAATTGTAACTTCGCCCGCGAGCTTTTTTCGGAATTCATTTATTAGCGTTTCAAACTAATTTAGTTCGGTAAAGAAAGATATTTCCCACCTCTGTAAGGCACATTGTGTGGGTCTATTAGAGTTTGGTCAGAATATCCGTTTTAATTTCACCTTTCACTTGCGACTGCCAAAATGTCCAACCAGTACATTTGTAATATAACTAGCAGAAATAATCGATATTTCTATTGTGGCTTGCAAAATCATCCATCCATGGGTACATTCGTGGGTTGATTTTGACAAAATTGGTAGTCGGAATTGAAAAATGGGTGCAGTCAAAACGGAAAGTCTGACAAAACTATGATATATAGCTCACGGTGATGAAAATTGTTGCTTTTCATTTGGCCGAGAAAATTAGTTTTACATTGAAAAGGTGTAACTCAAAATGTTGTTATTTCTTCGATCGTTTGTATTGCCTCATTAAATGACTGAGTGAGCCTTTTTTAAGTTTTTGAGTGAGTTCTGAGTGTTATGTCTTCTTAATATTTGATATAATTTAATATTAAATTTGGTCACCAAAGTTATATCAGTGTGCAGAGTTAAGTTCCTAGATCACCCTTATCAACTCTGTTTTTCGGATGATTCTGCATTTTGTATTTCAGTTATAGTGAATCAGAGACAAACAAAGGTAACCGTTGGTAATCATGGTGCCCATACAGGGCAGACTCTTGACAACTGAAGTGCAATAATGTGGAAACGTATCGTGCTATACGCTTCTTTTTAAATCTTGTGATTCCATATGTACTTTTGAAGTTATAACAAAGTAAAACATCCGGTAGTTTCTATTGGGACACACTGTAGACATTAAAAATTAAGTCAAAATCTTATTAAGCGTTTGCAAAATATCGCGCGAAACCTAAATGCTGAGTCACTTAAGTGTTAAGAACAAAGGATGAATCGCATTAACAAAAGTCTCCATTCTGATTATAATATGATTCTAAAAGTACTTCAATGTTTTTCTTTAATTACCTAATTTTGCGATATGAATAGCATTTTTACCAAGAGCATTACTTATTAACACTAAATATATTATAGTATTAATGCCCCATTAATTTTGCACTTGTTCCGCTACGTAATAAATACTTAACAAGTGCTAAGTGCTTCTTTCATTGTAAACGTTCAATATGATACGCAAGACCCATCAGATCATTGTGTTGTTTTGATTTGATAACCATGGGCAATTACGTCTTTAATTGTGACTAGCATAATTAAGAATACAAAATAACATGCTAATATTATAATAAACTAAGTGCACATTTGTCAGTAAGTATATGACCCACCTGTTTTGTTATTTTAGCCTTATTATCTTCACTTACATCAGTCATTAATAATTCGCTTCACTACAGCTTATTCCATTTCAATGGTGTGAAGCAGATGTAATATTTATTATCATGTTTGAAAATTTTATTTGTTCCGCGCGATAGTCAACTAATTTCAAAAAAATTATCTAAAATTTAAATATAATATAAAACAATTACACAGACAGAGAAACAATTATATGGTTCCAATAGTTTGAACAAATTGCCTATTACACGGTTTTGGAAAAATTGCCAACTCGTGCGGAATTGCTCATATTCAGAACTCGGTTAGACGCCCAACTATATCAGATGAAACTAGAAGATCACAAATTACCAAAACTTTAAAATATGTTATTTTTAACCTGAAAATGTCCTTGTTTTAACGCACTGAGCCGTAAATACCTTTTAAAATGGCAGTGCGCCCCCTACAAGCTGAAACTTTCAATTGCGTAGGGTGAATATTTACTTTACCAATGCCGTGAGGATGAATTTCGGTAATATTTCAACGAAACAGAAAATTTACCATTTAAAAGCATTAAAAAAAAAATGCCATTTTAATATTATACCTTGGTCATTTTCAGTGGTTATGAATACAAACAAATAGGTTTTCGTCGTATTTTCATGCATTGTACAGTCCTAATTTCTTTGAACTTTGGGATAACTAATACTAAAGTAATACTATCAATTATGCGATACTAATGCGACCAATCTTAACCCTCGGCAGGGAAGTTAAGACCTGTCCATTGTCCAGTCAGCTCAATCAATTTTCGTGGATAAATGAGCTTACTGGAAATTTCCCTGGACAAGGAACTTACTGTTAATTGTCCTGGTGTATGCAGAACTCGAGGAGCTGACACCGTGAGTAATTTATTGTGCGCTAGCGCGCAGGCATACACCCATCAGCCACAGCACACTATAAAGGAATTCACACCATAATTATAAACCACTTAGCAAATTCTGGGATTTGCAATGACGAAGCGCACACCCTATACTTCCCACAATAAACCTTAGCAGCCACAATCAGCTCTCCGAGTTCTCGTAAGGGTAGCAGATATAAACAATCAGTACATTCCCTTGTGCATTTGCGCGGAAAATTGTGATAGAATCTTAATCTTGCAAACCATATTTTTTTATAAATAATTTTATGATGTACAAAGTTGGAAAATTATGGTTTGAAATGTTTTTCTAAACTACATATCATGACACTATATCAGTTCCTTTCCCACGGGAATTTCATGCTAACTCAATTATTCACGCGAACAAACAGAGACGGCGCTGGGGCTCGAACTCGCATCGTCAAATACCAATGTACAGTAGCCCAACGCCTTACCCAGTAAACTAAATTGACTACTTATACCAGGTGTATAATTAACATGATAATAAACGGCATTTGTCCACACTTTTTGGACGGTCACATCCTACAACGCGCGCCACGGGCCGGGGCCGCGGGTCGATATGCTACCGAACCCCTACTGGCAGCGCAATTTGACCTCAATACTGAATTTGACAGACAACAGTCTCTTTACAAAAAAGGCCTGTCCAAATATTGCTCGTCTGATATACTATCATTACCTATTTTGCTTTTGAACTAGGTCGCCTATGTTACACCTATAATTTCCAAGTAAGCTATATTAACATTACCTATTTTGCTTTTGACCTAAGTCATACACCTAGGTCAACTATTATACACCTATAGTTTCCCAGTAAGCTTTACTAACATTACCTATTTTGCTTTTGACCTAGGTCATACACCTATAATTTCCCAGTAAGCTTTACTAACATTACCTATTTTGCTTTTGACCTAGGTCAACTATTATACACCTATAATTTTCCAGTAAGCTTTACTAACATTACCTATTTTGCTTTTGACCTAGGTCACCTATGTTACACCTATAATTTCCAGTCATCTTTACTAACATTACCTATTTTGTTTACACCTAATTTCCCAATCACCACCTGTTTGCAGTGTCGCACCAATTAACCGCATGAATATCAATTTCTTTTTAATTCTATAGGTAACAGCTCAGTCTACTTGTATAACGCTAACTGCGATGAGTGTAGACAGATACCATGCCATCGTACATCCACTTAAGTCCTTGAAGACAAGAACAAGGCACATTGCAGTAATGGCCAGCTGTTGTATTTGGACTTGTAAGTAGGTTCTTATCATTTCCTCCGATGGGTTGAATTACACAAAATGCAACGAAGATAAAGTTACCGCCTTTAGTTTGCAATTAGCTCAGGCAAATAATTCCACATATTAAATCCGACAAACAATTGACCTTTTCGGTAAGTAATAATTCCTTGCGGTTAGACATAAGATATCGTTATTTGACGTCACGCCCAGATGATGGTGGATGCGATATCGCTATTTTTGACGTCGCCATTGGATTAACACATAATCATGAAATCTTCACAAACAATTCTAAATTTGTTATGTGGTGTCAAAGCAAAATTATCTTACTCTAAAACCGTTGGGGTTCTGCAAAGTACCCCACTGCAAGTATGTTAATTGTCCATTTATAATCGCTAACCGTGTATTGTGAATGGGGCTGTCAGCCCTGTATCTTCGCCAGCCTCGTACGTCCGTGTTGCGTGTCCTATGCCGCCTGGTCACGCCGATGCGCACATCTTTTGGTGAATATCGTTACTGGATGCGCATTTTAAGTCGGAGTGACGTCAAATGACTACATCTCGGGTCTAAAGCAAGGAATTGTGGGATTTACCGAAAAGGTCAATATTCCAGTCATCTCCGCCAATAGTGGTGATAGCACCAATGGGGATTTGCCATTTAGTACCCATTTCGTCTACATTAATTTGGTCTAAAACCACGAGGTCTATCGATTACGTCCAAGAATCATTTGGTCCAATAACCATTTGATCATATAACCTTCGATGGTGTGACTGCTATGAGTTACATTTAAGTTGAGGGATACTTCAATTGAGACTCAAATTCGTTTTCTTTTATCAGCATGAACATTCATTTATGTTGGCATACGCCATAATTAATTATTTAGGTCTATGATCTCAACGCAAAATTAAGTACAACTACCAACAAATCCATGGCGCAGATATGGGATCACCGGTACCCAGATCGTCTACAACTTGTATATGGAATAATAAGACACAGAGCCATTGTGGTGGTTCTGTTATGTGGACCATACCCATACAACAATTACAAGAAACAGTATGCGAATGAGTTTATGAAGCACCTAAATTCAATCAATCCCGACACCAAGTTTACGACCGAAGGCGAGGAAAAGGCCCGGGGGGAAAAGGTTCGCTTGATTTTCTTTGCACACAGTCCAAGGAGACGGTACGTGTTATTAGGACTCTACACAACATGGCGGAAAGCATCGTAATCTAAACAGGTGGATATAGAATATGAGGAATCGCACATTAGCAGTACATTTAAGAAGTGCGTTTATCCAAATTGGTCCTTTGACAAAGCTACAAAATCAAAGAAAGCAAGTCCAAAAACAGTAACAAGAACATTACAAACGTTGAGAAAAAGGAGAAGTGGTTCTGTCGTAGAAGTGGTTCTGTACGTAAAAAGAACCCTACGAAGAAATTTCGGCAGCTACGGAGCATAGCTTTTTTTAAACCCACTCGAACTCTGAAGCAGCTACTTGTTTCACCCAAATCCGAAAAAAATGCATTACCGGACCAATATTTTACATCCTTGTCAGGGTAAATCCCTGAAGGGTCCATGTTTAGAATCTTATATTGGTGAGACTGATAGATCATTGAAAACTAGATTCTTAGAACACCGTCGTCCGTGTACAACTTCGTCGGAGTTTTTAAATTGAATCCCCCGACCACCAAGTTGATTTAGACACGGTCAAAATCCTTGACCAGGACGCAAGATATTTTGAAAGGGGTGTGAAGGCGTCAACTTACAATAAGAGTAATTCAATCATCACTCAACCACGACGAGGGCCGATACAAGTTACAAAGTACAATCAAGTTTTAGGTTCAAGTGTCCAAACGGTCACTGATCCCGAACTTGGGTTGCCAGTCTCCAGATGAAGGTCTGAGACCAAAAATTGAGGTACGTCTGAATCTTGTGTTGATCTCAACAACAAGTTTAAATAATTAATTACGTTTTCTTTTCTCTTTTTTCGTTTAGTTTCAGCTCTTCTGTCAATACCAGTAGCAGTATTCTTCGACGTTACAGAAGATGAAATCTGTCAAACTCAAGTATTCTTTTGCACGGAGATGTGGCCTGAAAAAGTTAACAATATACTAAAACAATGTTACCTCGTATACAGCACCATGGTAGTTTACATCATCCCTCTGTCAATTATCACAGTATGCTACGCCGTCGTTTTAAGACGGTTGTGGAAGTCGGTGTCACCAACAGAAGAATCGATACATGCACCTGCACACATCAGAATAGAAATTCAAAAACGCAAAGTCACCCGTATGGTTCTAGCCGTTATTTTGGCTTTCGCGATATGTTGGTTACCGTTACATGCGATGAACTTTTGGATCAGGTTTGATCCCTGTTTTGCATCCTACCATACCAATGATGCAGTATTAGCATTCTACGCTTTTGCACAAGGACTGGCTTATTTCAACTCGTGTGTTAATCCATTCGTGTATGCGTTCATGGGAGGTAATTTTAGAAGAAACTTATACCAAATGTTAGGAAGAAAATCAGGAAGGAAACCTTCTTCTACGTGCTTATCACACGATGGCAGAAATCATGACGCCCAGACAAGTCTCCTCCGAACAAGAACAACGCAAGTGTAATTTTATTGTTGTAATATTGCTTTTCAGAGGATTTATTGAATGTAAAATGATTGTGGATTGTGCTAGCAACGAACTATGTTAAATACGGTGTTTCGATTACATCAGGTTACATGTCCGCTTTAAGTGTTCAAGAGTTCTTCTTTTTCCTGTCCCTGAAATGAACAGTTAACCATTTTGTATACAGCCAAGGGCAATGTAATACCCATATGTAGAGGAAGTTTCATCACGTGACCTTGCTTGTACAGCTCAACTCTCCAGAAAGTAACCGTCGCCTGGGGCAAATAGTTATTAGCTCTCAAATGTTGGCAGTTGGTAACATGTGTTATGCTGAAGACGGGGTCACCGGTATCCCGGTCGTCTGCAACTTGTTCATGTTGTTTATGGAACAATTAGAACAGAAGCCATTGTGGTGGTTCCGTTATGCATGAACTATATCCGTAAAAATGTTTTAAAAAGCAGTACGCGGAGGAGTTTACGGATCATAGATGATCTTATCTTGACACACACACACACACCCACACCCCGTCCAAGGAGACGGTTCGCTGAAAATAAAAATCTACAGGAAACCGACACACACGGATCAGTATTTGAACTTTGAACCAAACTATCCAGTATAAACTGAGTGTTATTCAGACCCTACACCACAGGGCAGACAGCATCATAATCTATCGGACATTCTAGAAAATGACCGATTTGTTTAAGGAGATTGTAACCTAAATGTAACTGTTTATAATCTTCATAATTTTGTTCTGATTCTTAAAACATTATGCTTTACTTGTTACCATATTTTATTGGAAATATTCAGGTCACCGCTTATGATATTAGAGCATTTTAGACCTATGAGAAGGGTATAATCATTGTATTTCCGTAAATAGAGATTTATTGTTAGATGTGCTCCAAAACACTGCACAGTTTGTGTACCGCTGGTATAAGTATGGGAGATATGCCAATAAGAGGACAAGCCACCCATGCCAGCTTTGGCATGACAGCACGGAATGTGCTTTTCATGTGGGGATACGCAGTTACCGACAAACTGGGGACCTCAAGTTAGGTAGGTCTTTAGCGGGATCAAGAGTTGTTAAACCTACCCTAGTCAATACTATTTTAATATGCTTGAAAGGTGGCAGCTTGTCCCATTCACATATCATAACATGTCAGAAGATTCATCAGGTTTTAAACGACTCATTACTGAAGCATTAAAAGATCTATAAGGCCTTTCTCTTTATTAACTTTATACCTAAAGAACGTTGCTCTTTTAAACCAGTGTACATAAGGTGCGTTTTAACAAGTGACTACGAAACGAAAATAGATGTATGTCTTTCCAGCAGCCAATAGCTCTGTCATTATAAATATAATGTGCAATTGTGTCATTTTCGTAATATAAACGCATCAAAACAGTCCCTACTAGTTTGTGTAGTCAAAACTATGACGACAATTAAAAGCAATCTTAAATTTGCACGTTTGGAGACTTTTGTTACCTACAGCTTAATACCACACTGTAAAAAACACAATCGGAATGAACTATTGAATGAAATTTGAGGGAATTTGAAATGTTACAGCGTCATTTACTGCATACAAGGAATCTTTTGAATGGGTGTTTTATCAAACATGCATGTTGCTATTGAAAACACTAAGATCAAGGGGTGGTTCTTATGGGTGCTTCTTATCGATCGATGACACAAGCTGAATACCCAGCTCACTTCTGATAAATGCACATGTTATGGACTTTTTACAACTTTTAATTTGCAAAATCATTCTGACTTGTTTCTACACAAGTGCTTTATTCGGCCGGACGTCACGACGTCATTCGCGATAGATCGCTTCATCACATTAATTGTTTTTGGCTGTACCGTAAATCACGATCTCTGACGTGACATGAAGAGGAAGCTTAATGTTGCCCTCAATGGGAAATCACAAACATGACATAAATGAAATACCTCTTTGTGAAACAATTCCAAAAGTTTGACTTCAGGGTAATCAACTTACAAAAGAAATGCAAATTGGTACATTCTATTTGGAGTTGCAATTGAAAGTCCCAAACCAATATAGGTTTCGCGAGGCTAAGAAATGGGTAAGTGCTGCAACCCCGCCCGATAGAATCATGCTGCATCTAAGAAAATGCTCCACACATTCATATCAATCTTATTGCTTTTAATTATTGAGCTCATAGTTATGACCACTCAATCTAGAGGGATTATTTAAAAACAATATGAACTACTATATTTTTTTACACAAGCCGATTGCTGGCACACATATGTATGTTCTCCATTATTCAGTCTATTCTTCAATCACTCCTTACAATGGGCAACCCTTTGCCGCGAGAAATTATCATGATTATTGTAAACATATTATGCATATGTAACATGTTACGCCTACGAAATGTACGAAATGAATGCGCTGTTGTTGCTGACATATTAAGACTATACTCTAACATTATCTGGTTTGGTAGTATTTATTCAGATAATTGTGCACAATGCAGTAATTCCACAAGTCATAAAAGAGATCAACAAGAGCTAATTAGCTAAAAGGGGTTCCATGGGCCCATGACTTGGCCTTTTTTCTTATGTTCATGCGTAGATTTTTTCGACGTGTTTGTTTTGGAGCTGACTGACTAGAATGTACTAGAATCCATTAATTACTTGATATTTTTTTCTCGAATTTCTACTTTTTGCATGATTGTAATACCCAATGGTGCACTAAAATACCACGTGAAAGACTAAGCCTGAACTGCGGTTTTTGTACCGACCGAATGATGGCTATCACGTATCGTGCATGTGAGCCCATGTGTACATGCATCATTTTAGCAGTGACGAATAAAGTATGTGCATATCGCTCTTCTTCTATATGCGTCCCAGCTGCTTGAAGCTCCGCTTAATAATACATGTAGTTACTGAACAAATTATATACCAACTAACATTATCGTACATTTGCAATGACCCCGAGGTCACAAGGGGAATGTGTAAATATTGTGGCGCGTGCTATATAAACAGCCCATCCAACGATATGATCATGGCGGCATAGATGTTGCTTCTACGAGGGGCAGTCAGTATGTTTTAAGAGTGGACTAGTGACGTCATAAGTGGATTGTTTTCATGGCATTTCTCAATGATTACATAAACACTGTACCTTTGTCTTTCAAGCAACACATGTAAAAATTATATCATACACATGATTACGTAACAGCATTAGCATAAAATCAATATACTAGGGACACTGCCAAATCACTCAAAAAGGCGGGCTTTTTAAATTACAGCAAAGACACGTGTTTAAAATGTCCGAGAACAGAGAAAGTACAAAGGGCATAAGGCTAGTTTTCGGCAGGAATAAACACTAGATCCTCAGTTTGCATTTGGTAAAATATGAGACTTGTCATTAAACTGTGGTGGAAATGGGAAGTCTGGAAACTTCAACAACTTTAGGGCTTGAATGGAAGCAAAATTATTCTGCAAAAATGGCGTTAATGAAAAAGCAGTTATTACAAATGACATTAATTATCTCCAAAATGAAACAGACTAAAATATAATGACTGGTCACGCGTGAGAGCTAGTACTCAGTGCGATGAAAACTGGTGCAAATCAAACAATAATCTGCGCATGCGTAGGTAGGATGACCGATACAACATGGTGGAAATGCACGAAAATGGCAAAATTCCATGTAAATAGGGCCTAAAATATTACAAAATGCTATGAAAATTTTAATTTAAATATTTATATGAATTTTTATGGATGATCTCAACCTGAAATGAACAGAAAAGTTTTAAAAATAAATTTCTTATTAAAACGATGGCCTCTCTCTCCGTACCACTACTTTTTGTATAAATGTAACAATGGTAGAATAACAGTTATATTTTAAACATGGATTCAAGTATTTTCTTGGGAGTCTCCCGTTTTAATTTTTGGAGATTAGTCAACAGAACTGGCCAAAAAAAAAAATTTCCACGTTTGCTATTTTTGGCAATATCAAGATTTGTATAGAAAGAAAAATCTTGTTTTTGTCAAAAATAAGACATATTTGACCATGCATTTTAAGCAAACTAAAACCTTTACAGCCCAACAAACATGGTTTAATGAACTGGTAGTTTGCGTTCTATTACTGTTCCAAAAGGCAGCATTCTCCATTCTTTAATTCCCGAGAAAATATAAAAAATACAACAATACCTCATTTCAGCCTCTCATTTCCCTTAACAAAAACGACTCAATTTCACCAGGTGACTCTAGACCATTGATTTTATGCTAATGCTGTTACGTAATCATGTGTGTGATATAATTTGTGCATATGTTGTTTGAAAGACAAAGGTACAGTGTTTATGTAATCATTGAGAAATGCTGTGAAAACAATCCACATATGACGTCACGAGTCCACTCTTAAAACATACTGACTGCCCCTCGTATTTTGATAACTCTTGGGGTGAGTATCGTTCTGAATGTCCTGCGCGCATTCTACGCATCATGAAGAAGCTCCTACTTGCGGTAATACCGCACACAATTTATACTGGTGTCTTTATAGTGCAAATATCTCGCGACAATATCATTCAGATGATAATGATATCGATGTACCGTACATATATACTGCGAGAGTTTATAGTGTAAAGTATCCGGATAGTTTCTGATAGATTTCCGGATAGAAATTATACCGCAATGTACCGGACTTCTGCTCCCAAGGATTATCGCATACGGTGCACTCAAAATGCGGTATATCACTTTAAACACGCTAGTAGAGTCTAGTGAAGAGGCGATGTAATAAACATGAATAACTGCAGCTTTGTTGACAAGAGTATTTTTTAAATTTTGACATGGTGGCTACCACTTTATATGTGCTTCATTGACTACAGCAAGGCCTTTGACTGTGTCAGCCATCCCCAATTGTGGAAGACAATGAGAAGGATGGGATTCCCTGGTCACATTATTGATCTTATTAGTCAACTATATGAGGACCAGAAATCTGCAGCCAGGACAAGTAATGGAGATACTGAATGGTTCAAGATTGGAAGAGGGCTGAGACAGGGCTGCCACCTTGGTCTGGGGCGGACATTTTAAAAATGAATTTAGAAGAGCAGCAACGACATCACTTGCAATACATTCCAGATGTTGTTAAATCTACATCATATGCAAAATTTTAGAAAATTCGCACGAGTCCGTTTTATTTTAGGGCCATTTATCTATAACTGGTCTTTACATGTAGCCCTATGGAGAGAGTGCCCGTTGAGGGCGCTATAAACCCCATTTTAGGAACAAAAATGTGATTTAAAAAAACGGACTCGTGCGAATTTTCTAAAAAAATTCAGAGTATGTAGTATGAACATGTAGAAATATAATCAAGTAGTTGCCCTACCTGCTCTTCTCCGAAAAAATAAAAAGTCCTATACCTCAATGATAATGAAACCTAGGTGCTGCATATGGTCACCAAACCTGTTTAACCTGATTTTGCGAAGCGTACGCTGTAATTAAAGCACATGTTTGAAAGGCGTACGTGTAATTAAAACAGTCAATTAAGCGTCACTTGAAAATAACTGCATGTTACGAATGCTTAATTCGATGGCCCAAAAAGGTTAATGGTACAAACAAATCTAGTCTTTACCGGGGTCATAGTAGACTAATAATTGTATAGAATAGAATTCGACCAAAGACCTGTGATACGCTTTTCCAGTTTATTAGGTAAATGACACTAGTTACAACTTGCGACATACATCGTCTGACGTTTTTGCACACGTATTTCCGTTCCATATATCGTTATCGCTGTTGTTCCAACGGGAAAATGCACGCTAACTATATACTTGCCTTTAGATGGCTTGTGGTCATATTACTTACTGATATATGGACCAATTAACTAGGTGTTAAACGCGTACAAAATCTTTTCTCTGATCTGTTTGTATGCAGCCGGACAGCGATCAAAGAGAGTACGTACCATACATTCCTAATAATCCGAAACATAATACTCAGGTGCTGTAGACATAATGACTAACATACATACAGACTGACGGCCGCAATGGCGGGACATCAGAAAAGACAGACATACGTCAGATTGAGTGAATGCTAAGCAGGTAGACGGACAGACAAAAAAACAGAATTACCCACCTTGTTGCAGTTCATGAATGGACCTGACTTATATGTTGTAGCTGTAGTTTTCTCTTACCAGACTGACATCAGTGAAGGACCAGGGATCAGACTAGACCGTGTGTTATTTAAATTATAGTTCCCAACCGACCAAGGTGAGACGTGTGCTTTGAGACATGTGGCACAATTTTGACACGGGGCCTCAAGTGGTTTTATTAAATTTTCTACAGAAATAGGATCGCGTTCCATTGAACAACTGATTTTAATTTTTGCCATTCATTTATCATTAATGTATACTTGGGATACCGACAGCATATTGAAAACAAGAACAATATTTATTATTCAAACACACACAAACATACCTCGAAATAATTGTACTTGTGTACACTTGATCATATTTTATTTGCAACTTTATCAATTATTTTCAGTTTCAGGTATTTTTAAATATGCCATTTTTAAACAACCAAATGTGAACAGGAATATCCGCATGACCTGTCCGCACACAAAAAGAAAACAAATAATAAATAAGGACATGAAGGATGTGGCAAAATCTGAAACATTTTTTTTACTTTTTCTTTTTTTTCTTCTTTGATTTCTTCCCCCACTGTTCTGTAACTATTGTCCTATAATTCTTGCTTCTAATTTTTTTCGGGTTTACCTTTCGTTGTCTCTCAATCTTTCTGCCGTTAGACCTTTCCTTCACTGCACTTAATGCTGTTATCACACTTGATAAAATAGGATATTACACACAACCAAACACGCACGTCTCGTCTCGGTTTCATAACTACGTCACAATGGGTCTTTTCAATGGCTTTGGTTTATAGTTCTGTTTTTTCTATTGTATAATTGCAATTGTTGGGGAACCAAAGTATTTAATTGGCATAAAGACAAAACATTGAAAGTACACACCCTTGGCGTGTCAACGTCCCTCAAACGACAAAGACGTTTGGTATATCAAAGACTCCATCCAAATCTGTAGGACAACTATTGTCAAGAAATTTTCAGGTCTTGTGGTTATATACCACTAATTAAACCCTTTAATTAATGTCCATTATTCCAAAACGGTTATTGCTGCAACTTTCAAATCTTGGGGTACTTTCATTTAAATGTACGTTGCGACATCAATATGGGGACCATTGCAACAAATAGGGCCATAATGCGCAGAAATAAATTCTGTTTTGAATGCATATTCCACATTTGTCATACAATTAACCGTTATGGAGTAATGGACATTAATTAAAGGGGTAATTACTTTTTGGTAGATGTTTACGACCATGAACTATTTGTTTGTGTGGCATCTGAAAAGACTGCTTTAAAATCGCCAAAATTGACCAAGTTATGTAGCCAAAAAAGTACATTGGGGTTTTCATGCATCATAATGGTATATTGTCTTTCATTAAATTATATTTTTGTTGTAATATTACCAAAATTCGGTTTTTAGTTAATATTCACCGTACCTAATTGTAACATACAGCTTCGAGGGTACACTGCCATTTTAAGGTGTTTATGGTTCAGTGCGTTACAAGATGTTCACAAAGGTTTAATACTTGTCTGACAATGAAGCTTTTCAAACTTGGACAATGAATATTTGTATACATGTATCTTACTAAGAGGGGGAGTTGTACCACCAAGATTTACTTCCGGTGCACTGAAACCTCCAACAAGCGCTGAAATGGCTCGGGCTAATCGTAAGGTCATCCCTTAAAATAACTGATCTACCTGTCACCTTACCTGTGGGTAGAGAGTGGTCGATATCAAACTTGGAGTGCAGGGATGTTTGTTAAGGCCCAGTGGCTTTTACTTTTACTCATACAAAATATTTATAGTCATATTGAGTTCAATTTAGATTAGAATGTTGATTTCTTTTAGACCTCTAAGCTGTACGAGTACATAGCCAGAATTGTCCAATTTGATAAGGACACCCTATTATTAATACAACGCTTTATACATTGTGTGTACACTGGTAGTGCTTATTTTGGCATCACTGGATAGCAGATATTCATAGCCATCTTTTTGTGCCAAACGGAACATTTTAGGGGTACAACCCCTCTTAGTTAAGCGCGTAAGACAAGGTTCATTCTTGGATCGTAAAAAAATAATTTAATGTAAAATCAATTAATTGCATGCTTCCAGTATGATACAATGCTACTTGCGACAATTGTTACATTTCTTAAAGCTATGTATTAAAATAAATTGATATCGTAAATTTATCAAACAATCTTAACAGATCATATTACTAACTGTTTGAAATATAAAAAAAAAAGTCTTGATTTTGATACGCCACATTATTGTATAGGCCAATACCAAAGCCATGTATAATACGCAGTATTGTATTTATGTGTAAATAAATATTGCGCTTGAAAAAAATCCGAACTGTGCTGTTATTAATAGTTGTTTTCGAAGTACTATAATTATGTTAAGATATACACATCATGTAAAGTAACTACCCCTCCCCCTCCATTACGAGTTAATACCTTAAAATTTACACATCAAACTTTAAAATCGAAGTAGCAAAGAAAGAACTCCATTTGTGACCCGCTCTGACAAAACCAGGAACAAGTCGCATTTTTGACATTTCATGATATACGGTACATAAATAGCGTCAATATTTTTCAAGATATGGATAATTTCGTAAATGATACCTTGATATTTTGCCAAAATGGTTATTCTGAGTAATGGGCCAATTAGTTTCCTGCCTTACACAGGATTGAATAGGGATTATCATAGTTCAATTATTGATTAAATTTTAACCTCTTTTTAATAAGTTCTTTCAAGGATTTGAAAGTCCACTTAGTCCCACAGTCAAATACCATGAAATAAAGAATTCCAAAATGTTATGGGGATGTCATCTTTAAAGGCATTATAACTGGAAAACATGTCTGGCGACTTGTTCTGTGTCAAGTTTTGTTGGAGCTGGTCACATTCTCATTCTGCAAGATTTGATGACTGGTCTGTCTCAAGGTAAGTCGGAGTGTAAGGTGTGCTAAGCTGTGGGTTGAATACGTGGGATTCCAAAGGCTCGTTGTAATTTTTTCCCTATGTTTATGAAGAATTTCATTCTAGGAAAAGGACAACTATAGCGAAGACTTTCGTTTTGGCCTATTATTTGTTATTTGGTATTTGGTAGTATGCGAATTCACGACGCTAAGAAAGAAAGAAAGACGCACCCCCACATAAGTTGAGAGTGTTTTTGTCGAATGTACCTCTGGGTGTAATTGCAATTATTGAATCAATGCAATTTGTTTCAAGGTCCTTTTTATACAAAAGGTATCGCGACATATGCTTTATTTCATCTCAAAATCAAAATTCAGCTCCGTACCCTCCATCTTAGACATCGTAGGAAGACAAATGACCCAATTTTTCGGGATAATGTGGACATGAGCAATCAATTAACAGGGATATTTTCATGATTTAAACATGTTGGATACATTAAAATGCAAAATATTATGTCCCATGGCGTTCATTTGGCGGCCATCTTGGATTCCGACAAAATACAATTAAATTGACATAACTTTTGAACTAGACATCATAGAAAGACAAATGACCCCATTTTTTGGAATAATGTGGACATGAGCAATCAATTAAAAGGGTTATTTTCATGATACATTAAAATGCAAAATATTACTAAAAATAATATCTTCAAGGCATACTCGCCTGTATATAATAGGAGCTCTTTTTGGTACATTGAGAAGGATATTTTGATGTTATTGATTTATTTACTATTTTCTCTTCTAGGTGCATGACTTAACTTATTATTAGCTAGAACTGGTGTTAGTGAACTAAAAATCGTAGCATAGTTATGATAGTGAAGTGGTGGATAATCATGCCAAAACGCAAGGGTGATCAAGGTACTGAGTCAGACTCACTGCAGAAACGTCCTCCTGTAAATTGTATTTTACATGTGAGTGGTATTGAGCATCTAGATTTTACGCCGCTCAATAAAGTAAGGGGCTCTGCCAGTGACAAGCTGGCTCAGCTACATGACATTCGCGACAAAGGACACATTGAACCTCATGATTCACCCTATCGCATGGATGATGTCTGTAATCACATTCCGGCGAGTCTTGCTGGTGTAGATTTAGAAACATTTGGATATCATCGAGGCTGCTACAAAAATTTACTGAAAATCAATATCGTTTGAAATGTAGTGCAGCAACTAATGAAGCTTCGACATCACAATCCTCTTATAACCGTAAATTACAATTAGCAACTGCCATGCGACTGTTCCCTCCATAATGTATCTTTTGTGAAAGACTGGAAATGAATGTGTCTGGAAAGACTGAGAGATGCATCAAATTCCCAGTATTCAAGGTCAAAGACGGAACATTTAAGGAGCCTAATTGGAAACAGATTGAGCCTCGGGCACTAGAAATAGGACTACGTCGTCTACATAGCATAGTGTAAGGTGAGGACCTGTTTGCAAGAGAGGCGAATTTCCACTATTCCTGTCGCGATTCATTCAACACGAAGTACACAACTTACCTGCGTGATGAAGCGAAAGCGACAATTGAAACAGAGCAGGATCGTAAAGCTGCTGTACATCTGCAGGCATTCACTGCTGTCCTAGATTTCATTCAAGACCGAGTTGTTGGGCAGAAGGAGGTTATGTTACTTACATCGCTGAGTCTTCTGTACAATCATACAAGAATTTGAAAGAAGTGGCTTCCCCAATCCAGAGTACAGAAGTGACAAGCTGAAGGTCCGACTTGAGAACCATGATATTCATGACTCGATCGCCTTTGCCAAGTTTTATCCGGGTGACAAAGGCTATATCACCTACAACCTGGTCTACGGCGCCAGCATCTCTGTCGCAGACACGGTGACTTATGCATATAAGTTGGGGTTCAAAGATAAGTATAAGGATGTGGCCCTGTTTCTTCTACCAAACTACCAAACCACATACTTCTCTGCACTAGCATCGGGCACCTCTACAGAAGCAAACAACTCGCCACTATCTTCAGTAAGCTGGGTCACTGTGAGACATGCAACTTCGCCTTAGGAACTATAGACAGTGCTGGCCAAGGCTCTTGATAAGGTTTCCAATTAATACGCCGCAGATCATTACCAGCAAGGGAAACGATGTGTTTCATCTCGTATGGGACAATCTAAACAAAACAATGACGAATATCCATGGCTCAAATGTTGTGAACAGCACTGGTGGGATAATGATACAAGATGTGAAACCTGGGTTTGATACCACTAACCAGGATCGAACTCTCCCTCTCTACGCGCGGAGCAAGGTGCGCTCCCTAAAGGTAGATATACACCCGAGACCATGGCTCCTGATCCTGTTCACATCTGTGGAAGCTATTGGGAGAAGCAGCCTGTCCCAGGGTTTGGTGGCTGATCTCATTACCAGTGGCTGCCTACGTAGTGTATTGACAGGGAAGGCATATGCAAAAGCACTGTTCTGCCTCTAAACAGTCGGTGAAGCGGTTGTTAATTGAGCGATTCATTGAGGAGGAGAACGTTGAGGTCGCCAACCCCAAGACCTTGCTCAATCTCGTACAGACATGTACTCCTCGTGAGACCCTCGACCTCGCTTTGCAGGACCCCTCCACTTTTACCATGCTTGTGAAGTATGTCACATATGAAGACAAGGACATACTCCTGACCCACTTGTATGGTGGCATTCTCTGACCACTTTAGAAGCGCCTTGAAAGTCGAGTATTCGGTGAAGGGGTGATGGATAGGGGTGAAATAGTCGATAGTTGACTTTCTTTGGGGTTTCACACCGGTAGCTGAGGGGAAGCCACCAAACCCTGGGACAGGCTGCTTCTCCCCACTGCTTCCCGTGTAAATGACCAGACACGATATTCTTTGAGATGCATGTTGAGTACATTTCGCTGTTTATCATGGGCGGAGTGAACACGTCTCCCGCAGGAAATTTGGGCCCGACTTGAATACAGATATGAACAGAAGCCATGGTCTCGGGTATATCTACGCTCGTAGAGAGGGGGAGTCCGATCCTGGTTAGTAGTGGTATCAACCCCGGGTTTCACATCTTGTATCATTATCCCACCAGTGCTGTTCACCACGTTTGACCCATGGATATTCGTCATTGTTTTGTTTAGATTGTCCCATTCGAGATGAAACACGTCCTTTCCCTCGCCGGTAATGATCTGCGGAGTAAGGGATGTGGAAACCTCATCAAGAGCCTTGCCCAGCACTGTCTCAAGTTCCAAGGCGAAGTTATATGTCTCAGTGTCACAGTTATATCCAGCTTACTGAGAATAGTGGCGAGTTGTTTGCTTCTGTAGAGGTGCCGGATGATGGTGCAGAGCAGTAATGTCCTTTGGTAGTTTCCAGTCACCGCGTCTGCGACAGAGATGCTGCCGCTGTAGACCAGGTTATTGTTGATATACCCTTTGTCACCTAGATGAAATTTGGCAAAGGCGATCGAGTCATGGATAACATTCTCATCCGCCTCTCTTGCAAAGAGGTCCTCACCTAGCACCATGATATGTAGCTGAGCCAGCTTGTCAGTGGCGGAGCCCCTTACTTTACTGAGCGGCGTAAAATCTAGATGCTCAATACCACTCACATGTAAAATACAATTTACAGGAGGACGTTTCTGCAGTGAGTCTGACTCAGTACCTTTATCACCCTTGCGTTTTGGCATGATTATCCACCACTTCACTATAACTATGCTACGATTTTTAGTTCACTAACACCAGTTCTAACTAATAATAAGTTAAGTCATGCACCTAGAAGAGAAAATAGTAAATAAATAAATAACATCAAAATATCCTTCTCAATGTACCAAAAAGAGCTCCTATTATATACAGGCGAGTATGCCTTGAAGTTATTATTTTTATTAATATTTTGCATTTTAATGTATCCAACATGTTTAAATCATGAAAATAACACTTTTAATTGATTGCTCATGTCCACATTATCCCGAAAAATGGGGTCATTTGTCTTTCTACGATGTCTAGTTCAAAAGTTATGTCAATTTAATTGAATTTTGTCGGAATCCAAGATGGCCGCCAAATGAACGCCATGGGACATAATATTTTGCATTTTAATATATCCAACATGTTTAAATCATGACCCTTTTAATTGATTGCTCATGTCCACATTATCCCGAAAAATGGGGTCATTTGCCATGGGACAATTATTTAATTTTGGGAACATCAAAATTCATTCAAAATTCAGACACCTTCAGGATTACAAAAATGTAAGTTAGAAAACAAAAGCACTGGGTACATGGGAACCCCCTCTGGTGACTATACTAAATTGTTCAGTATTGAAGTGCCAAAATAATTATGACATTATGAAATGTTGCATTCAATAATATAATCCTACGTATACTTTACTTTTACTGTCACTAATATAATTATATAAACTTTTTCATAACAATTTTATACTAGTATTTTGATGTAATAAATATCAGTATAATTTCGAATTCAACTGAATGCTTTCATCATGATTAATAACATGTTTTATTTATCAAAATTCGACTATGGCATAGTCTAATAATGCGTCTATTAAAAGAATTAATTTATCCAAATATGTTTTAGTTTTAAAATTAGGATTTTTTTCCAAATGTAAGGATATTTCTGGGCGCAGTATATTATGGTTAGATTTTGATAGATTAAGGACCAATACATGCATTATCATGACTTTATTTTCAAAATGATATTTTTCGTTGTGAAAATTGGTTGAGTTGCATGAGCCGTCGTGGCGCCGTACAAAATGTAAATTTCAACGTGGACCGTGCGTATATATCGCGCATTTGTATCAAAAAGGCAAATCGCAATCTCTTTTTTTACTGCCGATATCGCACGCGTTTCAATGGACAATCTGTACGTATGAACCGCGCGTATAAATGAAGTCAAATATTTACACCTAACAGTTACTTTATTATAATGATTTCTTATAAACAAAAAAGATCATATTAATAGTTTAACTTTTCATATATCATTATCCTTGACCATATTGACTGTATTTAATATATTGATAAATATAGTACATTTTGTGCATTTTCAACGTTGTCTCCACGTTCATTTACGTACAAAATCTTCAAATATGGCTAAATACGTGACCTTGCCAAATTCTTGGTCACTGAACCAGGATTCCTGGTCCTAATACTCTTAACCAGAATTAATTATTTTTTATTTACTATACAAAATACACCCGTGGTGAAATGCGGGCTTGTCAAGCTACTATTATTGTACTTGGAACAGGAGCGCTTTTGTTTGGTTTGCGTTCAAGATGAATCATTATCGTCACCATAAAATATTTTGTCTAGGTGAAAGGAAAATTTACATCGATGTTTCTGTGAACCATATATATTCCAAACAGTTTTATATTTACACTCTTTTACAGCAAAGCTGGGGGGCTAATTGCAGGTGCGTGAGTCGCGTTTTACAGTCAAAGTCTACACTTGCATCCATTGTTCCATTATTACATTTCCAGTACGGTCTTTAAACCTTGATGCGGCTATGTTCTTCCCATCGTCACTTGTTTGAACGCGAAAATCTGGTTTCTCGGAAACAATGGTGTCTTTGACTACTCCAGCCACTGCTTCTACGGTCTCAGTTTCTATTAGAATTTGGTCTTTATTTGCCGTGTAGATTCTCTTGACTTCGTCACCTATTTCACCAGGTACGGAGTCAACGATGCTCTTAACCATAGGTTCTAGCTTACCTCCCAACTGAACCATCATAGGCGTCATTATAGGTCCTGGCTCTATAAGACTTACCCTACATGAAAAAAAAATAACACTCAGGAATAGCTTTGAAAATACCCGGAGCCTGGTGGGTTCTCCCTGGTTGAAGGTGTTACGGTTTTAGGGTACATTTTTAGCAATTTTTAGCAAATTTTATATCGATAGGAGGATTTTCATTGAAGTGCTAATGCGTCCTTAAAAGCACCAAACTTTTGCAAATTTGAGTGCTTTTTGGGTGATTTAATGACAAATTGGTATGTTAAAGACTTTCAAAAAGAGCAAAAAATAGGTTTAGAGAAAATCAGCATCCAAAAGTATGCGTGGCACATCCCTGAAGAACCACCCCCGGATGAAAATAATCAAACGCATTGGTCGTGGAACAAGTTAAAATTGTGAAAGATATTGGAAATGTTTCTCCGAAGACAAAATTAAAATCTACGATGAATGTCCACTGATTCCTAATATTATTTTAAATGGGATCAGCCTATATACGTGTCGCATCTCCGAGAAACTAGAACAACTTCATGACTCATTTTAATTTGTCGGCAACACATGTGCCCAAATGGCCAACCCTGGTTGGTAATTTATCTAAACCGGATTATTTGCAAATCAGTATTGAAATGTAGAGCGGCTTTATTTGTGGATTCCATAGAGATCTTAGTTAAAAATGTTAAAAATAAAATGCAAAGAGTTTAATCAATGTTTAATAGATTATATCTCTTCTCTTCTTACCAAACGTTGAACTTGCCGAGAGGTGGCGCTATGGATTCCGTGAATCCCTCCAATGCCATTTTGGACGCTATATATGGTACGGATGTAAATGGAATTGCTATGAGTGAAAAGAAAGAAAAAATGTAGTACAAAAAATTAATGATTTCCTAAAATATTAAGATCTAAGATCCTTGAATCAAATAAAGTTTATTGGAGACATCAGGGAGAGAAAATAAACTTAAATAACTTAAATGTGTTAGTTTATTAAAACAATGAGTAGCTATTCCGCAGTGCCGAAGGCCATTCAATGCATCTACCACGGATTGGGCATGTTGGGAACACCTACTCTTTACAAAACAGATGGAACAAGTAACAGAGTGATCTCTGTATAATATATATAATAAAGATGTCAGCAAGGACAGAGTAGTCCGTACGTAATTCCTGAGCGCCTGAGCACCATGTAAGAAGATAATTCAAGTTAACGCTGAATATGCAGCAAGTGCACCCCCTTGACCTTGTGACCCCGGTAAATTAAAAACTAACAATGATTTGTTCAAATTTGTGTGGTGATACCGTGATGCTATTTCCTTTTGAATGTTAACAAACACCCACACCCCCACACCCTACCTAACCACATCCCTTCTCCAGACACACATCCCAATAGTCGACAGACATTATGTTAGCATGTGTAGTTAACTATTTTAAAAATTATTTAATATGTTTAATAGATTCATGTCTAAAATAGATTAAGTATTCCAAAAGCACTCCTAAAATTGTTTCCGTCCTGGTCTCTTTCCCCGTTTTGCTATTTCCTCTTTGAAGAGCTTAGTTTCAAAACCCCTTACATCCACTTCAGACATTTTGAGAAAACATTAATAAATCATCAAAAAAATCATTGATATAAGGGGGTCTGCAACAAAAGCAGTTTTTGGCGGGATGCCTGGGTAGGATGAGCATCCTTATTAACTGTCCTTATTCTACGTGTTCCGCGCTTCATATAACGGTAAACCTTTAGTGTGCTATTTTTTGATATTGTCGAAGTATAATAACACCAATTGTAATTAGTTCTTGATCCTGCCATTATTCTCTCAATTTTCTTGGATTATCCTTTACATTGACTTACGTCGAAATCCCAAGGTGCTTGAAATCTGAATCACTCTGCCTTGGCGTTTCTCTTTCATATATGGTACCACAGCTCGTGTCATTCTGACGCATCCAAAATAGTTAGTTTCGAAGATTCGTTTGTGATCTTCGATTGATACATCTTCCCACCAGCTGCCATCAGCTACACCAGCATTATTTACTATAAATATGATAAAATAAAACAAGCCAAACGCCTCAATACCAAATTCAAAATTCAAAAACAAATTATGGTTCCAGAATTGCGACATTGTTTTTAATCCCTTGTAGCAATTTAACCGCACGGTATCTAGAAACTGTGTGTTTTAAATGTACCGGTTAGGCGACGAAAAAAGAAAACCTGTTCTACGGGCGGACGGACCTTTAAAGTAGGGTCGGTCGGTCGGGCTTTTTTTGTTTTTGTTTTTTGAAAATGACCCAAAAAATCACCAAAATCTGTAAATATTTGCAATTTGGGAAAATACAAAAAATTTTGTTCCTGAAATTGTCGAAATTTGGGTCGCTATTCATTTGTACAGGAATTTTTTCCCCAATTTGTTCAAAATCTGGGTCGGTCGGGCCCGTGGAACAGGGTTTTCTTTTTTCGTCGCCTTAAGGGGGTACTACACACCTGTGGTAAATTTATGACTATTTTTGCATTTTTCTCAAAAATTAATAAGATACTGGAACAAGCGTTTCAGTAAATATGATAGGAAATGAGGTACATCCTAGCGGTACCTCATTTTCTGTCACAAGTATCGAACCGCTTGTCTTGGGTCACTGAAATTCCAGTGGAGTAATTGGATTCCTTGCCCCTATAATATACATAACTTTTGTTACCAGGGTGTTATTAGTTTGTGAGAAAAATGCTAAAATAATCACAAATTTATTGAGGGGTGTAGTACCCCCTTAACGCGGTTCAATGCTGGATGGTGCTCCGTCGTCACAAAGGAGCACAAGCCGGCTGCACTCTAAATTTTGCAACAGTTAATGCAGTTGTGAGCAAATTGTTGAATCGTTTGTTGCACTTTCTTGATGCCACGTACTTTGAATAAACCTGTGTACATGCAGTGCTTTGTTATAATTGCCATTAAATGGCCATAATATGTCAAAATTAGTCTTTTGGTAAAGGGCTCGTAATTGTTTGAAGACAATTTCTTTGCTCTTTATACAAATTACACTATGTATTTTTGGGACAACTATGTGTTATAGTGCGCTAACACATAGTTGTCCCGAAAGTATGCGTTTGTATTTTCGGGACAATTATGTGTTAGTGCAATATAAATAGCCAAGAAATTACTTTTACCAATTACGAGCCCTTTTCCAAAAGATAATTGACACCTATATGTACACAGGTTTATTCAAAGTACGTAGCATCAAGACAGTGCAACAAACGGTTCAACCATTTGTTCACAACTACATTATCCATTGCAAAATTTACAGTGTGGGACCGAGAAAACAAGATATTTAGCGGTCTCCGGGTCTTATCTAATTCATCATACTTTTGATTTTGACTATAACTAGTGCTATTGTTTTAATTCATTCATTTAATTCAGCTGTGAAGCAGACGACTACAAAGTTTCTCCATGTATTACAATTTGAAGCCAAAGTGGTAATGGCATCTGCCAATAAAAAGTTCACAAAATCCCCCCAACTATTTTTGCAAATAAGACAAGTAGGATGTTCTTTACCTATCAGGTCTTCTTTTACCATGTAATGGGGTGTAGAGAGCATATCTTCTGCATGGTTTATCATTCGGGATCTTTAAAATAAAAATATGTCCTAGTAATTCGTAATCATGGTAGTTACCGTGATTTGACAGAGTTGATAAGAGGCACAGTGTTGGTGATCGCGATGGTATACATGTAGATCCGTTCATTACTAACATGGTCAGTGCGCTTGGTGTTCAGCATTATCCTGTATTATGATGTACCAAAAGCTTTGATCTTATTTTCAGTATATATCACTCAGGACTCACAGTCATAGAGCAATACTGTAACACAAATGGTGTGAAAAAGCTTGACTTTCGTTGCAATTGTTATGTGCACCCCAAAATTATTCCATAATAATCATTAAAAGTTATATGTTTTGTCATCAAACATTAATTTTCACTTGTTTTGATATTTATCTCCATTTGTTTGTGCATGGAATATTCTAGAAGGTTAATGATTAAAGTGATCAAGAAATTCATATATCTAGTAATGTGGAGAAAGTTCTAGCAACAATTAGATCATACTCTAATGATCATGATTACCACAGTAGTAAAGTGCTGGCACTGTGCCAAAAATCGGTGTACAGTGTCTGATTGGTTTGTGTTGAGGTAATGTGCTATTTTTAGAACTATGTGTACAGAGTAATTGATCTGATTGGCTTGTGGTGATTTCATGCAGTATTTTGGGAATTGAGGTAATGTAATATGCCATATATGGGATGATTAAATGCTGTAATTTATGCAGATTAATCTAGAATCATAAGAAATAGTATAAAAGCCTGGCGGTTAAATGATCGGGGCAGCAGTCTTGAGGTGTAAGAGGAAACTCTGTGAAACTTATGTTAGCCAGTATTGGTACAAAGTTACCATTGAAGTCTTCAAGCTTCGGTTCGCGGTTCTTGTGTGTGTGTGTTGGAGAGAATTCTTTACGCCAAAGGCGGTAGTGAAAGCCAATAGTGCTTTATTGTTTGTCGACTCAAAGAAGTGACAGACTGAAGTGTCTCCATCACCGAACTGTGATATTTTGCTGGACTAGCATAGAGTGTTATCTGTCTGTCAAGTGGAGCAGAAAGCTTGCTCAAGAGATCTCCGAGAGAGGAGCTTAAGGTCAACATAGAAAACCACTTGGAGAGCACTAGCAGGGTAGCTAGGGTAGTGAAAGTATAGTCATCAGGACTTTGGACTGAGATTGTGGTAGATAGGATCTCGGACATTGCCGGAGGAATCTCTGTTTGTTTGTTATCACAAACGTATTAATTAGACCCTATCTAAATAAGATAAAGAGAAACATTAAATCCACAAAAAGACAAAAGTGGTTTTAATTTCTGAGGGGTAAATAAGGTCAATGCTCGTTCGTGATATGAAGAAATAAATGGACAACCAGGTGTGCCACTTTCTCCATCTTTATTAAACTGGATCTTATTAAAACATGGCAATGACATATTTATTTGCCTTAAATGAGAACAGTTTCTTCCGTGCACTGGTATATATCAATATTATAATAGATATATCAATCATGTCTTGCTTTTGAAAACTCCCGGTCGGATCCGACCCACGACCTTTTGCAAGACATTGCACTCTGCTCTATATCACGCATACGTCAGGCACCCCCCCGCGTCCAACATACTTGGAAGCAGTGGCGCTTAAATCAAAATGTCAATTGCCATCCCACTCGCATACTCAGCAATTTGCTACTATTGTGCATTATGGAATTGCTTTTTGAAAACAAACAAACTGTGATGCGCATGTGCCTTTATGGTTCGGTGATCTAATACTTGTTTACTACGGCTTTACTAAGTCATCTCATCTGGGCCCTCTCAAAACCTAATATAGAGAAACCCGAGACTGCATCATTTTGCTTTCTTCCTCCGTTCTACCATGGCGTTATCTGATTCCGACTCCTCGCTAGATCTAACATCCCCTTCTACTCCGGGAAAAAACCTCGACTTAGCTGCATACCGCATCCCGAAGCTACTGAAGTCACCGGAGATGATGGAGACCAATGACAGCCAACCCACCCCTGGACAGAGAGTTGCTACCAGCACAAAGAAAAAAAAAATTCATCTGACTGATCGCGCTAAGAAAATGGTGTGGGGAGAGTTGAGCAAAATCAAACATGTCCGATCTAATGCGTCCAATGTTCATTTTCTCGGATTGGATATCAAGCAAGCTACAGCAGATAAAGTTATTCTTCCTATGTTCTCCATTTCAAAACACCTTCCCCAGTTACCTGGGGGAGCTCTGAGTTGGGCTTTCCAATCAGAATGGGAGAACATTTTGAGAGAATGCTCACAAAAGCTGATGGACACCACAGCTAACTATCTGCTAACCGAGAAAGTGATAGATTTGGACGAGTTAGCATCGGACATGGTTCAAAAAGCCACACTAGACTTCAAAAAAGCGCTACCATCTGATGAATTGGAGAAGGGTCTAACGCTTTTCAACATAGTTGACCAATCTATGAAGAAACAGAAGAGGAAAAAGAAAAAGGCAGCATCATCTGGGAAGATCACCAAACGATCATCTAAGACAGACAAACACCGAGTGAAGAATCTCAAGAAGCAAAGAGGTGCAGTCAACCGCCGGCTAAAAATATAAGCCGGTACAAAAACCAAACGGCCTTTTTTAAGGCCACCCATATCTTCTAAAAAGAGAGATGATCTTAGGCCGTCATTACACTATGCTTGGTATCAATTAAAACACAGTACATGTACTCCTTTGATACACAGTTAATATAATGGCAAAAAACAGGAAGTTCCGTAAACAGAGTATCAAACGGCAAACTAAGGACAAAATCAAGTCTAGAACTTGCCATTTGAATTCCCAAACCCTCAAAAAATCAGAGAAGTCCAAAAAAAAATAAAGGACTTAGCCAATGCGAACAAAAAGTTCGTTATAAACTTAGCAAACGAAAATTTCTCTGATGCAGAATTATCTGTACTAGGGAGAGGTTTGAAATTTGTAGATATCCCAAAAGATCCTAAAGCAAAAATGCTTGATAGGGATACAGAAACATTCATGAGAATAATGCGCATTCGTTATTTAATGTCCAATAAGAAAGCAAAACGAACACACAAGTTCAAACGAGCTTCTAATTGGCACCCTTTGTCTACACCTTGCTTGGATCTAGAAAACTACTTAGAATCCACGAGGTTAGAGCTTTCTAAAATTAAGAATAATAACATAAACGATAACTTGACAAAACCCGAACGTCAAGCTCTCAAATCATTAAGGGAAAAGAAACATTTGGTTTTCCAAAAACCGGATAAATCTCGTGGCGTGGTCGTAATCAATAAAAATGATTACATACATGAAGGCGAAATCATGCTGGAAGGTAATCAATACACTGTAATCGATGCAGACATGACATTTGATACGGTAAAATTGGTTCAAAAACAGCTTAACCTCATGTTATGGGATCAAAGTATTGATAAAAATACACACGACTATCTGTATCCGATAGAACATAAAATTCGAACACCAACTTGCTACTTTTTGCCAAAAGTTCACAAAACCACCCCTACTGGCCGGGTCTTTACTGGAAGACCTATAGTCAGTAATGTTAGTGGACCATGTGAAAAATTGGTGAATTTATCGACTTTTTGCAGTCCCTCTCGTTCAAAAAACAAAACACATACTTGAGAGACACAAAAGATGCGATAAGAAAAATTGAGCAATTAAAACTTCCAGCCCAATGTCTTTTGGTTACAATAGATTGCATTGGAATGTTCACTAATGTTCTTCAAAATGAAGTTGAAAAAGAAGTTTTAAAGACTTTTTCAGAAGTTAATCCAGGAATGTACTTTCCTAGAATGCCACATATCCGTCATATGGAAGCATTATTAAAACTGATTTTGCATAGAAACTGTTTTTCATTTAATGAAAAATACTATTTGCAAACGACAGGCGTAGCTATGGGACAAAAATGCTCCCCAGAACTATGTGACATAATGTTCCATTCGTTGGAAAAGAAATTCATTTCCTTAGCGATAAAATCTTCAAATGGTTCCGTTATCGTGATGATATTCTTATGTTTTGGTTAGGAGATGAAAACGAGTTAGCTAATTTCATAAGTCGTATCAACTCTATGCACCCGACTCTGAAATTCACACATGAGTGGTCAAAAACAGAAATTAATTTTCTAGACTTAACTCTATACAAGGATGAAAGATTTCATGACAAACAGATCTTAGATATAAAATGCTACAGCAAACCCTGTGACACATTTCAATATCTTTCAAGAGATTCGTCTCACCCAAATTCGTGTTTTCGTGGCATGGTTAAGGGTGAGGCTATAAGATATATTCGAAACTCCAGCTCGGAGACAGAATATGAGCACAAACTTGATTTCTTTATCTCAAAACTTCTCACAAGAGGATATAAGAAACCAGAAGTGCTCGCATGCCTAGCAGATATTTCATACAATAGACGAAATATTTACTTAGAGGATGTTCCAAAAAAACGTGAGGAAATACCTCTAGTTTTCTGCACGCATCAATTCCCCCAAAGAGGTAATGCAAAAATCAAAAAGGCACTTCGCAGGAACTGGCATTTTATATCAAATAATCATAACCTGTGCAAAATCGTCCCTTGCCCCCTATACTAGCTTTAAGACGCACTCAAAACATAGGAGAGCGTCTTATCAGAGCAAAGATAACTTTAGACCAAAACCCTAATATATCTTTGACTCCGACTTTGCAAAGTATAGCGGATGCTAACTCCAAAACCGGAATTTGCCCTATGTCTCCTACACTGAGAGATTTGTTGGATCTATTAGATGAAAATTAATTATCTATCATCACATTATCTTCATGAATGTTTCCTTACGAGCTTCCTTGACACTTTAGTTGGTTACACTAGTTCCATTGTTCTTATACGTACCTGATCTGCATGTTAACATGTTATTTTAAATATATAGACCTTATAATGAACCATAATAAAACCACACCCAATCGGGTAATCATATGGTCCTCATAATAAGGCTCTTTTATATGCACATTTATAACGCTGCACTGTAGGCCTATGTATAGAACTTTATAAAAACATGCCTAAAACGGGCTCATAATCATAGTTTCAACCAACAAAACCAAAGTATGTTGTATTTTCAAACTTGTTCATTATATCGGTTTGTTTTCTTAGTCTTATCAAGACCAGATACATCCATATAAGTAGTGAAGATTAAAATATAACACGCTTTTGTGTTTGATCCGCACATCTACCAATTTGAATATCAAAAAGCTAGACGGTCATTTGGTATATATGTGCGACAAAACAGCCTAAAATGGGCATCTATCCTAAGATCAAACACAGCAAAATGTAGCTGATGAGATTAACCAAAATAGATCAAATTAATTTGATCACAGTTAATCGAAACGCGTCCTACAATAGCTTCCAACGAGTTTCTTAAAATATTTAAAGAACCTCTCGTGTCTATTCGATATTCCTATATATTTTAGGAATAATTTTGGCTGAGTGGAATTTTAATATAAAACCACATAATCCGGCCTCCATGTGCATGTTTTGCAAAAAGCAAAAATTATAGCTAAGAGTGCACCAAAATATTGACATACTTTTTGGTTTTCAATCAGGTACAGTGAAAAGCTATCTTGTCATGTTTCTCTGCAAAGTTCTAATTGATAACTAAACAGCAGATTGCGTAACTCTATCACTCTTTAAACATACATATCACGCTTTATTCATTGTTCTAAGCCATTTATAGTAATAAAAGTTGGAACATTGATTTATTTATCAAGGATCATCAGTGTGGCATTCTTACCTGTTTAAAATTATCCATACTAGTTTAAGCCCCAAAATTACATAAATTCTCACTTATCACTAAATGGATTCAACAAGTTTGTAATTTTTTCTTTCGAACAAAACTAAACTTTGTACTCACTATGGACGGTGCTCTTTGTAGGAAACTACCCAAAAGGTCGATAAAGTCCTATAAACGAATAACACCATGGCTGTCGAAAGATTTAAAAAGTCCTATAAACGAAAGTGCTTTCCTTAGGGGGGCGGGAGTGGGGGGGGGTCAAAAGTCCGATTACACTGATTTAAAAAGTAGTTAAAACATCAGTCAAAGTTTTTTAAGGATTTAATATTTAGTATTTTCTGAAGTTCAAAACCGACGCTCCCCAGTGGTTGCTTCAAGATTATTTTAAATTAAATCAATATTACGATAATAATATTTAAAATATAGGCCAGGGCGGAATCAGCTTAAGGCAGCGGCGAATATGCGGACACAAGCGATTAGAAAGACATCACAATCTACATGTATTTTAAATAAATCGGCTATAACAGACCTTGTGTAGGAGAATTATCTTATTATAGACTGGGAAGAAGCTAAGGTAGTCATAGTAGGCAAAGAGGCAGATAGGTACAAACAGTGGATAAAGGAAGCGATAGAGCTCAGGAAGCAAGATACCGTCATGAACAGAGACGAAGGCCAATACAATCTCAGTCATGTTTTTGGCGATCTTCTTGGAAAAAAATTAAGACCGCTCGCCCGCTGGCGCGGCCGCTTGCTCTTTTAACCTTATTTTGCCGTGGTGGAGGAAAGAAAGAAGGAAGGAAGGAGGGAGGGAGGGAAGGAAGGAAGGTAGAAAGAAAGAACAAGAAGAGAAAACATTTTTCCTCTAGTGCGGTTTTAAACCAGGGACCCCTTGGGTGCCAGACGGTCATACCTTGCCACGGGGTTCTACCTTAGCCAGCCAAGTTTGACTGTTCGTACACTCATAGAAATGACTTGTTCGCCTTGTTGGCGCAATTCAAAAGGAGTAAGTTTGGACAACTCAAAAATAGTGTAAAACTTGCCAAAACAAAATTCATTTTAGTTATCCGAACTTAAAAATGCTGAAAAAGCTCAAAAAGTTCCGTCAACTAATCAACTTTGTTGGCATTACTTAAAAAGTTGATGTAAGTCGTTGCGTCAACTTTTTAAGTAATGCCAACTTCTGAATTCAAGTTCAGGGAACTTAGAAAAATAAACAAGGTTCCAAGAACCAATTAGTTGAGTTATTGTAACTCAACATGTAAGTTGATGTAACTCGTTCATATTAAGTTACTGGTACTTATTGTTTTGAGTTATTCCAATTTGGTACTTTGTTAATTAATTCACGTAATTGGATCATTTTCTGCACAATTAGCAGTATTCAAATATTTATTTTTGTAATCAGTGCAAAATTTTGTATACTATAGCACACCTCTAGAAAATTATGCTAACCTAGGCAAGTTTCATTTTCTGAGTTGTAACAACTCAATAAAGTAAGTGCAAATGAGTGCGACGAACATAATGATATCGAGTCAGCGTTACTCAAAATTGTACGCGTTGGCATTACTCGGAAAGTTGACGCAACGACTTACATCAACTTACTGAGTAATGCCAACGAACAATTTCTATGAGTGTATGATGTCGAAATTTACGCGGGATACCCGCGTGATCTGTATTACTGGGACGTCATTGCAATGGACAATTTCGGCACCGGGGATTTTGAATATCGCGTGTTGAGAGATGGTTGTATTAGTTCGTTTTCATGGTCAATATGAGCTTGTTTCAAATACAACCACGTGATTCGTGCTTGATAATCAATTTTCTAATATGGCATACTGTTGTGATTGCCGGAGTGTTCCTTTAACACGCGATGTTATCGAAATTTGTTAACCAATTATTTACATGTCAAAAAATGTCTACAGACAATTAGACGGACTATGACCACGTACAGGCAAATAATATGCCAATTGTTGTCAACAGGGAATGATTTATATCCCGGGAATTATATGTATACAATGTTTTTTCAAAGGTTTCCAAGGATACATGGTTCACGAGAAGAAACATGAATAATTTCGTCTGTATATTTGCAATGATTCAGTGACTCGTGAATAGTGAACTCGCGAACTCTGTATAGCTAACAATACGTTCAGTGCAGGTAGGTAGACTTAGGACTATTAAAGGAAGGTGACCTGATATATTTGGAAAATGGAATTCTTTAAAATTGAAGCATAGCATAACATCTCGTCCCTTTAATTTCAAGCATTCATGCAAAAAGAACACGTAAATTGTTCTTGTAAATGGGACTAATTACTTATGGTATTACTAGCAATGGCAATGCCTATTTAGGCCCCCGTCCCCTAGCGCCGGGCAAAATAATAAAGGAGAGAGAGAGATGGAAAAAAGGGGAAAAGAAAGAGAAAGAGAGAATCCATAGGCCAACAATATAAGGTGCGGATAGAATTTGAACAATTTTAAAATTTAAAATTTTGTTAAAAATGGAATTATATTATTTCAAAATGAAGTCGCTATCCTTGTATTCCTTTTTTTTTTTTTTTTTTTTTTTTTTTTTTTTTGCTATTCACTTTTTCAAAAACCAAAAAAAAAAAAAATTGGGTCAACCTTTTTGAGGAAGGGGCGGCAACATTTTTGTTTGGTGGATTTGAGCCACGCCCCATACAGGCTTGCCCCCCCTGGAAAAAATCCCAGCTACGCCACTGGGCGTAACAATCATTATATGTTATATAATATGTAATAAATTGATAAATAAGTGATCCTATTTTTCTCATTAACATATTGAAATTAGGAGTTCCAAATCGGTGTATTTCAGAAGATATCATCAAAAACCGTCGAATTAGTCTCTAACGTGGTATACCACAGTTAAGACTAATTCAACAGTTTTTTAATGATTTTTCGGAAATATACAGATTTGGAACGCCTAATTCCAATATGTTAATGAAAAAAATATGAGCTTTTACCTGATATCAAAATCTGCAATTTGATGGGGGACGAAGGTGTCAATCAGGTTATCCACCTTAACATTATTTTAGTAACGATAATAAAAATATGGAATGACTTCCAATTTTTGCAGTCATCAAAAGTTTCAAAATTCATAGCCATAGATTTTGGCCAGGATTTTCACCGCAAAAATATAAATTAATTTACATAGTTTACCAAATTAATTCAGACAAATAGGTAGAAAACTTAATTATATTTACTTTATGGAAATGCCTTTAATAGGGTACTTTGAAAATAAACATTTGCAGTCCTTGCAATTTTTTATTGTTATTTCTGGACCGGCGAGTTAAAAAAAAAAGTTGCCTACCCCTGAATGAGGATGTCACTCTCAAAATGACAGATGAATAAATACTTACACTTCGTTATTGGTCAAATAAATAACCAACAACAAAGATTCAAAATGTTTGCTTCTTGTTTTATGTGTGTTATTTACTTAAGGGATCTAAAATGAGCGTTTATTGCGTTTCGACAGTATTTTTTGTGGGACATGAGAGCACCTCGGACCTATCGATTTTTTGAAAATCACAATATAATACAAATTGTATGACAAATTATAAAAATTTGATATTTTTCAAATTTTTGATATATAACAGTACTCGAAGTAAATTATATAAATCTAATGATATATTCTTAAAGTGTATGTAGCAGGGAGGAAAAGCCGACGGTCAATTGAAAATTTTGACCTTTCATATTGAAGATATGGATTTTTTCCCAAAAAGACCTAATTTTTTTTGGTGTTTTGGGAAAAAAAATCCATATCTTCAATACGAGAGGTCAAAATTTTCAATTGATGGTCGGCTTTTCATCCCACCTACATACACTTTAAGTATAAATCATCAGATTTATAAAGTTTACTTCAAGTACTGTTAAATATCAAAAATATCAATTTTAATGATTTGCCATAAAATGTGTATTAAATTGCGAATTTCAAAATATCAAAATTATTTGATATCAGAATGACATTTTCGTATTCAGAATGCAATTCGATATGTCTGATGTGCTCTGATGTCCCAAAATAAATACTGTCCAAACGTTCATACCCCAGCTCTTAATGTATGGTATGACTGGCTGTAAAATGTTAATTAAAATCCACTGATTCATATTAAAGATAAAATATATAGAAAAGTGAGATGAGTCCCGCCGCCTATTACGACCTAATCAGAGTAAAGGGTGCAAAGGCGTGATCGATATTCTAGCATTGTCACACTCCCCTCCACAACCCCACCCCCATAGCGACGCCCCTAGAAATACGGGTTGAAATTTTCGATATTTCACACCTACGTTAGAACAAGTGTGAAACGCTATAACGAAAGAATTTTCGTTTATAGGACTTCATCGAACTTTGGATCACTCATCATCGTTCTGATCAATTTGATGATAACTATCGACCACAATAGGCGAAACCGTCAATAATAAAAAAAAAAATTGGTTTTGGTAAAAAGTTGAAAATACATAAGTTATGTAAAACTTAATAAAATTATGTAAAATATCATAAAGTTATGTAAAATATTTTACACAAAATTTAAGTACAGATTTTATATGATAGTTACATATTAATCATTTTAAATTTCGTGATTCGTGTTATGTAAATAGGGTTCTATATATACATGGAAATATGTAAGATTTTATACAAACTCATAAAAAATTATTTTTCTGTGTTTAGCATTATAATTATGTTCATCACTATGTAGACTTTGTTTATAATATAATACTAAGGATTATGAAAATCTGTCTGGGAAAATTTTTGTTTTGCCATAATATTTAACTAAACCTCACTCTACGTCATGTTGGTATCGCTGCAATAACGCTTGAAATAAAAATTGGTTTGCTAGAATGATGACTAAAACGTCCAAAGTTATAATTTTACAACCCTTACCCAGAACATCGATTCTTCCTTGCTCCAGCAGATAAATTTCGCATGGTAGCATATACTTTAAATCGTTGCTGAGGATCTTTTGCAAGAAGCAAGGCAATACCTTCCCCAAGTCCTTTAGAACAACCAGTAACAAGTACTACCTGCGCCATTGCTAAGTTCAATGTATCACTTGAATACATAATAATGTGGCTTCAGCCCCGGGTTAAGTTACTAACTAGAGCCAATTTGTGTTCAGAGAGCACTGCCCAATACCATTCAGTGGCATAGTGGGACCACATAAATTATACACTGGGTAACAACGATTCATGGGTGAACATACCGACTCTCTCCTATACTTTAACTGTCTAATAAAAGTTGTTGACGGTATTTGGTTTAATATACATGAAGTGACCTCTGACCCAAATTAAAAAAATACCACCTATATTATACACTTGGTACCAATAATTCATGTATGGCTAATAAAATTGTTGAAGGTACAAATCTGTGAACACCCCATATAGACATTAGTCAGTGTATGTGTGTAAATTGTGTCAGTGTGCTATGAAGAAGCTTTTTGAGTGTCAAATATCATGATTTTGGCCTCTGATACCAAATATGTCAGTACCCTTTAGGCACAGCGTTACAACAATGCACGCTTTAGTAGCGTCACTGTACGATATTAATTGTGGAAAGATAGAAAAAAAGAAAGAAAGAAAGAAAGAAAGAAAGAAAGAAAGAAAGAAAGAAAGAAAGAAAGAAAGAAAGAAAGAAAGAAATTGGTAAGAAACAATAGACAGTCGTGAATTCTTCAACGACTGTCTAATTTAAAAAAGTTGTGTTGCAAGAGTGGAAAATGACAAAGGCTAACGACAACTTACAACAAGACTCCGGGAAAAACAGGCCCTAATACTTAGCAATGCTGTGCATTGGCTACGTGAACAGCATGGGAACTCCGGGAAAAACAAGCCCTAATACTTAGCAATGCTGTGCATTGGCTACGTGAACAGCTCCCTTCAGTTCAGCATGAACATAGGTGAATAAAGTTCAACGCTTAACCTGAGCAGGTTATTTATAAAAGGCGTGATGCAATTGTGATGAGTTCCGGTTAAAGTATATGTCTACTGGAGACGATGTGGGACCATGTTCTTCGTGAGGTTGGCATGTTCTGATTTTAATGAAAGATGCTAGCCTATTAATGACTAAAATAGATATGAATTTATACAAATCGATTTAACAAGAAAAGTAGGTCCTGTCTAAATTACTGCTAACGGAACAATTTTTAATGCTAAGTTTTGGTGTTGAAAAAGTAATAAAAAAGCTAAATCTAAAAGTTAACCAAAATCAAAGCTTAAATGAAAATCCTCAGTTAATACAGGGATGAAGTAAAAAAGTGAAAAATATTGTCACGCGGGGTAAAAATGTTGATTTTTATATGCTTTGCAATGGACTAGTTATTTGGTGGTCTACACCCTAAAGTTATATGCATATTTTAACGCATGTAACTTTATAAACTTTTGCCCGTTCAAATGTTAAACATCAAAAGCTGCATTTGCATTTGCAACAAATTGATGATTAAAATGAGTAAAATTTCCAAACGGCTCGCCCAAAATCGCTTGCCCCCCTCTCGGCCAGCCAAAAATCGGTTGCCCCCCCCTGGCCCACCAAAAATTCTTTGCCCCCCCTTGTGCATGCCAAATTTTTGGGATCCTAATTTACAAACCTTAAATGGTCTAGATACATGTTGCGAGCGCAGCGAGCAGGAAAATCTTCATATTTTGCAAGCGTTTCCGTACTGTTCTCTCAAGACTTTTTAGAGCGTTTTATTTGAAAGGCGCCGCATGAATCGCTTGTCCCCCCGGCTTGCCAAAAATCGCTTGCCCCCCTCCCCCTTTTCGGCTCGCCAAAAATGTCATGCATTCCGTGAGTGGATTTCTTTTGTTTAAATTTGTTTTGTGAGGCAGTTCTTTTTAGAATGTGAGTGAAGCACAAAATCTTTCCCCTAAAATCACCGCCTCACAAAACAATATAAAACAAAAGAAATCCACAATCATAATAATATAAAACATAGGAGAGAGTAAAAATCACTCCGCTGCAGTTTGCATGCGCATAAAATATTATGTTTTATATTATTTTTGTGATTGTATATCATTTTGTTTTATATTGTTTTGTGAGGCCATTATTTTTAGTAGAGAGTTAAAACAAATCACGCCCTCTATAGTCTAGATACACATAAACTGTTATGGCCATGTGTCATTTTTTGAAGAGAATAAAAAGTGGATATCTTTGCCTCCCCCCCTCTTTGCACATGGCAAATTTTGAGGTCCAAATTTGCAAACCTTAAAATGCTCTACCACCTCGATACACCTGAGCACACATTTCCGTCCAAGAGCTCTCAAGCAAGCAGTGAATTGTCTCTGCACAGTCTTCATTTAACTATCGTCACCATAAAATATTTTGTCTAGGTGAATCGATGTATCTGTGAACCATATTCAAACAGTTTTATATTTACACTCTTTTACAGCAAAGCTACTAAATTGCTGTTGCGTGAGTCACGTTTTACATGTCAGTCAAAGTCTACACTTGCATCCATTGTTCCATTATTACATTTCCAGTACGGTCTTTAAACCTTGATGCGGCTATGTTCTTCACATCGTCACTTGTTTGAACGCGAAAATCTGGTTTTTCTGAAATAATGGTGTCTTGGACTACTCCAGCCACTGCTTCTATGGTCTGAGTTTCTATTCGGAACTGGTCTTTATTTGCCGTGTAGATTCTCTTGACTTCGTCACCTATTTCACCAGGTACGGAGTCAACGATGCTCTCAAGGAAGAGTTCTAGCTTACCTCCCAACTTAGGCGTCATTATAGGTCCTGGCTCTATAAGACTTACCCTGCATGAAAAAAAAAACCACTCAGAAATAGCTTTGAAAATACCCAGAGCCTGGGGTTCTCCCTGGTTGAAGGTGTCACGGTTTGTTTTAGGTCAGCAAATTTTATATCGATAGGCGGATTTTCAGTGAAGTCCAAATGCATCCTTAAAAGCTCCGAATGTTTGCAAATTTGGGTGTTATTTGGGTGCTTTTAATGAAAAATTGGTATGTTGATGAGTTGCAATAACAGCAAAAAGTGGGTATAGAGAAAATCAGCATCCGAAAGTATGAGTGGCACATCCCTGAAGAACCACCCCGGATGGAAAAAAATGCAATGCATTGGTCGTGAAACAAGTTAAAATTGTGAAAGATATCGGAAACGGTTCTCTGAAGATAAAATTCAAATCTACGATGAATGTCTACTGATTCCTGATAAAAGGGATAAGCCTATACGTGTCGCGTCTCCGAGAGACTAGCACAACTTCATGACTTAGGTCTATTTGTATTTTTGGGTGACCAATTAAGTCGAGCTCTTGCTCTGTATGGTTTGCCCACTATGCTTATATGTATTTATCATTTAATTATGTATCATTATCTGCATAACTGTATTTGCCGGCAACACATGTGTCCAAATAGCAAACACTGGAGTGGATGGTAATTTATCTAAACCTGATTATTTGTAATCAGTATTGAAATGTTGAGCGGCTTTATTTGTGAATTCCAAAGAGTTGTTAGTCTTAGACAAGCAAATATCCATAGATATTTAATATTCAGATAAAATATCTCTTCTTTCCTTACCAAACGTTGAACTTCCCGAGAGGCGGCGCTATGGATTCCGTGAATCCCTCCAATGCCATTTTGGACGCTATATATGGTACGGATGTAAATGGAATTGCTATGGAGGAAAAGAAAGAAAAAATGTAGTACAAATACTAATGATTTCCTAAAATATTAAGATCTGAGATCCTTGAATCAAATAAAATTATAGGAGACACCAGGGAGAGAAAATAAACTTAAAACTTCAATGCATCTACCGTGGATTGAGAACACCTACTCTCCGGGCCTACTCTTTACAAAACAGACGGAGCAAGTAAGAGAGTTATCTCTGTATAATATATATAATACAAATGTCAGCAAGGACAGAGTAGTCCTTACGTAATTCCTGAGCGCCATTCCAAATGCACCATTCATGAAGATAATTCAAGTATACGCTGAATATGCAGCAAGTGCCATCCTTGACCTTGTGAGCCCGGTAAATTAAGAACTAACAATGATTTGTTCAAATATGTGTGGTGATACCGTGATGCTATTTCTTTTTAATGTTAACAACCCCCACCCACACACACACACACACACACACACACAACCCGCCTAACCACATCTCTTCTCCAGACACACATACCAATAGTCAACAGACATTATGTTTAGCATGTGTAGTCAACTATTTTAAAAATGATTATGTTTAATAGATTCATGTCTAAAATAGATTAAGTATTCCAAAAAAGCACCCCTAAAAATGTTTCCGTCCTGGTCTCTTTCCCCGTTTTGCTACTTTCTCTTTTCCCCGTTTTGCTACTTTTCTCTTATTTCTTAATTTCCCACATACCGGTATATAGTGTTTGATGTAATATAATGGCTAATTACGGATATGGCAATGAAATATTTCAATATGGGCTTTAAGGGTATACGAGGTATTGTTGGTCGAAGCAACCTAAAATCGATTTTCATTATCTAGATCAATATATTATTGAAAAATAACATCTTGATGTTTTGCAAAAGTTCATTCTACAAATAGTATACTTTGCAAACTTGCTTAATTTATTGTTGTTAATGAGTTATGTACGTTTTACAAAAGTGTTGTTGTTTCAGCCCTCTTTACAACGTAACTCAAGAACCGCAGCAACTATAAAAGTATATCTGTGATATTTTAATTCTTCTACACGCTCGCTATGAATTGAGCAATGCAGTTTTTGCCAAAGCTCACTACCATTTGTAAGATGCTGTGAACTACCAAATCACAACAGTTTAAAATAATTAATAACCTTAATACATAACTTTTCTAAATCATTTTGTCTTGAACATGGTTAATGGTTTTACAGATTTTCGAAACAGGGATCGTTTTGACCAAACTTGGAAAACGCTAACTTTTGTAGGATATTGTGTAATTTCAATACTGTGGGCCCAATTCATAAAAAACGCCAAACTTCATGAAAACTGTTGACCCCTGTGTAAAACTGTCCTTATTCTACGTGTTCCGCGCTTCATATAATGGTCAACTTTAAGTGTGCTATTTTGTGATACAGGGTGTATCAAAATGATTGGTACCGAAGACTTCTCATTTTTTGCCGATTTTTTTTATTATTTTTGTACCAGTTTGGGGTTAATTGTTTAAATATTTGTAATTATACTAGTTTTATCTTCTCTAAGAATTTTAGATCATAAAGATAGCACATTCTATTCAGAAGTTACATGATTCTAAAGGAAAGTAGGTGTTTTTACACTTTTCATCGTAACGCTGGATCAGTAGCGCACCATTTTCAAAGCTCTATTTTACTGCAAATACCTTGTGAGGATGATATGTTGAAAATCATGGAAATATTTAATATTTTCCTTGCCTATTACTTCATTCATAATATATATAAATGTTATAATCAATATTTATTGCTTGAGACTAATATTATTGACTTGAATATTTTAGGTGGGGTGAAAGAAGTTTGTGTATCAACACCATCGAGGGCGGTAATTTAAATTATATTATTGAGATTACTAAGTAGATGGTGTGGCAGAATGGCTATAGACTGTAGACAGTGTAGGTTAGTTTAGACCTGGTAAAAGTTATTGGAATGGCTCCACAGTATTCCACACTTCAGTGTGCATTCATAGTTAAGAATCACTGGTCGACACGAAGCTATGGAGAAGTGCAGAGAAGATTTAGGAGACAGTTTCTAAGCAAACATGCTATAACTTGCTATGCTTCAAAATTTGATATGGGCAGTTACAGAATGGACCCATCCCAGGTGTTAAGTTCTTTCAAGATAGGGCTTCACCTCACACTGCCAGAGTCGTAGGGCAGGTACTTCAGGAACTATCTTTCTAAAAGCATGTGTAAAGCAATTTTATGTTATGTATACTAAGGTGAGATATTGAAGAGTATGTATGCAATAAATGGTTCAAGCAGTGAACCTATTCATCTTGTGTTGTGTAAGTCAAACCATGATTACGTCGATCTTCGTTTAAATGACAATAGATCCCAGATGCGTCAGCCTATCAACTTCAGACTAATAGATCAATAAGTTAACATATGCCCCTTTCTATTTATAGTACAAAAACTATATTAATTAGCAATTTCATATTTTTCATATATTTTTGAAAATGTCACATAGCCCGGTACCAATCATTTTGATACACCCTGTATTGTCGACGTATAATAACACCAAAATTGTAATTAGTTCTTTTTCTTGGATTATACTTTACATTGACTTACGTCGAAATCCAACGAGGCTTGAAATCTGAATCACTCTGCCTTGACGTTTCTCTTTCATATATGGTACCACAGCTCGTGTCATTCTGACGCATCCAAAATAGTTCGTTTCAAAGATTCGTTTGTGATCTTCGATTGATACATCTTCCCACCAGCTGCCATGAGTTACACCAGCATTATTTACTATAAATATGATAAAATAAAACAAGCATAACGCCTCAACACCACGTTTAATTCAAAATTCAAAAACAAATTATGATTCCAGAATTACGATATTGTTTTTAATCCCTTGTAGCAATTTAACCGGTCCAATGCTGGATGGTCGTCACAAAGGAGCACAAGCCGGCTGGGACCGAGACCAATGCTTGTGCCCGGCCACATGAGGAGAGCAGCAAACAAGATATTTAGTGGTCTCCGGGTCTTAAGGATACATACTCTTGAATTCCATCCAACTTGTCCATGTTTTACATTTTTGCATATTTATGAAGTACAGAAATGTATTCAACACTTCAGATATACAATTTGCAAAATTTGTGCCTAAAAAGTGCTTTTAACGATGATTGTAGTATATTCATTTTTACCCTACATATTTGTTGTTTACAGTTGCTAGGTGAGGGCAATTGGGATTGCCAGACCCAGCCATAAACATTTCTAAGACAGCTGAGCATAAAATTCCCTTCTCATTCACAATATGTATTATCACAAGGCAGAGAAAATCCATAAAAATCAATATATTCAGACAATGACATAGACTATGCCATAGTCGAATTTTGATTTAAAAAAATACATAATTATTATTTAATCATTATGAACACATTCCGTTGAACTCAAAATTATACTGATGTTTATTTAAACATGTTAAAATTAAAGTGTTCAATAGTAAAATGGTCACATAATTAGATGATTAGTGACAATAAAAGTTATTGAATGCAAAATATCTTGCATAATTATAATAGCTCACTTCAATACTAAACAATTCTGATTTTGGAATCTACCAGTTTATTGATCGCGAAAGCCCGAGTAAAAAATCCGACTATGTACTTTGACTTCTAAGCAGAACTTTACCCCGGGACTTTGGTCTCTAAAACACACTGTCAATCATACTTGTTTATCAATCCAATTAACCGCAAGTACTCAGCATGGTAGTTTATGACGCGCTAAAATGTACGTCCATGCATTACTGAGAGTTTAACTTTCGCGTCACCACAAACGGTGCCGCAACTTCCATAGATTGTTGTGTACGATGTAGTTAATGGTAATGACACATGCCCGGAGGATTTAAACAATAGCGTGATCTGGGCGACCAATCACAAGCCAGATCCATTTAAAGATGCATTACATCATGGTCAATTTTAGTTAGGCCAGAAATTGGCCTAACTCTCCATAGAGTCCCGTGTTAAAAATGTTAACCGCAAGTCAAAGTAAGTAGTCCACTTGGGAAGCAAACAAACAGAGGGAGTATGGTGACTGAAAATATCAGATGTGAAAATCTATCAATTGCACACAAATTAATACAAATCAGTGTTTTCTGCTTAAATGTAATAGCCAGAGTATGTAAAATCGGCAAGTGGACTACGGAGAAGTCTAACAATGACATAACACCAGCCCTGTTTCAGCATTATTGAACACCATGCCACAATTCACCTGCTTTTGACACCTCTTTATCTAAATAGCAGTGTATTATAATACATGTTAGTTTGTCACGCATCAGAACACATGTATTGACTGCATTGATTTGTGGGAAGTGATTTGACCTGAAAGCTTAGGCTCTTCACCAACCTTCCAAAGAATTCATTACTGTACTGTTGTATGCATGGCTAGTTGTCAATAGTGTGACTGGTAGATGAGACTTTTGTGTCAGGTTATAAGGTCATATGTGGGTCAAATACTTGAGGTCAATTCTTGGCACCATTTTGAAAACAATGTGCTTTTTATATGACTGGAGACATTTGAGATTTGGTCTATTTAACCTAGACTCGCTTGCCAGTCCTATATACGCCGTACCTATGTATATTGAGGACTGGCTTACGCCATTTTGAATGTCAATGGGAAATACACACTTAACGATTTGCGCCGGTTAGAAACTTGAAAAAAAATCTTTAAAATTTCATCAATGTATATAAATGTGGTACCAACTGTATTGTGCTTGATAATTTAAGACTCGGTTGAAACAAAATTAAGGATCGAAAGCATTTAAGTGTCCAAAAAGGCAAAATTATCGTCAAAGTTCTGCCGAAATCGGCACCCTTGCGAAGGGTTCAGAATTCGAATCGGGAACGAAAATATCCGATCTTAGCGATCAAAAACACAAAATTACAACTTTAAACATACTATTGGCAAAAGACATTATTACCAAACAATATAGAATAGAAAATTTGACATCATTTTCTCAAAATAATGAAAAACTTTGCTCACTAGACATCGAAAAAGTACGCAATCCAATTCCCGTTCAAACGCGTGGGAAACTGAAAGTGCATAATCGTGACTAATTTAACCTGTTCTTGAACCTGAATTTGGATATAATATAAGGGATGTATACATTTTGCTTGGGAAAAAATGGTGAGTACAATTGAGATGGTAAACTAAGAACTGATTTGACACATAATGGTTATATCCCGGGAATTAAATGTATACAATATTTTTTCAAAGGTTACAATGGATCACGAGAAGAAACATGAACTAGATACAATTTGCGCTTACAGAGTGCAGACAATCGCAAGGCATGTAACCCTTTAACGACCTTTTGACCTGACCTTTGACCTTAAAGTTCCCGGGTCACGAGGTTTGTTGTCACCGGAATTGAGCACCCATACCCCTTACAGAAAATGAAATTACGGTATAAGAGTTGACCCCAGATAATCTTTGACCTGACCCCTGCAAAGTGTTCCAACATATTCCCCCTTGTCATTAAGTTTGTTGTCACCGAGTTTGAGCCTCGTACCCCTTACAGATGTAGAGAAAATGCATTTCTAAAATTAGACCTTTGACCTGACCCCTGCAAAATGTTCCCCTGGTCATGAGATTTGTTGTCACCGAGTTTGAGCCCCATACCCCTTACGGATGTCGAAATAATGCAATTGTAAGATTTTACCCCCTTAATGACCTTTGACCCCAATTTTTTGTACAACTTTTAGACACTGGCTAAAGACGATGCAGGTATGCAAGTAACGTCATTGTATTATGTAATTTTTGGAAGAAGAAGCATTTTTAGTGAAAATCACATTGGCCATAATGACCTTTGGATGACCTTTGACCCCGAGGTGGTCATGTAACATTTGTGCCCCCACCCAATGGTCCTTCTGACCAAATATGGTTACATTGGCCTAAAGCATATGGCTACGATGGCTAGTTATAAGTTTGACAGAAGAAAGAAAGAAAGAAAGAAAGAAAGAAAGAAAGAAAGAAAGAAAGAAACTAGATATATTGCATCCTCAGAAGGCTGCGAAGTCCAGTCGTGACCTTGAAGTGACCTCTTATGACCTTGAAAAGATTTGTAATACAATTGCCTTTTCGTGAAAAATGTTGGCATTACGTTTGATAACAATCTATCTAAGAAAATAATTTGACCTTTGTTGACCTCTGATGACCTTGAAATGACCTCCATTTTGTTTGAAATCATATCAATATGACATATTCTAATTTAGACTTAAATTGGACGAATTTTGGAATTTGACCCATTTTGACCTTTGGTTGACCTCTGGTGACCTTGAAATGACCTCCATCATATGTTGAATCCTACCGTGATTACATATACTAATTTTCGTTTGAATTGGGCAAATTTCAAAATTTCCCCCTTTTGACCCCAAAACAGACCCCTCCCCATGTTCAAGCCAAATCTGATTATAACCCTATATGCACCCAATGCTATAGTCATTTTGGCATTATTATGATGATCACAGCACTTAATATGCAGGAAAAAGTGAACTTTAAGATGATTTTCAGTAATCCACCATATTTTACCCCTTAATGACCTTGAACTCAAAATCCGTGTTTACCCTATAGACACCAGCTAATGTCAGTGCATATGTGTTAATCTCATCTCTGTACTATGTAATCTGTAGGAAAGGAAGCATTTTGAAAGTATTTGGTTATGTGCAGAAAAAATCCCCTTAATGACCTTTGACCCCAAATCTGTGTTTGAAGATCACAAGTCTCATTGCGCTACCATGTAATCTGTAAAGAAGAAGCATTTTTGGTAAAAATCGCATTTTAGCCAAAATTACTCATGCGTAACATTTGACCCCAAATGGGTCATGTCAAATGTAAAGGCTGGGGTAGTGGAGCTTTTGCCCAAGTTTGGTTATAATCGGAAGAAGAAACCGCTGAAAACAGGAGTCCAGCCGCCGCTCGGCTGGACTAAGAACTGACCAAAAACAGTACAATCGCAAATTGGAAATTTGCGATTGTAATAATTTCCTCTCTATATTTTCAATGATTCAGTGACTCGTGAACAGAGTTCGCGAGTTCACTATTCACGAGTCACTGAATCATTGCAAATATACAGAGGAAATTATTAAGTTCAGTTCAGGTAGATAGACTTCGGACTATTAAAGGAAGGTGACCTGCTATATTCGGAAAATGAAATTCTTTAAAATTGAAGTATAACATAAAATGTTGTCCCTTTAATTTCAAGCATTCATGCAAATAGAACACGTAAATGTTTCTTGTAAACGGGACTAATTCCTTATGGTATTACTGACGTTTATATGGCGTTACAATCATTATAATATAGTCTACAGCGTTTTAAATAACAATATTAATGTAATAAATTGATATCAAATAAGTGTTCCTATTTTTCTCATTAACATATTGAAATTGGGAGTTCCAAATCGGTGTATTTCAGAAGATATCATCAAAAACCGTCAAATTAGTCTCAAACATTGTATACCACATTTAAAACTAATTCAAAGGGTTTTTTGATTATTTCTTCGGAAATATACAGATTTGGAACACTGAATTTCAATGTGTTAATGAGAAAATATGAGCTTTCACCTGATACCAAAATCTGCAATTTGATGGGGTAAAGTGGGGGATGAGGCTGTCAATCAGGTTAAATTAAGTAACGATAATACAAATATGGAATGATGTACAATTTTTCCAGTCATCAAAAGTTTCAAAATTCATAGCCATAAATTTTGGCCAGGATTTTGACCTAAGCAAACATGCAAAAATATAAATTAATTTACATAGTTTACCAAATTAATTCAGACAAATAAGTAGAAAACTGAACTATTTTTAATTTATGCAAATGCCTTGGGTACTTTGAAATAAACAAAAATTTGCAATCCGTGCAGTTTTTCATTGGCCATTTCTGGACCGACCGGCGAGTTAAAAAAAAAAGTTGGCTAACCCTGAATGAGGATGACACTCTCAAAATGACATGTGTGATATTTACTTAATGTATGGTATGTAACTGGCTGTAAAATATTAATCTATTTAACAACCATATTAAAATTCACTGATTCATATCAAAGATAAAATATATATAGAAAACTGAGATGTTATGAGTGCCGCCGCCTATTACGACCTAATCAGAGTAAAGGGTGCAAAAGCGTGATCAATATTCTAGCATTGTCATGGTCACACTATCCTCCACAACCCCATTCCCAATAGCGACGGCCCTAGAAATACGGATTGGAATTGACGATATTAGAGTCAAGCGGTAGCATGACCAGCAAGTTTTAAAAAAAACGACTGATAAAGAAGAATAAACAGATGCACCGCGGACTATATTTACACGAAACAAAACGCTATTATTCTATGATATTTTTCTCTGGGTACAAAATATATCTAAAACCATGCTAAATCTTATTTACTGTCCAAAGTGTAATATTTTAATAACTCATTAATTCAAAAAGTTACACCAATCTTACAGTAAATCCGATTGTTTGATAATAAACAAACATTCTTGCTTAATTTCACGCGGTATTTTATAGCCAAATTTAGTGGCAAATCATAGCTAATCATACTGATATCCAGAATCTTTCGTCACTGCTACAGCCATACATGGCTGTCACTGTCGCACTACTTTTTGAGATTCACTCCCAAATATACCCTAGCATTTTCCTGGATACCCTCCATACAAATTCTGGATCCCATTCGCCAAAAAATCAAGTTTTTCACAATTTTTTTATTCTTTCCGGACCACAGCATACATTCATATCAATAAATACTCCACTTTTACACGTCGTTATATCAAGTAAGCTTTCGGCTTTTCCTTTGATGCCAGTTGCTCCAGAAGATAAATTTCGCATGGTAGCATATACTTTAAATCGTTGCTGAGGATCTTTTGCAAGAAGCAAGGCAATACCTTCGCCAAGTCCTTTAGAACAACCAGTAACAAGTACTACCTGCGCCATTGTTAAGTTCAATGTATCACTTGAATATATAATAATGTGGCTTCAGCCCCGGGTTAAGTTACTAACTAGAGCCAATTTGTGCTCAGATAGCACGGCCCAAAACCATTCAGTGTCATAGTGGGACCACATAAATTATACACTGTTTAACAACGATTCATGGGTGGACATACCGACTCTCTCCTATATTTTACCTGGCTAATAAAAGTTGTTGACAGTATTTCGTTTAATAGACATGATATGATGTTGGCCCTTAATGACCCCTGACCCAAATAAAAAAAATACCACATATTATATACTTGGTAACAATAATTCATGTATGAACATACCAGGACTGTGGTATGTTTTTCTTGCCTAATAAAAATATAACAAGTATATATATTGGCTAATGTCAGTGTATGTGTAAGTTGTGTCAGTGTGCTATGTAGAAGCATTTTGAGTGTCAAAAATCACGTTTATGGCATCTGACCCCAAATATGTGAACACCCCGGCGTTAAATGCACGTGTTAGTAGCGTCACTGTACGATATTGCTTGTGGTAAAAATTGGACTGTCCAGCCGAAGTTCGTGTGACCTTTGATCATCGAGGGTCACGTGATATTTGCGGACATGGTTTAGTCATAGAAAGCACATTTAGACTTCTAAACTACTCAAATTCCACTCACCGGAGTGCTTTCACCGGGTCAACTGGCGTCTTCAGCGGATGTTATTGCTCTGAAGATTTGCTGTTGCTAGTGATGTAATTGACGATGACGTCACAGATGTAGATGACGTCAAACTGGAAGATGTTGTGGCATCGATAAGAAATTGTGTCATCGGAGGTGTCTCAATAACATCACTAGCAACAACAAATCTTCAGAGCAATAACATTAGCTGAAGACGCCGGTTGACGGTGAAAGCGCTCCGGTGAGTGAAATTTGAGTAGCGTAGAAGTCTAAATTTGCTTTCTATTTACGTTTACCGCTACGTATGAATATACATCATTATGGTCAGTCATGTTTGAGCCAAAGTATGGTCAAAGTCTACATCTACCAAGATACTCAGTAAAGTTGCCAAAAGGCAATATCTGACTGAAAATACAATACTGACGCCGGTCATCAGACACGGATCAAAACCTAACAACTAATAAAATTACACTTAAAGCTACTTAAACATACAAAAAACCTACACTACTTATTAATTATACATTTGCTTTTAAGACAGATGTAAATGATTCTAGTTTGTTACAATCGAGTAATGACGAGGGTAAAAGTAGGTTAAAGTATGTGAGCGCTAAGAAATAAATTGGTAAGAAACAATAAACAATCGCGACCCCGTCGACGACTGTCTAATTAAAAAAGTTGTGTTGCAAGAGTGGAAACCCCTATTTTTATTATAAAGGCCAACGACAACTTACAACAAGACTCCACGAAAAACAGGCCCTAATATTAAGCAATGATGTGCATTGGCTTAGTGAACAGCTCCCTACTGTACAACATGAACATAAGGTGAACAAAGTTCAATGGGTAGTACAGTAGTTGATTTAAAACAACAGTCACAAGACTTACTATTTGCAGAGCTGTGGTAGCTTGCGACCTGCATCTACAGGTCTTCTTTAGCCACTGAAGAGATTATTCCACTTGACTTGCCTCTTGACTACCAGATATTGATTGGTTTTGGTCAAGTGACAAAATCTTGTTGTAAACAACTGGAAGATCATGGCGCCCCGGTCTCTGTTGAGTTCGCTGCCAGTTCTCCTTATTTGGATCGCTTCTCTGACCCCTCTCCTGAACCAGTCTTCTTCACGGTCGAGAATGCGTACGCCATCCCAGTCGATGCTATGGTGATCCTTAGTGATGTGCTCACCAACTGGGGAAGTGGGGCGTTCATGTTCGCTAATACGTGTTCTTAATGGTCTGGCACTTTCCCCTACATTTGTCCAGCTTGTCGGTCTTGTCTTTGGGAGCTACAAGAAGGGAACGTATAGTGTTCTGGGGCTTAACATGGGTTACAATGCCATGGGATCTGAATACACGCCTCAGACTTTCCGAAACACCGGCCAGATATGGGATGGTAACCCAACCTTTGACTTGTTGTTCAGAGTCACTATTGCGAACGTGCCGTTTGGCATTGGTTTTGTTAGTAGCTGTGTCCAATGTCCATTTATCGTACCCACATACCGCTAAAGATTTGTGAATGCTATTGAGTTCATGGTCAAGGTCCTCCTCCTTGGTGACAATAGAGGAAGCTCTATCAACGAGGGTACGTACCACACCCAGTTTGTGCTGCAAAGGGTGGTGGGAGGCAAAGTTCAGGTATTGATTGGTGTGGGTAGGCTTGCGATAAATCTGAAAAGACAATGAGCCGTTCTCTTCGCGTTTGACCATGACGTCAAGCATGGGAAGTTGTCCATTGGATTTGCGTTCCATGGTGAACTTTATGGATGGATGGCAGGTGTTTAAGTGATCAGTGAAGCTCTCAATAGCACTCTTCTTGATGATGACCATAGTGTCGTCAACATAACGACCCCAGAACCGTGGGGGGTTGGGATATGAAGACAAGGCCTTGATTTCAAAGTCCTCCATGAAGATATTGGCAGTTAGAGGGGATACGGGGGAACCCATCGCCGCACCTTCAAGCTAGTTGTAGAATTCACCACCGTACTGAAAGTATGTGGTGGTCAGCTGAAACCGGAGCAGTTCAATGATTTGATCAACCGACAAACATATACGGTTACCCAGAGTAGGATCGTTCTTAAGGCATGACTCAATGATATCAATAGTTTCACTTACGGGTGTACATGTGAACAGAGCCGTGACATCATAACTGACCAATTCTTCATCCTCACTAATAGTAAAGTCTTCAAGTTTGGTCACTAGGTCCTTACTGTTCTTGATATGATGTTGTGATTGACCCACTAGAGGAGATATTATGTCCGCGATAAATTTAGCAGATGCGTACGTAATGGAGTCACTACAAGCAACAATCGGACGAAGAAGGTGGTTGGGCTTATGAATTTTCGGAAGTCCATAGAACTTAGGCACCTCCTCACTGGTGGGATAGAGTTTTCTGTATTGAACCTCAGTGATCGCACCACTTTGCTTGATGGATTGCAGAGTCTTAACCAACTTGGTCTTGTATTTCTTAGTTGGATTGGATTTGAGCTTGACATAGGTCTTATTGTCACTCAGCAACAACTTTGCCTTGTTGTTATAGTCTGTAGAGTTCATTACCACTACCGCACGGCCTTTATCAGCCGGAACAACCATGATGTCTTTATTACGCTGAAGTGAGCGAATGGCTTCTCTTTCTTTGCGGGTGATATTACTTTTAGGGAGTTTAGCTTTATGAACTAAGTCACTGGTTTTATGGCGTATTTCAGCAGCTTCAGAAGAGCCTAAACCAACAAGTCTAACTGCCGACTCAACAGCAGTGACAATATCATCCACAGGGATGTTGGTGGGTGTGACAGCAAAATTTAAGCCTTTCTTCAGCAGGGATTGTTCATGCTCGTTAAGATCGCAGTCCGACACATTAATAACCCACCTGCTAGTAGCTTCCTCAATGTCATCAGGTGAAATGTTGATGCCATCAGCCGCTGGTTTAGTTTGCTTAGTTTGCTTCTCCTTAAGGCTAGCAAATTTCTTTTGCTGCCGAGGTTTACAGATGTTGGTTTCTGCAGTAGCCGCTTTACGAGTAAACTCAACTATTTCAATGGTTTTGACAGAGCAGGATATTTATAAATGGCGTAGTGCAATGATGATGTGTTCCGGTTAAAGTATATGTCTACTGGAGACAATGGTGTCCTTAGGGACCATGTTCTTCGTGAGGTTGATACATGTATGTTCTGATTTAAATAAAAGGTGCTAACCTATTAAACACTAAAATATATATAATTATACAAATCGATTTCTCAAGAAAAGTAGGCCCTGTCCGAATTACTGCTAACAGAACAAGTTTTAACGCTAAGTTTTGGTGTTGAAATAGCGGCGCCGCTTTTCAACATTTTTTTAATAAAAAACTAATTCTATAAAGTTAACCAAAATTGCCAAAATTGAAGCTTAAATGTTTAGGGGAGCGTAAAAAAAATCACGCTCTCTACAGTCTCCTAAAATGTTATGTTTATATTATTTTGTGAGTGAATTTCTTTTGTTTTATATTGTTTTGTGAGGCCATCATCTTTAGGAGAGAGTAAAAATAATGTTTTATATTATTTTGAGAGCGGTCACTTTAAGGAGAGAGTAAAAAAAAATCTGCCCTCTACAGTCACATAAAGTGTTATGTTTTATCTTATTTTGTGAGTGGATTTCTTTTGTTTAATATTGTTTTGTGAGGCGGTCATATGAGAGAGTAAGAAAGACCATTTCCTATAATCCAGTTTCAAAATGGAAAACGTTTTATTGCCAAACCTAAATAGCTCTAAATACATAACATTAATGTGTAAAGAAACCATTATAGATGGTGTGAATGTGAGAGTGAGGCACAACATCTTTCAAAAATTACATATTTTAAGCTCAAGTAAAGTTACAAATGGAAACTTATACCACAAACTTGGTATGCCTTGACCTTTATGGTCATAGCAATGTCCACTGTCCAATGAACTTGGCCTGTTTAATCACCGTGCACTTTGTTCCACGATTGATAAAGGTCTAGATGCAGAAAGTGTAAACAATGCGGGGCAAGTAAACACGTTCTGGTTAGTCAAATTGTGTACTATTGTTTACATCCCTAACATATGGGCATATTATTAGTCACATCAGCTGAAATGGCAACCTCTGGCGAGTCTAATGGATGCAACCAAGCAACTGCCCGTGTCATGTTATGGTGCGTTCCCCGTTCTACTTCAACAGCTTTCCTGAAATGTATGACTTATGTACCAAACTCACAAGTGTGGTTAGAACCATACCTGATGCATTATTTATTCTCTTCACATGGCAACAATCGTGAACAGGTCGTAAGCTTCTTTCAAGACATCTGGAAAGCAACTGAGAAAGAGGAAATAGATGAATTTGGTGCTAGAATCACATCAGGTACAGTAATAATGTTTTTAATACACACATCAAAATGGCAGTTGCGATTGAATTTCTCTTACATATAACCCAAAGGTTGACAATAAGACTTCTGTTGGGAGTGGCCTTGCTTTGTATTTTCAAATATCGTTCTTTCTTTTCTTTTCATAAGTTCAGCATGGTTTAATATTCATGTAGGTAGGCTTTTTGGTCTGGATTGTGCAATTTGCCTGGTCCCTCCTGACCTAAGCGTTACTTGAACGTCTCTACGCATAGAGACCCCGTTAAACAAACAAACAAATAACCAAATGAAATTGAAAAAACAACGTGAAATACAAATATTAAATTCCTTAGGATTTCCTAACACAATATTCCCAAGTTAACATCAAGTTGATTATTTGGGCTGATGATCAGCTGCTGCATTAAATCTTGCATTCTGGACTGTGTATTTAAGAGCGCAAATTTGATGATACTGTAGGGATATATGCATGTGAACTATTCTCCGAGTCACAGATGCGATTCCAGTGTGTCAAACAGAATATTATCTTATCTTATCTCGTTTGAAATGTAAGATATTTACAACCAAAATCCATGTGACCTTAGTAGGTGTTTCGATAGAGGTTATCCACTTTACTCATGCGTGACTTATAACAAAAGGCGCTGGTTCACGTAGTATTCCTCATTCAAACCAATTCAATGCACGACCTCGGAGCTATACCTGGATGACTTTGGCGGGCTATTTTGAAAAAGTCATTCGTTGCACATGCAGGTACTTCTTTTGAAAGTCTTAAACAAGGTATAGCAGTCGCTGATAGGATATGCAGCTTATAGAACACGGATAACTAATTGTGTCCTGCATTGTGGTGTAGTCATTTTTTCGAAAGGGGGGTCCAATATGTCTCGGGTTGAAAAAGTGTATGTTCCCCTATTCCGCACCCACAGAAGCAAAACAGCTTATTCTAAAAGGTCAGAAAATGTCCCATGGAAATTGGGCTATAGATGATCTCTCTATAGTTACGGTGGAAAGTATGCACTCGTAGCTCGCGAATATATTTACTGCCACTGCAATTTTATCTCAATTATGACGGCATTAGTCACAAGCCCTTCGATAATTTGATGACCCCTCCTCGATTTGTTGCGGAATAAATATGAACTCACATGTTTGGGACCTCTCTTTGGAACAAAATGAATGTCCCCTTAGATCATAATAGGACTGGTAATGTTGCCGAAGTGCACAGAGTATATGCTAGAGCAGAGATATTGTGATGAGTTGATATTAAAATATTTTTGTATTTCAGTTTATACGTTTTATTGATTGCTAAAGAGAATTACAGTTCAGGTACAGATCATGCAACTATTTACAATGTTTGGAATGTAAAGTTTGATTCGATTGATCCATAATGTGTAAATCAGCTAAACATACTATAACTGATATCATTACTGTTTCTTTCTAGGTGGATATTTTGCGGGCGATAAGTCATATAACTGGATTAAGGAGCAACTTGAGGCACCATTACCAGACAAGAAAGTGATATTTGTTAAGGACATGTGTTGGGGTATAGCGGGTTATTATGGGCAACTACCGACAGGCTATCGACATACGTTTCTTATCTGCCATCCCTATAGAGTTTTTGACTCGTGGAAAAGGATGATTAATAGAGGAACTGATGAAGATAATAATAAACTTAAGATAACTGATCAACCAAGTCACCATCTACCGTTGGGTTTTCACTATGAAGAGCAATACGATCTGTATCTGTACGTGAAAGAGCATTTCGATCCAAACCCAGTGATTATTGACACAGATGACCTATTAGCTGATCCAGGTCGTGTGTTGAAATCATATTGCGAAGCAGTAGGTATACCCTATAGTGATGACTTACTCCGGTGGACACCGGGTAGAGAGTGTATGGATCAGCTTTGGATGACCGCTAAAGAACAAATTAATGTCTATAACCATATTGGACATCATCGTGAGACTTTTGCAAGCATTCGTTTCAGCAAACCGTCCAGGTTACCTGATAGATCAGAACTATCTGAGGATGTCTTGTACTGCTGTGATCGCAGTATGAAGTACTATGAAGAAATGTATAGAAATAAAATGGTATATCGCAGATAATTTTATATTTCCTTATAAATTACTTGGAATTCTTGCATTGGTTTATACGGTTACATTTCACTAACCTCATTTAAATTTAAATACAGGGTGAGTCAAAAAAAGTGCAATAGAGAAAGGAATCCATTTTCATTAAAGAACCGAGTTAAACCTTTTAGGTTTGAAAACATTTTATATAAGATATATTCATCAGCAACCTTGTGTGAAGAAATAAAGGAATTAGCATTTACCGTTTTGTTTTTATGACACATTTTATAGCGATACCCAATTTTAATGTTTGTCCAAGAGACATCTAAAATTTGAATGTCAGCGCACTCTATGTGTAAGGTAGATTTGGAACAACTGCCATTTTCTTAACCTCATTGGCATTGAAATTAAATGGAGCACCCAAGGTGTTATTGCCCTTGTCTTTTTTAAGGAAAAGAAACATTATTTGTTGTTATTTTCATTTTACCTTAATTTAAAGATGTTTATTCTCAATCAAAAACATACAAATTTGTAGGCGGTTTTTTTCAAATGTCAAAATAAAATGCGCGCAAATTGAAGTGAATTACAAAATACCCAGTAAGTTGGGCATATTGGGATTAAAAAACTGGATTTGGAGTCGAGTGAGGTATGAAAGACTTAAAGTAATGTTAGAAAGTTTGTTTGAACAGAAAAAAGAAATTAAAATAACGCAAAAATCATCCTTTTTTTAAAGTTGATGTCAGTTTCAGAGCTAATGCCTTTACCGTGCATTGTGTGCTCTCATTCAAATTACATGGTATCTCGTGGACAAATAATGAAATTGGGTATCGCAGCAAAAGGACTTATAAAAATTAAACGGTAGTCACGATTGACTTCATATTTTCACAGAAGGTGACTTTTGAGTGTGGCATTTATACAATTTTTCAATAATGGGATAGTTTGACTTGGTTCTTGCATAAATATCGATTCTTTGCTCTATTGCACTTTTTTTGACTCACCCTGTACAATCCTCACTCTATATATACTTATTAATTAGTTATACCACAGATTCAAGTTTTAAATTGCATAATATCATATTTATGATTATTGGATTTGAAAGGTGTGGCGAGTTTGTTACCTGCAGTATGAGACCACGTGTAATCGGAATCATCGAAACATTAACGATTGTGGGATTCGAAATGTTACAGAGTCTTTGTAAACGGATACGTTTGAATGAGTATCAACCATGCATTATGCTCTCGGACTTGTAAAAGCCGAGATCAAGTCAGTTTTTATCGATTCATTTTTGGTATATAGTTTATAAGATATAGAACCCAATTTGTGAGAAATATTGGCTCATTTACTGAGAAAATTAAATACAAGAAAATACAAGCCAAAAAAACTCCTTTTTTTAAACATGCTACAAAACTGCAAGTTTTAGCCCAAGTTTGTAAATTTCAAATCAAAGAAACCACTAAAATTTATCATCATTATGTTATGCATGATGTTACCTTTAAAACAATACAAAACATGTGATGTGATTGAACTTCCATAACAAAAGTTATGATCAAAATATGCTAAAATGACAAATTGGCACACTTTTTGGACGCCATCTTGAATTTAGAGATGACAGAGGTTAATGTGCAAAAGTACTCCTAGCATGTAAACAAACGATTTAAGGTTAGCAACTATTTTAAACTGTTGCGATTTGGTAGTTCACAGAGAGTTGCCATTGCGAATGGTAGTGAGCTTTGGCAAATCACAGATATACCTTTGTAGGTCCTGTGTTTCTTGAGTTATGCTGTAAAGAGGGTTGAAACAACAAAACTTTTGTAAAACGTGCATAAATCATTAAGGACAATAAATCTAGCAAGTTTTCAAAGTATATGATTTGTAGAATGAACTTTTTCAAAACATCAAAGTGTTACTTTTCAATAATATTTTTATTTAGATAATCGATTTTTTGGGCTGCTTCGACAAATAAAACCTAGTCTACCCATAACAAGGTGCACTTTATAGTATGTACGCTGGATGTAATGGGAGTATACAATTTTGAGGATTGGCCCTTCGCTTATATAGGTTAAATCTATTTGGTTCCGATCAGGTCAGGTCATAGTACGACCAAATGTGAATACGGTCTTATACACCAGTATATTGCAAACCATCAGCCATGGAAGGTGACATTACGCGTGTCATACTCTGGTCCATTCCTCGTTCTAGTTCAAGAGCGTTTTTGAAATGTTTAACCTATGTACCCACCAAACACAAAAACGTTTTAAAAACGTTTTAAATAAGTTATATTTTGGCTTTTGGTTTAGGTAAAAACGTTTTAATAACATTAAAATGTCGGGTTATATAAAGGTCATGATAACGTTTTAAAACATGTTATTGTAAACTATTTTTGCAAACATTTTTGCCAAATATTTTGTCAAATATTTGAACACAGCAAACACAGAAATGTTCTTAAAATGTTTTTTTTTTTCAAAACATTTTAATTTATTACTTCTATAAATTCGGAAAGAATCGACACAATTTAGTTAAAGTTACGAACGAATTATGGGGAGCTGACATCAAAGACGTGGATGAAGATCATACACAAGGAATAACAGGTAATTCTATATTGGGTCTTGGGTTAGTGTTTGATGGCTTTCCCTATTTTGTATGCCTGTTTGGGAAGTATATTTCTTTACATTTGAACTTCTATGGAAATGTCATTTTCTTCAGAAGGGGGTGGGTCATGAATATACTGGGGGTCATAAAATTGTGAGACCAAATAGGGGATTATATTTTTTTACACCAAAATTAGGTGTGTTATAGAATTATTAAGAGCTGGTGACTCAAAATTTTCGCCTTTAACTTACAATCAAAATGTGCGCACTAAATATATAATGCAAATTTTTGAGCGCTCCGCCTGCCTTCTTTATACTCTTACAATCAAACTTTTAACGCGCTCCACACACTTTCTTCGCACTAAAGTTTTGACGCACTGTACGCCTTAGTTCCGGCAATGAATAATTTGTCTTGAAAGCGGAAGGGGGGAGGGGTCATAAGAATTTTCGACCCGAGATACTATGGGGTGGTAAAAAAATTGAGCCCGCGAAAGCGGGGTCATAAAAAATTGACTCTGGTCACCGACATATTTATGACCCACCCCCTTCCGAAGAAAATGACAGCCCGCTTAGATAATATCTACTCTCGATTCCTACACTTATTGCTCGTGATTGAAAATTAAAAAATATTATCCTGGTTTGCCATATGAAACAAAGCTTAATCCTGACCCTTTAGTTAGGACTTCCTGGCAATAAAGTCATGTTAATATTTTGCTAATTTATGGAAGGGTCAAAAACATAATGTTGCATGTTACTCATAATCTTGCTATTTTTTAATAATTGGTTATAAACTAGAATATAAAATATGTTTGCTAAAATTAATGTGTATTATAGACTGTTATTTGATTTTATACAAATCTTAATGCTTGGCTGCTTCGACCAATAAAAGCTAGTCTGCCCATAACGAGGTGCACTTATTTTGTACGCTGGGTGTAATGGGAGTATACAATTTTGAGGATTGGCCCTTCGCTTATATAGGTTAAATCTATTTGGTTCCGATCAGGTCAGGTCAAAGTACGACCAAATGTGAATACGGTCTTATACACCAGTATATTGCAAACCATCAGCCATGGAAGGTGACATTACGCGTGTCATACTCTGGTCCATTCCTCGTTCTAGTTCAACAGCGTTTTTGAAATGTTTAACCTATGTACCTGATACCCAGGTTTGGTATGAACCATACCTCATGAGTTATTTCTTCTATAAATTCGGAAAGAATCGACACAATTTAGTTAAAGTTACGAACGAATTATGGGGAGCTGACATCAAAGACGCGGATGAAGATCATACACAAGGAATAACAGGTAATTCTGTATTGGGTCTTGTGTTTAATAGTGTTTGATGATTTTCCCTATTCGTATGCCTGTTTGCGATATCTACTATATTTCATTAAATATATATCTACTCCCAATCAAGTGGTAATCCGCACGTCCTGACGCCCATATTTGCCGTCGGATGACCAGAAATACACTACAGGTTATCCGTCGGACGCCCATACTTATGGACTAACCTGATGACTCTCCAAGCTTGGAGCTGCCTGGCTACATGCATAAAAGGAAAGAAAATCCGCCAAAAAACGTTGTCAACGTAAAGAAAGCAGCAAGTTTAAAAAGCCCCCACCTTAGTTCACTTGTTGTAACTGGGCCCGGGCTGGGCCCCACTTGAACATCAACAGCAAATAAGTGTTTTTATTTTATTTTCAATAAAACACAACATTTCCAACGAAATATAACGTTTTAACAATAACATCACCCCAATAACAGGCGTATTTGTTATTCGTTTAATTCAATCATTAATAATGAAATTAATATTATAAAACAAAACATGTAGGCTTATCATTCAAGAACAAGATAAATAACCTCTCTGTTCGTTCCAGTTGATAATATGATAAGGTTAAATCAGTACCTTTTATATACAAATGGGACCATGTTTTTAAAAGTGATCCGAGGTGGGGCTTTTTAAACTTGTTGCTTTCGTTACATTGTCAACGGTTTTGTTTTTCCTTTTGTTGGATACAGGATAGGGATCTTTAACATGTGAAACATAGCCTATATATGATAACAAACACTTCTAACTACGGTACATCAATGTCATAAAGACCACTCTAGACTTTCATAATCCTTTGCCATGTTTGCGTACAATATCCTCGCATATATGACCATTTTCAAAACGGTGCTCACTATTCCATTCACTCACTTTCCTCACGCGTTGTTTCATAAACCAGACTTCAGCAAGTCGACAGAAGAATATGTCTCATTTTTTGGAAAGACGCGCACTTTGGCGAGCTCCAAATTCTCATTAAAAGAAGGTTATTGCTTATAAAGATTCGGCAGAACTAGCCAGAGAATTAGCAATTGTTTACTTTTGTTTATTTTACCTTTCAATTCTATAGGTGGTTATCTTGCCATGGACAAGACTCCATTTTGGATAAAGCAGCAACTTGAAGCCAAACCAGTAGGAAAGAAGGTCGTAGTAAGCAAGGACATGGCATGGGGATTAGAAAAGCAGTATCAAGATCGTCTTCCTCGAGGTTTTCAACACACATTTCTTATTCGGCACCCGTACCAGGTGAGGTGAGGCAAATGTTGTGATATTAAAGCTTCAGTCCTGTCCCAGATTCATGACAGTCCGATTTATTATATATATATAGCTTCCAAATATCGGTATTCAATGTCATCTACATTCCACACTCGTTTCGTGGTCAATATAATTATTAGACCTACATACAAACCAACCTTTATATACAAACAATAATCTGTAAATCTGTATTCACTTTAACCACCACATCTTAACAACCAAAAATCTCAATTTAATCAAATAACCTTTATTTTTAGCCAAGACTTAATATTATAATTATGGGTAATAGCAATATTCTGGCACGTAAGATAACAGAGATGTGACTATGAAGGTAGAACTGTTTGAATGACCCTGAGTAACTTCAACTTCCTGGCTCGTAAGATAACACTGTTATTAACAGAGATGAAACGATGGATGTTGTTTGAATGACCCTCGTACTACAGTAGGCCAAAAAATTAAGGTACCAATTATGTTCACCTCCTGTATATCCTAAATAGAGACAGATATGTCATAATTGGAACAAGCAGCCAATAGCTGCATCTTTTAGCTCGAATTTAAGACCTCATTCGTTGAAATTGTTCAAGAAATAAAGACACGACGATCCAAGTTGCAGTTTGCTCCATTGCACGCGCTATTGATTTGTACACAACGCATTCGGAGCGCCGTGCTTCCATTGATTAGCACGTTAAAACTAGCGTCGTGTTTTCATTGATTAGAACACAAAAGTGCAACTTTTGATTTCGTTTCTGTTTTTAGGTTTTAGATCACTGTTTCTTTAATTCTCAACCAATTTCAACAAATAAGGTCTTAAATCAGAGCTAAAGTGTACAGGTATTGACTGTTTGTTTTAATTTTAACATAGCTTTATTTAGGAATTACAGGGGTGAATACAACTGGTACCTTAATTCTTTGGCTTACTGTATATTGTAGCCTACGCCGCAGTCGCCGCTTATGACAGTTTGTTGCACGCCATTTTGAAATGTGATCACGCACTAAAATGCTCGATAAACAGTTTTATCCTCGATGCACAATAACTCAAAATAAGTAATTTCTACCTTTTAATTGGGTTTTACCCTTAGGTGTTCGACTCCTGGAAAAGATCAATTAACCGTGGAATAGACGATAAAAATAAGAAAATTGTTCTCCAAGACGTACCAAATTTCTTACTTCCCGAAGGATACAGTTATGAAGAACAGTATGATCTCTACCTGTACGTAAAGCAGAATATTAACCCTAATCCAGTGATCATAGACAATGATGATCTATTAGCTAATCCAGGTCGTGTACTAAAAGCATATTGTGAGGCAGTCGGTATACCTTACTCTGATGACTTACTACATTGGAAACCAGGTAGGGAGTGCTTCGATGAGCAATGGATGGTCGCTAAGGAATTCATTTTCGCGCACAATTTAGGTGGAATTCACACAGAAACCTTTGAAAGCACTGGTTTTGGAAATGCAAGACCTTGCCCTGATCGTTCTGATTTAGATGACGACGTTTTACACTGTTCTGACGCATGTTTGAAGTATTATGAGGAAATGTACGCTAAACGACTCAAATGCTAGCATGATCGTAATATTATTGTTGGCATCTAAACACTACAGGTTTGATCAGATATTTTTTTCTATTAATCAGAAAAACAGAAAAAAAGTTTGTAGTGTGATGTTTAGTTCTCTTAAGTTCTCTTGGCAAGACGAGATGGAAGTTTCTTGTAAATGGTACTCTGAAACAGTTGGAACGATTTAAACGATCTAAAGCGACTGGTCTTTTAGATAAAGGCGTACAAGTCAAAGAAGAAAGGGCCGTTCGAGATTGCTTGAATTAAGAGGTTGAATGTAAGCATCCCAGTTCTTAACTTTGAACTCTTTTGACTACATGATGTTTACGCCTTGATCCAAGAAAGCATTCATTTTAGATCAAGATGCAAGATACATGTACTTCAGCCTACCCATTCACAGGTAAATGTTCACCATTTTGGTCAAATGTATGCATGGAGCACCATTTTCAAACAACTGAAGGATCAGGGACAGAAAGGTGAAGGAAAAGAAGCCAATTAAATCAATTATAACATTGATATCGAGAACGTTTTGTACGTGAAATGTGTGAGATGTTGAAAAGTGCAACTTTTTCTGAAAGCATCTTTTTTTTTAATGTGATTGATCAAATTGTTTTCGGAAATTGGTCAACTTTGGTAGGGTAGCAAAACAGTTCTTCTATTCACAGCTTTTTGAATTTTTCAAATCAACAAAATGTATGTCAAGTTATGCAAAGATGTTCTATAATTTTAAGGGGGTATTTCTTTTGAATCCTGTATATACAAACGCTGAGTAAAGAAGGAGCACCACAATGCGTATTATATGAACGACAGTATCAACCTTCTTCCATTTCCTAAGAGTTTCAACATTTCAAGAAGAAAAACCAACTGGCAACTCTGAGATCAGCGATAGAAATCCATCCTGCGGCAGTTGCCAGTAGCAGTTACTCCTCGTCAAGTGTAGAAAAAGGCAACAGTCATGGTCACTGAAACGTTCACAAGTGTAGAAAAAGGCAACAGTCATGGTTACTGAAACGTACACAAGTGTAGAAAAAGGCAACAGTCATGGTTACTGAAACGTACACACGTGTAGAAAAAGGCAACAGTCATGGTCACTGAAACGTACACAAGTGTAGAAAAAGGCAACAGTCATGGTCACTGAAACGTACACAAGTGTAGAAAAAGGCAACAGTCATGGTTACTGAAACGTACACAAGTGTAGAAAAAGGCAACAGTCATGGTTACTGAAACGTACACAAGTGTAGAGAAAGGCAACAGTCATGGTTACTGAAACGTACACAAGTGTAGAAAAAGGCAACAGTCATGGTCACTGAAACGTACACAAGTGTAGAAAAAGGCAACAGTCATGGTCACTGAAACGTACACAAGTGTAGAAAAAGGCAACAGTCATGGTCACTGAAACGTACACAAGTGTAGAAAAAGGCAACAGTCATGGTCACTGAAACGTACACAAGTGTAGAAAAAGGCAACATTCATGGTTACTGAAACGTATACAAGCAAGATCATTTTCTGGATCAGATACGAATTACCTTGTTTACTGAAGATGTTTTTCTATTTGCGATGTTGCAGTGCATGTTAGCTCATATTTTTTCCTTCTTGGCTAATAACATTCCAGTTTTATTATAATTGAGTATTTTTAATTCGGTCTTCAATTATATTGTCTTGAAACTGCAAATATTTCAAAGATGGCTATCTTATGTATATAATGTTCGTGCTTGATGATTTTTACAATGTTTAATGAAACTGCCGAAATGTAATATGACAGTATTTAAAAATTCCAATAACCATTTCCCCTGTAATCTTATACAGTCTTTCACATTGAAACTCATTAAAAACGACCAATTGAGATGATAAAGGAAAAGATGACTGTTGAAATATTTGTGTTGATTGAAAATGTCAGAGTAAAATTTATTCATCCTAAATCAGGTTTGATTTGTGCGTAACAAAATATTGTTATCTTTGGTCTTCCACTTGAACTCGCAAAACGGTTAATCGGTCAAGAACAGAAAATAGTTAGGTATAGCATTAAAAAAAATTGATCTTCGGTCTTACACTTGAACTCGCAAACCTCAAACACGGTCAATCGGTAAAGAACAGAAATAGTTTAGTATAGCATTAAAATGTGTGATCTTTGGTCCTCCACTTGAACTCACAAACCTCAAACACGGTCAATCGGTTAGTAACAGGAAATATCTGGATTCAGATCATATGCTTACCAACACCAGGAACTATCGCATTCAAAATGACGGCTACACAAGCTCAATCTGATGACATTGCCAGAGTTATATTGTGGTGTGTTCCACGAACATGTTCTACGGCATTTTTGAAATGCATGACATACGTGCCCGATTCGCAGGTTTGGTACGAACCATATTTAATGGGATTTCATTTCTCTGACTTCGCACATAGAAAAACGAGCATTGCCTTGTTACGAGATTATTGGGGTGGAGATATTAAGGAAGATGACGAAAACGATTTCACTTCTGGAATATCAGGTATGAGTTTTTGAAATAGTTTTTACGACGAGAGTTCATAACGATTGGTACGATTTTAACGGGTTCGAGTTGGGACAAGTTAAAAACTGTCAAGGTTTCGTCAGAAGTAGACGACTTGATTATTTAGGCAACGGTAATTTTATTTATCTTTTATCATGGTTATCAAGGTTACAGGGAAATTGTTGTGTCAATAAACGTGAATGCAAAACACAAATATATCAATTGTGGGGCAAAGGTCGGGGTCGAACTTATAGCTATATCATATATATAATATGCCTATCCCTTCGCAAAAAACTCGTTCATTTGTGCATGTTCAAATCATTGTAAAAAATATTGTAAAAAAAGATGCATATTTTGCATTCAGTTAGCTGCTCTCAGGCAGGTATGCCCACATGTATGGAAAAGAGTTTTGTACGCGCGTGCAGGAGCCCCAATGCCTTGTGTTGTGAAAATTTCGGGTACAGGGCGTTAGTCCGACACGCCGCTAGTCCGACACTCCGCTAGTCCGACACGCCGCTAGTCCGAATCTGAAATGCACTGCACCAGTCCGACACGTCGCTAGTCCGAATCTAAAATACACGCTGCCAGTCCGACACACCGCTAGTCCGAAAATGAAGAACACTGCGCTAGTCCGAAACTGAAAACCACTGCGCTAGTCCGAATCTGGAAAACATTCCTTCAGTCCAACACTGCGCTAGTCCGAATCTAAAAAACACTGCACTAGTCCGAAACTGAAAACCATTGCACTAGTCCGAATTTGAAAAACACTGCGCTAATCCGAATCTGAATTTGGGAAACACAATGCTACTCTGATATTCGGAGTAGCACAGTATTTTTCGGATTCGGACTAGCGCAGTGTTTATCAGATTCGGACTATTGCTGTGATTTCAGTTTCGGACTAGCGCTATGGTTTTCAGTTTCGGACTAGCGCAGTGTCGGACTAAAGAAGTGTTTTCCAGATTCGGACTAGTGCATGGTATTTCGGATTCGGACTAGCGGCGTGTCGGACTGAAAAAGTGTTTTCAGATTCGGACTAGCGGCATGTCGGACTGTTACAGTGGTTTTCATCTTCGGACTAGCGCATGCTTTTTTCGGATTAGCGCAAATGTTTTTTCGGATTAGCGCAAATGTTTTTTCGGACTGAAGCACCCATAAGTAAAGGGAATTTGTGCAGTCGGTCCAGCGGTGTGTCGGACTAGAGGCGTGTCGGACTAGCGGCGTGTCGGACTGAGCGGTGCACCCCAGAATTTCATCACATTTAAGCAATTTTTGTGGATATTATAGATTTTTGTGCAGTGTGTATTATAACTTCCGGTTGTGGTGTTGATTATGGCACCAATTTGATGAGGAATAGAGGAAAAAATGGGTGATTTGGCCCAGAATGCGGGGTCACGGCAAAAACAATGCAGCCATAATCTTTAAACGTATTCAGATATGTGACGTGTCATGTCAAAAGGAGACACTTTTGAGCAGGTTATCAATTTTGAGTTTTTTGCATATCTTAAATATAGAGATATTTTGCTCCACAACTCCGTTTTCCCCAATGAAATCGGACATTCCTAAGCGAAGATATTGAGTTTGTAAGTTATGGTATTATAAAATTAGAAATTGAGATATCGGCCTTTAAAAATATTATTGACAATGTTTAGAGTAGGATTTAACTTGCAAAATGTCTCAAAAAATACAAGATGCCAGTTATATTCCGATCTGAAACTATCAGACAATATTTTAAACATTAATAACATTACAAATTCGCAACAAACCCAAATCACCCCCGGGCAGATTTTTGGCTATTTCTCCATTTACGATCCTGCCCAAAAGTGTCTCCTTTTGACATGACACGTCACATATGTTTAACCAGTCAGCTACCTGCACAACCGATTCTTTTGTTCTGCAAGGCTCACTCAGTCATTTAATGAGGCAATACAAACGATCGAAATTGGTGTTGAAATGAGCAAAATTTTGAGTTACACCTTTTCAGTGTAAAAATTTTTTTCTCAGCCAAATGAAAAGCAATAATTTTAATTTTTTCAGTAAATGGCTGGAAAAACTATAATGCTTGATACTGATTTTTTTTTTTTAATCCTGGTGTTAAACTTAGGCCTGAAATTCAGTCATTTAGTGTAAGATATTCGATTTTTATAGGCTTCAGCTCGGCCCGCGAGCTTTTTCTTGGATCAACCTTTTAGCTTTTCAAAGTAATATAGTTCGCTAATGAAGGATTTTCCCGTGAGCTATATATCATAGTTTTGTCAGAATTTCCGTTTTGATTTCACCATCTTTCACTGTCGGCTGAAAAAATTTCTAAATCAACACGTGAAATCTAAAGGCTAGTACTAGCATTGTGGATCGATATCCCTGGGTTTAATAGGAATACCGGCATGGCTATAGTGTTGCCAGAACTTCAATATAGCAAAGAAATTCCCAGACCTATAGCGCTCCTACTGATCATGTTTAACCAGAACACCCAATTGGGGATTTAATCGCTGGTCGGGCAATTTGCTTTCAATGAAAAATTGACCTGGATAACAACAAAGGAAATATCGACTATTTCTGCTGGTTGCTCTCGAGATAAAATTACTCACCATTGCCTACTTTTACTTAGTTTGACATTTTCGGAGACTGAATGGAAAAAGGGTAAAACAAAACGGAAATTCTGACAAAACTATAACATATAGACCCACACGATGTGCTTTACAGAGGTGGGAAATATCTTTCTTTAGCAAACTATGTCAGTTTGAGACGCTAAAACATGAATTCCGTAAAAAGCTCGCAGGCGAATTCAAGGCCTATAAAAATCAAAAATATCACACTAAAAGACACAATTTGATGCTTAATTTTAACACCAGGATTTTTAAAAATGTATATCCAAGCACCAAGTTTTTAACTGACATTACTGAAGAAAAAAAATATTGCTTTATATTTGACCGAGAAAATTAATTTCATAGCAAAAAGGTGTATCTCTGAATTGTGCTGATTTTTACATGTATCGATCGACTTTTAGCGCGACTAAGCATTTCTAAAGAATTGGTTGTCCAGGCGGCAGACTGTAACGATATACATGTATATACATGTATATGGCAGGGCAAATCATTTATATCTGCGTAGCGCCTGTACAGGCAGCTCTCGCGGACAGTCCGTCTTTGTTTGTTTATTTTGGAGGCTAGAGTTTACCGATTGCTTCAATTTTCCAACGACTACTTTTGTTAGTGCTACTGATCAAAATGGAATCATCAAATCGGGAGTTGCGACGATACTTTTATGTAATTTTGTGGATTTTCATGTGGATTATTCTATCTAAACTGAATCTACTATTACCATGTTCGCCGTATTGGATCGATCAAATATCGAAAGACTCGCCATCAAACACTAGCAAGAAGGTGATCACCTACTCAAGTGAGTACTTGCATAACTGTAATGATTCGTCAATAACAAGTGATCGAGATTGTCAATTGAGTTCAGAATTATGCTGTAAACTGGCCGATCTAAACGTGCTTGATAGACCTTGTACAAGTCATAACAATCCAGCCAGCACATTAACAAGAAACGTGAAATCTCTTTGAAAGCGTTTAAGAAAACGAGGAACGCGTGGTGGTTTTAGAAGAACAATAAGACCTATTTAAGTTAAAATAGCAGAAAATCTACCAACAAAGACCAAAAATGATGAACAGTGTTCTAATCTGTCACACTTACGCCCGATTCCACCGGCTAATGGGGAACAGACTCTAAGACTCGTACCGTACAATTTCCCATCCATATATTTGTGTAATCTACAATCAATTAACAACAAAATGGATGAGTTCAGAACTTGGGTTTTGGATCAAGACTTTGACGCATGTGCAGTTACTGAATCATGGATGTCCCCATTAAGATCTGCGGACTTTTTTGACATCGATGGTTATGCCCTTTTCTCGGAACCGCGGAACAGTACCACTCATGGAGGCGGAGTAGCCCTCTATTTCCGCGAAAGTTTAAATCCTAGTAAGATTAGTGTTGATGTCCCGGACAACCTTGAAATTATCTGGATTAAAGCCCGCCCCAAGAGACTACCAAGATCAGTGTCTCTCTTGATATTCGCAGTAGTGTATTTCCCTGACCCAAAGCAGGAGAAAGCCATGATAGAGCATATACAGGACACGTTAGACTTATTGCACGCAAAACACCCGGATGCTGGAATTTGTATTCTTGGAGATACAAATCACCTCAATGTCACCAACTTATGCAAATATAATAAATTATTGCAAATTGTCACGTTTCCTACACGAGGACAAGCAATCTTGGACAAGATTCTCACTAACTTTTCTTCGTTTTACAAAGCTCCAATTCCGTCTTCCCCATTGGGTCGTAGTGACCACACTGCTGTTATCTGGACGCCTAAATCAGATATTGTGAAGAAGTCAAATACATTCACTAAGCGCACGATCAGACCCATGAAGGATTCCAGTATCAGAGAATTTGGAGCATGGATCTCAAGGCATGATTGGGTAGAGATTTATAACGCCACCGGAACTGTAAAGGCGAAAAGGCCAATGCTTTTTATGAAACGCTTAACAACGGTATTGAAACATATTTCCCTACTCGCGATATTAAAATGCACATATCAGACAAACCGTGGATCTCGGATAGAACCAAACACCTTATACGCGAAAGGCAGGAAGCTTTATCTCCAGAGCGACCCTTGTTGTGGAAGTTTTACAGGAACAAAGTTCAACGCTCCATTGTTGCCGACAAGAACGAATACTACTATAATAGGGTTCAAAGGCTAAAAAAGGCTAGTCCAGCAAGCTGGTATAGAGAAATACGTGTGATGACCACCAACAATAAGTCTCAAACTTGCATACAGCCTCCTCCTGAGACTGATCCAACAAATGCTAAGGCTGTTTCAAACTCGATCAATGAGCATTTTGTCTCTGTTGCTAGGGACATAAGACCGTTAAATGTTGTGGAATTGCCCGCATTTCTCCCAGCTAAAGCATCTGTGCCTGAAATATATCCCTGGGAGGTATGTGAAAAACTCAAAAGATCAAAAGAACAAAGCTGGAGGTCCTGATGGAGTTTCAGCCACTATTATTCGCGAGTTTGCTTATGAGATCAGTGATCCTCTCTGTTGTATATTGAACACATCTTTTAATGAGGGAATTGTACCACCCCAGTGGAAACAAGCTATTGTTGTCCCAATCCCAAAGTCTAGCCCTCCTGTTTGGAACCAACTCCGTCCTGTCTCTTTGACAGACCATTTTGCCAAAGTGGCGGAATCATACATTATTGGGTGGCTAATGGAGGACATTGAGCCTCAAATTGATAGTAATCAATTTGGAAACAGAAAGAAATATTCCACCTCTCATTATCTTGTTAGACTTGTAGATAATATTTTGTCTCACGCTGAAAATACTAAAAGCATGTCCAGAGTTACAATAACAGATTTTAGTAAGGCGTTTGATCGCGTGGATCACAACATTGCTATCCCAAAGTTAATTCAAATGGGAGCCAGATCTTGCATAATCCCCTGGATTTGTAATTTTCTCTCAGAGAAGTCTCAGTGTGTTAGATATCAAGACTGCCTTTCTGCATGGCTCAATCTTACAGGTGGTGTACCCCAGGGCACACTTACAGGCCCTGCCACATTTGTTTGTCAGGTTAATGACGCTGCTCAAACTACAGATGAGAACAAACTGGTGCTCAAATACGTGGATGATCTCACTATTGTTGAGAACACCTTTGTCAATCAAAGATCTAGTATCCAGGATAATTTGAATCTATTTGATCAATGGGCTAACATCAATAAGATGACATTAAACCCCAAAAAATGCATGTTCATGGATATTAATTTTTGTCATACTCAATCAGATCATCGACCACTGACACTTGCTGGTGTCGAATTGCAATCTACTGATTGTGTCAAAATTTTGGGTGTGAAGATAACTCATGATCTTAAATGGGATGTGCACACTACAGATGTCATCAAAAGAGCTACAGGGCGTTTGTTCATGCTCACCACGCTGAAGCGGTTCGGTCTAGATCTGGATGACCTTAAAACCATCTACATAGGCTTTATAAGACCGCTTGTTGAGTACGCTGTTCCAGCGTGGCATCCAGGTTTGACCGAGCAGCAGCATTACGCCCTGGAGCGCGTCCAAAACGGCATGCAAAATCATGCTGGGCTACAAATACACATCTTATCAAGATGCTCTAGAACGTTGCAAATTGACTGAGCTGAGATCACGTCGCGATCAAATCTGTCTTAAGTTTGCCAACAAACTCCTGGAGCATCCTGACTTCCGTAGCTGGCTTCCAGGTTACAGGAAGGAGACTGGTAGGAACCTGCGAAACGCTAACCACCTGTCTTTACCCAAGGTGCGCACTCAAAGATACGCGCGTAGTCCCATCCCATACATGGTTCAGCTGTGGAACAAGGATGCTTCAGGAGCAGGTCAATAATTTCTTGCTAGCTTGTTTGCAGTTATATTTAGTTTGTATGTGATTTCGTTTTGGATTTCATGCTGATGTAAGATATATTTTGTGTTTTGTTGTTGCCAATTTCTTTGTAGCATGTATGTAATTCAGCCTTTTGGCTGCCATATGCATTGTTGTAATAAACCTTGAATAATAATAATAATCACATTGGCTGAGTCAGAAAGTTTGAAAACGCATACAAATTCTTCCGTATCTTCTTGTTGGCGAGTGAGGCGAAGGAAGGAAAACAAATTAAAAATATATACTGTTGAACATTCAAACTTTAAAATTACTTAACATATGTTCAATTTTTCTGCGCTTTATATGTTTAAAATAGCTTTCAAACACAGCCTATGTATACTTAACGGCATCAGTCTAATAGAGTTAAAATCCGTTATTTTAGGAGTGTATTTCAATAGTTTAGATTAATAAAATTTTGACTATATCGCCCCGCACTACCGATGTATTGAACCATAGATGTCAAAGAAATGCTCATCACTTGCACCTGTAAGATTATTCTCTTTGAAAAGAGCGGTATTGTATTCAATCTATTATAATTATGATTGAAGACAGTGATTAGTGCAACCTGCTGTAGAGCAGCGCGGTATATGTATACGATTTTGATTCAGTTGATATTCAATATTTTCTAAAATTCCAAAGATTTCTAAAGTGATAGGATTATTCGAATTATATCTGTGTCAACAAGCTGAAAGTTACGTTTTTTGCAATATTGTTTTATTTCAGCTGGTTACTCGGCGAGGGACAAGCCATTTTCATGGTTCAAAGAGCAACTTGAATCCTCGCCGCCCAACAAGAAAGTCATTTTCAGCAAGGATATGTGTTGGGGTATTGATGGACATTATTCCGACATGCCTCGTGGCTTCCGTCACAGTTTTCTAATACGCCATCCTTATAGAGTCTTTGATTCGTATAGGAAATCGCTAAATAACGGGATGGAAGAAGGGAGTCCAATGGTGAACATAACCGACATCCCTGAGCATCTGCTTCCGAAGGGACTTTACTACAAAGAGATGCATGATCTTTATATGTATGTCAAAGATCATTTTGAGCCAAACCCAGTGATCATTGACACTGATGACCTATTGGCTGACCCAGGTCGTGTTTTGAAAGCATATTGTCAAGAAGTAGGTATTCCATATACTGATGACTTACTGCAATGGAAATCAGGTAGGGAGTGTATGGATCAGCTTTGGATGATTGCAAAAGGAGAGATCTTATCTAATGACATCGGAGGATTTCATAGTGCGACCTTTGTGAGCACTGGTTTTAACAAGCCAACACCATTACCTGATCGGTCCCAGTTGTCAGAAGACGTGTTAGTTTGCTCAGACCAGTCAATGGAGCATTATAACGAGATATATGAAAACCGATTAAAAGTTTGATTTAATTCTTATTTAATAATAATAATAATAATAATAATAATAATAATAATAATAATAATAATAATAATAATAATAATAATAATAATAATAATAATAATAATAATAATAATAATAATAATAATAATAATAATAATAATAATAATAATAATAATAAATGCCATTCTATATCAATACACGGTGTTATGAGTGTTATTTTTTCCGCGTTATATAAACCAAACATTTTGTCCTTTCAGATGGTATTTCGTTCTAGTAGATTTATACAGCCCCGCCCTGTAGGATCGTATTATTGTATATGTATTTTGAAGGATATTTCAATCAATGCTTTTCATTCTGTATTCTGTGTTTGTGCCAAATTAAATTGAACAAATTAAAGTAGGATAAGTAAGAAAAATGCTTATAATTTAGATAGATAATGTAGCTATAAAAAGTGAAATGTGCTTTTGTTAAGTGTGTTAACTGATTTGTATCTTCCTCATTTTGTTGTTTCAATCATTATAAGAAAAACCTTACCAACAATCTCATCAAACAGGTCCGCAAATCTGTATCCCCATAAAATGCTAGAGTCAACAATACCTCATGAGGATTGACACATGTCAAGATATCTATGCACTAAAAAGAAAAACACATGGACCAATCAGTGGTTCACAACAGCTTAGGAACAACAAGAGTGAAGGGGTACACTAAAGCATAAGACACATGAAATAAGATGCTTATGCACTCTGCTCTTGAAGGATGGTCCGCCGTTGTCAGATATGTCTCCGATTACTCCATCTGGTGGTAAGCTATTCCAAACATGAGCTGAAGTGTGGATGAAGGTCCTGTCAGTAGATATGGTTCTAGAAACTGGTACTGTGAGAGCGTGGCAAGGAATGGACAAGCTGGAGCGAGTAGCTCTTCTGGCTACAGATGGCTGTGGTAGCAGTGCCTTCAGATCTGGTGGGCAGAAACTGGTGTGCATGTTGTAGAGGACTGTTGCTGCAGCCACTTGTGTCTTTGATGGAGAGGTGTGATGTTCAGCTCTGTACTTGATCCCTCTTTGCTCACAAATGGCTGGTGCCCCCCCCCCCCCCATCAGGCTCAGATGTCACACTCCTCCTATCATGGTCGATGCCCCCCTCTAGGATCATTCACACTACGCCACTGAAACTAGTAGACTATATACAGACTTGGTTCAGGTCAGGTCAAGTTTAGTTCAAAATATAGACAAATAATAAATTGATATCTATGTAAATACGGCCTTTTATCATGTATATACACAAGTCTATTGCAAAACCATAAGACATGGAAGGTGACATTACGCGTGTTATACTCTGGTCCACTCCTCGTTCTAGTTCAACAGCGTTTTTGAAATGTTTAACCTATGTACCTGATATCCAGGTTTGGTTTGAACCATACCTTTCGAATTATTACTTCTATAAATTCGGAAACATTCGACAAAGTTACTAACGAACTATGGGGAGCTAACATCAGAGATATGGATGAAGATTTCACCCAAGGAATAGCAGGTAAATTTGTATTTGTTTTTACTTAGTTGATTTTCCTTTCTATAATACCTTGTTTCTTACATTACATTGTATAAGCTCAAACTGATTACAAATGATCGAGACACCATAACAGGCAAATGAATGCCCACGAACCGGGCTGCATGCATTGGTGAACCCAAACTGATTGGGATAGAACACTACTCTTTTCTGTACTGACTGCGACATGAACCGATATTGCTCTCTTTGCACAGGACCACTCTCTTGTTCTCTTAACATAATATAAACGTATCTTGGAAGTCTGCATTCAATAAATGCGCTCCACCCATATCACATACTGGGGATTGAACCGGGGTTTACACCAATAGCGATTACGCATGACTCAAAGCATTAAATGTACCACGTTCTCCACGTTGGATATGAAGTGTCCCCCTCTTTTATAATAACATGTATACAGGGTCAAGCAATTTTATATTTTCTGTACAACTATTTATATCGTTTTACCTGTGACCCAATAAAAAAAACCCGAAGACACGGTCGCCAAAAATTGTTTGAGTTCATATATGATTATTTTACAATGCAAATCCTTATGTTCTTAGGGAACAACCCAAAAGTTCGACAAAGTCCAAAGTTCGATGAAGTCTTATAAAGAAAAGTCCTATCGTGGTAGGAGGTTGTACCCCTTTTCATCGAAATTTTGGGTTGTTCCCTTGTAAAAAAATTATTGCTCTTTTAATAATACTTCTGAAAAACTAGCCTGAGAACTAGCAATTGTTTACTTTGCTTTTTCATAGGAGGGTATCTTGCTATGGACAAGTCTCCATTTTGGATGAAACAGCAGCTTGAAGGCAGACCAGTAGGAAAGAAGGTCATATTCAGCAAAGACATGGCATGGGGATTAGAAAAGCAGTATCAAGATCGTCTTCCTCAAGGTTTTCAACACACATTTCTTATTCGGCACCCATACCAGGTATACAATCAGACCAATTTTGTGATATTGAAGTTGTATTGCAAATAATATTTGGAATGTGACAGTCCGACGCCTAGATTTTAACAGGTCGATTTAGTATTTCATTTAGTTTCCAATTGCTGATAATCAATCATAAAATATAACTATTAGGCTCACGTACAAACCAGTGCAAACCAACTTGTACAACCAAAAATGGATAATTCAGATATTCTTGTGTACAAATCCAAAATTTGGGTTGATGTTACGTATCTCAATGACAGTTTCGTGCTAAGACTTAGCACTTTCTCAAATTGACTGACCAATTCCTGCACCTCGACGGCTGCTACCAGTTGGAGCTGACGTAGGTGGCGCTGTTAGGAGTTGGTCGTAGATGTGCGGAAGAAAGTGGTTCCCTTATCCAGACGGCTTCCTTTATATGTCTTCTCTTTCTGTTCTGTCCTCTGTCTCTGATTTGTGATTCCTCCCATCCAATTACGTGATTATCTTCTACGACGTGATCTGTTATCGCGGATTTATTATCCTCCCCTGTGACGGAGGCCTGTCTTTGTGATCTGGTAAAAGCTTTCTATGAAGCTTTTTCTGCTTCAGTTTTATGTTTTTTAAGTCGCGTTCCAAAAAGTCTGACTGTTTCTCCAATGTATGTTTTGTCGCAGTTGAGGCAGGGAATCTCGTATACGCAATCAGATCTTTGTGTGGCGTCTCGCTTATCTTTGGGGTGCACTTTGATGTATCTCAGCGTTTGGTGCGGTTTAAAGGCGGTGTTAATGCCTTAATGCCATGCTTCTTGATTTTTGTTTCTTCCTGTTTTTTGTCTTCCTCTTCTGTGACTACTTTGTCTTTCCTGTCCATGAGTGTGGGTATGAAGCTAAGTTTGTGCTGTAACGGATGATGTGAGTTGAAATGCTACTTTGGGAACTACTTTCTTCCGCACATCTACGACCAGCTCCTAACAGCGCCACCTACGTCAGCTCCAACTGGTAGCAGCCGTCGAGGTGCAGGAATTGGTCAGTCAATTTGAGAAATAGCTAAGTCTTAGCACGAAACTGTCATTGAGGTACGTGACATCAACCCAAATTTTGGATTTGTACACAAGAATCTCTGAATTATCTGTTTTATTGACAATCCTGATGAACTTATTTGCGGATCTGGGGGTACAACCAAAAATGTTTTCGAGTTACCTTTGTTTCGACGTAGTAGAGAGTTTGCGATTCCCATACGCCGTGATCTACGTCCGTCCAATTATTCAAAATCAGTATCCGGTACGAAGCGAGGTCGTTTATTTAGGCAGTATTGAAGATCCTACACGTACGAAAAGTACGCGCTGACACATATGTGGCGGAAGCGCGGGGTGGAGAGGACAACTCCTCCCCAAATTTTTCCCTAGATAAATATTGATGAAAGTAAAAGTAAAACAAAAATTCCCCTTGTTTCTTTCTTTTTAGCCCGGGGCAAAAATAGGGTAAAATTGTAAACCCTTCGTTCGCTTCGCACACACTGGTCCAACAAATACCAACATGCACCTTCATTTTTGAACGAAATAATCTGAAATTGAAGGTCCATCTGTAACTTGCACAAAATATGCTAAAATAAAAAAATTTTAAATGTAGATATTTATATAGCGCTTTATGCCGTAAACAGCCTCAAAGCGCTTTACATTTCTTCCGGCGTTATTAGAATATGTCGGAATCACGTTTGCAGCCTACAATTGGCGCAGGGTTTATCAGTACAACGACTGTGACTACCCCTAACAGCTTCCCATTACAGCGAGGCAAAGCGCCTTGCCCAAGGGTGCAACACGGTGGTGGGGCGGGGACTCGAACCAACGCACGTCGAGCAAGCTCTCAGTTTATGAGTCCAAGGCCGTAACCACTGAGCCACCGTGTCCTCAAAATATGCTTCCCCCCTAAATTTTAATGTTTCCATCGCCACTGCGCAGACATCGCAGAAAATGCACAACTCTGAGAATCTTGGTAAAAAAATGCTCAATTTTCAAAAAAATCATTTCTAATATTTTGGGTGAAGTTGGTCAAAAAAGTTTTAAAAAATCCTAAATATTTTTATCTAGGTTTTTAGAAATAAATGAAAATGAATAATTTCTGGCTCAAGAATTTTTTTGTTACGTTGACCAAAACATTTGGGCCAAAAAAGCTGGGTTTTTTTTTGGATTCACTCCAAAAATTAGCATTTTGCCCCAAATTTGACCTTACAGATGAAATTATTAAGTCTTTGCCATTCTAGATATGAGCATTTTTATATACTTTAGACCAACAATTTAGCAGTTATGAGGCCCGAAAGTTAAGACCACCCTTAATTTTCGAAAGCAACCCTCACTTTGGCTATATTGACGATATTATTTACCCGTAGGTATTCGACTCATGGAAAAGAAGGTTAACCGTGGAGTACACGATAAAAATAAGACAGTTTTACTAAAGGATGTACCAAATATCTTTCTCCCCGACGGATACAGTTATGAAGAACAGTATGATCTCTACCTGTACGTAAAACAGAATATTAACCCTAATCCAGTGATCATAGACAATAATGATCTATTAGCTAATCCAGGTCGTGTACTAAAAGCATATTGTGAGGCAGTCGGTATACCTTATTCTGATGACTTGCTACAATGGAAACCAGGTAGGGAGTGCTTAGATGAGAAATTTATGGTTCCTAAGGAACACATTTTCGCGCACAATTTAGGTGGAATTCACACAGAAACATTTAAAAGCACTGGTTTTGGAAACGCGAGACCGTGCCCTGATCGTTCCGAATTGGATGACGACGTCTTGCACTGTTCTGACGCATGTTTGAAGTACTATGAGGAAATGTACGCTAAAAGACTCAAATTGTAACATGAAAATAACGTTTGGCATCCAAACAAGACAGTAATTATGAGCAGATAATATAAGCAGAGACAATATTTTGTCTTTCCCTTTCGGTCTGTTACCATATTGCATTTAATTAATTCCGGTGCCATTTTTAAACATTAATCGTTTTATCGTTGGACCATACTCGTACAATGAAATAGGAACGTCGTTTTGCGCATTATCATGTCTATTTTTTAATCACGCCAATAAATGATAAATGACTATTAAGTTTATATTATATAAAGGAATACACCATTTGCTTCATTGCATGAAATCTAAATATACTCTAACTTTGCTCTTTGTTAGAGCGCCATATAAGTGTTGATTAATAATAATAATAATAATAATATATGTATATTTGTAAACTTTATAAATCTAATAATTTATGTACTTTGGGGGAAAATGTATATCTTCAATACGAATAATCAAAATATGGACGGCTTTTCCGCCCAGCTGCATACAAATTTGAAAGAAATTGCACATACCGTGAATTGCGAATGCCAAGAACCGCGAAAGCCCAGAACCGCTCCAGTAATATTATTAAGCACATTATGACACGCATGCTGACCAAATAACTGGTCAAAAATCATTGTTCCTTGTCCAGCGATACAGACATGATACGCATTTATTACACAATGCCTATGTGCTGCCAATTGCAAAATAATTAATAAACTGATTCAATCAACAGAGATTAATGAAAGAAGAATTTGTTTAAAAGGGCATATATATTGCTCGGACAACATCATATCGATATGAACACGGCAGAGTGCCGAATACGCAAAATGTCTGTTCTGAGTAAACGGCGTTTGAAAATCTTGGTACCATTCCATTGGTCCTTCTAAAAATTTAGAACATTCGTGAGCATTCATTTGAAATGTATATTATAGAAGTGACTGTACACGACTTATTGGCAATACTTGCATGTTCTGAAATAATCGATATATCCCTCTAAACGCGTTTTAACAGCTATTCGGCTTTATGCTGTATCCAAAATGTCTCAATCACTGCGCAGAGAGAGGTCGAATACTCATTCAACTACGTGTAAACCAAAGCACGCATTTATGATTTGGGGCATTTGTGTAGAAATTACTGGTTGTCCTAAGGCTATGTAGACTTAACTTGCTATATAAGTTATAAATAGTCATCCCTGTAATATTTAGCAAACACTCGAGGATTTTAAAGCAAAAATAACAATATTGGCCTATATTTTGCGCATGATTTTCCGGATTTTTCCAATTTCACGGGCGCGCACTCACATTATTAAACCACAGCAATATCATGTGGGAAATGTTTGTACTTATTTTGGTATCACTGGATAGAAGATACCTACAGCTATACGTTGGTATCAAATATATTAGTATAGGACATGGTCATATAGAAAATTCGGGGTTTCCCGCTATACAATTCAGTATCGAAGTTACGTAATGTTACTATGTCAACGGGATCACGCGCTAGAGTAATGAACCACGATCGAAATGATCACCACATAAAGTATATGGCACTCGAAGGCATACCAAAGTAGCGTGATCCGGTAACCAAGAGAATTACGTAACCACTTCGATGCTGAATACTATAGATCAACATGATTTGTACAGCTAAGTATACGATTCGTCTCTCTGCCGAATTCATTTATCGCACTCAGGCGCGATTCGTCCAAATCAAAATTTTAATAGCTACGTCGGTGTGCAAGATTTACCATTAATTTTTGGTGGAAATAAAAGATAACCTGAAATATAATCATAAGCATACAAAAACTGAATTTGCTCAACATTCTCGATTCGTCACTCTGCCGAATTCATAACGATATGGATAAAATCAGTCGCTTATTTTTTTATAGTAAATTGTGATATTACAATTCATATGTATATTCATTTTTATCCTTATTTTAATGTGTAGTAATAGGCTTAAATGAAAAGGTGTTCGGGATTACCCCACTCTCCCCTATAGTTTCCTCTTCATTTACTTACGTCATTCAGCCCGCTGCCTTGAAAATTAATTTCGCTACGAACGGAGTAAGGACTCGTACGAGCCCGAACTTTACCAACACAATTTCTCTTTTTTTCAGGAGAAATACGCATTAAAAAATTGCAACGAGTGTCAACTTGTAATGTAATAATTATTCTCTTCGAATGGAGTTAAACTTGTTTTTACAATATTTATGACCTTTAAAGCAAGCTGGTATAACGTTCAAAAATATGTACTTGTCCATTACACTTTGTTCCTATTTCCACGTTGCCTTAATGTCTTGAATACATCGTGGTATTGAAGTGACTATGCACACCAGACTCAAAGTCAGAAACGAGAGTGTGTAACTTCCAGACTGATCATACAGCCAACCTGCATTAAAATAAAAGAAACAATTGCAGTATACGTCAATTTTCTCCTTAATGAAACGTTGTTTTAGAAAATCTATAGGAATGAATGGGTATTAAATGAAGAATACTTCAAGGTAGAATTTAACGGGAAAATGTTAACATATAAAAGAAAAATGAGATCTGCACTGTGAAACACACTATTAAAATCATAAGTTCAGAGAGCACCCGAATCCTGACTCTGATTCAATGTGTTAGATGTGTTAGATGCTCTAAAGTTGTCGAGCAACGTATTTTCACAGCAATAATAGGATTGTGGCAACATTTTACGAGACATTATCTTTTACTGTATAGATAATAAAAAAAACTTACCACATATAAACCCACTTAAAACCGAAGTCACCCCATACAGGGCATAAACCCATCCCATTGCATTTATCATCATATCTTCATGTACGACATCATTCAAAATAGGATATACAGCTGTCACCATGAGTCCTCTTCCCAATCCGAAGAAAATAGCACATATAATGAATCCGATGTATGAGATATATAAACTAGCGATAACATCCAATGCAAAAGAGGCTGCAATCATTACAACTGAGACGTACAGCTGTACTGATTTATTACATATTTTCTCCACTAAAGGATAGACAAAATTTCCAACAAAATTAGCGATGCCTCCAACTGTTGCTACTAGAGACGCTTCATAGGGATTGAATCCTACTTCAATGACGTGTGGAACTGCATATATGAGCCAACCAGTGGTATAAAAACCGTTTCCGGCAAAAAAATGGAAGCAACAGTGATAAACGGATACTTTGAAAATAAATCGATATTAAGGTAATCTTTAAATAAAGTTCCAAGCCGTTGATGATCTAGTTTTGTTGAGTTTTCGCCACTCGCGTTCACAGCCAAAGGTAGTCGTGTATATTCACGCGTCGTGTTTAGTTTAAATACAGCGCCACAAATTACAGCGTGTAGACTGATCCCAGTAAGTAGCAATATCGTCCCACGCCACCCGTATATATCGGACAGGAATTGAGTCAATACGGGCATTACTACCATCCCTAATGACATACCAGAGAGACTAGCCGTTGCAGCTAAGTCATAGTATTTGTCAAAGTATTGAGACAGTGCACCTCCGGCTACAGACGATGTCCCGGTAGAAAATCCTGTCAAATAACAAAATATAAAGTTACAATTTATAGATGAGTTGACCTCAATTTTTATCAACATAGGCAAGGGACTGGTATATCGATATGCTTGAGTGAACCCCATGCAACCACTACACTGTTCAATAGCCTTATTTTGATGTGGCGGGAGTTTTAAAAACACGAGCCCTGAACAAAATATGATGCGCGCGCATACTGCCAGGCAAAAACAATGGAAATTATTGTAATGATGCGTGCGCATACTGCCAGGCATTGACGTCCGAAGTCAACTCGTCTATACTCACATTTACTCAAAAGGTATTACGTAGAATATCATTACTCGTCGAGTGGTCGATAGACGTCCCAATAAATCGGACTTAGTCACCGGTCAGTTCTACAGCATAGATATCCATGGCTAACGATGGTTAACTATGGAAACATGTTAAAGGACATCAAGAAAATTTTCTAAGTTATTTATTTTGAGCTAGGTTTTGTCTGTGACTGCTAATGTGAGGCCGTCGTAGGTCGTACAGGGGCTCAAACTAGGCAGGTGGGTGTAGTTCTGTCCTGGCAAGAAGAAGTTTATGTTCGTTAAGTCATCCGACCCCAGGGCCCCCTCCAAGGGGTCATTTGAGGTCAAATGACTAAAAACTGTCATATGGGCATAAAACTAGGTCCTACGGGGCGGGCTCAAACTCGGTGGGTGGGTGTAGTTCTGTCCTGGCAAGAAGATGTTCATGTTCGTGAAGTCATCCGACCCCGGGGCCCCCCTCTGACTAAAAACTGTCATATGGGCATGAAACTAGGTCGTACAGAGGCTCAAACTCGGTGGGTAGGTGTAGTTCTGTCCTGGCAAGAAGTTTATGTTCGTTAAGTCATCCGACCCCGGGGCCCCCTCCCAGGGGTCATTTGAGGTAAAATGACTAAAAACTGTCATATGGGTATGAAACTTGGTAGGTACAGTCAACATTTAAAACAACATTTTTTGAAGATCATTTTGGGGTCATCCAAGGTCACCACGGGTCATCTGAGGTCAAATTAGTAAAAACTCATATATGGACATGAAACTTGGTGGGTACAGTCAACATTTAGAGTTATAAGTTTAGGTCATTTTGGGGTCATCCAAGGTCACCCATGGGTCATCCGAGGTCAAATTACTAAAACTGTCGTATGGGCATGAAACTTGGTGGGTACAGTCAACATTTAGAGCCAAATTTTTGGAAGGTCATTTTGGGGTCGCCAGGGGTCATGTGAGGTCAAATTAGTAAAAACTGTCGTATGGGCATGTCACCATCAGCCTGGTAATCGCGCCCAGCCGAGAACCGCCAAATATGGTAACCGCCTAGTCTATTTTAAAACTGATGCATCAATGACTATGTTCATCATGTCATTATTGTATCATTCTCACATACATTAGGAAATGAATTTGGAGAATAGAGGCCTTGCATGTGACATATCATCCCGTAAATATGGCGGACTACTCAAATGCATTCAACAAAAGCATGATTGCAATCAAATAGGTTGATGACAACATTTGATTGAATGGACTGCACTCCGCCATAACTACGGTGAAGGACACCGGCTCAAATCCTTTGTTTGGAGCCAATCGATAATTTCATGCAGGGCCTCTATACTTTCTGTTAATAAAATACTATGCTGACCTCGCACTCCAGTAATTTCAGATCATTGAGCTCAGTAATACATCAAAGAATGTCTTCCAATTCATGAAAACAAATCTGAATATCGGATTAGAAGCTTGAGGGATTTCAATTGCAAGGCTCATTACTTATACACCAACAACAACATAGGCCTACAAGTGTATATAATGTAGCATGTGCACACATTATCATGTTGTGGATGGTGAATCAAGCTGCAGTCCCTACACATTCCCAAATGAATGCAGTGACCACTCATTCATGATGGACGTACTGATCATTATGTATGATTTAAACTCATAGGTGTTGTGCGTTAAGTTTGGCAATTTGGGAGGGTGGGTTCAAAATGACCCCATAGGATTATACGGGGTAAAAATTTCAAATTGCTCAAATACCCCTTTCAAATATATCAAATTATTTAAATAAATAAATAAATAAATAAATAAATAAATAAATAAATAAATGAAAAAAATTGAACAAATTGTAGCGTAGCATTAAAATCATAATAACCATTGCTGACGGGCGGATTCGAACCAACGATATTGACATTACCAGTCTGATGCTCTAACACTGAGCTATGCCATCATCTAGTAATGAGGGTCGAGTTTTTAGCGTATACAGTGTTTGTCTGTGAAAATGCCGCCTCGTGAAATAAATAAATATAAAATCTCAATTTTTAATTTAACTTTATTTGATCATTTTCTAACCTATGTTTTCTTTAGAGCAGGAACAAATATTTCCCCTTTTATCCAATTTGGCCGCTAAATAAGAATCTACTTCTTTTATTACTGATTTAATTCCGCGATTTGTTCCATTAAGGGATCTAAAATGAGCATTTATTGCGTTTCGACAGTATTTTTTGGGCGACATGAGAGCACCTCAGACCTATCGAATTGCATTCTGAATACGAACCATGTCTTCCTGATATCAAATAATTTTCATTTTTTGAAAATCACAATATAATACAAATTTTATGACAAATTATAAAAATTTGATATTTTTCAAATTTTTGATATATAACAGTCCTCGAAGTGAATTATATAAATCTAATGATATATTCTTAAAGTGTATGTAGCAGGGAGGAAAAGCAGACGGTCAATTGAAAATTTTGACCTTTCATATTGAAGATATGGATTTTTTTCCCAAAAAGACCTAATTTTTTTTTTTGTTTTTTTTTTAAAATCCATATCTTCAATACGAAAGGTCAAAATTTTCAATTGATCGTCGGCTTTTCATCCCACCTACATACACTTTAAGTATAAATCATCAGATTTATAAAGTTCACTTCAAGTACTGTTAAATATCAAAAATATCAATTTTAATGATTTGCCATAAAATGTGTATTAAATTGCGAATTTCAAAAATCAAAATTATTTGATATCAGAATGACATTCTTCGTATTCAGAATGCAATTCGATATGTCTGATGTGCTCTGATGTCCCAAAATAAATACCGTCCAAACGTTCATACCCCAGCCCTTAAGCAATATCAAAGATTAATGTCAAGCATCTCACAACAGATATTTAGTTGGGTTAGTGGTTTTGCACAGTGCTTTTTAACCGGGTGGTACCGAGATCGATTCCCACCTCTGCCTGCAATTTTTTTTTTTCAAGACTGGGAAATAATAACCTGACATTCGCCGCTGACATTCGTACAGGATTTAGCCACACTTGAACAGGATTTAGCCAAACAAAGACTTAAGCTTTTTAATAATACTATACATAAGTATAAGCTTATTATCCTCTTCAACAATAGGATTAAAGATTGGTGCTTGACTGGAATTACGTGATAGTGTCATTGGTTATTGTTAAAGGCAATAAGGTGTGTATTTCCTCTGAATAGGAAAGACTCTCTACATCGAACCATGGATGTTGGTGGTTCGAATTAAGCCCGATCCTGACTCCACTTCGCAGCGGTATGCGATGCTGCGATGCTTTTCAAACATCTCAGCATCGCGCGATGAAATTAAAATGTACAGGTGGAGTCAGTATCGGGCTTTAGGAGAATGTATCTTCCAAACCCAATTCGAAATGATGCGCTTGAGAATTCAACAATATAAATAACGGTAGCTCTATTATAATACACATTAATGTTTTAAGCAGATAAAATTCCAAAATATAATACGTTTTCTGCCTTTGCTTGTCACGTGGTAGGCCTATGTTGAAGGTGCGATTATATTTTTAAATAAGTTTCAGATGAATAACAACAAGGCAAGTGGTCGAGTGGTCTAAGGCGCTAGGCTCATAGAGTACTAAGCGTTGCGCCGTGAGTTCGAACCCCGCCTCTGCCAAACTTTAAAAGAACTAACTTAAAATTTGACTTTTTTTAATTTCATATTTGGGAAATGTGACTGGGAGAATTTATGTATGGTGTGGAGTGGTGTGATAGGGCATGTACTTTAACTGGCCGGCGCGGTCCGGTGACTAAGTCTTTATTGGGCGTTTTATCGGCAGTCAACGAGTAATGCTCGGTCAGTGATAATACTATTTATACCTATGTGGACTAGTTCAACCCTCTAATATCCAGATGAGGTAGTTTTTTTCCTGTACAGTCCAACAATGCCTGAAGCACCATTGTGATAATATACAGGGTGTCCCAAAAATGGTTAATTATTTAATATAATTTTCTTCACATGACATGATCCTGGTATCTTCTACTTGTGCCTAATATGTGAATGTCACATTCACAGCTTGCATACTTAGCCAACATTCCACGCATCCTGAGCAAGCTGTTTGCGTGAGATAATACGATGCGATACGATGTCCAGTACCAACACATATTTGGCGCATAGCCGTGAGCAAGGAACACCCCCTTCATGGGGAAGTCTTCCTAAAATCCTAATAGAAGAAAAATATAAATTGCCCGTGCATCTTTCTTTTTAGCTCAATAAACACCTTTGTTTGCGTACTTTACGGATCATCATCCTATAGCAAAATTCGGCTTCATTTTGAGAATAAAGCTTATTTCGAAATCTTTAAAATCTTTAAAATCTGGACTAGCAATATTTTTTTAACTTGCCAACATATTTCTTTTGCGCAATAGGTAGAGCAGTAGAAAAATGACCCCGTCTAGGAATCGAACCCAGGACCTCAGGTATACGACGAGACCCTTGCTTTAACCACTCGGTCACGGGAGCTTCATGATTAGGCTGGTTGAAATCCGAACTTATAATCGGTCACTTATATTCATTTGCATATTTATATTATATATCTATTGTATAGATTTTGAAATCTGATTGGCAAAAGTGCGGGTATAGTGTTGACTATGCCCATTGCTCTGGGCGACGGGTATTTTAAGGGCCGCACAATGGGTATAGTCGATATGCGCGCACATCCATTAATTGAAGCATTGTGATGCACTGTTGTCAGATGACTGCGGTACGGTACGGTACAGTACGGTATATAATTTATATACATTGTATCTACAAATAATTTGAGTATAATATGAATATTCGTGACCATCAAGTACCTATAAGTAGCAACGTCATTGCAATGACATACAAATTAGTTGCAAAGGCTGTAGAAAACAATCCAATAGAACACAGAATGGCACATAGGATGATAGTCAGACGAGGTCCCAGGACTTTGCTGGTAGCTCCTGATAGAAGACCTGACAAAATAATCAAAGAACGAAAAAATATGATCAGACGATGATTGATATAATGAGCAATACTGTTATGTTATTGACGAAACCGCAAAAGTGTTCTAAAATGGAAACGTGTAAGTGCATGATAAAAGATGCCCTGCACGTACGAGGGTATGTTTCGACGTAATCGCAATTTTTTTCCCCTTTATTTCAATGTCAAAATTTTTCTACAGAAATTAAAACGGCCTATGGCCCAGAACAATCAATATTTGAATTGTCAAAGGTTTACATGGATACTGGGTTCAAGAGAGGAAACGCTGTGAATGCATTTTTGCAATGATGCAATGACCCACGAGTTCTCTATAGCTAAGACAAAGACAAAAGTACCGTAGCGGACTATTAGGTTTTGTTACGATGATATAAATATGGCATGGTTTTCAAGGTTCAGAATTCAGAACTACAGATTTGCGCCAGGGATTATGGACCTACGCAAAAGCGCAATTAATTTACACATTTTACCAAATTAATTCAGCAAATAATTTCTGTTCTTTGAAAATAAATATGTGCAACCAGCGCAGTTTTTTATATTGTTATTTCTAGTCCAGCGAGTTTAAAATATTGCCCACCCTACTTTAGATGGATCCCTGGATGGATAAAGATAACACTCTTAAAAGAAGTCTCTGGCAATCACAACATTATGTCTTATATGTTAGTAAAATAATTATCAAGCACGATTCATGTAATTTTATTTAAACAATCTCACATTGACCATAAAAATGAATAACAACATCCGTCTCTCAACACACGATATTCAAAATTCCCGGGCACCGAAATTGTCTGGCGCAATGACGTCCCAGTAATTAACGTAACAGAATGAAAGCTGAATCATCGCGTGTTGAAAGCCGGCTCTTTTTATACTTTTTTATGGTCAATATGAGTTTGTTTTAAATAAAACCATGTGATTCGTGTCTGAAAATTATTCTGAGCTTATAACATGGCATAATGTTATGAATGCCGGAGACTTCATTTAAAACGTTCCAGGATTTCATCATCGCTCCCGTTCAAATAAAAAAAAATTCTTCTTGTCATTTCCCATGTGTTAATTAGTTAATGTATGGTATGACTTGCTGTAAATTGTAAATCGGGGTGGGGGGGTCAGGAGGTTATCCCTTGTCACGGTTCAGTCTGGGTATTTTAGTTTTAATATGGACTGAACCGTGACAAAGGGCTGACCCCCCGAACAAAGCGGGCGCCACAACATCTTCTAGTCTGACGTCATCTACATCTGTGACGTCATCGGAGGTGTCTCAACAACATCACTAGTAACAACAAAACTTGACCCGGTGAAAGCCCTCCGGTCAGTACAAATATTGTATTTACATGACCAGTCCAACGGGTCAGTTGCCTGATGAAGTCTGGTGGTTCCAGAGGCAACGTAGCAAAAAGTAAGTTCCAGTATTAGATTTAATTCCAAAACTCTATTGTATTTACATGTACATATTGAGCTAGGTAGATTGAACAAGACACTTGGCTTCGCAAATTCGCAAAACGATCGTAGGTTTTTGGTTCATATACCAAGTTGAATTCCTGGTTGAATCCGGGCCGTTCCGGCCATTAGACCAGGTAAAGCGGTCGCCTAGGGCGGCATAAAAAGAAAAATGGGAGGAAAAATAAAAAGGGGTGAGGTAGAGGTATGCTTTGGTGGAGCGGCAGGGAGAGGCTTTGCCTAGGGCGGCAAAATCCCAAGGAACGGCCCTGGGTTGAATGCGACACAATTTGAATGAATACAAGGATATTTTCTATGTATCGGACGGAAAATGATGCAGAAATGAGGTACCAATGACTATTCCTGTCATACCATAGTCATGTAATACATTTTACATGGTTCAAAATTAACATATGTATGGTATTATCTTTTTCATTTCAATGAAAACCGGAAGCACCGTGCAAATGTTCAGAGTACGATAGAAAGAGTCATCGATATCTATCGGGGCACCGATAACGCTGTAGGACCAAGTTAGACGTTGTGCCTAACCAAGTTATGAAACTAAAATCGATGGACGATACAAAGTGAAAAATTACAACCCTATTGCTTTGTACATGCAGGTCCTGATTTTTGGTTAACGTTACCGTAGCAAGCCCAGTGGCGTAGCTAGGGGTGGGCAGGCCCACCCTGGAAAAATCTGTGGGGAAATTTTGGAGCAAGAAGGGAAAAAAGAGAAAGGAAAGGGGGAAGAAAAAAGAAAAGAAGGGAAAAAGAAAGGAAAGAAGGGAAAAAGAAAGGAAAGAAGGAAAAAGAAAGGGGAAAGGAAAAAACAAAAAAAGGGAAGCCTAAGAGGGATGGGGGAAGGAATAGGGAAAAGGGGATAAAAGAGGGGAAAAGAGGAAAAAGAACAGCAACTTGCATGTTTATTGTGGGGAGCAATTCATGCACAGGGGAAGGAGTGTAAGGAAGGAAGAAATTGAAGAATATGAAGAAGGACAGGGAATTTAAGGAAGGGGAACGGAAGTGAATTGAGGGGAAGTAATTAAAGTGAGTGTAATAGAAGGGGGAAGGAATGAGAGAAAGGGGGAAGAAATTGAAAAATGTAAAGAAAGAAATAGAACGAAGGGTAGAAGGGGGAAATAATTTAGTGAATGTAATTTGTGAATGAAACAACTTGTTAAATCCACTCAAGAATATCAGTATTGTTTTATTGTATTGTTCTTGCATTGTAAATTCATTTTTGTTTCCTTTCAGATAATTCTAAAATCAAAACTTAACATTTTTTACATGGCAAAATTTTCACATAAAAACGTTACAAATGTATGCAAGGAGGCTTCCCCTCGTGGTATAAAAATGCCCAAAACCCATGAGCTTCCGGGAGCTTCGCCCCCTGGACCCCCCACCAGGGGCCCTAGAGCGGGCCCCTGGACCCCACGCCAGTGGTCGCTCCGCTCTCTATGCTCGCTTCGCTCTATTTTTAATTATATATTAACTTGGGGGAAATTTTGGAGCCTTGCCCACCTTGGCAAAGAGGGCTGCCTACGCCCCTGAGCAAGCCCCATATTTTGAATAAGCTGCGCAGTCCAATAAGAGTGCAACTTTTGTATCTTCAATCTGTGTTTATTTCACAAATTGCGTATATCTGTATTATTTGCCATCACTGACATCTCAAAATACAGAAAAATCCTTTCGGTCATTAAAGTATCCATGATTTTAGAAATCGACATTCACTTTGGCTATTCGCTGTCAAACTGGCGTAATAAATCGGAACTTCCACAGCAATAGATGAATATAATTTTGACTATATCGCCCTGCACTAAAAGCAGGTTGCACTCATTACTTGTGTATGTCTGCAATCATAGATTGAATATAATACCGCTCTTTTCAAAAATTATTTATCTTACAGGTGCGAGTGATCAAAATGATATGAATCAATGCATAGGTACGCGTCAACGTTGTAGTGCAGAGCGTTATAAGGGGGCTGTCATTTTCTTCGGAAGAGGTGGGTCATGAAAATACTGGGGGGTCATAGAATTTTTAGACCAAAAATAGGGGGGATTATAAAATTATTAAGGGCTGGTGACCCAAAATTTTTTCGCGCATTCTTTTAACTTACAATCAAAATGTATTCACAATCTTTAATTATATGATTCCAAATTTTTGCACGCTCCGCGCGCCTTCTCTTCACTTACGATTGAAATTTTAACACGCTCCGTAGACTTTCTTTGCATTTAAGCTTTTGTGCACTTCCCGCCTTAGTTCCGGCGATGAATAATTTGTCGTCAATCTGTGTAGGCGGAAGGGGGAGGGTCATAAAAAATTTCGGCAATATGTCACCGACATATTCATGACCCACCCCCATCCACGGCCGTTTTTAACGTCTACTTTTATCGAAAACAACGAAAACTGAGGGGGTAAACTATTAGTCTCGTATACACGTTTGTGGCGTGTCAGACGCCTACACAGCGAATGCCCACCGTTACTGATGAGCGTTGAAGATATGGACACGTAATACGCTTTAAGCTTACTGAAAGTTAAGTTTTAAGCTTACTGAAAGTTAAGTTTTAAGCTTACTGAAAGTTAAGCTTCCTTAAAATCCCATTAGATCATGGTTATATAATAGTTAAAGTGTCCAATATCTTCAATTTAACAATAATTTTGTCTCTAAGCTAAAGCAATTAATTAGTTTAATTGAATCTATTCCAAAGTGAAAGTCCGATTCTTGAAGACCCGGTCAGTGGCCCGAATGTAGACGGGTGGAAAAATTCGGTCTTTTTTTCACCAAAACATAAACTGTGACGGTGAATCTGAACATACCGGTACGCCGGGCCGGTACGCTATTTTAGCCTATTTAACATCGTAAAGAAGTACGACACAGCAAAATGTACAATTTACTCCAGATTTTAGGCCCCGTAAAAATAAGTTACGTAGCTGGTTAAAATAGACTAAAACTTATCGTGTATTGTTGCGTACATAATTGGTCTTTCGTAGGAGCTTAATGATGAAATCTGAACATACCGGTATGTTATTTTAGCATTACTACGGAACCCGGGAAATTACTACGGAACCCGTAAAATACTACGGCACCCGGTAAATTACTAAGGCACCCGTAAATTACTACGGAACCCGTAAATTGCTACGGAACCCGTAAATTGCTACGGAACCCGTAAATTGCTACGGAACCCGTAAATTGCTACGGAACCCGTAAATTGCTACGGAACCCGTAAATTGCTACGGAACCCGTAAATTGCTACGGAACCCGTAAATTGCTACGGCACCCGTAAATTGCTACGGAACCCGTAAATTGCTACGGAACCCGTAAATTGCTACGGAACCCGTAAATAGCCTACGGAACCCTTAAATTGCTACGGCCCCGTAAATTGCTACGGAACCCGTAAATTGCTACGGCACCCGTAAATTGCTACGGAACCCGTAAATTGCTACGGAACCCGTAAATTGCTACGGAACCCGTAAATAGCCTACGGAACCCTTAAATTGCTACGGCACCCGTAAATTGCTACGGAACCCGTAAATTGCTACGGAACCCGTAAATTGCTACGGAATCCGTAAATTGCTACGGAACCCGTAAATTGCTACGGAACCCGTAAATTGCTACGGCACGGAACCCGGTACATAAAATTATATGTAATGTAGAATTTTATCGGAAATTTTGGCCCGTAGAGCATTTAGTTACGTAGCTGGTTGAAACAAGCTAAAACTCATCGCGTAGCGTTACATTTGTAAATCGGACCAAATTGATTCTTCGGAAGAGTGCGACGATGATACCAGAACATACCGATACACTATTTCGGCATTGTAAAGACTACGGAAGGACAAAATATAAAAATGGAGAATTTATCGAGATTGGTAAAAACAAGCGACAAGTCATAGCGTATCGTTACGTATCTCACACGAAGCAAATTAATGCTTCGTAAGGGTTTGACAACAAAATCGCAACTCACAATGATTTCAGTCAGCGCACACACACTACATGTTATACTTTTGGGTTTCTATGTCGAGTTTACATGTACATGTACTGTACTGTAGTACAGTATCATGAGTGGCTATAGTGCGTGTATTATCAGTACATGTCATATCATTTCTGCAAAGTATATGGACTGTGACACTGTTATGCTCGCACAAATTATTATCATTAGCATCTGTTTTACTTGTAAATAAAGAGAGGATGATATTATTAACTGTTTTATGTTCCAATATTCTGACTAAAATACGCTATACCGTACGCTATACCGTACGGTATGATTCGCATTTTGTGCAGTGAATTTAGTGATGGTGTACGGACATATGTTGTCTATTATCAAGCATCTAAGGAGTGTGAACGGTAACTCTTGGATAGCATTTTTATCTAAAGCTTCTGGTTTACTTGAAAAAATTAATAAAATATAATTGGGAGTGTTTTTGTGGGTCTATTCTAGTGATCAAAATGGGCTATTTTCAACTTCGAAAGGACATTTCGTCGCCATTATCGGCGACCGATTACATTCGGTAACTATGTAGGGTTGGGCGGTATGGGAATTTTGAGTCAACAGTACCGCTATACTTTTGTGTGCTAATTGGTATCGGTAGTTTACAATTATAACTCTTTGTATCGCCCTACACCACTTTAACGAAATAAGACTCCTTAAGTCAAAACTGAGGGCGCTCTAGATAAAAGTAGACATCACGCATAGGCGGCGAACGGCCGTGCATCCGAAGCAAATGACATCCTCCTAATCAAAAATTGTATTCATCTATAGCTATGGTAGTTAATCCAATTATTACGTCACTTCGACAGCGAATAAGTTGCTGTCTGTACATCGGAACTTGAACCTGGACTCAGATACTCTGTGGTCTGGAAAGTATCCATGCCCATGAAAATATAGATTCAAATCTGAACTGTCTTCGTCAAATATGACGGTGAAGATGACACAGATAAAATAGATGACATTCCTCAAATTGAGAGGCTACTACTACTTAGGACGGGACTATTTAAGCATTTATTTGCACCATGGAAGGTGATGGTATTAATGGTTTTGAGCATGGTGTTATATAACAGAAAGTTGAAAAAATTTGGTCCTCCCCTGAAAAGATATTTTGTGACAAATTGGTATACTGATGACATAGTGTAATTATGCTGCAAAGCAAACATGATTCGACCTTTGGAGTACTTGGTTAACAGGAAATTACTCCAGCCTAGTCTCTCCTCCACATTGAATGGTAGACTGCACTTATGCCCAAATATGGCACTTGCCAATCAATAATCACCCACTTGAAATCCCCTGACTCGCTGCACTAACCAAAGTTATGGACAGATATGGGAGCTGTTTTTGCTGTTATCTGTCATTTTACATATCAGGGAGGTACGAACATTTGCAGATGCCCCACCTACTTAGTTTTTAGCCTACGTGTAATGTATACATTATTCTTGATTGACAGCAAGTACAAAAAAATATCCGTCAAGTGGTTTAGCTTTAATGTCCTTCGGAAGAGAACAGTCTACAAGTGAGTGATAGTCACTCAAAGTTGCATTCGATTTACACAGGGAATTTTGCAGGCATGCCGTGCCCTGCCCTTCCTTACTAAAACACCAAAGTGCGAATATTTCCAAATATTTAAATAAGCTAAAAATGTAGGATATGCTACAAAACTATATTTTCTAGAATTTCAGAGAGTACAAAAAATATTGGCCGGTTATAGTGACGTTAACTAGATAATGGCCTATACCTCTAACATACACTGTTTGTAGATGTCACACGTCAATGGTGAGAGCACTGTGTATTGTGTATAGGAAAATGAACAGTAACTGTAGTACGAGTTTCAAAAACAGCAAACATTAAGCATAGAGAAAGTCAGCATCCGAAAGTCTGCGTGGTGCATCCCGAACAAAAATATTTGAAGAACCCCACCAACAAGATTATTTATCAAACATTTGTCATGTTTGTATTATAAAGCAATTATTATTGCACGGCACATTAGGAAGTTCTGTTTTGTACAGCAATGTGAAGTTTAAGAATCGGAGTTTAATGGAACAAGCTGAGGTGAGGAGCAATAATCTATGTATTTATTTTACACTTTAACAGTATTTATTGTTTTATCATTTTATTTATGAGTGTTGTGAATGCAAATTGCAAAAAAAAATTCTTTAAAATGTTTTTGAAACATACAGCTAAATATCAAATCCCAAAACGCAATATCTGGATAGATCGGGCCCGTAGAACAGTTTGTGTGTTTTTTACGCCGTGTTTTCGTCACCTCAACAAAATTCACTCCAAGAGCACAAAGAACAACACAGGGCTGCTGCCCGGTAGGAAAAGAACAACCCCATCTCTGGTATGCGAACGAATAGCAGTGAGCATGGAGAATTCTGTTCCTGCTCTCTTAGAAAATCGTATGATATTGTTACATTAACAAAGTGTTACCAGAAATGCAATTATAAACATGAAGAGTGCTTTTGAAAAAAACATAATTCGGAAGATAGGAACAGCACATATCACGTCCGCGTACAAAGACCAGCTTGTCTGACTTATTTTGGAGACGTTGCTATCGTGTTCATGCTTCACGACCACCATTATGGAATTGGTGTAATTATTTATATTAAATGAGGGACAAAGCAAGTTATCTAACAGCATCATGACACATTCTGAGTTATGAATCGGCGAATGCGCCATAAGTTACGAATGTAGTAACTAATACTCTTACAAAGATTAATGTGCTGATATCTTAAGATTATTAACAGAAGTAATCGAAAATTTAACAACAACAACAACAACAAAAAGCTCCGTATAAGGCAATGTGTCCAATCCTAAGTCAATGTATGTTGGTAGCTGTTAAGATAGATAAAACATTGAAGGTGGCATGTTCCCAGTTTGGTATTTTGTCTTATATCCCTACGTCATGTTCTTTTTTCTATGTTGCTTTATGTCATCAATACATTGTGGAATCATCGTCACTAAGCACACGGCGGCTAAAACTAGAAACGTGAGGACGTAGTTGCCAGACTGATCATATAACCAACCTGCATAAAAAATAAGAGGATTGGATTATTACTAAAAAATATATGTAACCAGAAATGTAATTTGTAAGAGATGTAGAGATGTTAAGGGGGAAAATTGTTTTATAAATCTCGCCAATTTGTTATACATGATTTTCTCTTATTGTAAATGAGTGACTGACGTTAAAATCTCAATGGAATTGGTAATTTTTGGCTATCGAACTATATTGATTACTTGTTATCTCTTCTGAATACCGTTGTGAGTTGTTCCCCCACATAAAACTAGCGTACCTTGCACTTTTCAGTTCTCCGATTTTTCGAGGTACCCTCTTGTATCATTTATTGATCCTTCGGATTGATTTTGATCATTAGCTACTTTTTATATCAATGATATAAGTTCATAATGCTGTACAAGAGTGTCTTACCACACGTAAACCCACTGCAAACCGATGTCAATCCATACATTGCATACAGCCATCCCATTGCATTGATCATTTTATCCTCGTCAATGACTTCTTTCATAATTGGATAAAAAGCAGTCAACATGAGTCCTCTTCCCAGTCCAAACAACAATGCACATGTGATTAATCCGAAGTATGAGAAATAAATCGTAGCCACCGCATCAAATGCAAAGGAAGCAGTAATCATGAAAAGTGAGGTATAGAGCTGGGCTGTGTTAGATAATATTTTCTCTACTAAAGGATGAATGAAATTTCCAACAAAATTAGCGAAGCCACCAACTGTTGCTACTAGAGATGCTTCATATGGATTGAATCCGACTTCAATGACGTGTGGAACGACATATATGAGCCAACCAGTTGTATAAAAACCGTTTCCAGCAAAAAGACAAATCATAGCGATGAATGTAGACTTTGAAAATAAATTCATATCGAGATATTCATCTAAGCATGTTGCAAGCCGTTGACGATTTGCACATTGGTTTGCTGAGTTGGTCCCTGTCAAGCTTACAGGTGAAGAGAGTTGCGTGTATTCATCCGGCGTGTTTGGTTTAAATACAGCGCCACAAATTACACCGTGTAGACTGATCCCAGTAAGTAGTAATATCGTCCCACGCCATCCGTAAATATCTACCAAGATTTGAGTCAACAGGGGCATTACTACCATCCCTAATGACATGCCTGCCAGAAATACGGTGGCTGCAAAGTTATAGTATTTGTCAAAGTATTGAGACAGTGCACCTCCAGCGACAGATGTCGTACCTGTAGCAAACCCTATCAGCAAACATCATACGCGTAAATTAGCGAAACGTTCAAATTGATTTTAAATTGTTATAATGATGTCTTCACAATTAGTTTATGTAAGAGACACATTTATTAGTTAGTCATGAGGCAGAGAAAGCACGTGATAAACTATTCTAAGTCATAAGAATTTATTTTAAAGCGTATATTGTATCTGGATGGGTGTGAGTTGGGTGGGTGGGTGTGGAGTGTGTTTGGAAGGGGTGGGTTTTTGTGGGGTGGGGTGTGTGTGTATTTTTGGCGGCCATCAAGTACCTGTGAGTAGCAACGTCGTTGCAATAGCATACAAATTAGTTGAAAATGCTGTAACAAACAATCCAATAGAACACAGAACTGCACATAGAATGATAGTCAGACGAGGTTCCAGGACTTTGCTGATAGCCCCTGATAGAAGACCTATAAAGTAATAAACAGTGATGAAATAAATCACATATAAAATGGACATTGGGTTTATGTAAATGAAGATTAACATCCATAATAAACTACATGCTACTCTTTCTTTAAACGTCATTTTCTTATTATGAACAACAAATGATAAGGCTAGACGTGCTCTACGGAAAGGAGTTGATATGTTTGCACTAAAATACACCACCGGTCTACTTTGTTATATTTACCTAATTATATATCTAAGGGAACAAACCAAAAGATCGATAACGTCCTATAAACGTAACTAGTTTCATATCTCGGCCGAACCCTCCCTCCCTGCAAGAAACGTAATAATGAAATTATGAAAATTGTGGGTGTGGATAGATAAAGCCGGCATGTTCATACACAAGTAGGCCTACACCTTCTGATTTCTATTTTTAAAAACACTTTCTCAAACTCTGTCCACGGATGGATCATGCTATGGAGTGGCCTACAAGATCACTACATGATTTCGCCATGTGGCAAAATCCAAAGCGATGTCTATGAGCGAGGATCATCAGCTAGCCTCCACGATTTTCGCAACTGTATTTCTGCTCAATCAAAAGGTTCTTATTTCTGATCCAATAAATTGCACTTACAGTGTACGTTTCGATAACCACTCTGTTATCTTTATCAACACTGAATGAAGACTTCGACTGTGAACTGGTCGTCTCCGGGCTGATATTTTCCCTGTTGGATGTTTTAATATTCATGCATGGTACGTACGTGTACCATTGTGTACTCCTTTTCAATCTTTAAAGTAGCCAACCCTCCTCCGTGGACAGAGTGAAAACGGGTTCATTACTTTAAAAGAGCATATCTTTTCGGTTTATTAAAGCTAATGATTTAAGGTTTCTTTACATACCAAAATATGTTTGATCAACTTTTCTGAAACAGGAGAAAAGGAGGTTTTTTATTCAATACCCCCCTTTATAGTCAGTGTTACAAGATATGGCTCAGTACCAACTTACAAACAAACTTCCCCAAATCCCTACGGTGAAGCCATTGAAACCCTGTTGCTTACTCGACTACATGATTGCAATACAGATGTGTAAAGGTAACAACTTACAAACAACTGCCCCAAATCCCTACGGTGAAGCCATTGAAACCCAATTGCTTACTCGACTACATGATAGCAATACAGATGTGTAAAGGTAACAACTTACAAACAACTGCCCCAAATCCCTACAGTGAAGCCATTGAAACCCAATTGCTTATTCGACTACATGATAGCAATACAGATGTGTAAAGGTAACAACTTACAAACAACTTCCCCAAATCCCTACGGTGAAGCCATTGAAACCCAACTGCTTACTCGACCCCATGATAGCAATACAGATGTGTAAAGGTAACAACTTACAAACAACTGCCCCAAATCCCTACGGTGAAGCCATTGAAACCCAATTGCTTACTCGACTACATGATAGCAATACAGATGTAAAGGTAACAACTTACAAACAACTGCCCCAAATCCCTACGGTGAAGCCATTGAAACCCAATTGCTTACTCGACTACATGATAGCAATACAGATGTGTAAAGGTAACAACTTACAAACAACTGCCCCAAATCCATACGGTGAAGCCATTGAAACCCAATTGCTTACTCGACTACATGATAGCAATACAGATGTGTAAAGGTAACAACTTACAAACAACTTCCCCAAATCCCTACGGTGAAGCCATTGAAACCCAATTGCTTACTCGACTACATGATAGCAATACAGATGTGTAAAGGTAACAACTTACAAACAACTGCCCCAAATCCCTACGGTGAAGCCATTGAAACCCAACTGCTTACTCGACTACATGATAGCAATACAGATGTGTAAAGGTAACAACTTACAAACAACTGCCCCAAATCCCTACGGTGAAGCCATTGAAACCCAATTGCTTACTCGACTACATGATAGCAATACAGATGTGTAAAGATAACAACTTACAAACAACTGCCCCAAATCCCTACGGTGAAGCCATTGAAACCCAATTGCTTACTCGACTACATGATAGCAATACAGATGTGTAAAGGTAACAACTTACAAACAACTTCCCCAAATCCCTACGGTGAAGCCATTGAAACCCAATTGCTTACTCGACTACATGATAGCAATACAGATGTGTAAAGGTAACAACTTACAAACAACTGCCCCAAATCCCTACGGTGAAGCCATTGAAACCCAATTGCTTACTCGACTACATGATAGCAATACAGATGTGTAAAGGTAACAACTTACAAACAACTGCCCCAAATCCCCACGGTGAAGCCATTGAAACCCAATTGCTTACTCGACTACATGATAGCAATACAGATGTGTAAAGGTAACAACTTACAAACAACTGCCCCAAATCCCTACGGTGAAGCCATTGAAACCCAATTGCTTACTCGACTACATGATAGCAATACAGATGTGTAAAGGTAACAACTTACAAACAACTGCCCCAAATCCCTACGGTGAAGCCATAGAAACCCAATTGCTTACTCGACTACATGATAGCAATACAGATGTGTAAAGGTAACAACTTACAAACAACTGCCCCAAATCCCTACGGTGAAGCCATTGAAACCCAACTGCTTACTCGACTACATGATAGCAATACAGATGTGTAAAGGTAACAACTTACAAACAACTGCCCCAAATCCCTACGGTGAAGCCATTGAAACCCAACTGCTTACTCGACTACATGATAGCAATACAGATGTGTAAAGGTAACAACTTACAAACAACTTCCCCAAATCCCTACGGTGAAGCCATTGAAACCCAATTGCTTACTCGACTACATGATAGCAATACAGATGTGTAAAGGTAACAACTTACAAACAACTGCCCCAAATCCCCACGGTGAAGCCATTGAAACCCAATTGCTTACTCGACTACATGATAGCAATACAGATGTGTAAAGGTAACAACTTACAAACAACTGCCCCAAATCCCTACGGTGAAGCCATTGAAACCCAACTGCTTACTCGACTACATGATAGCAATACAGATGTGTAAAGATAACAACTTACAAACAACTGCCCCAAATCCCTACGGTGAAGCCATTGAAACCCAATTGCTTACTCGACTACATGATAGCAATACAGATGTGTAAAGATAACAACTTACAAACAACTGCCCCAAATCCCTACGGTGAAGCCATTGAAATCCAATTGCTTACTCGACTACATGATAGCAATACAGATGTGTAAAGATAACAACTTACAAACAACTGCCCCAAATCCCTACGGTGAAGCCATTGAAACCCAATTGCTTATTCGACTACATGATAGCAATACAGATGTGTAAAGGTAACAACTTACAAACAACTGCCCCAAATCCCTACGGTGAAGCCATTGAAATCCAATTGCTTACTCGACTACATGATAGCAATACAGATGTGTAAAGGTAACAACTTACAAACAACTGCCCCAAATCCCTACGGTGAAGCCATTGAAACCCAATTGCTTTCTCGACTACATGATAGCAATACAGATGTGTAAAGGTAACAACTTACAAACAACTGCCCCAAATCCCTACGGTGAAGCCATTGAAACCCAATTGCTTATTCGACTACATGATAGCAATACAGATGTGTAAAGGTAACAACTTACAAACAACTGCCCCAAATCCCTACCGTGAAGCCATTGAAACCCAATTGCTTACTCGACTACATGATAGCAATACAGATGTGTAAAGGTAACAACTTACAAACAACTGCCCCAAATCCCTACGGTGAAGCCATTGAAACCCAATTGCTTACTCGACTACATGATAGCAATACAGATGTGTAAAGGTAACAACTTACAAACAACTGCCCCAAATCCTGGCGTCAACGATATAACGAAACCAATTACCCATGTCTGTGTGGAAAACTGTTCACGAATATCAGGAAGAAGAACTCCAAGGCTTTTTACTATTCCAGTTTCAATGAACATCAATACGGACGATCCGAAGAGTACGATCCAAGACCTACAAGTGTCTTTTTGAGACATATTAGCTCATATTAGGTGGTTATATCATCATTTTCCACAATATCTAAACAAACGTTATTTGGTATTATACCTGTGGTATGCATGACCTAGCCGGTGTGGTGAGTATAAAGAGATTCCTACAATATGATAAATTAGTGGATTAAACCCAACTGTAAAACTGCTTTGTATTGCTTTTTTAATTAATATCTTCTTATCGGCTGATATGACAGTTATGTTACAAATTTCCTTTAGTGTTGAAAGTGGGGCTTTTTTCGCCCAGGCTCCGCTCCAGCCTGGTTGATATTGCTTTCAGTCCAGACCTTGCCCTTTGAACCGAAATAGTCTGCTTTGAAACGAAATAGGCAAATTGTTATTGAGCTTCGCACAACTGGGACGTATAAATAAGACATTAAGACAAATAGCGATATACACACAGTTTATACGTCTCATGACATGATACATGAGATGTGTCAGCGGTCAGCCATCACTCGATCTGTGAAGTCGGATTTATTATAAACCTTCAAATTTTACTGTAATTAAAGCACTTTAGGCTTAGTCTTTTACATGGTATTTTAGAACACCAAGGGGCATTACAATCATGCGAAAAGTAGAAATTAAAGAAACACTGTTGAGCAAATCACATTATTATGGCTGTAAAAGTCCCAAATATCCCAAGTATGTCCTCGATCAATAAGTGTTCAAGGAATATAGTTTAACCTCTATATCCTGCGTACAGCTCTTAATTTACTGTAAAACCTCGATAGTTAGCATATGTGCTTAATATCGAGCGCTTTTGAAAACATGAAATTGTACCAAAGTCCGGCGCTTTACCAACTGAGCTAATGGGGTTGAGACACACATAACTATGTGTATCGAGGATTTGTTCAAAACCCTTTACACTTCTGTGGATGGGGCTCTTTATGTTTGCATGTTTTAAAAAAGCTCGAAAGTAAGCACATAATTATGCTAACTATAATTGAGTTTTTGCGGTATTTGTTGGCAAAGGGTCGAATGCTCCACAGGATGCAAACCCATTCGCGCTCAGTCATGGTACGTCAAGGTACTGGTTTGTAGCTCATATATCTGTGTCTCATAACATCATTAATACATTGTGGGATGGTCGTCACCAAACACACGCCACCTAAAACCAGGAACGAGAAGCTGTAGTTCCCTGTCTCATCAAATAGCCAACCTGTATGGTGTAAACACAAACACGACTCTGCTGTTGAAATAACTATTGTGCTTCTTTGCAGATGAGAGGATTTTGTACAATTTTATTTTCTATTGTTTTCCACGCCTCCCAATAATGTAAAGAATGATATGGGTCCGCGTTAATTGTGAATAACAATCTACAGACATGACAGAAGGTATTGCATCCTCTATTACTGGTGATCCTATGAATAAGGCAACAAAAGAGGATGTTTCCATCGTAATATAACAAGCTCTTGCAATGCGCATACGTCTGTAATTTAATTATCACTACATTTAAAGCCACAATGTGTGATTTGCTCGAATTCTTACTTTTTGGTGTCTTAAATGTGAAAAACTAAGATGAAATTTTCATTTTATGTCGGCTTATTATTTTTCGGCTTAAAAGAGCAGAAAAACTCCTTGCTATCATTACAGTTGTTACTATAGTGGTTACTGTATTGTAAAATATAACTACAGCTTTACTTCAGGCTTCATGCCTTTGGCTATGCCAAGTTATGCCGCCAGGTGGGTAAAATTTCAGATTTATATGGGTAACTTTTTATTTTAGAATTATTTGCCTCAGTGCTTATAAGCTAGGACCCTATTTAGATTCTCAAGTATTATACATACCACATAAAAATCCGCCTACAACAGACGTTATACCGTACATCCCATATAACCACGCAGTAACAATTATCAATTGGTCTTCATGAAACGATTCCTTTAATATAGAATATTTAGCTGCCACCATAACTCCTCTTCCTAATCCAAAAAAACCTGAGTATGCAATCAATCCAATGTAAGAGAAATGGATGCTAGCTATGACATCTAATATAAACATACTGCAGTTACTGTCCGTTTTCCTATACACAATACACAGTGCTCTTTCCCATTGACGCGTGACCTTTACAAATAGCCCTACGTTAACAGTATGGGGATATGACTAGTTAACGTCGCTGTGTGAAAAATAACCGGCCAATATTAAAAGTACTCTTCTAAAGTTCTAGAAAATATAGTTTTTAACATGTCCTAAATTTTTAGCTAATTTAGATGTTTGGAAATATTCGTACTTTGGTGTTTTAGTTAATGTGATAGGTAATAGTACATTGCCTAGTTAACGTCGCTGTGTGAAAAATAACCAGCCAATATTAAAAGTACTCTTCTAAAATTCTAGACAATATAGTTTTGTAACATGTCCTAAATTTTTAGCTAATTTAGGTGTTTGGAGAGGGTCGTACTTTTGTGTTTTAGGAAGGACATGTAAACGACAGATAACACCAAAAATATGAAGAAATTATTTCCAAACCGTGTTAAGTCAAAAATCATTATGTTGCTCATTTTCAAGAATGCTGGTTTACAAAAAGCACGCCATTGTCTGATTTCGTGAACAAAGCCACACATAACATTGTTTCCTTTCGTTTCCTTTATAATCGGTTACCCAACTGAAGCTATGAATACCAGCTTTATTGCGATATCGCACATGAAAACAGTCACTTGTGCACAACCAGAGAAGATCCGATTTAATCAGTTGAGCTGTTTCAATGAGTGTTATCTTGGTTTAATAGCTTTTAATGGGGTTAAGTCCTGCAAAGGTCGAGATGAATTCTACTGTAGACATGACTGCATCATGAGGAGAGTGAGATTATCAGAAGCGACATGTACAACTGCTGTTTGTATGTTAAAAACTTTCCCAGTAAAGGGTGCATAATGTTTCCAACAAAACTGGCCAATCCACCAAACATGCCCACAATAGATGCTCTGTAGGACGTGACTCCTATTTCGATAACGTGAGGGACGACATATATAAGCCATCCAGTCGTGTAATAGCCATTGCCAGCGAAAAGTGAAAGCATGGCGATGAAAGAAAAATTTGAATACCACTGACCACTATCTGACCGATTTCCGCCATTGACATCATTTGAGTTTACGCGATGTCATAGTAAATCTCAAAGTAAAGTGAGAGTACGCCAGCAGCCACGGGCGTCGTACCGGTAGCAAACCCTGTTATGAACCAAAATGTATTTATAAAGGTTGTAAGAAACGAGTAAAAACTTGAATGATATGATTGTAAACATTGTGTCATTTAAAAATAGTTCAGTATTACGAGAAGTCATTTACAAACCGCTAAGCTATCATGATTTGAATAGAGTAGCAATTGAAATTCAACAAAAAATACCTGTGAGCAGTAATGTTATCACGAGAGTGTATAAATTTGTTGCAAGCGCTGTAGCAAACAAGCCAATAGAACATAGGAAGGCACAAACGATAATAGTCAGACGTGGTCCCAAAACTGTGGTGATTGCTCCCGATAAAACACCTTTAAGATAGGAACAAAATGTAGATTGCACGAGTGAATTTATTATCATAAAATTTTCTTTTAATATTTAGCTGTGAAAAACTATCCAACTATCCAGCATGAGTCATTCGATGGGGGCACCGAGTCCGATTAGGGGAGCACCGGCTGTTTTTCAGCAATTTCCAATGAGATTATTTAAAAACATCCCTAATAAGGGCACGTGCCCCATATGCTACAGGATGCTGCATCAATATACCGCAACTTCACCCATTGATGCACCAGCAGTTTCAATAACAAATATCTTCGGGTGCGCCGTCCGAAAAAGGTTGCCACATGCTTGACAATATATTTTAATCAACGGCGAACAAATTGAAATTGTCTTGCTTACAAAAGTATCATTTGAGTATTCTAGTAGGTCAGGTGAATTATCAAATTTATAAACATATTAAATAAGGTAACTTACAAACAACTGCCCCAAATCCTGGCGTCAGCGATATGACGAAACCAATTACCCATGTCTGTGTGGAAAACTGTTCACGAATATCAGGAAGAAGAACTCCAAGGCTTTTTACTATTCCAGTTTCAATGAACATCAATACGGACGACCCAAAGAGAACTATGCAAGACCTACAAGTGTCTTTTTGAGACATATTAGCTCATATTGTGTGCTGTAGTATATATCACCATTTTCCTCAATATCTAAACAAACATTTCTTCGGTTATTGGGTACCTTTTGTATGCATAACCTAGCCGGCGCGTTGAGCATAAAGAGATTCCTACAATGCGATAAATTATGGGATTAGATGCAGCAGTTTAAACCCAACTGTTTGTATTGTGTTTATTAGAAATTAATATCTTCTTATCGGCTGATATGACAGTTATGTTACAAATTTCCATTAGTGTTGAAAGTGGGGCTTTTTTGGCATTGTGTTCTGCATTCTCCTTATTTTGAAGGAACTTCAATCTCTTTTTGTAAAGCCTATTACAAAATATATATAACGCCAATGGTTATGCCATTACGTTATGCAGCAATACCATGCGATGATCGTAAATATTGGCGAAGGTGTTTCTCAAACTTGAACAATCGTGCTATAATTATGTGAGGCCTATTTAAACCGGTGATACTATAGGTTTTTTAATAATGTTTTATTTCAAATTATCGTTTCATGTGAAATTCAAATTGAACGGTAGGGAACAATGTACAATGTTGTAAGATCCATTATTAATTGAGTGTGTCGCAACACCAGGTGTGTTTTTTTACAAAATGCTAGAACTTATATAGGCACCATAAAAGACAACCACGTGGGCCAATCAGTGGTTCACAACAGCGTAGGAACAACAAGAGTGAAGGCGTACATTAAGTTAAGCATCAGACACATAAAATGAGATGCGTATGCACTCTGCTCATGAAGGAACAGATACGTCTCCGACTACTCCATCTGGTAGGCTATTCCAAACGTGAACCGTAGTGTGGATGAAGGTCCTGCAAGTAGATATGGTTCTAGAAACTGGTACTGTGAGAGCATGGTAAGGCATGGACAAGCTGGAGCGGGTAGCTCTTCTGACTACAAATGGCTTTGGTAGCAGTGCCTTCAGATCAGATGGGCACAAGCTGGTACGGTGTGCATTTTGTAGAGGACTGCTGCTGCAGCAACTTGATGTCTTTGATGGAGAGATGTGATGTTCAGCTCTGTAAGAGCTTCCTCTTCGCCCACACCTATGATTCGAAGGGCCTTCCTCTGGATAGAGTCTAGAAATACTAGAGTGGTGGCGCTGGCACTCATAAAAGACAGTGAGGCGTATTCCATCACACTGCGAACTTAGGCCTTGTAAACGGTTGCTCTGCCTCTCACATCAAGTTTGTTTGCAACTCTCCTCAGAGCGCCCAGCTTCTGTCCTGCTCTGGAAGAGACGTTGGAGATGTGATTTGTCCAGGTCAGCTGCTGTCGACTGTGACTCCCAGGATCTTCAGCTCTTCCTTCTCAGCCAGATTGGTGGTACCAAACAGAAGATCTAGCTTCCCAGCAAACCCAAAACGTTTTCGACATCGTTCGCAAAAGGTTATAAAAGGTTGTCAGAAAACGTTTAAATGTCGGGTTATATAAAAGGTATATTAAGAGTATAAAACGTTTTCATAACCTTAAAAACATTTTTTGATAATCTACTGCTCAGCAAACAAAAATGTTTTACAGAAAACGTTTAAATGTCGGGCTATATAAAGGGTATAAAACATTTTAATAACATTCCAAAAACATTCTTGAAAACTTGATACAAAACATTCTAAACAAAATGTTATTTTGCGGTTGAAAAAATATTTTGCGAAAAACGTTTGCCCAAAATATTTTCAATAACGTTTTAAAAACGTTTTCATGACCTTAATATAACCCGACATTTAAATGTTTTTAAAAGGTTTTGAAAAAAACATTTTAAAAACATTTTTGTGTTTGCTGGGTTCAAATATTTTAACATAATGTTATTTAAGTATTGACACAATATTTGGCAAAAATGTTTACAAAAAAAAAGTTTACAATAACATTTTTTGAAAACATTTCAAAACATTCTTGTTGTGTGTTTTCATACAAAACGTTTTAAAACGTTATCATGACCTTTATATAACCCGACATTTTAATGTTATTAAAACGTTTTTACCTAAACCAAAAGCCAAAATATAACTTATTTAAAATGTTTTTAAAACGTTTTTGTGTTTGCTGGGTTGGTTGAATTCCTCTTTCTTGATATTGTTTAGCCTGTTTAGGCTAACAGTAACGGCTTCAGGGTTGTCTCTATATAGATGTAATCTCGCCAAACAAGGTGAAATCATCTACGTAGAGGTAGAGTTGGTTTTCGCACTCATCACCAAGGTCATCAATGAAGGCAGAGGACAAAAGTGGGCCTAGTATTGACCCAAAGGGACTGATGCATTGATGGAGGAAGTACTTGATGACTAGCCAGATAGGACACATTAACAGTGCACTAAAGACATGAATGTCCGGTTATCGGCAAACTTGTCCTTTGACAAATCTACAAAAGCAAAAGAAGCTAAATCCAAGAACAGTAACAAGACTAATAAAAACGTCGAGATAAAGAGATAAGTAGTTCTGCCCTCAGCCGAAATTTGAGGTACGTCTTAATTTTGTGATAAGATGATAAGTTTTAACAACTACATAATTATGACGTCTACCAACACAGATGAGATTCCATGCTACCAGTTGATGCTATTATGATTTTCAAAACCCGGTGTGGCTCTTTATTGGTTCTTTATTAAGGTTTGTGAGTGTGCCACACGGACTAGGGCATTCAGACTTTCTCTTTGCTTATATATGTTACGTCTTATTATAATTAAAGACAGACATAAAAAGAATTTATCGCGTCTGATGTCACTTTCAATTACGATCCTTGATTGGTTTACACAGGTTAATAGCGCGTAAAAGGAAGACAGATCTATCTGGTGCTGGTCGGAGAAAAGGAAAAGCAGCAAATGGCGAAAAATTACGTACTTTTACAAGCCAAAAAGCAGCTTTTAAAGGCATTGTTGACGGCATGGTGCCTTCGCGAAAGAATGTTTCCTACTATAAAGACCTAACTTTTGAGATGGTTTGCATGTTTGAAGGTGCAAATTTAACAATAAGGCGCCCGGTTACAGTATACCTACATTCCACAAGCAGGTACTTGAGAAGTCTGATGTCCAGTAGTCTGATGTCCAGTATGGAGCGATAAGGCACCTCATTTCAAACACTTCTTACTTTTGAACATTATATTTTAAGTGTCCAGGACTCCTCTATACATGCCATACATTGCAATTGGTTGGATAAGAAACTTATTATAGAACCCAATCTTGACGGATCATGAGAAGTTGTGGTTCGACCGAACTGTACTCTTCAGTCAAGCAATTAAATGCCCGTGCTGCCATTCTTTGGTTCGTCCCAAGTTCAACAACTTGGTGACGTAGGAGGGTCACGGTATTGAACTAAGTGCGTGACGTTAATCGCACAGAGCGTCTACACACGTGTACAAGAGTGGTTTGTCGGTACGCTTACAGCGCAATCGCGTAAAAGCATTGACGTCACTACGTATACCGAATTTGAGGTGAAACAAAGAATAGCTTTGACCACCACCTATTAACATCCATCTTCCTCCACTGATAGATGGACATTGCTTTCAAGCATTGCAGCTCTCCCAGTTCGTGTCGTGGAGTGTTATATTTCTTGTGTCGTATGTCAGTATCTTGTATTTTCTGGTTGTGTTGATCTTCCCACTTGCATGTCTTGTCCAAATGCAACATCACGAAGGGTGATATCATCTTCTTACCTGATGTTGTTCATATGGACGTTGCCCATTCTTACCATGTGCACGCATTTAACTGTTATACTCTATTGATGATTGATGAACTCCAGAAACAGGTTAAACCAGAGGCCTTCAATTATTTGTTTTAAGGAACTAAAATTTGGAACTCATTTTACATCTAACAGATGGCGGTTTAGCAACAACACGCCAAAAAAACTGGTCTCCAACCAACTATTAACATTTAAATCAGATATAATCGTATTTATTCTTCAATCTGTATTTAAAGATCCAAATTCTTGCCATTAAAAATTTTCATTTTGACAACGTCAACGATGACTACAAAACCCAAAAAACCATCAACGCGGCAAGAGAACATCATCATCTGTTACTAGTATACCAACGATGTCAATGATTGTTACACCAAAACACATACTGTACACCAAGCACATACTGTACCGTTGCTATTCTCCCCACCTGCCGGCGAGTCGAATACAGTAGCTTACAGTAGTATATATCGTTCGACAAATTATGTGAAATCAACGTTAGACGGCCTCATGAACAAAATGACGGAACTAGAAACAGAAACAAATTTCTCAGGAAACAGCTGGAGCATCCTAAAGACAAATGCGATCCTAATAACACCACGGACGTAGTATATATGATCCCATGCAGGAACTGCGATTTGTCCTATATACATAGACGAAACAGGTAGAAGGTTTGGCACGCGACTTGAAGAGCACCCAAGAGCACAGATGTGAGGCAGAGAAAATTAGCAAAATAGTAACCACCAGGGCAGGCAGAAAGCAGAAAGGAATCGCTAACAACCACGCACAGGTCGGCCATCACTAACCATGTTATTGACAAGAACCACGTCATTAGATTGTCATGAGGTTATCGGCACGGAGCAAAATAGATACACTCTCTGGATAAAGGAGGCTATAGAAATAAGAAAGAGGAGGGGCACCACCATGAGCAGAGACAAAGGACAGTACCAACTATCTCACATATTTGATGAGTTTCTGAAACAGGGATCTAAAAAATCCCATTGAGGAAAACCAACTGGCAACTACTTCTAGCGTCGGTTGCCAATAGCAGTCACTACCCATCAAGTGTTGATAAAGAAAATAGTTGTTGTTGAAACGTACACAAGTAAGTGAACCATCTGGATCAGATACAGAGAACTTTATTAACCAGTTTACTACTAATACCGATCCTGATGAGTCTGTTCAATCTTGAAGTGAGCCATTATAATTATGCCATTAAGATGTTGCATTCATTGTATAAGCCTACGTATACTTTACTTTTACTGTCACTAATTATAATTTTTTATAAACTTTTTTAAAATCATTAACTAGTATAACATCAGTATAATTTCGTGTTCATTTTGATGCGTTCATCATGATTAATAACATATTTTTATTTATCAAAAATCGAATATGGCATAGTTTAGAAGTAATACAAAATCTTGTTTTATAGTCACGCCGAAACGTTTGTGGAGAGGCGTTGAAGTTTGCCAGTTTACACAAAGTTTGATCATCGTTCGCCCCGAAGTTTACCTCAGAAATCAAAAGATCAGACTACCATCGGGGGGTTATGTTATTAAAGTTAGACTACTCCGTAGTCCACTTGCCCATTGTCATGATTGTGCATACTCTGGATATTGCATTTAAGCTTAAAACTCCGATTTAATTAATTTGTGCACAATTGATAGATTTGCACAACAAGTGCGTAGTCAGCTTTTTTGGTGTGGCGGGGCAAAATAAAATTTTGGGGCACAGACGAAATAATTACAGTTGCATCATACAATACATAGAGACTGTATGTTTTTTCGAGCTTCAAAAAGGCGATAGGACGATGTGCACGCGTAGCGCGCAAAAATTTGGTATTTTACACTATTGTCGCTCATTATCAGGATTGAAATGGCTTATCTTTACAATGTGCGCGTGTAGCGCGCAAAATTTAGTATTTTACATTATTGTGATAATAGGCGACGGGTCATCAATATACCCAAAAACTTACAACAGGCCATCTCAATGCCATCATAAAAATAAGGGGTCATTAATATACCCGAAACAACTCCAAAACCACCCCATTGGTATACCAAAAACGATGAAAATGTACCTTAAAACCTTTGAGCATCCCCGTACAAACTTCTTGCCATTTAAGAGTCATACGCCGTCCGAAAAATGTTGCCAGGCTTGACAATTTTGTTTAATCAGATTGAAATTGTCTTGCTTACCAAAGTATTATTTGAGTGAACTATCAAATTTAAAAACATATTGAATAAGGTATATATAAGTCAACAACTTACAAACAACTGCCCCAAATCCTGGCGTCAGCGATATGACGAAACCAATTACCCATGTCTGTGTGGAAAATTGTTCACGAATATCAGGAAGAAGAACTCCAAGGCTTTTCACTATTCCAGTTTCAATGAACATCAATACGGACGATCCGAAGAGTACGATCCAAGACCTACAAGTGTCTTTTTGAGACATAATAGCTCATATTGGGTGGTTATAGCATCATTTTCCACAATATCTAAACAAACGGTCAAACGTTATGTTGGTATTATACCTGTCGTATGCATGACCTAGCCGGTCCGGTGAGCACAAAGAGATTCCTACAATGCGATAAATTTGGGGATTATTAGTTAAAACCCAACTGTAAAACTGTACTGGATGATATGACAGTTATTATAGTGTTGAAAGTGGGGCTTTTTTGACATTATGGTCTATTATGTGACGTGTCATGTCAAAAGGAGACACTTTTGGGCAGGATCGCAAATGGAGAAATAGCCAAAAATCTGCCCAGGGTGATTTTTTCACAATTTGGGTTGGTTACGAATTTGTGATGTTATTAATGTTAAAAATATTGTCTGAAAGTTTCAGACCGAAAAACTGGCATCTTGTATTTTTTGAGACATTTTTCAAGGTAATTCCTACTCTCAACATTGTCAATAATATTTTCAAAGGCCGATATCTCAATTTCCAATTTTATAATACCATAACTTACGAACTCAATATTTTCGCTTAGGAATGTCCGATTTCATTGGGGAAAACGGCGTTGTGGAGCAAAATATCTCTATATTTAAGATATGTAAAAACATCAAAATTGATAACCTGCCCAAAAGTGTCTCCTTTTGACATGACACGTCACATATTCTCCTTATTTTGGAGGAATTTCAATCTCTTTTTGTAAAGGCAATTATTACGTTATGCAGTAATACCATGCGATGATCGTAGGAGTTTCTCAAACTTGATCAATCGTGCTATAATTATACCGGTGATCATTTGGTGATACTAATGATTTTGTGAATGTTTTATTTCAAATCATCGTTTCATGTGAATTTCAAATTCAACGTTAGGGATTATTACAGGGAACAATGTACAATGTTGTAAGGCCCATTATTAATTTGTGTTGCAACACCAGGTGATGCTTTATAAATTAATTTGGTCACAATTTTGACCTACATCTGGAGACTGGCAACCCAAGTTCGGGATCAGTGATCCTTTAGACAAAACTCGGTCGTACACTCTTGGTAACTTGTATAATACGTGACGAAACTGTGTTTGAATTGTACTTATTTTGTACCAGTAAATCCATGGCGCGGCAATGAGGCCCAATAAGGTAACCGGTATCCCCGATCGTCTATAACAGGAACAACAAGATCAGCTCAACACCCCTCCCTCACCTTGTGGTGGTTCCGTTATGTGGACGATACCCATACAACGTTAACGAAACAATACGCAGAGGAGTTTACGAATAACCTGAATTCAATCGATCCTGACATCAAGTTTACGATGTTAAGGAGAGGAAAATTGGTCACTGAAAACTACAGGAAACCGAAACACATCGATTAGTATTCAAATCTTGAATTGAATCATCATATCCAGCATAAATTAGGTGGAATCCAGACCCTACACAGACAGCATCATAATCTGAACAGGGCATAGAGGAGGCGAAATCGCACATTACCAGTGCACTAAAGACATGAAAGTGAGGTTATCGGCAAACTTGTTCTTTGACTAATCTACGAAAGCAAAATAAGCTAAATCCAAGGACCGTGACAAGAATAATAAAAACGATGAGACAAATTTGAGCGTCTTATATAAATAATAAATAAATAAATTTTGGATTTATAAAGCGCCTTTCTCCAGATCTTAGAGGACTCAAAGCGCTGTAATTTCGCTGCAATGGTGAATCATCACAATCAGATCGCATCAACTAGGTTTCTGCCGAACGGCGCACACCTATCCGCATTTAGATTGTAACATTCACCAATTATCTGTGCAGCTCCCCAAATTCCATTGGGTGAAGGAAGTTTTTGATAACCAAACAACTAATCACCGATTTTTGCGATACAGGAGGAAACCGGAGATCCCGGAGAAAACCTGCGAGAGCGAGCATGGAATCAGGATAAACCAAGTGCACATGAGTCCTTGGGCCGCGCCGGGGCTTGAACCCGGGACCTCAGTGGTGCAAAGCGAGGGAACAACCGCTGCGCTAACTCGCCCTCCCGTTCAAGTTGATTTTGTAACAGATCATAAGTTTTAACAACTAATTATGAAGTCTACCAACACAGATGACCTTGCATCCCACACATTGTACCAGGTGATGTTATATTGTGATTTTCAAAGCCCGGTGTGGTTCTTTATTAAAAATATTGTAGATGTGCCACAGTCCCACACGGACTAGGGCATTCTGACTTTCTGTAGGCTTATTATATGTTACGTCTCATTATAAGTTTGTACCTTTGGCTCTCAAAACACACAACAATTAGTATCAGACTACCTTTAATTACGTAATCTCATTTGCATAAAGTCATTGTTATAATGTACACTGACAATTTGTCAACATTGGCGGGAAATTTGAATTGTAGTTGAGGAACGTGCAATATAAAGAAGCAGAAGCCAGGACCAAAGCAGTTTACAAGCCTTATTTTTGGTATAAGGTATTAGTTATCTAAGTATACTCAATTGATAATTGTGAAAGAAGAAATGTATCCGTCAACAGATGAGGGGAAAGGGACGGTCTTTGAACTTCACCAAAATAGGCTTTAACGACAAACAAAAATGGTGTGAAAATCGCGAGATAAGTGCCCACACGGTAGAAGAAAGAATCCAAATTATCTCCAAAATAAAACAAAAACAAATATGATTATTGGTATGGTATGAGAGATCATAGTCAGGACAATATAATTTGTTGCAAAAACAATAGAAATATGCGCATGCGTTGATGGTAGGCAATGCATGATTAAAAGTACCAAAAATGAAATGAAAAATGAAAAAGTAAAATTTCATCAAAAAGCGCTAAAATATGACAAATACAAGGTTTGCGGAACAGTAGCTGTGTGAGTGAATTGCTATACCAAGTCTTATGCTAAAATTAGACATACCTTTTGAAATTCAGATTTCTTATTCAATCCAGAGCCTCTCTATAGTATCCCAGTGGGCACAGGTTAGGATTTCGACGTTGAATCAACGTTGATACAACGTCGAAGTTTCAACCTAACCTGATTTCAACCTGATTTCAACCTAGACGTTAGTTGAAATCGGGTTGAAATTTCAACGTTGATACAACGTTGAAATTTCAACCTGATTTCAACTAACCTCTAGGTTGAAATCGGGTTGAAATCAGGTTGAAGTCCATCAGGTTGAGGTCCATTTGCAAATACAACGTGATTTTAACCTGATTTCAATGTCGAAATTGATTTCGACGTCGAAATTTCAACGTGATTTCAACGTGATTTCAACGTATGCTACTTTCTTTACAAAAACAAGACATTTTGAAAACAAGGGTTCATTAACCCTAACGCTCCTGAATACTACAAAATACTACTTGATATATGCGCTGTTCGTGCATGCATCCCACGTGGTGTGATGACGCAATCGCCCTAACTGATATATAGGCACGGTTTCGCTGGCCAGCGAAGCCCAAGACCCGTGGCAAAGTGTCGCCGACCGAGTGCTTGGCATGCGAGGGGTCTCGGGTTCGAATCCCACCCAGAGCAAACAACTTCTTTCCTTCTTTTCTCTCTTTATTCTTTCCTTCTTTCCCTTCCCGTCGCCAAAAAGCCCTTAGGCGGTTAGGGTTAAGAAAGAAATGTTTGTGATTTCACCACTGGGACCTCCCTTTTTAATAATCAGTAGATACCCAAATCAAACCAGGTACCATTGGTTAAATTTTGTCATCGATTAATCTTTCTATCTCTTATTATGTAAAGAAGAATGGGTGATAAAGCCTACTCAAAATTGGAGATATTCAACACGATCCATTTTCTTTAATAAAAATGGTATAGTTCTAAAAAGAGTACAGCATTATTTCTATGTTATCGGTCTACAAAGTTGCAAAAACCGCGCCAGATTCCATACTTTTATTCTCGGAGATATTTGGAATTATGTAACAATACCTCAATTTGGCGCGAGATTTTCTTGACTACTTTTCACCATAAATCAGGCAGTGTCCATACGCTATTGTGTTTATGCTAATGTCATGTTACGTAATCAAGTATTCAACATCGCTAATACATATTTGTTTTGAAAGACAAAAGAACAAACTTGCGTAAGTAAAGTCTTTAATATTGATTGGTGTTTTTATTTTTTTTGGTAACATTTTTGGTGAAACAATAGTATCTGTATATTTTTTCCTTATGACAAGTGCACACAATTCTTGTATTATTTGTTCCAACTGTGTTAATATAAATGATGTGAGTTTTTCTTGTATAATATGTAACTGCTTTGCGCATGATGTATGTATAAGAAGTGGTAGCCAAGGCTTTGCTTCAAATAATTGGAATTGTAGGGAATGTATCATTCGAGCAAGCTTCCCATTCAATCATTTCAATAATGATGATGACTTCAATAATGCTATTCAAGGCTTTGATTCAATTGGTGAACATGATCAAGTGGATATTGATATCACTAATAGTTTTGATCACCTCTGCTTTAATCCACTTCGTCAAGATGATGATTTTAATGCGGCTAGTTGTGATATAGATTATGTTTGTAAGTACTTTACATCTGACAGCTTTAATACAAATGTAAATAACAACTTGGTTAATAATGGTTTATCAATGTTCCAGTTGAACATCAATAGCATGAACAAAAATTTTGATGAATTGAAATCACTATTGCAAGTATGTAAACATCGTTTCTCAATAATTGCTGTGACTGAAACATACTTTAAATGTACCCCACCTGAATACTATAAGCTTCCTGGTTATCAATTTGTTATAAAAACAGAGAAGGTATGCGCAAAGGAGGTGTAGGTATGTATGTGAGTAATGATATCAAATATAAGATCAGATCTGATTTAAATGAAATTCATTCATCATCATTTGAATCATTCTTTGTTGAAATTGACAATGAAAAGAGTAAGAACATCATTGTGGGAGTAATCTATAGACCACCAACATCAGGAAATAGTATTGAGCTTTTTAACTCTGAGTTTGATTATGTTCTAAACAAACTCAGCTCAGCTGAGAACAAAATCAGCTATCTCTTGGGTGATTATAATATTGATTTGCTTAAAGAAAAGAGCAATAAACATATTAGTGATTACTTGAGTACAATCTATTCTTATGGTTTTTACCCAACAATTGATAAACCAACTCGTATTACCAGAACATCTGCAACTATTATTGACAATATTATTACGAATAATTGTTGTGCCAATCACCAATCTGGAATCTTTGTAGTAGATATCAGTGATCATTTTCCCATTTTTACTAACACTAATATAAAAATAGATGGAAATAATGCTACACCTAGTAAAACTCAAACTGAATATAAAAGACAAGTTACGGATGATAATATAAATTTGTTATTAAAAAGACTTTCATTAATTAATTGGAATGACGTTCTAACTGAAGAGGTGGATACAATGTATACTAATTTCATATCTAAATTCAATGACTTGTATGATGAATGCGTACCTAATAAAAAAATTAATCGTAAAAATAATCAAGAACCACATTCTCCATGGATAACAAAAGGACTCTTAAAATCAATTAACCATAAAAATAAATTGTATAAATCTTTTTTTAAACATTGTACGACTGCCAGGCAAGATCGGTATATAATATACAGAAATAAATTAAACTCACTCCTCAGGAAAGCCAAAAAAGTTACTTTACAAATAAACTAAATAAATACAGAAACAATATGAGGAACACCTGGAAAATACTTAAAAAATATACTGAATAAAAACAAAAGTTCAAACTTCACCACCAAATTTCGTGATAATGATAAAGTATACACAGATCCAAATGACATTGCAAATGGCTTCAATAATTACTTTGTTAACATAGGTCCAAATTTGGCTTCATCAATTGAATGTATTCCAGGTATTGATTATTCGCATTATCTGTCAAAGAGTAAGATCAGTCATAACAACAGCATGTTTTTTACAGCTATCACTGAGCACGAAATCCTAAAAATAATCAATGGATTGGACTCCAACAAAAGTCCAGGGTATGATGGACTTGGTTCATTTATAATAAAAAAAGTTGCTCCAATGATAGTAAAACCACTTCAGATAATTATTAACGAGTCTATTTGTACTGGTAAAATACCTGACAGTTTTAAAGTAGCGAAGGTAATTCCACTGTATAAGAAGGATGATAATGGTTTGTTTTCAAATTATCGCCCAGTATCTGTTTTACCAATTTTCTCAAAGATTCTGGAACGGCTTGTATTTAAGGTTAGCCGAGAGTTTTTCATGCGCTTGATTTCAGAGGGGCGTAAGTTCATAACAGAAACAGCCATGCAGAAAATGAACAAGCGTACCGGGACGTAGGCCTACTTACAATAGAATAGCGATCCACGGTCAAGACATGAAAAGGCTATATGAAACTTGGCTTGCTCGTGCCCGGAGCTCGTGAGTGGGGTGGGGGGGGGGGGGTCATGAGGGGCGGCATGCCGGGTCGGATGCCGGGGGGGGGCACAAGCCGTTTTCGGCAATTTTCATAAGGATTTTATACATTTTAAAATTGATTGGGGGCACTTCGTCAAGCTACGACCTGGAAAATGTGTTGATTTTGAATTTATAGCCTTGATATCTTTGATGAAATAATTCAATGCTGCTATTCCCCTGATTACAATGTAATAGGGTACAAAAATAACATCAACAACAATATCAAAAGGCAATTATTGCAAATCAAATTTGGGAAGAATATTCAACAAGACAGACTTAACAGGCCTACACATTTCTGAATTAGGCCTATATAAGGTGAAAAACAATCAATCACGTCTATCACGATTCACTGCAGTCAGCGAATCAATCAAATAAAACTAAAACGAAAGGAGCAAGAAAGAATAAAGAAATACGGTAATGAAAAAGAGAAAGAAAGAGAGAGAAAGAAAAAGAACGAAAAGAAATGAAAAAAAAAAGAAATGTAAAAAAGAAAAGGAGAAAGAAAAGAGGAAAGAAAGGAAGTAAAAATGAGAAAAGAGAAAAAAGAAGGAAAATTCAGCCATACGGGGACTCGAACCCACAAAAATTTTTCATAAGAGATTCCCAGTCCAACGCTCTATCCACTCGGCCATACAGCAGCTTACGAAATTAATAGTTCTCGAAGCGGATATATAAATATAATTGGATGCAATTACGTGATTACAATCGCGTCCGCACAATGGCTCTTAGAATAAACACACATGTCGGAGCTGAAATTTTGAACGAACTGATGGAGGAAAAACCTCGTTTTTGCAATACTAGCTTCAATTTGGAGTGAAAATCAAATGGGATATCAATTGGCAGAATGTTGAGAAATAATGTAGGTATTCAGATGTCTAAATTAACGTCCCGTAATCAAGATATCGATAATTTCACAAAACAGTTTTTTCTCAGGCAAGATTCTCGAAAATGTTCCCCAAAAACGGGCTTTTAAAATTTAATCGGTACTGTATTTGGTTCTTCCCCATGGCAACATTATTTCTTTAATCGATTTGTAGTGCAATGCAAAAAAGAAGAAAACAATCAATCGACGTGGTTTTATACGGGGCGCATATTTGAAAAAAAACGTCATGGAACGTGTTTTTGATCTTGTGAACATGGTGCGTAAAACGGCTTTAAACGAAGGATTTTCAAATTTATTCAAAAATTTTGTATAAACACACAAGAAAAATGTTAAGCTACATCCAATGCACCAACATTTCACTTGCTGCGATATTTAATTACTGAGAAAACTCTGTTTTAGAGAACAACTTTATACGTCTTTTATACGTTTTTTATACGTCTCTTTGTGTAACCTTAACAGATGCATGTCATATTTAGATCACCATCGCATTTTATATAAACGTCAGTATGGTTTTAGAAAAAACCACAGCACATATATGGCAGTGATTGACTTGGTTAACAAAATTACTGAAGCTGTTGACAATGACAATTTTACAGCAGGTGTGTTTTTAGATTTATCAAAAGCATTTGATACTATAGACCAACAGTCTATAGACCATACAATATTGCTTGATAAACTCTATCACTATGGTTTTAGAGGTATTACACACAGATGGTTTGATGATTATTTGAGTAATAGAAAACAATATGTTTATTATGGTGTTCCATCTCAACAGCAAAATCTTACTTGCGGTGTGCCTCAAGGTTCAATACTGGGTCCACTACTTTTCATTATATATGTTAACGATATTCACTTAATTACTGAGTCACTTGATGTGATTTCATTTGCTGATGACACCAATTTATTTTACTCTCACAATCAGTTTAATGTTATTGAGGAGGTCTTCAACAAAGAGCTTATTAATGTGAATAGATGGTTCCAGGTAAATAAATTATCTGTCAATGCTAAAAAACGAATTATATGTTACTCGGTACCAAGAAGAACACAAAACCTGAGTACAATTTGCAATTGTTTCTTGACTCTGACAGGCACTCAAGAACACCGCTTGAAAAAGTGCCAAGCACTAAGTTTCTAGGTCTACAAATTGACCAGAATATCACTTGGAAAGAACATATTGATAATATTGTAAAAACATGTTCAAGAAATGTCGGTATCATTAATAAATTAAAAAAATTCCTCCCACATGAGGCGTTATATACATTGTATTGCTCTTTGCTATTACCGTATATCAATTATGGTATCTTAGCTTGGGGATGTGCATGTTCATCATACATAAATGATCTTTTTAAAATTCAAAAGAGGGCACTTCGTATTATAAGTGCAAGTGATTATAAAGTAGCACAAATCCTTACTGATTAGGTATAATACTTTAAGTGTCAGGGATATGTATACATTTGAACTTGGTTTATTTATGTACAAACATGATAATGGACTTTTACCGAGTGTTTTTGATGATTTATTTGTAAAACAGTCAAAGATCCATGACTTGAATACCAGATATAAAGATCGTCTGAGGCTTCCATTTATCAAAAGAGCTTTCTGTGAAAAATCTATTAAATATGCAGCTACTAAGTTATGGAATAATGTTGATAACAGTATTAAAAGTTCATCATCGATTAATCAATTCCGCCATGTATTTAAAAAACATCTCATGCAAAGTTACTGTTAATTCCTATTGTATCTGATTTATGTGACCACATTGGATATTTATATTTTATATTACTTATTGTTGTGCATTTTCTTATTTACTATTGTTTACTGTTATTTTTCATGTATTTAGGTTAATTCATATCAAGATATGACAGCTTACTGTTGCTTCTTCATTGAAATGACAATCTGCTGCCATGTCTAATGATGAATTAACCAATCAAGGATCACAGACTTTCAGGCCTCTTCTTGGCCTTTCCTGTGATTCCTTCACTCTCACTTGTATTATGATTTTGTATGTATCCTATGTATATTTGCTATTTGATGAGTGAAAAAAAATAAATGAATGAATGAATGAAGTCGTATACAGACTCCGAGTATTAGACGTACAATATTGTATGTACAATATGTACGTTATTTAATCTATTGCCATTCTATTTCCAGTAATGTTTAAGTTCTAACGAATGTTTGATGACAAAAAATCGATAATATGTTACATACAATATCTAGCAGAAATATATTATCGAATTTACGTCATCAAACATTCGTTAGAACTTAAACATTACTGGAAATAGAATGGCAATAGATTAAATAACGTACATATTGTATATACAATATTGTACGTACAATAAAAAGTCTGTATACTGCTTAACAGTCATGCAAGTCATGCATGAGTGGAGATACACCATAGTTGCGGGAACTTATTGACCAGCCCTCGTAGTTGGATAAGAACCTTATCATATACCTGCGCCAATAAAGTATCCTTACACTTGGAAAAATAATCATAATTCCCAAACTGAACAGTATTGGAGTAAATTAGTTGTTTTTAATAGATGCACTGTTTAATTCTGTACATTATGACACCACATTGAATCCAATGTGACTTCAAGAAGTAAAGTTACAAGCATTTGATTAGACGAAGGTCCAGTTTAAAAAGTGACAAACTGGCCTATTTAAAACTCCACAGACAACAAATCTGGTTTGAGAGTGGTGAATGGCTAATTTATGCGTTTGGCTTTAACTTATAACAAAAGGAACAAAAGAAAACTAAAACAAAAGAACTGACAAATAAAATGAAAGTTATGAAAAGTACAGAGAAGTAAAAACTGAAATAAAAACTGCTTTAAATAACGCTTGATTGAAGAAACTGTGTTGTCTCTTTGTTGCGCTTGTTGGAATCTTTTTGCACCTATAGTCCAGATTGTCACTTTTAAAACTGGACCTTCATCTATTCAATTGCTTGTAACTTTACTTCTTGAGGTCACATTGGATTCAATGAGGTGCCATAATGTGCAGGATTAGATAGTGCATCTATTAAAAAAAAATTTACCCGAATACATTGTTCAGTTTGGGAATTGTGATTATTTTTCCAAGTGTAAGGATACTTTATTGGCGCAGTATAGATCTCAATCTTGACGGATCATCAGAAGTTGTGGTTCGCACGGACTGTACTCTACCGCTATAGCACGATTTAGGGGGAATTTAGTATGAGATTTTCAGGGCTCACTCACATTCACACGCCCTCTATTGAATTACTTAAAATTAAATTTATTTCTTTTGTTTTTTCATTGTATCATGAGGAAAATTATAAGAATTGAAAATAAGCATCTAAAGAACTTGTGTGGCCGAGTGGATAAGGCGCCCGACTCATAATCCATAGGTTGCGAGTTCGAGCCCCGCTCGTGCCAACGTGTTGTGTCCTTCCTCATTGCCTACTGGGGGATGGGGTTGGGTTGGATTGGATGTTTGTATAGTTGTTTGTTTCAATGTTGCAATATTGGCGCTGATTAAGGGGTGGGGTATGAACGTTTGGACAGTATTTATTTTGGGACATTAGAGCACATCAGACATATCGATTGCACTCTGAATACGAAGAATGTCATTCTGATATCAAATAATTTTGATTTACACATTTGATGGCAAATCATTAAAAATTGATATTTTTGATATCTAACAGTACTTGAAGTAAACTTTATAAATCTGATGATTTATACTTAAAGTGTATGTAGGTGGGATGAAAAGCCGACGATCAATTGAAAATGTTGACCTTTCGTATTGAAGATATGGATTTTTTCCCAAAACACCAAAAAAATTAGGTCTTTTTGGGAAAAAAATCCATATCTTCAATATGAAAGGTCAAAATTTTCAATTGACCGTCGGCTTTTCCTCCTGCTACATACACTTTAAGAATATATCATTAGATTTATATAATTTACTTCGAGGACTGTTATATATCAAAATGTGAAAAATATCAAATTTTTATAATTTGTCATAAAATTTGTATTATATTGTGATTTTCAAAAAATGAAAATTATTTGATATCAGAAAGACATGCTTCGTATTCAGAATGCAATTCGATAGGTCTGAGGTGCTCTCATGTACTACAAAAATACTGTCGAAACGCAATAAACGCTCATTTTAGATCCCTTAAGCTGCTGCCTGCAAATTGCATTGTGTGTGTTTAATGTACATTTTCTAGCAATTTGACCTGCGGGTCACCATTAGAGTTTGAAATAAAAAACCTTCCTTTTTTTACATTAATCTTATGTTTGACTTTGTTTTATTAGGATTGGAATATCTAATTCTTTTGTTTTTATTGTATTGTGAGTAAAATTATGAGAATTGAAATTAAGCATAGATCTAGAAAAAATACTATTCTTATTTTTGACTTTGTTTTATTAGGATTTGTAAATATATTTTTTTGTTTTTTCATTGTAAACTATGAGAATTGAAAATAAGCATCTAAAAACGTTATTCTTATGTTTTATGAAGGTTTGAAAATCTTTTTTTTCTTTTTTTCATTGTATTATGAGGAAAATTATGAGAATTGAAAATAAGAATCTAGAAAAAAATTATTCTTTTGTTTGACTTTGTTTTATTAGGGTTTGTAAATCTATTTCTTTTGTTTTTCATTTTCATTGTATTATGAGGAAAATTATGAGAACTGAAAATATTAAAGCATCAAGACAAAATAAACACAATTTTTCACCAGGTTCGCCGTCGCAAATAATAAAGGAGAGAAGTAGAAAAAGTGATCCCGCCTGGGAATCGAACCCAGGACCTCAGGTTTACAGGACCTCAGGTTTACGTAGACTTGAGGCCCTGGGTTCAATTCCCATGCGGGATCACTTTTCTACTTCTCTCCTTTATTATTTGCGATGGCGAACCTGGTGAAAAATAATGTTTATTTATATAATTCCCGTCGATCATGCCACTGTTTTTTCCATCCAGAAAAAAGTTGTTCTTACTTTTGACTGTTTTCTATTTCTTTTGTTTGTAATTGAATACATGAATACAAAACCCACCCAAGTCCATGGGAAGTGATTTTGAGAGAAAAACATGTGTATCATTTTAATTCCTTCAGTTATATTTACCTGGTCAATATGGTAAGTTTTACGTGCAAATGAGTGGGTTAAACTGTATTAAGTATGACGATTAGCATTTCAGGGACTTCGTGGGGTTCATTTTAAATTTTGGACTTGGGTGGTTTTTTGAATCATATACAATGACAACAATGTTTGAATGAGATTACCACTAGTAAGATAATACAAAATAAAGCACACAGGTACGAGGGGGTATCCAAAAGTTTTTGACATCGCCCAGAAGGAAAAGAGCTATATTGATGAAATTTGGTCAGTGTAATCACTGGTCCTTATGTACATTATGGTCCAAAAATGGTCTCCTAAGTATGTTTACTTTCTTTACAGGGGCGCTAGATGGGCAGTAGGCGCATAACCTGTAAGATGGTGAAAATTGAGGCACGCAGATTGATTAAGTTCCTGCATTTGGAGGGTTAGGCCTACAATGCTCAGAAAATCTATGATGAAATGAAAGCTATCTGCGGTGATGATTGCCCATCATATGGCACTGTTGCTTTTTGAAAAAGGAATTTCCAAACTGGACGCATGTCCCTTACAGATGAGCCAAGAAGTGGACGTCAATCATTTACGGATGATGCGGCCACAGTGAAGAAACTCAAAAAAGTGGAGGATCTTATCATGAAAAGGTTATGCGCCTATTGCCCATCATAGCGCCACCTGTAAAAAAATAAACATACTTATGAGACCATTTTTGGACCATAATGTACATAAGGACCAGTGATTACACTGACAAAATTTCATCAATATAGCTCCTTTCCTTCTGGTTGATGTCAAAAACTTTTGGATACCCCCTCGTATGTATAATGTTGATAAGCATTCTGCCATGTAATATAAACCACACACTTTCCTTTATTAAACCCATTTTTTTTTTCAAAAGTCACTCTGAAGTAATGAAATGTGTTACAAGTGGACTTTTATACATACTGGATTTCAATCAATGTGTTACAAGACTCAAATCATGGACTTGTGTGGTTCTTTCATACATGCTATTTTTCACATGCTCAATAGACACAGTGGATGAATTGGAGTTGTTTTTTCATACATATGACAGGCCTATGCATAGCAACAAATTCCCATGCTTAAATCAATTTGGCCACAGTATGGACTTGGGTGGCTTTTGTATTCATATTTTCAATTGTATTATGAGGAAAACTATGAAAATTTAAATAAGCATCTAGAAAAAAAACTATTCTTATGTTTACAAACCTAAATAAAACAAAGTCAAATATAAGAATTGCCTTTTCCTAGATGCTTATTTTCAATTCTCATAATTTTCCTCATAATACAATGAAAAAACAAAAGAAATAGATTTACAAACCCTAATATATAAAACAAAGTCAAACATAAGCATAACTTAAAAAGAATTTAAGAAATGTTCTTATTATGAGGAAAATTATGAAAATTTAAAACAAATATCTAGAAGTTATTCTTATGTATTTGTTTTATTAGTTGTAAATATACTTCATTGTTTTATGAGGAAAATTATGAGAATTGAAAACAAACATTAATACAAGTTATTCTTATGTTTGATTTTGTATCATTAGGATATGTAAATATATTTCTTTTGTTTTTCATTGTAGTATGAGGAAAATTATGATAATTGAAAATAAGCATCTAAACAGTTAATCTTATGTTTGATTTTTGTTCTTTAGATATGCTTAATATGTATGACTTTGTTTTATTAGGGTTTGAAAATCTATTTCTTTTCTTTTACCGAATTCTCATAATTTTCCTCGTAATACAATGAAAAACAAAAGAAATATATTTACAAACCCTAATAAAACAAAGTCATACATAAGCATAACTAAAGAACAAAAATCTATTTCTTTTGTTTTCCTTGTATTATGAGGAAAATCATGTGAATTTAAAACAAATATCCAGAAAAAGATTTTTCTTATGTTTGACTTTGTATTATTAGGATTTGTAAATATATTTTGTCTTCCACTGTCCCCATGGTGCATTTTTCAGTTGGATAAATTCGTCATGAGAGTACTCTAGCACCTTAGAAAACGCATTATGTATAGGGAATCCAATGGAGCAATCTGCAGCTTTTTAATTAGTGTCTTCCTTCAGATTTTGGATCACTGTCTTTTAGTTCGCCCATATCTGTATACACACCCCTACTCACCCCGGTATACTTGTGTGTCTATGAGACTTGTGTGACTTTTCTGTGTGTCTTTTTGGCCGACGGACATGTGACAGACACCTTGTGTGTCTTTTTTTTTCATCTTGTGTGTCTTTTTTGGTGTTGCCACTGGTTGTTGTTTGTGTGCCTTTTTCAAGACCTTTAAAAATGAGCTCTACAACCCCTCTGCAAGATCTTGCTTCTGTGTCTAGACAGACAAAAAAAATCGACACACAAGCTAGTTTTATACTCAAAAAAGACACACAAGCATAGCGTCGTTTTCGGGTATTTGGTAGGTGTCTTTCTCCCCGACATATCAAAAGAATCACTATCTTCTTGCATGATTACATCACCCATTGGAAGCTGGTATTCCAATGACATACTTAACTTCAAAGTTGGAATGGATCTAATAATAAAAATAATATTGACACAGGGATCTTTATAAATAAAATGTGCACTTTTTGCACCTTTAAACAACAAACATCCAGCCTTGTGTATAATACGTATTATCACATTTTATTGCAATTTGAATTATTAGGGTTTACAAAAATAATTTCTTTGTCAACAATAGTGGCTCGAATTTTGATACAGATATATTCAGATAACAAATTGAATACTTTCAATATAAAAATAATTAAAAACAAGAGCATTATTCTGATAGATATCAAATGCAATGGAATGTATTCTTAACATATTGCAAGATGATGACTCTCTTGTGTGATCTTTTAAATGTATAAAACATTACTCCATTCTTAAACAGCTTGTTATTAATTTATGTTATTTTCTTTTCACCAGCCACAAAATCAATTAATCTGCATGGCCTATCAATTTGTCTTTTTATCAATTTGTAAACTCTGAGTAACTTCTTGGAAGGCAACAAAACAAGAAAACTCTGTTCATTGGGCAGACGGATTCTTGAAGTTGAGTCATCCGAGTTTTTTAATACATATTAGAGTCACGCGGTAGCCGTGACCAGCAAGTTTTAAAAAAAAAAGACTGATAAAGAAGACTAATAACAGATGCTCCCGCGAGACTATATTTACACGTAACATTAAAACACTTGACTTCTATTGTTCGATGTTATTTTTCGCTGGGTACAAAATGTATCTAAAACCATGCTAAATGTTATTTAAAGTCCCAGGTGTAATATCGTGACAACTCATTAATTCCAAAAGGGCCACCAATCCTACAGTCAATCATTGTTCGTAATAAACAAATATTTTTGCTTCCATTTCACGCGGTATTTCATAGAGAAAATTAGTTGCAAATCATGCTGATCCAGAATTTTTGGACACTGCTACAGGTCTACCTGGTTATCACCTTCACACTACTTTTTCAGATTCACTTCCAAATATACCCTAGCAGGTTCCTGGATACCCTACATACAAATTCTGAGCCCCATTCGCCAAAAAATCAAGTTTTTCACAATTCTTTTGTTCTTATCGGACGACGCATCCATTTATATAATAAATGCTGTATTTCGACAGAGTAATTTATAGCGGAGGTCCGTGGCCTAATGGTTAGTGCGCTTGACTCCAGATACGCTATCCCGAGTTCGAAACCCGGTGACCAACTCATTTTTTTTTCAATGTTTTATTAACTAATTTATTGTCATTAATCAAGGATAACATAATTTTAAACATCCAGTGCTATTGTGATATTTTTTTTTTTATTAAAGCAAATTGTTTGATTCTCATGGAAATTGTTTATTGTGTTATGGGCCTATTTAAAAACACAGCATAATGTGATACAACACCATCAAGGATCAAAAGAAATCTGAATAACACAAGAATCCAGATCTGGCAATAAGACGTTACACATCGTTATTCTCCTTTAAATAGATTTTGTCCTACCACGGGCAAATTCGCATGATAATAGGACAATGAAGATTGTGATATGTATGAATGGTTGTTGAATCGATTAAGAGACCTGACTCTCTGTCATCTTCAGCTATCGTAGAACATGACAATTGTCATATCGTCCCGGTAGGTTGATTACAAACACTCTGTAGGTGTGGAAAATTGTTCCGCTAGTATGGAAGGCCAGCAGGAAAAAAATATCCAAATAACATTTATCAAGCATAGTACGGAAACGTCTATGTGACACAACTTGACAAGATAATTATCTTGCCATGTCGACTTATTATCAGCATTATGTCAACATGACGATATAAAATATCTCGCCAAGACAAATGAACAAACAAATCAAGATGGCAAGATAAATTATCATGCTAAGTCGACATACCAAAAATGGATGTCGTCTTCGCGAAATAAATTATTATGCCAAGTCAATTTAGCAACAAATTAATGTCTACATAGCAGGATATTTTGTCACGTCCAGTTGACTTAACAAACAATATAAGTCAACATGGTAAGATAAATTATCATACCAAGGAATAGTAATTTTTGACACCGTATAATTTAAATGATTGAAAAGCATCCTCGGGATGGAGAGGAGGGGCGGCCCGAAATTAAAGTGAAAATTAAATCTCAAAAGACCACCGACAACCGCCGCTCAATAGGGATATCCAACTAGATTGCCCCGCAGGGCTACAAAGAACCACAAACCGCGAAATTTGGATATCGCTAGACTAATAAATGGATATCCTGCAAATTAAAACCACAAACCGCGAAAAAGTCCAACAACTGCCGCTTATAGAAATATTCAACTATATTGCCCATGAGGGCTACTAAAGAACCACAAACCGCGAAATTTGGATATCCAACTAGATTGCCCTTGAGGGCTATAAAGAACCATCAACCGCGAAATATGGATGTCCAACAAGTTTTAACTATAAATTAGCCCTCGATAGAGGGCAAAGCTTGAAGGATTAGGGAAATTATAACCACGAACCGCGAATGTTGCCTTAACAAACAATATAAGTCAACATGGTAAGATAAGTTATCATACCAAGTAATAGTAATTGTTGACACCGTATAATTTAAATTATTGAAAAGCATCCTCGGGATGTAGAGGAGGGGCGGCCCGAAATTAAAGTGAAAATTAAATCTCAAAAGACCACCGACAACCGCCGCTCAATAGGGATATCCAACTAGATTGCCCGCAGGGCTACAACGAACCACAAACCGCGAAATTTGGATATCTAGCTAGATTGCCCCGCAGGACTCAGGAACCACAAATCTTGAAATATGGATATCCTACAAATTAAAACCACAAACCGCGAAAAACTGCCAACAACTGCCGCTCAATAGAAATATCCAACTAGATTGCCCCGCAGGGCTATAAAGAACCACACACCGCGAAATATGGATGTCCAACAAGTTTTAACTGTAAATAAGCCCTGAAGAGCGGGCAAGGCGTGAAGGATAAGGAAAATTATAGCCACGAACCGCGAAAGACCTCCAACACCCACCTCAATAGAGATATCCAACTAGATTGCCCCGCAGGGCTACAAAGAACCACACATCGCGAAATATGGATATCCAACATGCTTAAACAATAAATTAGCCCCGATAGAGGACAGGGCTTGAAGAATAAAGGAATACCACGAACATGAAAGACCGCCAACAACCGCCGCTCAATAGAGATATCCAACTAGATTGCCTGCAGGGCTACAAAGAACCACAAGCGGCGAAATTTGGATATCCAACTAGATTGCCCCAGTGCTACAAAGAACCACGTACATTTTAGTTATAGGTATAGCTTCATATACTCGTATTTTTTATTGTCATAAATCAAGGATAATATTATTCAAACTTCTATTTTTCGCTTTATTCGTCTTATGGAGTACTTCGTAACGGATGACTTTTCAAGCTTGGAGCTACTCGGCTTCATTCATAAAAAGAAATGAAATCTACCAAAAAAGCGTTGACAACGTAAAAAAGCAGCAAGTTTAAAAGCCCCACCTCGGCTCACTTTTTGAAACTTGGTCCCATTTGTAAAAGATACTGATTTAAACTTTGTCATAATTATCAACTTAAAACATTTCCAGAAGTGGTATGAATCTTTAATGTGCCGATGCGATATATTACTTAAAAGTTGTATAGCATTCTGGAACGATCAGAAAGGTTATTATGTTATTCTTGGCCAATATCCTATATATGTTTTGTTTTATAATAATAAAGTTCATGATCAATGATTGAATTAAACGAATGGCAATGATGCTAAAAAACACCGATTTGCTGTTGATATTCAAAATGGGACCAAGTTTCAAAAAGTGAGCGAGGTGGGGGCTTTTTAAACTTGCTGCTTTTTTACGTTATCAACGCTTTTTGGTAGATATGTATAGTCCCGTAACAATTCCTTAATTACAATACCTTAAACGTTCGCCTAATGGTGCTATGGGCTCCCTTGACACAAGTGAAATTTTAGGCACACCCTAACTTCTTCTTTTTAGATAGGGATTATCATATTTATTGATTAAATAAACCTCTCTTTGATAAGTACTTTCAAGGTCAAATACCATGAAATTAAGAATTCCAAAATTTGATTTTTTTTTTATGGGAATGTCATCTTTAAAGGCCTATCACTCAAAAACTTGTCTGCGGACTTGTTTCTGGTTTTGTTGGAGCTGGTCATATATTACTGGTAGTGCCCTTTAATAATAGTAAGTACAATTATTTAATTTAGCTGCAGGCAACAGATATTCTATTGTTGTAGTACTTGTCACACTTTCTTTGTCATGCATATTCACTTATATGCAACCTTTCAATATACTAGCATATAACCTTTGTCCCTTAATGAACCAGCTTACCATGCCCTTTTCCTAAATATTACACTGAAAAATATCAGAAAGTGGGCACAAATTTGATTTTCAACCAAAACTATAAAGTGGCTACAAGTTACTTGAAATGCTTCAGAAATATTATGCTTTGACCCCAATTTGCTCCAGCACACATCATAATACTGTAATAGTAAACATTTTCCATACATTTTTCCACTTTTCATATTCCAAACAAAATTCCAAAATAACAGCACACAAATAGATTCCCTATAAGAAGCTTAGAATCACAAATATAAAAACAAGTGAAGAATTTCACAATTGGTAAAGTGCAAAAAATTAATCCCCAAAAATGACAGTATTCTGCAACTAATTTTGGACATCACAGGCTAGCTAGTTAGTTTACTTGCTAAGTTTGCTTTGAGGATAGAGCCTAGCAAAGCGTCCTAGAGTCCAGATTGGGAATATATTGCGATAACTAGTATAGCTGATGGTGCAGGTCTTGTTGAAAACTCCTACAATATTGCCCTGGGAAAAAGACAAGAAGAAATATACCATGTTAAGAAACCATCATACAAACCTTATTCAAGTAAGGTAAACTAACAGACGCAGTTTTGTTTGTTTTGTTTTTCCTTCAATGTAAAATTAGCATTATTATAATTATTAGTATCTGATGTTACCATCTGTTTACGGAAGCATTGCTAGTAGTTTTCAAACAGCACTCTCAATTAAAAGGAGGTGGGCGTGGCTCTTTTTCTTTTTAAATGTGAGATTCAGAGGGGTAAACCCCCTGGAGTATAAACCCCCTGAAGTATCACAAAAAACCTTGGAAGTGATCCTTGTTCTCTATTAAACTTATTAAAAGTAAACCCTATTGAACTTACTTATCTTTATCTTAAAGCATTCTAAAGTCTTGTTGTTTTTAAAAGCTAAAAAAAATACCAAATACTAAAACCTGAAAATGATTTAACTTGGTTGGATTATGATAACCATTGAGATAAAGCTACAATTTTTTTATTGTAATTCTTTTTTATTGAGTCAGACTATAATCAATCATGCCAACCTTAGGTAACAATGAAACACACCTGAACAAAAGGTCTGACTTTAATAATACAATGATAAATTACAGTGTCCTTGATGGTATTTATCTTTAGTGTAGGTCAGATTTAGCAGGCTACCTTTGACTTTCCCAAAACTAATAATCCAACCAAGGCTGTGATGACCTAATATAGGATTGTGGTGATTATTATTATTATTAAATGCCATTTAGGGTAATGCCCTATCCTTTACACCTGAGAGACAGTAACTAAAAACGTAAATAATGGGTGACTCAAGCCGAACCCATTATTTTAATGTGTTTATTGTTGAGGACATATTATTTAAGTGTAAAGGATAAGGCAGCAACCTATATTTCTATTTTTCTACTGAAAAATAGTGCAATGTAAAGAGAAAATCTCACTCTTTTGCCCAAATATTTCAAGTTGCTTACATCCACTTGTTTCTTGAGGCGGTCTGATTTCCAGGGGTTCATTGACCAAGGGATATCATGTGTGACCAAACATTCATGATCAGGCACTGTACATGTACATATCCTAAATAGGGCACCTAAAACAACAAAATTTAAGGGTATACCTTGTACAATAAATTAGTGTTTAGGGGCCGGTCCTTTGAGACAAATGTAGCATGGGTCAACAAGTTATGAACTTTGGAATTTGTATGGTGTTTTTTGGTTGTTGTCAAAAAGGAATTTAGAGTCAAGTAAATGACTGATTTACTTGCATAGGGGGTACAATTACTTTTAGGGGGTGCATTTTCATACCTTGCAATGCTTGTTTATGGTGCTTATAGAGACTTCATGGTCATGTATGATGCCCTGTTGTCAATGACTATACAGTGCACCTCCACCCCACCCCAGGTCATTGGATCTTGATTGAAATGCTTTTTCATTGTATTTAAATAATAATATTTAAACTATAATCTAGTCAACTGGGCTTACTATTTTTGAGTGGGAAATATTATTATTGTTTACTACCTGGATGAACGATAATCTTCACAAATGCATTGTATTAAAACTAAAAATATTTGGCAGGCAAGCAACCAACCTGTGGCCAGTCTCCATTGTCTAGTTGTCTGTCCATGATGACACGGATACCTCTCTCTATCACACTCACATCAGGGTACCTGTTGATTGCAAACAATGTGTAATATTAATAAATGGCGTCAACATAATATAATGAGACATGTAAATACATGGTTCACCTCATGACATGAAATATATTTACACTTTGATTTAATCAGTGGCATAGCTACTCCCCATTCCAGAAAAATACAGCACTAATTTTTGGGATCAAAAAAATATTATCAAGTTCTGCCAAATGAAACATAGCTCAATCCTAATCATTCATTTAGTCCTAATTGGAGATAAAAGAAAAAGTTCACTATTTTACTAATTTCTTGAAAAAAGAGACAAAAAATGCATTTTGGCATGTTTTCTGACAATCGAGTCACAAAAATCAAAGACTTGGAACAAGTCTAAGCAAGTCTAAACATTCAAAATCTTAATTATGTGCTGAAATTTTGCTCAAATTTTTACTTTTTTGTGTAACTTTAATTAAATGATTGCTTTTAAGAATGAAACATGTCTTTTCCAAATATTAGAATGCATTAATTGAAATTAGTCTAAGTACAAGTCTTAGGGCTTGATTATCACAGCATATTCCAAAAAAATTTCCAAAAGTTGGCCAAATTTCAATTTTATTTCCAGTTAGGACTAACTAAAGGATTAGGATTTAGATATGTTTAATTTGGCAAAACAGGATAATATTTTTTTAATCCCCAAAAATTAGTTCTGTATTTTTCTGGAATAGGGAGTAGTGGTTGTGGGCTTAATTGTGGCACCCAGATGGCAGGAATACAGAAGAATGGCACCTCCACCCATTCCTGAAACAATTGTGCAAAGGTTTGCACGCCATTTTAGCAGTAAAACGGTTTTTCAAACAAATATTGAAATGTTTGAAATGCAAATTTTGACTTTCACCGCTTGGAGGGGGCCAAGAATCAATAAAGGTGGTGCTGAATTCAGTGCCCCCCCCCATAAACAAATTTGCACCCAGGACACATGCCCTCTAGTCACACCACTGGATTTATTTGAAACTTTAAAATATGAATTTTGTATTGTTTTTTTTTTTTGTATTGAAAAATATCATAAAACAAAATCCACTTTTTGGAACTTTTTCCTAAAGATTGAGTATACCTGAAATTCAGTTTTTGCTGTAATTGTCATATCATTCATTACCTGACAGCCATTAGGCCTAGACATGCCCGGCATGTATTGACAAACTGTGATGTTTTACCAGTAATTGTCATATTATTCATTACCTGACAGCCATAAGGCCTAGACATGCCCAGCATGTATTGACAAGCTGTGATGTTTTACCAGTAACTGTCATATCATTCATTACCTGACAGCCATAAGGCCTAGACATGCCCAACATGTATTGACAAGCTGTGATGTTTTACCAGTAATTGTCATATCATTCATTACCTGACCGCCATAAGGCCTAGACATGCCCAGCATGTATTGACAAGCTGTGATGTTTTACCAGTAATTGTCATGTCATTCATTACCTGACAGCCATAAGGCATAGACAAGCCCAGCATGTATTGACAAACTGTGATGTTTTACCAGTAATTGTCATATCATTCATTACCTGACAGCCATAAGGCCTAGACATGCCCAGCATGTATTGACAAGCTGTGATGTTTTACCAGTAATTGTCATATCATTCATTACCTGACAGCCATAAGGCCTAGACATGCCCAACATGTATTGATAAGCTGTGATGTTTTACCAGTAATTGTCATATCATTCATTACCTGACAGACATAAGGCCTAGACATGCCCAGCATGTTTTGACAAGCTGTGATGTTTTACCAGTAATTGTCATATCATTCATTACCTGACAGCCATAAGGCCTAGACATGCCCAACATGTATTGATAAGCTGTGATGTTTTACCAGTAATTGTCATATCATTCATTACCTGACAGCCATAAGGCCTAGACATGCCCAGCATGTATTGACAAGCTGTGATGTTTTACTGGCCACATAGGATCTCTCTTCACATGATTCAAAATCTTCACCCCAGCCACCATCATCATTCTGTACTGAACACAGGAACTCACATGCTGCTTTCACTTCACTTGTAGCAGTACTGAAAATTAAATTGTATTTTCTATTAACAAGTACACATGAAATGGGCTATATATTCCAGTTAAAACCCATACACATTACAACCTCTATCGATGACCTATCGATGATCTTAATCATCCACACAGGGGTGTAGGTTTCAATTAGGGCTATCTAAATGGCAACTCCATTTCAAATCTACACTAGAATGCGATATTAGGGTCAGATCTTCTATAGGGGGTACATGTATTTCAACTGGAATATCCCAATGCTGAAGAGCTTAACCATTTACAAATGTAAATGCACTTCCAAGAAAAAATATTGCCTGAGGTTTTCTGGTTATAAGCAGCATGACATGTATGGGCACCCCTAAGCAAGAATAACAAATGTTACATCTATTTTGACTCAATACCAATGCTCAAGCAATTGTGTTCTATGTGAGCCTAAACAAGTAGGATTTGCAAGAGAAAAATGAGAATTGGTAACAAAATTCCTTGTACAAATTATTTGACAAAATCACTTGTGAACCTAATCTAGTATGGCAAGCGTGTGGGTGTTGGGGTGTACTTTTTGTGAATTGATATGTTTCTCCTGATAAATATATTGTGCCTGATCTGTAAAAGAACCTGCCTATTGAAAGTTCCTTTCCCCTTCGCCTCTCCAAACTCAATAATACCTTTGCTGAACTCATCATACCCTCCATGACAGTTACAGGTGGGGATAAAAGAACTAAAATGCATTAAAATGGATTGCTAACCTCAAGAAATCACTATTCTAAAGGTATAATAAATAAATAAAATAAATGTAGATATTTATATAGCGCTTTATGCCGTAAACAGCCTCAAAGCGCTTTATATTTATTCTACCGTCATTAGAATATGTCCACGTTTGCTGCCTACAAGTGGCGCAGGGTTCATCAGTACAATGACTGTGACTACCCCTAACAGCTTCCCATTGCACCTGGGTGGGGTGAGGCAAGCGAAGCAAAGCACCTTGCCCAAGGGCGCAACACAGTGGTGGGACCAAGGCCGTATGAATCCAAGGCCATAACTACTGAGCCACCGTGTCCTGTTGTATGTTTATACTGCATTGTAATCAGTGTGCTGCATTAATCGGCTGTAAAATGTAACTTCTCACAAACTGACGGTCAAAACAGGTCACCACATGGTAATGCAGTACATTGTGGCCAGAATAGAGCTCCAAAATTCAAGAAATGACATGGACACCATTAAGTGTATTTATTCGCAATGATACTTACTCATTGTCATATCTGTGCCCCATACAAGCAAATGCTTCCAGTCCAAACCAGGTGCCATATGTGAAACATACTCCCCATGATCTGTCCAACAGAAAAGTCAGTTTCACATATTATATTCTCAGTATCACAAAAACCAATTTTAACTTTATACTTTAATTACCATCTGTCAAGAGCTTTGCCAAGTGACAATTATTAGCAAGAAAAATCAAAACAAAGTTGTGACACGAAATGTGGCATTCAATCAACTATCAAACCTGTATTTTATTATTAACTTCTGCATTATACAAGCTGTAGACCTAGCCCAAAGAGCAATGGAAAGGAAGATGATACACATTACCTTAAGGAGGCTGTGTACTCTCAGACATGCATGTAGTAAAAGTGCAATAACTTTGTAATAATTAGCATAAGACATATAAAAGTATACATTTTATAAAGGCAAGACATCAATAAATCTTAATATAAATACAGATTTGGGGTAAAAACAACAATTATGAAGAAAATCACAGAAAAGTGAGTTTTTGGCATTATTTGTTAGGTACATCATAACAAAAACACTCTTTCCAAAATATTTTATTTTGTTTTTAGCTCAATCTTGAGACTCCATTCCAAAAACGTTTTTTTATTTTTTTGATATTGTCCTTATTTTTTGAGATATTGACCATATAAGGCATCAAATTGAACTTTTTAAAATTCACAAACGCCTATTTGCACAAAATGTTGCCTAAAATCGGAAATAGACCAAAATATAAAAAAATGAGAAAACCGTTTCTTGGGTCGATCATGCTTTTTACGATGATCATATTTGCTTACCTTTAGATGCTGTATTTATTGAGTTATCGTGTACCTAAATCGTCATTTTACCGAGAAAATGAACATTGAAATAATGGCCGTTGAAGTTTAAAGTGGTCACATTTTGCACTTTCATCGAATCTCACAGAAGAATGCGCCAGTTTTTGTTTTTCTACCTTATATTACGTGAACATCGGGTAAATCCACAGCCCCTTTTAGTTTGAGCGAAATCCATTAATAACTTGATATTTAAATCGGGGAAAGAACTTGAAAAACCCACATTTTATCAGCTAAAAGCGGAGCCATTTGACCACTAGGTTTTTGTGAAATCAGTGCTTCCGTGGTGTTTCCATAAGATGCGCCGCGCATGCAGATAAGCGTCAGCGTATGCATAGCGTATTTGTGCGTTAACAAATTGCGTGATACGCAACGCGATGCGTTGTTGCGCGCGTGTACCCTGCTGGTACAACAAAGGTTTTCTTTCCTTTCAATTTTAAACACGAGTGGAATAGTGAAATAAAATCCTTAAAATATTGCAGTTGGAGTTTACAAATCTGGATTTTCATTCCATGTATTTATAAAAAACATAACAAAGTACAAACATATCAAAAAAACCTCAATTTTGCGAAAGAAACAATGTCTAGAGTACACAGCTGCCTTAAGGGATAAAATTAAGAACACAGAAATAAGACGTCAAACTCAAGTCAAAGACATTATGGTGAAAATCAAAGAAGCGAAATGGAGATGGGCAGGTCACCTTGCACGAAGGGAAGATAACAGATGGACTAAACGACTTACAGAATGGCAACCAAGAACAGGGAAAAGATCAAGAAGAAGACAGAAGAGGAGGTGGCGTAATGACATTACTGCCTATATGGGACCTACATGGACAAGAAATGCAAAAGACAGAGAACAGTGGAAGAATCATGAAGAGGGCTACATCCAACAATGGTCGAACACAGCCTGGTGAGGTGAGGTGAGACCTAGAAATAAGTTCATCTTTTTTAATAATTATTAATGGTATGTAAAGATGGTACCAATAGAATGTATTCAACTTCAGGTTTACTATTTTTGCCAGCTGTTTTGCCTTTTAGACATTTCTTATTTTTACCTATATTATATAATTTTAAAAAGAAAAGATAAACTTGAACTGAGAATATGATGGTTAAATTGTATTCCATGGATTTCCATAATAAGATAGAAACTTAAAAAAACCCTTTCTAGTAACACAGATATGAGAAACCCAAATATTTCAAAATTTACATAAAATCAAAAATCAATATTAGGCAACAATTTGAGGTTTTATCAATTATCTTTTGCTATGTAATAGAAATGATAAGGCAGCGTATTTATATCTGAATGATCAAATAATACAAAAGTGTAATCACAAGACAAATACTCCTGTTTTAGACAAGTGTTTGTTTTGCAAGTCTAAGAATATTATCAATCTATTTGATTCAATAATGGGGTGATAAGATTTCTGTTATCTTTCTTAGGTTAAATTTGGATCCAAGTCTTAATTATAGACAGTCTATGCACACATGTTTTATTCAACCTTGTGATACTGTGCTTGAGCAAGCTGTATGGTTACTGCTCTATAAAGACACACATGTCTGCTCTATAGTGACTGTAATGGTAAAAATGTAAAGAACTTTTTTATAAATTAAAAAAAAATCTGTTTAACAATGACAAAATACAATTTAAAACCAATACCATATAGCAAACTTTACTGTAACTACAATGAGCGGTCTACCCAATTGGTTAACATGGTCAATGGACAAAACTGTAATTGCTTTATTGAAAACTGCATTGTTATTTCAACATGTCATGAAAGAAAAAAGTTTTTACATCTTACATGAAGGACCGAACATGTTTTTTAAATTTTTACAGAAATTAAAAAAATCCTAAATGTCATTTCTATTCAATTACGCCCCCATTTTAGCTTGAGAAAAAGGTTAAAATGGGGTTAGGTGATCAGAGTTTACAAAACTCTACTTTATTTGAACACACACACACATATATAGTAATTCTTACCCTTCCCAGGATCCGTCTGACCCCTGTTTGCCCTTTACGAATGCAAGTCCATTATCCAAGGTTGACCTGCAAAGCACACAATATATCAAACATATCAAATAGTAGGCCTATTAATTAAAGGCTGCAAACAATTATCATTTTTTATTATCTTTTTTACACATAAATTTTGATTCTGTAACTTCAGCAATTCATAAGGCTACAAAAATTTAAATATTTTCATGTTTTCACATGTTTGCAAAAGTGAGGAGGGAAGGAGGCGTTTCTTCTTTTTTTTGCTGAATTAGTGCCACAAAAACATCTGAAAGTGATTCGTGCTGACTAATTAACTTTTTTAACAGCATCAAATTTTCTAAAGTATTAAAAACTTAAATTTAATATGAAAATGGAAAAATAAAAAATAAAATCTGAACTGATCAGAGCAAGTGAGGAGAGGCGGGCGTGAAACAGATTCATTTTTTATGCAACTTAATGATGAAAAAAAGTTAATTAAGCAATACAAATCACTTTGAAGGTTGGTAGTATTCTACCTCTGGTAAATAAGTGTTTCCCATGAATACATAAAAAAAAAAGGACTGCAACTGCCATAGCTACTAGATAGTGATGCTAATTTGAATCTGGATAGGAAAGGAAAATAATTAAGTGAAAAGTACACCTACGAGGAACATGTTTTATGTAGCAACAGTGTGAAACTGAACCTTATTTATAAAACTTATTTACATTGTCACTGGCGGTGTTCAAGGGATTAGTCTTAAGTTTCTGTGGATGGATGTTCCCTCTAGTTCAACTATAGCATATTCAACTGGCAAATACAGGCTGCCGGTCAATCGTCTGTAGCGTGATATGCATGATCGCCCGGTATCCTGAATTTGTTTGAAAAACACCCAACGATGGGTTGAATATGGTATAGATACATGTACTATCTCACCTGATATCAGCTTTCCTGTATTCTGGGTACTGGTCATGGAAGTGTTTCAATGCTTGCATAGTAGCTGATGTACATTCTACATAGGTGTAATCAATCATTATATCACCTATAGATGAGACAAACAGATTCATAATACAAAAAATTGAAACAAAAAATAAGTTTATTATTGCAACAAGATGTGCTGTTTTAAAGAAATGTTTGCAAGTTATAAAAGTTGGGTTTCAATGTTAATTACTTGTCATGACACTGGATGTAAAAAGATTTATAATAATTTCATGCATGACTTTATACAGTTTCAGGAAGGGTAGCAATAAAAGTGAACACATGATACTGAAGTAGTGAAAGTCTCCAGATGGGACAACTATATGCTGCAGCTGCTGCTTATCAAAAGTATTAAACGCTTTTTCCACATGTGTGAGATTGTAACTAAATTGGATTTAAAATAAAATACATTTTCTGAATTAAATCAGACAATAAATAATAATACTCAAGATATAATCTTACCAAATACTTCAGAAGGGTTGAGTAATTCCAGGATGATGCCCCCTCTAGTTGTCTCATAGGAAGCAAACCCACCATCTTCATTCCGCATGTTGAGAAGCTGGTATAGGGGAGGAGAACAAATTAGGTTTTTACAAATTGTTTCAAAGACAATATTTGTCTGTTTCTTTCCACTTTAAAAAATGTATACTCCTATTATTTATTAACATCTTTTAGATGAGGAATCTACTAACCCACTCATGCTTACTAACCTAGAGTACCAAGTAACACTAACATGTACAAGCTTGTTCTTAATTTGTTGCAAGGGTGTGATTGTGAAATAACCTGAAAGTAGTAGAAAATCCTGAAAACAGCATGAAATTGGGCCTGAAGAATCACACCATGTTGTTGGTAATTTCATTTTGATATTATGCCTGGACTGCAATAGATCCCAGAAAAATACACACTGGTAAATAAGTATAATGTCGTTCTGCTTGGTAAAATGGAACATGGCTCAATCCTTGTAAATGGGAATAAAAGTCGATATTCTATATCCAATTGGTGTTTGGATAAAGAGCCAAAAACATGTATTTAGATGTATTTACGCAAGGGTAATGAAGCTCACACTTACTACATCTACAGCCTGACTGTGTCTTTCTTTGCTGATGTGGTCTGTTATGAATGAACACTGTTCTTCTAGCATCATGGCTGACTTGAGACCTTCTGCTGTGCAATCTGACACTATCCAGCCACAGTCCCTTGTACTGAATGGATAACCACCCTGAAGACAGACAAACAGACAAACATTAATGGACACTATTCTTCTTGGTGACTTGTGATCTTCTTTGGTAAAATCTGATACTATCTAATATTAATCATTAATAATCACAATGAGAACATGATATTTGGATAGTCTATAATACATCAAATTCAGTGGTTAGTTGATGTATATTTGCCAATTAATTTGTCAGTGCTTTGTCATTTACTCATTTTGTACTTTAATAAACAAATGTATAAATTAGACAACAATAACTGCGCACCATCTATTTTGAGGTCATTGTGTGAAATTGTCGGGTTTTGTTTTGGGCCTCGGTATTTTTCCTCGGGAGAGGTATACCGCTCCCTTGGAAAAATACCTCAGTTATTATTGTCATTCATTACCATCGTATCTAATATTTTGAACAAATCAAAATGGCATTTTATGTTATTTTATGCCATAAAACGCTGTTAAATATAACCAGTTTTAATCATTGTTGTAACCTACCCTACAAAAAAATCAACCAGGCGAATATAACATTCGCGCCGACAACAAGAGCTACCAATCACAGAAGCGCGACGGCATCGCGTAGGCGTGTGCGTTGCCATAACGCGTAGCTTATACACCCACGCATGCGCGCCAGAAGTCATTGTTGCGCCGTCCGAGTCATTGTGAGTTATTAATGACCTCGCAATTAGTGCGCGGTCAGGCAATCAATTTCTTTTGATTGGATTACAGGCTTCGCGTATATTAATGAGGTTATGAATAAATTTTAAGAACTTATAAACAACTAATGGAATGCTTTAACAATGAGTATATTTTGTACATTCAACACAGAAATTACCTAAAGTTAATCAATTGTGACTCCTGGGTTTGCCTGCATATCCTTGCTTCAAATTTCTATTCCAATAAAAATTTACAAACACTTATCTTTTTATTATTCTTGAATTTATCACAAATTAATTCAAAATATGAGTTACCTTATTCATGATCCTATAATACTTGAGGTAGTTAGGGGGATTGTCAGGAATTTGTGTGAGTTTGAGGAAGCTGTGTGCTTTTTGTAGACAATCATGGAAAAGTTTGTTGCTAGGGCCGCTAGCTTCTAGAAACGCCTGAACAGCAAATCCAGCGTCCCATAGTTGAGATCCATTAGTTCCCTAATGCAAATGATAAAATAAAGACATATATTAATGGTTTTGAAAACAAATGTAACCAGTCAAATAAAAACACAACATAAATATTGAAGATAAGAATCACTTGTTTTAGTGTTATTAATGAATGCAATGCTGAGAAATGATCATATAAAGAGAATGGTTAAAAATTAAATGTATTTACTCTGTGTCACTTAAATTTGGTATTTGAAGTATCCTGCTGAAAACTGTCCTAATCAAAGGTGGTAGATTAGATTAGACCAAAAACATAAGTTTTCATATCACCACATTCTGACATTATGTAGCAGTTTGTGTGAAACTACCAAAGTTAAAGAAATAAATGATATTGTTTTCATGTTGAAATCATTTGTAACATGTTATCCTGGTAGACTGCTATCCAATCCTTTACTTTATACCAAGTGAAGTACATGTACTAACATCTGAAATCTTATATTTCAAGTTCCTTGGAATTGTCCTTTTAGAGTTACATTGTATAAAAAATTCAATTACCTGCATTTTCATTCCATCTAGCCCAATCCTGGTAAAGGGAAAAAACGTTGCAAAATTGAAAAATTATAGACTGAAAATTAACACACATTTATGCAATTTTGTGTTGAAAATCACTTCCATTAGCTTCAATAGGTAACAACATTACATCATTGGCCTGAATCTTAGAACCATCATCCCTTTTATTAAAGTCAACACTTGTGTTTACACATGCCAGTCTTCCAATCTACTCTTTCAACTAAGTCTATCTTTCTTTAAAAATCATTAGATCTTCAGTTGCCAATTAGAAGTATTTACCATAGGTAATCAGGAACCCTTTCCTGGTGCATTTTGAAGGCCTCTGACTCAGGTCCATCTACATGCCATCTGACCAACATCTGAATCACTTTGGATATCTATATCAGTAAAGCATGTAAGTATACACATTATAATAATTTATCAATGGGCTATTCCAGTTGAAATGCATATACCCTCTATGGAGGGCATGACCTTAATTGCAACACAGGGGTGTATATTTCAAATGGGAGTTACTTATTCAGGTAACCCCACTGCATTCACACTCCCTGTGGTGAATATTAAAGTTGTATGTCTTCCATAGGAGATGCATGGTTCAAGAGGAATTTAGCCCAATTTTAGTATGCAAGTGCATAGCAAACTTAACTTAATACAGATGAGTGTTGCTGAAAACTAAATCATACCACCCTACTTTGCATATTGTAAACACATCTTTGGCAACATACTGTGCATTTATCTTATACCTTCAAATAAATTCATGACAAGAAGCCAGTTTGAAGTTTCCTGCAACTTAATATCAGTGGCTGTATATTTAAATCATGTACAATCAGCCTATTTGGGCCCATTTCAGCCATATTCTTCTAGCTCCTGAAATGAAGGTTTCTGTTATGTCCCTACATAGAGTTAGCATTCGTTTTTAATGGTAACCAAGTAATTGATGATACACACATTCAAATGAGTATAAAGTAATAATTTCTACTTACAGGTCCAATACTGATGCCTTTAGTGATGGTATCATCTGCTCTGATGTGATCATAGCATTCTTGTAATGCCCAATCCCTTGCCTTTGATGAATGGTAGTATTCATACACATCAAGCAAACCTATAGATGGAATGATTCAGAATTTATATGATGACTCTATTGAAGACAAAGAGATAGATGCTAAATTCATCATTCCTGCCTTGTCTTATAATAGGAGTCAGTAATACTAAAACACACATGCCAGATAAATTTGCAATGCCCACTGGGTGTCTATCACTGTATTGCTTAAATGCATCATAATATATTTCGCATAAATCCAGGGGTTTGTGACCCTGTCTTGCCTTATATGTCAAACAAGTGTAGTAGAACATTGAGTATCATAAATATGTGAAATGGGAGCCAAGTAAAAGATGACTGCAATCACAATCTTTATTATTTATCTCTTTAAAAAATATACTAGTGCATCAGTGATGAATGGTAGTGTTCATACACATTAAGCAAACCTATATAGATGGAAAGATTCAGAAAAGGCATTGACGTCACTAAACCGACCTTGAAGTGAACCAAAGAATAGTGCAACTATACTAAGGCTGTTTTGAAACTGACATGAAAGATTTTGGCATCTCACATGAGTGAGAAATTAGATTTTAACTCCATGTTTATATTCCTTCAATACCTCAGTGTATACAAAGGCACAATGTATACAACAGATTCAACATTTATTTCATTTAATGGATTAAAACATGTACTTCAATCCATACAGCTTGAATTATGTACCACTTACAACAGAAGCTTGAAAACCTATCCCTTATTAGCTCAATACCATATCAGATTATACACAAATTCTTACATTTTGATTCACAACTGAAAGCGTGGTTAAAAGTCATCTATCACACTACATCATATTTTTGAGCTAACATAATTAGTTTATTTTGCCTTACCAAATCCCAGCGTGAATAGCCAGCTATGTGGTGTATATAAATCTCCTTTTGCTATGTTATCTCTCTGTGCTGGCCAATATATGCTATCATAATCCTCCACATACAATTCCTGAAAATAAAATAATGAGTATGATGCACTTTCTGGGTAAACATTCTCTTTTATTGGGTACCAGAAAATGTTCAACACTCAGATTAATTTTAACTCCAGTCTAAATGGTTGCCATGCACTGAGTGCAACCAAGGAGTTTTGACAAAGAGAGTTCAGACTCGGCCATGTTTGCAAGTCACTCATGGATATGATAGATTATTTTCCCATGCACGTCTAGGAAACTTTGATCCTGGTGCATTGTACCAATGTGTAATAAGCCCTACATGGCCAACCAATCATAATGCCTATGCTTTAAAACACATATCATTATTCGATTTCTGGCTTTGACAAAAAATGCCAGAGGTACACTAGTTTGGTTCCAAGGTGCATCAATCCAATATGGCAGCTTGCCCATAGTATTATGCAGGGAGGTATATGGATTCCAGGCTTAACTATTAAAGTCTAGGCTCTTTGATGCCAACATGGCAGCCATTGGGAGTTATGGTTGTACTAGTTTCTTTAATATTAAATCTGAATTACCATCATATATTAATCCACAAGTGGTGTTACAAAAATATCCAGAATATACCATGTCTTTATCCAGCACTCAATCGGTGAGCTCAGAGTAAAACCAGAGATCTCCAGTTTTATTATAAATGTTAAATTTCACTGTAATTAAAGCACTTCAGGCTTAGTCTTTCACAGGGAATTTAGGTACACTAATGGCCATTACAATGGTGCAAAAAGTAGAAATTCTAAGAAAATTGAGGATGTTGCTGTGGAGCAAATCACACATTCTGGCTTTAATGGTACATATATATTTTAGTGTGTTTTGCATACCTTTCTTAAAGCTCTGATGAGGTCATCTGTTTTAGCACTGAGTTTGGCACCATAGCAATATCCCATTGGGAGATACACTTGCCTACAATGACACCATAATGTTGAAGGGTGTGCTGGGATCCATGTAGGAAAAAGCCTAGGATAAAATAGCAAATTAAAGCAGTGATTAATAACGTGCTTCAGACAGGCATATACAATGTATAATATACACCTACAAGCTTCAGCACACTTTGTAGGAATTCAATGACCACTGTGGCCAAAGACACACCATCTTACTATAAATAGGGGAATGTTGTGGGTGTGTATGTGTGTATGTGTGTCCACGCAAAAGCTCCGTCAGTTTCGATCCAAATGTCGCCAAATTCATACGGGAGACTAAGGAATATACGGGAATGTGTTTAAACTTTATTTGGTTGAAAACGGTCAAGAATTGGCCTCAAAATCAGTAAAAAGTGAGTTTTCCGGGCAATAATAAAGTGGTTGTTTGTTTACGGCCTATGCCAACCAACGCGTCCACATGTCTAGCATAAACCGCGCCGTCGTTAGCGTCGTCGGCGTACACGACGCGCGCCACTTGACTTGCACACACGGAAAGCGGCGTGCGATAGCCAACTTGCGCTTTCGGGGTTATGGTGTACGGGATATGGGACAACGGTATTAGGCCTACGAAGACATAAATATCGTAAGGGTACGGGAGGGGGAAAAGAAAAGAAAGAAGGACATAAAAAGGTAGGCCTACTTTGGATGGATTACGGGTACGGGGTTGTGGTTTAACGGGATGGGGTTACGAGATTACCAAGATGATAAAAAGAAGCTAAAAGGGAAATGTAAGAAAGGACAGATTTAGAAAATAACGGGAACGGGATTGAATTGGTAAAAAAACATGAAAACGGAAAATCGCAAGCTTTATTGCAGCAATTTTACCTTTTCAATTACCTGTTCAGTAATTCCTCCTGTTTTAGTGAACGCTCCCATTTACTCATCTAGCGGGGACCCGCGCGAAGCGCGGGTGTCCCGCTAGTATAAACCAATGAGCAACAATCAGAGACTTGCAGAGAAGTGCACAATAAACCATCACAGGCTGCATCAGCCACTCTCCAAGTTATCGCATGGGTAGCTGCAGTCTGTTCCTTGCTCAGGGAATTTCAAGTTAGCTCAATTACATCACGGAACATGGACGTACCAGGCCTTGAAAAACACAACTAAGGCACTACATCGAGTCATCGATTTTGGTCCTACAGTGCTATTGGTGCCCAATTTGGTACCAATAACCTCAATTTTGTCATACCCTTGTGTTGTAATAAATTGTATCAAGCATAATAATTAACATTTGCATAGTATTAAATAAAAAATGAAAGCACTGTACAAATGTTCAGGGTAAAATATAGAAAGAACAATTGGTCCCTATCGGGACACCTATAGCCATATAGGAGCGAATTAAAAACAAACAATGACATAACTAACTGTCACATCAATAAGGTGTGGGAAATCAAGACCAAGATTTCAGGTCATTATTTAAACCTTACAAAATTTCATAAACTAGGCTCAAATTGGAAAATGAACGTGATCTCAACAAACACATTATTCATCCATGTGGGACTGTACATCCCTCTTCATTTACACTCACCATATCACAATAATGGGAGCAATGGGTCAAACTGAACGCTATAATATTTTCTCCCCACATGAGCAAGAGATTCATCCTTCAAGGAGTGAATCTAGTCCTTGCAATATAGAGCAACACAGAGAATTAACAATGTGAAATTTCTAAATTTGAATAATGTATCTTACCATAATTCAGGAAATAATGTGTGCATTCCATCCCAGTTATATACATTCAGTACACACAGCCAAAATTTGCCCCAAGATGGTATACCGGTAGCACCCCCTGAAAGAATATAAGAAAACTATATAAATCAAACAAGCAACAGAAGCTGAACATCACTGTAATGATGACATATTTTTGAATTATAGTCATAAGGAGGGCTCAAATTTGTTCAAATCTAAATGTTTAGCCTCAAGTACAAGATACTAGAATTAAATTTTGAGGGACTTCAGCCAGGGGGATGGTGTATGGGTGGCAAATAACACCCCCTCCCCTATACAGCCCCGAAAATTTTCAGGGTAAAATTGGAATGGCAAAGAGTAAAAATATCATTAAAATGACTAAAAACAGGATGAAAAATTTACAAATGGGGACAAAAATTTGGCTTTGCACCCATACACTAAAAGGCTGGCCAGGTTTCTGCTTTCAGCAAAATTATTGTTGCTTATTACATGTACAATACAATGGCTAAGAATATTCATTGATGGCGAAACCTGAAGTAGTGAGTACTTGTTCAATGGGTTTGTCAAGCAAAAATGTTTGACTTATTCATCTACAATCCTACAAATGCATCTATTTAATGTTTAATGTAACTTATAGAAACTTGAATAAATAGGCCTAAATGAATGAATTACACATGTTTACTGATAAAAACTCAATTAAGCCAATAGTGCTTCTGAAATGAAAGCTTGTCACTTACCCAATGAATGCAGTAGATCTCTAGCCCTGACCAAGTCTTTATCCTCTGCCTTTACACCCTGTAACCTCTTGTCACTTACCCAATGAATGTAGTAGATCTCTAGCCCTGACCAAGTCTTTATCCTCTGCCTTTACACCCTGTAACCTCTTATCACTTACCCAATGAATGCAGTAGATCTCTAGCCCTGACCAAGTCTTTATCCTCTGCCTTTACACCCTGTAACCTCTTGTCACTTACCCAATGAATGCAGTAGATCTCTAGCTCTGACCAAGTCTTTATCCTCTGCCTTTACACCCTGTAACCTCTTATCACTTACCCAATGAATGCAGTAGATCTCTAGCCCTGACCAAGTCTTTATCCTCTGCCTTTACACCCTGTAACCTCTTATCACTTACCCAATGAATGCAGTAGATCTCTAGCCCTGACCAAGTCTTTATCCTCTGCCTTTACACCCTGTAACCTCTTATCACTTACCCAATGAATGCAGTAGATCTCTAGCCCTGACCAAGTCTTTATCCTCTGCCTTTACACCCTGTAACCTCTTATCACTTACCCAATGAATGTAGTAGATCTCTAGCCCTGACCAAGTCTTTATCCTCAGCCTTTACACCCAGTAGCCTCATGGACACATAGTTGAGTGTTGTACCAAACACAGTAGATGGACCTGCAATATGACTGATGTATAACCAATGAGTTACTACCGGAGATGTTGAACACAGAATATTTAAAGAAGCAATAATATTAGGGTGTTCTCCTTTTAGCAATGACAGATTGTCTCTTTTTAATACCAGAGTTTACAGTTTACTGTAATATGTGAACTGATATCGCTTGTATGAAAGTAAGGTATGGACTATTAGTTAGTATTTAAACCAGAGCATCTATAGGTTTCACTTACAGTCCCCATCCGCCATCTGAATTCTGCACAGATCGTAGATATCGCACCATCTCCAATTGATTTGCTTTTGGTAGCTCAGTTCCAGTGATGTAACATACTATTAATAGCCCTGAAATTTAAGCAAATTGGAATATTTTATCTGATCCATAACACAAAGCAAACAAAATGCAGCAACAATAATATCCTCTTCAAAGGGAACACTTAATATGGCATGCCACATCTTAAAATAATGTATGTTATGCCACATCTAAAGCACAGCTTGTGGGTAGGCCTACTATACTTAAACATAAACTTTGTCTATTCGCTCAAGTTTCATCCTTATTTCTTTGAGTCCCTGGGGGTTTGGAAATGAAATTTCTACTTTACTGTACTTGTAAAGGGATTGCTTTATCAATTTTTGGGTCCTACAAGTTTTAAGGGGTGACATAAATGCTATCCTGTAAATGAGCTTATTTTTATATTAAAGTTAGCTCAATCGTTAAGGTGTTCGACTATGGTGTGAGAGGTTGCGGGTTCAAACCCTGGCGGTGCCTATAATATGCTCTCGTGGAAAATTGAGTTCGCTTGAAATTCCCCTGGACAAGGAACTTACTGCTAATTTGTCTCGTTGTAACCCGTACGAAACTCGGGGAGCTGATCCTGGTTTCGATGGTTATTTGTGGAATGTCTAGGGTGTGCGCTCTTGAAGCAGCAAAGTCCCTGATTTGTTGTTAAATGGTTTATGGAATGATGTGGGGCCGTACGTAGTGGTCAGCGACAACCTGTAAAGTGTGCTGAGGCTTGTGGATCAACGTCTAGGCGTTGAGCCTGTGCGTAGTGCACTATAAATCACTGCACTTTTTTTTTTTTTATATTTACCAGGCATAAGAAATAATGGTCCTCCATAATCCCCTGCCCAGTGTCCATCTTCTGTTTGCAGCTTAGAATAAAATGACATGCCATTTGTAGCTGCTTCATTTGCTGTGGTTGGTTTGGGTAATGTTGGGGCTTCAGTGCTCTATCATAATGCAAAAAAAAAATTGATTGATCATTTTTTCGATCAGTACATTGCTTGATCAGTTGATCTCCCATCATAGACTCTGAATACAGAGTCTATGCTCCCACTGAATCAATAAATCAATCAATCAGTAAAACACAAAACAAATACAAACAAGCAACTAGTCTGTAAAATGTGAACACCCTGGGGTGAAGTTGAACACAAATTTATTCTTGAAGCAAAAACTTATAAGGAGCAGTTTTTTAATTTAGTGCTCATACACTATACATAGTTCATCAAAAATAATGCGTCTGTTGCAGTTACATTATGATGAGTAACATTGAAAACAATGTGTACCGGTAATATGCAAATAACTTACAATATCCAGTCCCAAACAAAACTTTTCTACAAAGTTCTGTTCCCGTTCAGGTTCCTCTCCTTCTTTGATGTAGCGCCATCTTTGTCTGCCATCTTCATTTGACAATCGCCATCGGCTTAAATCTGTTACAGGTTCAGTCTTGTAAGGACCTCCTCGGTTTCTGTAAGATAATTGTAAGCAGAAAAGTTAGTTCATTAATTCCACTCTATCTGTTACACATGCTCAATGAATTATGTGTACTAAAAACCTTTTTCTTGTAACATCTGTTGTTTGCAACAAAGCAAATGTTAGAAAAATGCGAAACAACATGCATAGATTGTGTATAATGCCTGGGCGTGCACATGTAGAAACAGTGCCCAATTAAACATTTTTGGCAAAAATTGCTTGCCCCCACCCCCATTTCGATCTGCCTGAAATTGTTTGTCCCCTCCTTTCAACCTGCCACAAAATGCCCCGAATGCCCATTATTTAAAATAATTCATTATTTGTAAAATACGCAAAAATCAGCACATCTTTCTTCATTTCTTTAAAAAATATGGCTGGCAATAATTATTTATTTATTTTTATTTTTTAGCTGATATTGTTCTATTGAGTATTGCAATGTTGTTGTTGTTGTTGTTGTTGAGTTAAATTTTTAATAATATATTTTATTTATTCATCTATTTTTTCAATTGGTTGAGCCATCGATCCCCAGTGAGCAGCAAGGCATTAGCCAGAGGGGTGTCCAGGTGTCATTTGGATGCCCTGTTTTTAATTTGGACACCCTACTAATTCTGATTTTTATAATGGAGTGAATAGGAAGTGGACACCCTGATTTTGAAGAATAAGGTATTTTGACCATTTTGGACACCCTAAAGACACCCCTTTGGCTAATGCCTTGGTGAGCAGGGGAGGGGGAGCAGCAACTGAGATGCTCTGTTGCCCAGGCTCAGTCATAATTTTTTTATATTTACTTTTTTTTGAGGAGGCAGCCTGGGCAGGGTCATCTGGTGAGAATCTACAAATAAATGAATTTGTTTGTTTGTAAATTTTATTTGCTCAATAGTACCGGTCATATTTATCATTTGGAAGACAATAATAAATTGACACCAAATAATGAATATAATGAATTCTCCCTCACCAAATTTTTCAAACATCCCAACAGGAATCTCAGAATTAATTGCAGATGGCCTTACATGATTATAAATTAATAATTTATACAAATTTGTAGGCCTGAATTTAGTTAGCTTCATAAGGGTCATTCTTCGGTTTAAAAGGTGCCTATTTGCAGTCCCGCCACTTTCAGGGACTAGCTTCATAAGGGTCATTCTTCGGTTTAAAAGGTGCCTATTTGCAGTCCCGCCACTTTCAGGGGTCATAACTATAATATGAAACAGGATTTCAAATTGTTTTTTAGCAGTTGGCCAATTCCATGCCAAAAGTGCCTTTTGTAACGTCCGTAACAAAATTTTGGAACATTATTGCTCAAAACAGGAGCATTTATTTCAAATTTGCTAATGATGCCTCCATAGATTGATGTCAGACCTACTTCAAGATAGTAAAGAAAAAAATCTGAGGAAGCACCTTGACAGTTTTTTTTTTTCATTATGAAAACGTTACGGACGTTACATTTGAGATAAAATGTAACATCCGTAACACTAAATTAACAGTGTAGGATGATACAGGAGTATTAATTTCAAACTTGCTTTTCATGTTTACATAGAATGGAGTCAGGGCTTGCTCAATATATAGTTAACAGAAAAAAATAAAACACAGAACTGAATGGAGATTTAAGGATATGTACCATCTGTCAAAATGGCAGGCACTTTCGTGTAACGTCCGTAACGCTCGTTTCTAATTTCTGTAGCTAATTAACTAAGAAAGCCAAAACAAAATTGCTTCATTATATTGAACATTAGAGTGTGTACTAGTAGCATACAAAGAAATAAAGTGTTATCCTAACAGCAAACATGTGTGCTATTCACTTAAAAGTTGCAAGTTGCATGTATCTGTAACGTCTGTAATGGTGGAATTGGCCAGTTGTTCAGTATTGACGTTCCTTTTATATCTTAAAACATCAAAATATTTAAAAAAAGAAGTTCAAATTTTCGAGAAACTTGTTTGTACAGGGTGTCACAACCCCCAAAACCCCATGTCCCGATTGGGGATCATCAAAACTTTTGATGCTGATATCTTTTAGTGGATAACTTTAGCATCGTAAAAAAACACCGGGAATTACAAATTATTTATTGAATATTGTAGAAAAAGTTATTGTAACACATCTTTCATAGCAAGTACATACATCGAATGTATGGAGCCGGTATATAAACCATATAAGGCCTTGTCCAATTGGTAAAAGCCGTAACTCACACATACGATGGGTGTACATAGCAAGGGGTACAAATAATTCCACCCTTTATGTCTAAAATTTCCTGTCCCGATTTCTGCGTCATCTACCGTCACGAAAATTTAGAAGCGCCTGGAGAAAAAAACTAATTTTTTAAGGTATGTGACCCCGAGAGCACGAGTCAATCTGCAGTCAATTCATTTAAACATTTTGTAGGTATGCCAGGTGAATTCAAATTTGCCATCAAACTGCATCATTTTATATATCAAATTAAAGCCCTTGAGTAAAGAAAGCCAAAACTGAAAACCTTTTGTCATAGCACTTTCCGTAGCAAAGTTACATCTTGTCAAAGATTGACTTTCATCAAAAAGATTCTGCTAGCAAAATTTAAAAAAAAAAACATTTCGGTGGTGTTTCTACATGTAGATCTTAGTCTCATGATGATAGCAGCTTTTTTTTAATGGAACTGCTATCAAAATCCCTCTAAAATTCCATGTGCGATTGTCTTATCACTATAAAAAATCATATATTTGGGTCAAGTGAAGTATAGAAAACATATTTATGTAGGTTTCCTTGACCAGCCTGTTCTTTTAAATTTCTATGTAAAATATGTATATTGCAAATTTGGTTGACTAGCAAATGTGTTAATTAAGGTTAGCCTGGCATACATTTTGCCCTCATGTTGGCGCAATACATTGATCAAAACTATAACCATGTCTTCACACATACAGGAGGGTATACCTTTATTAATCGTCATCTCCAAACGCTTCTGATCACTAAAATGTTTGTATACTTATTTTACTTTTTTCAAAATTACAACAGTTGTAAGTTTATTTCTATTCACCTCCTTTATTGACCATGTGTATGTCATAGTTTTACTACTAGGGTCATAGGTTTGTTCATTTCGTAATATACCATCACGTTCGAAGATGATTTTACTACGAGAGTATTATTTCCGTCACGTGGCAGAGATGATACAGCAGCATTTCCATTCAATGACATCATCTCAAACAGATAATGTCATGCTTTGACCTTAAAAAACTTGTCAAATGGAAATATAATCGTCGGTCGCAACACATAGTGGCGTACGTGAAGGACAAAATACGTTTCCGAGCAAACCGTTTTTGAAGGATATGCTACTAGTAACAGGGTCTATACTTCTGCACTGTTATCTCTCAGTGGCCCGATTCCATTTGAAATTGAAGTTTAAGGTTCAAACTATTAAACTGTGTCATTAATAGTTAACAAGGAATATCTGTTATAGGATAATAGTTAGCTCTAAAGCTATACGCCACTATGTGAAACGGAAAATTTGGAAAATCACTCTACGCCACTATGTGTTGCGACCGACGTAATGATGTTGCATAATCTTGGTTATACTCCTTTCCTCTGTAGGTAAAAAACAAATGTTCAATGTGCGACATATTTTTGGTATAAGTTAACTTCGGTGCAATTGTGATGGAGATGGCGATGGTAACGGAGATGACATTACTAGGGGGTGGTGTTATTTGGCAAATTTTTACTTTTTAATGTGAGGACCCCCTCAAAATATGGAGTTGACTGTACTGAACAATAATATTGAGGAGAAAAAATTAAAAACATACTATAACCCCCTGTACATACCCTCTGAAAGTTTTAAGTCAAGGTTTCCGAATTCGGCAGTCTTGCACAGTATTAATACACTACCAGATATGGGAGCACGTGTGGCTGAGTGGATAAGGCGCCCGACTTATAATACATAGGTTGTGAGTTCGAGCCCCGCCGTGCCAACGTGTTGTGTCCTTGGGCAAGGCACTTTATCCTCATTGCCTACTGGGGGATGGGGTTTGTTTGGATTGGATGTTTGTATATAGTTGTTTGTTTCAATGTTGCAATATTGGCGCTGATTAAGCTGCTGCCTGCAAATTGCATTGTGTCTGTTTAGTTGTGTGTTTAATGTACAATTCTAGCAATTTGACCTGCGGGTCACCATTAGAGTTTGACATAAAAAACCTTCCTTTAAACCTTCCTTTTATGCATTTATATGAATATAATGGACATATTTGGTACAAGTAATAGAATTACTTTACTAGGCTGTTTTAATGGATATTTATACAATATTTAAAGGTCTTTGGTACAATTGTCGCATATGAATACAAAACAAAGCTAACTTTTGGGGAAAATTATAGCAAAATAATATATTTTGATGCCGAAATCTAGCTGTATTTTGTCTGACGTTGCCCTGTGCATCATTGCTCTGCATCATTTACACGATTTATATGACATCATTTGTTTCCACAACTACGAGCATGCCGCCAATCTGCTGTCCTGTATTATGAGATGCTTTTTAGATTTAGACTTCTGAAAGTCGTCATGTAGGCTTAATTAATTTGTCATCATATATTAATTTGTGCAGGAGCACTGCTTGACCTTCAACAAGTTCTACATCAAATCTCAAGATTCCATTTTCAAGCAAGTTCATGATGGCTCGTCTAAACTAAATGCAGACAAACTTTTTAATATGAGCCTGCATTCAGCTTTGAGTCCTGAAAAGATTCCAACAGGCAAGATATAGGCCTATGACAATGACATTTAGGCAAGTCCAGCGAAAGGTAGCTGCAAGTACAACTTCAGCTTGCAGCAGGTTTTCAAACACAAAAGGTCAATATCTTTGGTTTCTGAGATAGTGAACCATCTTCACATTCTCTAGATCATATATATAGGCCTAAATGTGAACACGGAGAAGATGAATAAAGTACATAGTACATAACCTTATGAGCGCAGTGTGGGATTTGTAAATTGCAATCTGTCGAGAAGGGGTGTAAAGCAGATAGATGCGTGAATCTAGCTCAGTTTAGGAGTACAACCATATCATGAAGTGAGGTGGGAAAATAGAAGAAATAATCAGTGCATGGTACACTAAAGGTCTAGAAAGCGAAGAACAGGAGAAAGCACAAAAATAAAGATATTAATAAGCTTGTAACGAGGTTTGATTACGGTAGGTCACTGGTTTAAATAAAAGTTCTGGATAAACTGGTATTTGGTTTGGTGATGAGTTTATTCTTCTTACTGGTACTGATACACATAAATCAACTGAATACTGAACGCCCAATTATTGTGGTGTTGACCCAATGAGTTTGAGTGAGAGAGTATGAGAAAGATTTATCCCACACCTGGGTTTTATAGTCGTCTTCCCTATTCATAAACAAATATCCTTTGATACTAAAAATCAATCGGGATGAGTCGGCAATTTGTGTCTTTCCCAAACAAGAATATCTTATAAAAAAGCAAGACCCCCGCACCAACATTCTGCACTGTTACATAACTCCCCTTCCTCCAAGATGATGCCCTCATCATGCGCATAACATTGGGTTGTATGTAACAAGCATTATGCTGTAAAATATTTTAAAAATTATATTTTTGTTAAATGATTTAATTTAGTTTTGTTTTTCTACTTAATACATTTAAAATACAATTAAAATAAAGTTAGTTACAATAATACATTCATTTTTATAATAAGGTTTAAATCTGATACAAAGCATTTTCAATTTTAACAATCTTTATCTAAAACAGTTTTCATAACTTGTTTCTTTATTACAATGATTTGTACCAATGTACAATGAGTTGTACCATACCAATACTTCTTTCAATTACATAATTTCAAACTGTTGCAATATTTATAAAAATTGATTTCAATATTGTCAATGTTGATAAATTGAATACATTGACAATAAAATACGAGAATAAAAGTCAAAAACTTTTTGAAATCTTTAAAATCGCACTGATCATGTATACCAATTATACCGGTCCATAAAATAATCACAATTTGGATGTGATTTTGTTTTAAAATAAAAAACTGAAATATCAGAAAAGTACAACTTTTCAAGGCAAAATTAACAAATTTAATATTGAAAATTGATTGAATAATAAATTAAAATTTTTTTGATAATTCAATAAATACAGAAAAAATATTGACATTTTAGCATATCGAAATATTAATGCAACTTCATTTAAACATTAATGTTCATTTTAAACTCCTTTCAAACCTTTGTTTTACATATATTTTTATTAATCAATATCACAGTAACATTTACATATAAATTATATTGCACTTTATAACACATACATACATCACTAGTTTTAAAATTTATTGTTCATTATTAATATTGAATTGCATTTGAAAATTGCAATAATTAAATTCATTAATTGCAATAATTAAATTCATTATTTTTTTTTATTGCACACAGCATTTATGTCAATAAGACATGAATAATTTTTATTACACAAAACATTTGATGTTAAAGACATGAAATAATTTCTTTATATTTATTACATACATTTTATGTCAAAGACATGAAATAATTAATATTGAACAATAAAACATCTATCTTTTTTGTTTTGTTTTCCCTATACGCTTGAGTTATGCTTGTTTATAAGCTTGAGTTATTCTTGAACATAAACTTGAGTTATTCTTATACATAAACTTTTTGTTTTAAACATTTGATTCTCATGGATACAACTTAACTTCTACAACATGATTTTATTTGAAAGCCTAAAACATAATTTTATTGTATCAAGGTATACAAATACAAAGCCTATTCATAATATAGAACCTATATCAGTAAAAACATTTTTCAGTGAACCACGAAAATAATGCCATAGAACTTCAACTCTACACCTTGCATACAAAACCACTCATCAAAATGAGTAAAATACTATCTCAAAACCACTCATCAAATTAAGTAACATTTTTGGATAAATGACAAAATAATACTCTTCTTATCGATGTATGTATTTCCAATAAATAACAATGTACATGTAACAAAACTTGTGTACCTTAAAAACACTGCATCCATTTAACAAAATATCATAACACGTCACAAATATCAGAGCAATTTTTCAAAACCTCAATGTAATTCAAAAATGAGCGAAACTTCCAACTTCACTCGCAACAAATATCTAATGACAAAATATACTCGTCTTATCAATGCATGTATTTTAAATAAATATCAATGTACGTGTATCATTAACAATGAACCTTAAAACAATGAATCTATTTCACAAAAATATCATGGCATATCACAAATATCGGAGTAATTTTCCATAGACTTCAATACACTTCATCAAATTAATCAAATTACTACATGTATACAATGCAATATCAACACTGATTCAACACAATTGATTCATTTTGTCAATAACCGTGTCAGTTTTAACTAACCTTGCAATTGACATTGCAACTGCACTCAATTATTATTTAACAATATCAAAATGTGTTACATCAGAGATGTATCACATAAATTCACATGCAAACAATTATTAAACTTATCACATCAACGATGCATCATATGAAACACAAATACAACAAATCTCTCACAAATGTGTCACATCTACCATTTATCACCTTAAATATGACATTTGTTTTTTTAAACGTGCCACATCAACAATGTATCACAATTTCCTCAAAAAAATTACATTTTCAAAAATATGCTATACCAACGATATATCACATTAAATCCGATAGAATTCGTAAAAATGTCTCGACATCAATGATGTATCACATTGAACTCTACCTGTTATACAAAATATTTTAGATGTCTGCACTCATGACAGTAATTATTTTGATGTCTCATAAAATATCACAAAACATATCAAATGCGTATCATATTCACATCACAAAAATGTCATGTATGTACCAATATTCATACATGCACTTTTAAACTTCAATGCACATAATAAATGACAATATACTCTTTTTAAATATCAATGCATATATCGTAAACATCTTGCACCTGTATAAAAACATTGCATAATTCACAAATACCATAAATACTACAAATATCAGAGTTATTTTCATAAACTTCAATGCATATCAGAATATGGGTTACATTTCATAAAAGATTTTTGGCACATTTTATTAACATTCTGTTTGAAAATCCGCGACGACCGAACTGCGAAAGCGTGATTTTTGTTTTTCCGCAAATGTTCTGTAAATGATACTCGTACGCAAATGTTCTGTTTCACGCTATGAATTATTAAAATTCACAAGATATTTCTGCGATATCCGAAGCTTCAGTGAATTTTTGAATGAAGAAATAATTTTTTTGTTTACATATTATAAAAACCTTTTCTGCTTTCCGTAAACTTTTCTTCGGTTCAGCTTTCACACCAATTTTCTTTCTTCAGTTGTCCGTCAATTCCGCTCAGTTCAGCTCAGCGAGTGAATATAAAACACGAAATTTCCGTTCATCTGACATCACAGTCACAAAGCCATCTGAAAACATCACATCACATCTGAACATCAAACCAACTTCTTGCAAACTCTATATGAAGCAGCAAATTCGCCTAGACTGGTATAATTTTGTCGAATATAGAGTGCCCATGTTGCCATAAGTATTTGCGACGTTAACATGCAAAGTGAAACTTATGGTATACCGCCAGATATAATCTCAGCTACATCGGCCATCTTGTTGTTGTGGAGAACGAAACCACTGCATAGCCACCATTGTAAACATGGCTGATTACGGTAGTTAAAGTCTATCATGGCGCTATCTCGAGTTCTGAACCGCTGCCACCATTGTAACGGGGAAGTGTATCCATGGAGCTCCATGGGCGCGGTCCATCCACATCAGCTGCAGAAGTTGACAAATTTGTGGAATCTCACAGCATACATATACATACATACAAAAGTTTCTTAGGACGCAATTCGCCAAAGCAACATTGCGTTTACAAAAAGAACATGAGCAAAATATTGTGATGAAGAGAACAAAGTAGTCCTAGAAATTTGCTACGTCGGTGTTTTAGCCTAAAACAGGAGACAAGTGACATCTTTTAATAGTTTGATGAAGGACTGTAGAAATCTTTCTAAAACCACATAGGCCTATGCAACCAATCTAATATGAAACTACTGAGCTATTATGAAACTCCGCTGAACTATGTTACCTCAAAACCAAAAGTCATGCTTTAAAATTTCAACTCAGCTATGAATGTTAGCTTCTTTTGGAAAAAGCTGTGTAAAGTGGATGCTACAGACTGAAGTAAAATTATAACACATTGATATTTAACAACATAATATTCACTTACCTTTCTACATTCATCTTTTAATGTTGAACCTCCCTTGGAATGTCATTTATAAAGATTCAACTTATACGTTGAATCTACCGAAGCTCTGTAAACAAGTAAGCTTAATAAAAATAGGTTGTCCCCATAAAATCCTGTAGAATGTAGAATGTAGAAAATACACAGGACTTGATCACATTGAAGTTGCTGATAATTAATTGCCTACGTGCTCTGTCTAAACAGCTGATGATGAGCTGATGATCTTTTCTCCAATCAAAACTCTCGATTTGAGGCAGTTTCTTGGAGACGGTCTTTCTTTAATCTATAAATAGAAAAACAAACAAGGATATTAAATTAGCCACACTCAAACAACGTGAATTTCTTGCTTTATATGCCTTTTTGATAACTTATCAGACGCACTTTGTTTGAGCAGACTGATAAAGTAAACGTGCACCTTCTATTTTAAAATCCGCATGTCCTATATTTAATTCATGAGGTGACAACCTTTTGACCTATTTAATTTTAAGCTTATCTCATTGTGGAACACGTTAACACATTTCATGCAATGTGTTGCTCGGCACTTGTTGCATAGAACAGAGTGCTATCCATTATTTTCGCTGCAATTGTTCACTTTTCACTAATATTGATCATTTTAACCATGGGTGCTGGAATATCTTTGGAGTCTCTGACTGCTTGGGAGGAACTGAGCCGTACAAGCGTAGTGCTGCTTATTTTGGCTGCATCGCTGCTGGTTGTTTTATTCAGAAAGCTGCAAGACATTGCAAGCAAGCAAACAGTGAGTTTATTTATTTAGCTGAATTGATACTTTAAGTTTAATTATTTTGATGCATCATTCTTAAAAAAAACTAACTTGTGAAATGTATTATCGTACCCGAGAACTGAAGCTTCAAATTTACACCAATAGTTACCAATACCAGTGTCACATTGTGTCAAGCTGTGTACTTCCGAACTTCCAATTGAAAATGTATCATGCTTCTTGATTTGCACTAGATTATGATAGCTCGAGACTCAAGCTCGAATGTGAAGCTATCAGTTAGCAAATTTGAAGCTAGATTTCTCAAGCAACAAACGTAACGCATCGCTCGACATTCACTATGAAATTTTGTCAATGAAAAAAGCACTGAAAAGCAAACCTCAACACTGAAATGACCAGAACAAAAGAAAGTCAACTCTGAAATTGTGTTTCAGAAGTATTTCAGTGTATTTTCAGTATTTTTATATTTGCTATAATGAGCAATGATTCAAAGGATACATTTACATAACAATAGCACTGGCCCCCTCATTTCAGTGTGATTAAATCAATTTCAGTGGGATTAAGGAATCCCTGTTATTACCACTGCCATGGTTGTGACCGATTTCAGTGTGATTTTCCAAGAGGTCAATTCTTTTCAGTAGATTTTCAGTGTGATTTGCCCCAGGTTAAAGTTTTCAGAGATATTTCAGTGAAAATGAGCATTATTCTGAATATTCTCATTTGCATAGCTGCATAACAAATGGTTTGTTTTCAGTGTGATTTTTCACACTGAATTTTTTTTCAGCATGTTTTCAGAGTTGAGGTAAATATCAGTGTGATTTTCATTGTCAAAATTTCATAGTGATTGTTTCATTTTTATGCTGACGACATCTGTACACGGCGTTTGACCCACATGACCAAGCTTCCATCACATCTGCTCTCTCAAATATGTTGATTGTTGCTGTGTGTAGATGAAATTATGCTCTGGATGACAACAAACTTTCTCAAGTTCAATGAGGACAAGATGGAATTCATCTGCCATTGCAGAGCATCTCAATGCCATCTGCCACCAGTGAGGCTTTGTGTTGGTGATATCGGTTTATCCCTCCTGCAGAAATGGTTCACAACCTCCGTGTTGTTTATGATTCAGCTACAGGGTGTCCCAGAATGATTTATACCATGTTTAAAAAAAAATTAAAAATATATAATCAACCGTGTATCAAATTTTAATAAGTGCATGTAATACAATGACACACATACATTGTATCTTCTACATTCTGTGACTTTCATATAAATATAGCTTGATTCGTTTGGGCGTGACATTAATATTACTGAAAATGGACGAAAACTGCATGTGTGTAATCTACAGCGTACTGTGTAGGAGAAATCCTACATTCTTTTACAGGAAATACACCAAATTTGGCACAGATGTAGAGCTTACAACGCTGAATAATTCTTAATATGGGATTTAAGTGAAACATATCAATATGACTTCAGATATTTAGGTTGAAAAACATACTTTTTAGGCCTGTGTGATTTTGACCACAATTTTTACCCAAAAATGTCATTATTACAGAGGATATAACTTCCTCAAGGATCCTCCGCACTAGTCCGCAGTAAATTTTAATCTTCTTCGTTACGTCTGTGGGTTTGCTAATATGCTGTGGACATAGATACATTTGTACATGCTACGACACTAAGGACAAACCTTCTCCATACTTTTATGACAAAACTATCTCTGCCGGCATTTCAAATGATGAAACTCACACACCGCAATAATTGTCTTCAAAATCGCTGCCAAATAAAGAATAGTACGGTATAAGGTTACTCAAGCGTAACAAATCCTTTGTTCCATACAAGGATTGCTTCATAATATCATAAATAATTGATAGATATTGACTTTTTAGTAGAAGTAAGAACAGAACACAACAAATATACCTGCATATCATTTTTCAAATAACTTTGTGCTGAACGGTTAGTAATTTTACAGGTTTTCAAAATAGATTTAAAATAGATTTAAAAAATATTTCGCGGGAGAGTCCCTGGACATAACATCAAGTGCTACCATCATTAAAAAAAAAAAAAAATTACAAGTTTGTATCCAAATGGGACCGATTTGTAACTTGTGTTCACTGCATAGTCTATTGAAGATATAAAAATGCATTGGTTTTGTACACAAGTCTATATCTTAGATAGATTTTGAAGTGAACAAGTTACAAATTGGTCCCATTTGGATACTAACTTGTAATTTTTTGGTAACTTTTTTCCAAATTTTTTTTTTTTTTTTTTTAATGATGGTAGCACTTGATGTTAGGTCCAGGGACTCTCCAAATCCGCGAAAACAAATTTAAAAATACGCCAATTGCGGCGCAAATAACGCAATTGCGTATTCTTAGCAGCCCTAACATACTGCTTCAAATTGCACTTTCTGATATACTACATGTACTCCAAAAACATGAATGCTCTCCCAAATTCTGTCTGATTCCATATCCACTTTTAAAAAGTCTCTCAAGACTCAGTTGTTTATGCATTGTCTTTTTATTCCATTGTTCCTGTTGTTTCTTGTGTTTCCAAGCACATCGTTCTTGATGTAGATGCACTATATACTACTTATGATTGTAAAGTTATGAACCAAACGGTTTCACAGTATTATAACTCACTAGGCAAGATGAACAACCAATTGTATCAAGAGGAATTTATTAATGATATGCACTCAAATGTTAAATACTTGAGCAGTCACAGTGATTGTGATATTTCTGATAATTTTCTGCATAGTATTGTTTTCAGACTTGACGTTGACGATGTAATTGAATGATGCTAAAAACAACAAAGCACCCGGCATTGATTCGATCACAAATGAACTCATCAAGAATGGCGGTGATGCACTAAATAGTTCTATGTTCACCTTGTTCAAAAGGTTAACTTACTTAGAAAAAATCCCTCAGGAATGAAATAAAGGTATAATCATTCCAATTTTTAAAAAGGGTGATAAAAAGGATCTAAATAATTACAGAGGTATTACACTAACTTCATGTGTTTCTAAGATATTTAATCGTATTATTTCAAAGTCAATTGCCAATTTTCTGGAAGAAAATGATATACTCTCGGAGATACAAGGAGGTTTCAGGAAGGACCATAGATGTGAGGATCACATTTTCACAATTAAAAGTATCATTGCCACTAGACTGGCTGAGAATAAACCAACCTTCTTGGCCTTCTTGGATTTCCGAAAAGCTTTTGATACTGTATGGAGAAACGGTCTTCTTTCAGTTGCCTGGAACATGGGAATACGAGGAGGTGCATGGAAGCTAATTGAAAGCTTACATTGTAATGTAGAATGTAAAGTTAATTTTGGAAATATTGACACTGACTTCTTTGATGTGGAGGAAGGTTTAAAACAAGGATGCGTACTATCTCCGATACTGTTTAATATATATATTAATCAACTTGCAAAAATTCTCAATGATCATGAACAGGTACTTTCGAATTTGTGATATTCAAATAAGTTGTTTATTTTGGGCTGATGACGCCGTTCTTCTTGCTAATGACGAAGAAGAACTTCAAAAATGCTAGACGTTGCATCATCGTTTTCACGACTGTGGAAACTAGATTTCAACTACAATAAGTCTAATGTTTTAGTAGTTGGTAAACAAGTGAAAAAGGATAAAGTATGGAATTTGTGTGATAGTACAATATCTAGTTGTGACAGTTACAAATATCTCGGGTACATATATCAAAAACCTTTCAGATCACACTCATGTCAATGAAGTTGTGAAAAAGGAACAGACTTATTGGTTATATTAAGTCGATCTTGAACAATCACGATGACTTTAATAGAGTATATTATGGAGATATCTTATGGCGCACGATTGCTCTTCCGTGTATAAATTATGCATGCGCTGTTTGGACATGCGGGGGTGAAACAGATATGAAAAGAATTGAAAACCTACAGTTACAAATGGCCTGGTATATTCTTAAGGCCCCACGCAACACTCCGACTGCTGCTCTTTATAGCGACTTAGGATGGCAATCAGTTGCTTCCATCCAAGAATCTTGTAAAATAACTTATTTTGCTCGTCTAAGTTCAATGGATATGCACCGATGGCCAAAACTGCTTTTCAACACTTTATTTACTCTAAATCATCGTAAAGTCAACCAAACTCGGTTTAAATGGTTAAGTTGTATCAAAACTGCTCTTGATAAATGTAATATGAATCAACACTTCACTTACAACTCGTCAGTTAATCCAAAATGGGCAAAGACATTCAAGAAGATCAACAAATTTAAAGCTGTTTACGAAAATGTATGGTGTGAAGATGCAAGAAGCAAATCTTCCCTCACAGATTATGTTAAATACAAGAATTCTCTTATTTTGGAAAAGTACCTTCTTGACGAAACTGATTTCAATGGAACCAACCTGAAATTTAAAGCACGGTCTAACACCCTTCCCTAAATGGCAGAATATATAGATGGAATGAGAGCATGGACAAATCTTGTTCTCTTTGTAAAGGGAGCATTGAAGACCTCAGACACTTCCTTTTCACTTGCAGCTCTCTGAATAATATTCGTCCTGAAGAGTATTTAAAGCTGGAGCGTGACCTCGGTGACCGAAATCTAGAGGCCCTTTGGCAAACATTCATAGCAGGTGATTTAGATATAAAAATATGTTTCATGTTAGGTACCCCGTAAGTTGGGAAGAAGGTGGTAATTGTTTCGATATATTTTGCAAATCCTTTTTAAAACGTGCGTGGACATATAGATCATCGATTATTAAGGAAATATAAAATTAACTGATAAAGTGATGCTAGTGAAATTTGTTTAAATGTTCTTTATAATTAATTTGTTTAATTGTAAACCTATGTATATATACGACTCTCTTGTACATATATAATATGATTGTAAATATAGTTTAAAATTCAAAATAATTCCAAATCTGTTTCACTATAGGTCTAATACAAATAATGATGCTGGTAAAATCTGTAGGCCTATCAAATGTACTTTGTAACTAGGCCTATCAAATGTACTTTGTAACTTGATTTGATTTGATTTAATTCACCTATGTACATATGATTGTAAATAGTTATGATTGTAATTATTGTAATATAGGCCTACATAAGTTTGAGACTCAGTACACCGGTCGATCTTACCGCTTCCGATGTTGATTAAGATACTTCTTGCATCGATCCCGAGATGCGGAAAAACCAATAGTCATTTTGTCCCACATAAATGAATAAATAACAAAACCCCGATCCCCGGTGGACTCACCCAAAAGGTGACGCCACACCATATGATCGACCCTTATCCTCCTTGGTCTCCGACTGACACAGACGTGCCTATCGATTGTTCATAGCACTGTGTATCAATTTCTCGACCAAGGCGAGATATACGGTTGTAGTTTCACACCTTAGGTAAAACCAAACCGGTATTGTTCGGCTGAGGATAGTTTTGACGGCATTTTCTGGCGAAAAAGTGACAAAAAACAATACAAAACTTAGCTACATATCGTGCCTCCGTTTGTATACGGGACACACGAGCAATTCAAAATGGCCGCTCGTTGACGCCATTCATTTTGTTTCCCACGTAAAACAACCATTGCAGCCTGTAAGTTACAATAGATGTTTGTACATACACATTGTATTTCATGTACGGTAGGTTATTGTTGCTATGTTAGGGTGCTTACTCTATCGTTATGTCTTCATTACCGTCCAATAAAGACGAGTTAATCAGATATTCATACGGTGGGGATTGGTAGGGACCCGTCTGACATTTTAGTAATAAAGTTAGCCAGTCCTTACTTTACCACTAACGTTAGCGACCAGCCTCCGTGCTCAGGTTTGCTTACTGGGCTTGAGTCGCGTGTTGGGGGGTAGTGCCCCCTCCCTTTCTCCTCGCCGCCTCGGCCCTGTCGGGCTTGCCCTTCCCTGGTGACGGAGCGGGACCCACACCCGCTCTGTTTCACCCACAGGAGTGCTCACGATCTTCTAGATGTCTTTCTTTTGCTTAGGACTCTCCGAGTTCCAGCTTGACGATTGGGATAGGCTCCGTCGCCATCGCCATAAGACGAAGAAGAAATCTACCAAGGGCACTGGTAAGGTCGACACGGTGGATTCTGCTGTGACAGCCCCTATGGGACATGGCAGGTCTTCTTAAGGGGGCTCCGGTCCCCGGCCAAGCAGGCGGTTCCTTCGGGGACTGCGAGCGCCTCCAAAGGCTCAGCAGCCTGCGAAAGCACTGACTATACGTCGGAGCAAAGTAGCAGGCAGCAGAGCGGTAACCACCAGCGAAAACCCTAGCGGGTTTTGCAGCAGGAGGATACCAGTCGATACGGTAGATTCTGCTGTGACAGCCCCTATGGGTCATGGCAGGTCTGCTTAAGGGGCTCCGGTCCCCGGACAAGCAGGCGGTTCCTTCGGGACTGCTAAGCGCGTCCAAAGGCTCAGCAGCCAGCGAAAGCACTGACTATACGTCCGAGCAAAGTAGCAGGCAGCAGAGCGGTAACCACCAGCGAAAACCCTAGCGGGTTTTGTAGCAGGAGGATACCAGTCCTCTAGCGAAAATCCTCACGGGTTTTTAGCAGGAGGACACCCGCCTGTTGCAGGCATATCTACGGGCTCAAACAGCCACAGTAGTAGCCAGCGACGGGCAGCATGCAAGGGTACCCGGCTTGCCTGGGTTGAACCCTAGCATGCATGGGTTCAGCAGAGACGATACCGCGGCTAACGCTGTGGGTGTAGTCTTAGCAGAACCAACTGGGGTTGTCATACGGCAGCGTTCCATGGCGGGACCGCCGAGTGATACCCTGGGCCCTAGAATAGCTGCTGGCTGTCCACAGGGACTGGCTGGCGATTATTCAGGGGTTGGGCTCGCAGTCTCTCACGGGACAGCGACCCAGGTGCATTCGGTGGCAGCTACAAAGACGAGCTACGGCTTGACTTCAGTGGTAGCCGCTATGCACCCGCCCATAGCTGCCGTGAGTGGTCCGCCACACACAGCGACCTTGGGCGAAGCTCTAGAGGGTACAGTAAGTAGCTTGAACAGCCTAGCTGATCAACAACCCACTTATGTCCTCGAGAGCCAGCGGAGCGTGGGTGATCCATTACCGTCAATGGGTCAATTACCCTCTCTTGATCGATCACTGTCAAATCAACAGGGCATAGCTCCATTGATTGACGCTGCCTATTCAGGTGGCGAGGTGATTGATCGGGGTATGCACGCCAGCTACCCGTGGTACTAGGCAAGCTCCCTCTAGCCAAGGGACAGCGGTATAGCGGGTACCCATACACACGGCTTGATTCCCTTGCGGGGAACGCAGTGAGGCATGGGTACAGTGGTACACAGCCGGGAGCCCTCACGGGCACCTACGCTGGAACCACGCATACAGCGGTACACAACCGGGAACCCTCACAGGTACCCATGCTAGTACCGCGCCGGTACCACGCCAGCACACAGCTTGATCCCCAAACAGGGAACGCAGTGTGGCGAGGGTACAGCGGTCCACAGTTGGGAACCCTCACGGTACCCACGCTGATACCGCACCGGTACCGCAGCACCATGCTTTAGTCGCCACAGTCTCTGTGGCAACAAGGGGGAGGCGGTGCTGGTACTGCAGTACCATGGGGTTACCCTGGTGGCGGATCCTTTCAGGGTCAGCTGCCGGCTGGGTATGCCCCGTGGTACCCGCCGCAGGGTGTTTCTTCCACGGCCTAGCACCGTGGCAAGTGTCGCCAGCGATGGCCACGCAGTACCAACATCAGCTGTTGACCAGGCCAGCCGGCATGGGGCTAACCCAGATCTTGATCAGGGTAGGCCCGTGCTGCTAGCGCTTAGGACGACGGCTGCGAGAGCATGCGGGCCCGGTGGTGCCATGGCGGGTACCTCAGGGTCTTGCGGGAGTACTCCCTCTTCTGCTGGCAGGTAGTCGGCGAGCCACACAGTGGTTATGCCTTCTTACCCGCTTTCAGATGCCCGTCCTCAGTTACCGTCATCATCGGAGCATGATACGGATACTGTGGGCGAGGGAAAGGAGTCGGAAGCTGAGTCCGGTAGTGACATCACTACAATCTCCTTCCCCCGCTGCCCCGCGAGGGGAGCAACAGCACTGATCTTCCTCCGGACACCCCCTAAGGGGGAGTCCATGGAGGAGGACCAGGGGATCCTTTCAGTAGGATGCTCAGCTGCTGCTTCCTCACAGGGGACGCCTGCACTCTCATTCCCGCAAACCTCACGGGTAGATATCGTGGGGCTGTCGAGCTCAGTAGAGCTATGACGCCGCGTGCTTGCACGCTTCTCTGCGTGTAACGCGGGAGGACCACGGGACCTACCTGAGGGGATCCGAGAGGGACCCAGATGTCGTCAAGCGCATCACGCTCAGACAACATCTGAGCTCTTCCGCGGGGCGAGCCTATTAGCGGTGCTACCAGCTAGCCTCAACGAGAGCTCCATGGGCCTAGCCCATAGGGTGGCCACTCAGCGCCGGGGGGAGGGGCCTGCCACTCCAATCGCTCAACGCGATGGAAAGGCAGGGTCCTTTTTTCTCTTTGGATGCTTCTGCGCCACGGTGGAGGACCGTGCAAAGAAGCTACCAACGGGAGCACTCTGAAGAGGTCGGAAACTGCCCTTACCATGGGTAGGAGCTCCGACTTCAGCAGGCCGTGCACCACCAACAGTACCCGAGCCCACTACCTCTGCAGCACCCATTTCTGGGAGGCGCAAGGGTAGCACAGGAACAGCTGGCAAGCCCCGAAGAAGAGCAAGCGCTCTTCCAAGGGAAGCTAGGCAGAGCATTCCTGGGGGGGCTCAGCGGTTTTTCCACAGGGGGATCTCCCAGTGGACGACCGCTTATGGCTTTCACCCAGAGGTGGGAAACCATCTCTTTGAGCGCCTGGGTATGGTCAGTGGTGAGTGGGGGTTACAGACTGGCAACCCAGTCTCCCCACATTCGCCTGCACATTTCAGAGGTCCACAGTAGTGCCGCCAGACGGCCCCCAGCGTCGGGCACTACTGACAGGGGATCACACAGCTTCTCACGGCGGGCGATTGTCCCGTCTACCCCCGTTCTACGGGTGATCTTGGAGCCATTGGCTCCAAGGAAGACCGGCGACGGGAGCCCCATCCGGAACCGCAGGCTGTTGAACACGTTCTTCAGGCCCAAGAGGTTCAGAATGGGGACTCTCGCCTCGGTGCTAGCCTGCCCCATCAGGGGCATGGGAACAGCATCGCTAGATCTCTCGGACGCCTATCTGCATATGCCAATCGCCTCTCAAGATCGGAGGCATCTGCGCTTCTAGGTACAGGATCAAAATTACCAGTTTTGATACCGCCATCCGCCTGTCCATCTCTCCCAGGGTGTTTAACACTCTTGGTCAGAGCGGTGGCAGCGCATCTGAAGCACAGGGGTGTCAACATCAGTTGCTACCTGGACGCTTTGGCTCATATACGGACGCACTCCACTGAAGACTACGGGTCTCATGGGGTTGATAGTCCGTGGGTGCGGGACCCTGGATTTTTGATCAGCTCAAAAAGTCCAGCGTGGTCCCGACGCAGACACCACTATTTGTAGGGGCCCAGATCACCCTCACGGAGGGGTTCATGTGCTCTCACCCGAGCGGGTGATTTAACATGGTGCGGTGTGCCTGACTCTTGGCCGAGTCTCTGGGAAAACCCGCCGTGGCATGGCTGCAGGTGGTAGGCCTAATGGCCAGTATGGTCGAACTCGTACTGTACTGCCGCTTTCTACGTTAGGCTTACCCAACTACACCTTCTAGCCTGCTTGCAGGCCCAGTCGTCACCAATATCCCTCGCGGTTCCGTTGTCGGAGATCGCGAGAGAGAACTCTGGTGGTGGACCCATCAGCCCAATTTGACCCAGGGTGTCAGGTTTCCTGCACCCCGGTATGTCACGTAGTGACGACCATAGCGCCAAAACGGGGCTGGGGGTCCACATCCACGGAGACTCCGCCTCGGGCTTATGGGGCCATAGAGACAGAGTTTCACATCAACCTCCTCGCTTACGAGGAGGTGATCGTGGAATCACATACCGTTGTCCTGACGGATAACACAACCGTGGTAGCCTACCCCAACAGACAAGGGGACTCCGGGCCACCACGATTGAGCCTGCATGCACGACACCTGATAGGGTGGTGCAAGTTCAGGCAGATTACGATGAGAGCGATACACATCGCGGGCGTCACCAGCATCCTCGCGCACAATCTGTCACGAGGAAGGGTGTCGGGACCAGCAGAATGGTCCCTTGCTCCGCAGGTCGCTCAGACGATCTTCAAGGGGATGTACCACCCCTCGAAAGATCTGTTCGCATCTCATCGCAATCATCCACTGCCGGTGTACTGCTCAAGGGTCGCGGACCCCCAAGCATTCACCGTGGGCGCTCTGTCCATAGACTGGGGAGGATGACAGCTTATGCAGTCCCTCCCATCTCACTACTCATGAGGGTTGTGGCCAAGATCGGGTGGGAAGACTGCATTGTCATTCTGCTAGCGGCAAGGCCGCTGGCACTCCCAGGTACCAGATCTACTCCGGATGCCCGGAGCGGAGGTACCAGTCTATCACTAGAGCACCTGCAGTTAGCTGCATGGCCCTTACCAGGAACACGCAGCGGAGGATACTTTTCATCAGAAGCTGTTTTTCTCATCGCCGGGCTAGACGGAAGTCTACCCTCCGTGCGTATAGCCAGAGTCTGGCTCCATACTACGCTTGGTGCAATGAGACAAATAGCTCTCCCGCTAGAGCCTCTGTGCTGCTAGTTCCGGAGTTTCTGACAGAAAAGTTCCAAGCAAGACTTCAGCGGGCCACTGGGGCCAGCTATAAGTCAGCTGTCCTCTCCATTCACCGAGGTTTCGAGACGTGTCGACTATCATAGCCGATGGTTACCTTATTAGTCTACGCCGACGGTATGTTCAACGAGTGTCTACCAAAAAGGAAAGTGATCCTCCTAAGGGATCCCAACACAGTCTTAGATTACTTTAAGGGTCACCTTTTGACCTTCCGTCAAAAGCGGCGCTTAAATACGTAACTCTCAAGATGGCTTTCCGGTTTGGCGTTGGCTTCGGACGGCGGTGCTGAGTTGCACACGGTCTCGAGGTTAGCTTCCGTGTTCACAAACACTGGAGCGACACTGTTTCGGGCGCTCTGTTCTCGTGATCTACGAACGGCGCGGTGCATACCGACATTCGTCCCTCTCCAATCCCCAGGGTTGGGCAAGGTTCGGCTGAAGCCAAAGATAGGCTGGGGTGTCCGATAAGGCGCTGCAGCACTATTTCTTCCGAACACAAGCCTTGCGAGGACTCACGACCGCATTCATCACCCTTACAGAGCCTTTCGGTCCAGCCGCTGTCGCAATGGCTGGTCCAGGTGTTGGTGGGGTCCGGGGATCGCGAAGGTTTCGGCCCCACCACCCACTCGACACGAGCTATCTCATCATCTTGGGTATACCGTTCGGTTGTCCCTTGAGGAGATCTAGCAGGCGGTGTCCCGAAGCCACCTTCGCCCTTCTCTACGATACTTCCGCTTACGTTAGTAATCAGAGACGGGCGGAGGTTTACCGGGACATTGTTCGGCGATCATAATACGGTGGTGTACGGGTACCAGGTTTTCAGACTATACAGAATACTCAGCATGGTAAGAACCAGTGTCGCTATTCTTAACCACCAAACTTATTAAGTAAGGAGGTTTATGTCTGTGATCGCGTGGTCTTTTTTGTTTCCCGACCGCTGGGGAAAATATTTTCTGACCTCGCGAAAACCATCGTTACCCTCCCGATCCCTGATCAGATGCTGACCAATCTTGTACCTCCATCCGTCGGTTACTTGCTAGATCGATCTTTCAGATGTTGATGCAAGAAGTATCTTAATCAACATCGGAACGGTAAGATCGACCGGTGTACTGAGTCTAGTCCCAAACAGAAATGTTTGGTAGACTCATAACCGGTGCGATCTTACCTTTCCGATGTTGATTATCCCGACCCCGCCACCCCTACAAGTTTGGTCCGGTAGGGGATCCCAAGTCGGATAAGGGATTTATCATATGGTGTGACGTCACCTTTTGGGTGAGTCCACCGGGGATCGGGGTTTTGTTATTTATTCATTTATGTGGGACAAAATGACTATTGGTTTTTCCGCATCTCGGATCGATGCAAGAAGTATCTTAATCAACATCGGAAAGGTAAGATCGCACCGGTTATGTGAGTCTACCAAACATTTCTGTTTGGGACTATTTCGTGTGCATGTGTGTGAGGGTATGTATGTGTGATATGGGTGTGGGAGAGTAAAGGTGAGAGGGATGAGAGCGTGGGGGTGTGCGTGATTTGATTTGATTTGATTTACCTTTGTACATATGATTAATTATGAGTAATTATTGTAATATAGACCTATATACATAAGTTTGATCTTGTGTACATGTGTGTGAGGGTATATTATGTGTGATATGTATGGGGGTGAGTAAGGGTGAGAGGGATGAGAGCGTGGGGGTGTGCGTGAGTGGGTTGTGTATCTTTTATACATTGTACATTATTTAATATTTATATTGATTACGAGTTATTGTTGTTGTTGTTTGAAATGTATTTTTGTCTTTTATATGAACGCATCCGCCAATTTAGGCGTGTGCATTGATTCAAAAGCGTCTGTTCAAATAAATAAATAAAATTAAAATAAATAAATATATAAATGCTTGTAATGTATATGTATATGCTTGCTATATCATTACAAATTACCTTGCGATTATATATCGACCATAATCACACGAGTAATTTCATACTGTAAATATTTATGTAGTGGAACCAGGGTTGCCAATTTTAATTTTCAGCCTAAGAATTTAACTTGTCAGGAATTTAGTTTTAAAAAGTATTTTAAAATAAAATTTATACAAAAACTATAAAGTATAACTATAGGGATTAAAAAAGTGCACATGATAGAAGCCTGCTCCCAGGACCAAATACAGATTAATGTCAGAAAGTGAATTTTGTATTCGGACTTGCTTGAGAAGTCTAGCCAAGAATTTGCTCACCGATAGCCTCACATTCTAGGCATTCAACATCTAGTCGGATTTGCTAAAGCATGGCGCTGTGTAAAGCAATGGAAATTGTGGGATAGGCTTTTACAACGGCAATTCATAACAATTAGTGGGTTTTTAGCGGGTTCACCGTCGGACAAGTTTAGAACTGTCGGCAAATAGGCAAATCTTGCTCAAAAGATACAGACAGTTCTAAACTTGTCCGACGGCGAACCCGCTAAAAACCCACTAAAAGCAATGGAAGCTTATTCAGAAGTAAACACAACCGATCTTGACAGGCAATTGCATCAAAAATGTTGCTAAAATTACACTTCAGCAAAATTTTAGACTGTTCGAAATAGGCAACTCTTGCTCAAAAGATACAGTTGACAGAATAGATAATATCCGGTATAATTTTATGTTCCCCAAAATCTGGCATGTGTAAGGAAGGGGGTGATAGACAAGATTTTTGACACATCAAAAGGGGGGAAGCAATTTTTGGGATTTGGAGACCATTTTGAGAATTCACCATCCAGGGAGTTTGTATGTTTGTTTAAACGGTCGCTCCATGTGGAGACATGCTTGTGTCCTGATGGGACCAGCTCAAACAAAATGCTCAAGCCAGGCTAAAAGCTATAAGCATGCTGGCCTGTATGGAAAGAGAAGTGAGAAACAGATTTGAAGACAAAGAATAAGGAAAAGAAGACCACTCCCAACAATCAAGTTAACAATTTTACTGTCAGCCTTTGGGTCAAGAGAAAGGAAGTGCTTATAATCCAACTTCCCAACTGCCACTGAGGCTAATTATTGCAAAGCTCCTTAATTTCTTGAAAGAAAATGTCTAATACATGTTACTATGTGATGTTTCTTAACAGGATTTGAATTTACCACCCAGACTGCCATCCAAGATTCCTTTCCTGGGATTGGCTATTGATTTCAACCAGAATCCCATCACATTTCTAAAGAATGCTTATGATAAGGTAAGCCAAATCCACATACAGGGCATGGCAGTTGATGCCTCTGAGAAGAAAGAATATTTTGGAGAACCAGGAGTCACTTTTGTACCTGGCCATGCACTCATCATTAGCTAATTCTTAGTCAGGATACATCTCGATGCATACTACATGTACATAGCAAGTATAGTTTTCTAGTATAGAAATGCGATTTAAACAATGTATGTACTAATAGTGCAAAGATTTAGCTTTTAGGAGAACTTAGTTTTGGGTCTGAATTTAAAAATTTCAATTTCTAAATGTCATAAAAATTTTACTTTTTAAATCAAGAAGTTAATTGTAATAGCATAAAATAGCACATGACTTGTACCATACTCATGCATATTAATGTAAGCTGGCAAATAGTTTTATTTATTTTCAATTTGTATAGTATTGCTTTGACAGAAGACATAAATTTGTTGTTTAGTCTTGCAACAGAAACATTGGAACTGTAATTTGGGCTAATTTGACATCAACCATGACTTACAAGGCTTGGCTTTACCCATTTATAAATATCTTTATGATCAAGTTCATTCATCAACTGCATGCCTTTCATTGCATTGTGGTAAAATATAACTGGAGATAATAGTATTTTCTGAGTCAAATTTATGCAACAATACTATCTGGCCTTATGCAAACACTTCTCTCAGATACTATTTGTTCTGCACCAGCATTTCAATCTGGTCTATTTTAGTAATAATAGATTATTAGGCATGTTCAAAATAGAACGTTTTTCTTGATCAGCAAATTAAGCAAAGTTGTTTTAAAGGAAGTTTTTATCATACATATTGACTTACAGTCTGTTTTTAAATTTGCAGTACCGGTACATATTATAAGGTGCATACACGTGGCATTAAAAGTAAATTTACATGTTGCAATTAAATTACAAATTAACTCAATTGTGGACTAATTGATTTTGCTATTCATAGTTTAGCCTAGGGTGTTACTGATTTTGTGTGCCAGTGGGTGTTTTACGGAACTTGTTGCCAAGTACAGTGTGATGATGCCTGTTATGATATGACCTAATGATGCATCACAGATGAATATTCATATATTCATGGTGCCACATAGGCAACAGAGGAGAGGTTAGGTCCACAAATGCACATGATGATCATTCAGATATGTGATGCAATCAAGCAAAATCAGTTGAAACTCGGAAATATTGATATTGAGACTCACTAAAAATGGGTGATGGAGATGTGCGGCCACATTGACCCCCATTTTCAACTCCCTCTTACCCAATGACCCCTTGTTTTACTGAACTCCCTCTCACCCAATGATACCTGTTTTTGTGTTCCTGTCACCAAAAGACCCCCTTTTTTCAAAAATTTTGGAAA